>NW_026622786.1:71374307-72581182 GCF_023065955.2 Ursus arctos | reverse complement strand
TCTAGGCCTCACTCCTTGGCTTATAGACGGTCGTTTTCCTCCCACGTGTCTTCACATGATCTTCCCTCTATGCATACCCCTGTGTCCACATTTCTTCTCCACTTTTATAAGGACATCAGTCACTTTGGACTAGAGCCCACCCTAAAGACCTCATTTCACGTTGATTACCTCCATAACTCCCTACCTCCAAAGAAAGTCACATTCTCAGGTCCGGGGTTAGTATGTCGACATATGAATCATGGGGCAGACACACTTCAACCCAGA
Source organism: Ursus arctos (assembly GCF_023065955.2). NCBI lineage: Eukaryota > Metazoa > Chordata > Mammalia > Carnivora > Ursidae > Ursus > Ursus arctos. The sequence continues at coordinate 72,580,918 of NW_026622786.1, read as the reverse complement.
ACACCTTGATCCTTCAAAGAGATTCATTTTTGATGTTCATTATCCAACACTCACAAATCAAAAGGCTCGCTGGTCTCTGCTATGAACACACACACACACACACACATAAAATCTTGATAGAATATGAAATCTCGATAGAAACCCCGTTTCATTATCTTTACGTTTCTGCTATAACAATCCAAATGCTCCCTAGGCAATGAATTAATAACAGAACAGGTGGGGGCATCGGGTAACTTTAAGGGATGGGGAGGAAAGGAATCTCCATTAATATTTCAAAGTTTTTCCCAACTTCATTAAATCAGCCCAAGGTGCTGAATTCACTGGGTCAACCCTGTAGCAGTCTGCCGCTTCCACGGAATGCTTTATCTGCCTCTCAAAATTCTCCACCGAACCACTTCCTGACAGCACAGCAGTCGAAAGACACCCCAGGAATTCTGAAGACATAACCCAAAGCAGCTTACTCGGAGCATGAAATTTTTATATCTCCTGTTTAATCTTTAAATGCCATGTGAATTGTATTCTTCAACCATGTGGCAGTAGTTCTAATGAGGAAGAAAAATCCGAGACGATTCTCCCCCAAAGTTCCAAGTAACATCCAGGAAGATGTGCCCAGTTTATCCTATGATTTCATGTGCCCCTGGCATGGTGCCCCATGTTTGAGAAGCACAGCTTTCACTGGAGGAAACAGGAAGTTCCCCAGATAAAGGGGTTTTGTTTGTTTCCAGCAGAGAAGAATCTTCATTCTGGCACTGCCAGGAAACCAGTCCTTTTCCACCCAAAGGACAGCATTTCCTGAAGAGCAGAGACATGTTCCTTCCCAGCTGGTGCAGAGTCTGCGAGGTGGAAAGATAAAGGCATGCCACAAAGTTAACCCCAGAGCTGTACGTGAGCAAGGAGGCGCACATCACAAGGAAGGGGGCAAGCAGGGGTTAGAGTTCGAGGAGAAGAAGAAAAACCAACAGCCGATGGCACAGAGCAAAGGGGTGAGCAGAGTGTGCAAAGCAACAGCAGGAAGGCAGGAAGAGAAAGCGGTCAGAGGCGATGAGTGGAAGACGACCTGTGGCAAAGATCAGCAAAGTCTGAAATAATGGGGAGACAGCAGAGCACAGATACAACTGGGCCACCAAGAGCACCTACACCCTGAGCTTCAGAGGGTCCTCAGCGCTGCTCCAAAGAAACTTCCCCTCCATTAGCCCAGGGCCGCCACTCTGTCCTCGCATTGCCATTAGCTTGGTTATGATGTCCCCTGAAGCACAGCTTCTGGGCACCAACGAAGCTGAAGTTGCCAGGTGGTTTCCAGAATTAACTCCAAACTCTATGAAGCATTGATAAACATAGGCCTGAAAATCACTTAACCAACCCTTGAATTAATGCAAGCCAGTGACAAGCATCTTCCCCCAAATTTAATGAGTTGAAAAACAATTCTTGGGGGCGCCTGGCTGGCTGAGTCAGTACAACACACAAATCTTGAGCCCCGGGTCGTGAGTTTGAGCCCCACATTGGGCATGGAGATTACTTTAAAAACAAAAACACCCCACAGCTCCTTGTCGGTTTTCAGTTGTATCTCTTGGATTGTTCGGCATCAAATCTGAGTGTGTTACGGGGCTGGGTTCCTGGTCTCATCCAGAAAGGTCCCACTCTGCGGCTTTCGTCCTTCCCTACTCTGCTCACATACAGGGTGCAGGGGGGCCCCACATGTGGCTGCCAGACCGGCACTGGCCTCCAAAGGCCCATGGCGCCCCCCACCCCCAGAGCAGCCAAGCAGGGGAGAAAGTGAGCCGGCTCCTGCAGATCATTCTTCAGGAAATCCCTGGGCTCCTGGCCAGTCACACCAAAGCCCGACGGCACCACAACCAGAGCAAAGAAATAAAAGCGAAGCTCTTCTCTTCTGATTGTAATGGAGACAATTCTCAGTTCGAAAAACTCAGGTGTGCAAGGAATGCAACTTTACTATTCTCTAATCATTTGATTTATATTTAAATTTAAATTAAAATTTAAATTGCACACAATTCAAAGTCTCTCCCCCAGCCTCACCTCCGCAGAGTTACATGCACATTCTGGGGCCTTACTCAGTGAGTGCCAGGTGCCAGCGGCAGAGGGGCACCTGCTCCTCCGAGATGCCCCCATCCCCCAGCCTCTGCCCACACTTCCTCTCTCCCCTTCAGCCCTGGAACACTGGTCCACTCAGAGTCCCACAGAGACCTCCCAAGCGCAGACCTCCTCAGCCTTCTCTAAGCCAACCTCCAAGCCCCCTTGCCCTCTCAGGAGTACCTTCCCTGCCCTTTGCTGCGCAAGGGCTCTGGGAAATGCTTGGGGGGGTGGGGGTCCAGGCATTGGGAATCAGAGTCACACCGCTGCCCTCGGCTTTGCCTAAATACAGGAGCACAGCTTTCCTCAAATCCCCAGACTTGTGAGGGGCTTACGTAGTCACCGCCCTTCAGGATTCAGCCTAGACACGCAGCCAGCCTCCTCGGGGGGCCACAAACGTGGGCCTCTCCTCCTTCCCCCCAAACTTCCCCCTCCCCTCACCAAGGGCACCATTACTGCACTGGGAAAGGGCAGGGAGAGGGGGGAGATGGAGGGTGCTAGAAAAGCCTTCTCTTGCTCATCGGGCACCCTTCTAAATCTACTATCTATGCACTGAGTGCTTTGGTGCCCCCACGAGGACCAGGATTTGGAAAATCAAAAGGCAAGCATTGATTTCTGGATTCCGCTATGTTGCTTGCCCCCCGAGGCAATGAACGCAGAATGCCCTAGCTGTCTAGGCAGGGGGATGTGCCATAAGTAAAAGGAACCAGAGGGCCAAAAACCTCAGTGAATAACTAGAAATGGTGTCCTGCCACACCGCCCCTCGTCCTTCAGCTGCCTGCATGGCTATGGCACTGTTTTCCTGTCATGCTCTGTCCCTTTTGAACTTCCCCCTTCCAAAGTCCTTAGTAAAAACATCAAATAATTACATGCTGTAATTGCTGGTTGCGCAGGGACTGGAGGAAAGGGCAAAGGGGCTTTTGGCGAGTCACATCGGGGTGAAACAGCATGAAAGTCCAAGGAACAGCAAAGAGCAGAATGTGATTAAGAAGTAGAGGGCAAGTATCCCATTTATGTTTAAAAAAGACTTCATATCTGGATGTACACACATGAGCAAACGTACAGAAACTCACGGGAGAGCAGTGAAATTGGGAAGGGGACTTCCATATTCTTCCCTATATGCTCTGTGTCATTTGCATTATTTCCAAGGAGAACCTATCTGTGTTCTGCAGAAAAATGAAAGGTAGGATGGAAAAGAAGCAGCAGATAAAGGTAGACAGGTCAGGCAAGAAGGATGGGGGAAAATGCCTTCGTTAGGAGTTTCATTCTTGTCATGAAGCTGGCAAAATACAGACAGAATTTAATAGTCCCGATTAGAATCTTTCAACTAGTAAAGCAACATAACCTTGTTGCAGGACATCTGGAAAAAACGCAAAGAAATATAAAAATGAAGATCATCAGAGATGATACCAAGAGATACCAGTGTGGACACTTTGGTCTACTTTCTACCAATCTTAATACATGTCTCATGAATGTTCTTACTTATATGGGAATATTTTTACTTATATTCTCTGTAAGAAACTTCGTTTTGCTTTTTTGTAATTTTTGTCACTGTTTTTCTACCTACAAAAGTAATATGTTCATTATTGTAAAGAAAACATTCAGACATCTTATAAAGGGATATTTCTCATAATCTCCACAGTTAATAGTTTGGTGTATATTCTCCCAGTATTTTCCAATAAAATACATATTTATTTAAAGTAGATAATAAATGTTCATCAGCTTACTTTTTTCATTTAGCAATCAGTCTCTCCTGGCCATCTGATTTTTTTCAGTTGATACAGAGCGTTATCATTCTTTCTAGCAGACATAGTATATTTTAGTAAACAGAGTGTACCTTATTTAACCAGTGCTATATTAATAGACACTTAAAATAGCTCCAATTTTAACTATCACAAAAAAATGCTTTATTGAATATTTGGTATAATTTCACACACTTATGCAAATATTTTCTGAGATAAAATTGCTGGAAATTGACTGTTACGTCAAATAGGATGCACATTTAAATTTTAAAGGATGTTGCCGAAGGCCTCTAAAAATGCTGCAGAAATAGTTCCAACAACAGGGTATGAGAGTGCTCTTCTGAAAAATCTTAGCAACACTTGGTATTATCGATCTTCTGATATTTGATGACATGACTGACAACACATATCATTATTTTACAAATATTCTCCTTACCTTGACATTTACCTTTGATTTAATTACAATTTTAATTGTGCTTTTTGAAGAAATTTTTAATTTTATGCGGTCCAATTTATGGTACCAAGATTTTCAAAATGTTGACCCATATTTAACTGTGGAGTTTTCATCTTATATTTAAATATTGAATCTAGCTGTAGCTTACTTTGGCTTAAGAACTGAAGTAAAGATCCAGGTTCTCTTAAATAAAAAATTTAATGAAGCATAAGTTATACACAGAGCAGTGCACAAAGCATAAACGCACAGGTTAATGAATTTTCACAAAGTAAATTTCATGCGCCCCATGTGCCACACCTCCGTCTGCCACAGCACGAGCCACGCCATCCCATGCAGAAAACAGAACATGGCCCACACCCGAGAAGCCCCCTTAATTTCCCCCTTCCAGTCATTACCTCCCCTAGGCAAACACTCTCCTGATTTATATCATCAAAGATTAGTTCTGCCTGTCTTGGTATCTGGCTTCTTTTTCTCTGCGCCATGCTTGTGAAATTCATCCACGTCTTTGTATGTAGGTATAGATTACTTATTCTCATTCCTGTATACACTCCACTGCACGAATATACTATGATTTATTTATTCATTCTCATGCCTTTGAACATTTGGGCTACTTCTGGTTTGAAGTCATTAATAAGATAATAAGAGTGCCATGAACATTCTTATATGACTATTTATAACCATGTATACAAGTCTGCTGGGTATCTACCTAGGCATGGAATTTGGAGCATGGAGTATGTGTGTTCAGCTTTAGTAGATATGACCAGTTTTCCAAGGTAGTTGTACACTCCCACCGATAACATATGAGTCCAATTGTTCATGTTCTTGCCAACACTTGGTATTACCTGACTTTTTAATTTTGTCTATTCTAGTGGCTATGTAGAGATACTCATTGTGCTTTAATTTGCATTTCCCTGAGAACAAATGAAGTTGAGTACCTTTTAATATATTTATTGACCATTCCAACACCCTCTGTGTGAACTATTTACTTTTTTTGGGTCCTTTTTTTGTCTATTTTCCTACTGGGCTACTTGCTTTTCTCTTACTGGTTTTTAGTTCTTTACAGTATTTTCTACTCTATGGCTTGCCCTTTCATTTTCTTCATGGTGTCTTTTGATGATCAGAAGTTCTTGATTTCAATCTAATCTAGTTTATCAATATTTTCCTCTACAGTAGTGCTCTTGTGTCTTCTTTAAGAGATGTTTGCTATCCCAAGGTTACCCAGATATTCTCTTATGCTTCCTCCTAAGACCTTTGTTGTCTTACCTGTCACAGCTAGATCTACAATGAGCTGGAATTAATTTTTGTGAAATGGTCTGGGGCAGAGGTCAAGATTCATTTTTTCCATATGGATATGAAATTGAACCAGCACTGTTTATTGAAAAGAATCCTTTCTCTTCTACATTTCAGGGTCACCTTTGTTGTAAATCAGGTGATCATATAAGGGTCTCTTCCTTAATTTCCTAATATGTTTCATTAGGCCCTTTGTGTATTCTGGCACAAATACCACAGTCTTAATTACTATAGCTTTATCATAAGTCTTAATGTCTGGTAGTGGAAGTGCTCTCAGCTTTGTTCTTATTCTTCATAATTGTCTTAGCTAATTTTGGCTCTTTTCCTTTTCATACAAATTTCATAGTCAGTTAATGTCCATTTAAAAAGCCTGTTGAGGGGCGCCTGAGTGGCTCAGTCGTTAAGTGTCTGCCTTCGGCTCAGGGCGTGATCCCAGAGTCCTGGGATCGAGCCCCACATCAGGCTCATCCGCTGGGAGCCTGCTTCTTCCTCTCCCACTCCCTCTGCTTGTGTTCCCTCTCTCACTGGCTGTCTCTCTCTCTGTCAAATAAATAAATAAAATCTTTTTAAAAATAAATAAATAATAAAAAGCCTGTTGAAATTTTGAATGGTTTGCATAATTTACAGATAAATTTGGAGGAATTAACGTCTTTACAACATTGAGTCATCCAGTCTATGAACATAGTATATCTCTCCATCTACTAAAGGCTTTTTAAATTTCTCTCAATACATATTCTTGTTTTCAGTGTAGAGATCCTGTACTTCTCTATTACATTTATTCCTATGAATTTGGTGTTTTTAAGGCTATTGTAAAAGGTATCATTTTTTATTTCATTTTCTATTCTTTGTTACTAGTATACAGAAGTATAATTGATTTTTATATATTGACCTTGTATCCATCATCCTTGCTAAATTTTCTTATTAATTCCAAGAGCTTTTCTAAAGATTCTTTTAAATTTTCTGAATACACAATCATTTTGGCTCCTAATAGTGACAGTTTTATTACTTTCTCCGCCCTTGCTGCAATGGCTAGAAGTTCTAATGCAATGTTAAATAGAAGTCATGATAGCAGACATCCCAAACAGAAGGCTTTCAACATTCCACCATCAAGTATACATTTGCTTCGAGTTATTTGTAGGTACTCATTATCAAATTAAGGAATTTCCTTTGCTAAAACTTATTCTTTTTATCATGAATCAATGTTGAATTTTATCAAATCTTTTTCCCGCATCTATTAAAATTATTGTATATATTTTCTCTTTATTCTGTTATTTTGGGGAATCATTTGACTTCTTTTCAAATGTTAACCTACCTGTAAATTCCTGAAACCTGTTCCACTTGGTTAAGGCATATTATCCTTTTTATACATTATTGAATTCATTTTTACTATATTTTGTTTAGGATTTCTGTATCAATGTCCATGAGAGGGTTGTCTTTAATTTTCTTTTCTTGTGATGTCCTCATCAGTTATTGGCATAAAGGTTTTTCTTGAGAATGAGTGAGGGTATGTTACATCTTTTTCTATTCTCTGGGAAAATGTGTAAGATTGATGTTATTACTTCATTTAAACATTGGGAAAACTATCAGAGAGACCGTATGGGCCTATAGAGCCTCTTTGTTTGTTTATCTGTTTGGTAGGAAGGTCTTTAATAATGAATTCAATTCTTTAATACCTATAGCTCCCTTCAGATTTTTTATTTCTTCTTGTGTTAGTTTTGATATGTCAGGCTTTCTGGCTGGCTCAGTTGGTAGAGCATGCAACTCTCGACCTCAAGGTCATGAGTTCAAACCCCATGTTGGGCATGGAGCCTACTTAAAAAAATAATAATAGCAATCTATTTTATCCTTAAACATATAACCACTTTCTCAAAAACACTTGTTAAATAATATGTCTCTTAGAAACTGTGATATGCTACCTCTATCATTCGAATTTCATTCAATAAGCCATCCAAAAATATGGATCAGCTCAAACCATGACCCAGACGTCATTCCAGTGCTAGGAATAAGCATTAAATAAGACAACATTCCTGCTTTCAGAGCTTAAGCTTAGTGAAGAAAACAGACAATAAACAAGATCCTGACAAGTATTCTGAGGAATACAGCAGCGTAAGGGTGTGAAGAGGGGGAAGGCAAGGACTATTTTACATGCAAGAATCAGAGGAGGTCACTTTGAAGAGGTTATATCTGATCATAGACCTACACGATGTGACAGAATGAGCCATAACAAAATCAGAAGGAAGAAATGCAAAGGCCCTAAGGTAGTAAATGTACTTGGGACAGTCCAGAAAGAACAAAGAGATCAGTGCAACTGCAGCACAGTAAGAAAGAGAGAAAGAAGCAGAAGATAAATTTAGAAACCTAGGTAGGAGCCAGATTGTACACAGTCCTATAGAGTGTGGTAATGATTTGGGGTATTCAAAATGTAATGGGAAAACACTGGCTTTGAGCTGGCAAGTAACATGATATCATTTATGTTTTAAAAGATCCTCTAGGGGTGCCTGAGTGGCTCAGTCAGTTGAGCATCCAAATCTTGATTTCAGCTCAGGTCATGATCTCAGATTTGTGAGATCGAGCCCCACATTGGGCTCCAGCACCAGGCATGGAGTCTGCTGAAGATTCTCTCTCTCCCTCTCCCTCTGCCCATCCTTCCCCTCTCCCTCTCTTTAAAAAAAAACCAAAAACAAAAAAACAAAAGAAAAACAACCCTCCTGTAACTATGTGTGTAGAATAGACTGGGGGAGGCTACTGCAATAATTCAAGCAAAGGATGGTTATGGCCTGGTTGATGGTGGGAACAGTGGAGGCCAGGTTAAGTGCTGAGATCCAGTCTATGTTTTGAAGACAGAGTCAACAGGACTTCCTGTTGACCTAAATGTGGGAGTTATAGGAAAGAGAAGACTCAAGGATAATTTCTAGGTTTTGGGGCTCAACAATTGGGTGGATGGTAGTGCCCTTTTATGAGCCTGAGAATAAAGGGAAAGGAGCAGGTTTGGGAAGTTGAAAATCAGGAGTATGGTATAAGACATGTTAAGTTTCAGATCTTGTTAGACAGTCCAGTGTAGAATCAAAGTAGGCAAATGAATATATGGGTCTGAATTGCAGAAGAATGATGAAAACTGGAGATATAAACTTTAGAGTCATGCACAAATAGATATTTAATACCATAAAACAGGAAAAATTCATCTAGGAATGGAGAAGAGGTCCAAGACCTGAGCCCTGCAATACTTCAACTTTAAAAATTGGGAAGAGAGAATCCACAGCAAAGATGACAGAGGAGTATCCAATCCAGTGAGGTGAAACTCCCATACGTGTGTGAGTGTTTCTGAATTCAACACTCTTCTTTCCTGGTCTTTCTGTCGATTCTTGTGTCAGTTTTGATTCCTTCAATTCCAAATAACAAACAATCCAACTCAAACAAGCTTAAGCAATGAAAGAAAAACCAGGTATGGCTCTAATAATGTCACTTGGATGCAGTTTCTCTCCTATGTCTTCTTTTTTTTTTTAAGATTTTATTTATTTATTTGACACAGAGACAGCTAGTGAGAGAGACAGCCAGTGAGAGAGAGACAAGCAGGGGGAGTGGGAGAGGAAGAAGCAGGCTCCCAGCGGAGGAGCCTGATGTGGGGCTCGATCCCAGAACGCCAGGATCACACCCTGAGCGGGAGGCAGACGCTTAACGACTGAGCCACCCAGGCGCCCCTCTCTCCTATGCTTTCTAACATGGTGACTTCATTGTTGGTTTCATGTAATAATGACAAGGCTGGGGTCCCACAACAAGGAGGAGGGGAGCACTAGTGACCTGGAATGACCTCAAACCAAATTCATGGCTGCAGTTCTGTAAAATCAAGGTGGTATAAAACAATACTCAAAATCTGTGCAAAGGCTGGCCAGTGATTACAACCTACCTTCTCCTTTTCGTCTTTCAGTACTTGGGCAATCTTCTCTGCTGTCTCTAAGTGGGGGAGGAAGACATGGTTTTACTTCTGGTTCACCTTTACCCTGAGTAGTTCCAGCTTTATATGGAAATAGTCTCCTATGAGACTCTCCACCTTGAGCAAGCTACAGACTTTGACTTCTAACCTCCTTGTCCTGCAAGGCTGCCAAAACCAAAGCCCTGTTTCACTAGGATCAACAAACGTTCTCAGGGCAAAAGCATCCAGTGATTGGCGTATCCTTCTAGGTTCCCACTAGACCTTCGATTTCCACCGTCTAGTCCCTTTGTCTTTTCTCAGTTCTCTAGGACTTTTAAGGAAATTTAATTTTTTTTTAATTTAAAAAATATCCCCAAACATTTTAAAATTTTTCAGCAGGAACTTTGGTCCACATAACCTTGCCTACCATTATCAGAAACCGAAGGCAACCATTTCCTTCTTCGTTACCATTGGATGAGTTAGTTTTCCTTGGCAGTTACAGTATTTGCATGAGGTTCCTCTGGCCAGGGGAGGGGAGGACAACCATGATACTTTTTTAAATGAGCTATTTTTTTTGCAAACCAAAAGCCCTCTTCCTCCCTGCTCCCACAGAGACAGAATACTTCCCATAAACATGGCGTCTTGCCCGTGTGGTTTTTCAGGTAACCCCACTTCTTTTGCTTCTTTGAGCCAACCTATATCCAGGAGGGTATATTCCTCTAGCTGCACACCCAGTTCCCACCATACTTGCTACAAGCAAGGGATAGAGCTTTTTCACATCAAGTTGAACTTTTTACCTAAAAGAGCATGATTTTCTAGAACTTTCTAAGATCTGTAGCTACTGGGCTCTCTCACCATCTCCATTCTGCTTCTCTTCATTTCCTCCCACAAGGCTTCCACCTGATCTCATCTATTCTAGACTCTCTTCACACACATTTTGAAGCCTCTGGATTAAATTTCTCTCCTAATTTTGCCAAAAATAGGATAGTTTACAAGGTTTTCATCATTATTTTTTCACCTCCCTTGTTGTTTTTGATGTTTTTCAGGAAAATAAGGGGAAATGCCAACTAACACAGCAATGTTTTTATTCAAAGGTTGGAATCATCTTGACTCCTCCCTTTCTCTCACATTTAATAGCAAATACATCTTCAAATCCTGTCAATTCTACCTTCAAAATATATTCAGAGCTTCTCCACTTCTCACCACCTCCACCTCTACCCTAATCTAAGCCACCACTGTATTTTATCTGGACTATTGCACGGCCTCCTAATTAGTTGACCTGGATTCACCTTGGCTGCCTTACTGTCTATTCTCCATACGGCATTTACATTTTTCAAGACAGAAGCCAGATCATGTCACCTGTGCTCAAAATCTTCCAATGGCTTCCTATCTCAGTAGAATAAAATCAGTCTTTAATATAGATATGAAGCCCTCCATTCCTTCCAACTCCCCCTCTCCCATTATTCATTGCATTCCAGCCACAATACCCTCCTTGCTGTTCTTCAAACAAGTCAAGCATACTTCAACCTCGGGGCCTTTACACTTGCTGAACCCTCTGCAGGGAATGCAGCACCCCTAGGTTTCCTCATGGCTTATTCCTCACTTCCTTCACATCTCTGCTCAAATAGCAGAGTATCAAGAGTCTGTCCTTGAACAACCTCTCTAACATAACAGCATTACCCCCAACATCCACTCTGTTTCCTTACTCAGTTTATACTTCTTCCCTGCACTTATCACCACCTTATATATTTTATGTTTATTTGCTTTTTTGTTCGGAGTTCTCTGTTTTCCCCCCACCCAAATATAAGCTCTATGAGAACAAAACCTCTGTCCGTTTTTATTCCAGGATCTATCACAAGAATCTAGAACAGTGCCTGGCCCTATAGTAAACATTCAATAAATACCACAGAGTGAAGACTGTGGCTAGAGGAACGCCACTGTGGGAAGTCCAGTGAAAGCAGACACCGGGCAGCTCCACTCCCCCTGCTGCCACGTGCTCTCTCACCTCCGTGCCATCTCCCTGCCACCCAGCTTCTTTGCTCACTCACCTACCTTTCCAATGTCACTACCATCAGCCCAAGTCCAGAAGTCCTTCCTGCCTGAGGCTCCTCAGCTCAACCGATTCAGTGTCCAAATCCCAAATATCTAACTGGTCCACCTTAGTCCAAGAACCCACCCAGAGTCCAATTAGCCATTGCTGGGGGGGCAGGAGGAGGGTGTGGCTGTGTCTGCTCATATGCCAAGTACAGTCACCCTCTCTAGGAGCTCTACAAAGGGAAAAATTGCTGGGGATCGGTCATTTAAATACAGAACAAGCCTCCAGTAACGCATCCCTGACACTGGGCGGGGGGGGGGGGGGATATGTGTCCCTTCTATAATGGTACCTCTAACTCAAGCGCCTTCCACATCCTGGCAAGTAACACCAGTGAGTGAAGAGGGCAGCGTGGCAAGACGGCTAGCTAGAAGCAGCCGCTCTGACTAACTGCCCCCAAGGAGGAATGTGGGCCTGCTGTCACCAGATCTTCTGAGGGCTCACGAGAAGCCAAGAAATCTGGACATTTCAGTGGGAAATCTCCCACTTTTTAAATGATGGCAACTAATCCAATTTTTAAAAAATAAAACACGGTGCAGACCAGATAAAACGCATCTGCTGACCAAATCTGGCTCAGGGCTACCAGTGCGTGATTCTGTTTTATACAGTCAGCCCAAAAATAGGACACCAGTAATTTACCACACTCGAAAGCAATGTTTCCCAGGGGGTTCAGTGTGAGGATTTCATTAGCTGGAGTAACCAGGCCTCTCCGCCCCGTTCGCAGCACCTGCCCCATCCTCTCCACCAACCCTCCTACAAACTCCCACCAACTTTTCACCATGAGAGACAAGGTTTAGTGGAAAGCATTCAGGCTTCAGAACCAAACAAACCTGGGTTAAAACCCAGGGCTACCTCCTAGCATTCCTTAACCTCTGTAAGCCTCAGTTTCTTCATCTGCAAAATGGGAATACTAAGTCCTACTTAGAAGGGTCTTCAGGAACAGAGGTAATGTGAGCAAAGTGCCTGGCACCCAATAGAGGCCCAGAGCAAATAACTGCTGCTCACAGATTAGGGGCTGCTTTCCCCGTGGAAAGGTGTTTGACACCTGAAAACCCACAACTGCAGATGCGCCATGTTTGGGGTCAGCTGATGCCGCCTAAACCTCTCTGTGGAATAAAGAAAGGGTAAAAATGTATTCAGTAAGTAAAATAAGGATGGGAAATACAGCCCTTCAGGGCTCCAGAACTTCACACTAAAGGCGATGCTTGTGAACTTGGTCCAGAACGTCTACATGCATAGAAACCAGCACTAATTAAAATTCGCAGACATCAATTATCTGATTATTCAAGAACTCTCTCAACTTCTAAAGTCATTTTTTGTATGCATATTTCAACACCGAAGTCAAGTCAATGCACGCCAATTCTCCAATGGCCTAAAAAAAAAAAAATTAATTCTGTAGCTCCCGGAGACACAACTTAAAAAGAAAACCCTGTTGGCCAAGTGCAAACTGTAATGGTGTCCCCATCTGGTGTGGACTGCCAGTGACGACAACGGGCCAGCCCTACGTCCACCAACAAACACAGGGGAGCCACCACTGCAAACAAGGATCCATAACCCCTGGAAATAATGCCTCCCTCGCCCACCCCTACCGCACCCTGTGCTCTCCAGGCAGTGAAGACCCCTCGGGCCAGGACCAGAGGGCCACACAGAACACCTCGCTTCATACCATACAGCACACATCTCATGAGTCACGCAACAGGAAGGGGGTCATCCTACAAGGAAACATGCCAGTGAAGCGCCCTCCAGGAACTGGGGGGACCCTCAACTGCGAAACCCAGAAACACATTTCTACCAGCAGAGACTCCAAGTAGGCTTGTCCACCGAGCAAGCTTCGAACGAACAGAACTTGTCCCCAGTCGCCTGTATTCTCCCCTCCCCCCAAGAAGAGCCAAGCGCCCCCATCCCAGATGTGCCTGGGCCTAGTCCTGTCTCCTGGGCTCTCGGGGCTCTCAGATTTGTCCATGTCCATTACCAGCTATCCTCCAGGGAGACCCAAGCACCGGAAAATCACTTCCCTCCCTCACTGCCAAGCCTCTCCTAGGAGGCAGGTGATCAGGAATTATGTAAGCTATTCTCTAGATTTAAAAAAAAAAAAAAAAGTGGGGAGGGAGTCTGAGAGGGGTGGAGTAAAATTCAAGATTGGCCAGGAGCTGACAACCCCTGAAGCTGGGCAGCATCGGGTGAACAGGGGTCTGTCATAGGCTTTTCCCAATTTGTGTCTATGTTTAAAATGTACCATAATAAAAAAGCCCTTAAAGGGGCGTAGGAAGAGGACACAGATACAACCTGAAAATAAAACCAAGTGTCCTTCACTCTCCACCCTGCGTTTGAACACAGAAAAATCTGGGAAGTCCTCAGACTTTTAGATCCACAGCCCAGAGGGGTCATGCACTCCCAGAGGAGAGACAGCATCTTCTAAAGCCCCACACTCGCTGTCCTCAACAAAATCACCTTTGAAAAACTCCCTAGAACTTTTCAAAATTATTCTGGCATGACCCAGCTTCCCTTCTTGGACTGCAAACCTCTGCCTCCAGAAATCACCCCTCCAGCCTCATCCCACTACAAGGGCCTCTACTTCCTGTTCCAAACTAGTGCGTTGAGCAAGCTGGAGACTGAAATAGCTCCTGGGTGGCAGACGGATGCCTGCCTTCCGACAGCTGGTGTAGCTGGTCCTCCCTCCCGGGGGTCCCAAGTGACGGGACTATTCTCACTCTCAGGGAGTCAGGGAACACTTTACATGACCTCTCCTGCCTCTTCCCTTTAGTTTCAACTTGCTCCTCATAAGAATTTTTTTTTTATGATCTGAAGTGGGTTTTGTCAATCTCAACACTGTGGACATGGGGGCTGAAAAATTCCTGGGTGTGGGGGGCTGTCCTCCGCCCTGCAGGACACTCAGCAGCATCCCTGGTCTCCACCCACTAAATGACAGGAGCACATACTCCAGCCGTGACAACCCAAAATGTCCCAGACGTTGCCACACGTTCCCTAGGGGGCAAAACCGCCCCTGCTGAAGAATCACTGGTCTAAAAGATACTGAAAAACCAAGACCAATATTGTCCTGGCAAAAAAAAAAAAAAATGAGGTTATACAGTTTCTTCCCACAGTCACTATTAGACAAAATATTTCAGCATATAAATTTGTTGAGTATGAATATTCAAGACATGTTGCATCCCAAGCCAGAAACACGTAAATGACCAAGAGAAAAATAAACTTATAATACTCCCAACTCTTTTTCCTGTCTTTGTGGTTTCCTGTGTAAATCTTACTTGTTTCCTCCAGATGATTCTGTTTGCCTGTCAATGTGGTAATCACTCTACCCAGGCCTTCTCTGAAGTGCCCCAAAATCTGGGATGTTAGAAGGAAAAGCTTCTAATGAGTCTGAGCACGCCCCAAGGTGTGCTGGTTCCCCAGCACTTACTGAACAGATGTCACTGGAAAACAGCATCCCCCCAAAGAAGGCCTCCTAACGAAAGCACAAGAAAAGCATCACCAACATGCCTGATACAACTTCAGATAACACCAGATTCCCAGCGTGACCAAGAAGCACCACACACAGCTAACGGAGCCGAGCCGTGTCAGAGTCTACAACCCCCACAGGGAAACACTGTTAACGTCTTCAGTAAGCAGAGGGAGTTTCCCACTGTATTTAAATGGGACACTCCCTTCATGAGGAGAAAGAAAATCTGTTTTTGGTCTGCAGGGGACTTACATTAGCTGTAATCTATTATCCAGCTTTGGGGAACAGACATACAGAACTGTCTCTCATCCCCCACCCCATCAGACTCCCCAGCTCCACTCGGGGGTTCTCCAGGGAGATAATGACTTGTTCTTCCCCTCTGATACTTGTAGACAGACAAGCACTGGGTGGGGGGATTCTGTCTTTTGGGGTCCATTCCTAACCTCTGTTACCCAATGCCACTGCCTGTCTCAGTCTGGATCACCCCAATCCTAGATTCTGGCCAAGGTCTCCTAACTTCCTGGTTTCACATTTCCCCTCTGTCCAGGTTTATGCCAATGATGGTCTTTTAAGAGCACAAGCCAGAAGGCCCCAGAGTCCTGCGGTTTCCCACTGCCTATCACTCAATACCACCCCAGCTTCTTTGGTGCACAGATTTGTGAAGTACACCCAATGTTTGACCCAAGAGGAGCCGGAGGAGGAACAGAATGAGCAATGAGCAGTGAGCAGGAAGGGGCACACTCGTGAAGGGTTCATCCACTGGGCAGATGGAGGGAGAAGAGGGAAGGGAGTGTTAAACTCAGTGACAGAGTTTCCTTTCAACCCTGACTTCTTGTGATTCTGCGAACTCCTGCCCCTCAGAGGCTCCCATCATCTGACCCCAAGCCTCCTGCAAAGTCATGCCAGACTGTCCTCCGGAAATGTCCCTCACACAGTGCTGCACGTGGTTACCCCACTTCTACAGGATGCCTTCTTTCCTGGTCATCTTTCATGTTTTTAATTACAAAAGGAACGACACTGGTGGCAACAGCAGAAAATGAAGTATTTAAGATGAAGTCTCTCAACCATTGCACTCCCATCATAGCCACTGGCAGCCCAGAGCACGGTGCACGGCCCCTGCTCCCTCCCCATCTCTCTCCCTCTCTCTCTCTCTCTCTCTCTCTCTCTCTCACACACACACACACACACACACACTCCACTCATTTGATACTTGATCTTATACTGTGCCTCGGGGAGGAGGACATTTAATTCTACCATCCACTCACTCATCTCTCCAGCACCCCATGAGGTTAAGTCAGTTAGTTCAAATGCTTCAGCCGGGGCTGCTGCACCAATGAGGGACTGCGAGGCAGCGAGAGCGCGTGTCTTGCTCAAAATCACACATTAGCCGGCAGCAGAGTTAAGACCACAACAAGAAGCCCTACCCCAGTGTTTGTTATTACACTGGAAAGTACTCCTCACCCCCACTACAGAATGCAGTCTGGTACGGACAGAAGGTAGAAATAAATACGTGTGTTAAGAATGGCCTGGGGAAGCACAGTTAAGTACTTGGACTCTGAACATAGGCTGACTAAGCTTAGAATCTGGCTGTCATTTACCTCTCACCGTGCGACCCGCGTCAATCCACTGTGCCTGAGTGTCATCGTCTGAAACATGGGGTAATGACAGTACCTCCCTTACAAGGTCACTGTGAGAATGAGATAACTTAATATCTGTAAAGCACCCAAAACAGTGTCTGCTACGTGTGCTAACAAAATCACCATCACAGCTCTCACACAAGCCCCCAAACACACTAAATATTCTTAAACTCTTCTTAAAATTGAGGCTCGCAAATCAAAACCACATCTTGTTAGCTCCATACCTTGTCCCAAAAGAAATCAGCATGGGGAAGAAACTCAGATGATAGAACTCGAAAAAAACATCTAAGTGACCCAGTGACTGAAACCATTACTCGGGGGAGGAATGACCTCATAGATCAGTGACACCTACTGCACCAAACAATAAAAACCTTAACAGCCTCTGGCAGTTATTATCTAAGGAAAGTGGGCTGCAAACCTGCTGGAGAATTGGTTTTGCCATGGTAATATTTCGAGTCAATTGCTGCTCCTACACTAAACGTACTGGTGTTGCACAACCGGCAAACTAACTAGAGGAACACTGTTAACATGAATTAGATATTACTAAAGATTCAACACTACAACAGTGCCTGATTACAAGAGATTTCGGGCTGTATTGCTTAATGGGCACATGGAAAGTGCTAATTAAGCCCACTCGCAGAGGATGTTCCGAGGCAGCTCTGTAAACCACAGGTAGCAATAGGTCTATGTACTAAGTGAGGAGCCGTATTCCCAACCCAGTTGGATACAGTCCTACGGGAAAGATGGGAAAGCAGAGGAAAAGCCAAGGTTTTCTGCACAGGAGGGGTAACCTGGTAAAGCAGACAAGTATCCAAACTTACCTGGATCTCAGGTTGGTTGGTTTTCCTTAGCTACTTCCGCAGCAATACTTCTAAAACCTCCTTTGCTTAAGTGAAAGACCAAATAATTCACCGTAGATTGGAGACCCTCACCAAACAGCATAAGCAAGGAGAGGGAGAGTAAGCCTTGCCATTATTACCAAAAGCTTCCCAGGCAACCAGAAGACACTGAATGGCTCTCCCGGCTCTCCAGGCAGCACCTTGGCCCAAAGCATCTCACAGCAAACAGCTTCAAGCTTTCGGTGGCTCTTCAAGAGTTGCTAGACTAAAGGCATTAGCCGTGCGTTTCAGGATCTATTTTGCTTTCCCACCTTGTTAATTAACTAATCAGGGATGGCAAAGCACCTCACAAGTATAAACCGTCAGGGAAACGCTAAGTAAATTCGCCTACCTGGTCTATATGTCAATACTTAATTAGGAAAGGGAGAAGGGCTGAGCGGGAGGCTGAGCTGTCCCCAGTTGCTGCAATCCTGGGGCCAGGGCTCGCTAACGCAAGGCGGACTGACCCGCGTGCCCTGCAGCAGCCTCCGGCCCCGGGGCAGGGCTCTCGGCAGGACTTCTGGAAGGGAACCCTGGACCGGAGCCACCCCGGGGCAAAGGGAACGCTGCGCGCCAGGCGCATCCTCGCGCCTCAGCCTCCATCTCCCCGCATCTCTGGCATGTCAACAAACGCCGACCACAAAGTGAAACTTTCCGGGCCCCCGCTGTCGCGCTGGGTCTCTGCCCTCTGCCCTGGAGCGCGTCGCGGGCACAGGTGTGGAGCCGGGCCTCGGAGGGGACCCCCGCCCCCAGCCCCTGCGATTGTGTAATCGGCCCGGGAGGGGGTGCTCGGCACCGGCCCCACGCCCAGCTGCGGAGGCGCGGCCCGTGGACCCCGCGGCAGGCGCGGCGCCCGGGGCTGTGGGGGGTTGGGGAGGACTGTCGTCCCGCCCCCCGGGACCGCCCCCGGGCGGCCAGGGGAGCCGCGGCGCTGACACAGCCCGGAGGGGGCGCCCGCGCGGCGGACCGACGCCGAGGAGGGGGCGCGAGGGCTCGGCAACGCGGCCGGCCTTACCTGCTCACCGGGCCGGCACGGCGGGAGGCGGCTCGGGATGCCGGGGCGGCGGGCGGCGAGCGGTAGCGCTGGCAGCCACCCGACCGCGGCATGTAAGGAACCGCGGCGGCGGCTGCGGCGGCGGCGGCGGCGGGCGCGGGACTGACAGCCCCAGGCCCCGCCTCCAGGCCCCGGGCCCCGCCCCCTCCGCGGCCGCGCGGCTGGCCCCGCCTCCTCCGCCCACTGCCGGGGTCAAGCTCGGTCCACCAGCCTGGAGGGCGGGGGCGCTCGCTTCCGATTGGCCTGAGAGATGCCCGCCCCGCCCACTCCCCGCCTCCTCCTTGGCAGGGAGCGGCGCGTGCGCGGTGGCGGCGATGGGCAACGCACAGGCTGAGGGCTGGCGTTCTAGGTCCCCACTGGTGGGTACCGAGAGTCCTTCCTAATCCCGGATGGCTGGGGGCCCTGGATGGCCTGAGGAACCAAGAATCAGGCTAAGACTACACAGTGGATTTTCCTTTTTCACCTGTGGACGAATCTATGGGAGAAAACCAAACCAGAATGGGCCAGGCTCTGTCTAACCAGAGGAGACCCCAAAATTGTGAACTGCAACAGAAAACGAGCCGCTAGCCCGGATGCATCTGCGATGGATCCCAGGGATGCTTAATCCACGCGCTGGATTCGCTCCCTGGTCTGCAAGAGTGATGTGTGTGCAGAGGGTCTAGTAGTTGAGAAGGGAGGTTAGGGCGTTAGGATTGTGCCAACAGAGAAAGTGAGTGATGCTGAACTAAGTGGCTCTTCTCCTCCAGCACCTACCTTCTCCTCCTCCCCCACCCCCTCTCCGTATCTCCCACCTCTCCCTCTGCGCTGGTTCCAGTATCCTCAGCCTGTAAACAAGATCAAGTCTCTCCCAGCAAGAATAAACTGAGACCCAGCAATTTCACTCCTAAGTACGTACTCAAGGAAATTGGAAACATATCTACGCAAAAACTTGTACACAGATGTTCACAGCCTATTCATAATGGCCAAAAGTGGGAACAATTAGAAGGTCCATTATTCGATGAAAGGATGAATTATGCTTTATCCATACAATGGAACATTACTGGGCCATAAAAGGGAATGAAGTAATACCGATGAACATTGAAAACTAAGTGAAGAAAGCCAGACGTGAATGACCAGACAGCATATGAGTCCATTTTTACGAAATGTCTGGAATAGGCAAATCTACAGAAAGTAGATGAATGGCCACCAGGGGCTGGGAGTAAGAATAAATAGGGAACGACTGCTAAGGGGTATGGGGTTCCTTTTGGGCGTGATGAAAATGTTCTGGAACTAGATGGGAGTAATGACTGTACAACTTTTGTGAATATACTAAAAACCACTAAATAATTCACTTTAAAGAGTGAATTGTGTGGTATGTGAATTCTATCTCATTTTTTTTTAAATCAACCTACCGAACAAAAACAAAAATCCGCTAACTCCCTTGAGGCTGCGCCCTTTCCAGCTACTTTACATTTTGCTACCCCTTCTCATCCGAGAGTCTTGCAATGGCGGCCTACATGTTTTTACCCCTCCTTCCTCATTTCCCATTTATATATTAGTTCCCAGAATGTGGCTTCTGCTGGTACCAGAGCTGAAATCTCCCTCCTTGAATCCTGAAGCTTTCTATGACCCTGAACATTCCTGGTTCTCCTCCCCATCCTCTCCATTCATTCTGTCTTTTCACCTTTCCCTTGGCAAGCCTTTTTTAAATATTGATGTTTTCTGTGACTTCTTCCAAAATCCTTCCTGGGTTCTATTGTCCATGTCTATGAGTTCAGTTACTGCTTCAAATTCTGACATCCACTGATGCCGCCCAGGTTTCTCAAACTCAGTGTGTCCTAAGCAACTTGTCATCTTCCATCCCCCTGCTCTCTACCTTCTCTCCAATGGTGTTACCTGCAGCACACCAGGACCTGGGAGCTACCCTTGATTCTTCCTTCTTCTAGAGTCAACCAGCAATTTTTAACCCATAAGTGTTCTTAAATCCCACAGTCCTTCTCTATTGGTAATACCACAGCCCTAATCCACATGCCCGTCATCTTTTGCCTTCTGATTCCCTTCATCTTTGGTCCCCTTCAAATCTAGCTTCCAAACAGCTGTGGAAGTGGACACCCATTGCTGTAGCTGACATAGCTGGCATTCCTCTTTCTCATGTGAACAACGCCCTGATCTTGCTTTAGGAACCCACCCTCCCCCATTAGATACAGGCTTGGTGAAACTGCCAATCAAGATGCTGGCCTTACCTGACCCAGGCTAGGTGTGCCCTCAAGCTGAGGCAAGATGACAGTCTTCATCTGGAATTTGAATCCCAGTCAGAGCCACATAAAAACTGAAAGTGGTGGGCCTGATTGTTCCCAAACAAGGAGACGCCCAGGCGATTCCTGCTGTCTCTGCCCTGGGAGCTCCGTTCAGAGCCTGGGTGCTGCCGCTTTTCCTTCAGTTTTCTATCTCTCTCCAAAGTATTCCTTCTTTGGAAATTAACCAGAGTTGCCTGCAACCATAGAGTCTAACTGATACAGAAATATGCCAAAGACACAAACCATGTCTTTACCTACCTCCAACTGTTTAGAATCATCCCATCACCCATTGGAGAGCCTCCAACCTCTGTCTCCCAGCTCCTCGCCTACCTGCCTCTCCCACACTCTTCTCCCCACTCTCTGCCTTGCCCTTGCATTTCTGCCCTTCTAAATTCCTTGGACATTCATGGCAACACACTGTAAGATTTCATGCCTCCGTGTTCATGAGTCCCCTTTGTATAGAATACTCTTCCCTGGGGCGCCTGGGTGGCACACCAGTTAAGCGTTTGCCTTCGGCTCAGGGCGTGATCCCGGTACTCTGGGATCGAGCCCCACATTGGGCTCCTCCGCTATGAGCCTGCTTCTTCCTCTCCCACTCCCCCTGCTTGTGTTCCCTCTCTCGCTGGCTGTCTCTCTCTCTGTCGAATAAATAAATAAAATCTTTAAAAAAAAAAAAAAAGAATACTCTTCCCTGTTCTCCCCAGCTAACTTCAACCATCCCTTAAGGCGTTCTCCTCCTCCAGAAAACCTTTCCTGGCTCTCCCTGCTCCCAACATTCTGTCCTCCTCTGTGTTCTTAAAGCACCCTATTCTTCCTCCTATTATGGCACTTATTGTTGTGGTATCTTACTTATCCATTTAATTATCTGCCTCTCCCACTAAACTTGGAGTTCCTTGGGGGCTTCCGCCTTCCTTTCTATATTATTAGAGCTTAACACAGTGCCTGGCCCTCGATGGGCGCTCAGAATTCTTTTCTTCTATAATTCCTGATTAAGAGAAAGAGATCTCAGTGAGGGACATTAACAAGCATTTTTCCCAGAGAGATGAGAAGCAAAAATTCAGGCCTAAGGCATCTCAGACAGGTTGTCCAAAAACTGTATTCCAATTCCAAGAAAAATATTCCAGAAGATAGTTAAACCCTCAGTAAGACTAAAAGGCACTTATTAAAATGATATGGCTCTCATCTCTAAAATCTACTCAGTTTCTCCAGAAAGCCTTCATGGCTTAATGAGATGCAAAATTAAGCAACTCAGACAATTGTACCCATCAATGTGACTAACTGGCTAGGTGTGTTTTTGTACTACTTGTAACCATAGCCGAAGAATAAACTGAATGTAACAAGCGAGCCCGTAGTTTCATTTAGATGTCTGCCGTGTGACACGTACTATTTCATGTGGGATTATGCAGCCATCCGTGAGCAAATGCTGAGAAGAGCTGGGTTCCAGTCCCACTTTGGCCATGACCAGCTGCTTGACCTTGGGTGAGTCCCTGCCCTGGGATGTTTGCAGTCAGCCTTCCCGGTACCCACTCCTTTATGGCACCACCATCAGAACCACATTTCTTTGGAAACTCAGTTTTTCTCCACTCTAACCCAAGTGGTCTTACTTAACCTGACTCCAAACTCCAGGAGTTAGGCCTAGTTGGCTTAAAGCAATCATTCTATCCCATCTCTTTGGTGACAGAAATCAGTTTCAAGGAAGACACGAAGCCCAGTCAAGACAATGAGATTTGAGAGGATATTTTCTAGGACTTCTGACAAAAAGAAGTTGCTGTCCCTGCAGTAGCTCCTGGCAATGAAGGTCCAGAATTACTACAGTCACATGCGACCACAAGGATAGAGACTGGATTGCCAGACAGTGCATGAGTTCTGAGGAAGGCAGAATAGGAAAATAAAAAAGAAACAGAACCTCAGTTACATTGCTGAGCAGTGAGCAGCAGCCAGATCAAGCCATGCCTGAAACTGTTTCCCTATACTTTCCAGTTATATGAGCCAATAAATTCCCTCCATTGTTAGAGTTAATTTTCTGTCTATAACAGGAGTGGTCCTAATAACAACACTTAACAATCTCTCTGGACCTCTATTTTCTCATAAATAAAATAAAGATAATATGAATAATCTTTAAGAATTCTGCCAGCTCTTATATCCTATAACTCTCTGAAGGGTAAATATACTCATAAAATGTAAGTGCATTATCATTTACTAGTAAGCACTAAGGAAAATAAGCCTCTCCAATATAACCCAATAAGAGATAACTGAAACTAGAAATATAACCAGAAATCCTTAATCCTTGCCTATACCAGGAGTTACCCAGATTTCTACCCTGCCCCATACTTCAGCCACTTGTTTCTACACTCTGAAAATAGGGAGGGGGGGAGAAAGGGAGAGAGGGAGGGAGGGGTGGCCTGGGAAGGAAGCATACAGGGTAGCCCTGCTTTAGAAGCCTGGATTCTTATGATGGTGTCCGTGGCCTTAGACCCTTTGTTCAGATGCTGACCTCTTTGACCTGAGCATTCCCCTGCGCCTTCTCTCTCTCCCCGGATCTGATCTCTGAATCATACATTTAACTTGCCGGCATCCCCCTCCATGTTTGCATTCCCAGCATTGACCACCTTCAATCAGTTGGAAGTGATGATGGATTCGCCAACCACTCAAGAGCACAGGTTCATTTATCTGTAGCAACAAGGCCTAGAGGAAGGAGACCAGGATGGTTATTTAGTGGAGGAGAGTCACTTAATAAAAGAGATTAAGCACCTTTAGAAGCCTGAAGGGTCGAACAAACTGTCTGATACACTGCGCTAGCAATTACGTGCAAAAACTCCACACGAGGGATGTGTAGCCCCATTTAGAATAATGTATCTAGACATGCAATTGTAATCAACATCCTGACCTGAAAGAACATTGCCTGGGTCCCTGTCTGATATTGCACCGGAACACCAGGGCAGGCACCGGGAACATCAGGAAGAGGTGATGTGGAAAGAACTGGGGATGTTTTCCTGGAAATAGAAATTAAGAACATGCTGCTGATTAAGTTTGTTCTTTGCTCCGGCTTTTGTGAAATTCATGGGAAGAGACAGATCTTCAGCACAGCTTTGATTGATTCATTTAACATTTTACGGCCAGATAACCTTCGCATACAGAGATGACTAAGACAATGTTCCTATTCTTCAAGAGCTCAGGAGCTGGGGGAGGAAACCAACACTAGATCAGTCAGGTCACAGCAGGAAACAGAGCTCGCCCCATATGGCTCAAGTGAAGGCTTCAGTGAAAGGACTATTTGGGCGGTGGGGAAGGCACCAGACACCAACAACAGCAGGAAACCATTACCACCCCTGAGAACGAAGAACGAGCAGAGGAAACAGGAGAGGGGGAATGTGGAGGAGAGGCTGTCTCGCAGGAGCTATAGTCAGAGATCCTGCCGGAGGAATGGCTTCAAAGCAGAGCCAGAAGGGAAGAAGCACCTTGAACTCTTGCCTTCCTCCCATTCTCTAATCTGCAAGTGCCTATCATCGGCTGACCTGAACAGAAAACCCGCCCGCAAGGGAGTCCAGATGATGTAGTCCATAGGGCTCAGCCTCCCCGGGAAAGAATAAAGCGGAGAAGGGTGGAGAACGGATCGCAGCACTAACGAAGAGGAATGGGTCCACTCTACCGCACTGGCCATCCAGCCTCTGGTTTTGCCCTTCATTTCAGAAAATCTCATCTCAAACACAGGGAGAAACAAGTATCAGAAGCACTGTATTATTACTGGTGATGTCGTTTCAAGTGTCCTCCCTGGTGGGAGGTTAGCTACCCCGGTGTTCTTCATGCGAAGTAGTAGGAAAAGGGGTGGTGGGGGATCGATTAGAAAAAAAAGAATCAATAAAATAAGTAC
Organism: Ursus arctos; assembly: GCF_023065955.2. NCBI lineage: Eukaryota > Metazoa > Chordata > Mammalia > Carnivora > Ursidae > Ursus > Ursus arctos. Next base: position 72,556,169 of record NW_026622786.1, on the reverse strand, counting down.
GGCTGCTATCTTCCCGTGCTGTAGCCTGTCATGAGGCCAGAGCTGATGATAGGCTTCCTTCTTCCATGATCGCATTTATGTTTCCCTTACCCTCGACAGCATCTCAGCAGGTGGAGAGCCCCAAATCTTCATCTCAAAATAACTGAGCCCTTACTCATCCTCTCTGGGTTGGGTTGCCAGTTTCCACTGAACTCGATGATTGGAATGGAGGTTCTAAGTGGCTCCACGAATCCCCTGGTTCTGAACCTCGTCTTCTCAGCTCTATTGCACAGCAGCAACCCCATTTCTCTCCAACAGCCGGTGACCCCCTTCTCTTCCCGTGACTCAGTGGCATAAGAAGTCCCAAAATGGCCAGGGACAAGCTCAGCTTCCAATTCTTCAGAGCCATGGCCCTGTTCCTTGGTGGGAACATTCTTCTCTCAGGAATCAACACCCCAAGTCTGTTAAGCCCAAGATCACACAGACGGAAACAAAACTGCATTAAGCAGAGTATTAATTATAATAACTAGAAGGACCGCTCCTGAGCTTGCCTTTGGTTCCTACCCATGTGCTCTCAAGCCTTGCATGGTGTTGTAGCCCAGCTGGCCTACCGAAACTTCCTTGCAGACATCTCAGAAGCCCCGTGTTGAAGATGACAGCGACGTTGCCAGTCTTTAGCCCTGGATGACGACGCAGATCAGAGCTGCTGGCAGAATTGTCATATATGAGAGAAATGCACACCTAGATTCTCTTGCGGGGAGTCCCTGTTACATGAGTGTAGCATTACCCTAAGGCTGCAATCGTGGCTCTTAGCACACCCCTAGGTTTTGCTCTTTCAGGCCAGGTTGCTGAGAGGGGGGTCGGGGTGGAGAATGGAGAGAGAGAGGAGAGCCTCTAGCCCTATAACTTGGGTTCAAAGATACCTATGTACTGCACATTCCCCACCAGACAACCCTGTGCCTCCGAAACCCCCCCCCCCCCAGTCTTTCAATTCTAGACACTGCTCTTGCTCAGGTGCTCTCCCTCAATGGTGGCGGGAAGAGTGGGGGAAGAAGGAACACTTGGAGCCTGGTGGGGGCTGCTTGAACCAGCTTCGAATCACTCCCTGCGCCGTCTAGTCCACTGCTGTCCTGCCATGTGTCACCATCCCAGCCAGCACCAACGTGGGCCTTGAAGAGTTAAAGGAGTAGTCAGGGACCGGCCAAGAAAGAGAAAGAATTTGACTCAACTAAGCAGCTTTGGCCTGGCCTGCCCGCCCCACCTCCTACCCAGCCCCCTTCTGTTCTGTGTCCTTGCTCGTCACATGGAGACACCCAAGTACGTTCTGTCTCCCCAGGGGACTCTGGACTCTCATTGTCTTTGGAATGGGTCCTGGGATGCATCGACCTCCCTCTCGGTCTGTGGCTCCGTCAGGGAAGGGTTGAGGGGCCAGTGCTGGTTGCCTGTCATGGGCTGGGCTGAGGTTTCAGAGGTAGGGAGGAGACAGGTCTTAGAGAACCTGTGGCAGGAGGACGCAGAGGACGAATAGGAAGGTGGTTCCCTAGCCCAGGACTCCACTTACATGACATTTCCAGAATAAGCCAATCTATAGAGCAGAACACACTCATCATGGTTTCCAGGGGCTCGGGGGAAGCAGGATGAGGAATGACTCCTTAATGAGTAGAAAGCTCCCTTTTGGGGTGATGAAAATGTGCTGGAACTAGACGGTGGTGAACGTCTCACACCACTGTGAATGTACCCAATGCCACTGAATTGTGTACTTTAAAAATGGCTAAAATAGTGACTTTTCTGTTATGAGAATTTTATCACAATAGAAAAAAAATTAGCCAGGCAGTTGGATTTTATGTTAACGGGAGACCGAAGACGTTTGAGGTTTCCAGGGTGAATCTGGAGCTGACTGAAGTAAACGGAGCTGTAGGAGAATCATTTGACCTTGGACTCCTTCTCGGAGCATCTGTTTCGTTCAGCATGGGGAAGTGATGGGGATGAAGATGAACAGGCAGAGAACAGGCCAAGTGGAGGGTGCTGGCTCCAGAAACGGAGAAGGGCAGACGTCTGGGCCATACACCTTTCCTGGATTTTTTTTTCTTTTCTTTTTTTTTAATATCACGGATTTTCTATTGTTTTTGTTCATTTGTTTGTGATTACTCAGCATTCCTTCACCTTCATATTGGGGAGAATTCCAAGGGGGAGGGTGTCCTCCTTTATAAATCTTCGTTATGGGGAGGGAGGGACCTTCCTCCCAGTACCCAGAGTGCGAAGGCCAGAGACTCTCCCTCTGGCCCCGCACCCCCACCTGCCAACTGCACCAGATCTCCTACATCTGGCTCAGCTAGCAGAGGACTCCTTCTGGGACTTCGGATCACAGACAGTGATGCAAAGACAGAGGAAGTGAGAGACTGCTCGTGACAGTCGAGCCCAAGGATGAGTGTCCACGGGCGGTGGCGGCAGGCGGAGTGTGGGGCTTTGGCCTTGGAGTCCAGGGGCAGCTGCACCTGGCAGCATCCTCACCACACTGACCCTGAGCAGTGACCTTGGCCATGGCAGCCGCTGTCTGGCCTCTTGTTCTGGTTATCTTCTGAGGCTGATTTGCCAGCCTCCCTTCAATTCACAAGCTACCTGATATCCTTCCAATAAATTCCTTGAGTGTTCAAGTTAGCCAGAGCTTCTTTCTGATACTTACAACAAGGGACCCTGGTACGTTGCTGCAGCCCTGTCACCTCCCTTCATAACAGAAAGCGTGGTGTAGTCCAGTTGCATGCTGATGGCTCCTTGCAAAACTAAAGTGCTGTCTGCACCTCGATTCGTGTGTGTGTGTGTGTGTGTGTGTTTCACCTTAAACACTACAGATGAGAAAATAAACTGCATTTCCACGTACCGAGTTATTGTAACTATGGTGATGGGCAGAAGGAGCACTGTTCTAGCAATTAGAAGACCAGGCCACGCTGGTTGTGCAACCTGGGGCAAGTCAGTTTCCTCTCTGTTCAGGCTAAGATGAACTGTGAGCCCTTTCCCACTACTTAAGGTTCTGGGATTCAGGCAATGCAAAGGGAATCACTTATATTAGCTCTGTGCTTAGGAAACAAACGATTCTCTCTCACAAAGAGGCTCCGTCGGATTCAGTGTCATACAACTAAGACAACTTCAATTGTCGGTCTTTACTTCATCCATTAAATAATGCACAGCCTTGTAGACAAGCCACAGAGGTTAATCCCAGCCTCATCTCCCCATGGGGTATGCCATCTGCAATAATAGTACTAATGTGAGCTCACACTTGGATAGCACTCACTGAACTCCAGACACCGTTCTGAGACTTTTACATATATTAGTTCTTTTAATCCCAACAAACAGCCCCATGAAGTAAGTGCTATTAGTATCCCGTTTAACAGATGACAAAGCAGAAGCACCAGAGAGGTGAGGTGACTTGCCTAAGGTCACACAGCTAGTAGGTGACAGAGCCAGTAGTCAAAGGAGCACTCCTGTCTCCCACCTACTCCCCCAAGTCAGACAGTAGCAATGTAATTTCCCAGAGAGGATGATGGAGTTGTGGTGTGATTCGTGCTATTAAATAGCTTCTAGACCACTCTTTCCCTCCACAAAGGCTGCATTTAATCTTAATCAACCTCAAAAGGTGAGCGTCCATCCCATTTTAACACGTCCATGGAGGACCTTGCAAGGGAATCCCCCTCCTCCCCTGAGGCCTGGGCCCCCTGTTTCTTGGCATTCCATTGCTCCAGAAGGTCCTGGTGTTCATCCTCTTTCACAGAGGAGAGCTTTCAAATTCAGCCCAAATTTTAGGGGCAGTGGGGAAGATGTTGAAAGATACAGTCGCCGTTCTTCTGTGCTGCTGCTCTGTGTTGAGTGCCTGGACCGCGGACACTTGACGATATGCGGCCGTGGACAAATTACTACTACTTCCGAGTAGTGTCCCCTGTGGCATTCATTGGCTTGGAAACGGTTGGTGGCGTCTGCTCTGTGGCAGCACAGAGCCGAGCGCCGGAAACACGGAGGGTTGGAGGCACGGCTGGATGGGTAGGTGTTGGCCAGCGCTTCTCAGCCTGGATGGGCCGGGGGTCCCCTAATGGAGCTTTTCAAAATTAATGTTCAAGTCCACTGGATCCTGATGTCCACGTGGAGGCTGGAGCGGCAGGTGGATCCAGAGGACGGGGGGGACATGTGTTTCAAAAAAGTCTCCCCCATATATATCTCATCTTCCTCGATCTCGCCTCCCACCCACCGCGGCCTGACCCCTCATCCCAAGGGCGCTTACTCTTCCAGAGCCATTGAAATTGGTGAGTTCTGAGACTGCTTTGAGCTCAAAGTAAAATTCTGTGGTTCAGGGACCTGGATGGCTCAGTCGGTGAAGGGTCTGCCTTCAGCTTGGGTCGTGACCCCAGGGTCCTGGGATTCAGCTCCGCTGGGAGCGGGGGGGGGGGGGGGGGGGGGGGTCCCTGCTCAGCGGGGAGCCTGCTTCTCCCTCTGCCTGCTGCTCTCCCTGCTTGTGCTTCCTCTCTCTGTCAAATAAATAACTAAAATCTTTTTTTTTCTTTAATTCTGTGGCTCATTCATTAAGCTATTTCTCAATCCAACATTTATCGATTGCTTACCCGGTGCCAGGCACTGGAGATCCAGGGTGAACAAGACTTAGGTAGACAGTCCCTGCCCCCTAGAAGCTCTCGATCTGCTTGGGGCCGACCAACAAGCAAACCACCAGTATCTATATGAACACGAAGGGCCTGGACTGCAGGGAGCGTTTTATAAACTGAATGTCCCTTAGCGACAGTTCACCTTTCTCTTCTCCAGAAAAAAAGTGATTCCTTCGCTTTTTTGCAAAGTGCCTATTTCCTAAGGACCAAAGACAGCAGTGTAAGAAACACCTGACAAGTTCCACCCCCAAGGCCTCTACCTTCCTGCTGGTCTCAGAGGCAAAGCACGTTCTTGGCGGCACCTCGTCCCGGACGCAAACCCTGCATGCTCACACTCCTCTACCAAAGGCCATTTTAATGAGGAACTTGGTTCAGGCATCAGCCATAGAACATTAATATTCATGGTTAATATTTGTAAAAACCTTCATTTCAATCTTTTGTTTCCATTGAGGGGGGAGTCTTAAAATGGCCAGAAATTCCCAATTCCTATTTATTCTATCTAGGCCTTTTCTTTTTGGCTTCCATTATTTCATCAGGGTTGGCAAGGAAAGTTGGTTCTGCTCCCGTCCAAGTGTTAAATGGATACTCATGTGTCTCTTTGCCACACTGGTATAATTAATTTTATTGCAAATAGGATTTTTCTTTCTTCCCCTTTGCATGCAAATGTGCTCCCCTTTCAGTGTTTGCATAATAGCAGTAATTCTTTCATTTGTACAAAAGGACATGCATTATTTTGGCAGATAGATGGAGCTTTGATGGAGAGATTATTACATTTCCAAAAGCAAAGAGAATAAATCAGAATTTAGCCAGACGCTGACTAAACACCCCCTTCCCCCAACTGCACTGATCACGGGCCAAGTGGCTAACACAACTGTGCTTTCCTCCCAGAGAATAAACCTTGCAGAACACTAGGACCTTGCTGTACTCTCTATTCTCTGCCCTTCTCTGCCCTGCCCTGTGCCCTCTCTCACCTGGGCTCCTTGATGTCTGGCTTCTGCTTGGGTGTGGCCAACGGGAGGCAGAAGCATGAGAATGGAGGTGAGAGTAGAGGGAGGCTGGGGTACTTACTGCCCTGCCCCCTTCCAGTTTGCCATGGCTCCGAGGGCGGCTGTGCTCTTCCTAGGCCACAGCTCCTCTATGGTCACCTTCTTCTGCAACTCCAGCTCCCACTGGACTCTGGGGATCCCCTTCCTTTCTTTTGCTACCTCAGGCTAGACCCCGCAAGCTTCACTACCTGCTATGGGCTAACCCTGCCCACATCAATCTAAATAGTCCTTGAGGATCAAGCCTTTCCTTCCAACACCCAAGAGAACCACCATACTAGGATGTCACTTAGCTCACTGGAAATTCACACACACACGCGTTCCACAGCACTGGGGAAGCGATAAGGAAACCCCAAACCACGAAGGATAGAGTCAGTAGAGTTTTTAGAAATTCCACAGAACAGGAGTTTTCCTTAGGCATGTCTAGTGTCAGGGAAGTCACGGAGACATTTTGCCTGCCTGTCACTGAGTCACCTTCTTCTGATCACAGCCCCCTGATTTTCCTTGAGGAGCCTTCTCTTCCCTTCTCAGTGCGCGTGGATTTTAGTGAGGGCTTTCTCTCCCTCAGCTATGAGGAAATGCGAGACCCGATGCTGCCAGTCAGGACACCAGGTCCCCCAAACTAGTGTCGGTTCAGGGATAGCCAGGCCAATAAAAAGCCCTTGGATGAAATTCTCAGACTTTGGCTAGGGCAGCTAAGGAAAGGGTGCTCTTCTTCCCCTGACGTTGCTGGGGACAGAAACGGGAGCTTTGGTGGCCATCGGCCTTGAGACGCAGAGCCTGCCTGAGAAGCAAGCAGTCACAGAGGAGGCGGAGCAAGAGGTGAAGAGAGGAAATCTGGGCTTCGATCAGATCACCTGAGTCCTGGATCGAGCCTTGCTTTGCCTTTGCAATTACATGAACACACGTTCATTTTTTCTTTAACATTTTATTTATTTGACACAGAGAGAGAGAGAGCAAGAGAGGGAACACAAGGGGCGCCTGGATGGCACAGCGGTTAAACGTCTGCCTTCAGCTCAGGGCGTGATCCTGGCATTATGGGATCAAGCCCCACATCAGGCTCCTCTGCTATGAGCCTGCTTCTTCCTCTCCCACTCCCCCTGCTTGTGTTCCCTCTCTCGCTGGCTGTCTCTGTCTCTGTCGAATAAATAAATAAAATCTTTAAAAAAAAAAAAAAAAGAGAGGGAACACAAGCAGGGGGAGTGGGAGAGGAAGAAGCAGGCTCCCAGCAGGGCAGAGAGCCCGATGTGGGGCTCGATCCCAGGACCCTGGGATCATGACCTGAGTCGAAGGCAGATGCTTAATGACTGAGCCACCCAGGCGTCCCGCAGACGTTCGTTTTTGACATTTACTTAAGCTGGGTTTCTGTCCCCTGCAACTGAAAGGATCTCAACTAGTACATTGAAGATGGAAGCTCTTTATAAACTAGGAACTATCGTGGACTGGGTAGGGGGCACACAGAGAAGAAAAAAGAATTTACTATTTCTGGAACATCTGTTGTGTGCTCTAGAATAGAGCACATATAAATGTAGGTTAATTTATTTAATTCTCAAAATAACTTTGCTGGGCTATGCTGAGGAACTTGCCAATCGCTACACAATTAGCAAATGGCAGGGTTAAGTTCAAACCAAGGACAGTCCACTTGCAAAGTCATATTTGTTCCACTCTGATGTGCTGTGAAGACCTTCTTCATCTTCTTGCTCACTACCATCATCATCATCGTCGTCACCTTTAGGAAACTCAGTGAGGATCTGGACCACAAGATTGGGAAGCTGAGATTCTTGGTCACCAGAACACACAGGCTCTGAAACATAGGTACACGTCTGTACCAATAACCACGACATGAAGGAAAGAGTGATCGATGCCAGTAAAGAGGGGCAGGAATCACACGGAGAGGGATTACTTCCATTCGAGGCATTGGAAGAGTTCAGAGCCAGATGGCGGAAGGGAACCCAAACATACGGTAAGAGCCCGAGCGGAGACATCAAAGTTAGGAATGCCAGACCACAGAAAGATTCAGTCTGCACATTTACAAGCTTCTGTCGTTCTCCAAGTTTCCTTCCTTGGCTGCCTCCTCAATTCTCTTTTTCCTTTCATTGTAATGTAGTATGTTAGGAACATTTAACGTGAGATTTACCCTCCTAACAAGTTTCTAAGTGTGCGACCAGTACTGCTGACTGGGGTACAGTGTTGAACAGCAGGTCTCTAGGGCGATGCGCCTTGCTTGACTGAAACTTTGTGATCATTGATTAATAACTCCCCATCTTCTCCTCCCCCCAGCCCTTGGCAACCCCACTCCACTGTTGGAGTCTATAAGTGAATGAATTTAACTATTTTAGATGCCTCATAGAAGTGGAATCAGGCAGTAGTTGTCTTTCTGTGACTGGTTCCTTTCACTTGGCATGTTGGCCTCAAGGTTCGTCCATGTTGTTACATACGGCAGAATTTCCTGCCTTTTTAAGGCTGGGTGGCATTTCACTGAGTGCACGTATGTATGCACGTATACACAGATCACACTTTCTGGATCCATTCATCTGTCAGCGTACATTTAAGTTCTTTCCACATCTTGGCTATTGTGAATAATGCTGCAGTGACCACGGGAGTGCTCATATGTCTGAGATTCTGATTTTTTTTTTGATAAATATCCAGAAGCAGTATTGCTGGATCATATGATGGTTCTACATTTAATTTTGGGGGGAATTTGCATTCTGTTTTCCATAGCAGCTGCACCATCTTACAATCCCACCAATAGTACGCAAGGGTGCCAATTTCTCAACATCCTCACCAACACTTGTTGTCTTTTTTTAATATAATAGCCACCTTGACGCTTGTGACGGGATATCTCATCATGGCTCTGATCTGTACTTCCCTGATGATTCGTGATGTGCATTTTTTTTCATAAAAGAAACAACAGCATGAAAAGGTAACCTACAGAACAAGATAAAATATCTGAAAATCATATGTATGATAAGGGGTTAATTTCCAAATTATATAAAGAACGCTTACAATTACTGAGGATGTGGAGAAAGGGGAACCCTCTTACACTGTGGGTGGGAATGCAAGCTGGTACAGCCACTCTGGAAAACAGTATGGAGGTTCCTCAAGAAGTTAAAAATAGAGCTACCCTACGACCCAGCAATTGCACTACTAGGTATTCACCCCAAAGATACAAATGTAGTGATCCGAAGGGGCACCTGCACCCCGATGTTCATAGCAGCAATGTCCACAATAGCCAAACTGTGGAAGGAGCCAAGATGTCCTTCAACAGAGGAATAGATAAAGATGTGGTTCATATATACAGTGCAGTATTATTCAGCCCTAGGAAAGGATGAATACCCACCACTTACGTCAACATCGGATGGAACCGGAGGGGATTATGTTAAATGAAATAAGTCAATCAGAGAAAGACAATCATATGGTTTCAGGACCACAGAGGAAGGGAGGGGAAACTGAATGGGAAGAAATCAGAGAGGGAGACAAACCATGAGAGACTCTTGACTCCGGGAAACAAACTGAGGGCTGCAGAAGGGAGGTGGGTGGGGGGATGGGGTAGCTGGGTGATGGGCATTAAGGGGGAATGAGATGTGATGAGCACTGGGTGTTATACGCAATGAATGAATCATTGTTCACTACATCAAAAACTAATGATGCACTGTATGCTGGCTAATTGAACATAACAATAAAATTTTTAAAAAAAACAAAACCTCCTACAATTAGATAGCAAAAACAACTAATAACTTGATTTTTTTTAAATGGGCCAAAGACTTGGATAGACATTTCTCCAAAAACAACATACAAACACCAACAGGTATTTGAAAAAATATTTTGAGTCTCTAACTTCTCATCACATTCTTCCTTGGCAATAACAAGACCAGAAAGTGGATAATTTCAGTCTCCCACTTACCATGGTGTCTGGCACAGTCCTTCCACACTTCACGGCAGGACAGGGAGAGCTCTTCAGTCCTCCAATATAAATATACCTACTCTTCAATGGAGTTCACCTTGAAGACATGAGCAATAGTGAACTGGTAACCATGCTGGCTGGTGCGAAAGGTGAACCTACAAGCCTTTGACTGTGTCCTTGAAGTCCTAGCACGTCAAGGCTCCTATCCAGCTCCCAAAGAAAGAGGTGTCATGTGTTCCAACATTGACATTTGTTCTAAATATGGTGTGAATTCAGCCCTAGAGACACAGTCCTTTTTCTCTCTTTAGCAGAAATCCTGCTTTTGACCTCTCCTTTCTCCTACAGTTGTCTCATTGCTCTGTGAACAGGTGACAAGCTTTCGCACATGCATCGATGCCTCGTTTTAGCACCCTTCTGCCCCACATCCATTCACGAAAGGTGCTGCGCTGATGTTACACCAGGCAGACAGACCAACCCCCACCCCACCCGCTGTCAGCGCGTCTGCCAAGTAAAACACACCAACACACAGTGCACTATTTTTAAAAGCAAGTTAAATAAGGTGCCTTTAAAGTTGAGTCCCCTGGGATTGTATTGAGTCCCTAAGTTCTTGGTTTTGTGAGCCCAAGGGACCAAGCAGGTTAGCTTTAATTGTTTAACTAGGCCACTTAAGCCACTGAGCCCTTGTCTAATAGGACAGTATTTATAGCCATTGCATCATAGCAGAGTTGAACCGTTCTTCTCAGACTGAGATCATCCTTCAGTTTGTTGGGATTTTTTTTTTTTAACTCAGGAGGGAAGAAATGAACTGTGATTTCATTAATAGAAACTACTGGTAGAAACAGAAGAGTAGAAAAATGTCAAGATGCTAACTTCTTAGTGGTGAGAAAGCAGATTCTCTCCTGGCAAGGTTCTGATTCGTAGCTATAGAAAATTTGAAGGTGCTACTTTGACCAGCAGAGTCTGGGGCAAATTTTATTAAAAATTACTAGTCTGGAAAACTCAATTTAGCCAAATCTTCTTCATCGTTGTGGTTTGGTATAACTTTATTGTTCTGTGGTGGAGAGTGTGCGGTTTTCATTGTTTGGACCACACATGATACATTGTAAAAGAGTGAGTTTATTTTGCTATTATTTTTTTCAGATGAGCTTTCCAGCTATGTCCTAACCTCATGGTTTGGTTGTTTTATCTACCAAGGCTAACTGACACATATACTCACGATTTAATCATAATGGTAAGAATGCTTAACGTTTATTGGGCGCTTACTGTGTGCCAGGTGCTAACGTTTATTGGGCACTTACTGTGTGCCGGGTGCTGCATGTAAATACATCAGATGTATTATGTCTTTTTTTTTTAAGATTTTATTTATTTATTTGTTTATTTGCCAGAGAGAGAGCACAAGCAGGGGGAGAAGCAGGCTACCCGCTGAGCAGAGAGCCAGATGCAGGACTCGATCCCACGACCCTGGGATCATGACTTGAGCTGAAGGCAGCCACTTAACCGACTGAGCCACCCAGGCACCCGTATTATGCCTTTTTTTTTTTTAAGATTTTATTTATTTATTTGACAGAGATAGACAGACAGCGAGAGAGAGAACACAAGCAGGGGGAGTGGGAGAGGAAGAAGCAGGCTCCCAGCAGAGGAGCCTGATGTGGGGCTCGATCCCATAACACCGAGATCACGCCCTGAGCCGAAGGCAGATGCTTAATGACTGCACCACCCAGGGGCCACCGTATTATGTCTTTTGACCCTCAAGCAATCCTATTCGTTTGTATTACTACCAACACATCTAAGATGAGGAAAATGACACGTAAGAGGGGTGTAAACAGCCCAGAGTCAGACAACTAGTAATCAGTGGCTCTGGGACTTAAAGCCAAGACTGAGGGGTTCCCAGGGATTCCCAATCCTCTTAGCCACCACACCAGGCCGACGTCTCTCAACAAATCGGTTGTGCACTTTTTCATTCAGTCCTACAGTTGAATCATAGAATTTTTGAGTTGGTTTGCCTGGGGATGGTGCCATGCTTACGAGAAGAGCACAGAAATCTCCATCAAAAACAAGACTTTTAAGTTGCTTTATTTTCTTTGAAACAATAAAAAAATGCTTATAAATTTTGGGAATTTTTTATAATAAATAAAAGTAAAATTATCTAATAAAAATATTAATTTCATTGTGTACTGATATGGCTATAATGTATAGCTTTCATTAACTACAATTAAATGGATTTTCCAACACAATGAAAAACTTTACAAGGTAGATCGGACTTCCAATCGAGAGGAAGCACCAAAGATGAATGAATGCTTTGATCCACCCCCTTGGCTCCAAACACATTGCAATGATTGATAAAATATAAGAAGAGAAGGAAAAAAGATAAACATCTCCACTGACCAGAGCTGGCAATGAATTACAAAGTGGTGAGTGGGTTTGAAGCCACACAAGTCTGTTATGTTCCAAGTTTACAAGCACATAGTGGCAGCTTGAATTTTGGCTTCCGCCACGTAATGGGAACTAACAGTGCTTCCGGCATAATAGTGGAAGAGAGCTAGGCTCACTGCTTGAAGGCAGGGGCTGGACTGGGCTCCTCCCTCTACAGAAAGGAGTCTGTTAAGAAAAAGCAATTATCAACTTACTTCCTGAGACTACAGTTGCACAGGGGATTCTTGGTTAGAAAAGCAGGCTGTAGATACAACTTCCTGGCCAGGAACTCAGCCAGCCACCTGCTGCCCCGTGCCTGGGTCTGTGATAGCCCCAACATCACTGCAGAGCAAATTCCACCTGGTGCTGTGCTGGGGACGTGGGGTGGGGGGGCGGTCAGATGGAGGCAACTGCAAATCCCCAAACTGCTAGACAAACAGGATGAGAGAAAGACACACATGTTCTCTCGCTTTCTCTCTCATTCTCTCATTCAAAATGTGACTGTCATAACAAATGAAGAAATCTAATAGAGAAGAAAGCCTACAGAACCAACAAAATCATTCACGGAAATATGAAATGCCTAGAGATAAAATTAATTTTATGAAAGAGTCTTACAAAAACTTTAAAATAAGTATGTCTAAAATGTTCAAAGGCATAAGCCGAGGTAATGCATCCATTAATAATGAGTGAAGACATCTGAAATGTGAAAGAGACATGAATGAAAGAAAACCCAAGTGGGTAGAAAGAAAACCAAGTGGTTATTAAGAAAGCACAAATATATATTTGTAGAACTAAAAGAATGTAGTTACCAAAATAAAAAACTCAAAAGACAAGATAAACACTAGGTTGGCTCCAGAGAGTACTGAATTGGGAAAGAGTTGCAAGCCACATACACAGAATTTAGTCCTGAGTGACAACCAACTGATTTTTATTATAATAGGTAACAGACATGAAAGATACCTTGAGAAGCTCCAACCTCTATCCGAGAGATGTTCCAAGAGGACAGAGACAATGAGGGAAAAGTAATATTTGACGAGATAAGACCTGAGAATTTCATAATTGCAAAAGACGTGTGTCCTTTGATGGGAAGGACACTCTCTGGACAGAGCATGACACACAACAGTGAAAGTGCAGATCACTGGTGATAAAGAAAAGCCTGAAAGCTACCAGAGAGAAAGAAACCAAAAAAACAAAAAAATAAAAAATAAAAAAAATAAGAAGCCAGTAGGCTGACAGAGATTTATTTTCAGCAACAATTGTGGCCACAAGACAACGTAGTAACATCCTTCATGTACTGAAGGAAAATAGCTGTCAGCCCGAAATTTTATATGCAGGTAAATTATTATTTAAGAGTGGGGACAAAAAAAGATGCTTCAAAAGCATGAAGACTAAATGAGTCCTCCCACATACAGCGTCACATTTACATACTTAGTAAAGGATGCATTTTAGTAAAAAGAACTATGAAACTACAGCAGAGATCGGAGATAGAAGAAACAATGAAATAACAGTGAGAAAAAATTCACAAAATATGCTTTTATGGTTAATTAAATATTGACTATGCATACATCATGGTTAGAAGGAGAGAAATGCTAAAGAACAAAGTGTTTATTAGAATATTTTTTATGCAAGTGGGATATGTTTAAAGTTTAGGAAAATTAAAAGAAGGGATTAACAATCAACAGAGGAAAGAATAAAAGAAATATTTAAAAATTAATTTGCCAACCTAATAAATAGTCCAAAAGGACTAGAGGGGGGTGAGGAGGAACACAAGGAAAATGCTAATAGAGAGAAAATACAAAATAAGTTAAAGTATATCAGAAATCACCATAAATGCAATTGTACTAAATACATTTATTACAAAACAGATATTAACATATAGAATTGGATGGATTGAAAGTAAAGAGAGGGAAAAACTTATATATGTCTATCTCCAGATAAAGCTAGTAAGATGATATTAATATACTGCAAAAAGTTAATGGGAATTAAGGGGGTATTACATAACAATAAAAATCTACCAGGAAGATAGAAAAATTGTGACTATATAGGCATCTAAAACGTAGCTTCCAAATACATAAAGCAAAATAGACAGAATTACAGGGAAAGGGACAAATCCATAATCAGAGTCCAAAATTTTTGAAACACTTCTATCAAACAGATAGATCAAGCAGGCAAAAAATTAGTAAGACTGTGGTAAATATGAAGGACAAAATTTAAAACTATGATATAATGTAGAATTTTCCAAATGGTTTTTTTAATGTGGTCCCTTTAAGAAATATATTTTATAGCAAAACCTAGTATACACATGCACTCAAGTGCACACATATGCAGATACATGGATGATACACAGATAATTCTGCCCACAATATTCCCCTTTGATACAAGTGATACATTCTGATACAATTTGTTTCATTCCATTCTATTTCATTTGTTTAAAAAATGTGAGTTGCAACTGACCAAATTGATTTCACAACCCAAGAATGGATTGTGACCTACAATTTCTAGAACACAGTCTTATAAATATACAGGGTTGTGCCCCCAACAAGGGTTACACCTTCTTTTCAACTTCAGGTGAATAGTGTAACAATGATGAAACCGCAGAAACATACAAGCTAGAACAAGGAAGGCTGTTTGGTATAAACACTGCCATTCTACACTGTGCTGGAGGCCAACGTCAATTCACAATGGGGAAAGGAATCAAGAGGTGTATGAGTTTGAAAGGTTGAGTAAAACCAATTGCAACTGATTTATTATCTAAATAGAAAACATAAGAGAATCTACAGATAAACTTTAGGAGTAATAAGAGAGCTCAACAAAGTTCTAAACACAAGGATAACAAACATTAATAATTTTCCTAGGGGCACCTGGGTGGCTCAGTCGGTTTAGCATCTGACTCTTGCTTTTGGCTCAGGTCATGACCTCAGGGTCATGAGATGGAATCCCGCATAGGGCTCCGCACTCAGCAGGGAGTCTGCTTAAGATTCTTTCCCTCTCCATCTCCCTCCCCCTCTTCCCTTCCCACACTCTCTCTCTCTAAAATAAATGAATGAATATTTTTAAAAAATAATTTTCCTAAATTCCAGTAATGATCAATTAGAAAATGGAATAGACAAAAGTTATCCTTCATAATAGCAACAAAAACATAAATCACCTAGGAACTAATCTAGTGAAAGATGTGCAGGGCCTCATAAAGAATCCTATAAAACGTTGTAAAAGACATGAAGGAAGACCAAGATAAAATGGAGAGGCAGAACATGTTTAAGGATGACGAAGATCTGATACGGTGAAGGTAGCAATTCTCTCTAAAATACTCTGATGTTGAACACACTTTCAGTCCAAATCCCAGCAAAAAATTACGATCCCGAAATTCATTTGGAAGAGTAAGAAGACCTAATAACTGGGATAATTTTGAAAAAGAAGACAGTTGTGGGGGGGGGGGCTTGCCTACCAGAACCCTAGGTTTATCTGAAGCCATAACAACTAAGACAAGATGAAATTGGCTCAAGAATGGACAACCGCATCAGTGGCGTGAGACAGAGTGTAGAAACAAACTAATACACATAGGAAAACCACCTGTGACAGAGGGAGCATTGTAACCAATGCAGAAAGGAAGGGCTATTTAATAATTTAAGCTGTGACACATCCAAAAGAAAAAAATAAAATTTAATCATTAACTCACATTATATAAGATAAATTCCAGGTAAAGACTTATAATTAAAACTTTAAAATTTCAAAAAATATACAGGATACATTTAAGGTTGTGAAGAAAGAAGTATTAAAAAGAAGTTTTCTTAAATGAGAAGCAAAAATGACCAACGATAATGTAAAAGACTGATATATTTGTCATTAAAATTAACTGTCATGTCCAGCAAAAGTTATCATGAGCGAAGTTAAAGATGCAAAATGATGCGTGTAACTGACAAAGGATTAGTCCAAAATTCATACAGGACGTCTACAGTTGGGTAACAAAATGACAAACAATGCAATGAAAAAGTGAGAAAAGGACCTAACAGACAATTCATAGAAGAACAAACTTGCGTGGACCATAATCAATGAAAAAACAAGTGAGTGCACTGGGAATCAGAAAGTTGCAAATTACATAACATTTTACAACGCCAGATTGTGAGAATTAAACATTTTATTGTCAAAGTAGGTGAAGGGGATTAAGACGTACAAACTTCCAATTATACAATAACTACGTCATAGAGATGAAAAGTACAGCCTAGGAAATATAGTCAATAATACTGTAATAAAGTCGTTTGGTGACAGATGGTGATGCGTCATCGTGGTGAGCAAGGAGCAACACAACTGTTAAATCGCTATGCTGTACGCCCGAAACTAATAGAACATTGTATGTCAATGATGCTTCAGTTTTCAAAAATTGTTAACACTGAGCAGTGGGAACTACTTACAGCTACAAGAACTGAACTCCCACATACTGTTTATGAAAGTATAAACTGGTAAGCCACTTTGGAGAGTAACCTGACCTTAGCTTATAGAAGCTACTCTGTAACCCAGCAATTTCACTCCTAAGTGTGCACTGCGGAGTAACTCATGCACGGAAGCAGACGAGAGTGTCAATTGCAGATAAAGAAGATGTGAGAGATACACATACATATAATATCACATAATATAAATATATCTAATGTATAATGTATGTAATATATTGTATATATAATATTATATAATCTATAATGGGATAAACACAGCCATAAAAAAGAATGAAATCTTGCCACTTGCAACAACATGCATGGATCTAGAGAATATAATGCTTAGTAAATCAGTCAGAGAAAGACAAATAGCATATGATTTCACACACACGTGGAATTAAAGAAATAAAACAAACGGACGAAGAAGAAAAGAGACAAACCGAAAACAGACTCTTAACTATAGAGAACAAGGTGATGGGGACCAGAGGGGAGAGGGGTGGGGGGATGGGTGAGATCGGTGAAGGGGATGAAGAGGACACTTACCATGATGAGCGCTGGGTGTCGTATGGAAGTGTGGAATCACTATGTTGTACACCTGAAACTAATGTCACACTGTATGCTAACTATGCTGGAATTAAAATAATAATAAGTACCCCAATTAAAAAAAGAATGTTCACTGCAGCATTGCAATGAAAGCATACATTGGAAAGAACCTAAACGTCCATAAATAGAAAAAAAGATAGATAAACGTTGGCATGCTTCTTCAGTGGACTGCTCTGTAACAGGCAAACAGATAAACTAAAGCTACATATGTCCATAACCGTTAAGACGTGACACTGAGCGCAGAAAGAAGGTGCATAATGATGTGCTTGGGACGATCACATCGGCAATAAGTTTGCAAACTTGAAAATTATGTTCTCTATAATTCGGATACACACAAACGGGGTGATTGTATTAAAATATGCATGAGAATGATAAAACCAAAAGTGTTGATTATCTCTGGGCAAGGAAACGGGAAATGGGATAAGGAAGAAGTTCTCAGGGGCTTCAATTCAATCTAAATTTTTTTGCCATAAGCGAAAAAAAGGAAATAGGAGATCTTGCCAGAGCTGGGTGCAGGGCACACAGGTCTTTGTTGTCGCTCTCCAAGCTTTTCTGCATTTCATCATAATTTCTTCAGCACAGGGGCGCCTGGGTGGCTCAATCCATTAAGTTTCTGCCTTCAGCTCAGGTCATGACCCCAGGGTCCTGGGATCGAATCCCACATCGGGCTCCCTGCTCAGCGGGGAGCCTGCTTCTCCCTCTCCCTCTGCCTGCTGCTTCCTCTGTTTGTGCTCTCTCTCTCTCTCAAATAAATAAATAAAATCTTTAAAAGAAAAGAATTATAATTTCTCCAGCACAGTTAATCCTGTCCTCTCCCACTTTCTATTTGTAGATTGTGATAGTGGGTGATTGAATTAATTCTGAGTTAATACATTGAAAAATCTAAACAAAACAATCAAAATCGTTCTTGTATTATCTGTTCTCCAATATTCTCTGCCTTCCAAAGATGCCGTTGCTATGAAACCTGCATTGTCACCTCATTTATGTCACTTCAAATCCAAAGAATTCTCACTGGTTCATAAAGGTGAATTTGTAATCTCATCAGAAATCTATTTTCTTAATTGGTTCTCTCTTTAAAAAAAAAAAAAAATGTACAGGGGCACTTGGGTGGCTCAGTCAGTTCAGCATCCGACTCTTGATTTCAGCTCAGGTCGTGGTCTCAGGGCCCTGGGATTGAGGCCTGTGTCAGGCTCCAAGCTCAGCACCAAGTTGGTTTGTCCCTCTCCCTCTGCTCCATCCCTCTCTTTTGCTCTCTCTCTCATTCTCTCTTTCAAATAAATAAATAAAATCTTAAAAACAAAAAAAAGTATAGAAGGAAGAGGCTTCAGGGAAGACAGCAGAGTAGGAGGACCCCAGGCTCGCCTCGTCCCTTGGAAACAACTAGAGAACACTCACGTCAGTGGAACTAACCCAGAAGACGACCCGAAGCCCAGCAGAATAAACTGCGTGACTCAATGTGGAGAAGAGGCCTCCTCGAAGAGGGTCTTACTACTTAGTGGGCTCCTCATAGATACTGATTAATTGGTTGGAAAAACAAAGTATAGAAGTAATGTAACACAATTACAGAAAATTTGGGAAATAGTGATCGCTTAAAATTCTCCTCTCCCCAAAGTGTCATATACTTAACCGCTGTATTCCTCACTAGGCTTTTATGCTTATGTAGGTTTAGTGCCGTTGTAACCCATTTGCACACATTACTCTGCAGCCTGCGTTCTTCTGCTAAGTCAGTATCGCCATGCGGTCTCCCTGCCCTTCCTAACCTTCCTGTCTGTCGGTGGAAGAGTCCATCCCATCTTTCCACAATTGTTTCACCTTTCTCCTATGATTGGACATTAGGTTTCTGTCAATTCACATGCATAGAAATAAAAAACCATGACAAAAACTTTGTGAAAATACATTTTTTTTTGCATTTTGAATGATTTTAGAACTAGGATATCCTGTTTCAGAGCACGAACCTTTCCATGAAATTCTTCTCCCAACCGACCTTGCTGTTTCCGTTGCCCACAGCGTGTCCGACAGCACTGCCTGGCTCGCTGTGGCTCTGGACTCTAGTTAGAATTCTGTAGCAAGAACTAACAACTCCTACTTTTTTTCTAAAAGATCGACCTTACTTGCAGCCTTTGTGACCGTTGCAAGAAGACAGTTGACAGGTGCCTGATCTGCGTGGTTTATAAAACTTTGTAAAATACGATCTGAGAGGAAAGCATTGGGAACATAGTCAATAGTATTGTGATCGTGTTGTATGGTGACTGACAGTGACCACATTTATCATGGTGAGTACTGAGCAAAGTATACAGTTGTTCTATCAATATGTCATGCACCTGAAATGAATATAATGCTGTCCGCCAACTGTACTTGAGTAAAAATAATAAAATAAGATGATGAGCTGAGACAATGGCATCTCAAATGCCATGTATATAATCAGAAACAACTCATGCCATAGTCACCCCCTTGAAATTTGCACATCTTAAAACTATGTTCAAAATGGGGGGGGGGGCAAGGGGAAACATTTTATTTTTTTAATATAAATTACTATAAATAAACTTCTTGAAAGTTGAGTTTTTAATAACACTGTGCTAGGGCTTCCTGTAGCTTTCCATTAAGTACAAGAGGAACATATTGAGAGATGCCAAAATATGAGAAATTAAATATAAATAAAGATATTGAAAGCCCAATCTGTCCTCAGGGTGATTAATTAAATGGTATTTTATTAAAAATCACAGCACATTTTGTTTTTTCTACCAAAGCAGGTTAACTGGGACATATTTTGGAAGTAATTAAGCAGTGGTAAAACTTGCAGGGACATATGCACAAGGATGTTCATTGCAGCACTGTGGAGGCAAAAAAAAGTTCAAAACGGAGTGCAAGGCTGTCATTGGGAACTGTTCGTAGAAGTGTTGTCATGTGCACGTTATGGAATGTAATACAGCAAATAAAACATAGGCTTCATCTCTGCCCACATCGTTGGAGAGATTTCCAGGCAGTACTACTAAATGGGGGAAGCAAGGTCTAGAGATTATATAATAAAAAGCATAAAGACAAAAATAATATGTGAGTATGTATGACTGTATACGATCACGTCAGTAACATGGGTTATCTGTGCATGGGAGAGAGGCAAAGAGAGGGAAGGAGGAGCAAGAAAAGAAAAAACTCCGTTCTTACAGACAATGTGAGCAGGTGTTTAAGTGAAGCTGTGAACGGGCAGTGAAAGAAGCAAGAAGATATGCCAAACAGCGTGAGCAGCGCAGTTCAGAACTTCCCCAGGGCAACTCACTGAGTTAATCCCTTACAGGTCACCACTGCTGGAGACCAACATCAAATCCCACTTTCTAGCCTCTTTCTTTAGTTGCACATAAGATAGTACAGTAGACAGCACAGTGTTCTTCTTTAAGATAAATAAATAAAAATAAAACCTTACGATGTACAATATGCACTCTATATGAGTCAAGATTTCTCTAAAGCAGCAGAACTAATAGGATAGAGACCTATTTTAAGGACGTGGAGACGGACACAAGTCCCAGCTCTGCAGGGGAAGCCAACAGGCAGGAAACCAAAGGAAGAGCTAATGATGAAGCTTCAGTCTGAAAGCCGTCTGGAGACACAAGTGCTTCTTCCTTGGGGGACCTCAGTCTTTTTCTCTGAAGGCCTTCAACTGATTGGATAAGGCCCACCCACCCACATCGCGGAGGGTAATCGGCTTCACTCAAAGTCTACTGACTTAAATGTTACTCTTACCTAGAAAACGTTCACAGCACATCCAGACAGGTATTTGACCAAATATCTGGATACTGTGGGTATTTAGGCAAGTTGACATATAAAATTAACCATCAGACGGACCAAACAATAGCCTTTCAAAAAGATCAAGCCCATTTTACTCACAATTTTAAAATAAACTGGATGAGATGACCGCATTTTCTCTCGAGTTACATTAGAAAATATAATCAGAGCACAAACAGTATTCAAGGTTCTTAAGGTCTGGCCTTGATCCTAATTTCCTTCACCCACTTGGCTAAGTGTGTGTGTGTGTGTGGTGTGTGTGCACACGCGAGAGTGTGTGTACCCTTGACAGTGTGTCTATCAGCAAATTTCCTGAGCATACGGGATGCACTTACCTATGCTAGAAGCTACCTGCATGTGCCTTTTTGTGGGGTTGGTCCTGCTTCTCTGACTTACTCTCGAAGCCATTCTCCTCTCTCTCCTCAATGGCTCGGAAATCCTCTGTGTCCTTCAAGACTCAGCTCTGATACTCTCGCTTCTTCCCAGAAACTGCCCCATAATCACCACCCTCCCTCCTCTTTCCAAGTCACGCCCCTCAGCCCCAGGCTGATAATGATGAACACCTCTGCGGAGTTCCCACGGTCCCCGTCCACCCTCCCTTCCCTGCGCACACCCCTCCATCCTAGCACCTGCCACACTGGATGTTAATTACCCATTCGTGCATCTGTTTTACTCCCAATAGGCTGCGCTCCTTGGTGGCAGGGATGATAGCTTATCCGTTATTGCATCCCCATGCCTCAGCAGTCTTTATTAGAAGAATTAATAATTAAGTTCTGCTTTCCTTATGAAGCTTTTCAAAGAATCTTGCCCAGCCCCTCCAGGCCACTATTGCTGAGGGCAGTTTCACCTTGCACTTGGAGGGACCAAAACAACCTCCTTTGCAGGATGTCCCATCATCTTAAAGGCACAGCTGCCTCCGATGGCAGTCACACATGCGAATGTTTAGAAAGCAGGAGAAGGACCAGGCAGTCTTCCGAGGGAGGGTCCTGCTGGGCTGTTTTGATTAAGTGAATCAAAGTGAAGAATCGTCAGGTGAAGATTGATGTCCCCGTGGCAGACCTTAAGGAGGCCTTCAATGCTCTCATAAAATTTCCACCAAAAATAAGCTTCGTAGGGATTATTGGCCCAGCTCCTCATAAGCCCTCCCCTTCTTCTTGGAGCTGCCTCTGACCGCCCAGGCGGGCTGTTGGCAGCCACATCAGGACCGTGTGACGGTATAGGATTGGACCGGGGAGAACACCTGTCCCTGGGGCGATCAGATTCTCTCTGACTGGCACAGAGATCCCCAGAGAATTAGTCCCTGCCTGTCGCTGAAAGTCAGAAGCCACGTTCTCTTCCACAAATGGAAGAGATAGAGAACGCACATCACCAGCGATAAAGACCACGACAGAGGTGAGGGATGGAGGGAAAGAACGTCCAGACCCTTTCGAGCTCCCATTCCGGTTCCTGCTGAGGTGGCTATGTTCCACAATTGTGCAAGAGTGCCACGGACTTTTGCAGCCACGGAGAGCAAGAGCAGAAGGTTGCAGGCATCTGACTCAACTGGACAAAGGAGCCGGTCACACAGCCATCCTCACGCTTTCTCTCCGGACAACCGGACATACATCCCCGTGAACCTCATCAGGCTTTGGTTTTTCCCACCTGCGCAACAAAGATAATGTTTGCGGAACCTTCTCCACACAAGTGATACGAGGCTTAAGTAATAACTGTTTGCTCTGCATGTTGAATTTCTCAGATCAAAAAAAATAAAAGATACATGATACTCAGTATTACTTGGAAATCTACCATCCAGGGAAATGTATTTTCTAGTGACACCTTCCCTGAGCACTTGGAGGGCCTGGCTGCCTATTTCACCTAAATATTGAAAAAAAAAAAAAAAAAAGTGGGCCTATCTGTGTGACCCCTTGACCTACAATTTCCTCAGTTGAGAAATCAAGATTTAACAGTTGAAATAAATTCTGAACCACCCACCATAATATCAGAGAGGAGGAAAAAATGAATTTTTCAATTTTCAATTTTTCAATTTTACAATTTACCTAGTTTCCACAGCCTTTGTTTTGGACAGAACCTTAGACCTCCTCTTCAGCAAATCCTAGTTTCAGTTTCCCTTCTTCTTCCAGGAGGAGCAGGAAAGAAATAAAAGCCTCTGCTTGAAGAGCATGGAACAGCTTGAGGAATGAGCAGCCTACAAGAATTCAGTCCCTGCTGACCTGTGGTTTCACTACCTAGAAAGCTATTAACCAGGAGAAGGCTCGAAAGGGCTTGCAGTGAGAAAGACCCGCGGAAGCAGAGTTCCCAGGAAGCTACTGACACTGGTATGACAGGGCCCCTCAGGAGGGTAAATCCCTGTGTGAGCTGGAGGTGTTGAGAGTGATGGAAGTTTCCAGAAGGAGAGGGGAAGCCAGGTGGTAAATCAGAAACACTGTACAGGCATTTCTGGTGAGTGGCTGAAAGAACTCCCAGAAGAAAGGATCGTGGAGCTCCTGGACCCAGCAATTTGCTGTGATTTCTTTTTTTTTTTTTTTCCTTCTAAGAAAACACTTCAGTACTTAACTTTGTATTCATGAGTCATTTTTCTGAAAGAGGGCACCCTAGATTGTATAAACTCAGGACCCACAAATTCCGGATGTGCACTGATGTTAGGATGGGTTGTAAACAAAGTTGGGACGTCCTTCTCCCACCGCTCCCACCGCCCCTCTCAATGCCCCACTGTCCTGGCTTCTAACTCCTGGTCCTTGCCAAGGTCAAGCTCAGCCCTGTCTCCTCAGTCATACCCCACGGGGCTTTCCAATTCCCTCCTCAAAACCAATCCAGGGGGCGCCTGGCTGGCTCGGTCGGTGGAGCGAGCAACTCCCGATCTCAGGGTCATGAGTTCAGCCCCACGCTGGGTGTAGAGAGAACTTGAAACAAACAAACCAACCAACAAACAAACCAGGGGCGCCTGCGTGGCTCAGTCGTTGAGCGACTGACTCTTGATTTCGGCTCCGATCAGGATCTCAGGGTCATGGATTGAGCCTCCCACCGGGCTCCTTGCGCAGTGAGGATCTGCTTGAGATTCTCTCTCTCCCTCTGCCCCTCCCCCGTATAAAAAACAAACAAACCAACAGAAAACCACCACCACGACCTGTCTAGTTCTGTTAGTACCAACTGTGCCGCTCGCATCTTTTCAAGGCAACAGTTAGTTATCTAACAGGCTAGGGCTCCCCCGAGGGATCACAGCCCAAAATTGGTTGGAATCATGGGTTACACTAAAGATACAGAATCTTAACAAACAAAAACACCAAAAAAACAAGAGAAGTCCCACCACCCCTCGCTAATTTCCCTGAACATGTTTTTCTGGGCTGTTCGTTTCTAAGCATATATACGTCTAAACTATATGCGTTCTGCAAACCTGGAATCAGAATGTAATGGTATTTTGAAACCTGGTTTTTTCACTTAGCGATATCCTGTGAGCATTTTCCCCATCATTAAATACTTGTTTACAGGGTCATTTTAAAGGGCTGAATAACACTGCGTACATCAAGGGTCAGCTAAATGTTGAGAAAACCCAGATGAAATGGGCAAATTCCTAGAAAAACACAAACTGCTAAAACTGACTCAAGAAGAAACAAAATATCTGAATAAACCTGTAACAAGTAAAGATTTTAAATTAGCAATAATAATTAAAAAAAAAAAGACTACTTCCCACAGAGAAAAGCACAGGCCCAGATTAATTTACTGGTGAAGTCCACCAAACATTTAAAGAATCAATGTCAATGCTTCTCAAACTCTTCCAAAAAATTGAAGAGGAGGGAACACTTCCTAATTCACTCTATGAGGCCAGCATGACTCTGATACCAAAGCCAAACACATCAAAAAAAAAAAAAAAAAAGGAAGTTTCGGACCAGTGCCGCCTACGACTGTAGATGCGAAATCTTCAACACACATTAGCAAGTCCTATCGCACAGCATTCACAGGGTTATTTACCACGCCGGAGAGGGATTTATCCCGGGAACGCGAGCGTGCGGCAGCCTAAGAAAACCGATCAGTGCAGTGCATCACATCAGAAAAACAAAGAGGAAAACCCACATAGTCACCTCAGCTGACACAGAGAGGGCAGTTCACAAAATCCCACCCCCTTTACGGTAAAAACTCTCAGAACACGATAGATGATAGATAGACAGACAGACAGACAGACAGACTATTACCAAGTATTGCCAAAGATGTGAGTAAGCTGGAACCTTCATACGCGGCTGGTGGGTGTGAATTGGTATATTCACCCTAGAAAACTGTTCGGTGCCATCTACGAAAGGCGAACAAATGCATAGGCTAGGACCCAATACTTCCATTTCTAGGTATACACAATAGAAACTGGACATGTGCCCTCCAAAAGATGGGTACAGGAATGTCTACAGCATTTTCTTTTTTTGTTAAGATTGTATTTATTTATTTGACAGAGAGAAAAGAGAAGGCACAAGCAGAGGGAGCAGCAGGCAGAGGGAGAAGCAGACTCCCTGTGGAGCAGGGAGCCCAACACGGGGTTGGATCCCACGACCCTGGGATCACGATCTGAGCCAAAGGCAGACGATTAATGACTGAGCCACCCAGGTGCCCTCCAGCATTTATTTGTCATAGCCCCAGACTGGGAAAAATGCTTATTGGTAGAATGGGGAAAAAGCACGAGTGGTCAAGCCTGCAATGAACTGCTGCACAGACGGACCTCACAGCCGCAACGCCGACCAGAAGTCCCCGACGCAAAAACATGTACTGCGTGATCCTGTTTGTTGACATTTCAAAACCAGGCAAAGCTACCTATGGTTGGAAAGTAGCCTAGCGGTTACCTTGGCGGGGGGAGGGGGGGGATTCGGGACGACCGGGAGAAACAGAAATCGGGGCTCCGGAGTGCTCATACGGTCTGTTTCTGGACCGGGCTGGTAGCCGCACGGCGCGCCCACTTTGCAGTGAGTCGCTGGGCTGTGCACTTAGGATTTGTGCTTTTAAGCGGGGTTCTTGGCAAATAAAAGGAGATACATTTGACTGTAGCGGCATCTACACCCTAAGCCTCCCCAGCGGTGTGGCCCTGAGATCCGCGGGCGCGCATTCCCAGGCCTGGAGAAACCCGCTGGCCACTCCTCAAAATTTACAGAGACCCTAACACACAGTGAGCCTTAGGTCCCGTTCCTGAATTACTGCCACCGGCATGCCCCAGGGCCCTGAGTCCTCCCACACCTTTCCTCTCCTTGGCCCCGAAGCGCTCAGAGTACGTACCTTCTCTCCTCTCAAAACTGCGCTTCCAATGCTAAAGCCACCCATGATTTCCCCCAAACCATCTGAATGTTGGGCCCATGCGCCTGAGAAAGCGTCCCACCTCATTAATAAGGAGAGGTTATCACACCCCATCTCCTAAAAAGAATCATCTTCTACTTGACTCCCATCTTGGCAACTTGCTAGCTGGGGTAGTGGCCTTGGGTAAATCACTTAACCTTTCTGAAGTTAAGGATTAAAAATAATACCTGCTTTTCAGGTTCGTTTCCAGGATAAGAGATAATATGTGTGAACACCGAACACAAAGATTGGCACTTCGCACGATAATTTCATTTTTGCTAAAAAGCAACAGCAGAAACAAAGAGCGCACCCTGTCTAAGCCCTGGCCTTACCCCGGTTTAGGGGTCGACTTCCTACAGCTAAAGTAAGGAAGCCGTGCCAGAGCTTAGACCATGAACCCAGGGTGCGGACAGGAAATGCAGGCACCCTCTGGCCAGTCTTCCGAACAAAGCCAGACCACCACAGGGACCACCTGCTTCCGTTCTGCTCCCCCCAAGAAACTCGCCCCTTCACAATGCAGCCCAATCAGCTTTATCAATACCTCCCAATTCATTCGACAGACATTTATGGGCTGGTACGGGGCATATGCCAGGCACTGCGCCAAGTGTTGAAGATGCAGGATGAGCAAGACAGAAGCCACAGCCCTGCGCTCTTGACACTTGGGACCTAGTGGGGTGAAGGGTTCTCATTGGTAGAAAGGTCTCTGTGTAACATTGTATTGAACAAGCAGGACTCACGGCCCAAAGCAACTGTATTCTTGTCTCACGGTTCCTTCAGGCTCTGGTCACTCTCGGGTAACACGGGTGCCCCATTCAGTCATAAGGGTGTCCAGGTATCAACGCTTCCAAATCATTCATCGTTACAGCTACTTGCTCCCGCTCTGCTGAGCTTAGAAGTGCAGGTGGAAAACCCCAGGCAGGCTTCTTTCCTCTCTCTCCCTCCCCCACTTGCTAGCTGCTAGTACTGACACTCCCTCCCCCCAGGGTCTGCAGTGAGTGGGAAGGGAGGAGGTTAGGAAAGGACAGTTAAAAGTTCTTATTTGGTGGGCATGGGGCACCGGCCTCTGGGCTCTCTGGGGCAGCCAGGTGTTTAAAGTTGACCCTTCCTTTGATGAGTGTTCGGGGATGGCCCCGGACCCATCACGGAGGGACTCTCACCTACCGTTCTGTAGGTCTAGCAACCCCGGTGTGTTTGTTCCTCCAGGAGACCGGTCGGATGGAACCTATCATGACTCCATCTGCAGCCACTTGGACACATGGCCCAGAGCTGGCGTATACAAAACACTCAGGCGTCCTTCACTTGTAAGTACTTCTCCCCACTGGGGCAGACCACTCCCGATACACCTCTTGGTACACCATGACCCCCAATTCTCCCCCTTCGTGTTGGGGGGCTCCTTACAGCCCACCTACAGCTCTCTCTACAGGTCCTCTCCACCAGTGGTTGCGGTCTGGCCTCTTAGGACATTTGACACGGGCGAAGGCATTAAGAGTCATTAAGCCAGTTTTATTATATCACCTTTGAAAATGAACATCTGGGACTGGCCCCTCACTATGAAATGTATCTTGGTGCATCACTTTGAACTCCCAATTTACCAGGCTGTCACCCTCACATCAAGCTGTAACCACCCTTCCTGAATCTCCTACCCCATCCTAGAGTAGGGGCAGGAACATTCCGAGGGAGTTAAGAAGGAAAACACCTGGCTCGGAGTTTGACGCTTGCAGTTGCCCCCTCCCCCAACCCCACCTGCCCCCAGGGACTCAGGGGAATGCGGGAAAGTGCTGTCTTTCTTACCTGTGCTCAGCATCCCCCAAGCAGAGTGTCACCAGTCCACCCATCCGTGCTAAGCACATCCTTCGACTTCTCTCCTCTACCTGGAGCCTGCGTGGTTGACCTTGCCCACACCTGTTTTCAGCAAAGCCTTTAATTGAATCATTCAACTCCACCCTATCACGTTTCACTCAGGGAAACAGAACCAGAGAGACTAGGGGACTTCCCAGAGCTGCACAGCCCTGACACGGTGGAATGGGGCAGAATGGGGCACGGAGCGGGGCACGTGGCGGAGCTCTCCTGCCCCTCTGTTCACTGCCCGTCTCATGTCCTCATGTCACCACCAGATAAACACGCCTGTAGTTTCTTGGCAGAGAACACAGGGAAGTCTGCCTTCTGCCTCGGTGCTCCCTGAAATCCTCACATGCTTTGGTGGAATGATCCGCAGCAACTCCTCTGATGGCAGTCATGCAAACATCACGCATGCCCAGAGAATAAAGAAGGCATGCTCATTGGAAGAAAAATCTCATGAAGAATTGACCACGGGCAAATGGAGATGACACAACACTGCCTCAAAAGCGTGGAAGGGACTGTAGACGTTAAGGAGAAAAACCTCCAGAAATCAGATGTGCCCAGTGGTGAGCTGGTAAACACCGAGCAGGCGGGCGGTGAGGAGGAGCAACGGCGGTCCGGCTCGTAGCATTCGCCGATTTCTGCGGTGTAAATACTGCCACCGTGGCTGATTCCATGGCCTTTGTGACATCACGGGGTGCGGAGCTGGGGACAGACGTGCACAGACAGCTCCACCCCTGGGCGTGAGCAGCTCCAGCACAGCCTGGGTGTAGCTTGGGCAAGGTTTGTGACTGTTCTTATTCTTTCTTATATCAAAGTACACCAGGCCTTGTGCTAAACACGGGGATCCACCGGAAAGGAAGAGAGCTCCTCATCCTCTTGCAGCTCAGTCTAGTGGAGAGATAGACATTTAATCATAAAACCAAGAAAACAAATGTAAAATTGTAACTCCGATAAATGTTAAGGAAGGGGAGTTTATGGTGCTAGGAGGTCATGGAACCAGAGGATAGACAGAGTCAGCCTGCCTGAGGTCATGATCACAGCACTGAGATCGGGAGGAAGCTTTGGCACATCATCATGCAGAGGGAGAAGAAAAGTATTCGAGCCAGTGGCCGCAGCATGTGCAAAGGCCCTGTGCTAAGAAGAAACTTGCCTGTCACATGATAACATGTAGACTTAATCACCCTTGTCCTTTTCTTTTCCATATTTCTTTACCTGTAAAGGTTTCAAAAACCAGTCAGAAGCATCCTGGTTGCTGCAAAAGTAATTAGAATCTTTGTATCAGGAATGCAACAACAAATATTCAATGCTCTGTTTTTCAGCTTCTCAAAATAGGTTTCTGTGTTGAATCCTGGGTCAGAAACGATAGTTTTGAAAACCAAAGTTTTTTATTTGCAGGAATTGGGTTTTACTGGGAGAAAAAAGAGTCTCTCTTGAGAATTCAAAAGGAAAGGATGCAGAACTCAAACCTTAGCTGTGGAATGGAGAGAGGAGAAAAGAGATCAAGCACACCTGCCCCGGGCACAGAGTGGGGGAGGGAGCTGGACCGGGAGCCATCCTCCATGGAGGACACTGGTGGGTCCTGGGCAAGGGAAAAGCAGCATGGAAGCCACGCCAAGGCTCAGAGACCATCACAGAGCCAGCCCTGGGCCACATAAACAGTGTCATCACCGCTCCCTGGCAAGGAGCTCTCACTGACAGTTCCTGCTGGTCCCCCGTAGGTACAGAAGTATCTGGACCCCAAAGTTGTGCTGAGTGTCATTGGAGCTGCCCCTGGTCAACCACCCAGGTCACGCACACTCTCCAAACATAGGGTGTTGTTCCTCACTCACAGAGGGGCCTGGGACGAATAGAAGGCAGAACCCTTAACTGCCCTGGGATGGGACTGGGAAGTGGTAACACCTGCCCGGTGCACCCATTTGAGAAACAGAACTGTGGGACGTGTGGTGGGAGTATGGTGCAAATTAGGGATGGAGGGGTAGAGGCCACACCAGAGGGCCTTGCAGACCCTGTGAACGACGGTGTCTTTAGATGACGCAACAGGCCACTAGAGGGTGTTAGGCAGGGGAGAGCCGTGAGTTGCTATGTGAAAAGAATCTAGAACTGGAATCGTTTGTGCGGGGGGGGGGGGGGGGGGGGGGGGGGGGGGGGGGGGGTTAGCTGCTGGGCCAGGTTGGTGGTGTTTCCATCGTCCTCACACTCTTTCTCAAGTGCTCGCCCCATCGTGTTCTGGCACTCCTGCTGAGTCTCATGAGCTCCTTGACCCTCCTGACCCCAGGCTGATTCTGGGGTCCTGATTCTCTTCCCACTGGAAAGAAAAGATGTTAAAACACATGACTGGGGGGCGCCTGGGTGGCTCAGTCGTTAAGCGTCTGCCTTCGGCTCAGGGCGTGATCCCGGTGTTCCAGGATCGAGCCCCACGTCAGGCTCCTACGCTGGGAGCCTGCTTCTCCCTCTCCCACTTCCCCTGTTTGTGTTCCCTCTCTCGCTGGCTGTCTCTATCTCTGTCTAATAAATAAATAAAATATTTTTAAAAACAAAAAAACCCAAAAAAAACAAAAACACGTGACTGGGGAGAGGGTGAGGAAATGGGCTCTGTCTACCTGTCGGTGAGAACAAAAAATTGAAGCCATACTTTGGAGGGCAATCTATAGAAATGTATCCCAAAGAAACGACCTCAATGTCCGTTAGGACAGAATTAGTTCAATAAAGCATGGCACATGGTACCATCACATGTGGAAACTTATGCCACAGTTAGAATGAAGTTGTACCATTTACTGACATGAAAAGATTCCCAGAAGATACCAGAAAGAGCAAATAGCAGGTTAGCAAATGATGCATGTGGTGTGACTCGTGTCAGTGTGGGTCTGTGTGTGTCTAGGGAAAAAAAACACTGCTGATGGCAGTGGCTTTCTTTAGAAGGGACATCATGGGGAACTATCCCTTTGGATGGAGTACATTTCTGAATTATTTGGTAATGTATTCTTGCATTTGAAGCCCTGAAAAGCAATAAAAAGTGAAGGCCGTTTTGGAAGTTGGAAGACAGACCAGCTCTGCCGGAGGGCGGAGAGGCTGCTGAGGGGGGTGACTGCGGGGACGAGATCACTGGGATCACTCTACCCTCAGACCCTGGACAAGTCTCGCCTCCTCTCTGGCTGTCAAGTCCCTGACAATGTCAAGGCTGGACGCGAGTATGAGACTTCCTGGAAAAGCTCGGACCTGCACTGGAACCCTGCCTCTTCCATTTACTAGAGGGTGACTTTGGGAGGGACCCTCTTTGAACTTTGTTTTTCCCCATGTGAAAAGGGGGACCCCTCACCCCAGCTGCCTACCTCTGAGGTTCAGTGATGCCCACCACCCAGCGGTCTTGCCTAAAAGCATGACCCCAGTCAGGCCATTTCCCTGCCGTGAGAAAGCTTGAGCTTATCACAATGTACTCAAGCTACAACGATTTTTTTATGCTACCATGTGTCTGGCTGCAGGAATTCAAAAGAAATGTTAATTTTGTGATTCTCCTCTTAAAACAATTGGCAATCTCTACAGGACTTGGAGGAGAGAGGAAGAAGTCTTGTGTCATCAATTTAAAATTAAAAGTGTTTCTTTTCAGCCTTTTTTTTCCATCTCACAAAAATGTGATCCTTTTCTATTATACAAGGCCTTGTCAAAAAGGAACACCAATTATACCAAACACTAAAAACAGCTTTTAAAACTCTGGTTTTAACCAATTAGTTGAAAATAATTCTATTTCAAAGAATTCCTGCCTGTCACAAAAGCTAGCAAAGCTCAGTTAACTTCATTCCTTCGTGTATTCAGTAAGTATTTTGAGTGCCTGCTGTGTGCCTTGGTTTTAGAGATGATTATTTTTAAAACATAGAGGGATTTGGAAAATCTTGACCCTTGTGGGGCTTCCCTTCCAACAGGGACGGGAGTTGAGAGAAACGGATAACGAATAATGCAGTGAAGGACAACAGAAAGTATCAGGAGATGAGAGTTCTGATTTTAAAGACAGGGGTGGGGTAAAGCCTCACTGAGACGAAAGAACTGCAAATGTACAGGAGCAAGATGTGTGGGATGGCAAGTGCAAAGGCCCTGAGGTGGGAGCGAGCCTGACATATTGAAGAAACAGCCAAGAAACAAGCGAATGCAGACGGAGCAGAGGTGCAGGGAAGCGAGCTGGAGCGATGAGTCAGAGAGGCAAGCCCTGAGACGGAGCATCCCCGACACGGCCAAGAGCAGCAGGGAGGCCAGGGGAGTTTGAGGGAGCTTTCCCCTGGAGCTGCTCTACCAAGAAAGATGGCCGGCAGCCAGCCCCCAGCGCCCTCTCCCAGGGGAAAGGAAAGAGGGGCCGCCGTATTTATGGTGATCACAGAGGGAAGTTGGAGCTGTCCTTGGACTCGGGCATCAGGAACGGTCAGAGTAAAGACACACACATCCCTTGATCTCGGAGGCACTGCTCAAGCATCAGAGTGTGTCCTAGAGGCATGGTCCCCAGCCGACTGAGAACCGCTCCAATGACCTCTACATGAGAAGCACTCCCGGGGACCTATGCTGTCACTGTGGATGCAAGTGACAACCGAGAGACTCACGTGTGGGCCGATGATGCAGGACCGAGTGTGGACGTGGCCTTCGTGTGTGATGTTAACCACCCAGACCGTCAACATACCACCCTTTCTAAGTAGCAAGACGAATAAAGCCACCATTTGAGTCTCCTTTAAAAAAAAAAAAAAAAAAAAGCAGAGCGGGGCTGGGGAGAGGCAGCAGACAAGGTCAGAGAGCAGCAGGGCCCAGCGTGCAGGGCTGCAGAGGCCACCGCCTGGACATTGGCTGTCACTCTGCGTGGGACAGGAGCCATGGAGGGCTCCGAACAGGAATGATGAGTTCTGGGTTGGGTCCTAACCAGAACCCCCCGGCCTCCGTGCTAGGGAGCAAGCATGGAAAGAGGCTCACACAGGAACACAGCCGAGATCCGGGGAGATCAGCGGCTGGGGGTGGGGTGGAGAGCGGTGGTCACATCCGGGTATGTTTGAAGTTAGAGACAGCAGGATTTATTCAAGCACTGGATGTAAGGTGGGAGAAAGCCAGGGGGCAGCCGAGGCTCCAAGGGGATGGGCCTGAGCCCTCAAAAGGATGAAGTAAGCCTTCACTCAGAGAAGAGAGAGCGGGCTTCAGGGGCAAGATCAAGAGTTCACTTGGGACATTCTCCATTGAGATAATACTTGGCCAGCCTCGTGCAAACATCTCATAGGAAGCTTGGCCCCGAAGGCAGAGTCTGGGAGAGAGGCCTGAGTAAGAGGCAAGACTTGGGAGTTGTCCGTGTGCAGACGGCATGAAACTTCCCTGGACGCGACACCAAGCAAGTGGGAAAGAAAGAAAAGCTCCAGGCCGGAGCCCTGGCCCACCAGATCGTTTAGCGCCTGGGATGCAGAGGACCAGAGAGGGAGGCTGAGACCGGGCTGCTATGGGAGATGGGGAGACCAAGGTGCCCTGGAAGGCAGGGGGAGAAACATTTCCGGAGAAGGGAGAGATCACCTGTGCCAACACCGGCTAAAGGGTCAAGTATGGCAAGACTGAGGATTGACCTTTGACTACGGTAGTGACGAGGTCACTGACGACCTTGGTGAGAGTCATGTCCAGGCAAAAGCCTGATTGGAGAGGGTTCGAGAGCTCGGGGGAGAAGAGGAAGTGGAGACAACATCCTACTCTTTAGGGAGTTCTCCTGTAACGGGGAGCAGAGAAGGGATATGGGCTGGCCGCTGGAATGATGGAGTGGGAGCATGGGATGGATGCTGGAGAGAGTGAAGGTAACCTAAGGAGCCAGAAGCGTTTGCATGGGTTGCCAGAGACAGCGGCCTGTGCCCTGCATCCACAGAATGGGGAGGGGGGAAGAGAGCAGAAGCCAGGGCCATCGATGCAGGAAGGTGCTGGCGACAGCGAGGGATGTCCATAGAATTTTCTTCTGGCCGTTTGTTTTTCTCTGATGGTGGGTTCACCTACCAGTGCTAGGGCTCGAGGACAGAGAAGTCACAGACTGGGGAAGAATCTCACTAGCTGAACATGGGAGCAGTGGGCTTAAGACACAGTCTGAATGTGCAATTTCCAATTTGCACAAAGAAGGACAGAGTTGGGTGCTCTCGGCCAGAGTGAAAAGTGGTGTATCATTTTGGGTCAGTCAGACAACAGGAGCCAGACGCATGATCCTTGTGGGTGGAGGTAGGGTCTGAGCGGACTCACTGAGGACACAAAATTCAGATATGTATTGAGAAATCAATAATAATGCCGAGCACCTTACATTAACTAGGGCATTTAATCCTAACAAAACCCATTAAGAAGTAGCTATTTTTATCATTATCACCAAGCTCAGAATCATTAGCCGTAGGTCACATAGCTTTAAGTGGTAAAGCTGGGACTCAACCTTCCTTCCGTCTGGCTCCAGAGTCCCCGCTCCATGGCGAGCCTCCAGCCTGTGAGTGGGGAAATGCTTTCGGAGCAACAATGGAGTCCAGCAGAACTTACTGGTAGGATGAGCTCCACGTGGACAAAGCCGGGGGTCTACCGGGGTACACTTACGAAGGCTAAGCAGAGGGAATAGAAGGATACCGTCTTCTTAAAAACACTGGACCTTCCTGAAAACATCTACAATCCTAGGATAGAACTGGTCAGGGTGGGAAGTCACAGAGCCCCATTCTGAGTTTTCGTCAAGCTAGGCGCATCTATATTTAGGAACACAAAATGTAAGGAGTCAGGGTAGGGAAATCGAAAGGAAGACACGTGTCCAGGAGCTTTTGAGAGGAACACTCACTACTCCCTGAACTTTGTTTAATATCCAGCTTATTGATCTTATAATTCTGCAAAGCTCTTAGCATCTTTTAATACATTGAAAAGCCATTAGCATTCCTCTCAGTCACACATGACTTGCGCAAAATACAAATCACAACAGATGGATTTATCAAGATGAGGTTTCCACAAACATGAGAAAACTGATTACTGACTCATTTAATCTTTCTTCTACGTGTTTCAGGTGGTAGCTCTCATATCAGATTTTCTTAAAGATCGTAAACACCCCCAAATTATCACGTGCACAATCTGATTTTTACTGTTATATTGAAACACATTTTAAAAAATATGAATACCATTGATTTAAATTTTAATAATGTGCCCCTTTCCTGGGGTTACCTCCTATGACTGTAATAATTTTGGCAGATATAATATCTATACCTGCTTTGTCCAATATGGTAGCCAGTAACGACATATGGTATTTTAACTTAATTTAATTCAATTTAATTTAATTTAATTTAATTTAATTTAAAATTCAATTCTCATTAGCCACATGTCGGGTGCTCAGTATGTACATGGAGCTGGTGGCGAGCATGCGGGGAGGATCGATATAGAATATTTCCACCACCGCACATGTTTCTTTTGGATACAACTGACCTATACTTTTTTGTGTTGTAGTCATCTTTTATTAGACTCAAAAGAAGAAACAAATACTGCCTCAGAGAAGCAAAGTGTGCACAGTCTGGGGCGTCAACATAATAGCTCTTGGTTGAAACATGGGACCTGGCTTCATGGTCCAAGGAGGTTCAAACCTGGGGCCCCAGTCACTGGCCTGGGCTTCTTTCAGAATGAAATTTCACTCACTCCATCAATGGGAATTGATTTCATGAAAAATTCAGATTTGTGACTTTTCCTCTCTTTCCCAGATATGATGCACTCCTTAAGTTTCACAAGTTCAGAGTTACCTAATTAATTGATTATCATTGTGATCTAATGACCTGCTCTGTTGGGATTATTGAAATATTGAAGTGGGCTTTGTCAGATTCTCATTATAATTAGCAACAACACCTAAACAAGAGAGTCTGTCTGTGCAATCATTTCTCCTCTTTGGGAAACTTGGCCAATTTATCAGCCTACAACTCTCATCAGTCCTACTGGAAACGACCACTGATGCAGAATAATTGTGACCCCTTATCAACTTGGTTCTTTTGATTGGCGCATGATTTCAAACATTCCTTCTTTTTTTTTTTTTTTTTAAGATTTTATTTATTTATTCGACAGAGATAGAGACAGCCAGCAAGAGAGGGAACACAAGCAGGGGGAGTGGGAGAGGAAGAAGCAGGCTCATAGCGGAGGAGCCTGATGTGGGGCTCGATCCCATCACGCCGGGATCACGCCCTGAGCTGAAGGCAGACGCTTAACCCAGGCGCCCCTCAAACATTCCTTCTTGATCTTGGTAACTTTCTGACTTTTTCCAAGATTCTTGGCTCATTTGCATGTTTGTGTTCCTTCTTTCTTGCTTACATAGATTAAAACACTAAATGTATTTGTTTAATAACCCAACATGTAGTTAAAAAGCACCAAAAACTCTAAATATTAAGATTCTCATGCTCATTGAAAGGAATGAAAATTAAGCATATTTGATTACACCCATCCCTTCTTTTGTACTACGACTACTTTCTTATACATTTTTTATTAACTTTAGTCTTTTGAGTGTCATTAGGAACTTGTGGACTGAATTTTTTCCAAATAGAGTCATAATCCTTTGTATTCTTTATGCTCAGATTGTCACAACTTGTTAATTAGGAGCCTCTTTAAGTCCTTTCAACCCCAACATATCAGAAATTATCCTTGCTTCTGGAATTTTCCAGAATGTTCCAGAATCATTCTGATCTTTCCCACTTCTTTAAGTGGAGAATGATGCTCATTCATCAAACTCTGGATGTTACGTTGAGATTTCTTCTGTTTGTTTTCTTGAAGCATAATAGACGTAACAGCATATCAGCTTTAGGTGTGCAACATAATGATTCGGCGTTTGTACATATGGCGGGATGATCACGATAAGTCTAGTTCATACCTGTCACCACACATAGTTACAATTCTCTTCTTTGTGATGAGAACTTTTAAAATCTACTCTCTTAGCAGCTTTCAAATATGCAAAACCATATTTCATGGCCCCATGCTTCTGCTACTGTTGGGTCACTTTTAGTAACAGAGCTTGAAAGATGCTTCTTTCTAAGGTCATAAATTCACATTGATTTTTTTCAACATTCATTTGCTGTGCACCCCTCTTCTAATGACAGGGGGTTAAGTGTACACGTGTCATGGGGCACCTGGGTGGCTCAGTTGGTCAAGCGTCTGTCTTCAGCTCAGGTCATGATCTCAGGGTCCTGGGATCGAGTCCTGCATTGGGCTCCCTGCTCGGCGGGGAGCCTACTTCTCTCTCTCTCTCTCAAATAAATAAAATCTTTAAAAAACACACACCTAACATAACATTTACCATCTTGACCATTTCTGAGTGTACTGCTCAGTGATATTAAAATATATCCATATTGTTGTGTAACCATCACTACCCTCTGTCTCCAGAACTCACTTCATCTTGTAAAGCGGAAACCCTACACCCTTTAAACACCTCCCCATTCGTCCCTCCCGCTGCCCCTGCCAAACACCCTTCTACTTTCTGTCTTTATTATTTAAGTGACTCTACGTACCTCATGTAAGTGGGATCATAAGGTGTTTGTGTTTTTGTGATTGCCGTATTTCACTCAGTAAAACGTCTTCGAGGGTCATCCATGTTGTAGCATGTTAGAGTTTCCTTCCTTTTTAAGGCTGAAGAATATTCCACTTTGTGTATATACCCCATTTTGCGTATTCGTCCATCTGCAGTGGACAGTGGGATTGCTTCTGCATTTTAGCTATTGTGAGTAAAGCTGCTAGAACGTGGGTGTAGAAATATTTCTTTGAGACCCTGCTTTCGATTATTTGGGGTATATACCCAGAGTAGAATTGCTGGGTCCTGGAGTATTTCTATTTTTAATTTTTTGAGGAACCTCCATATGGTTTTCCACAGTAACCACAGGCACCACTGTACATGCAGAACTGGACCACAGGCTGATTTATTTGATTCATGTGTGTCCCCAGGGAGACTATAGAGCTGTATGAGGGCAGGAATTATGTTTTGTTCGCTCCCTAGTTTATCCTCAGTGCCTAGCACGACAGCATCCCATACAATAGTTACTTAAAAACTACTGTATTTTTATTTATCTTGGGGGGGGCAGAGGGCGAGGGAGAGAGTCTCAAGCAGACTCCCCTGCTGAGCGCAGAGCCCAGCGACCCTGAGGTCAAGAGCCCAGCGACCCTGAGGTCAAGAGCCCAGCGACCCTGAGGTCAAGAGCCCAGAGACCCTGAGGTCAAGAGCCCAGAGACCCTGAGGTCAAGAGCCCAGAGACCCTGAGGTCAAGAGCTGAGCTGAAGCCACGCGTCAGACGCTTAACCGACTGCCCCCCAGGCGCCCCTCAAAAACGATTTTGAATTTGCGTCTGATAATTTTTATATCTGAACTTCTGTATTTCTATTGCCTTTTTTCCTGATGGACGTGAGTCATATCATCATGTTTACGCCACGATATGCCTGGTTTCCTTCTGAGGAGGGAGCAAAAGGCCGGCTGAAGGCAAAGCAGAAGCTGCCTCCCCGCGCCCCCCACCATGGAAAGTGGGTGGCATTCCCCAGACGCTCCTGGCCGAGGGAAAACCACGTGGTTAGCTCATGGAGATTGCAATCCTACAGGACAGGAGTCTCCCTCGGTTTTACAAAGGCCTTAGCAATTTACAAGAGCAAAGCTCGTCTGTCAGGGGCCTGGCCGCCAGGAAGAAATGTAGATACAATTAGATGTCCTTACCATCTGCAGCTCGGGGACATATACTTGAAGCTGGTGAAATGGAATGTTCCTCCAGGAAGCCCCCAACCATCTTGATGCTAATGTCTTGCTGGAAGGAAAAAACCATTTTAACTCGACAACGGCAAGGCCTCCGGGAGCCTGTGAATCTTCTTTAACATATGAAAATCCTTTTGAAACCTCCCTTTTCCTCACCTCCCCCAACCCCATAGTATATAGTCAGTCAACCCTCAGAACCCGGGGCAGCAGCTCTTTTTGCCCACAGGTCCTGCCCCGTGCTTTCATAAACAACCATTCTGCACCAAAGACGTCTCGAGAATTCCTTCTTGGTCGAGGGCTCTGGACCTCCCCCCACGGAACCTCACCGAAATCCCGTAACGACGTCACTGGGATCTGAATGTTGGACGCTGTATTAGAAAGATTGTTTGCTGGCCTAACTTGAGGCTTCGGTGATGAGCCCTTCCACAAGAGAAGATTTATGTTTGCTGTTGCCGGTGCTCAGGGGGTGGAGGTGGGGGGTGGGGGCACTAGAAATCCAGGACCGGCTTAATCCGGTTGCAGGAGTCCAGATTTTGTGGGCCACCCAGGTGGTCTGGAGCTGGGCTGCAGCCTGGACGAGAGCTGGCTGAGCTCTCACCGCAGCAGACCATTTTTTGGTTTGTCCAGATGGACCCTCTGTTACTAGAGGTGGAAATTCTCCCTCAATACGTGTTTGTCCGGAGAGGCACGAGATCAATCAAACGGTCTCCGTTCTCGGCCTTTTTCGGAATATTTAACATTACGGCAGGAATGAAAACATTGCAGCTTTCAGAGATGCCTGCAGCTCTTTTTGCATATCCCGGGGGTAGCAGCAAAATTCATCTTTGGGAGAGACTCACTCTCGTGTTTGGAAAATGCTTTAAGGAGCCTCCTGGGTATGCAGAGGTGAGGCTGAGAAATCAGTCTGGAAGGGGAGGTCGAAACAGGGAAGAGACACCCACGTGGCCAGAAAATGCTAAGTGTTCCTGGGGTGCTGAAGTTGGAAAAACGCCAACTATATTTTTGCTTTCTTGGGCGGGAGGAAATGGGGATTTGGGGCCCCAAGACTCGGGGGGCGGGGTTTGGAAAGAGAATCTGGGTTTAGCAGACCCTGCAGTGGGAAGAGCTTCAGACCCCGAGAGGACACAGCTAGTCCCG
This sequence comes from Ursus arctos, assembly GCF_023065955.2. Taxonomy (NCBI): domain Eukaryota; kingdom Metazoa; phylum Chordata; class Mammalia; order Carnivora; family Ursidae; genus Ursus; species Ursus arctos. Next base: position 72,516,390 of record NW_026622786.1, on the reverse strand, counting down.
CGCTGTAATTCTGTGTTACACGCAGGTCTCCGCTCCAACCTCTGCAGGCTGGTGTCTGCGCTACTAACCGGTGCTAACTGGTCCACACTGGGACAGCCTGGGGGTGCGGGCGGTGGAGGAATGGAATCCCACAGGGCAGCAGCCCAGAGAAGCGGCTCAGAGCTGGCAGCTGCAAGTGGCACCCAAGCTATAAGCCGCAGTCTCTGACGGCGGCTGCCACGTCTCTGTGCCCAGCTGTTCCCCTGAGCCTGGTCATTCTCCTCCTTAGAAAGCTCTTTGAAAGCTCTCAGCCCACGGCTCCTGCCCTTCAGGTGTCACGGGGTCTGACCCCTGCAGCTGCCCCGCTGCCTCAAGCCAACTTGCAGGTTCTTCGGCTCTAGGTCACCATCAAGGACGCCAAGGTGACTTTTCCAAAGCACGGCTCCGGTTGCAAGCTCCCCTACGCTGACCCCTCTGCCACAGGGTAAAGTCTCAGCTCCAGCAGATGGCCGTCAACGCTCGCCACCACCCAGCCCTGACAGACGTGCCAATCTCATCTCCACGGCTTCCCGCCGCCGCTGTGTCACGGGCTCAGCGCTCACGGTGACAGAGTGTGGCGGTGAAGAGCACGAACGCCGGAGCCGGCCTGCCGGGTCTGAGTCCCAGCTCTGCCACTACTAAACTCTGCAGTCAGGCCCGTGGCGCAGTCTCATGGGTGCATAAGGATTGAGTGGGCCAGTAGCCCTGAAACCTAAGAGCAGTGCCTGACGTTGGCGCTCCGTAAATGTCGGCTAGTATTATTATCATTACTGCTATTCCCGAACATTCCCACTGACTATTTCTCCATGCTTTTCCCTCCCGGCGACTTCTACCCCAATGTCCTTCCTATCCTGTGTGCCTGACAAATTCCTTTTCATCTTTCAAGGCTTCTGTCACCTCCTCCGTGAAGCTATCTCCGATCCTTCATGCCCCCATCCGTTCTCCCAAGAGCCCTTGGCATTCACTTCCCATCTGAGGTCACAGATCTCTGTCCACATTTCTGTCTCCCTTCAAGTCATGGACTACAAGCAAGCAGGCCCCCATCTTATCTCTGTCCCCCCAGTCCTTGGCACATAGTAGATATCTCCTGAATGAACCTCCATCTCCCACCCTAGACCGTGGGGTCCCCAAAATGGGACCACATGTCGCTCATCTTTGTGCTCTGCTCTGAACACAGCGTGTTGAATTTTCTCCGGCCTCCACTGCCAGCTCTCTTCAGCCAAGCCTGAGAGAGTCCCAGATCTCCAGCCAGTCTCTGCATAATTCTGATCTCAGACACTGGTTCTTCCCAGGTGAATGCTGGAATAGGTCAGCATTGGACCTGTCATCCACTCTTGCTATGTGCCAGCCCTCACACTCTTTGTCAACAGCTTATAGCCATGGGCAGAGAATTTAGAGAGTGTTTGCAGGATTGACACAAGAAGAAAATGGACAGCTTTTCTTGCGACCCCAGGTCCCACAGAACGCCAACATGCATATGGTTTATTTAGATAGGTTCTGGGTTAGCAAGAGTCTGGAGAATTTGATGGGGGCATGGAAACAGAGCCAAATGGTCCTTGGCAACAAAATGTTTCATTGCGAAGGAAAACATCCACTTAAATTAAAGATAAAACAAAGCAGCATGCCAACTTTATGACCTTGAATATTTATTTCATTATACATTGGACTTAAAATACTATTCCTGATCTCAAAAAGGTGGTCAAGAATATCCATTTCTAACATATTCTTGGTCCTTTTGAAGCTGAGGGAAGAGATACATTCAGCAGACATTAGAAATCATTATCTTGCCCTGCCAAATGGCCCGACTGTAACACTAAATCAACCCCCAGTAGTGAGCTTGCAGAACGCACGCTGGCCCCCTCACCCTTCAGAACATGGCCTATTGCTGGAGACCAGAATCGATCTGTTTCCTCTCACAGAAGATTCAGAGAACGAATCACTAGTCACTCTGGCTGTTCTTAAAACCAATAGCTCAACATTTCGAATGTGTCTTACCTGCATAGGAACTGGATAGGAGACAATTAGGGTATTTTGCAAAGTCATTTAAAAAGTCATTAGAGGGATGCCTGGGTGGCCCAGTCAATTGGGCATCTGCCTTCGGCTCAGGTCATGATCCCGGGGTCCTGGGATGGAGCCCTGCATCGGGCTCCCTGCTCAGCAGAGAACCTGCTTCTCCCTCTGCCTGCTGCTCCCCCTGCTTGTGTGCTCTCTCTCTCTCTCTGACAAATAAATAAATAAATAAATAAATTTTTTTTAAGTCATTAGAGGGGCCCCTGGGTGGCTCAGTCGTTAAGCGTCTGCCTTCGGCTCAGGGCGTGATCCCGGGGTCCTGGGATCAGAAACCCCATCGGGCTCCTCCCTCTCTCGCTGGCTGTCTCTGTCTGTCAAATAAATAAAATATTTAAAAAAAAAAAGTCATTAGAGAGAAAGAGGCACCAAGAAAGGTGAGGAGAACTCCCAGGGAACTCTGAGGGAATGCAGCGCTTTGGAGCGGCCCCTCCATACATAATGGTCTTGTCCCCATCAGCGACACTCTTGTCTGAGCACCGGTCCCACGGTGGGCTTTCAGAAAACCAAATCACAAGACCCCAGAACCTGACCCAGAGCGCCCATGTACTTGTCTCCTGCAGGGAGTACTCTTCCCCACCACGGGCCTGGCTTCGCCGAGGTTCTGGAATGCAGGCTTCGTGGAATAGAAGGCCGCTCCCGGAAGGGCGGCCTCCTTCGGAAGTGGGCAAGTAGTTCAGGATCCCACCCCACTGGAGCAGCTCAGTGTTAGGAAGCTCAGGCTAGGCCCCGCCATCTTTCTCTGTCTGTGAAGCAGGACCAGCCAGCGCCGCCGCCGCTCCCTTTGTCTTTGAGCGTTCTCCTCCCGCGCACGCGAAGGACAAGAACTCCAGGAAGGGAAGCTGGTGCCAAGAGGGCAGGTGGGGGGTGTGCCTTTCTATTGTGGCCTTTTCCTTCTTACCTTGAATTTGGTGCCATTTGACTATATAACTATTCAAAGAACAAATAAAATTATGAAAAGAATACCCATACCCTTGGCCTTACAAGCAGTGTGCTCTGGGAAAGCTACGTGCCCCAAGCCAGACACCGTTCTGATTTGTGCCAGAGCCGAGGACAGAGGTACGCCAGCCCTCCCAGGATGGCCAGTCGTAGGGGCCACGCAAGCCTGGGGCTGCCGTGGGGAGCTCCTGCCAGGAAGGAAGCTGACAGCAAGGATAGCAGGACGCCGAGGGGCATCCTTGCCACAATGTTGGAGCCCCTCAATCCACCATCCCTCACACTCTGCAGTGACCCGAAACTTTTTTGCTTTAAAAATAAATTAAAAGAATCTGTCTTATAATATCCTGAAGAACTCCTGAGCTGGTTTAGAGAGTTGTCTGCCCAGCTTTTTGGGAGAATCAACACGAAGGAAGCAGCATGGTGGAGCAGTTAGGAGTTTTGGAGTCAGAGACTTCTGGAAATGAATCCTGGCCTGATCGATAACCAGAAACAAGATTTAAGCAGAACCTCCGTTTTTTTGTTGTTGCTTTTGTTTTTAATTACAGGTTGGGGCTGATATGGGTACCTATCCACTGGAATGTGAGGTACATGGGGACAGACCCTTGTTTCCCTTGTTAGCTGCTGGATCTCAGGGCCTGGGCGATGGCTCCTACAAGCAGGTGTTCATTACCTAGTTTTCCAATCAGTGATAAATATCTCATCGGGCCATTCCCAAGATTAAACAAGACAACTCAGCCAAGCGCTTTGCAGAGCATCCGGCCCTGGTCCAACAGGAAACAAATGTTGTCTTTTACTATTATTATTGATTTGGGTAAAAACTTGTCAAGATTATTATCTTTTCCTTTTTGCATTTTTTAACTTGTAATCGAAGTATAACATACATACAAAAAAGCACAAAAGTATTTGTATCCCTTGGCCACACCCCCACCCCATCCACTTCTCTTTGTCCAAGGACCCTGCTGCCAGACAATCCCAACATGTTGTTCCCGCCCATCCATGCAGGGGTCATGCCTCAAGCTAATTGGGTCACTGACCTCGTGGCCAGTTGGCTTCACCTCTTGCACTTAGAAACTGACAGGGGAAAGCCTTCGTTCCCCTTAGATCCCAGCCACAGCTTATTGAAGAGTCCAGTAATGGGCACATGTCAGTGTAGACGCTTAAATGTCAAGCACACGTCTTTGCTCTAGGGCCTTCTGTGGTTTCGGAGTGCTGCCCGCAAATGCGGCCGCTCAGCTAACGGTTTTCTCTTCTGCTCTCTTAAATGAGGATCCTGCATTTCGTAGCCACGGTGCCAAGAGCTACTGGACAATAAAATATCAAGCAGATAGGGGTCTACTAAGGAGAGGTCTTCGGAGCTGGTCGTTCATGCATTCAGGGCACACCATGTCCATCGGCGATATCACTGAGTTACATGAAAAGGATAAAACCACGAACACATTACGGCGCCTGCCTCATGGAACTAAAGGTCTGCTAGGCTAAACAGAGAGTGAATAATTACAGGTGTAATGAGCATTATGAAAGGGGAAGGCTGGAGTTCTTTGTAGGTATATAACGGGGAGCTAGCTTCACGGAATGAGGAAGGGGGATCAGGAAAGGCCTTCCTGAAAGGTCAAAACTGTCCAGAGACCAGAGTGGGGGGGACCCGGGGAGGCTGCTTGGAGGCCCACCTTTCCAAGGAGTCTCCCCCAGCCACTTACCTCTGCTGTCTCTGAGCTACCCTGGAGCCGTAACATGAAAATGCGAAGGGCTACCTTGAACTTTCCCCAGATATATGCCCATGGGCCTTTGCAAGCTCCAACTCTGGGGAAGTCAGGACATTCATATCTAATGCCCACCCTGCCTTGCCTGCCTCAGCACGAGAGGAACATTTCCCCACCTTGTGTGGCCCCCCTGCCCTCGAGATAGAGCCTAGTCCCCCCTGCTCTGTGGTAGTCTTCCCAGCTGTGGATCTTGACATGGAAAAGTCAGCTTTAGCTGTTCCAAGAAAATGCTTCCTCTCTCCAAAGTCTGCCTTTCTAGACTAGGACAACGAATAAAGGGCCAGATGGTAAATCTTTTAGGATTTGACCTGCATGCTGTAGTTTGCTGACTCCTGTTCTAGACTGTTGTCTTTGCATGGACTTAGAAAGTCTAGTTTGAAGCGTAGGGCAAGCAATGATTTCTTTGTTGTAGGTAGTAGTCTCTCTCCTCTTTCCTGGACAATGAGCTTGGTCTCCTAGCCCAGTTTTAAGGGCTGCGAGAGAGCAAAAAGTAAATTGCTAAGAAGGGAAAATCTATCAGGGTTCTTTGAAGCATTATCCTGCAAGATAGTAAAGTCTTAACAAAAAGTATTTGTAGACTATAGGACGAAATCCTATCTGACTTTATTCATTGTTGTAAAAGCCTGGACAGCTTGGAACTAATCTCCCCACTTCTGTTCTTGCCTCCTTTCAACCCATTCCCCAATCTCCTGCCTGAGTGTCTTTTAAAAAGCACGAATCTGATCATGTCATTCTGCTGCCTCTAGCCTTACAATGGCTCCCCGTTGCTCTTAGGATAAAGGCTCCACAGGACAATAGGGTTCCTACCAGCATGCATTCTCCACGTCTTCCTTGCCACCGAAGCCTGGCTGGCCCCAGGGCTTGGGTCATGGCTGGTGTCACCCAGCCGCAGCGACCCTAACACCAGGGATTGCTCTGGGGTGCACTGGTGACGCAGTTCTGACCAACACAGACACAAGACAAGATGCGCTGGGCGCTTCAGGGAAAGTTCTTCCCTGACAAGAGAGAACGTGGAAAAGAAAGCTGTTTTCTCCTGCTCTCAGAACGTTTCCAACACCAGATGCATGGGCTTCTCCACATCAAGCAATTCTCCCATTCTCAACGGACACTGAGATGGGCGTCCTACAGCTTAACTCAAATCTGACACCTTCTGCCTGGAGCTAGGGCAGACCCCCCAGGTGAGGACCTCAGTCCCACAAGACTACCCCCCACTCGGACTCACTTGCAAGTCTCAGGTTGCCACCCATCCTTCTGACTGGTTGGCTGTAAATCATCTAGAACCCCTCCTTGGATTTGATAATTTGCTAGAATGGCTCACAGAATTCAGGGAAACATTTGTCCATGTTTACTGACTTTTGATAAAGAACATTACAATGGATACAGGTGACTAGCCAGCTGAAGAGATGCATAGGACGAGGTGTGGGGACGGAGCGTCTGGTTTCCATTCATTCTCCAGGTGTGCTGGCCTCCCCACACCTCACGTGTTCACCAGCCCAGGTGCTCTCTGAACTCCATAGGTTAGAGATTTTTATGGGGCCCTCATCACGTAGACATAATTATTAACTCAATCAGCAGCCCCTTGTCCCTCCCCGGAGGTTAGAGGTGGGGCTGAAAGTTCCCAACTTTCAATCATGGCTTCATCTTGCTGGTGACCAGCCCCCACCCCCATGCTATCTAGGGGCCCCCCCAGCCACCAGTCACCTCATTAACATACAAAAAGACATTCTTATCACCCCGGGGGATTCCAAGGGTATTAGAAGCTGCTATGTCAGGACCCAGTGTCAAAGACCCAGCACTCCTATCACTCAGGAAATTACAAGGGTTTTAGGAACCCTGTGACAGGAGCAGAGACAAAGGTAAATCTATTTCTTATTCTATCACAGCATGCAAAGAGGTTTGTTCACAGCCCTTCCCCTCCGCTTGGGAAAGTGTCACACGGGGAGGCAATGCCAGAGCTGCTCCAGGACACTGGATCATACGACCCCCAGGCTACCCTTTAGAGAGAATGAACTTGATCCAGAATCCTTTGGGACTCCAAAGGATTACACTCCCAAGGTCTATTCCAGCGTGAGCAAAATTCCTAAGCAAGCCTAGACCAAATTTAGCTCTTGGTTGTATAGGGAGCAAGAAGATGAACGGACAAGTCCAGGTCCCCCTGGGTCAAGGCTCACAAGAGCCTCTCTTCCCCCGCCACTGGTGCCCACACCATGAACTTCATCCTCCCAGGAGACGGGCGCAATGGAGAGTTGCCCAAAGCTATCCACTTATGGCAAGTCAGGCTCGAGGCTGAGCACGGCTATGAACCTTCTGCTCGAATTAGCATGCAGAGCTCTAGAGGTACCCAGCTCAGTACCCAGATAGATTTTCAAGATTTTGAGCTCTTGTGTATACATGTCACGCTGCCGAAGTTGCTATAAACCCTTGGGCAATTTGCAACACATCCTAGACTGGTCTTGGCTCCCAGGGGTCGCCCTCCCAGGAGGTACTGCTGGGTTCTTGGAATGTGGTCAAAGAACTTAACAATCAAGGACTTTTCCAAATACGTGCATGAAGTTGTGAAAGCTATGCCTTCTCCCCGCCTTGGCCCACAGCTTGGGGCGCTCCGGGGGGGCAAGAGCCAAGGGAAGCTCATTTTTCTTCTCCTTCCTGGTGGGATGGCACCTCTTAATTCAGACAGGCTTTAAAAGGAAGCAGTGCCGGGAGGAACCGCGAAGAATCCTGCCATGGGAGAGAACTTGGGATCACGGTCTTCAGTGGACTTCTCTCCCTGTGTCCCTCAGAACGAGGAAAGTCAAGACATCTAAGGTCAAGGGTTCCCCCATCAGAAAGTTAATATCAAATAACACCAAGCGGTTATGGTGCCCAGACCTGTTCTTCGTGGTTTCCAGGTAATAATTCATTTAAACATCCTAACAACCTCACGAAGTAAATGCTGTTATCATTGTCATCCCCATTTTACAGATGTGGAAACTGAGGCACTGGGAGTTTAAGTTACTTACCCAAGATTACAGAGGTAGCAAGTGATGGAGCTCAGATTTGGACCCAGCAGCCTGTTCCAGAACCTTCTGTGACCTCTTAGGAGAGGAGATAAAACAACTAAGACAGAGTGTGTGTTTAAAATGCAAATCAGATCACGTCAGCCCACTGTTTAAAATCCCTCTGAGTTTCCCACTGCTTTCAGGATGGAGACCGGCTCCTCCCCGCGGCCCAGGGAGCCCCGCGTGGTCGCCCGGCTCACGGCCGCGCTGTCTCCGCGCCGCCCTCCACTGGCTCAGCGCTTTGGCATTAGCCGTCTCCTCCGCACCAACTGCTTTTCTTCCTCCTGCTCCCTCAGAGCTCCTCTGTAGCATCGCTTCCTCGGGGGAGCCTTCCCGAGCGCAGACCCCTGACCCCGACCCCCGGCGTCCTGCTGTCGTCTGGGGCACAGCGGGCCTTGTCAGTGTCTTCCACCGCCCAAGCACCGTGTCCTCCCAGCGCTTACGAGCAGCACGTCCTCTCGGTGAGGCCTGCTGGCTCTTTGATTCACACGTGTCCCTTCTCCACAGCAGCGCTGCCTGGTAGAAATGTGCTGCGAGACACGGAAGTCATCATAGAGCTCCTCGTAGCCATTTTAAAAGGGAAGAAGGGACAGGCGAAATTAATTGTAATAACATAGTTTATTATACATCCAAACATCGTTTCAACGCGGAAACAATATGGAAATTATGAATGCGGTATCTTGCATGATTTTTATCATACTCAGTCTTCAAAATGCAGTCTGTGTTTTACACACACGGGACGTCTCTGTCACGTGAGCCGCGTTTCAGGTGTTCAACGGCCCCACGTGACTCACGGCGGCCATATTGGATGGCGCAGGTCTAGTTCAACCTTCTGCCTTCAAGGAAGTCCCGTGGGGCCGTTTCCCAGGTGATGCAACTGCGGTCCAGTGTGGTTGGTCCAGCGGCTCTCCACCGGGGTGATCTCTCCCCCAGGGGATATTTGGCAAAGTCTGGGGACAGTTTTGCTTGTCCCGACTTTGGTGGGGGCAGCGAGATGGTTAATGCTGCTGGCGTCTGTTTGGTGGAGGCCAAGGAAGTTGCTGAAAGTGCTCCACTGTGCAGCACAGCCCCTGACGTGAGACGGCCAGCAGTGCTCGGGGTTAGAGGAAGGGCTCTGGGGCTCACACACACGCTCATTTCGTCACTCCCTCATTCCCGCTGCCTTCAGAGCCCGTTCCTTCTGTTGTCTACACCATCAACTGGTTCAGTTGGAGACTCACAACTCAGCTCCTGCTGAGCCCGCCTTTATCCATCCAGCCAGCAGGGCCTTCCAAGGACGGGTGAGCCCGGAGAGGGGGGACTTGCAGAGCTGCCCCTGGAGGTGGGTTGGGAGCCAAGTGGCATCTGCCTTGGGTTGTATCCTACACACACACACACCAAGAGGCTGGGGCTGGGATCCAGTGGTGATTTCCATTGCAAACTACTTCTGAGCATCATTAAAAATCCTCACTTGAGTTGGTGCAGGGAGGGCAAGAGCACCAGACCGTGAGCAGACGCATTGTCTCATCCCAGCCCTGTCTGCCTGCCCAGTTTGCCTTCCCAGCAGACAGGCTGCGATTCGCATGAGACAGCCCCACGTCCCCCGGGAGCAAACACCCAGGGCCCTGCCGCCCGAGACTCCCATCCCTGGGTTAGCTCTGAGCTGGGAGGCTGGCGCAGCCAACGGCCAGCATCACTCAAACACACCGATCCTTCACCTTCCCCCAGCGTCTAGAAGGAGGTTTAGGGAAATGCTCCATGGAACTCGCTTTCTAAAAGGGCCTGGACGACACACCTGAATGGAGATGGGAAGGGATTTCCCCAAGCCCTCCCCCACCCCATGCTCTTTTGGGGGACACTTACTTGCAGGGGCTCCTCTCGGGTCCTGAGAACACAACACGGAAGTGCCTAGAACAGGGAAGGCCTGGTCTCTATTGGAGATTTAATTTTAAAAAATAGTTTTTTAATAAGCAGTAACCCAGAGGGAGACAGAGTTGAACCACTCAGGGCTCCAACAGCTCTCAAACCCCCGACTCTTCACATAGGAATCTCATTTTCCACAGCTTAATTGACGTAAACTGACAGACCAAACTGAAGATCCCTAAAGCCTGCAACGGGGTAAGTTTGGGGAAATGTATACACCTGCGAAGCCACTGCCCCCCCCCATAGTAAACTTACCCGTCCCTCCTCAAACTTCCTCATGCCCCTTTGAAATCTGCCCCCTCACTCCTCACCCCTCGTCCATCCCAGGCAACCACTTTCTGTCGACAGGGGTTTGTTTGCATTTCCTATAATAAATAAAGCTTTATTTACAAATAAAGCTCCTGTGAACGTTCATGCATAAGTTTTTCCACGGATACGCGCTTCCGTTTCTCTTGGATACATACCAAGGGGTCCTTACCTGACAATGGCTGGGATCCTAAGATACGTGTAAATCTAGCCTTTCAAGAAATTGCCAAACTGTTTTCCCAAAATGGTTTTACGCCTTCACGTTCCAACCAGCAGGCAAGGAGGGCTCTGTTTCCTCCACAGCCTTGCAAACACCTGCGAGTTCCGTCTTCGGCGCTGCAGCTCTTCCAGTAAGAGCCAAGTTGCTCCACGTGGACTGAATCTGCCTGCAACCAGGACAATGGATGCTGAGCACATTTTCACGAGCTAATTTGCCATCCGTCGAACTTCTTGGTTGAAGTGTCTGTTTAAATCTTTCGCCCATTAGTTAGTTAGTTTTATTTATTTTTTTCAGAGTGTACTTCAATTTTTATTGTAACATTTTCTTTTTTAGCAACTCGGGGAATTTGGCCACATTATCCTTATTTTATGGGTAATGAACTTAAGAATAATCACTCATGTAGTTTATCTTAGAGCCAAGTACTATATGTTGGCTAACTGAACATAATAGAAAAGAAAGAGAAAGAGAGAGAGGGAGAAAGAGAGAGGAAGGAAGGAAGGAAGGAAGGAAGGAAGGAAGAAGGGAGGAAGAAGGAAAGGGGAAGAAAAAGATCCAGGTGTCAGATTTCACCCATATTTTAAAATTGGGTTATTTGAAAAAAAAAAATGGGTTATTTGTTTTTCTTGTTGTTGCCTTTTGAGAGTTGTTTTATGATCTGGATTCATACCTTTCATGATATGTGATTTACAAATATTTTCTCCCAGTCCAGTGCTTGTCTTTTTCATTCTCTTAACAGTGTCTTTTGAAGGACAAGAACTCTTAATTTTTAATTTAATAAAAAAGACTCACCTGATTGGGGCACCTGGGTGGCTCAGTCGTTAAGCATCTGCCTTCAGCTCAGGTTATGATCCCAGGGTCTTAGGATCAAGCCCCGCATCGGGCTCCCTGCTCAGCAGCAAACCTGCTTCTCCCTCTCCCACTCCCCCTGCTTGTGTTCCCTCTCCCGCTGTGTCTCTCTCTGTCAAATTAATAAAAAATCTTTAAAAAAAAAAAAAACAACTCACCTGATTGTGAAGTGGTTACACTGATTTGGGGGATCCATCAGGGTTCCTTTGCTGAATGTGTAGAAAACGTTCTCATCTCAAAGCATCTCCTTGATGAGAAGCCTGCAGCCATAGGGAACCCCCCAAGAGATTTCTGGGAGAGACCTCTCTGTGCCTCCGTTTTCTCATCTGCAAAAAGAAGACAATCATTAATACCCACATCATCAGGTTGATGTAGGAATTAAATTAGTTGATACCTGGGGCACCTGGGTGGCTCAGTCATTAAGCGTCTGCCTTCGGCTCAGGGCATGATCCCGGAGTCCTGGGATGGAGCCCTGCATCGGGCTCCTCCGCTGGGAGCCTGCTTCTTCCTCTCCCATTCCCCCTGCTTGTGTTCCCTCTCTCGCTGGCTGTCTCTCTTTCTCTGTCAAATAAATAAATAAAATTTTTAAAAAATAAATAAATAAATTAGTTGACACCTGTCAAGCTCTTACAGCTGCGCCCAGCACTTAGTAAGTGATACGTAAGTGCTACCGTCATGACTTCATGCTAAGGATGTCCATGCAGGCCAAACACACCACCGTGGGGCAAAACACCTGCACAACTGCTGTTGTTGGGATAAACATTATTTCTCTGCCCATCCTGGGCTACAAAATTTACTCATTTACCCACTGAAACAACCTAAAAAAGGAGGTACACCTATGAACCCCATTTTACATACGAGGAAACTGAGACCCAGTGTGGTCAGGGAATGGCTAAGCTAAAATTCAGATTTAGGTCTGTTTGGCCCCAAATTCATGCTATTCATCATCAGTCCACACTCGCCTTCTTCCGAAAAAGGACTCATTGCCAATGAGTAGAGTGGGCCATTTCTAACACCATGTGGGTCTTCTGCCCCTGGCCTTGCAAATCCACTTGTCCTGGTGGGAGACTGCAGACCTGCTCAGGACCTTGTTTCAAGTGGAGGAACCTGCCTCGTGGGGAGACCCCTCTCTAGACACGGCTCTCTGCTAAGGCCAGAAACAGCACAGCTCAAGGACCACTTAGATACTAGTCTGACATAGACCCGTAGGCTCTTAAGAATGGAAATGAAGTTTCAGGGTCCCCCGGTTCAGCCTCTTGCTAACTCCAAACTCCCCAGGACCTCCCTTGGCCCTGCTCGGGGTGGGAAGGAGCAGAGTGAGTCCCGTCTCAGCAGGCAGCTTTCCACTTCTCCAGCGCAGTCGGGGGACACCCTTCCGGCCTCCCTGCAGCTCCCTGACACAACGAGGCACTCAGCAAATGTTTTCGATAGAACGGGCTGTCATGATGCAGGTCTCCCGGGACACCGATCACCTGTGGTCCGCTGGGAGGACCCACACCCGTCCCGCGGTGTGTTCTCGAGTCAGGGATCGGGCTCTCCTACCTGGGCACATCGTCTCTCAGAGCTCCTGTTTCTGCGTCTCTGAAGTGGGGTGCACCCCCTCCCCAAGGTGTTGTGAGGAGTCCGTGAGCGAAGGCAGGTAAAATACGGACAACTGTCTTCACAAATTAAGCGCTCAGTCGCTTTGAGAGTTGATATGATGGTGACAATTTTTTTTAAAAGATTTTATTTATTTATCCGACAGAGATAGAGACAGCCAGCGAGAGAGGGAACACAAGCAGGGGGAGTGGGAGAGGAAGAAGCAGGCTCATAGCGGAAGAGCCTGATGTGGGGCTCGATCCCACAACGCCGGGATCACGCCCTGAGCCGAAGGCAGACGCTTAACCGCTGTGCCACCCAGGCGCCCCAATGATGATGACAATTTCTAGGAAGGTCACAACCTTCCTGCTGCCAAGTCTTTTCCTGAATCATGGGAGAAAGCAGAGGGACAGATGGCGGCCGTAGGTATCGATAACACGATGAATTTTTGAATGAACGGGTCTGGTCGTGCAGCAACGAATGCCGCCCGTTCGCACGCAGCGCCTTGGGTGGCCAGGGAGGCTCGGAGACCTCTGGTCACTGCCGATCCCTGTGTCATTTCTCCAGGAGCCCCGGGAGCAGCAAGTGACGAGGGCAGGAAGTTGGGGGCCAAGCTGGGGTGCCATGTGGGGTCCAAAGAAGGTGCACAAGGAACAGCACGCAATCCGTTTTCTCTGATGGTTGTTTCCAGCCCAGACTGAGCCGTGGAAACACGGCGGTGACCGTGGACGAGTGCCGGCGCGGAGCTCAAGAGCTGTTTCAGTGTCTGCGTTCTGAGCACTTTTCCTCCATACTTTCCCATGACTTTTGTTGATTCACTCACTCAAAAGGCCTTTCCTGCCTTCCGGTAATTCACCAAAATGACAAAGACGAAGGGAAAGGGAGGCAGGCCTTCCGGAGCACACGGAGCTGTTCCAGGCAGGTCTGCAAAGGTTTGTCAAGGAATCCGGGGAATGAGGGACACTGTGCAAAAAGGAAAAGAATGGCCTGTAAGTGTCACCAGAGCAAACCCAGAAGAGTCCGTGTTGCCCGGTAGGCTGTGGGCATCCCGATAAACAAGTTGAAGGCAAGGTCCCTGCCGAGAGGACTCGTGTACACATCGAGTGTATTGAGCGCTCTCTAAGAGCCGGGTTGGCTTCCTGAAAGGCCTGAAGGAAAACGATCAGGAAAAGACCGTTCAGCCGACACCAGGCTCTCCACCCAGAGAAGCACGCTTGCGAGAACCACGGGAAAGGAGCCCGGATTCATGGCGTAACAGGTGCAAAACAAGGAAAAGAAGGAGAAGGAGGAGGACACAGTGAAGGTACTTTGTGTGACGTCATAACAATGGACCTACATCATTCTACTTTTATCCAGACCCACAGAATATTCCACACCAAGAGTGAACCTTTGGATAGACTATAAACTTTAACTTTGGGTGGTTCTGATGTGCCATTATGAGTTCGTCCTTGGTTAAAAAAAAAACAAAAAACTATACCATGTGGTGAGTGGTGTTGGTAATGGGAGGCTGTGCACGTGTGGGGGACAGAGGGACATGGGGAATCTCTGCCCCTTCCTCTCAGTTGTGTTGTAAACCTAAAACTGCTCTAAAAAAAAAAAGTGCGTGTGTGTGTGTGTGTGTGTGTGTGTTTAAAGACCTCTGGGATGTTTTTTAAAGGTATTTACCGAGGACATTCTTTCTGCCAGCCCGGGGTTAAGCATTCGGCCTGCACACGGGAGATTAAAAAAAATGAGTAAAAGACAGTCGTTGACTTTGAATCGTCATACCTTACGCCAAATGTGAGGCTCTGCAAACACGCTCATGTATTCCTCAGAGCAATCCTATGAGAAGGATGCCCATTTTACAGATGAGGAAACTGAGGCCGGGAGGCATTAAGAAGCTTATTGGAGATGTCGCAGTCGGTAAGGAGTGGAGCCAGGCCTTGGACCCGGGCAGACTGGCAGCAGAGCCCAGCCACCCCACTGAAGCGCCACTTGAGAGCTTCAGCTGGGGAGTAAGGTTCAGAGGAAAATGAACATACGACTGGGCAATATGTGGAGAAGGGGGTCCCTGATATGCCCTCCCAAGCTAGAGGTGTCTGTTAAAAAAGCTTGGAAGCCTTAGTCTAGAGGATGTCACCTATACCACTTGTGTCACCCATTTATTCAAGAAGTACTCAGTAAGCGTGTGCAGTGTGTCATGTGTGTGCCTGTGGGAGGCACACGCCACGGGCACACCACACAGGGGTCCTGCCTCGTGATGGAGAAGACACACCCGGGCGGGAGTTGCCAAGGCACTGAGTGCCATGAGGAAGTGCAGAGAGATTTGGGACCATCTTAATGGGGACCAACCACCTCTGAGAATAAGGACAAGCTTGCCAGAAGGAGGCACATTTTAGCTGAGAGTTTTGCTAAGTCAGGAGGAGGGGTGTTCTAAGCAGAGGGAAAAACATCAGGTAAGGTCATAATGTTGGAGACTGTCTGGAGCACCCGAGCTCCTGGGAGAAAGCCGGTACAGCTGCGTGAGAAGGAGAGGGGAGAGACTTGGTTGGTGGAGCTGGAGAAGGAGGCAGATTTTTCTAGACCCTCTGTCCTGAAGCAATGGGGGAGTCACAGAAGCGGTGGGGCACTTTAACCAGGGTAAGCCAAACTGCTATTACAGCCAACCCCAAAACGTAAGACAGAAATTTCTCTCTCCGAATATATTTGCAAATGACACCACAGATAAAGGACTGGTATCCAAGATCTACAAAGAACTTCTCAAACTCAATACACGAGAAACAAATAAATCAAAAAATGGGCAGAAGATATGAACAGACATTTTTCCAATGAAGACATACAAATGGCTAACAGACACATGAAAAAAGGTTCAAAATCATTAGCCATCAAGGAAATTCAAATCAAAACCACACTAAGATACCACCTTATGCCAGTTATAATGGCAAAAATTGACAAGGCAAGAAACAACAATTGTTGGAGAGGATGTGGAGAAAGGGGATCCCTCCTACATTGTTGGTGGGAATGCAAGTTAGTACAGCCACTCTGGAAAACAGTGTGGAGGTCCCTTAAAAAGTTAAAAATTGAGCTACCCTATGATCCAGCCATTGCACTACTGGGTATTTACCCCAAAGATACAGACGTAGTGAAGAGAAGGGCCATATGCATCCCAATGTTCATAGCAGCAATGTCCACAATAGCTAAATCGTGGAAGGAACTGAGATGCCCTTCAAAAGATGACTGGATTAAGAAGTTGTGGTCCATATATACAATGGAATATTACTCAGCTATCATCAGAAAGAACGAGTTCTCAACATTTGCTGCGACATGGACGGCACTGGAGGAGATAATGCTAAGTGAAATAAGGCAAGCAGAGAAAGACAGTTATCATATGGTTTCTCTCATCTATGGAACATAAGAACTAGGATGATCAGTAGGGGAAGAAAGGGATAAAGAAAGGGGGGTAATCAGAAGGGGGAATGAAGCATGAGAGACTATGGACTATGAGAAACAAACTGAGGACCTCAGAGGGGAGGGGGGTGTGGGAATGGGATAGACTGGTGATGGGTAGTAAGGAGGGCACGTATTGCATGGTGCACTGGGTGTTATACACAACTAATGAATCATCGAGCCTTACATCGGAAACCGGGGATGTACTGTATGGTGACTAACATAATATAATAAAAAATCATTAAAAAAAAAAAAAAGAAAGAAATTTCTCTCTCCCATCACAGTCCGAGGCGTAGAGTCATTCCTGGTTGGAAGACTGCTGCATCCATTACCCACCGTCCTAAGGCCGCGTAACAAACACCAGTAAACGCTCCCGGAGCAGACGTCTGGATCAGGCGGGGCTCGGCTAGATAGCTCCGCTGATCTCGCGGGGCTCAGCATGTCGGGGTTATGGCTGAAGACTGGTCTAGACTGGCCTCGGCTGCACAACCAGGGGGCGAGGCTCAGTCCGTGCGAGCCACACTCGAGTGGCCGTTCAGCGGGGCGGCTGGGCTCTGCTGCCAGTCTGCCCGGGTCCAGGGCCTGGCTCTCCTCCTTACGGACTGTGACATCGCCGGCAGCTTCTCAGGCTCGCGTCTGCTCCCCCAGCAGAGGAGTCGGGAATGTTCAGGTGCGGACGGCGGAGAGGCAGACGAACGCACAGAAGCAGGCAGGATCTCACGACATTTAGACTTGGGACTTTGGCCTCATTTACTGATCCCTCATTCCACTGATGAGAGCAGTACACCCGCCTTTGTGGGAGGAGCCGGGAGTTCACATCACAGGCGGACGCACAGAGGGACAGGAAGTGGAACTGCTCGATGCCCTCTATCCACCACGGCCCCTGTCCTGAATGTGTCCATCGAAGGAGCTGGCTCCTTCCATCTCGTGACTCTGCCATTTTTAGAGCCTTGTCGTCATTGGCAACTAATCAGCAAGAGAGGAAAACAAGGATGGAGGAGGCCTGTTGCCTCTCAAGGGCTTTGAACAGCAAGGGGCCCACATCGCTTCCTCGCACATCCCAGTGATGAGAGCCAGTTACGTGACCAAGTCTAGCTGCGTGTCCCCAGCTCCACAGCGGCTTTCCAGTCACGACTGTATAGTTCAGGAGGGGACAGGGAACTTCAATGGACAACCAGCCATGTCTGACGCCGGGAGTGACTCACCGTTGTGCTACCCTAAAGTCCTGCGGGAATGACAATGAGAGTGCTCCGGGCACAGGGGGCAGCGTCCGTCCTGGGGCACCTGGTGGGCCCAGACGCTGGTCTTCGCAGACCCTAATGCAGCTGACAGAGAGACAGGGACCAGACGCAGGACGTGGTCTCTGGGCTCCACCTACCCTCCTGAAGTTCACTCAAGCTTCCGGTGGGGCCTCTGTGAGGGGGTCCCCCTCCCTCCACGCAGATGTCCTCCCCCACAAAGAGGATGCCACGTGCGTCCTTGGGATGCCCAGCCAGCATCAAGCTCGACAGGCTCACCCGCAGGCCAGGAGGAACCCCAGTGCTCCCTGCCTGCTCCCTGTCAGCACGCTGCCCCAGAAGCACGGGCCTCTGGAAAGTGGTGGGTCGGCTCGTCAAGCCTCTCTCCAGAAAGCCGAGACACGCCGTGAATGCCAATGATCCCCCACACCCGAGAGGAGGGGGACGCAATTACAGCAAATTCTGCTTACGTTCAGATTCAATATTTGGAAGGGATGATCGTGAAATAAGAGATTGCCTGATTTCTCTCCCAAGCCCGTGAATGGTTCATTAGCTCCTATTTGACATTTGATGGTTGAGTCTGATTGGCTTTATTGTGGAGTTGGACTTCAAGAAGTCCCCAAGACAGAGCAATCAAGTTTCACAATGATCCCCAACTGCAAATTTTAAAATGTAGATGGCAGCTGCGCCTTGGACATCGATCCCATGAATGCTGCCGGGAGTCTGTATCCCATCCCCACTTAATGAGACGCCGTCCTGCTTGCCAAAGCTGGGCCCTGACTCAGCACTTAGGATTTCCTCAGCGGTTCAGCCCGGGAGGGGGGTGGGGGGGCGCAGACAAAGAACCCCCAGACTCAAGCACCAGTAAAGATGAGTGGAGTCTAGGCCACCTAGGAGCCGATGTCTGAGGGACGTGAAATTGAGCCTGTGCCCTGGAGGGGATGCAGTCTAACGGTAGAGATGGGTCCCTTGCGCTAAAACTGAATTATTAACGTAGCAGACACTCGGATCCACAGTGGGGCACAAGGGCTGCAGGAGTTCCTCAGAAGAGGAGAGGAGGGAGGGCCAAGGTCTGGGCTGGCGCCCTGGCAGGGTAGGAGAGGGCACAGGGGCACCCTGGGCACGAGATGGGAGCAAAGGGCCGGAGGAGCCTGACAGCCTCCCCACTTGCTCACGGGAGACAGGTGGAGCCTCCTCAGGGTCCTGCCCCCCTCCCTGCCTCTGACACACGCCATTGTCCTCCTCTGCCCTTATCGACCGAGGGCCCTTTGTGGACAGGGTCTCTCTTAGCCCTCTCCAGACCCTGGTTGGTCCCTAGTAAATGTTTGCTGGTCAAATGAAGGATCGCGCCTGCCCAGCACGCTGAGCCATGCTTTGGGGCCACTTGCTGCTCCCCGGGCGGAGTGGCCGGTGCTTAGGACAGCAGCTGGGGGCTCTGCCCCTGAAAAGGGGCGTGTTCTCCGGCAACTTAGCAAAGCTCCCCGCGCCCCAAGCAGGGTCCTGTGAGGAGGAAGCCGTGTGTTTGCATTTGCAAGGCCCTCAGATGGGGGCCTGGCGCCTCAGGGGCTCCCAGGGAGCGCTGGCAGGCACGACCGCTCCTCTTCGCCCTCATCGCCCCCACTCTGCAGCCCAGGGTGCTATTCGCTGACGCTTAGAGAAGTGCGTGATTCTTGGACCTCGCTCGGCCTGACTTCAGAGCCACAGCTCTCGGCTGGCTGCTGGCGGGAGGGGGACGTGGAAGAGGCAAGAACGTTCTGGTACGGCTGCCAGGGGCTGGACACCTTCCCGGCTCCTCCGTTCATCTCCCAGCTTCAGGGCAGCTGCTCCTGGGCCGCCTCCCCCTGGCCCCAGCCCGCATCTGGCCGCGCGGGGAGCCCTCCTGCATCGGGGGGAACCCTCTCAGCCCCGCTCCGCAGCCAAACACGCAGGGCCTGCCTCCCAGCACGCAACACACACTCACACACCCTCCCCTGCACACACTCACCAGACACAAGAACGCACACACACGCATGCTCCCAGACAGCACTCGCACACATATCTGCTCACACTCATGCTCACAGGCACAAGCCTACACACACTTGTACGCACACACTCATAGACACTCACGCCCGCGCTCTCACACCTGCAGATGCAGACACATAAAGCACCCACACACCAACACACTGTTCTCACACCTGCACGCACACGCACACACACGCACACGTGCACGCTCCCAACATCACTCTCACCCACGCACGCACAGATGCACGTGAACACACACGTATACACAGTCACACACACAGGCTCAGGCACACACGCTCCCACATGCTTACAAGCATGTGGATGTGTGCACACGCGCGCACACACCTTGCCATGCCTGCCTTTGACTGCGGGGGACGGAAGTCAGAAATGCCAGCAGAGGGGAGCCCGGGTGGCACAGCGGTTAAGCGCCTGCCTTCAGCTCAGGGCGTGATCCCGGCGATCTGGGATCGAGCCCCACATCAGGCTCCTCCGCTGGGAGCCTGCTTCTTCCTCTCCCGCTCCCCCTGCTTGTGTTCCCTCTCTCGCTGGCTGTCTCTCTCTGTCAAATAAATAAATAAAATCTTAAAAAAAAAAGAAAGAAAGAAATGCCAGCAGAAGTCAGGGTCAGAAGGACACACCACCTCCTCCCCCCAGAGCAGCCCAGCTCAAGCAACACCGGTCTCTGGAAGCCCATGTGTCTCATCCTCCGTTTCTCTTGCTGCCTCAGCTGCCCCGTGGCTGCCCCCAAGACCCGATTTCAGTGCCAGTTCCCTCCACCCCCATGGCCTGAACGTTTCCGCCCTCTCCTCCCCATTTCAGCCTTTCTGTTCACCTCGGTGTCTGCTGTCTGGGGACCACAGGACGCGGGCATCAGCCAGCAAGCAGGAACTTTGCCATAACAACCTCACACATTTTCCCGTCGGCATCTCCAAGGGGCATCACTAACGGTGACCACCGCGATCAAACTGGTAGGACACCCCCCCCCCGGGCATAGACGGGACAGAGGCTTCCCACTGCCCCTCAAATCAGAGAGTATAAACGTTCACTTACTCGCTCTCCCATTAACTCTCGAGCAGTGCCTCAGAAAGCCGGATTCTTGGAGGATTAAGGGCAATTCGGCTTTCTCTCCCTGCAGTGTCACCTGCCCACCACCAGGGGGCAGCCCTGATTCACTTATTTGTGTTGAAGCAGCTCTTACCCAACCCCCAGGCATAAAAACAATGACGCTGTTGAGAATATAAACAACCAGAAAGGGGTGGGGGGAGGGGGTGTGCGCGCGCGCGCGCGCGCGTGGGGGGGGGGTAGGTGCGGGGGTGGGGAGTCGGAGGGGGGGGGCTGGGGATGGGTGCGCAGGGGTGGGGTGTGGGGGCTGCGTGGGGGTGGAGGGTGGGGTATGTATGTGTGGGTGGATGGGGTGGGTGTGTGTGCATGGGTGTGTATGTGGGTGTGGGAGTGTGGACGGTGGGGGTGGGTGGGGGTGGGTGGGGGTGGGGGTGTGTATGTGGGTGTGGGAGTGTGGACGGTGGGGGTGGGTGGGGGTGGGTGGGGGTGGGGGTGTGTATGTGGGTGTGGGAGTGTGGACGGTGGGGGTGGGTGGGGGTGGGGGTGGGGGTGTGTATGTGGCTGTGGGAGTGCGTACGGTGGGGGTGGGTGGGGGTGGGGGTGTGTATGTGGGTGTGGGAGTGTGGACGGTGGGGGTGGGGGGGTTGGGGGTGTGTGGGTGTGGGAGTGTGGACGGTGGGGGTGGGTGGGGGTGTGTATGTGGGTGTGGGAGTGTGGACAGTGGGGTGGGTGGGGGTGTGTATGTGGGTGTGGGAGTGTGGACGGTGTGGGAGTGTGGACGGTGGGGGTGTGGACGGTGGGGGTGGGGGGGGTGTATGTGGGTGTGGGAGTGTGGACAGTGGGGTGGGTGGGGGTGTGTATGTGGGTGTGGGAGTGTGGACGGTGGGGGTGGGGGGGTGGGGGTGTGTGGGTGTGGGAGTGTGGACGGTGTGGGAGTGTGGACGGTGGGGGTGTGGACGGTGGGGGTGGGGGGGTGTGTATGTGGGTGTGGGAGTGTGGACGGTGGGGGTGGGGGGGTGGGGGGGTGGGGGGGTGTGGGTGTGGGAGTGCGGACGGTGGGGGTGTGGACGGTGGGGGTGTGGACGGTGGGGGTGGGTGGGGGTGGGTGGGGGGCGGGAGTGCGGATGGTGGGGGTGTGGAGAGCAAGATCAGTACCATACGGGCGGGCTGGGAAAAGAGCCAAAGGGAAGACATGGATTGCATGAGATTCAGTGTGGTTACTAATATTGGGGTACACATTTGGTTCTAAGTTTCCTGTTGGCCATAGCAAAAATGGAACCACTCCCTAGGTCCCACTCCTCCAGGGACAGGCCAAAATTTCATTTGGGAGGCTGCTGGGAAGCCCACCACACCTTGGTTTAATCAGCTCCCCATACAGGGTCTTCCAGATCAACTCTGCTCCTGAGTTGGACCCAATATGCTGACCCTTCTTTAAATTCGTCATCTTTCCATTTAAAGTGATAGCTAAAAACTCCAAATCTAGAGCCGTACTGTACTCCCACTCGGCCCGCTCCCTGTCTTCCTTCCCCGATCCCACTCCACTCAGCTTTATATCTGCCACTTTCCCGAAACTGATCTTCTCAAGGTCACCAGCCACTCCCATGCTGCCAAACCCAGGGGGCAGTTGTCAGTCTTCATCTTACCAGAGCCAACTACAGCATCTGACCCAGGTGGTCACTGCTGGTTCCTGAAACACTTTCCTCACCGGGCTTTGAAGACACAGCTCGCATCCTGGTGTCTGTCTACTATTGTTCCTTCTCCTCCTGCTGTGCTGGTTCCTGCCTCTCTGCATTACCTCCAGACGTCACGGTGCCCAATTATGGTTCTGTCCTGAGACCTCTCCTCTGTCACTCCCCCAATCCAGTGTCAGAACTCAGTGACTCATGCTCCCTGATGATTTTACATATATATAATTTATATCTCATCCTTTCTTTCTTCTACCTACCTACCTACCTGCCTACTTACCTGCCATCTATCTCTCAATCATCTCATCTCTGCCTATCTATCTAGATTTATTTGAAGAAACTGACTTATTTAATTGTGGGGCTGGCAAGTCTATAATCTGGAGGGCAGAGTGCAGACTGGTGGGCTGGCAATTCAGGTAACAGCTGATGGTGCGGTCTTGAGTCTGAGACCCATAAGGCAGGCCAACAGGTGGCAAACGCAGACAGGGTCTTTATGTTGCAGTCCTGGGGCAGAATTCCCTCTTCTTCGGGAAACCTCAGTCTCTGCTCTGAAGGCCTCCAACTAACTGGGCGAAGCCCAGCCACATTATTCACTCAAAGTCTGCTGATTGTAAATGTTAATCACATCTGAAAAATTATCTTCACAGCAACACCCAGACTGTCGTTTGACCAAACAACTGCACACCATCGCCTGGCCAAGAGAGACCTTCAACCGGATCTCTCCGTGTCTACCCCCGGCCCTCTTCAGGAGCCCTCTCCACACAGCAGCCAGAGTGATCCTATCACAATCGAGTCAGACCATGTCCCTCCTCTGCTCTAGTCTGCTAACAGCTTCCCACTTTCCTCAGGGTAAATCCAAAGGCCTCCACTGTTCCACAAAGTCCCTTTGGCACCCCTCCAAAGCTTTTGACCTTATCGCCAACGAGTCTGCCCTTCACTGTCTGGGTTCTGGCCACACCAGCTTCCTTGTTGTCATCCGAACATGCCAAAGGTTGCTAATGTCGGGGTCTTTGCTCTTCTCCCACACATATATATAGAGCTCACCTGTCACTTCATCCAGGTATCTGCTCAAATGCCACTTCCCCAAAGAGTTCTTTCCTGGCTATCCTACCTTGTTTCCTTGATTTCTTGTAGCCCCGGTCTTAGGTATACATTTCATTTCTTGCATTTCCCTCCCTACTAGATTGTAAGCTCTATTAGAGTAAGGGACTTGTCTATTTCGTTCTCCCAAAACAGTATCTGGCACACAGCTGGCGCTCAAGCAATAGCTGATGAGCTGAGGGAATGAATGTGTTGGAAATACCTGCTCCAGGAACCACTAGATGTTTGGCCTGGACGGTTTCCTACTTCTCTGAGCCCCATTCATCACATCTAGCACCTTCCTGACACATGTAAGGGGACAGGCCCATGCTGTGTGTTCAAAAAATGCTGGTTGTTTTTATTTTCATAGCTGTGAAATCATCTGTTTTCAAGAAACACAATCTTTTTATGTCTTGGGTGCATAGCAAACTCTAAGGCATTCAATGACTTAACAAATATTTCCTGATGGCCTACTATGTGACAAGAACCAATCTAGGCACAAGAGAGACAGCAACCAACAAAATGGACAAAGTCATTGCCCACTGCACTGTGCTGGTGGCTTGGAGAGGGAGTCGGAATTGAGATATGAGCAGGTGGGATTCTAGAGATTCTTTGAAGTTGGAACCATGGGATTATTTTCTGTCACCTTGAATGTCAAGGGCGAATGAAGAGAGGAGTCAAAGACAGCTCTAAGGCTGTCCCAAGTCAAGCGGCGCTGCCATCTGTAGAGATGGGAAACAGAAATGAGCAGGTCCAGCGAGGGTTTTAAGAGTTCTGATTGGACTTGCTAACTTCGAGATGCCTGCTTGACATCTGTAAAGACGAGGGCCACAGACACATGTGTTGTGATCACCTGGGAGTATGTGATTGATTCGTTGAGTTCTGACGCTGGATTGGGGGAGTGACTGGACGGAAAAGAGGAGAGGTCCCAAGACGGAACCATAATTGGGCACCGCGACGTTTGGAGGTAATGCGGAGAGGCAGGAACCAGCACAGCAGGAGGAGAAGGAACCGTAGTAGACAGACACCAGGATGCGAGCTGTGTCTTCAAAGCCCAATGAGGAAAGTGTTTCAGGAACCAGCAGTGACCACCTGGGTCAGATGCTGTAGTTGGCTCTGGTAAGATGAAGACTGACAACTGCCCCCTGGGTTTGGCAGCATGGGAGTGGCTGGTGACCTTGAGAAGATCAGTTTCGGGGGGCGCCTGGGTGGCACAGCGGTTGGGCGTCTGCCTTCGGCTCAGGGCGTGATCCCGGCACTATGGGATCGAGCCCCACATCAGGCTCTTCTGCTATGAGCCTGCTTCTTCCTCTCCCACTCCCCCTGCTTGTGTTCCCTCTCTCGCTGGCTGTCTCTATCTCGGTTGAATAAATAAATAAAATCTTTAAAAAAAAAAAAGATCAGTTTTGGGAAAATAACTGATGTTGTATATATTCTACATTGGTTCTGTTTCTCCGGAAAATTCCAACCAATACAAAGCTGTTGTAATAATCCCTGAGATCAATGATCAGTGATGATAGCTTGGACCTTGGGTAGCAGTGGAGATGGTGAGCCATGGTTAGAGTCTAGAAATATTTAAAAGGTAGAGCCAACTGGTTTTGTTGATGAACTGAATTTGGCAAATAAAAAGAAAAAAGGCATCACGAATGACTCCGATTTCCGGCCTGAGCGACTGGGTGACTGGTAGTACCGTAGACTGTTACGGGAGATGCCGAGCTGGTTAACAGAGGAGTCGGGAACTGAGGAGAGAGGTCAGGTTAGGGGGAGAATCGGGTGCCGATGGTGTTGGAAGTCCCTGAGACGGGACAAGATCACTGGTGACCAGACACAGAACAGTGGTCCCAGGGCTGAGCGCTGGAGCCCCTGGAGCGTCCTGAGGTGTAGAGGTCAAGAAGAGAAGGGACAACCAACAAAGAAAGCCGAGGAAATGAGCCAATGAGATTGGAGAGCGTGTGTCCCAGAAGGCGAGTGGAGAAAATGCTTTGTTCCAAAGGAGACAGAGCGGTTGGCTGTGACAAACGCTGCTCGGGGAGGGGTCCATTTGGGGGCAGGGAGGGTCACAGGTGCCGGGGCTCCGCGGCAGTGGGCCTGGGCGGGGAACCCGGTTTGGAGACAGGAGCGCCCAAACATACACACAGGCACACGGGAGAACCGTCCCTCACTCTGCCGTGGCGTTGGGCGCTTCCACACAGAGACCAGAGTCCAGGCTGGTGTGACAGTCAGAGAAATGTCAGAGCCGCCTGGCTGAAGGGGGGCGACAGCTGGGTTCGCGCCTGTGACTCAGTTATTTGTGATGGATGGTGGGTCATTCATGAGGTGGTCAGGAGGGGCTGGGCTGGAATGGGGATTTGAGTCATGTCAGGCAGACAGGGAAGTCACAACTTATTCCCAGGAAGAGTAACACACGATGGGCCCTGGCCGGAGGGCCCTGCCTTCCCGCGATGGCACAGAAGAGAAAGAGGGGCGTCCAGATCGTGTGGGCCTGTTCCTCTCACTTCCCGGAGGGCCAGTGGGGCTGAGCTTGCTCTGGTTAAAAGAGCAAGGATGTGGGAGTCAAAGATCAGGACTGTTCCAGCCGTAGGTTCAGAGACGGGCTCATCACGGAGAGTCCCCTGGAGAAGGAGAGGCAGAGTTGCCACCACGGACTGCGTGGCCGCCACGGACAGATGCCAGCCAGGGAAATGGTCAGCTTGGGGACAGGGAGAGTCACAGGCTCCTCTGGGACGGGCCTGGTCAGTTTTGCCTCGCAACAGCCACTATGAAATTGTTCATTATTTCCTCCACTTACTGATGAAGAAACAGAGGCTCAGAGACGCTGAGGAAGGTACCGAAGTCACACAGTTGAGAAGCGCTGAGATCTTCTTGCCTCCAAGGCCCACGTTCCTTTTTCTAGAGCACAGACAGCTGAACAGACGCACGAATTCCAGAGATAAAGCCTGCCGTCCCCTCTTACTCACACAGTGCTTGACCTTGTTGGGCCTCGGGTTACTGATCTGGGAAACGGGCCCCACCGTGCCACCTCTCTGACAGGATCAGGTGGCATCCCACGCATGAACCAGCACCACGCTTCGCTCGCTCACGGTGCATGGTCAAGAAATGAAAGCTGTTGTTACCGATGATTATGTTTAGTTTACAGCTGAAAAAGCATGGGAGAGCCCATTAATTCCTTCACCCTCTAAAGAGTAAAGGCTAAAGTCTGGATTCAAAGCAAGACATAGGAAATGTCAGAGCTCACCCAAGCCCTTTTCCATGCATCCCAAGATACGGAAAAAGGGAACATGGGCATTTCAGGCAGGTGGAATGCATCAGCAGAAGTGGGGGCAAGTAGGGTACTAGGGCATGTGATGACGTCAACTTTTAGCTGCCGGTTGGAGAGTGAGCCTGGCTGGGCCACCTGGGCCTCACTCTAATGTCATGAGTGGGGTGCCTGTCACGTGCCAGGCTCCCTGTCCTGCAGAGGTGAGCCCTGGCTCCAGCACTGTTTACAGCTGCCAGTGGCGGTGGTGATAACGCCCTTGGGGACTTTGCCCTCTTCTCTCTGACCTACGATCGGATCAGCCATGGGGGTAGTGGGTTAGGCATCACCTAGAGGGAGATTAAGGAGCTCGCATTACCGGTGAACCCAAGTGGGCCTGGCCCCGTCATCCTCACAGAGACCTCATGCGGCAGATTCTGTCATTATGTCCACTCGATGCGAGAGCAAAGCAGGCTCAGTCAGAGCTGGTGTGACCGGTCCAGACTCACACGGTGGCAGCAGGACCGGGATTTGAGCCCAGGCCCATCTGTCTCCAAGGCTGTGGAGAAAGGACCATGGGCTGACCTGAGTCAAAGACACTTGAGTCCCCGCTCTGCCATCGACCAGCCTGGTGACCTGGGGCAAGTTCCTTCATCTCTCGAGCCTCATGGTCCCTGTCTGTAGAATGGCCTCCCCATCCTTCCACGTGAATAGGTGTCTTCCGGAGCTGAGGTACGTGGTGTGTCCAAGGCCCTCCCACAGAGCCCCCTGCCCCAGGCGCCTGCCACACAGTACCCTCTTCTTACGTGCTCTGGGCCTCCCTGCCCTTATCCCCCTGGCCCCCTTCCTGGGAATGGGCTCAGGGCTTGGCAAAGAGCCAGCCAGCTGTCAACCCCACCCCGGCTGGCCAGTTAATGAGTGACCAAGGCCCCGGAGCCCGGCCTATAAAGAGCTCCTCACCGGGGAGGCGGATGGGAGCCGGCGGACAGCGGCAGTGGGGTACGGACGGAGCAAGATGCATGGCAGAGGGGTGTCGGGGCTCCTGTCCGGGGTGGCTGTGGTCCTCCTCCTGCTGCTGCAGGGTGCACGCTCGGTCTACATTCACGTGAGTCCCTCCGGCCACCGTGCCCCTTGCCTGAAGGTCCCCAGGGGGAGAGGCGGGGATGGAGAGGGGACGCTAGGAAATCCGTGGGATACAGGGGCGCAAGCGCCCAGGGCTCACCCCCACCCCGAATCACAACCCAGGGACCAAGACAGCTGGCGGGTGGGGACAGCCAGAGTGCTGATGGCAATGACGATGGGGATGACAGCAGTAATAAACCACGGCTAGTCAGCACTGCTCTCTCAGAAGGCAGGTCCTGGTCAGAGGTCAGAAGCTGGAACAAGACGTGGTCCCCGCCCTTAAGGAGCCCCAAAGGAGAGGGGTCTTCCTGGAGCTCTCTGTACTCCCCGTTGTACGGGTGGATGGGGACAGTCCCCGGGAAAAGCCTCTGGGCAGGTGCTGAGCTGACCCTGCAGGCGGAGCAGGAGGCGGCCAGGCCCCGAGGGCGCGGACCGCTCCAGGCGGAGGCACAGCTCCCACTGAGGCTCAGAGCCAGGACAGCTGGGGGCCCGGGGCTCCTTCCAGGGCCTGCCTGCGGGGTGGCACGATGCCGCTGGCCAGCAAGGACGGGGAGGTCTGTGGCCCTGGGTGTCTGTCACAAGCCTGACTCTCGGTGGGGCCTCCCTCTGAGGAGCGCCAGCTTCCCCGGCCGCCCTGGCCTCGGCTTGGGGGTGCTCATTTTGCCACGTCGGTTCGGGGGTGATCAGCCAGTTACCGAGCGGGGCCAGCGTGCCAGGCACTAGGGAGGCGCGTTAGTCAGATGAGACTCCGAGTACGGAAGATACAGGCGACCAGTTGGGAAGAGCTGGGATTTGAACGAGGGCTCTACTGGTCTCCAAAGCCCGTACCTTGAATCACGTGCTCCCCCACCTCACTGTGACCTCAGGTACAGTTACTGGGGGCCTGTGACACCGTGGGGTGTGAAGTGTCAGGCACCACTCCCACCTTCCAGGCTATCCCCCCTCCCAGAACCCTCCACGAGAACAGGGAAGGCTCTGCGTGACCGAGGAGCTCTGGCGTCCTGGCCCAGGTTTTGATACCCTCTCATCTCCTGTCCCCTTCGGCCCGCTAGCACCAAGGCTTCCAGGTCCAGCTGGAGTCAGTAAAGAAACTGAGTGACCTGGAGAAGCAGTGGGGGCCCAACCCCCGCCTCCAGACTCAGAGACTCACGCCCTCCGTGTGTCACCACCCGGCCCTGCCACCGGACCTCCAGCCTGTCTGCGCATCTGAGGAAGCTGCCCAGGTCTTCCAGTCCTTGAGTGAGTTGCCCTACCCCCGAGGAGCTTCCTGCCCCTCCCTCGCTCTCCTCCCCACCACCCAGCTCCGCCACTTCACGTTCTTTCTAGCAAGCACCCAGTGGCTGGGACAGCGACACGCGAAAGGCTCAGCCTCTGGCCTTCCCTGTCTGGGTGCTGCAAGTCAGGCTCGCCGGGACCCCCCTCGGCCCTCGCATCAACCGTCCTAGCGGACTTCACAGATGGGAGGGAAGGGGGCCCAGGGCCAGGACGCTATAAGCAAGGGCTTCAATACAGGGGGGACATGGGGGATGCACGGGGGACCGAGGAGAGATAGCCCACGTCTGGGGTGGCATAAGGGGTCCAAAAGGCTTCCAAAAAGAGGTGACATCTAAGCCTAAATGTGGGGGAGGAAGCAGAGCTGGCCAGCAAATGTGGCACCCGCGAAGTGCCAGGCCTGTGCCAGTCCCTGTGCCCGGGCCCCTGTCCTCCTGAGAGGGCCAACAGGACTATCCCTGGCCCCAAGGGTGTAAG
The DNA here is from genome assembly GCF_023065955.2 of Ursus arctos. Taxonomy (NCBI): domain Eukaryota; kingdom Metazoa; phylum Chordata; class Mammalia; order Carnivora; family Ursidae; genus Ursus; species Ursus arctos. Next base: position 72,487,118 of record NW_026622786.1, on the reverse strand, counting down.
GGGCTGGCCCAGGCACCGCAAGGCAGGAGAGGCCTGGGACTCGCCCCGGAGCCCAGCCGCTCCTGACTGTGGGAGAGATGCTGTGCTCGCCATCAGGCCCTCCCCGGGGCCGGCCTTCTCCGCTGCCCGGCCCCCGGGTCCCCCGTTCAGCAGCTGCCCGGTTTCCTCCCCTGCCCAGAGAGCATCGCTAACGACGACTGCGAGCTGTGTGTGAATGTCGCCTGCACCGGCTGCCTCAGAGAGGGCCGGCTGCCCTGAGCCCACGCAGACACTGCCCCCAGCCCGCTGCACCCCCCACTCCGTCCGAGCCCCGGGGGGCCCCTGAGTGCATCATTGCCACCACCGGCCGGAGGCCCGAGCGACTGGACGTGGCACGACACGTTTGGACATGTGGTTGGAGGGGAGTTTGGCCCCTGAGGCAACACTGCTGTGGAATAAAGATGCCCCAGCTACCTACACCCCGAGTCTGGAGTCCATGTGTCCGTCCCTGGGAGCCCCGGGCAGGGCTGCTTGGGAAGCTGAGTGCGTGAGGAGAAAGGGTGATCTCAGGGTAGAGTCAGGAGTTTCCCAGTGTCCGGCGCCTGACGAGTCGGGTCAGCAAGCCCTATTTCATATTGGAGGAGGGAGGCTGGTGGGGGGCATGGAATGAGCCCCCCAACATCACAGAGCTGAGATGCTGCAGAGCGACCGGACCCATCTGACCCTGCAAGCAGAGCTCCGGACCTGGCCCAGCGGCAGCCAGAGCTGCTGTGCTCCCGCCCAGGATGCAGGGGAGTGGGGGGAAGAGTTTCCCCTGGGAGGTGGGGCTGCACCAGTGGGTGGGTGCAGGGAAGAACCCCACGGTGCCCCCTTCCCAGGCCGGGTGTCTGGACGGCCTCTGCCCCGGGGCTCCTGAGAAGATGGGCCTTGGCCTTCACCCTCACCTTCCTGAGCTCCCTCGCTTCTCAGGCTCCCCAGGACCACCTGGCCAGCTCCAGATGGAAGACCTTTCCGCCCTCTCTCCATCCCGGCCGCCCTGAGGACTAATAACAACAATAACCCATGTCAGGGACACCTGGGTGGCTCAGTAGGTTGAGCACCTGCCTTCGGCTCAGGTCATGATTCCAGGGTGCTGGGATCGAGTCCCACGTCGGGCTCCTCACTCAGCAGGGAGCCCGCTTCTCTCTCTCCCACTCCCCCTGTCTGTGTGCTCTCTCTCCGTACCTCTCCCTCTCTCAAATAAATAACATTTTTTAAAAATTCAAAGTCTATTGAGCATTTGCTGTACCGTAGGCCCTACTCTAAACTCACTGAGTCCTTGAAACAGTGCAATGAAGCAGGTACTGTTCGACAACCACTCCACTTTACAAATAAAGAGCCCCAGGTGCAGAGGGAGAACGAACTCGTCCAGGACGACAGGCTCAGCGGCAAAGCCGGCTTCTTCCCAAGCAGACCGGGCCAGACACACGCTCTGAACCACCATGTTACTGCCTCCCCGGGGTTCGGGCCACACCGATGATGCCTAACAGAGAAGCCCCTGCGTTCTCACAGCTGCGGCCAACTCCTGGGCCCTTCCACAGGGTGGGCTCCCCCGCAGCCCCCGTCTCGGGCAGCCAGAGAGGAGAGCCAGGCACAGAGGGGCCATGGTCTCCGAACTCAGCTTACCCAGGGCCAAGGCCATGGCGAACTCCCCCAGACCAGCTGCCCCTCCCCACTGCCCAGTTCTGCTCATGAGCCCTGCCGCTTCCGGCTCCGCCAGGCCGCAAACCCCAGAGCTCTAGTTCCTTCCTCTCCCTCACCCCACAGGCAAGGCGGGCTGGGGCCTTCGCAGTACCTCCCGTGTCTCTCGGGCCCAGCATGCCAGAGGGACACCGCAGCCCTGCTCTGATTGGGTCCCTTATCCTTCTGTGGATCCCCAGCGCCCCGTCTCACATCTAAACTGAGCGCAAGCACCACCTGGCCTCCGCTCCCGCGGCTCCCTGCAGCTATGCTGGGTCCCCACCTGCCCGCGGAGGAGGCAGTGAAGGGAACTGCCACTGGCCGAGCACCTACTACGTGCCAGGCCCGGGCTGAGCCACCTACACAGAAACGGCCACAGCGGCACGGGCGGACGGCCTACTACGGGCAGACGGGGCTCTAAGAGCTTTTCCTGTTCTACCTCATTTAATCTTCGCTCGGCCCTACAAAGTGGGGCTTCTTGTCAGCAGCATTTTACAGACGAGGAGTGTGAGGGGAGAAGAGGCCGAGCACTGGCCACAGCCACACAGCTGGTAACAGGCGGAGCCAGGATCCACACCCAGAGTCCAGGCCCAGACTGGGAGCGTTAAAGGGCCTGCCCCACCCCACGTCTCATCAAATCCCCCTGCAACCCGGGGCAGTGGGGTCTGTTAGCATCCCCGTTTTCGGGGTTTGAGGAAACCAAGTCTCAGAGACGGGTTCACAACTGTAAGTGACATGGGCAGGTTCAAACCCAGCCCCGTGTGCCTCCGAGGGCCCACCCCGTCCAGCCCACAAACACTTCCGGGGCCTCGGACCTTCCTGCTTCTGTGTCGGCACCTAACTCCACCTTCTGGAATGCCCTCCGCCTCCCTACCTCCCGATTGCTTTTGAACGTCCACCCACCCCATGCACATCCCAAACACTCGAGCAGATGCCTGCCTCCCCTCCTGCTTCACAAAGCCTCCCCTGACCTGGCCCTAAAGACCCCTCACCCTCTGAATTCTGCAGCCCAGGGAATTCTGCCCGAACCACTCCGGGGCATTCCCCTCCACCCACCTCTCCAAGAAATGCCCTGGTCTCTTTCCCCATTCCCTCTAACTTGCTGACAAGCAGCCCTCTGTGCCTCACCTCCTCACCCCTGTCTGAGCCAGTCTCAGCTTGATGCTGGTTCCCCATTTTCTGGTTTGTTTGTTTTTACCATTTATTGGTTCTCTGTTTGCACACGGCCTGAACTCTATGTGCGTGACATACACATTTACAGCATTATCTCACCGAGCCTGGGAGGCAGGTCCTCTCACAGTCCCAGTTTTACAGGGAGGACACTGAGGCACAGAGAGGGAAAGTGACTTTGCTAGCATCACACAGTGTGTGCGAGACCTGAGGCCGGACTGCGGACTGCGTAGCTCTGGCAATCATCGGTGTGGTGGGCTTCCCCCGCTCTGGGGGTCAGAGAGACCTCTTCAGGCACAGAAACCCGTACAGCACAGTGAGGCCGGCGCCCTGCGAGGGGTGCAGCTGATCAAAGTGCCCACAGAGCCCCAGGGAAAGAGTGGGAGATGGAAGACCCCCTCCCCCGGGGAGGGAGAGGCTTCTGAGGAGAGGCCGTGGGAGCACAGCCTTGGGGCCTCAGCGGGAGTCTATTTGGCGGGGGTGTGGGAAGAGGAGCTGAGCATAGGCCGGGGGAGCAGAGGAAGTGGTGAGGGCCCGGCTTGAGCTGTGGCCCCGGAGAGGGCAGGAGGCTAGGCTGCGGTGGTCAGTGGGGGCCAGGGCCTGAGGAACCCGGAGCACTGCCGAGCCAGGCCAGTCTCACAGCCGCTCCAGCCACGTGGGGGGCCCGCATGCCCGCAGGGACACCTGTGCTCACTCGGGGCTTAGCCGCTCCCGCACCTGCTGCAGATGTGACAGAAAAGCGGGCGGTCCACCTCCCCCATGGGGGTCCGGAGGTTGGGGTCCCCTCAGTGCCTGTGTGTGGTGGCAGCCCCTGGGGGGGCGAGCTTTATAGGGGGAGGCCCACTAAACTCTGGGCGTGCAGGCCAGGGGAGGCACCCTCATAAAGCTGGCCTACAAGTCCACCGACGAATGCGGGCAGGCAGGAGGCCACACAGGAGGACTCTGGCAACTGGTTTATTAGCTGAGGGTTGGAGAGGATCTTGGGAAACACCTGCAACTCGGATGGGTCAGGGGCTGGGCCTCCGCACGCCGCCCCAGGCCAGCCCCTCTTCACTCCTCCCCTGGAGGCCCGGCGGGCGGGGCTGCGAGCTGCGGCGGGGGAGGAAGAGGCCGGCCGGCTGTCCTCGGCCGTCCTAGCATCCGGCACAGGCGGCGAAGGCACAGATCTCGCAGGCGCTCGGGTCCTCGGCGATGGCCTCTGCGCGGGAGAGATGGGTCAGAGAGTCAGAGCCTCCCCTTCCCTCGCGCCAGAGCTTGGACATCGGCCACCGAGTCCCAGGACAAACGCCGCCCGTCCGCTCGCGGCGCGGTCTTTCCGCCGCGGACGGGTCCCGCTCGAGCCCGCCGGCCGGAGCGGGGATCCCGCCCAGAAGGAGCGAGAGCGAGGGCCCGAGGGGCCGGCCGACCCACCAATCAGAGCACGCCTCCCGCTCCCGGGCCGCCAATCAGGGAGCTCCCAGGCCCCGCCCACCAGAGAGGAGGCTGCCCACCCAGCCTGTGCAGGATGTCCTGGGCATTGGTCTCCTTGCAGAGAGGCTTGAGTTCTGCGGGAAACTTCAGGTGGCTGCAGACTCGGGGAGCCGCGGGCCCAGCACTCTTCCTGCCCTTCCAGATGCTGGGCTCCTGGAGCTCCCGGAGGTCCTTGAGCTTCTTCACTGAGTCCAGAGGAAAAGAGAACCTTCCATCCTGAGAGAGACATGTCCAGAGCGTGAGGTCAGGCCGCAGCCCGCTCCGGGGTGTCCGCGGGATTCCCAGGACCCAGGCCCGGGGCTCTGGCTGCGGACAGGACTGAGGAGTAGGGTCTAGAATTGAATCTAGCTCTTCACTTCCCAGCCATGTGCCTAGGGCCAGTTACACAACTGCTCCGAGGCTGTTTTACTCCTCAGAAAAATGGGGACTGATAATCCCATTTTCCCAGCGTGGTCGTGGGGCCTCCCTTGAGGGGCCAGGCTCATGGCAAGCACCCAGTAAATTGGCGAATCACCTCCCTTTCCCAAACGGTTATTTCTCTTCTCTCCTCCAAGTTGGAAGGGGAAGGAGTAGGAGGCAGGGCTGAGAGACAGGTACCTGAGAACGAGCCACACCTGAGACACGCCCTCTGCTCTAGCCCCAAGGAGCGAGTGCTCTCTCAGGGCACAGGGCCTGGGCACTGGGGGCAGAGGGCCAGCCGGGCCAGGGGAGGGACACAGGATTTACCTGCACGGTGACTCCCCCTGCCAGGACAGCCCAGGTCCCGAGGAAGCACAGTGCAGAGAGCAGGATGGTATTCATGGCAGCAGTGCCCAAGAGGGAGGAGTGGCTGCTTCTGGATGCCAGAGGGAAACAGTGGGACTTTTAATGAGGGCAGGGTTACTGAGTAACCACGGGGGCTCATCAGCATCTCATCAGCATCTCATCGGCTTGCCTGTCAACTCAGGCCTAATCAGATAAGGCCTGAGACAGCCCCGGCAGATAAGAGATCAGTCCCGGAGCCCAGCAAGAGCCCTGGCCCCTCCCTGGGCTCCCACTTGAACCCCCAGCCAGGCTAGGTCCTGTGTTCCTTAACCAACCACACACACTCACCGACACCTGCCCTAGGCCAAGCCCCGTGCTGGGGTGGGGCTGCAGACCCAGCCCAGCCCTTAAGGAGGGAGGCCCAGACCTGGCAATGCAGGGTGATTAGGGGGGTGGGGGTGGATGGAGGAGCCATCCCACGCAGCCCAGGGGCAGGGAGTTCAGGAAGATTTCCCAAAGATGCTTGTGCCAGCACTGAGTTCTGGAGAATGGGTAGAATTTTCTTAGAGAAGGGGCCAGGAATAGACCATTTCTTGCAGAGGACACTACATGTGGGACAAGCAGGTCAGTAGGTCCGGAATATTCAGGGAAATGTGAGTAGTTCAGCCCAGGGAGAGAGGGGGTTCCAAGGGGGCTTCAAATGACGAGAGATGAGTTGTAGACCAAGGGAGGTACTAGGTTTGGCCACTGTGACTTTGAGGAAGGACTCTGCTCTGCTGTCCCACGGGCCCGGGTTCAAGTCTTACCTACTGCATGATTTTCATGTGTGTGACCTTGGGGCAAATTGTTTCTCCTCTCTGAGCCTTAGCACCCCTTGTGGATCGATACTACCACTACCTCCTACCTTGTGGCGTATTCTGAGGATCAGATGATGTAAAAACGCTTAGCTCAGTGCCTGGTACACAGAAAGCACTCAGTAAAAGGTCATCCCATTATTATGATTTTTACCAATAGCAGCAGCAGCTTCTGGTCCCCACTGACCACTCTGTTGGCCACCTGCCCATCTCAGCCACAGCCTGTTCTCACCTGGTGCTGACCTTGCCTGTCCTTCAGCCTTACATTGTCCGAGAATGAACTCCTCCCCTCTCCTTCCCGATGCCCTTACCCTGCTCCCTAACCTCCTCAGTCCTGCTGTTTCTGCCTTCCAACTACCACCTCCCCCACACGGGTGCCCTCCTCTTCTGCTCCCCTTCTTCCCCAGCTAGACCAGCCTTCTCTCCCCACCCTGACCTTTCTGACCAGGCTCGCCTCCTCCACCCTTCCTGAACATGCTGTTTTATCTGCCTGGAAGGCTTTTCCATCCGTCACTAGGTGAACTCCTACTCAAACTTTAAGGCCCAGACCAAATAACCCCTCTGTATCCCCAGTAAAAAAAACTCTCTTAGTTCCCATAGAACCAGATACATTCCCTTACTGGGGATCTTGTTGGGTAGGATTACCTGGGTGTGCTTCTGCCCCTCTAGACGCAGACCCTCTGGCTCAGTGCCTATTTCTTGTGTTCTCTTGTGAGCAAGGCCCCCAGGACACAGAAGAAGGAACGCCCTGGGAGCTCCATTGTCCTAATCTACACACAAACCAGGCCAGAAGCCAGGACGGCTTTCAGGAAGGGGACAGGGGCAGGAATCCCTGGGTGGAGAGAGTCGGTATTGAAGAAGGAACTGGAGGAGCAGAGCCTGACAGGGAGGGAACTACAAAGGAGTCCGGCCCAAGGCCAGGGTGGGGGAGGGCCCGGCAGGAAACACTGGCTCTCCCTGCCTTCCCAGGCCAGTCCTCAGAGCTGGACTGGACGTCCCTCCCCTCTCCTGTGTGTGTCTGTGTGTGGTGTTCACACACTGAGGGCTGTGTGCATGTGTGTGTGCCCACACTGGGGTCTGCACATCCAGTCCAGCCACACGGCGGCCTCTGCTCGAGGAGTGCGGGGTGGGAGTGAGCACTGGGGGAGGGGGAGGGACAGGATAGGCTCTGGCAGGTTGTGGATGGAGTCCAGGTTGAAGGGGAGGCCAGACATTTGCATAAGGGTCGAGTGTGCTGTGATTGGGATGGAGGTGAGCAGCAGGCAGGGGTCGGTATGCTGAGGTTGGCCCTGGCACTGAACTGGGGTGGGCGGAGTCGAGCTGGGTCAAGGTGAAAGCTGGCTAGGGTCAGCCTGAGGTTCTGTTTGGGGTTGGGGCTAAGCTGGGGCAAGACAGAGGAGCAGTCAGTGGTAGGAGTTTACATCAGGACTCACAGTGGGGTTTGAGTCCGGGGCAGGGTTAGAATGGGGCTGAGGGCAGGATTGGGGTGTCAGGTTAGGTTTGGAACCCAGAGCTGCAGGGATTAGGTTGATGTTGGGACCGCAAATGATGTGGAGGCTGGCGAGGGCCGGGTTTCGGATCAAGGTTGGGTAAGTATGGGGCTCAAGCGAAATGAAATACAGCTGAATATTCAGGAGGGGCTTGGGTGGGGCTGCTGTGGGCTGGAAGAGCCCTGTTTCTGGCTGGCTTTGGTTTTCGGTCTTTCCCCTCCCCAGGTACAGAGGGAATGGGGGGGCTTTGATTCCTCAAGCCTCCTTCTCCGCTAGGCCCCTAGCCAGGACCTACCTGGTATGAGGCAGAACTGGAACAGGTGGGGGGTTACGGGAGTGAGTCCTCCGTGCTGTGGGAAAGAGGAAATGGCTCTGAGGCCTCACACCTTTGGGCCCTGCCCTAACTCCACCTCTGACGTCTGCCCTGGGAAATGGGAACCAGCTCCCCTTCCCGCACCCTCACAATTCCCAGCCCAGCCCCGGCCCAGGTGTGAGTTCAGGCCCCCTCCCTGAGCTCCTGCGTTGAAGTGGCTGGGTGCTGGATCTTGGGGCCCTTCCCAGGTCCACACCTGAGTCCTGAGGCATTGGTCCCCGGGACCCCCACACGCCTTCATTCCTTATGGGCAGCAGGTGGGGCTGCGATTGCTGGGCTTCCCACATCCAAGGCCACCTCTTCTGGCAAATTCTTGCTCCTCTGTAGCCTTCCAGGCCATGCCGCCTCTTCCACCCACCGCCCCACCTAAAAACCCACCAGCGGCTACCACAGACCTTCAGAAGAAAACCCAGACCCCCTGGCCTGGCATTCAAGGCCCTTCCTGGTTAGTCCCTGCTCACCCTTCCACCAGGATCCCAAAAGCGCCCCTAAGAGTGAACCAGGAAGAAGGGCCCAGACCTGTTGTAGGTGACAGAGCTCTAGCTCTGAAGGGAGACAGCCCTGGGTCAGAGTCCCAGCTCCTTCAGTGACCAGCTGCGTGGCCTTTCCCAGACTCCAGTTTCTACATGTGAAAAACGGAGACAAGAACTACATTGTGAATTTCAGATTGTGAAAAATTTCCTCCCTCACGCCCAGCTCCAGCAAGCCTGGCTTAAGACATTCTCCACCTCCTCTGGGCTTCACCAGCCTCAGACGCTTTCCCTCCGTAAACCTTGCCAAACTGTCTGTCTTGCCCACTTTCCTCTGAGTTCCTGAAAGCAGAGGCTGCGTCATGCTCCGCTGTGACCCCAGGACCCATACAGGCCCGGCACTTAGTGGGTGCTGCTGAGCCCTTAGGGCATCAGCAAGGTCGTGCTATTTGCAATAATCCTAACACTCACTATGGATCGAGGGCTTTCCAGTATGGAAAAGTTAACCCTTGGGTTTGTGCGACCTCAGCATGGTTCCAACGTGCATGGTAAAGTTGGGTTCACTGGGGCCCAGTCCCCCCCCCAAGGGTGGGCTCTGCTTCCCGCCGGGCCGGAGGCCCCAGCTGACCCCAGTAGGAAAGGCCAGAAATGGAGCCCAAGTGGGAGTCTAGAGACCTCCCTGCTGACCTGTGTGACCTTGAGGAGGGACGGTGTGGCTCACATCTCACAGCCTCCCCATCCTGCTCGTAAACTCCTCCTGGAGAGTGTAACAGCTCTGGTTCCTCTAAGAGCCCTGAACTACCTGAGGAAGACTTGCAGTGTGTGTGAACCTCTTAACAGCTCCGGGAATATGTAAGAAATAACCGTAGAATCCCATTTTACTGAGGGATAAACTGAAGCTCAGAAGCCCAGAGATTAAGAGACCTTGACTTTTTCAAGGGTGCATAATACACAGAGGCCAGGTACAGTTGTATTGGTAGCGCACTGCACCGGGCACCCAGCCAACGGAGAGGACCAGTATGGACACAAGCCATGTGGCTACCTAGGCCTAGGGGAAGGCACAACTTTGCACATTCGTTGCCAGGTGCCCTGGGCAGCAGCTGCAGTCACAAAGCTGAAAATTCCAGAACAGAAGGCAGTTCTCACAAATTCCAAAGAAGAGCTTAAACATCTACTCGGTCCCTACGTCCTGCAGTATCTTCCTGGCCCCAGACTGCCATCTTTAAGGAAGGGGAAGGAGAAAGGAGCAGCTGCTGCATCAGACTCTGTGAAGTAGGCACATGATGCCCATTTTACAGAGGAGGAAATAGAGGCTCTCAGAAGACAGTGCCCAACATTACCCAGAAAATGATTGCTGAGTTGGAATTTGAAGCCTATTGGCTTGATCCAAGTCCAGGCTGGGCTGGAGGGCGTCCTCTCCTCCCCCAGGGGACAGTTGGCTTTTCATGTCACAGCCTTGTGGCCTGGCCAGGATGAGGCCGTGGTGGCACTCCATTCACCAGCAGCTGCCTCCTGTTCCCCCAACCTTCAGTCTGCTCCGAAGACTGTCAGGAAGGAAGGAGACACAGCTGGAGTTCTGGCCACGTGCCCCAGAGGCCACAGGCCTAGAGGGAGGACAGGACACGCGGGAAGCAGACTGAGAGCCATGAGAGAAGGTCCCGTGGGGCCAGGTCTGAGAACGCTTGCCAGACGAGTTGGCATTTGAGCTGGGCCTTGATCAACGGGCAGATTTGGACCAGACCAAAGGCACGGCAGCAGGAAGCACAGAGGGGAAGGGAGTGGGGGCGGGGGGCTGAGGCAGAGAATGTGTCAAGAGGGGCTTGGGCAACAGCCGGGGAAGGAGGCTTGAAATACCGGGCTAAGGGGTTCTGCCGTCCACCTCAAGACAGTGCGAAGCCCGTGGGAGCAGGGGAAGACCACGGGAAGAGCACCGCTTTCAAAGGACTGCTGTGGCCCTAGGGGTGGGAGTGGACTGCCCAGGTAGGGCTGCTGCACCAGACCTGCCGCAAGGGGAGGCGTTCCACCCCTGCCAGGGCTCCGGGAGGGCAAGGACGGTGTGCGGGAGTCAGCCGGTCTGGGCAGCGCAGCGAGAGACTGCATGTGCGAGGGGAGGACGGCAGGGCAGTCCCGGGACTAGGATGTGCCAGGGCCCGTGCAGCTGCCTTCCAACTGACTTCTCCTGGACGAGCTCATCAACACTTTGAGGTAAGGCATTCCATCCCCATTTTACAGATAAGGAAACTGAGGTCAGAGAGGATGTCTTGCCGGGATGGAATTCCAGCTGCTTCTGACTGCAGAGTCCGTGTTCTTTCCATTGGCTACTGTATTTTTCGGGCCTTTGGGGCCTACAGGGAACATGCTCAGCCCCAGGCCAGCCGCTCGGGAGAGACCAGCTTCTGGCCTGGCCTGGATGCTCTGCGTGGGGCCGGCTGGGGGCTGCCCGGGGGCAGAAGCAAATGGAGCTAGACCGGGGAACCAGCTCAGATTGGTAGGGAGGAGCCGCCACAGATGAGAAAAGGGAAAGAAGTCGCGTGTATGGCACCCACAGTCCCCAACCCTGACAGCACCTGGGAACCTGGTTCTCTCCCAGGACATGGGCCCTTGGGGAGATTCAAGCGGCTAAGAAGGCTCAGAAGGGAGGAGGGAGGCGGAATTCGAGCGAGGAGTTATCTCCACACCCCCCCCCCAGCATGCTTTCTCTATCGCGGCTGACGAGCCCACACAGACACACGGAGGCACGGTCACACAAGCACTCGCTCACACACACAGAAGGCCCCGTGGGCACCATCAGACAGCCACACGGCCATCTGCTGTCACCCTGTCACTCAGGAACGGGACTTCCAAATACCCCAGAGTCACACAGTATGTGTGCTTACACTCACACGGAACCAGAGGACTGTTCCCAGGGCGGCCTCTTGCCTGTGAACGTCATCAGACACGGAAAGGGTGGGAAGTGTCCTCAGATGTCTTTATTGCCATTGTCCAGGACGGGAAGTTGCCTCTCTGACCTTCTGGGGCCTGCGTTGAGAGAGGGGCATCTTCACCCTTGGTGACGTCAGCTCAGAGCCTGTGCTGGGTGAGGTGGGGTGGGATTGGGTGTGGTGACAGCCTTGAGGGAGGTCAAGGGCACCAGGAGAGTTTTGTGGAAGAGACAGGGCACCTCAATACGAAGAGCCGGAGGGAGGCAGAGCTGGCTTCCTGATCTGTCACCGTCCTCTCTCACTGGCTGTGACCTTGGGCAGATGACTTCACGTCTCTCAACAGCACTGTCCAGCGGCCTCCAAAGCAGCTGGGGCTGTTAACTTAGATAATGGCTCAAAAACTGGGTAGGGGTCTGGCAAATGTCGGCAATAACCACAATGTTTGTGACGGCCACAGGACAGTGTGAGTGCGTGGGAACACCAAAGCCTGATTAGGCTGAGGTAGGGCTGGGAGGGCCACGAATGTGGCTGGCCAGGCCACAGCCCTCTCCACACCTGCCCAAACAATGCCAGCCCCCAGCATCGGCGGCTCCCAGCAAGGCAGAGCCTCAGGACACTCAGAGAGTTTGGGGTTGAAGGTGGGGTGACCTTTCCCACTCTGCCTTGGGAGCCTATAGGGAGACAGCTCTCAGTGGGCCCCACGGCAGTGTATTTATTGATGAGAACTAGAGGGGCTCCTTGGCTCCCTCTAGCAACCTCTGATGTGGGAAAAGATTCTGGGGGCTGGCCACTGGGCTCCCTACCTGTCTTTGGGAGCCCGCAGCCCTAGGGGTTGTGGAGAAAGGGAGCAGAGGGAGCACAGCCCCCAATGGGAAAGGCGACCTTGGGAACCAGGAAAGGCACACAGCTGGCAGCCCTGTGCCCTCTGGTGGCCTCCGGTGCTCACTGCAGCCTCACCGCTTTGTTCTAAGGCTTCCATGCTCTGCCCCACAGTGGCGGGCACAGCGAGGAACTGACAGCACATTGTGGTGAAGAGGGTGGCTGGGTGGTATGAATCCCAGCTCTGCTGTCACTGCTGCTGCTATTATTATTATTACCACCACCACCACCATTTCTACTATTTACAAGCTGGATGACCCTGGGCAAGTGACTCAACCGCTTTCTGGCCCAGAATCTTCATTTACGACACGAGGTTGAGGATACTATCTACCATACAGAGTAAATACCGTCTACACGGCGCTTGGGAGAAGTAATGTTAACAAGTAGTACGCGGTAGCTGTCCTATTCTGTACTACCGGGGTCAGCGTTATTTAGGGGCCCTGCTTGTGAGTTGGAGGCTGGAGACAGCCCTGACTTGGAGGTGGATTCTGGCTCTGCTGCAGCCACCCACCAGGTCTGCGCTCTGCCCACGCTGACTAGTTACACATCATACGTGGAGGGAGACACACAGGGAGGTAAGCTCAAAATCACTCCTGAAAATCCTTTCAGAAGGTAGTACCCGTGTTGGGGATAAAGACACCAAGTCTCAATAAGGCCACCACGGCCAGCTTTTCTGATTCTTGGCTACAGCCTGCCTTTGAGGTAGCTGACTTGCATCCAAGGTCCACGTTGCACAGAACACGTGTATCTTTACCCACTGGAGTCACACTCGGCGATGACGCAGGTGCCCACGCAGACAGTACAGGGAAGCAGTGCCGGTTACGGTCTCAGGTTCAGACCTGCCACCACAGGTGGATAATCAGTAACAGCGCTCTTTCTGGCCAGGTGCGTACAGCGCCTTGGAGAGCTTTGACTGCACCGTGCCCGCCTCTCTTCTGTAAACGGGGCAGTACGGTACTACAACGCCAGGTTCCTGTGTAGGTCAAGACAGACAATGTGTGTAGGAATTTTAAATTCCTGCCAAGTAGAGGACACTCCCCACTCCTCCCCTTCCCTGAATCTTCCTCTAGATCCGTGACTTTGACCAAGTCACTTCCCTCTCTGGGTCCGAGCTCTCAACAGCAAAACGCAGGGGCTGTATTAGATGATTTCTAAGGCCCCTTCTGGCTTGAAGCCTTCAAGAGAGTTAGGATTCTAGGGAGTTTAGATGTAGTCAAGCCTTACACGAATGCTGATGCTTACGTGGCTTTCACAGGACTGCTTGATCCGGCTGGTAAGGGCACATCTATAAATAGCAGCCCTTTGCACACTGCAACATGTCAAAGCCTTGAGAATTAAACCTGCATCTTAATGATCTCGTTTACTTTTTTCATTTGATTAGCCCAAAGCTGCACTTCAACTGCGCCTGAACCAGCAAAGAGACCAGATTTAACTCTGCCCTTAACTACCGCCCTTCAGAGGCCCTGCTAATGACCAAAATTCACCTGTAATGGGAGAAAAACAGAGCTCCTCCCTCCAAGAGACACACATAAACTGGTGGGCAGGCATTACCTCTGGCTTTGGGAAAATTCTCTTTTGGAAGGCAGTGACGTAAAAAGAAATGAGCTTTGGAGTCAGACCCAGACTGAATTATCCCAGGTCCTCTATTAGCTGTGAGAACTTATTAAGCAAGTTAAACTTTCTGAGCCTCAGTTTCCCCAACGGTAAAACTGCAATAAACAGCTTTTCCTGGCAGTGATGTACGGGTTCAGTTAGACGCTGCAAGAGGCCCTGGGCAGGATTATGGGATTGGCAGGAAAGCCCTCCCCTTGAGTTAGGCAGACAGCAGCTTCAGATCCACTTCCACCAGTACTGTTGGTCTGCCCAGTGCTTAGCCTCTGAACCTGTTTCCATATCATTCAAGTTGGGACCCCACCACTTACAGGAGTGCTGTGCTTGGTTCTTAACCAGCAAGCCATCACTTCTTCTGCTTTGATCCCCACCCCTATGCTAGTCTAGCTTCCAAGCCTGGCTCAGAGCAGTGGTATAAATGGAAAAACCTTCACCTGTCTGTCCAGAACCCTTTGAAGACTCAACTTAAGTAGCCCATGCCAGGCTGAGGCCTTCCTGGACCATTGCCTCAGCCCTCAGCATAACCTAACTCCTCACCATCAGAATCCTGCCTTGCCAGGGTACACCTTCAGAGCAGTTCCCCTGGGCTGTCCCCTGGAGCTGGTGTCTTTGCCTGTCCTGGGTTAAGTCTGCACTCACTAAAGGCAGGAGTTGTGGCTTTCTCCTGAGAAGGCTGACAGGAGCGTGGGCTCAGCAAACGTTAAGAAGCTCCATTTTTACCTTCGGAAGGTAGCTCTCTGGGGAGGCACATCTGGGGGCAACAATGAGGTCAAGGATACAGGTAGGGTAGGGGAATTTCTTGGAAGTAGCAGAGGATGGTGTAAAAGAACATGACATTGGAATCAAATGACCCAGATTCAAACTCAGCTCTGTCACTTCCAATAAAGGATCTGGGTAAGCCACTGCACCTTTGAGTTGTAACCACACTGTAAAATGAGCATAACAGTACCTACTTAGCACAGCACCTGGCAGATGCTTAGTACTTTTTCATGTTCCAGGTACTGTTCTAAATGTTTAAATGCATTAGTTAATTTAATCCCACTACAACTCTAGGAGATAGGTATTATTATCCTATTTTGAAGGCACTGCAAATGAGGAAAATGAGGCTCAGAGGAACTAAATAAGTTCCCCAAGTTCAAAGAACTAGTGAGATATTCCTAAAGGCAGCAACAAATGGGACACACTCCCCAAGACCACAAGGACTGTCTGCAAGTTTCTGCCATTGGGACTGACTCCAGTCTTGTTCCCCCAACTGTAGCACATGACACAGGGCCAACTGTTGTTGTAAATAGAGTTAACATAATATATTTATTTTAAGTGCCATTCATGCATATCAGTTCTGGCAGCAACAATCCTAATGACACTTGGGGTATTTCTTTACAGCACTAAACAGTTACAAAGAATGGGTGCCGTTCATCATAGAGGCAAAATATGAAATCGTGCAATAGCAAAACTGTAGAAACATTAAAACACTGACTGTCCAACAGCAGTACAGAGAGCAGATTGTGTTTGCACAAAAAGCCAATGCATTTTCATCACATATATACAATATAGATATGTACACATCACCCTCTGAATGAACAATATCAAAATACTCTATTCCATTTGAAATAATCCCCGGATTGATTCCCTCCCACTTCAAAGGACATCTGAGAGACATGTATTTACAAGAACACACATGAATACATTTACATTTCAAAAACTGCCACAAATGCCAGTCGGATTATTCTCCTGGACAGAGTACCCCCATTTGATTATATGCATTTATTATTCTTTTCCCCAAAAGTCTTCAGTCAATTTAAGCCCCAAACAGAACTTGCTCTGCATTCACAACTACCAACTGAAAGAGCCACGAGAGGGGAGGCTCCGCACCTCAGCAGGTGCTCTGGTGGCCGGAGCGCACTGAGAAGGCCTGTCTGGGGCTCCAGGGCCGCCCGCGGCACAAGAGTGCCACGCGTCTGAGTGCAGGCTCTGCCTCCAGGGCCATCTGTGGTAAGTTTAAATTCTCATAAAAATATTGATCACTGCAAATCAGTAAATGACTGCCAAATGGTAAATGCGCTTCACAAAATTTGTAAAATCGTCATCAGTGGTTTCTACTCAAATCATTCAAGGTAAGACTGCATTCCAATACCTAAATTGTTTAAAGTGCACATTGCTACCCAAGCAATTTTAAGTTTTCAAAACAGCTATTTTGGTATCTAGAAAACAGTGACTTGAGCAGACTATTGAAAATCCCACCCCACCCCCATTTTTTCAAGTTTTTGCTCTGCAGGCTGCTATCTCATCTTGCCTCTGATCTGTGTAAGAGGGGCCTGTTGGCTGCCTTGCCAGAATCCTCCGATTTTCACTGATCCAAGGGGCTGGAACTGAGCTTCCTCTTTCATGCCAAGCAGGGTCCAAACAACAGGAACATAAAGCCCTTCCTTTCTCCCCAACCTCACCAGCCTTTCCTATGGCTGGCTTCCCAGTGATTCATTAAAGGCATCATTCTATTAAAAAAAAAAAATACCCACACACATTGACAAACACTCTCACATACACACATACAGAAACAAAGATGTCTGTTTAGTTCAAGTAGAGAACACTCAACCACATTATCACTAAGGCTAATTAAAGTGATTTAAAGCATGGCTGATAGAGACTAGAGATGCTAAAAAGCAACCAGTAAGCAGTTATTACTCCTTGATTTGATGGAACATATCATTCCCCCATTATAACTGAAAGAAATTCTGCCTTTTTTATGGTCTGAAGAACCAATTCAAAATCTATTCATTTAAAAAAAAAATCTCATTTCTGTTACTTTTATTATAAAACTAAGACAATCAATCCATGCAAAGTAACTATGATACAATATGAAACAAAACAAAAAATAAAAACCCCAATGAGGCACACGCATTTCAAAGAAAGTAACCCAAATGTCATGCACACAGACACACAGAGCAACAGAAACAGCAGACCACTTAAGGATACTGCACTGAAGACTGAGGCAAATAAAATGTTTGTGTGGCTCTATTCTCCTCAGTGCTTCCTAAATGGAAAGAGAAGGAGTGAGGAAACTTGTGTTATACACAGTGCCCTGCTGTTCTATTGCCCAAATGAACTCTGATTCGAATTCCAGAAAAATGCTATTTAGCTAATACATCTCAATCAGCAGGAATGCTAAGAGAGAGAAATATACTCACATGGTAAAAGGACTGATGATAAAGAGAATGACACAAGCTCTCTGATTGTCTTGTCTGTAAACTCTTAAAAAAGAAACCAATTCTGTGCTTTCAGACACCACACTTCTCCTTAATGAACCCAATAGGAGCTGAGCATTCACAGAAGGTAGCAATAAATATTAAAATAACACTTTTGAATAATAAATACATGAGTGAATATGGAGGCAATGATTTTGTTAAAGAGCCAAGCAATGCCCAGCTGCTAACTGATCAAATACATTTTAGAACTGTTATAATGCAGATTGAGGACAACAGACATGGACGAGGTACAACATAAACTCCGTAATCCCCCAACCATCAAAACAAATTTGGTCAGTTCTTTATGCTGCTCAGGAACAACATGCCCCTCTGGACTGTTTGGAGACCATCAAACTCTGGGTTCTTTGACTTAGTAGAACTCAATACCCACATTTCTGAAAAAGATTAAATAAGAAACTGGGCTTTGAAAAAATCTATTTCCTTTCAGTTGCCTACATCAGTTAAAAGCATCCTGCAGAAAATAGCCTAACAAGGAATAAAAACTCACAGTAACTTTCTTTTCAAGACGTAATAATCCAATTAGAAAAATCGAAGCCTTTCAGTAATTTTTGTACATATATTTACACATATGTATCTATAAACTGCTTGCAGCAAAATAGGCTCTGTCTGAAAAAATCAGTCTGGCACTTGTGGTCAACATCAAACACAAATATGCAAAAGCCGTTCAAATCACACAACAGTTAGGAGCTACATAGGGCAGCTGGCAGGGAGACAAACATGTAGTACTTGTTTGGGTCAGATAAAAGCAGTAAGTTATCCAGCTAAAATCTTTTTGATTGTCTTCAAAAGAAATTTTGATAACATCGGTAAAGTGATTAGCAACTCTGTTTTCTCAACTGGATTCTCTTAAACCTTTCCCTTCACTGCACAGAAAGGTGACGCTGGGGTCTGGTGCCTTGCAGAAACAAGCTCTACACAATTGAATCCCAATCAAAGTCATCCTGGATGTCGTCTGGAGGCAGAGAGCGCCGCATCTGGAAGGCTTGGGAAGGCATCATGTGCTGCTGGTTCATGGCTCCGTGATGGCCTGGAAGGAAGGAGGCAATGTCAGTAGAGATTTAGGTAGAGAAGAAAGGAATAAATGAACACCTACTGAAGACTTCCTTTGTGCCAGGGACTCGGTGCTTGTTATCTCCCTAATCCACTCAGAAGCCTTCACCCAGGCGGCTCTCAACCACCCTCACGTTACAGATAACAGGGCTTGGATTTAAGAGAACGGAGCAAGTTACCCAAGGTCATACAAGTAGTAAGGGGAAGAGATTTGAATTCAGTTCACTTGACTCCAAAACCCACGACTGTTTTGGTTACACCAGGAGGAAGCAAGGAGGGCATAAAAACGCTAGGGTGCCCAAGTGCTGATGCAACCCTTTCTCTCAGTTTGTCCTGTACCAATACATGTTTCAGTAACATGAACCGGCTCCCATGAGAATGGTAAAAAGAGAATGATGTCAGTGTACCAGTGAAGTCACTCTGGGTCATCCTGAATTCTCACCAGCAAGTTAACTTTTGTGCCACCAAGTGACAGTGGGTGAACACAGAGAACATCAACACAGCTGAGTGCAGGGAGGCCACGGTAGACCAGAGTGGAGTACAGGATGCCCACCCTCCCCACACTCCTCTCCTTAGATTACTGTGGCTGTGTGCAGCTCGTGCTCCCCAATTTTGGTGCATTCTGCCCTTGTCTCCATAGCTTTGACAAACCCCCTTCCAAACCAGACTTTTTTCTCAAGTAATAATCTCTATTTATTTGCAGAATTCATTCTTTTATTAGGAATTAAACATATCTTTTTAATGTTGTGGAATTTTTACTGAATTATTGCGGTTTTGTTTGATTTGCTTGATCTGATTACAAAGTTTTAAGCAGTCTGCTGCTAATCTCATTTTTCTTATAAGCCCTGTAATTTTTAATGCACCATTTTATAAAATGCTAAGGTTTTCAATATATCACAGTATAGCAGAAATGCCTATGTTTACTTATTTTTTAACTTATAAATTTCTTACTATGGCACCAGGCACTAATTTAAGTGATTTACCTCTAATCCTCATTTAATGCTCTTAACAACCCTAGGAGTTAGGCAGTGTTATGAACTCCCTTTAATAGACAAAGGTAGGAGGGTTAAGGCAGCTATCAAGTGGCAAAGCACCAAAATGCAAACCCTGGGAATCTGGTTCCAGAGTCTTAACTACCATATCTTGCCACCTACAAGTCCTGGTGAGTGCTGAGAACAAATAACACTTAGTCCTCCCATTCATCAAAGAACAGGTCACCTGGCCCCAACTCCTCCTTCACTAATACGGGGCAAACACTTCTTGGGGGGTTTTAAATTCACATCTGCACATGACCTTTCCGTTCCTTGAGCAGCCTAAGTGGACGGCAGCATGGTACACGAGAAAAACAACGAACTCTAAATCCAGATATCAAGACTTGAGTCTTGGTTTGGTCACTTAGCAAAACTGGTGGCTCTGGGCAAGTTATCTCCACTCCTGAGCTAGGACTTCCTCATCTAGATTATCCTTAAACTACCTTCCTGATTAAATGTAACTTATTCTGCATTCAGGAACCCAGGAGGGACAGTTTATGAACCAGTGACTCTGCAACTTACCTCTTCTGTAAGAGACTTCTTCAGAAACTAGAGCTGGAGGGATGCCAGCAGAATGAACGGAGCAAAATATATATGAGCTAATCAAAGACAGTTCTTGAAGCCTGCTCAAGTCCCACCAAAGTCAAAAAGCCTCAAAGATACCTAAGACCACAGGACAAGCTCTATGTCCCTGGACCTCTTTAGAGAGGCAGGACAATAATTAGAATCACAGCATCGAAGAGACGCAGGTTATATGGTCCAAACACCAAATGACACTTGAATCCCTTCGCCCAGCACTGAAGCCAAGTAACTGTGCAGACTGTCACCCCATCCTCCCATACCAGGGATTTCACTCCCTCCTGAACAGCCTCGCTCACGCTGGGACAATTAAAGTTTTTTAATATTACACTCTGAGTACCAACTGTAAGACAACACACTCCAAATTACCTGCAATTGTCGTTCCTGGAGTGCTGAGTGCCTGTGGGATGTGAGGGTAACCAGGGGGCGGCATCACTGAAGGAGGGAGATTTTGCCTGGAGTCTATGTACAAATTTCCTATCAGATTGAAAAGCAGAATGAAGGAAAACACACTTGCATAAATAAAACAAGTAAAGCACTAAAACCTTAATAAAATTATTACCTAAAACTAAATTAAGCAGGTAAGGCGAGAAAAGAGACAGAAAAAATTACTTCTTTCAGATGCTAATCCCAAAGGTGGTACCAGGCTGAGTGTGAATACACTGATGCTAATTCTGGCACTACCTCTTTTCTGTCTGGAAGCCTGCAGTCAAGTTGTCTTTCCTGTTGCTGTGACACATCTTATAACAGTTCAAAAGCATTTTCTTATCTATTTGATCATCTGAGCCTCCCACTCAGTCCAAAATGAGGGCAAAACAGGGATTATCCCCATTTTATGGATGGGGCAACTGAGGCTCAGTAAGACTAAGCTGACGTGCCCAAACACACATCAGTTTAACAGGGTGAGCACTAGAATCCACTTCTCCTAGATCATAGGTTCTTTCTACTAACTGCTGCCCTCTCTCCTTGATTTTCTCACTTTCAAAGCAGACTTATCTATGTGTGCCCTAGCTGATTAACAAAATGAATGGAGGCACAAAGTGACAGAAACATTTGCACAAATTTAAAAGAGCTATACCAAGTAAAGGTGATGAAAAATGTATTATTTAGAAGTGTGACGATGGGAAACAGATCTCGTCTGAATGGCATTTCTGAAGGTTCTTAATATATTTTCGCTGACAGGAACCATTAAGAGTAACAGCTCTAAAATGTCAATTACGCTGCACCCTAATGCAAAGCAGAAAGGGAAGGGAGCAAATGTCACATGCCCACCCCCAATTCCTCCTGGGGCAGAAGAACTATAACACTGGCTCACATTGTATGCAACATCTGGAATTCTGGAAAGGCTATTTTCCCTTAGGTATTCTATCTACTGTGTCACACAAATTACAACTGCATCTAGCAATGCTATAATCAAACTGGAAAACAGCAACCATTTTCCCAGAGGCAACCAAAAAGATACTCAAGGTAGGAACACTTTATTTGGCTACTCACAAGTTTTTACCTGTCACTGGAATGTCAGACTGTCCACGCTTAAAATAGCCTCTGAGACGCCTAATTCAGGCCTACCTCTGTTCATGCAGATGAATAAGACTAGAGAGAAAATGAGACAGAACCAGGAACAGAATCCACCACTTCTGACTTCCAGCCACTGCTTTCCAAGATGACATGCCTTTTTATAGTGAAGTTTACAGTTAGAACTAAGCTCCTTGACCAATTTACCATACTGAAGATTTAGTAAGAAAAGAGAGAAGAGCTATACTAAGCTGTAGCTCTGGGATAGTCTTAGAGAAAAAAAACCCACCCCCAAGTGCTGATCAGCCTTCACATGAGTGGCCAGCACACCTTCCAAAAACTGCAGCAGGCTAGAGGGGCCACGCCGCTCTGAATAACAAGCTCACTCGTTTATCAGTGACTTCTCAGCCTGTGTTATAAAATCTTATTAGCTCTCTTTCTACTCATCCGTAAGAGCTCAAATCACAATCAAAAGACAACTGATTTTTATGGAAATTATTTTTATATTTCTTGTTTTCATTTCTCTTTTTTGGCTTAGTAATTCTTACCTTAAAGGGGGAGTGAGGTAACAATTAAAGAAGAATTATGGGAATAAACAAGATCACAGGAATAAAGGGTCACCCACATTAAACAAATAGCCTAACTTTCTGAAATTCTGTCACATTCCTAACACTTTTATTTTCCTATAGAAATTCTCATTACTCCTCTTTTTTTCTCATGTTCTCATTCTATTCTAAACAATGAGAGTCAACCTGGACTTTCTAAACAAGAAATTAATTTCCAGTGTACTTTTCAAGGACTTCTGAGATCCTACAACATTTAGAACATGTAAGTTATGAGAATTTAAAAAATCAAATCACACAATGTATTTATTGGAAGTGGACTCTTGTTGAATGACCATTCATTCAAGAAGTTATGTTTGAGGCCTTGCTCTAGGCACTGAGTATACAGAAATGAAAAAAACAAACTCCTGTCTTTTTTTTTTTTTTTTTTTTATTTTAAAGGTAAGCTCCACACCCAACCTGGGGTTTGAACTCACGACCCCGAGATCAAGAGTCACATGCTCTGCCAATGGAGCCAGGCAGACATCCCAACAAACTCCCTCTTTTTGAAGCATACCCTCAGGCTGAGGATGGCAAACAAAGTAACTTAATATGTTATGCACGCTACAGAAAAAAATAAAGCAGGGAGAGGAGGACAAGGATGCTGGACAGTAGTAACTGCCGTTTAAACAGAATGCTCAGGAAAGGCATCACTTGAGTAGGTGCTTTTGGAGAAAAAGCTTGAACAAGATTAAAGACATGAGTGAGCCATGTGTCTATCTGGGAGAAGACCACTCTAGACAGAGGAAAGAACAGGTATAAAAAAGACCCTGGGGTAGGTGGAGTGTGCCTGGTATGTTTGAAGAATGGCAAGGAGGCCACTGGTGCGGGAGCAGGGGGCTGAGGGAAGGGGAAAAGGATACAAGGTCAGAGAGTAATGAGGGGACCAGATTGTGTGAGGCTATCTAGGCCACAAAAAGAGTTTGGTTTTTACTGAAGAAACCGGGCACCAATGAAGGGTTTTGAGCACAGTGATCAGATTTCTGTGTCTTATAAAAATCCCATTTATCCTGCAAAGTCCAGCTTCAAGCTGTCTTCCTCTAGGAAGTTTTTCTATCTCCCCAAGAGAGTTAAAACCCGTCTCTTACTCCCACAGCTCTATGGCAGAAGCGCAGTCTTCATCACACCAGGCTACGAGCTCCTTGAGATTAGGGGCTATTCGGACTTATTCCTTCATCCCTACTGCCCAATACATAGTCAGGCACAGAAAAAGTTTAAGTATTTGCTGAATGAATGTAAGCCTACCCTAATTTAACGACCTTTAAGCTGCGCCTGCATTAAGAATAGCACAGCTAGAGGACTTAAACATTATTGGACAAGACAAATTGTAAACACAGGTAAAATGATTTAGAAAGGAGAGACACCGTGTACTGTAACATCCTTTTCTCCTTCCCTTCCCTCTCCCATGCTAACACATTACAACACCTCTAAGGAGCCCAAAGAGGTATTTACCAAAAGGAGAATCTTGAAGACGGAAGTGACAGGGAAAGTTTGAAGGATATGGAGAGACTATACTCTGGGACTCAAGATCTACACCCAAATGAACTTTGTAATTTTAGGCAAGTTGCTTTTTCTCTCTGGTCGCACTTTCCTTATCTGTTAGATAAAAGGATAAAATTAACAACTCTCTGAAGTCCCCTCTTATACTCATTTTGGTGGAGTGGCAAAGATGTACTGGGGAATAGAGAGACGGGAAGTGGGATATCTGAATAGATCTGATACAGAAGGATGTGAGAAGGAGAATAAAAGAATGATAGAAAGAGCCTTAGACTTAAAACAGAAGGAAGCAGGCTGGGCATGTAAAAAACCTGAGTGTCTGTGAGAAGACCTCAGTGTGCATGAGGTAACGAATACCTGGAGCCCCAGTGCTGATCAGAGAGTTTTGACAAAAGCCAACATGGCTTGGCAGGCCAAGGCTGGCAAAAGTTCTTTTGACCCAGAAGGAAAAGATGAAAGGGGAAGGGGAATTGGGAGAGGAATAAACACAAGGAAAAATGATAGGTCTTTTGCCTTTTTAATAGAGTAGCACTGAGAGTTAAGAATGAGTTGTGGGGACCCTAGAGAAGGAAGGTACTGGCAATAAAAAGGAAGGATGGCAGAAAAAATTAAAAGGATCACAGAGTACCAGATCCAAATAAATCCAGGTCAAAGGTCAAGAAGAGATGACCACGGAGACCTAGTAACAAAGGGCTTTAAGAAATAACCCATGATCTCAGTCTAGAAAGAATCCAGAAGAGGTGCTTGGCCACTCTCACATGGGACAGCAGCAGATGGTTAGCGCTTTTTCCATGACCAACAGTGCCAAGTTCCAAAACCCGAAGGTACTCTTGGACCTTACTTAGAAATTTAGGTCACAAAATCGAAGACAGTCTTGTTTCACCACATAAGCTTTGAAATTCCAGAAAGGGTGAGCTACTGGTTAACATGTACAATGGCCCTTGAAACAGTCCTCTCTTTAAGACTGACCTACACCTTCTTCTACTTATCTTCCTAGAACTTTCTGATCTGCCGGAGGCAATAATCTATAAGCAACATCGACACAAGTACCCACCCCCACCCTTAGCATTTTAAGGGGGGCTGAAACGATTTGAGATGATCTGGCAGAGAACATGGCAGCACTTAGAAGAGTTAACTTCATAATTTATTTTGGTTGAACAGGGAAAGAAAAGAGGAAAGGAAAACCAAGGGACAAAGAGCAGAAGGGACGCTACACCTCTGGGATTTAGTGCAAGCTGGAAAAGTAGAAGTGATGTATCCTGAACGGGACCAACTATGGGTTTGAAACCTATCAGAGGATCAAAGAAGATAAGCTATCCATGTACAAGAAGAGATAAAAAGATGAAATGGAAGAAAGCTTATAAGTGAGAATCCTTGCCAAGTTATACAGATCTTGATATTTCAAAAGGCATATAGGAAGGATTCTGAGAAGATGGTGGGGTAGGAAGCACCAGGAATCTATCTTCCAACCTAAACAAAACTGCACTGGTAGACTGTCTGATACAACAGAAAACACTGGAGTCTTTGGAACTTTGGAACTCTGGAAGTCTACTGACAAGTTTGCAACTCGTAGAGGAAGGGTTAGATAATAAATTTCAGTTATTTTTGCTAGATTCCAGCTCTTAGCCCAACAGCAGCTACCTATCCCTCATCCTTACCCCCATGGCAGGCAGCTGTGCATGTGTTCCTGGAACAACTTACACAGCTTGCAGGAGGCAATGCAGACAAAAAGGCCTCTGTTCTCCAAATACTGTGGATCTCTGCTCTGATCACAGAGATGCAGATATAAAGGATGGTGGCCACTGTTACATCTTCCACCAATGCTGCAAGCACCTCCCCTCCAAATGAACTGATTTCCAGGGGTTATAAGGGGGCTACTAACCTCCCTTCCCTCCTCTATTTTCCTCTTTTTACCCTTTCAAGAGGCAGACATTAAAAGCTAGGGCACTGAAAAACAACTGCATACACTGGGAAAATTAGAAAGTGACCACCTATACCAAGAGAAAAGTACAGACTCAGAGAAGACCTGAGAAGACCTTATGGCGAACCTTAGCACAAGGATACTTTGCAGCCATCAAGAAAACAAAAACAGGAGACAAAATAACCAAAAACAGCAAACCCTGGGGATGGGACAGAATCTGGTTTCCACAGGTACCACACTATTAGACTGAAGTGTCTAGTTTTCAACAACAAAATCACAAAGCCTACAAATAAACAGAAAAGTATGCCCTATTCAAAGCAAAAACAAATCAACAAAAATTGTCCTTGAAAAAGATCTGGTGGCAGATCCATTATAAAAACTTTAAAGCAAGTGTCTTAAAGATGCCCAAAGACTAAAGGAAGATGTGGAAAAAGTCATAATTACAATGTATGAATAAACTGGAAATATCAATAAAGAGACAGAAAACCTAAAAAGAAATAAAAAAGAAATTCTAGAACTGAAAATTACAGTAACTGAAATGAAAATTTCATCACAGGATTCAAAGAAAAATTGAGCAAGCAGAAGAAACAATCAGTGAACCTGAGATAGGACAATGAAAATTATCAAGGCTAAGTAACAGAAAGAAAAAAATTAAACAAACAGAGACTAAGGGAACTGGGGGACACTATCAAACAAACCAACTATGCATTGTGGAGTCCCAGAGGAAGAGGAATGGGACAGAGAGAATATTTGAAAAAAATAATGACTGAAAACTTCCCAAATTTGATGAAAGAAGAATGAGAGTATCCAAGAAGTTCAACAAACTCTAAGTAAATGAGACCCACAAGAGACCCACACCAAGGGACATATTACAATCAAATTTTCAAAAGCCAAAGATAAAGGGAAAATCTTGAAAGAAGCAAGAGAGAAGTGACTTGTCACACCCAAAGGAACCTAAGATTATCAGATTTCTCATGAGAAACTTTAGTAGGAATTAGAAGGCAGTGGGCCAATATATCCAAAGTGCTAAAAGAAAACGTGTCAACCAAGAACTGCTATACTCAATAAAACTGTCCTTTTTAAGAGTGACAGAGAAATTAAGACAGTTCCAGATAAACAAAAACTAAGGGAGTTTGTCACCATTAGGCCTGCCCTCTGAGAAATGCTCAAGGGAGTCCTGCAGGGTGAAATAAAAGGACACTAGACAGTAACTCAAAGCTGTACAGAGAAATAAAGATCTCAATACAGGTTAATACACAAGCAATCAAAAGAGCTAGTATTACTGTAGCAACACTTCAGAACTCCACTTTTTCTTTTATATATACATGACTGAAAAGACTAATATATTTTCTAAAAGTGATTAGTCTAGAAGCCAGTATTACTGTAACTTTCATTTTTAACTCCATGTTTTTTACATTAATTTAAGAGCCTAATGCATTTAAAGGAATTATTAATCTATATTTTGGGGCACACTATGCATAAAGATGTGATTTTGTGACATCAACAACCAAAAGGAGTAGAGAAGGAGCTGTAAAGGAGCTGAGCTTCTTTGTTATAAAAGTTGCACTGATATAAATTCAAAATTAGAGTGTTAGAACTTTAGGATAGTAAACCCAATCCCCATGGTATCTACAAAGAGCTATGCAATACACACAAAAGGAAATCAAACATTTTACTACAAAAAGTCAATGAAACACAAAAGACAACAGTAACGCAAAAAATAAGGGACAAAACCTGTAAGACACAGAAAAGAAACAGCAAAATGACAGAAACCACTCCTTATCCATAACTACTTTAAATGTAAATGGAGTAAATTCTCCAATCAAAAGAAAGATTGGCAGAATGAGTAAAAACACATATCTATAAGAGTCTCACTTTAGATCCAAAGACACAAATAGAATGAAAAGTGAAAGGATGGAAAAAGTAACCAAAAGGGAGTAGGGACTGCTATACTAATACCAGACAAAATAGACTTCAAATCAAAAAGGTCACAAAGACAAAGAAGGACATTACATATCAATTAAAGATTCAATACAGAAAAAAGATATAAGAATTATAAACACTTAGGCACCTAATAACAGGATGCAGCAAAACATGAAATAAAAACTGACAGAACTGAAAGAAGAAATGAACAACTCTACAATGATAGTTGGTGATGTAAGCATCCCACACTCAATAACAGAAAGAACAACCAGAGGGAAGTAAGGAAACAGAGGATTTAACACAATAAACCAACTAGATCTAACAGACAAATAGAGAACATCTATCCAACAATATACACATTCTTCTCAAGTACACATAGGACATTTCCCAGGATAGACCATATGTCAGGTTCCAAATTAAGCCTCAACAGATTTTAAATGATAGATAAACAAAGTATCTTCTCTAACCTCAAGAGAATGAAGTCAGAAATCAGTAACAGAAGTAAAATTGGAAAGTTCTCAAATTTGTGGAAATTAAACACAAACAACTAATGGATCAAGGAAAAAAAAATCACAAAGAAAATTAGAAAATACTTAGAGACAAATGTAATCAAAACATAACATGAAAACAGCAAAAGTAGTGTCATGGGGGAAATTTATAGCTATAAACACATTAAAAAACAAGAAAGATCTCAATCAACAACCTACCTTCACAACTTAAAGACCTACAAAAAGAATAGAGTAAATCCAAAGCTAGCAGAAAGAAGGAAATCATTAAGATTAGAGCTGAGATAAATGAAACAGAGAATAACTAAAGTCAGAAATGAAAGTGGGGACGCTACAACTGATTCTACAAAACACAGGATCTCCCCAAAAAGGAAGGAAACAGGATCATATGAGTACTATGAGCAACTGCACACCAACATATTAGATAACCTAGATGAAATGAACAAATTCCTAGAAATGCAAAAGCCACCAAGACTAAATCACAAAGAGAAAATATGAATACACCTAAAACTAGTGAGACTGAATCAATAATCAAAAAATCTCCCAACAAAGAAAAGCCCAGGACCTGATGGCTTCACTGGTGAATTCTACTCAATATTTAAAGAACTAAGACCAATACTTCTCAAACTTTTCCAAAAAATTGAAAGACAGAAAGCACTTCCTAACTCATCCCATGAGGCCAAAATTAGCCTGATACCAAAGCAAGACAAAGACACCTACAAGGAAACTACAGACCAATATCCCTTATGAATACCGATCCAAACATCCCAAATAAAATACTAGCAAAATTAATTCAACACCATATTAAAAGGATTAAACACCACGATCAAGTGAGATTTATTCCTGGAATACAAAAAGATGGTTCAAATATGAAAAGTGATCAATGTAATATACTGCATTAAGAGAATGAAAGGGAAAAAAACTTACAAGCTCATCTCAATTGATGCAGAAAAAGTAACTGACAAAAGTCAACAGCCTTTCATAATTAAAAACACTCAATGAATTAGGAATAGAAGAAAACTACTTAAACATAATAAAAGCCATCTATGAATATCCTATGGTAAACATCATGCTCAATGGTGAAAAACCTGAAAGCTTTTCTTCTAAGACTATGAATGAAGCAAGGATGTCCACTTCTATTCAACATACTGGAAGTTCTAGCCAGGGAAATTAGGCAAGAAAAAGATATAAAAGGCATCCAAATCAGAAAGGAAAAAGTATATTTATCTCTGTTCACAGATATGATCTTATATGAACAAACCTTCAAAGATTCCACCCAAAAATAAATTGTTAGAATAAGTAAATTCAGCAAAGTAGCAGGATACAAAGTCAACATGCAAAAATCAGTTCCATTTTTACACAATGAACGAACTAAAAAGGAAATTACAGGAACAATTCCATTTATAATGGCAAAAAATACTTAGGAATTAATTACACAGGTGAAAGACTTGTACAATTAAAACTACAAAAACATTGCTGAAAGAAATGTAAGACGACATAAATAAATGGAAACACATCTCATGTTCAGGGACTGGAAGACAATATTGTTGAGATGTCAATACTCTCCAAAGTGATCTACAGATTCAATGAAATCCATATCAAACATTCCAGTCATTTGCGGGGGCAGAAACTCCCATCTTAAAACGTATGCAGAATCTCAAGAGACCCTGAACAGCCAAAATTATCTTGAACAAGAACAACAAAGCAGGGAGACTCAACCTATCTTGATTTTAAAACTTACTACAAAAATACAGTAGTTGAAACAGCGTGGTAATGGCATAAAGACAAATATACTACGAACACTGCAATTGAACAGCGAACCCAGGAATGAACTCTTGCATATAGGGTCAACTGATTTTTGAGAAGGGTGTCAAGACCATTCTATGGGGAAAAGGACAGTCTTTTCAGAAAATGGTGCAGGGAAAACTGGATATCCATAGGCAAAACCATGAAATTGGACCCGTATCTAATACCACATACAAAAAGTAAGTAACTCAAAATGTTTTAAAGACTTAAATGTAAGACCTAAACTGTAAAATTCTTTTTTTTTTTTAAAGATTTTATTTATTTATTTGACAGAGAGAGAGAGACAGCCAGCGAGAGAAGGAACACAAGCAGGGGGAGTGGGAGAGGAAGAAGCAGGCTCCCAGCAGAGGAGCCCGATGCAGGGCTCGATCCCAGGACTCTGGGATCACGCCCTGAGCCGAAGACAGACGCTTAACAACTGAGCCACCCAGGTGCCCCATAAACTATAAAATTCTTAGAGGAAAACACAGGGCAAGAGTTTTAGGACACTGGATTTGGCAATGATTTCCTGGATAGGATACCGAACTCACAGGCAACAAAAGAAAAAATACGTGAATTGGACTTTCTGAAAAATTTAAAAATTGTGCATCAAAAGACACTATTAACGTAATAAAACAGAAAACAAAAGAATGAAAGAAAATATTCACAAATCATGCATCTGATAAAGGGTTAATATTCAAAAAATAGAGAACTCCTAAAACTCAGCAATGAACCAAACCAGATTTAAAAAATGGGCAAACAGGGGCGCCTGGGTAGCGCAGTCGTTAAGTGTCTGCATTTGGCTCAGGGCGTGATCCTGGCGTTCTGGGATCGAGATCGAGTCCCACATCTGGCTTCTCGGCTGGGAGCCTGCTTCTTCCTCTCCCACTCCCCTGCTGTGTTCCCTCTCTCGCTGGCTGTCTCTCTGTCACATAAATAAATAAAATCTTAAAAAAAAAAAAAATGGGCAAACAACCTGAACAGACATTTCTCCAAAGAAGATACAAAAATGGCCAATAAGCAGATGAAAAGACATTCATCACTAATTATTAAGGAATGCAAATCAAAACAATGAGATACCACCTCACACCCAGTAAAATAGCTATTTAAAAAAAAAAAAAAAAGAAAAGAGAAAAATATATAACAAATGTTGGCAAGGATGTAGAAAAACTGGAACACTTATGCACTGTTAGTGGGGATGTAAAATGGTATAGTCACCATAAACGGTATGGTGATTCCTCAAAATACGAAACACAAAATTACCACGTGATCCAGCAATTCCACTTCTGGGTATATATCCAAAAGAACTGAAAGGAGGGCCTTGAAAAAATACTGGTACACTCATGTTCATAGCAATGTTCACAATTGCTAAAACATGAAAGCATCCCAAGTGTTCATCAACAGATGAGTAGATAAGCAAATGTGTTATATACATACTAAGGCTAGTACAGAGCCATCGAAAGGAAGGAAATTCTAACATATGCCACAACATGGATGAAGACATGCTAAGTGAAGTAAGCCAGTCACAAAAAGACAAATACTGTAGGATTTCACTTACATGAGATACTTAGGAGTAGTCGAAAATCAGGAACAGAAAGTAGAATGGTGGTTGCCAGGGGCTTGGCGGAGGGTCAGGGGGACAGGGGTTAGAATGGGGGGGTATTGTTTATTAAGTACAGAATATCCACTTTACAAGACAAAAAGAGTTATGGTGATGGATGGTGATGACAGCTGCACATTACTAATATATTTAATACTACTGAACTATATACTTAAGGGTGAATGGAATGCTGAATTCTTTTTTTTTTTTTTTTTTTTTTTTTAAGATTTTATTTATTTGACAGAGATAGAGACAGCCAGCGAGAGAGGGAACACAAGCAGGGGGAGTGGGAGAGGAAGAAGCAGGCTCATAGCGGAAGAGCCTGATGTGGGGCTCGAACCCAGATCGCCGGGATCACGCCCTGAGCTGAAGGCAGACGCTTAACCGCTGTGCCACCCAGGCGCCCCGGAATGCTGAATTCTATGTTGTATTTTATAACAAAGAAATTTTTTTTCAAAGGGTATACATCCGAAAGATACCAAAAAGAAGTGAGAGAGAGAGGGAGGAAGAAAGAGAGAGAAGGAGAAAGGAGCTAAAGAGTTATCAAAAAAAAAAAAAAAAGTCTAGTTGTCAGGCATATAGGGGGCACTCAACAAATTCCGCTAATACTAAGTACCTCCTATATGCCAAGCAATGAATGAGGCTCTTGCATGGATTTAATTTATGAAATGAATAAGTCACCAAAATCAAATAGCCACTGAGGGTTTCAAGTTCAGTAAACTATTCAAATGGAAGAAGCAAAGATGATGGCAGATTTCTATCAAAAGACACAGAGGTGGCTCAGTTGGTTAAGTGCCCAACTCTTCATCTTGGCTTAGGTCATGATCTCAGGGTTGTGGGACTGAGCCCTGAGTCAGGCTCCATGCTCAGCAGGGCATCTGCTTGATACTCTCCCTCTCCCCTGCCCCTCCCCTCTGCTTGTGCACTCTCTCTTGCTCTCTCTAAGATAAATAAATAGATCTTAAAAAAAAAAAAAAAAAGACACGGAAATAAAGATTTCACAAAAAGAAAGACACAGCCTAGCTGGAGATCTTGAAAATATGGAAAGGCCAAATATGTGAAATAAGCTAGGATAATGGTTGAAGAAAGCTACTGAGGACAGACAAGACATTTAAAAATGCATCAAATGTAAAACCAAAACAATGAACAGAAAAGAAGTCAAGTTGGAGATAAAAGGTTGCAAGAAATTAAATGAAGAAAGCACCTGGATATTAAACATCTACAGAATGAAAAGGCGCTGCAATCAGAGTAAAAGAGATTGCTACAAGAGTAAAGAGAAAAGGAAGTGAGATGAAAAATACAAAGCACGAATTCTGAGTCCAGAGTAAAACACCGACGAGACTATTTATCATTACTGTATTCTTCAAGTAAATTTTGAACTTTAATCTTAACATTCTTAGAAGATATATAAAATAAGACATGTTGATTTTCACTGCAAATCTATACAAATTTAAATTGATATAATTTCATACTTATGTTCTTATAAAAATGTAAGTATCTTTAAAACATTTCATTCTTATTTGAGAACTTTAAAAAAGGTTAACGATCACAAAGGAAAGTCAACTGGAAACAATAAAATCATCATATAAATCACGACAGAGAAACAGTCTCTTTAATTTCTCTAAAATATACCTTTTATATATATAAATCATTTTACTCTATTTCTTAGAAATAAAAAGATGTAAATGGATCAGTCACCGTTAACAACATACCAAATTGCATCACTTACTAAATTTCACACAAATGAGAAAGAGAAAATCAAGAAGATAATTAAACCCATACCTGTTCCAATGTGTTGGGAAGGTTTTGTCGGATGCATGGCACCATGACAGACATTTTGCTGAACGTTACTCTGTGAATGGATAAGGCCAGTTTGTGTAAAGAATTGATTAAGAGAAGAACAGAGATCAGCAAATTGAACCTGATCCAAAGACCAGTTCTTGAGATCTGCCTGTCTCATACTCTCCATCAAACCTATAAGGAAAGCATTAGAAATACTAGTTAGCATAATTTGTTCTGCAAACACTGCAAGGAAAATAGTAAGCCACAATTTTTTTTCACCTCTCAAAATTTCCACTGGTAGTGATTTACCATGCAATGAAAAATGACATTTAAAAATTATTCAAAGCCTAATTACTTCTAAATGTGGCCAAAACTTCTTTCAGAACTCTTATCTCTGAACCTCTGGTACATCAACTGACTGAAAGGCTTAATCATGAATTTTGCAGTGTTTCTAAATGTACTACCAACTGCAGCAGAAACACTATAAAAGGAGATACTTATTTCTCCTACAAAGAAAACTGTACCTATGAGAGAAAACAGGATCATGTATTTTTGGTTGTATGTCAGAAAAAAACCCATACTCACCTTGGAACTGTGAAAGGTCTACATCTGACCAATTAACACTGCTGGCAATTCGACAACTTTCTTTTAGCATATCAAGTGTTGCATACCAATCATTTGAAACACCTATAAAAATAATATCAACGATACTATAAATCTTGGATAGTCAAAGTTTGAAGTATATGGTACGGGAAGACAATGAGCTGAGCTTATTCCTAACACTGGAAGAACCCCATCCAGTCTTACAAATGGATTCACACCCATCATATCATGTGCTGGGGTAATGGTCTCTGTGAAACAGGCAGAGGGGTCTTATTTCTCTTCATTTTATAAATAAAAAGAAACTGAACCCAGAGAGGTGGCATAACTTAGCAAGGTCACTATGATGAATCTAAACCTTGAACCCTTGCCCTATCACCTTATAATGTCAAACTCGATTACTGCTTTTTACATTTGTACAGTACAATGAACGATCAGGTACAGCAAGTCAGGCAAATCAGTACATCTTCCCACCCACTATACGAAGTTCATTTTCCTGTCTTGTTATGACATTAAGAGATACGTTCTTTGTAACTCAGAGGCAGGTTCACATTTAGAAGTAACACACAGTATAATTTAAAGCACTGAGTTAAAGGAGGTAAATTAGATTGTATAGCAAGAGGACAAATTTCTTACAAGGCAACCTTAATAGAGAGAAATGCTTAGCACAGTCCTTCTGGCAAAGTAGCAAAAGAAAGGGCTGAGACATCTCTAAGAAATGCTGATGAATCCAAACCAGGGCATTTCTAGTCAGGAACAGCATCCTCTGATGTGGTATCATCAGGAGGGTTAAGACTCCACAGTCTGTATGTCAGCAAAGCGGTCACCACTCAGGGGCATGGGGCTTGAGCTGCACTCAAAGAAATAGTGCTGAGTAGAGGAAGAAAATCCTCCATTCAGTGACTGCTGCACAAATTATTCCATTATCAGAATCACCCCTGGATGGATGAAGGTAAGAACGAAGAAAAAGGATTTTTTGCTACATCACAGATAACTCTGTATCAACTACTGGTTACTTGATTTACAAAAATCTGCCAATTATGGATTTTTTTCAAATAAACAATGAACCAGAGACAACATGACTTTGCCCCCAGGCAACTTATCATTCAGGGAGAAATTTGTTGGGGGAAAAATAAGTAATGCTCTAATGAGCTACATTCAAGTCTATGAAACTTTCAAGTCCATCACCTGTAATAAATGTTGACTTGGCAATACAAAGCAATCTCCGCAAGACCCACTCAGTAAATGTTTACTGATTTTAGTCCTTTTGGAATTACTGCTGTTACAGGCTTTGAAGTCCTGACAGGCCAGATATAAATTCCAATTCTACCACTTATTAGTTCTGATCTTGAGCAAACTGCTTAACTTCTTTGAGTTACACTTTTCCTATCTATGAAATGTGGTAATTTATAGTTGATTTAGGAGAATAATATGAGATAATGTATCTAAATTGCCTATCACATAATGGGAACTCAAAAAACTGTTAGTTTCTTCCATTCCTTCTCCATTAAAGACAACCTGCTTAGTCTCATCTTATAAATGAGAAATGTATAACTCAAAGAGCTTATCACAGCCACAATGATTACTTCTAACTCCCTCAGGTGAAAAGCTATTTTCCTTCTGTGGCAAGCTACCACTGGTATAATAAAAGGCCACTAAGAGCGTAAGATGGATTGTTTTCAGCTGTAATAGTACTTTTTTCTCCCCTGGCAATCATTAGACTTACTAGAAAGGTATGACCACAGCATCACAGACTTCTACTGACACCAAATCTCTATAATCATTAGTCAATCCTTAAAATTATATTAAGAACAAGCTTAACTTTCTGAAGAGGGTGCTGACATTAAAAGGTAGGCAGCAGTGTAAATGATCTAAGTCAGAGAAAGCCAAATATCCTATGATCTCACTTATATGTGGAATCTGAAAACAAAAAAGAAACTGTTCCAATTTTAAACACACAGAACAAGTGAGCTGGGTGGGGAGGGAGATGGGCAAAATGGGTGAAGAGGAGTGGGAGGTACAGGTTTCTAGTGATGGAATAAGTCACCGGTATGGAAGGTATAGCATAAGAAATATAGTCAGTGGTATTTTACTAGCATTGTATGGTGACAGATAGTAGCTACACTTGTGAACACAGCATAAAGTACAGAGTTGCTGAATCACTGTGTTGTACAACTGAAACTAACGTAACATTACCCATCAACTATACTTAAACTAAAAAAAGTTTTTTAAAAAGGTAGACAATAGTGACTGACACTAAGAGTAAAAACAGGGGGCTATACTTACAGCTTTTTCTCTAGGTATAGACCTAAAAATAATTTCAAGATGTTTCAGGAGACTTTCCATCAAGAACTATACCAATTTTCAACTTTATTCTAGAACCTACTTAGAATTATTAACTGGGAAAACAAAATTAATTGTGAAAAGGAACTTACTAAATTTCAAGTACTGTGATATGCATTTTTGTACCTTGTGCAATTCCCCCCAAAATATATTATTTTTCCACTTTGCAAAAAAGGAAAGTTTCAGAAAAACTTAAGCTTTATAGCAAAGTCAGAATATGAGACAGTATGCACTATCTAAAGATCATTTCCCTGACAGCAGTTTAATTGCCTGAAATGATAATCAATTTTAATTGGTAAGAACTAGCACCATCTAGCATTTAGAAATTGTCCCTCCAGGATAAAAATCTCATCAGTGATTTGGATGGTAAGTGGACAGCCAGGTATTACCTAGCTAAGGGAAGGATCTGTATCTGCACAACTCCAAAGGGCACAATTCACCTTGTAGTCTATGTTGGGGGCACCCCTGGGAGTTCTGCAGTGCAGACGCCTGGTCTGTGAGCAATGTCAATTATGCATCTCACTAGAAACCATCAAGACCTAACTTAAGAGCAATAGATTTTTTAAAAACCAGGATATGAAGTATGTTTTCTTCCTTTGCAATCTATCTTTCTAAAATGAGATCCTTGGCAGGAATAAGCAAAGAAAGGAAGAGTGGGAACACTTTCTGAATACTTAAAGGAAAGGTACCAGACGAGGCACTTCCTATTTGTATTCTCAATGCGATCCTCATAACAACACTGTATACTAGGGTATTTTAGTTCCATTGTTATAGATGAGAAAATAGTTAAGACTAAAAGAAGTAACACATGAAAGGTCATACAAGTCATAATGAGGATTCAAAAATACAGGCTTTTCTGACATATCCCATACTCTTTCTTCTATACCATACCAAATCATAATAGAATGCAAACAGACTGTGCATCCCATTCTTTCAAATGCTCACAAAAACACTGGTTTTCCAGAAGGACAAAATGAGAGTTAACACCCAAACCTACAAGGGTTGCTGAGTTTGTCTACGTTGTCACAATAAATTTTAATCAAGAAAATCTCCAGGGTGCCTGGGTAGCTCAGTCGGTTAAGCGACCGCCTTCGGCTCAGGTCATGATCCTGGAGTCCCAGGATCGAGTTCTGCATCAGGCTCCCTGCTCAGTGGGGAGCTTGCCTCTCCCTCTGACCCTCCCCCCTCTCGTGCTCTCTCTCTCAAATAAAGAAAATCTTAAAAAAAAAAAAAAAAATCTCCAGATCAATGTATGGACTGAGTTACAACTACAGGATAACAACAAGGAAACACAAAAGACGACAGATGAGAAGGGTTTTGGTAGTAAATATACATAAGCCTCAGATAACAAAGAACAGACCCTAATCCACAGCCAAACCCAAGTCAGGAGACACAAACTTACCAGAATTACAGGATACCTGTTGTGGGGGTGGGGGTGCCTGATGTGTTAACGTCTGATGCTGATGGTTCGGATGATGCTGTATGTGTTGATGTGGAGAGGGGTGTTGGGGGTGAGGGGGCTGGAGCTGGTTGTGTTGCTGCGGGTGCGATGCTGGGTGCTGGGGACGCTGCGGATGCTGTGGTAAACCATGCGGTCGATGGGACGGATGTGGAGACGGCTGTGTGTGCATCTGGGAGTGAGGCAGTGAGACTTGTGCAACCGAATTACTGCCCGTGGTGCTGAGGCCACCGCCATGATTGTTGGACAGGCTGCTTTGGTTGCTATGTGGGTGAGAGCTCACTGTGCTGCTAGGAGAGTGCTGATACGAACACGAGGTGTGGGACTGCTGGGAAGATTCGGAAGGGATGGTCATCAAACCTAGACACAGGCAGAGAAAGCAAGAGCATTCAGAGTCAGATTTCGGTTATACTTTATGGCAGACATTTATGAAATTATTAACAGAGCAGAGGTATACATGTCAGGAAGCAACACTGGCTCAGTTGAAAAAGTGTCGATGGAACATCCACCATACACCAGTCTCTGGGATCACTGAGTAAGAAACACCACCCTCTGCCCTCGAGTAGCTCATGGTCTAGTAGAAGGGACAGACACTTAAGGAGATTATGTCCAGTAATATAAATACTAAGGAAGAAGTATACCAAGGGCATTCAGGAACAATGCTTCTTGTCTGTTCAGCTGGTCAGGAGCTGGAGATTTGGGAAAGCCATCCTTAAAAAGGCAGTATCTGGGGTGCCTAAGTGGCTCAATCAGTTAAGCATGTGACTCTTGATTTTGGCTCAGGTCATAATCTCAGGGTTTTGAGATTGAGCCCCAGCTAGTCAGGAGCTGGAGATTTGGGAAAGCCACCCTTGAAAAGGCAGTATCTGGGGTGCCTAAGTGGCTCAATCAGTTAAGCATCTGACTCTTGATTTCGGCTCAGATCATAATCTCACGGTTGTGAGACTGAGCCCCACATCAGGCTCCATGCTCAGCACGGAGCCTGCTTAAGATTCTCTTTCTCCCTCTCCCTCTGCCCCTCTCCCCACTTCTCCCTCTCAGGGAGGGGAGGAAGAAAGACAAGGTAGTATCTGAAGAAGTCTTGAAAGACTGAGCAAATGTTAGGGGAAAAGTGTGTGAATGCTAGGTCACATTCTGGATGGTTCTCTACAGACCTGAAGACCAAGAATTTGACAGAGGTGGAGAAAAGAATTAAGGCCCAGTTATTTCTGAACTCTTTCTTTGATGGCTCCAAAAACCTTTAAGTCAAAGGTGGCCAGAATTCTTAAAACTAAGCAAAACAGGGGCACCTGGGTGGCTCAGTCAGTTAAGCATCTGCCTTCGGCTCAGGTCATGATCTCAGGGTCCTGGGATCGAGCCCCACATCAGGCTCGCTGCCCAGCAGGAGTCTACTTCTTCCTCTGTGCTCTCTTTCTCCCTACCTCTCCCTTTCTCCCTCAAAAAAAAAAAAAAAAAAAAAGACTAAGCAAAACAAAATAGCCATCTTCACTGCTTTTTCATTCGGCTTATGGAATATTCTTGAGACACATACACTTCAGGGGCTAAGACTGCATAATTTATAGCACTAGAAAGTAAGGATTAAAGTCCCTGTACTGCCATCTGCACACCTGGTAACTCTGGGAAGTTATTAACCTCTGCAAGTCATAATTACCTCCTTTACAGATGGGCATGTATCTATTTCACAGAATTGTTGTGAGGATTAAATGCCATGGTGCAAGTGCAGGGTGCGGATGAGCTCAGTAAACATTAGCCGCTATGATGGTAATGATGATTAGGCCAGAAGTGCCTAATGTTAAAAATAATGTACTCTTGGTTTGCAGGTAGATGCTCATTTTAATAAATCTTATTGCAATATTTGGTTCGACATAACTAGGCTATTTTCATATCCCAAAGGATGGCACATACAATGTTTTACTGAACCAAAACACAACAAATTTTATTAAATGAAAAATAAAATCTTGCAGCACGGTATCAGTTAATAAAAGAACCAAACCTTTTAAATAAAAATATTCTCACACTGCCCATTAATAGCAAAATTGTATTAGAGTACATTGTAAGATAATCTTAAAACTTAGTAAGTTAAGGTAGTTTTATAGGTAGAAGAGCTAATAAAAGTTCTCGCCTTGGCCCTGGAAAACTGTCATTTGGAGGGAATCTATAGGGTTCTTACAGTAAGATGAGAAAAAGCAGCTATTTCATTGTCTATTTCCAAAAGGGAATCCAGATATGATCTAAACCAACCTTTTCAATTCTAATTTTTTTTTTTTTAAGTAGGCTCCATGTCCAGGCTCCAAACTCACAACTCTGACATCAAGACCTGAGCTGAAATCAAGAGCTGGACAACTCAACCAACTAAGCCTCCCAGGCACCCCCGACAAAGTTTTTACAATAAAATTTAGAGGGTGCCTGGGTGGCTCAGTTGGTTGGGCATCTGACTCTTGGTTTTGGCTCAGGTCATGATCTCAGGGTCATGCTTTGCAGGGAGTATGCTAAGGATTCTCTTTCTCCCTCTGCCCACCCCCAAATAAACAAATAATTTAATTA
The DNA here is from genome assembly GCF_023065955.2 of Ursus arctos. NCBI lineage: Eukaryota > Metazoa > Chordata > Mammalia > Carnivora > Ursidae > Ursus > Ursus arctos. The sequence continues at coordinate 72,447,438 of NW_026622786.1, read as the reverse complement.
GTGTGATGAAATATCATTAGGAGCTTCAGAGATTGTCATTCCTATTTCAAAGCCAGTATTTTTCTATTTTGATCACCACGTCTGGATCTCCTCAGCAAAGTCTTGTATTAGTCCTTTTTATACTTTCATAGACAATAAACTCAAATAAAATTTGAGAAAAATACATGAATCTTACTTTAACCAGAAAAAACAACTTCCTGTACAAGTTACTGATTTCATCGATATATATGTATATATAAACACTCGTATATAATATTAACTTTTGTAGTATCTGACAATGGTAAGTATTAAAATGTAAACTCTATAAACATAGAGATTTCTGTCTATTTTGTTCAATACTATGAATAGGTAAACTCTCTGAGCCGGGGTAGAAATAATCTGCCAAACAAAGTAATCAGGAAGTGCTTTAACAGAGTTCCCAACAATCTCTGATTAGTAGTTTATGGGGGAGGACAATGCGACATGTTCATCCTATCACATGACTCTGACCAAAGTAAAACCAGCAGCTAAAGGACAGTAACACATAATAGCAACAACCTAGCATTTGGTTGAGATGTAGCTGGGCATCTCAACCAAAATCACTTTTAGTGTTAAAATCTGATTTAAGTATGTTGTATAAAACAGTGACCCAGAGCTTCCCACTAACCAGTAGGTTCACTTATAAGTGCCATACGTGAAATTGCAAATTTGGTGCTACCATATTCCACTAGCTATCTCTATGCTAATAACAGTCAGTACAGACAGGAAAGGCACATCTATTCCTGTAGTGCAACATTTACCACTCAAACGCTTCACGTGCCAGACATCACTAATTAACTATGGCAGTATTTCCCACATGGCACAGATGCAGTGTCAGAATTCTTCAATACGTACTCCTCCAGGACACCACTAGTAAGTGAATTATGTATGCAAGATGAAATTAATCTGCATTCTTGGGCTATTATATAAATATATGCAGGGTATGGTAAAGGCACAAAGACTACTCAATCCTGACCACAACGATACTGTTCAACGATGCAAGAAATACAACAGCTACTATGTGAAAATAATTCTTAAGAACATTTTTCAATAAAAATTTACAAAACAGTATTTTAAAAACTCCACTTGAAAATAATAGGATATGAATGTCAATTATACTTCAATTACACAAAAACACCCCCCGCCCCCAAGAAAACACTCACCTTGTTGACTAAGTGACTGCTCAAAAACTGACTTATAAAGGCTCCGAAATGAGGCACTGAGATCTTCAAAATTATATTCTGAGAAAAGTAGCTGTTTGTCTCGTTCTGGAAGGTTGTACTGTGGCTGCTGTTGAGGAGTTAATGACTGAGAGACTGGTTCTGGGTGGTTTGTTACCTAATATTAAAAGAAAATACTACTAATTTAGTAGCTCTATATATCAGAATTGGTCTGTTACATAAAATATATAACTGAAAATATTAGAATAGTTTCTAGAACCCAAAGGAAATAATGCCCCTGTCCTTGGCTTTCCCATCCTCTATTAAGCTGGGTACACATGAAGGACAAGACCACAAAACTGTTAACTTGGATTTTGAAGAACCACAAAAATCTAATCCAACCTCCGCATTTCACAAAAGAGGGGAAAGAGTTCAAAGAATTTAAATGACTTTCCCAAGATCATACAAATAAATGATGGGCTAGGCGTGGAACCCTTCCAGTTTCTGTAGAATCTTCATCTTGATTTCTACTGAAGCAATTTCACCTCAACCTCCATTCTACTACATTACTAACATTTCTCATTCATTTATTCAATTAATCTTTAAGTATTTAAACTCAAATACTGTGAGTACTGTGAGTCAGGTTGCATGGTGCTACCCAAAGCAGAAAAGAGCTTCAATACACCTAACTCTTCACTTCTAGAGAAAAAAAAATTTTTTAATGAAACTAAGGGGAAATGAGAAATGAGGGTAACATAAAATCGATTCTGAGAAAAACAGAATACAGCATGGCTTTGAGCTATGCAAAGAAAAAAAATACCATAAACACCTAAAAAATAAGAATTATCACTGAAGGCAGCACAATTAGAAATAAAAAAGACCAGCTGTATCTCTTAAAGATTATATCAAGGGGTTAAACTGCCATTTTTTTAGTGCTTTGAAAAATTAAAATATGAACACTCACTGTAAATTTATGCAGCCATTCAAAATGATGCTCACAAGTCTGCAATAACAGAAAAATATGAATTTTGTGTAGGGGAATGGCTCCACCACTGGCACTCTGGTGACCTTACACATCTCTCCACACAGGCCATTGGAGGCAAGGCTCAATGGCAGGATGACCTAAGCCTTGGTGATTATCCTGGAACACGGAATGTGAGTGGTCTTATGAGAAGCAAAAATTCTCATCCATCTCTCATCCGCCTTCCTATTTTGCAGGAGGCAGCCACGGAGCAGTTTCTCATCCACCTGTCTATCTTGCAGGAAGTTGCCAAGAGACAGTTCTCAACTGCCTCCCTACTTCCAGAGAGGCAGGGACTTTCTACTTTACTCTCCCAAGGTACAGCTGTGAGTCATACAATATGGAATTTGTTCCTCCACTACAGTGACCTACCACTTGTGAAGTCTGTCATCTGGCTCCTCCAGTTAGATGTCATCCTGTGGGATGCGGGGAACTGGCACATACCCGTCTGGCCTATATCTAAGTAATAACCATGTCTCTGTGCATTTGGGCTCACGGTGTCCTTATAGGATCAATCTATGTACATGTGGCAAGGCTGACCAGCAGCTGGTGCTGTACTGTTGCTTACAGAGTATTTGATGACCACCTGATTATCTTGTTAAAGGAAAAAAGCACAGTATATGATATCTAGCTTTTCAAAGTAAGTTTAACCCTCCTACATGTACTGACATAATAGACATGTTTGTTCTTTCTTCTGTCACCTAGTTCTACAAATTTAATTTTTTCCTTTTATTATATTTTGTGATACTGGACTCTCACTGTCAAGATTTTCTATATTCACGTTATTTTTAAAAAACTTAAAATCATTAAGTCTTTGCTTAGTTTGCTTAAATGCTCCAACTAGTCCTTTTACACTACAATTTCATCGTTACTGAGTGCTTTAATTTAGTTCACCTCTCGATCGGCATTTTCAGAAAGGCACACGAAAACAAACATAGGAAGCATTTTAAGCTCTGTGTATCAAAGAATGTCTTTCTCTTGACTTCACATATGAATGCAAATTTGGCTGGACATAATATTTATAAATCCAAACCTATCCCTCAAAACTCTACGTGCAGTATTAGTCCATTACCCTCTTGTATTTAGCATTATAGAAGTATGATTTGTGTTTCTTTGAATGCACCTTATTTCTTTTACCAGAGTATTTACATGGATAATCGATCACTTTTGAAATTTTAAAATTTATTGTGATGGGTCTAGATATAGGTTTTTCCCCCATTAACTTTTCCTATAACTCAGTAACACTTTTATAATCTCTATTTCTTTGAAAACTGCTTCTGTACCAACTATTCTAGCTTCTTCTTCAGGGACACCTGTAATTCTCAATTCTCCAAATCTACTATCTTCTCTGACATAATTGTTATTCCTTTACCTGTTACTTCTGCATTCTGCAAGAATATTTCAGGTCCTTTCCCCCAGAGCACTGACAACAGCTTTGCAGAGCCACCTTTTGTTTTCCTACATTCAATGTGAATTTTAATTCTGCTCCCTCAGTTTTGGTTTCCCTTGTGTTATTTTTTTATTTATGATTCCCCTCCCCTATATATCTTTGTCCTGTGTAAGGTTTTACCTATTTACTCATCCTGGAACAGGGAATGATCTGGTGAGATCAAATTTAAACCAATGTACAGTGCAGTGTATGGCTCCTGGGCTTTGTTCTGTCTTCTAGGGAGGACAGTTGCCAGATGATTTAAAAAGAGGTATCAGATAACACAAGGGTCATGTTCTTATAATAGGTAACAAAATCAGCACACACAAGTATAGTTTCGTTTTCCAGACCAAAATTAAAAATACAAGACTGGTTAACAATTGGGTACCAAGTCATCCTAAGCTTTGAGATTTGCAGAATTCCCCCTTCTCAGATCTACAGCTGGAAAACAAGGCGATATACACATTCTCTAAACTCTTTTATCAAGGACTGTAATCATCAAATACAGCTTTGCAGACTGAAGTATAACTTTTTTCCCATTCTAATTACTTTTCACTTGGATAGAGAACAGATAAAGTAGACAAAAATAATAAAACATAGTATAACCACATATTTGCATCTAACCTGGTAAAATACAAGTACCCAATTAAAACACTATCAAGATAGGAATCTGCTCTACTAATCTAAGCTAAATGAACTGACTAGTGAAAAATATACATCTTCACTTTTTATTCTCACTTTAATGACATTTGGCTTAGTTTTAAACACTAAAGGAGTACTCAACAAAGAAGTTAACTTCACCAAGACTTACCGGTGTATAACTATGCACACTTCCAACACTGTTCAAATTAACAGATGCCAAACTCTGGTCTGAGAGACTGTTGTTAAGGCTACTGCGTGGGCTATCACTACCATCCTGATCGGTGTTGTACAAGGTTACCTAGAAGAGAAAAACATTTGCATAAGTAGTTCTCACTGTAAAGAGTACTTTCTAAGCAACTCTACAAAAAAACAATTAGGTTGGTATATGGCAGAAAGACAAAACGTTAGTGGTCTTTCCTACCCCAATCCATGCCCTTCACTGCTAATTCCATGTTTACCATGAAATAAATTACTCTCAAACTGAAAAATATCCTATCCAAAAGTACATAAATTCAATATACTATCAGGTATAACTAGTTCATCAACATTTAATAAGGGGATTACAGGTTTTCACTGTTAAGTATTTCTACAATGTATAAACTTATTTTTACTCAAGCTTTAAGCAAAACTGTTATTCTCTTCTATCAAAATACTAGGCACTGAAAAGAACACAGAAAAGGAATTTTTAAAAATCACAGGCAGCACAGTGGTTATATTATTGAAAACTGGATACTCAACTGTCCAACGTACTTGCAAAATCGTAAGTATGTGATCTAATTTTTAAAAATAGCAACAATTATGGGGCACGTAGGTGGCTCAGTCAATTAAGCATTCCACCCTTGGTTTCAGCTCAGGTCATATCTCAGGGTTGTGGAATCAAGCCCTGCATCGGGCTACACGCTCAGCACAGAGTCGGCTTGAGATTCTCTCTCCCTCTGCCCCTCCCCGCCACGCTCCCTCTAAAATAAATAAATAAATTGTAAAATAAATAAATAAATAACAATAAGATGCTAACATACACATCGGATGCTAAGGACTATAAATCAAACTGTTAACAGTGGTTAACCAGCAGGGGGCTAGGCATCCCTGAAGACTTTTATCACTGTTATTAGCATTATAACTTTTAATTAGAAACAAAAAAATACATTTTAAAAACAGATAATTAGCCTAATTATCCTTCAAGGTTGGTACAACCAACTTTCCTTTCTATCCTCCTACTTCCATGGCCACAATACATTAGCTTTACAGTAAAACTAATTTTTATCGACTACTAGACTGTTAGCTCCTTCAGTCCCCAATAAGTAATCATAACCAACATAGTCCTTTCTATTCCGTATACAATTAATAAATATTTGCTGACTTAATAACCATTTGAGCTATCACTTATCATCACCCTTCTGTTTGTGCTAAGAATGGGATCACGCTAAATGCTACAAACATCTGCCAAAAGAGGCCAAATATGTAGAAAACTAGGCATGTACCCCTCTATACTAAGGGCAAAACCAAACTGTCCCCCATTCACATCAGCTAGGAACAATAACATGCCTAGGAACTAATTTGGGAAAAGAATAAAAGATAAACTAGAGAAAATAAAGGAAACTCTGGCAAACACCTCCAATGTAAATTTCATTTAAAAAAAAATCAAGCTTATGGGTTCCTAGCCAACAAATTACAAGCACCCTATGGTAATTTTCTTAGCCACTCACACACTCTCCTACCCATGCTCAGTTACCTACCACCCAAGTCAGAAATTTTGGACAAAATCTTAAATAGCTTATTTTTCATCTGGAAAAAGGATAAACATTTTTATTAAAATGTAAGATATACATAAAGTACACAGATTACTTGTTTATTACAAAATGGGCATACTTATGTAATCACCACCTAGAACAAAGTAGAGAACAGTTCTCAAACTCTGATCCTAGAACACTTTTGAGGTCTTAAATAATTGAAGAGTCAAGGAGCTTCTTTATGCTGATATATCTATTAATAATTGGCATATTATGTCCCCCCAAATAATAATTGGCATATTATATATTAAAACATATTATTAGGGGCGCCTGGGTAGCGCAGTCGTTAAGCATCTGCCTTCAGCTCAGGGCGTGATCCCGGCGTTCTGGGATCAAGCCCCATATCAGGCTCCTCCGCTAGGAGCCTGCTTCTTCCTCCCACTCCCCCTGTGTTCCCTCTCTCTCTGTCAAATAAATAAATAAATCTTTAAAAAAGAAACCATATTATTAATTTAAAAATAACAATTATAAACCCAACTAAATGTTAACATAAGAAATATTTTCTCCCAATAAACAAAATTAGAAAGAATTTCCTTGTTTTACATTTTTGTAAATCTCAATGCCCGGCTTAACAGAAACAGCTGGATTCTATTACCCACTTCCGTATTCGATCTGCTGCAATAAGTTGTTTCGGTGGAAAAATACAAAGAAAACCCAGCATATCTCTCTCTCTCTCTCTCTCTCTCTCTCTCACACACACACACACACACACACACACACACACACACACACACTTCCTGAAAAGGGAAGAATATTTTTAACAGACTTTCAGATTATTGTGGATGGTCTTTTTTGATACTACATCAAAACATGACAAGTGATAATTTTTTAAAGATTAGTTGCAGTGTGGATCTAAAAACATACCAATAAATTTTTCATGCTGTTAAATTAAAATCCTCTGTTCTACCTTGTACACTGAATGGATCATTCATCCAAGCATGATTTTATAACATTATGCACTGGCCATCTGGAAAATACTGGTTCACTAAGTTATACATATTTTCCAAATACTGACACATTTCATTATGCCACATTAGAACATCATACTTGCTAACATCACCAATGATTTCTTTAAAGAAGAAATCTTTAAAGTCTGCTATCAGACTGACTGTGGTGGATAAAAGTTTTCCAAATTTCCATTTTTTGCTTAAACGCTCAAATTTTATCATTGGCAAAAGATACTGTCAATTGTTTTCCTTGAGGTGACAAACTCACTTTGTTCATTATCAAGAAAACATCTGCCAAATCTGAATAACTAGTGTCAGTTGTTCTTTCAGGTAAAAACGATGATGCGCGAACAGAGCAGCTAGCTCCACATCCAGCTCACCCCACCCCACAAGGCAGGCTGCTCTTCCCTGAAGACACCTACTGTACTTCAGCATGTAGTCTCAGTGCTCTATGCACACTTCCCATTTCATCACAGAGTATTAAAAAGACATGTACCCAAAGGTCACAACTTAATAAAACGATTTTTTCCTGCTTCACCAAGGGTATCATTAAGTTGAACTAGTATTCTTTTTTTCAACCTGAGGGGTGTGGGCAGTGACGAATACAAGGACTACTAGTACACTTCTGTGTCACTGCCTTGATTTGCACTAATATTTACATACCGCTGCTTTTGCTGCATCAATGAATATAGAAAAATAAAGGAAAAGGCAAATAATATTTTAATATTATCATAAAAATGGTCTGACCTCATGGAATCCCTAAAAAGGGTCTGAGTTACCTAGGTGTCCAGACCACAGACCCTCTGATACAGAACACAACCAGCACTCCTGAAGGCCCATTCATCTGCTCTCCCAATCACTCGCCAGCCAGTCATTATCCATGCCCATCTCGGACACGGGCACCCACTATACCAACTTCTGCTACTATTGGTTGGTTTATGTGCTTTTTGAACTAGGTATAAATGGGATCATATAAAATGTATATCCTTTTCTGTCCTCTTACAGTAAAATCTGCTAAAAGATTACACAAAGCTTTGTTTTCTCTTACACTAATATCTGCTCTTACATCTTTATTACTTCATTATAGTCCTTAAAATTCATTTTACTTTTTTCACCCAACTGAGAGCTTTGTAGTTTTATCATTTATAGCTCAGATCCACCTGGAACTGACTTTTGTGAATGGAAAATCTGATTTTCCCATTGTTCCAGCACCATTTGTTGAAAGACATCACTGAGTTGTGTTCCATAAGTCTATTTGTCTTATGCCAATACCACTTTTTCAATTATTGTAGGTTTACTCTTGATATCTGGAAGTATATAAATTCTCTACCATACATTTTCTTTTAACATTATCTTCAACTACCATTTGCCACTTGGATTCCCATTTATATTTTAAGATCAGCGGGCCATTTTCTACTCCCTTCCCTTCCACAAAAAAGTACTGTGGACCTTTGATTGGGATATTAAATCTGTAGATCAATTCAGGAAAAACTGACTTCTTTACAATAATCTTCCTTATGAAAATTATGTATCTGTTTATTTGTATCTTCTTTGTTTTCTCTCAGTAATTTTTTATAGTTTTCTGTGTAGAGTTCATCTTCTACTTAATCCTAGGTATTTAATGTTTTTGAATGCTAATATAAGTTTTATTATCTCTTTAATCTTATTTTCTAATTGTTCGACTCATACACAGAAATGCAACTGATTTCTAAAGTCAAACACTGATCTTATATCAAGAACTTGTTAAGTTCACTTATTAATTCTAAGAGTTTATTTGTAGATTCTTTTGCATTTTCCATATAAACAATCATGTCATCTGTGAATGACAACTTTGTTTCTTTGACAACTTTGTTTCTTTCTCAAAGTTTATGTTTAACATTCGTTTCATAACACTTCCATTTCTCCTCTACTTGCCTGAATACCATTGTTGTCCTATATTTTACTTCTAAGTGTTATATACCCACAATATATTTTTGTTATTTTTGCTTTAAACGGTTTGTCTTTTAAAGAGATTTAAATTTTTTAAAACTATTTTATATTTACCTACATAATTACCATTTCTGGTCCTTAATTTCTTTCTGTAGATCCAGATTTCTAGTTGTTACCAGAGTGCACTAATATTCTATATATACCTTTTTAGTCTTTTCATGTGCTTCATTTTGTCTTTTGCTATATCTTCAATAATCTTTCCTTCTACGATGTCTACCCTATTAATTCCATCCACCGTATTTTTCAAATAAGATATAATTTTTATCTCCAAGAAGTTTGATTTGGATTTTAAAACATATCTTCCATGTGTCACATACATGTTCAACCTATCTTTTTACTCCTCCATGGAATACAGTTATAAAAACTGGGCTTTTTCCAACTTTACTGAGATATAATTAACACATAAGTTTAAGGTGTACAATGTGTTCATTTGATACATGTATATTCTGCAAAATAAATACCACCGTAGCATTAACACCTCCATCACCTCACATAATTACCATTTCCTTTTTATGAGAACATTTAAAATCTACTCACTTAACGACTTTCATGTATACACGAATACAATATTGTTCACAATAATCACCATGCTATATAAAAGATCCCCCAAACTGAATCATCTTATAACTGAAAAGTTTATACCTTTTGACTACCATTTCTCCATTTTTCCTGCCCCACAGCCCCCTGGTAACCATCATTCTACTTTATACGAATTAGGCCTTTTTAAGATTCCACATATAAGTGATATCATACAGTATTTGTCTTTCCCTGCCTGACATTTCACTTGGCATAATACCCCCAAGGTCCATTCATGCTATCTCAAATGGCAGGATTTTCTTCTCATGGCTAAATAATGTTCCATTCTGCGTGTGTGTGTGTGTGTGTGTGTGTGTGTGTGTGTATACACACATGTGCACAGGCGCGCACGTGTGAGCACCCCCCCATCCCTACCCCCACTTCATTACCCAGTCATTAACTGATAGGTTAATTTCTATATCTTGGCTTATGATAATTATTTATGTTGTTTTATACTAATCCTATCATCTGCGTTATATCTGGGTCAGCTCTGATTAATTTTCTCCTCATTATGGTTGGTTTTGGGGGGGGGTTTCTTTCTTTTTTTTTTTTACTACTTCTTTGCCAGCCTGGTAATTCTTTAATTGGGTGCCAGACCATTGTGAATTTACTTCATTACATTCCTTAAAATTCATTTTATTTTTTTTCACCCAACTGAGAGCTTTATAGTTTTATCATTTATAGCTCAGATCACACTGATAAGTGCTAGACATTTTTGTATTCCTATAAACGTTCTTGAGCTTTATTCTTGAACACAGTTAAATTATTTGACAACAGGAATGAAGTATTGATACATGCTGAAAATGTGTTTAATGAAAGAAGTCAGACATAACAAGTACATATTATATGATCCCATTTATATGAAATGCCCAGAATAGGAAAATTCATGGAGTCAGAAAGTAAATTAATAGTTATAGGAAATGGATAGAACAGGGAATCAATGGTAATATATACAGGCTTTTCTTTCTGGGGTGATGAAAATGTTCTGGAATTACATGATGGTTAATGGTTGCACACTCTTGTGAATATACCAAAAGCACCAATTACAAACTTTAAAAGGGGAAATTTTATAATGGTCTCTGAATTACATCTAAAAAACTTTAAATCAAATTTTAAAAGTAGAATTACTTGGAAACAGATCAATACTTTCAAGTTTTGCTTTGAAGGTATGTAGATAGGACCAGAGCAGAATTTTTAAAATTTAGAATTTTAGAATTTTAGTCTAGGGCTAATTTTATTCTACTACTGAATCGAAATCCTGAGTACTTTACCTAATGACCTGTGAATTTTGAAGACTTTCACTTTTGTGTGAACAGTAACTATGCCTGGCCCTTCAGGAGTATCAGTAATTTTCCACACTAATCCTTGCAGGTGGTTCTTTCCCTAGTCTTCCTTACTCATGCACTGATAAGTATCCAACTGAAGACTCAGGGGCACCCTCAGCATCTGGAATTCTCTCTTGGTGTACGTTTCTCCTCTCTGATATGCTGCCCTGTGAACTCTAACCACCTCGGGGATTTCATGATCTCCCAGCTCCACCTGGCTCAACTCAGGGAGACCTCTGGGCCTTGGAAACTTTCTCTAGACAGTAAGCTAGGACAATCATAGGGTTGACCTTATTTGTTCACAATTTCTCAGGAATCACTGTCCTATGGCCCAATCTCTTGAAAACCACTGTTTCATGTATTTTGTCTATTTTTTCAGTTGTTTCAGTTAGCAGAGTAAATTTAGGCCCTGTTATTTCACCTTGGCCAGAACCAACAAATCTTTACAAAGAACCAACTTCTTGTTTGTTGACTTATTTTTTATTACCTTTGTCTTCTTCAGATTTATCTTGCTCTTTATCTAGATGCTTAAATCATTAATATTCAATCTTTCTTCTATTCTAGTACACACATTTAAGGCTAATACTTTAACTGCACTCCTTCTACAGGCTTTCATATTTCTGTTTGTCATCAATTCAAAGTATTTTCTCTTAGGATTCTTCCTTGATCCCTGAGTTATTTATAACTATACCAATTAATCTGCAAACTTTGGGTGATTATCTGATCATCTATTTGCTATTACTTCTATTTTAATTCCACCGTGCTCGAAAATACACACTATATGGTGCTGGTCTTCTGAAATTTGCTTAGACTTCCTTTATGACTTAGCATAAATCAGTATTACATGATCAATTTTGGTAAATATTCCATGTGCATGTAAAAAATGTATATCCTGGGGGTGCCTGGGTGGTGCAGTCAGTTGAGTGTCCAACTCTTGGTTTCGGCTCAGGTCGTGATCTCAAAGTCATGAGATCGAGCCAAGTCAGGCTCCGCACTCAATACAGAGTCTTCTTGAGACTCTTTCTCCTCTGCCCCTCTCCCCCCCACTCTCTTGCTCTCTCTCTAAAATAAGTCATTTTTTAAAGTATATTCTGCAATTGTTAAGTGTAATCATATTTTACATATATATACACATACACACACACACACACACATACATCAAGTGGATCGAATTTCCTTATTTCCTGTTTCAAATCTTCTATACCTTTAATTGGATTTGTTTGAATCGTTATGTTTTGATTTTGATCTGCTTCTTCTATGAGTTATAAAGAGACATATGTTAAAATCTTCCTCTTTGGTCAAGGACTTGTCCATCTCTCCTTTTAGTTTTGTCAGCTTTTGAGGCATACATAAATTTACTATTGTTTCTTATTGAAATGATCCTTTTTGCATAATAAAATATCTTTGTTTTCAGTAATGTGTCTTGTCCTTTAAGATATATCCCTTGCAGGGAGCCTGGGTGGCTCAGCTGGTGAAGTGTCTGACTCTTGGCTCAGGTCATGATCTCAGAGTTGTGAGATCAGGCCTCACGTCGGGCTCCAAGCTCAGTGCAGAGTCTGCTTGAGAGCCTTCCTGGCTCCCTCTCCCTCCCCTCTGCTCTTCCCCCACTCACACTCTCTTTCTCTCTAAAAAAAAATAAAATCTTTAAATATGTATACGTGTGCGTGTGTAATTCTTTAAGATACATCTCTTGTAAGCAGCACACAGCGGAATTTTATTTTTTCATCCAGTCTGACAATCTTTGACTTTTAAATGGACTATTTTGTACATTTACATTTTATTCCTAACAGAACTCAAATCTTTTTTTTTTTTTTTTAAGATTTTATTTATCTATTTGAGAGAGGAAGAAGCAGACTCCCTGCTGAGCAGAGAGCCAGATATGTAACTCGATCCCAGGATCCTGGGATCATGACCTGAGCCGAGGCCAGATGCTTAACCAACTGAGCCACCCAGGCACCCTACATAACTCAATTTAAACATATTTGTTTTCCCTATCTCTTCTTTGTTCATTTCCTTTCTCCTTTCTTGTCAACTTTTAGATATATTATTTTTCCTTATTTTATATTATTTTACTATTCTTGTAGTAAACAATATGACCAGTATCTGAGTATTGTTAAAAACTCAAATTTCCAGGGGTGCTTGGTTGGCTCAGTTGGTAGAGTGTTGTGAATTATAGTGAATTCAAGCCCCATATTGGGTGTAGAGATTACTTAAAAAAATAAATCTTTGGGGCACCTGGCTGGCTCAGTCAGTGGAGCATGTGACTCTTGATCTCACGGTTGAGTTCAAGCCCTACACTGGGTGTGGAGATTTCTCTAAATAAAATCTTAAAAAAAAAGTTCAAATTTTCAGACCCCAAGTCAATGTACTAAACCAGAAATTCTCAGGTGAGGTCCAGCAATTTGGGTTTTAACAAGCCCTCCTAGTTACTGTGACATACGCTGATGTATTAAAAGAACCACTGCCCGAAGTATCACAACATGCTCTTGACTTAGTACTTTTACCACTTCCAATGCAATGCAAAGACTTTAACTGTATATACAGTTGATCCTTAACAACATGGATTTGAACCACATGGGTCCACATATACAAACTTTTTTCAATAAATACAGCATAGGGGCACCTGGATGGCTCAGTCAGTTAAGCGTCTGACTTCTTAATTTCAGTTCAGGTCATGATCTCAGGGCTGGGCATGGAACCTGCTTAAGACTCTCCCTCTTCCTCTCCCCCTGCCTCTCCTCCCACTTAAAAAAATCTTTAAAAAAACAAAAAAAGAGATAAATACTGCACAGTTACTAGGGCGCCTGGCTGGCTCAGTAGGTAGAACATGCAACTCTTGATATCAGGGTCGTGAGTTCAAGGTTGAGTGAAGAGTTTAATTAAAAAATATAAATAAACAGGTGTGCCTGGGTGGCTCAGTAAGTTGAGCGTCTAACTTCAGCTTGGGTAATGATTAAGATCCTGGGATCAAGCCCCACCATCAGGTTGGGAGTCAGTCTGTCCTTCCCCCTCTGCCCATCCCCCAATTCATGCTCGTGCATACTCTCTCTCAAATGAACAAAAATCTTTAAAAATAAATAAATAAAAATACAGTACAGTACTGTGAAAATATTTTTCTCTTAAGATTTTTTTCTTTAGCTTTGTTGTAAGAGTAACAGTATATAATGCATGTAACGTAATAAAACATGTATTAATCAACTATTTATGTTATCAGTAAGGCTTCTGGTCAACAGCAGACTATTAGCTAAGTTTTGGGGAAGTCAAAAGCAGATATGCAGATTTTCAACTTTGCAGGAGGCAATGGGGATGGCACCCCCTAAACTCCACATTGTTCAAGGGTCAACCATATTTCTTTCTGTCTTACCCTTTGTATTGTCATGTCTTTTAACTTCCATAGTATTTTAGACTCAAAGGCACTGTGTTATGTAACAGAACTGCTATCGTTGTAAACAATACATAGATTTATCAACAGACATACTCTTACAGTGTTCTTCACATTCTTCCCCCTCACAGGGTAATTTCCTTCTATCTGAAAAATTAATTCCCCCTCACTGCTTAATACTGGTGTACTAGTAACATATTCTGATTTTGCTTCTGTAAAAACCTACTTATTTAAACTTCATTTTTCACAGAAATTTTAATTGTAGAAATCTGGTTTAGCAGGTATTACCTTTCAGCAGTATATAGATTTCATTCTTGTGTCTGGTTTTTATCATTTCTATTCAGAAGTCAGTGCCTGGATTACTGTTGTTCCTTTGAAGTTGCCTGTTTTTTTGTTTTTAGCAGCTCACTATTTTTTTGCCTAGTAAGGTTTTCTTTTCATTAATTCTTCTTGAGGCTTTCAAGAAATTCTTCAATCTATATACTGTGTTATCTTTCATCAGTTTAAAAAATTTTAATATATTGTTTCTTCTTTATTCCTTTTTCCTCTCCTCTGAAACCCAAATAACAAGTTTGTTAGACCTCTTCCCTATATCCCATTTATCTGTGAAGCTTTTCCGAATTTTCCATTGTTTTTCTTTGTGTTTCAATCTCTGTGTTTTCTACTGACATTTCTTCCAGTTCACTATTCTCTCCTCTGGTGTGTCTAATCGGTTGTTAAACCCATCTATCAAATTCTTTATTTCAGTTATTATATTTTTTCAGTTCTAGAGTTTCCTCCTGATTCTTCCACACAGATTCTAATTCTCTGATAAATTTTCTATAATTCAACTATTTTCTTGGACATATTAGTTACAGTTATTTTAAAATCATTATCTAGATCACTTGTAAATATGTTTATGCTGTTTTTCCCTACCTATCCCCTTGTTATTTAATTATTTGGTCCTGTTTCCTGTAATGTCTAAAATTTTTGACTGAAAGTGAGATCTTACTTATGAAAACTTGTAAAAGCTCAAGACGATGTTATTTCTTCCAGAAAGCATTTAGTTTTCTTTTGGTATATAGAAAAATATTATCAACGACCTTAGCAACAACTTGAAGCTGGTCTGTTCTGGTTTGCTCTTACTCACAGATCATAACCTTCTGAGATACTGACTTGAAAGACTAGAGTGTTTACCATGGCTCCCTTCTTCCTTGAAAATCATGAACAATAATTTTTGTTCCCTATTTCTCTGTGAAACTGCTTGATTCTGAGTAGTGAAAAATCCACTTGATTTGTCTATGCCTGAGCCTAAATACCTACGAGTTAGGAGTAAGCAAATGCCTTAAGTGGGTATTACTTGCAAGAAGCTGATCTCACTTCTAAGATTCAAGAAGATCTTAGTCCTCAACCCCTGGATGTTTGGTAGCCTCAAACTCCAGTTTTTGTCCTCCTAGCCCAATGACTGCTCTAGGCTTCTGCTTTCTGTTTAGCCTCTTTGCCATGCATTGAGACTTGAGAAATGTCCCAAGGGAAATATGCATGGCTTATCTCAATGCATTTCCCTTTTTCCTGGGATCGTTAGCCCCGAAGTCCTGCCTTTTCTGTTCTACAATGCTGCTCCCCCTCTTTTTAATTGGTGGGGGGGGGGGGTGGTATTTTATATAGATAGAAGGATTAATCTACTAGCTATTCCATCATATCTAGAAGCAGAAGTCCTTTAAAAACTCCTTTGACCCCCATATTACTTCATTGTGAAGTCCTAGCATTACTATTTTCTAATTGTTTCCTAATAGCTGTAACTATCCACATTTAGGCCTCAGTATCTCCTACTTGGACAACTACAAGGAATAGTATTGGATATTTCTGATTCTAGCCTATATGTTCCACTAGAAAGTCTCAAGTTTAGATGGGCACCATTAGGGATTGTTTGTTTGTTTGTTTGAATTTTTAAAAAAAGATTTTATTTATTTATTTGACAGAGAGATAGAGAGAGCCAGAGAGCATGAGTGGGGGGAATGGCAGAGGGAGAGGGAGAAGCAAGCTCTCCACTGAGCAGGGAGCCCGATGTGGAGCTCGATCTCAGGACCGGGATCATGACCTGAGTGGAAGGCAGACACTTAACCAACTGAGCCACCCAGGTGCCCAGGGATTATTTCTTAAAGTACAGATTTCTGAACCCTATCTTTAAGTATAAAATAAATGATGTGGCAGGCCTGCAATAATACCTTGGAATTACCACCAGCACCACTAAACACACACGCACGCACACACCCACATACACCTCCCCTAAATGATTCTGATGAAATCATTCCATGGATTGGTATTTGGAAAAAATCAATACTCTATACCTCAGCTGCCAGTTTCTTTCTAAACTGTAAATCTGATCAGTCACTAAGATGATAGTCTGCTTCTATTGGTTTATTATCTTTCTACAAATAAAAAGATCCTATGTATACTATATCAGTACAATTATGTATAAATATATGTGTGTGTTTATGTGTGTGCATGATAAAGTAGAAGAGATAAAGCAAGAACAGTTGAAAGCAAGGGAGAGAGGAGAAGAGGATAAAAGCAAGATTTGAAAGTGAGACTGAGAGTAGGAACATGAGACATATATGGCTTTTCAAGGTGCTCATGGTCTAGCAAGGGAGAAAATACACACAGAGAACTTAGTTACTTCATGAATCTCCCAGAGCCTTTTTAGGGTTTTGAGATATGAGCTTAAGAAATTACCTTGTAAAAAACACTTGTATTCCCCTAGGTATCTAATCACTTGGCATGAAATTTTGAAGTTTTCACCATTGCTTCAAAAAGAAAAGAAAAGAGAAGGGGAAGGGAGGGGAGGGAAAGGGGGAGGGGAGAAAAGGAAGTGGAAGAAAGGAAGGGAAGGAAAAGAAAGGAAAAGACAGCACACTACTATATACTATTTCTGGATATACACCTACACTTGAGTATCATGAAACAGGTTGACCACCATTCAAAGAACTCTATGAGTTTGTCCAAATTATTCATTTTACTGGATTCTGTTGACCCCTTGGAAATCTGACAATTTTTTTTTTCAAGCACATATTTAGAGGAGTAATCAATGGTTTTTGAAACAAATTCATTCAATAAAAAAACTGACTCAAAAATTCTATCAATGGGAACTGGCACTGTCAAGAATTTAAATTAAACAGAGCTTCCCAATAAGCATCCTCCAACTTCCTTAGAGAAATATTTTGTTCTAATTTGTGTAAACCTCAAACATTGTGGATTCAAGCTTTCAGAAAGCTGTCATGTATAGGCTAGCCAAATTTATACCATCTTTAAACTCAATCATATAGAACTCTATTGTTATTATAAAGGCAAATTAAATGTATTATTCAATGACATTTCAAAAGTTTAAAAAAACAGAATTACTTTGTTAGTCACAGTGTTGATTGCCAGAGTTGGAGAGGCACTTCCCGAAATAATACACTCCATTCCCAAAGAATCTGAATCTATGCTATATGGAGTTGAGGCCTAAAATACAAGAACAAAATAATTATTAGCTCATATATCCAGCAACTTTAACACAATTTGAAGGTATTTCATCAAATTCTCCAACATCCAGTTTTGTGCTTTGTCTCTGAAAACGTGAATTTAAATCCCTACTGAAATCTCTTACACTGTATTTTAATACGCTACTGACTTGGTATCACAAAGTCCACTGGTCTGGCTACTTCTTACCAGCTCTTTTAATTAACTGTGGGATAGTTGAGCAAAAATTCTTAACTTCTGTAGTAGAGACTGCTAATGGCCCTAGAATATCCATTTCCCCTCTTCTCCCTTTTAGTAATAAAACCCTATAGTTATTGACTTATGACGGCCCAGCTAAATACTACCTTTTGCAGCTTCATTTGCAAGTAATTGTGGTCATGTGACTAAGGTGAATGTGGCCATGCAACTAACTTGTGTAAAGGAGATGAGAGCAAGAGTGGATCATGTATTTGAAAAGAACCTGCTTGTCCTCTACTCCGTCTTTCCCTCTTATTGCAGGCTGGGAAACAGACATGGTGGTGGTAAACTTGCCTAACCAAGAAGCCAAGGGTAATACTCTAGGGAACACTGAAAAGAAAAGATTAGAAGGAACATGGACATCTGAATGAACTTGTGGAACACAGTTAGCTATCCGTCTATCAGCTCGAACTTCTACTTGAAAGAAGAATAAATCTCTCTGATTTAAGGTTCTCAGTTGTTTTATTTTTCTTCCTTTGTCTATTGGTGCAACTGAATAGTACTGAATAGCACAACTTCATACACATTGTTTATAGAGCTAATATTGGGGGGGTCAAAATTCTGTATTTAGAATCCGGGATATAAATTGTGGTAATTCCTCTTTCTTTCATACAAGATGGTGTTTATGGCTTTGATGAGGACTCAAGGGTATTCAACTTCAATGCTGAAAGCTAATGAAGGACATATGTAAACAATTTGTGGCTATGATGCTAGTTCCATGTATATTCCTCTTCTGGGGGGGAAAAAAAACTGTGCCACACGTGGTCCCAAGTGAAGATGCATTTTTAAAAGATCACACTGAAAGAAAAAGAGAGCAATTTCACTGAGACACATTTCTAAAATTAATCTATTTATCACTTAATCCTCGTCATGAATTTCTTCCATCAGATAACCTATGAAGGTAGGGAACAGGCAGCTTGATTGCAATGAGAAAAGAAAAAGACAAGGGTCACCCCCCTCCCCCGAAGATAGAATCTAGCACTTACATGCTGGGTACACATTGAGAGTATGGTAAAAGTGGCAAAGGGCTTCAGAAATACAAGTGAAAGAATTACAAAGAAAACTTTGTCTATGCCTCAGTTTTGGTGCCAGCCCAACTTAGCTAAACCTAAATTAACATATAAGATTACTTTAGAACACTGCAAATCTCATGTTCTTCTAACTCAACTGAGTCATCACCATCCCAACTATCGGTTCACTATTTCTCACTCCTCCCCACTAGTAGGAAGAGGAAAGCCTGTGTTGTGTGATGGCATGCAAATTACTCAACCTTTATGCTCTTTTACCCATCTATAAAAATGAGGATTATGCTATTTCATTTTAGAGGTCTATTAAGAGCATTAATGAAATAATTTATGCAAAGCTCTCAGCATGGTACCTGAAATGCACAGTAAGGGCTAGCTACTATGATGACTACTAGAACATACCTGCTATTGATGCTGAGGCTCTTTGATACAGATGGATATTTAATAGTGATTAATGAGGAAAGGCACAGATTTGATATGAGACACTATTTTCCTACAAAGCCAGATTCATAGCTTCAGCTATTATAAATTAAACGGTAAATTTTTAAAATCTTTTAATTAGATATACTTTATGGATACTTCAGTCTGGTTCAATCAAGACAATAAACAACATTCTCTTTACATGCTTTGATGTGCTCAATAGTATGGTATATATTTTTAGTTATAGGCACACAGTCGTTATTAATAGACAATAAATAGTCTAATTAGAAAAGCCAGAGGATCTAGGTATCCCAAAACATATCTTGATAACTGTTACTATTGCAGCCAAAAGGCAAATTCTGGGCAAAGAAAGTATCAATGAGTCTAATCTGGGAGGAACCAGTCAGCTTATGAAAGGTCCTTTCCGGGGTTTCCTCTTAACTCTTTGCCAAAATCCTACCCATTCAAGTTCTACTTCCAGTATGGTGGTGTGATATCATCACAGACCAACCTTCTGCTGGTAACAGCTACAAATTAGGGGTTGGTGGAGGGAGCACGGAACACAGGATGACAACGAGCTGAGGATTCCGAAGAGTAAATATATTAGGCAGATGTGAAGAGAAGTCAAAACTTGGAAACGCTAGCCTCAGTTTCCTGTTTTCTTGCAGGTTTGCCCCAAGGCTGGGTAGCAGATGTGGAGCATGAGCAGCTGAAGTTGTCTTTCTGTCAGGAGGAACTAGGGAAAAGAGCCCAGGGAAACACTGCCAGATATCAAAGAGACAACAAAATCCGATAGGGTAGAAAGTCAAAAGGGATACCCTAATACTATGTATGAAACACCACACAAGTCACCACAAAAGGCTGACCTCTGACCATGCAAATGCAGACTAGAATAAAGCACAGACTTAAAGAATCACACTGAAATTGGAACAACTGTCCACAGAAGAGAGAACTTACAGTTTGAGTCTAAAATGGTTAACCGCCAGCTAAAACAAAAATATCAGTATTCTATGGAAGATTATGAGAGATCCCAGAATCTATACAACATAACACAATGTCCACTAGGATACAACCCAAAATTATGAGACATACCAGAAACAGGAAAATGCAACCCACTGTCAAGAGAAAAGACAATCTATGGTAACCCTACCACAAGAAGACTGAGATATTGGAATTATGAGATAAAAATTTTAAAGTAGCTACTACAATCATGCTCAATGAGCTAAGGTAAAAAACAAAAACATAGCACACCTGAATGAAAACATAATAAAGGAAAGAGCAGTGGAGAAATTAAAAATATAAAAAGGAAAAAAAATCAAAATTTACAAATGAAAAATACATTATCTGTATTTTAAAAGTCAATGGATAGGCTCAATATTAGAATGGAGATAAACCAGTAAAGAATCAGTGAACTCAAAGGCAGATCAACAAAAATTACCCAATCTAAACAACAAAAAGAAAAAAGATTGATTTTAAAAAAGATCAGAGCATCAGAAAGCTATGGGATAATCTCAGTCTAACACGTTTCCAGTTCCAGAAGGAGGAGAGAAAAAAATAGAAAAAATATAGAAGGACTGATGACTGAAAACTTCAGAAATTTAAAGACAAATATATAGATTTGAGAATCTCACAACAAACCTCCATCAGGATCAATTAAAAAGAAATCCCACTTGGATACATCATTATTGAACTGTTGAAAAATAAAGACAGCAGCCAAAGAAAATGCCATTTCACATACAGAAGAACGCTGATTGGAAATGATCAGATTCCTCATAAAAATGGTGGCGGCCAGGGCACCCAGCTGGCTTAGTCAGTTAAGTGGCTGACTCTTCATTTTGGCTCAGGTCATGATCTCAGAGTCCTGGGGTCAGGCCCCAAGTTGGGCTCAGCACTCAGCAGGGAGTCTGCTTATGGATCCTGTCTCTCTCTCCCACTGCCCCACCCCTTCCTCATTCTCTAATAAATAAATATATCTTTTAAAAAAATGATGGAGGTAAATAGACAGTAAACATCTTTAAAGTACTGAAAGAAAAAAAACTTTCAATCTAGACTGTATGTGAAAATATTTGTGAAATATTCTTTACAAACGAAGGCAAAAGACAGACATTTTCAGAGAAAGAAAAACTAAGAGAATCTGGTTCCAGGAGACCTACATATATTATAAGAAAGTTCATTAGGCTAAAGGGAAATTACAGCACAGGGAAACTTGGACCTTAAGGAATTAATTAAATAAAGCACCAGATATGATAAACATCTGGGTAAATATAAAATACTGTTGCTTTCCTCTTAGGTTTTAAGAACCACATATGATTATTTAAGGCAAAATTTATAACACTATCTTGCAAGACTTCCAATATATGCAGATATCATACATATTACAACTAGAAGGAATGACGAGGAAAGGGGCAAAAGGGACCCATATTGTTGGAAGATTTCTGCATTTTATATGAAATGGTAAAATATTAACTCTGAATAGACTGCAAAAAGTTAGGAATGTATACTGAAATCCCAATACATAAATCCCAATCTATAGCTAAAAACCCAATAGATAAAATAGAACCCTAAAATATATCTAAGTAATCTAAAAGAAGACAGGAAAGGGGGGGAGGAAAGGAACTAAAATCATAAAGGTCAAACAGAAGACAAAATGTAGACCTAAATCTAACAAGATCATTAATTACATTAACGTTAATAATCTAAACCCTCCAAAAAAGACAGATTGTGAGAGATACTAAAAAAGACTCAGCAAACTGCAGCCTACAACAGTCACAACTTTGACCATAACAGACACAGAGGAGTTAAAAGCAATACATGGAAGAATGTATACATACATTGCAAACAGTAAGCATAAGGATAAAATGACTAGGGGCGCCTGGGTGGCTCTGTCGTTAAGTGTCTACCTTAGGTCCAGGGCGTGATCCCAGGGTCCTGGGATCCAGCCCCACATCAGGGTCCCTGCTCCGCTAGGAGCCTGCCTCTTCCTCTCCCACTTCCCCTGCTTGTGTTCCCTCTCTCGCTGGCTGTCTCTGTCAAATAAATAAATAATATCTTAAAAAAAAAAAAAGGATAAAATGACTATATTAATATCAGATAAAACAGATGTTAAGACAGAATACACCAGACATTTAAAAAACACTTGATGAAAGAACTGATGAAGACATAACAATTATAAATGTAAATGTGACTAATAACACAGCTTCAAAATTCATGAAGCAAAAAACTGACAATTAAAAATCGGGAAGAAAAAGAACACTGGAATACATTAGCAAATGCCTTGATCTAACGGATATTAGAGAACACTACGCCAAACTGTAGAATACATCCTCAAGTGCACAAAGATATTTACTAAGCTACAGCACATGTTGAGTCACAAAATAAATCTCAATAAATATGTAAAGACTGAAATGAAAAAAACTGTATTATAAAACAGTAAGATATCTAGGAAAACCCAACATTTGGAATACTTAGAAATTAACACATTTATATAAATAATTCATGGGTCAGATAAGACTCACAAGAGAATTTTTAAGACAGTTTGAACTAAATGACAAAAAAGATGCAACATACCAAAATGTGTGAGATGCAGTTAAAAGAGCCTTAGAGGTAAACTTATGGCTTTAAATTCTTATATTACAAGAGGAAAGGTCTCAAACCAATTAATTACCTAACCTGGAAACAAAAAGCTAGAAATATCAGTTAAGTGAACAAATTGATAAGTAGAAGGAAGTAAATGATAAAGATAAATATAAAAATAAACAAATAGAAAACAGACAACAGAAAAAAGTAACAAATACAAAACCTGGTTCTTTGAAAAGACTAACAAAATTGAGAAATAGCTATACTGGAAAAAAAAAAAGAGAGAAAATACATATCCTCGATTTCAAGAATGAAAGAGGAGTTACTACTACAGAATCTACAAATACTAAAAGAGAATATTATGAACCACTTTATACCAACAAATTCAATAACTCAGATGAAAGGGACAAATTCCTTTAAGAATATAATTTACCAAAAGTGGCATAAAAAAGAAAATTTGAATAGTACCATATCAATAAATTAAACATCAAAAACTTACAAAAAATCCTGCAGGACCAGATGGTTTCACTAATGAATTTTCTCAAACATTCAAGAAAGATATACCAATCTAGAAAAACTTTTTTAGAAAATGGAAGAAAGAATACTGCCAATATGAGGTCAATATAATCCTAATACCAAAACCTGACAGACATTACTAAAGAAGAAAATTATAAATCCATATCCTTCATGAACATAGATGCAAAAATCTTTTAACAAAACAGAACAAACTGAATCTAACAATATATAAAAGGGATAATATATCATGACTCAGTAGGGTTTATCCAAGGAATGCAGGGTTTAACATTCTAAATGCAACCAGTCTAACAGAATAAAGAAAAGCCATATGATCATTTCAATAGGTATAGAAAAAGCATTTGATGAAATCCTACACCTATTCATGATTAAAAACTCTCAGCAAACTAGGCTTACTAGATGATAAGGGAGCAGAAGGCTGGCTGAAGACAAAGCATAAGCTGACACCCTGCAACCTACCCCCTACCCGCCATGGCATGTGTGACATTCTTCCAGGAAGCCCCCGCCATGGCATGTGTGACATTCTTCCAGGAAGCCCCCAACCACCATAATGCTAATACCTTGCTACAGGGGAAAAAGAACCTTAACCTGACAATGGCAAGGCCTCTGGTATCCCGAGAGTCTTCTTTAACATATGAAAGTACTTTCTCAACCTCCCTTTTTCCTTATCTCCCCCAACCCCAAAGTATACAGTCAGTCAACCCTCAGAACCCAGGGCAGCAGCTCTTTCTGCCCACAGGTCCTGCCCCGTGCTTTCATAAACAACCATTCTGCACCAAAGACGTCTCAAGAATTCTTTCTTGGTCGTCACCTCCGGACTCCACCCCACTGAACCTCACCTATATTCCAAAACTACATCATAGAGAACTTCCTCAACTAATAAAGGGTATCTATAAAAGCCCTACAGATATATCACACTTAGGGGTGAAATACTGAACACTTTCCCCCTAAAAATGGAAATAAGGGAAGGATGACCACTTCCATCACTTCTATTTAACACTATACTGGAGATTCTAGTTCACTATAATAAGATGGGAAAGGCCAGAAGAGTAAGAGGGAGAGGAAAACTATTTGCAGACCACATAACTGTTTATATGAAAAATCCCAAGGCACTACAAAATAACTACTAAAACTAACAAGATTATAGGATACAAGGTTAATATATAAAAAGGAATTAAATTTTTACATACCAGCAAGCAAATGAAAAACTGGTTTTAAAAAATATATAGCTTCCAAAACCAAAATATTCAAGATTAAATCTAACTGGAAATATCCAAGTCCCCTACACTGAAAACTAAAAAACACTCCTGATAGAAACTACAGACCTAATGAATGAAGAGATACAACGTTTTCACGGCCTGGAATAATCAATGTTGTTAAGATGTCAATTCCTGCCCCTCACCCTCCAGATGAGGGCTGCCCGGAGATGAGAATGGAAGAAGGCATGAATAAGCAAACTTTTGGTGGTGACTAAAATGTTCATTTGACACTGGTGGTAATTTCACATGTGAAAATTTCTCAAATGGTAAACTTTATTTGATGAATTATACATAAACAATCTCTCAATAGTATTGTAAAAAAACAACAAAAAACTAAATCCTACCCACTCATCTGAATGAACCCTCATGAAAACACTTCCTGGTTTACAATCTCTTACTGGATAGGATTTCTCTGACTTTATAACCCCTAGGAAATTCTATTCACACCCAACTCTTGGAGGCAACATGTAGTCCCTCCCACATAATGTACACTCAGTACATGTTCACCAACTGAAATAAATGCTTTTTTCAGTTCTAGGAGTTCTAAGAGTAGGAACACAGATTGCTTTCTTTCCTCTGCTCACTTACACCTTTAACTGAATCCCGTCTTACTCAGACTCAGGCTTAGAGATGAAAAAGGCGCACAGTGGGGGAACACTTAACCAACAAAACCATTCTGTACGACAATGACAGAAACTAAGTCACAAAATGACAGTAATCTCAGATATGCAGCAAATGTAGAATATTCTGCCTAGAAAAATGTCCTCTTCTATTTACCCATCCATCTTCCAGTTATCTTCCTGATTAACCTTGTAATCACCTTTGAACTGTCACACACAACTTCAAGAAAAAGTAATGTGTATGTCCCCATTTTTGTTCCAATAAAAGCTGGATAATTGCATAGTATATGGGTTGCTTTGTTTTGTTCTGTTTTTGCAGAGGCCAACATGTTTGAGGTAGTGAGTTTATATGTTCTATCTGGACTTTACTCCCTCAAATAATTTCCACAACAATCCATTAGAAGATTTTAGCAAAACTACCCACAGCTTCTACCATTGATCTCCTACAACAGCTACAGTGTTCCTATTAAAATATAAGTCACATTATGTCACTACTTTGCTTAAAGCCCTCCAATGGCTTTCTACCCCTCCCTCAGAGTAAAACCCAAGTCTTTACAAAGGAATACAAGGCCCTACACAATCTACTACCTGCTCCCACCATTTACTTTTCTGATGTCAAGTCCTACTAATGAGGGAACAGAAGTCAAGCTGAGGACAAAGCAGAAAGTGACACCCTCCTCCCCGCTCCAGGTGGGATATATGTGACATTCCTCAGGCACTCCTGGCCGCCCTAAAACTAAGAAAAGGAAAAATAAACAGTTAACTTATAGAGATCACAATCCTGTAAGACACAGTCTCCTTCAGTTTACAAAGGCCTTAGCAACTTACAAGAACCTAGCTTCCAGAAGGAAACGTAGATACCATTAAATGTCCTTATAACCTGCAGCCCACTGACAAATACTTGAGGTGGACAACGTGTAAGGCTGCTCCAGGAAGCTCCCAACTATCTTAAGGTTAATACCTTGCTAGAAGGAAAAACAACCTTAATTTGACAATGGCAAGGCCTCCAGCACCCAGTGAGTCTTCTTTAACATATGAAAATCCTTTTGAAACATCCCTTTTCCTCACCTCCCCCAACTCCCAAGTGTACAATCAGCCACTCTTCACAACCATGGGTCCTGTCCCCGTGCTTTAATAAACCACCATTCTGTATCCAAGACATCTCAAGAATTCTTTTTTGGTCGTTGGCTCCGGACCTCATCCCACCGAACCTCACCTATCTTCCAAACCACATCACTACTACTCTTCCCTCCTCCACACACTAGAACAGCCACAGTGACTGACCGCCCTGTTGTTTCTCAAGACCCCAGGTATGTTTCTACCTTGGAGCCTTTGCACTTGTGGGATTTCCAGGCCTATAGAGCTGATAATCCACTTACATTTATATATAAAGAAACTATGGCCAGAAAAATTAAGCATCTAAATTATAATACAATTAACTTCAAAGTTAGGTCTCCTAACTTCCTGGCTAAGTTCTATCTCCCCTAAATCTTATAATTAATAAAAGTGACACCTTATGACTTTGTAATATGAATTGGTTTTGCTCATAATTTTACTATGTTCTTAAACAGAAGAACTCCGGATGATTAAATGCTGCTAAAACGTAACACAATCTATAGGGGGTTTTTTGGTTTTGTTTTTAGAGTTTCTGTTTCCTACCACTGGCAGCACCCTAGGGGCATTATTTCCTACTTAGAATTCTTTCAAAGTACCTTAACTGTGCCAAGCATACAACAGAAACACAGTAAACATGGGCCCTCACTATCCATAAGCAACAGTTACATACAACCATTTCAACTTTTTCTAAAACAATACTAAATTTGTCCACTTATTTTAAAACCCTGAATGAGGCACTTAGGCAAACACTAACCAGTGACCAGAAGAGTCTCTTTCAATTACAAGAAACAATATACTCAAAAAGATGCACGTTCGGTCTACTAATTTAACAGTTGTGCCCATACACACCTTGAAGAGACAAAAGATTTTTTAAAGGATTTCCTGGACTGGATCCAGTTTAAGAAATAAGTCAAAGGCTATGAAAATGCAAGAGGCTATGAAAAACAAACAAAGGGTGCACACAGATCTGAAAACACACACATACACTCCACCAATAGAAGACATGTAGCAACCACATTCCCCTCTGCGTTCCTCTCTACCCTGTTTACTACAAACACCTCTACCTCTCCACCTGAGCATCACTCGATGAAGGGGAAGAGCCGACAGATAGTTAGCCTGCTGCCCAGGGTTCTAAACCACCTCCCAGCATCTCCCAGTTTGACTGACCAGTCCACACAGTGGTAACTGACTTGATAACTGCCCCATTTTCCTAGTATCACCCCTCAAACTACCTGCACTCAATTCCTTGTCTACTTATAGAACTCAAATCATAACAGGGATCTTTTCTCAAAAAGAATGTCTCCTGGAAGAGACAGGAAATCTTCCTTTAGCACAACAGTCCTCAAATTTTCTGATCTCAGGACTCCTTCGCACTATTAAAAGTTACTGAGGTTCCCAAAGAGCTTTTATTTATGTGACATATCTATTTATATTTACCTATTAGAATTTTAAACTGAGACAAAATTTTATTAATTCATTTAAAACAATGACACACCGCATGTTAACATAAATACTGTTTTGTATGAAAAATACAGTCTCAAAAAAAAAACTTAGAAGAATGGCATTATTTTACATTTTTAAACAAACTGCTTTAATGCTTTGCTTAATAGAAGATCTCTGCATTCAATCTATGGCAAAACCACAGGTCATGTAACCTCTGAAAAATAATGAGTAAAAAAGGTAAACAACATCTTAGTATTATGAACACAGTTTTGACCCCATGAACCCCCTGAATGGGCCTCACATTGCTTTAGCCTAACAGATTCCTATAAGCAAAGAATAATACTACAAAATAACCAAGACACATGATTTAAGTTGGGGGGGGGGGGACAATCAAATGAACAGAGAAGAATATGTTTCTGTGATATCAACATGATAAAAGAAATAAACTATACTAATCTGAAACACTCATTCTCTCAAGCACTTTTTTTTTTTTTTAAAGATTTTATTTATTTATTCGACAGAGATAGAGACAGCCAGCGAGAGAAGGAACACAAGCAGGGGGAGTGGGAGAGAAAGAAGCAGGCTCATAGCAGAAGAGCCTGACGTGGGGCTCGATCCCATATCGCCGGGATCACGCCCTGAGCCGAAGGCAGACGCTTAACCGCTGTGCCACCCAGGCGCCCCTCTCAAGCACTTTTTTTAAACAAAGAACTGCTTAAAACCAGAGTTCCCTTTTCTATTCCTTAACATTCAGTTCCCTTGGAATAGTTTCAGTTTTCCAGTCTTCAAAAAAATCTCCGTACATAATATCCAGCTAATTTTGCTTTTTTCGACCCTATAAACAGCTTCCAGTAGACAGGGCACTTTTCAATACTTTGGTTGAACTGAACAAACAAAGCCAAATTAAAAAACAAAATAAATGCAAAAGGTTAAAGAGAAATCAATCGGTATAAAAACAGAAACTAATAGGACAGAAAAATTGAACTGGGGGGGAGCGCACATTCATGTGAGTGGGGGGTGGGAGGTTGCAAAGGGAAAAGGAGAGGGACAAGATGACTCCACGCTGAATCTGAGGCAGGGCTCAATCTCATGATCCTGAGATCATGACCTGAGCTGAAATTAAGAGCCGGATGTTCAACCACCTGAGCCACCCATGCACCCCTTTAGGTACTTTTTTTTTTTTAACGACTAGGCTTGTACATGTAATTCCTCCTCACTCTTTCACATTGCCAATCACCCTCATCTGCCTTATTTCTGTTCATTTAACAGGCCTCACTAAAACATCAGTTCTCTGCTATATGGGCCCAAAGTTCTAAAGACTCTCATCTGTAGAGTGACCACATAATTTATCATCCAAACGCTATTTTGAGAATGCATAGGGAACTATTAATTATGCTGAGGCAACAAGCAATATTATGAAGTATCACTTCAGATTTCCTGCTTAACTAAGAGCTTCATAAGGAAAGAGTCTGTCTTGCTTACCACTCTTCCCCCAACACTTTGACCTCTATTCTTAAAACGTAAAAGGTGTGCGCTCTCTTTCTCTCAATGAATGGCATAAATAATGCAAATTAATTTAGAAGAGGAAAAACTCATCCAGATAAAATGAACTGCTCTGTTCTCTCCCAAATCCTGATACTATTCCACCCTGTATCTTATCTTTGATCATGACCTCCTTATCCAAACCGCCTCCAATCAGAATATAAACTTCAGGAGAGCAGAGAATGTCTGCTTTGTTAAATGATGTCTCCCCAGCACCTAAAGCAGCACCTAAAGCCGGCACTCACACTGGAGAATTGTGTGCTCCGTGAATGCTGCCTTATCTTGCCTTGCCTATCTCCACCTGAAAGCCAAGCCAAAAAACCCGTATGAAGCCATCCTAGATAGTCTCAGTAAAACAATGTCTCCCTCCTCTGCATACAGTAATGTGTCATATCTTTCTTATAATACTTTCTATACATACTTTGTCCTTGTGCTAGAATTATGTGTTTTATCATATCTCATTGTTCTTGGTATACTGCACAACATTTTAGCATAATGCGTAATACACAGTATCTAGGAAACAAAGATGTGTCAAATGAAACTGGTAAAATGGCAGCATTTCACACAATTATGAGTACATACTAAGAAATCAGATACTGTGCTCCTTTTCTAGAGAACATCCTTATTCATGCATATATCCCTAGCCCAGGCCATTATCATTTCACAATGGCAGTTCCATCTACTCAGCATTGAGGGGGTTCAGAACAAGCCATCCCAGAACATGCCACTTTGGCATGTGGATTATTTTGAGCTGAAGGCAAACAGGACCCAGTACACTCAGGAAAAACTCTTTACCTCCTCCTCCTTAACTGTCCGAAAGAAATCAGAAAGGGGCCTGCACCAGGAAGAAAGTTATTACCAGAGATAACTTTTTATATCTGACTTATCTGCATGACAGAACAAACACTTATTTACCAAACATTTGCTCTTCTCCCACCTTCCTGTGAATTGCCTTCTTCCTCTCTGAAGCCCCAGACCCACATCCCTTTCCTTAGCTCATATATAAACTTCAAATGTCTGGCCGCCATTGAGTCTTATATCTCTGTGGGACTCCCATACATACATATGTAATTAAATTTGTTTTTCTCCTATTAATCCGCCTTTTTATTATGGGGGAGAGGAGTTCTCAGCCAAGAACCTAGAAGGGTAGAGGGAAAATTATTTTTTTCCCCTACAGCATCTTCCTCTTGCAAGGAGTTTATTTTATAAAAAGAAGTATCTTTCTTAACTGTTTTGATTTCTTTCTCAACACTGCAGGTTATCAAAGTAACTTCCTTGATTCCAAGGCTTTAGGCTTTCTACTCCTTATCTAAATGTCCACACCCTAGCCTAAACTCTTTATTCTAAGTAAAAGGGTTCTCAGTTGTGCCTACCTGTACTTCTTGCCCCAACCATGCACACTGTTTTCTCCAAGTAGAACAACATACTTTACCATTTCTATCCAAAAAAGTTATATGTCAAGTTTCATTCCTCTTCCCAGAGGCCTTCCGAGGGCAATATTATCTACTTTGAGTCACTTTAGTTATCCTTGCCTGGTCTAACAGATTTATTAGCTAGTACTTGTTCTGTCATTTATAATCATATTTATGTCCCTAATTGTGTATATGTGTGTCTCTCTCTGTGTGTGTATATATATAAACTTTACATATAAGTATGTTCAATGTGGGGGTTCTCTTCTAAAATCATGGACCATTATAGCTCACAAGATATGCATATATAAAAAGAAATCTGATTCAGTGTTGTGGTCTTCAACATAGCAAATACTAGTGTCAGGAAAGAACAGTTGTAAACGACATCAACTCTAAAGGCAGACTACCTAGGTTCATAATGCTGGCCTTGGTACTTATTGTCCTTACTACCCTTTGACAACTTAACATCCATACCTATCAGTTTCATTATCTGACGTTACTATAAAATTACATGAGTTAATGTACATAAAACTCTTTAAAAAGCAGCTGGGGGGGTGCTTGGGTGACTCAGCTGGTTAAGTGTCTGACTTTGGCTCAGGTCATGCAGGGTCCTAGGATCAAGCCCCATGTAGGGCTCCATGCTCAGCAGGGAGTCTGCTTGTCCCTCTCCATCTACCCACTCATGTGCACATGCTCGCTCTCTCTCAAATAAAGAAAGAAAATCTTTAAAAAAAATAAAAAGCATCTGGCACATAAACTCAATATAATTACCTACTACTATTACAATGTTGTCTTAGCACAGATTGCTATAAAAAATTACCATAAGCTAGGTGGCTTACCACAACTGAAATGTATTTCTCACAGTTCTAGAAGCAGAAACTCCAAGATCATGGTGCCAACTTGGCCAGGTTCTGGTGAGAACCCTATTACAGGTATCCTCACTGGTTTCTCACATGGTGCAAAGAGAGCTAGCTAGCTCAGTGGCCTATTCTTATAAAGGCACTAATCCCATTCATGAGGGATACATCCTTTTGACTTAATTACCTCCCAAAGGGCCCACCTCCAAATACTATCACACTGAAATTAGGATTTCAAACATATGAATTTTGGGGGAACACAAACATTCAGTTAAAAGCAACTGTTAAGACTTCTATCTTCTTACTTATAACTGAGGATACTGAAACTCAAAAAAACAATTTGCCAAAAGTCTCAAGAACAAGTAAACTGTAAAGCCAGAAGAGAAACAAAGGACTCCTAGTAAAGGAGCCTATTCATTCACCAAGCTAAACTTTATTCAATAATATTTTTAAGGTCTGCAAGTCCATTTTATGATAAAGAAAAAGTGGTAAGAAGATGAAAGAAATAAGAAAAAGGAAAATGAGAGACATTTATATACATAAGGATTAAGAAAAGAAGAAGGAATGCTGTAATGATCAAGGAGAACATGGGCTTATGTTCATGTAAATGGAAGGGACAGGGAGGTGATCCAGAGAAATGAATTAAGAATATTAGGTTGGAGATAACTTTCATGCCTTATTTTTCATTTAGGACATAAAGATATGGTTACTTGCATTTTTAAAAATCCTTTCTCTTGAGCAGTTTAGAAAGCCAACTCTGTTCCTCTAAAAGCTCTTCAAAAATGTGTAAAATATTTTGATTTTTCACATAGAATTCTGATGTTTACACACAGGAAAAATTACAAATTTCAGAAATTTAATAAGAAACTTTCAAGAATGTCAACATATTTATCATCTACATTTGTGAGTTTGAGCCCCGCGATGAGTGTGTAGAAATTACTTCAATAAAAATATGGGTGCCTGGGTGATTCAGGTCATGATCCTATTCAGAGTCGGGAGATCGAGCTCTGTCAGACTCCAGCTGGGCAGGGAATCTGCTTAAGGGGCAGGGAATCTGCTTAAGATTCTCTTTCTCTCCTCCTCTCCCTCTGCCCCTCCCCCACTTGCTCATTCGCTCGCTTGCTCTCACTCTCTAAAATAAATAAATAAATAGACAAATAAATAAAATCTTTTTAAAAGTTTCAATTTATGGGTCATGTTTAGTTTTTGAGAAAACTTGAAATATATAAATACCATATTCAGAACCATCACTATTTGACTATCTTATGCCTTTCCTTAGATAAAACCCAATGGTCATTTAAAATACAAACTGTTCTAATAAAAGTACTACCTCCCCTCATCTCCCAAAAAAAACCTCCAAATGAAAAATAGAACTAGTTTGTCAGAGCAAGAAATTATGTTTTTTATGAAGACTATCTTTCAGAGTATTTGTTAAATAATATCTGTCTCCCTGATTATAAGTACCCTGCTTACAGCTAGAATCTTTCTATACAGTTTCTCTCCTATAGTAGCAACCAATACACAGCTCAGGACAAAATAATTACCAGTAGTATTAACCAAAAGACTCTGGCTCTTTTTTGGGACTATACTACAAAGGTAAGTTGTTGAAGCTTTTACGTGCTTTTTAACTTAAAACGAAGATAAAAAGATGAAAATATGTGTCCATAATATACACTGAAGAACACACGCCTTGTATGTAAAACATACTTCTGTAATCTGAATTCCTTTATTTCTATAAATTTCCACTGTAAAATGGACAATATGGTCTTCAGGAAAAAAAAGAGGACTCTCAAAAATAAAGAGTGATTGCTCTAAGAACTATGAAACAAGGTAACAATAAAATTCAGTGCTGATATCCAAAAGGAATGCACAGTTGTCAACCCAACTACCAATTCAAATTTCCAAAAATAATTCAAGTTCCAGGAACTTCAGAAGAGAACAAATGGGAGAGAAGACCACGATTCCTCAGCTTCCAAAATATACATCCTTGCTGATGCTCTGGTTAACAATGTGGATAGCTCTCCCCTTCCTTCAAACTCTGGCAATAGATGCTAAATGTTTTGTACTCCATATCCTCACACAATTAAAGCCCAAGTGCTAAGTCTCTTTTAAAAGGCAAAAGTTGGAGGGCAGGAACTGAGGTTCATTTTCTCTCAAACCATTACATACATAGCTCATCAACATCTCTGTCTTAAAACTTAACAAAAGACCATCCCACCAATACTAAACTTTAATTTCTTGTTTAAGATTTTATTTATTTGACAGAGAGACTGCACGCACAAGCAGGGGGAGGGGCAAAGGGAGAGGGAGAAGCAGGCTCCCTGCTGAGCAGAGAGCCCAATGTGGGGCTCGATCCTAGGACCCTGGGATCATGACCTGAGTTGAAAGCAGATGCTTAACCGAGTGAGCTACCTAGCCACCCCTAAGCTTTAATTTCTTAAACTTTGGTAGGTATAAAACCAAAAAGTGTTCTGGCCTATGAGTTCACCTCCAATTCTATATAGCTTGGTAACTGGAATACTGAATTCCCTCTGCTGGCTCTATAAATCTGCTTCACTAAATCCCATTTCTGCTATACTTCATGAGCTTACCTGACCCCAAATTAAACCCAGCTTAAGGTCCTTATCTTTGCGATCGGGAAGTTTTATCTCTCTACCAGGAACGGGCATAAAACAAATTTATTTGACCAAATGATTACCCAGTTTCTTTTATCTTATTCCCTTTACCCTGATTAATTCTGCAAACATTTACTGATACTTATTATAAGCTGTGAAAAATACTAACACTGGAGATATAAATATATTTTCTCAGCTCTTAAGGGATCACAGTCCAGCGAAGGAGACAAATATAGAAGCAAATAATTTCTACAAAGTGTGAGAAATTCTACAAAAGAACGTTGTAAAAGCTCTACAAGAACACAAAGAAGTGAGGAGAAGTTTCACAATGTAGTTAACGTTTGAAATGAGTCTTAAAGAAGAGTAGCGTAGAATGATGTGTATACGTGTGTTTTAGCTGAGATGATAAAAATACAGAATGGGGAAAGCTGAAAGATAAAAATGTCTGATGACAGCCAAAGTGTTGACTAAAAGTAGATTCCAACAAATAACAGGATATCAACTAAAACTCCTTTTCTCTTTCATTCTTATAAATTGATTTGAACCATAAATTCACAAGAATGATCTTACAAACAACACATACACACAGGATTTGGTATACAAAATCATTACTACACGGTTGAAAGCAGGAAAAAGCATTGTGAAGACAGTCAGGAAAATTCAATGTAATCAGACTGATTATCCGCAGTGAAAGTGAATAGCTCTGTTTTATAAAACCAGTCCTCAATGTTGCAGACAGAGGAAAGAATACCAAATTAAAATTCAAGAGACCTGGATTCAAGTCTCAGTTAGATAGTAGCTGTGCCCTAATTACAAAACAAACTTTACACTTAACTCCTAAGCTGCTCACTCAAGGGGTTACTAAGATCAAATAAAAGGAGTCTGAAAGTGCTTTGAAAAAACAGAAACACTGTACAAATAAAATACCACCTTCATTAAGATTGTACTTATATTAGAAATGAACTTTAAAAATCTATATTGCTGACATAAACTCTCTCATACTAAATTTGTGTTAAAGAGCTCTTACCCGTTCTACAGATCGTGCTCTCTTCTTTGGCCGAGTAGGCAGCGCATCTTCCTTCGGATTGGTGTCTATTGCCCAGTAGGACCCCTAAAGGTAAAGAAAGAAATATATTAACAGTATATTACAGAAACTCTATATCATTAAGAATGGATTTTTATAATCCTCCGCTCCAAAAGCAAACATTCTGCAGATACAACAGTGGAAAAATAGCATGAGAAGATACACTAGCTTTGCACTGAGAAAAGTAAAGTTTGTATGAGAAAAAAAGTCCATTTACAACAAGATTATTAAAAAAGAAAAAAATCACAATCTGCAGTAGTGAGGTCCAAGAACTTCTGCCACAAAATAAAGTGTAGTGATCAACTAATCATGCTTTTAAAATATATACTGATTCTTAATTGGACATATATGGTTAACTACAACAGCGTATGACATTCAAGTCTAATAGAGTTTTATGTAAAAAGATACTATAGTTTCTATACTCTGGGACCTCACAAATCTAAATGGTAAGTGAAACAATAAAGACAAACTGTTTGAATACATTCTATATAATAAATGCATCCTGGGAAGCAATGGTCTGTAATCTTTTATTGCTTATTCTGTCACAACTTTTTAAACTAACCTTTCTTAGATACAACTTCTCAGACCACTCTTTTGAAAATACATATTTAGTACCTACTGTGTTCCAGGCACTCAAAAACTGTGACTCCTTTAACAAGTATTTGAAAAGTATAGATCATACCATTTGTACATTATTATACAGATGAAGAAACCAAAGCACAAAAAAAGAAGTGGTTTGTTCGACCAAGGGTATGAGAACCAGGACCAGAATCAAGGTCTTGCTTCCCTTCCCCTCAACTTCTTTACACACAAACACACACTCACACACACACACTCTTGAGGGAGGTGAGCAAGGAATGAGGAGAGAAAAAGAAAAAGAAAGAAGGGAGGGAGATACGCATTTCAGGTTCTTAGGTTCCTTTTCAGGCAGTATTTGGCAATAAGAGGAAATACAGCACTCATCTATCAATCCTCAAACCTGTGTCCAACATGAATTATCTGCCTAGAGTTCTTTAAGCATACCATGTCTTTTCACACACCTATGCCTACCCTACATGCTGATCTCAGTGCTTATAATATCCACCCAACCACTGACAACCTCACATTCCACCTTCAAAATTTAGCTCAGATCTTATCTAAAGGAAACCTTCCTCTGATCCTCCCACTGTCCTTAAGAATTTGTCTCTCTATCCCTCTGTAAATCTCCATACATTTTATACATTTAGACCACTGACTGCACTTAACATTTATAAACTTATTTATAGGTCTGTATCCTTTTTGGGCTGAGTTCCTTAACAACAGAAACTCATTTATATATCCACTGTGCCAGGCACAATGGCAGACACATAGCAAGTACTCGATAAACACTTGTTGAAATGGGCATTTGAAAAAATTGTGCCAACAATGTTAAGAGTACAGGGTATGATACCAGGCCTTCCCAGATCCTAGTCTATGCAGGTACCTGAACTTAGCACTCATTTCATCACCCAGCCATTACTGGAGGATTCTTCCACGATATCTTTTCAAAGTAGTCTCTGCAGTTTCAGCTAATTAGTCTACCAGACGTGATGTAAACTTGCCAAGAACCACGTAAAATGTACATGCTACAGAAATTAAGTACTAAAAATAAAAACAATGATTTTATGAGTAGGTTCAGCTAGCAAGTTTCAAAATAAACAAAGGAGGAAAAAAGTTTTATACTAAGCTGTTATACAATTTGAAAAATAAAGCAGGAAGAAAAATACCAACACTCATCAGACAATAGTTTAAAATCCATTGTTCATGGAAATGACAAATTCCAGTGTTCAGTGTTGTTTTCATGGGTATATGTTTGTGTATTAATCTGGGGAAACCGCTTACTGTCCATACATCAGACTGATTTATTATTAAACATTTTAATAAAACTGTATCTATTCTTCCACACAAAATATGATTGGCTGTGGCCTGTCACAAATACAGCAACAAAGGAAAAAATTGTTCATAAGCCTAACTATTCAGGATGTACTCATAAAACCCTAAATGGCCAAATGCAA
This sequence comes from Ursus arctos, assembly GCF_023065955.2. Lineage (NCBI taxonomy): Eukaryota > Metazoa > Chordata > Mammalia > Carnivora > Ursidae > Ursus > Ursus arctos. Next base: position 72,409,888 of record NW_026622786.1, on the reverse strand, counting down.
AAACAAACAGCTGAAATGATTCACAAAAGAAATAGTAAAATCTTCCACCTTAAGTAGCTCTTGCTAACCTACTGTCTGAATTTCATACGTGAAATCACAGGTCTGTATTAAATAACCTCAAATTTTCCCTTCACAAATCAACAAACCATAGGATACCACTTCACACCCATTAGGAGGTCTATTATCAAAAAAACTGAAAATAACAAGTGTGGGCAAGGATGTGGACAAACTGGAGCCCTGTACATCACTACTGGAACGTAAAATGGTGAGCCATGATAGAAAAATGCGTGGCAGTTCATCCAAAAAATTAAACATAAAATTGCCATACGATCCACCAATTCCACTTCTAGGTATATACCCAAAAGAATCAAAAGCAAGGATTTGAACAGTATCTCTATACTTATGTTCACAGTAGTAAAGCAATCCAAATGTCCATCAATAGATGGATAAATAAAATGTGGTACATATATTCGGTGGAATATTAAGAAGGAAGTTCTGGGGTGCCTGGGTGTCTCTCAGTCAGTTTAGCGTCCGACTTTTGGTTTCAGCTCAGGTCATAATTTCAGGGGTCATGAGATTAAGCCCTGTATGGAGCTCCGCACTCAGTGGGGAGTCTGCTTTAAGATTCTTCTCCCTCTGGCCCTTCTCCAATTTATATGCGTGCATGCACTCACTCTCTCTCTAAAATAAAATCTTAAAAAAAAAAATGCAAGGAAAAGAAATCCTGACATATGTATGCTGTAACATGAGTGAACCATAAAGACATCACGCTAAGTGAAAAAAGTCAATCTCAGGGCGCCTGGGTGGCACAGCGGTTAAGCATCTGCCTTCAGCTCAGGGCGTGATCCCGGCGTTACGGGAACTAGCCCCACATCAGGCTCCTCCGCTATGAGCCTGGTTCTTCCTCTCCCACTCCCCCTGCTTGTGTTCCCTCTCTCGCTGGCTGGCTGTCTCTCTGTCAAATAAATAAATAAAATCTTTAAAAAAAAAAAAAAAAGAAAAAGAAAAAAGTCAATCTCAGAAAGGCAAATATTGTGTAATTCCACTTACATAAGGTACCTACAGTAGTCAAAACCATAGACACAGAAAGTAGAATGGTGGCTGCCATGGGCCGGGGAATGAGAAGATAAGGAATTACTACTTAATGGGTGTAGAGTTTTAGTTTGGGAAGATGAAAAAGTTTTGGAGATCGATGGTGGTGATGGTTATACAACAATATTAATGTATTTAATGCCATTGTACTATACACTTAAAAAATGGTTAAAATGGTAAATTTTATGTTCTGTACCTTACCACAAAAGGTCCCATTCAGCTACCTTTAAAAAGCAGTTACCTTTGCTCTTCCTTGTTAAACTAATATTTCTCACAGAAACTGAACTGTCCAAATACAGCCTATCAACAAACACACATTCCATCCAATTTCTCCCCAGAGTAAGGTCCACTACTCTAGGCTCATGTGCAACAAGCAGGAACGGAAGTTTTCTGTTTGTACGGTTTTATTTTTAAAATCAACTTCATTGGAGTATTTTTTTTTAAGATTTTATTTATTCATTTAAGACAGAGAGAGAGAGAGACAGAGAGAGAGACAGCCCACGTAAGAAGGGGGGAGGGGCAGAAGCAGGTTTCCCAGATGTGGGGCTCTATCCCAGGACTCTGGGATCATGACCTGAGCCACAGGCAGACACCCAACTGACTAAGCCACCCAGGTGGCCCTATTTTCACCCATGCTTTCTTCTAGATATTTTATAAAATAGTCTTAATCTTTATATTAAGGTCTCTGATTCACTTAGGGTTAACTCTCTGTACAAGCATAAGGTAAGGATCAATATAAATTTTCCTTCCACCTACATATACAGCACCACTCCTTGGGAAGACTACATCCTTTTCCCACTGAATTACATTGACACCTCTATCAGAAATCAGCTGAATATATACACAGGTCTATTTCTGAACTCTATTCTGTTCCACTGATCAAATATCTATCCTTATACCAATACCACCATGTCTTGATTATTCTACCTATACAGAAAGCCTTGAAATCAGGTACTACGAGTCCCACAACTTCAGTTTTTTCAAAATCATTTTGCTTATTCTAGGTCCTTTGCATTTCCACTTAACTATGAGAACCAGCTTGTTAGTTTCCTTAAAAAAAAAAAAAAAAGTCTGCTAGGATTTTTATTGGGATTGCACTAACTCTATAAACAATTTGGAGAAGATGGACATCTAACAAGTCCTCTATTCCACAATCCCATGAACATGCTATAGCTTTCCATTTACTTAGGTGTTCTTTTATTCCTCTTGGTAATGTTTTACAGTTTTCAGTGAAGAGGTCTGCATTTATTTTGTTAAAATGTATCCCTAAAGTATTTCACTGTTTTGCATGCTACTGCAAATGGAACTGCTTTTGCTAACCTGCAGTCCCTCCTTGGTAGTTTAAAAAAAAATTGTACTGACGTTATATCTTGTGACTTCGCAAAACTTACTTATTACTTATTATAGGGCCTTTTCCATAGCTTCTTTAGGATTTTCTACATATGCAATAATGTTGTTTGCAAATAGAGACAGTTTAACTTAGTATTTTTCAACCTGGATGTCTTTTCTTCTTCTTGCCTCACTCCACTGGCTTGGACATCTCACAGAATGTTGCGTAACAGCAAATGCAAACATCCGTGTTTGTTCTCAATCTCAGAGGGAAAGCATTCAGTTTCTCAACACTAAATATGATGTAAATTATTTTTGATAGATGCCTTGTTAATCAAATTAAGTAAATTGCTTTTTATTCCTAGCTTGCTGAATGAGTTTCAGTTTTTTTCTACACTTAAGATAGGATTTTTCTGTTTTCTTTCACTACATAGTGAGTTATATTTATCAGTTGGTTTTCTAATTTTAACCTGCACTGCACTACTCAAATCCCACTTGATCACAACATATTCTCCTTTTTATATATCAATGAATTTAATTTGCTAATATTTTGTTAAAGATCTTTGAGTCTATGTTCACAAAGGATATTGGTCTGTAGTTTTCTTATTATTTCTTTGCCTGACTTTGGTTATCACAGTGATGCTGTGATGAACTCATGAGATGAGCTGTAAACTGCTTCTTCATCCACTATTTTTTCTACACTTTCTGGAAGATTGGCATTGCTTTTTCCTTAAATGTTTCAGCTTCTGGTTTCATTGCTTTTGTTTGTTCATTTTCTATTTCACTGATTTCTAATCTTATCTTTGTTGTTTCCTTCTACTTACTTTGGATTGAATTTGCTCTTATTTTCCTAACTTTTCAAGGTAAGTGCTTACATAACTGATTTCAGACCCTTCTGATTTTTCTAATTTAAAGCTGTAAGCTTCTTCCTAAACACTACACTGGCTGCATGTCACAGATTTTTATATATCCCACTCTCATTACCACTCAGTTCAAAATACTTTTCTAATATTCCTATGATTTTGTCTTTGACCCCAGAGGTACTTTAGAAATATATCATTTCATTTCTAGACATTCGGGGTTTTTTATTTTTTTATTTTAATTTTTTTTAAGATTTTATTTGACAGTGAGAGACATAGCGAGAGAGGGAACACAAGTGGGGAATGGGAGAGGGAGAAGCAGGCTTGCCGCTGAGCAAGGAGCCCGATGTGGGGCTCGACCCCAGGACCCTGGGATCATGACCTGAGCCGAAGGCAGACACTTAACCAACTGAGCCACCCAGGTGCCCCTAGACATTTGGGTTTTTTAAAATATATTTTTGTTACTGATTTCTAATTTAATTCTATTAGTCAGAAGACATACTCTATAAAATTTCATCTTCTAGTAATCTACTAAAACTTGTTTTCTGGCCCAGTATGTGGTCTATCCTGGTATTTACTGTGCCTTTGAAAAGAATGTATATTCTGCTTTTGATGAATACAGTATTCAGATCCTTAAAATACTTATTTGTCTAAATAAGTTCTATTATTTGTTCTATTGTTTGCTGAGAGAAATGTGTTAAAATCTCTTCCTATAATTGTGGATCTATTTCTCTTTTTAGTTCTGACAGTTTTTATTTCTTTTCTTTCTTTCCTTTTTTTTTTTTCTTTTTTTTTTTGTGGACGTTCTAGTTTTTTGGGGGTTTGGTTTGGATTTTTTTTTTTTTTTTTAAGATTTTATCTTTAAGTAATCTCCATTCAGTGCAGAGCTTGAACTCACAACCTCCAGATCAAGAGTCCCATCTTCCACTGACTGTGCCAGCCAGGTGCCCCAAAAAGCTCTGTTTTTTGGGGCACACACATTTATAATTCTTAAGATACTCCTGAGGCATAGGTCTTTTCTTCTGCTATCTATATAATACGCTGTTAAGGCCATTCAGTGAATTATCCATTTAGTTATAGCTCTTTTCAGCTCTACATTTTCATTTGGTTCTTTTCATAGTTTCCATCTCTGTACTGAAAATTCCCTCTCTGCTCATTCATTCATTATTTGAATACAAACTATTTTGATTCTTTCAACATATTTATAGTGGCTATTTTGAAATGTAGGTCTACTAAATCCATTCTCTGGGCCACTTATCACCTGATTCAGGAGGTGAGATAACTCCAACTCTTTCCTGAACCATACTGACGCAAGTCTCTCTCATTTCCTACCTTTTTAGGCAAGTTCTCCATGAATTTTTCCCTGAGTAATGCACCATGCTGAACTACAACGTAAGTACTACTATACTTAGAAGGTCAGGTGGTATCCTAAAGAGAACATCTATCAATCCACATACCTGGATTCAAACCCCAGATATGGTTCAAGAATCTTGAGCAAGTTACCAAACCTTTGATCTACTTTCATCATATGTATTTCATAGAGTTACGGTGACAATTAGCACTAAGTATATACTAGGAAATCTAATTACTATTTAACTATAAGTAAGAAGTGTCCATGGGACAGAGATGTTAAGTCATTTTACAAATAACTTACAGGATAAATAATAAAAAGGAGAGTGGGAAACAAATTTATGAGCTGTTGTAATAGGAATTTAAGGTAGTAAACCCAGATTTTCTAAAACATATACAATACATACTATATTTATTATATTCAAGTTTTCCTGGTTTTGAAAACATATACACCAAAATGGTCAACATCTTCTGAATACAACTAATTGCTCATCCACTGTCATGCATAAAACTAAAACAAACATCTTAGAAATACTGATTCCAAATTTCCAATCTTTAAAATGTTCTATTTTTTATTACTCTGGTTCTTTACCTTACATTTTACTACCAAAAGGCAATAATGACTCCATATTTTAAATGTACATTTAATAGATTTAGCAATATTATTACTTCTCGTTCTTCTTGCACTTATATTTTCAAAATCCAGTACTTTTAAATTTTTTAATGGCTCAGAATTTTGGTGAAGGATAGCCATCTGTCCCTCAAAATTGTAAAACACATTCTCATATTTAGTTTATAAACACCAAACAGAATGAGGACTCTGATTAACTTTTTCATTTCTGTATCATCTATTTCCTCACAAGAACTTTTGTATATACATTATCCTCTTATAATATCAAGTGAATTTTGGTACAGAAGTATTATAAAAGATGAAAAATACTGTCACAAGACTTTCCAGAAAAAACAGGATGATTTGATTCTAGTCACAACATACTACATGATGAAGACTTTCTTCTTGAATGACTAAAGGGATGAGACTATTACATTATCTTTTTGTCCTTGGAAATATATCAGTAATTCAGTTTCTTGGATTTGGGAAGATTAACCTAAGATATCATCATTAGATGATGATTATCAACATGACAATTAGAGTCTAAAGTGTTGCTGTCTTTGTATTCATTTTCTGATTCTACAGATAAAAGTAAACCATTTTTCTTTGTCAATTTTCATCTTTGTCCTTACGGACAGGAAAAAAACCCTAAACTCTCAGCTTTATTCAATAAAAGTTAAAAGAAAAAAAAAGATTTAAAATGGCTTCTTTGGACTTTTATTATACATTCTTTAAAGTGTTTGGGCAACGTAGTAAGAAAACTGAAGCATAACCATGATGATTTCATTACTACATCATCCTTCTAGATCATTCAATCATTCTTTTATATTCTTGTGATTTTATTGTTTGGGCACTATGGAGAAAACTAATGGGCAATGATGAAATAAGGTGATGTAATCATTTCAAGATTTAAGAAAAATAAGATAAAATCCCATAATGCATGATAGATTTATAAAAGAATCACAAGGTAACTGCAAGATAGGATAAGTGTTATTCTTTTTTAAAAATACACAAATTTCCTATTTGTTCTTTAGAAGATTTCAGAGAATAAAAGTAATAAAATAATCATCTTTACAAATTACAAATGCTCAAAGTAGATACTCGGAAACTGACTTGGAGCCAATGGACCCTGATGATATACCAAGGATTAAATAAAATATATATGAAGTATTTCCTCCTCCAGTATTTGATCACATATTGCTTTGCATTAATTTTCTAATACTCCTCATCTCCAAAAATTTCTACTTAAGAGAGAAGCACAAAAATATTTTGGCAAATCTTAAATTTTAAAGGCTTTTCTATTACAACTTTTATGTGATTGCCAAACAGTGTTGTGCCTACACAACTAAAATTCTAAAAAAAAATTTTTTTTTTACTTTACTTATTTTAGAGTAAGAAAGAGTGAACACATAAGCAGGGGGAGGGAGAGGGAAAAGCAGAAGCCCAGTGAGTGTGGACCCTGACATGGGTCTCAATCTCAGGACCCCGAGATCAGGACCTGAGCTGAAATCAAGGCTCAATGCTTAACCGACTGAGCTACCCAGGTGCCCCTTATTTTTTCACTTAACACTTGTTTTATTCCTACTTTGCACAAGAGAAGACAAAAGATGAACAATAACAGCCAAAATATATTTAGAGAAGCTTAGTATCAGAAAGTAAATGTAAGAACAAGCTATTACCTGGACATAACCTGAATGTTTATCTAACCCATCACTGGGAAAATGACACATGTTGAATCACCCAAACTGGCTAAACTTCTCAAACTATGGGCAGACACCAGAAAGGTAAACAACCTTTCTCTTAATGGCAGTTCATGAAGGGCTGATCATGTTAGTCACAATGTTAACACTAGGAATACAAATATAAAGGAAGTCTCAGTCCTCAACTGTGGTGAAGGGGACAGAAAAGATACCTGTATAGTTAACTCTCATCACTTTCATGTCCTGGCTCAAAAGTCACTTTCCCAATGGGCTTACCTTGCTTATTAATTACTCTTTTGAAAATGGCAATCCACACTAAACCCACTTTATCTTACTCTGTATTTTACTACAGCACTTTAAATTAGCTAACGTTCTATATAATTCTATATAATGTATGTATTGGTTTATTGCTATTCTCCCATAAAGCTGTAAGTTCCTCACGGGCATGGATTTTTATGTTTTGTTTCCTTATGTATTCCCAATACCTAGAATAATGACTAGCACACAAAAGGCAAGTAAATAATCAGCAAGTGCTAAGTGAGACAACTGAGCTGAAATTCAGGATAATCAAGCTCAGACGTGGTAGAAGGAAAAGTGGGGAAAAAAACAATTTTAGGCAGAGGAACTAGCTCAATTAGCATTTTTAACCTGGCATTCATGAACTCCCAGAGGGTCTGTGCACAGGACTCAGGGACTTCATGAAACTGGGTAAGGTGAAAATGCCGAAATTCAGCATTTCTTTCTATTATGAATGTAAGGAACTAACAACGATATTAGGAATATCTAAAAATCAGTCTGATTACTATCACATTAATAGTTTTTGTCTCAAAATGTCAGCATTACTACTCATTACTCATTTCTACTTTTATTTAATACACTACCACATTCAATTCTGTTACTTAATGTTACTAAGGAAGCATGTAGATTATTGTATCATAAATTTGTTATATTTTTTATAACTATTTTAATATAACTGCTTATCTTTTTAATCCTGTACATTCTAGCATAAGTATTTAAAAATATTCTGAGAGGGGGTTTCCAGGCTTCAAAAGAACACCCAAATGAAGCCATGGCATAAACCGCACAGAGAATTCTGGTACTGAAGTCACAGATCTATGAGAGTAAATAAGAAACTGAAGAATCTGTTCATTTGACTAGGTTAAAAAAAAAAAAAAAAAAAAGACTTGGTAAGAGATGAATCCAGATAGCTGAAGAGAATTTTTTAAAATGTTTCCTTTGCTTCACTTGAATGCTATTTATGTCCTTCAATATTTATGTGGCATGCTGATTCTAGGTTTTCTTGTAATTATTCACAAATGCTGAAAATTCATTAAAAATGTATTACTGATACTAACCCATCAAAATTCAAAGTCTTAAGAGCCTTTAAAGTACTTATTTTTTAACTTCTCCATAAGCTCTCACAAACTAGGGAACACTGAAAAAACTGCTAATACACAATTTATAATCACTTTATGTAGTGAAAGCTTTACACAGTGAAGACTTGCCAACAACTTTCAAAAAATCTTTCTCTCTGAACCTAATACACTTTATGAAATTCTCTGTTTATAAGTTATCTCCTCCCTAGACCAGAAGTTGTAATGGTCGTGATCTCTTACTCATCCTTGTATCCCCAGAGCCAAACTTAATAACTAGCATAAAATTATAATATATCTATAATACATCTATTATTATATATATAACAAATGACTGCCAAACTTAACTCCAATAAATGTCTTATTTGAAGATATAATGAAATTATTAAAATAATGAAAACATTCAGAACATCCAGAGCTACACGGGACTTAGCTACTGCAGCTCTACTTGCTTTATACATACCCAGCGTTTTACTCCTGCAGTTAAAAGAAATAAAGGGTAAAGACATCCTGTGCTCACGGACTGGAAGATTTAATATTGTTAAGATGGCAATACACCCCAAAGTGATCTCTAATTCAATGCAATCCCTATCAAAATTGCAGTCAGTTTGTAGAAACTGACAAGCTGATCCTAAAAAATAAATACGTATTTGACCTAGAACAGTCAAAACAATCTTGAAAAAGAACAAAGTTGGAAGATTCACATCTTCTAATTTTAAAACTTACTATGAAATTATGGTAATTTGAATTAAGAGTCTTGTAATGAAATAAGTATATTTTATGGTCAAATGGTTTTTAACAGACTGAGATAAAACAATGGGGAAAGAACAGTCTTTTCAATAAATGGTCCTGGCAAAACTGGATATCCACATACAGAAGTATGAAATTCGGTCTCTTAATCCCATATGTAAAAATTAATCCAACATGGATCAGAGAACTAAATATAGGGGCTAAAACTATATAACTCTTAGAAAAGAAGTGTAAATCTTCATGACCTTGGATGACTTCAATGACTTCTTAGATATGACACCAAAAGCACAAGCAACCAAAGAAAAATTGATAAATTTATCAACATCTAAAACCTATGTTTTATCAATAGACACTATTAAGAAAGTGAAACCACAGCCTGCACAATGGAAGGAAATCCACAAAACATATGACACAGGGACTTGTATCTAAAATATATAAAGAACATACAAAGCTCACTACTAAAAAGACAACTTGATTAAAAAATGGCCAAAGGATCTGAATAGACATTTCTCCAAAAGAGATATACAAATAGCCAATACACACATGAAAAAATGATCATCATCATTTCCCATCAGAGCAATGCAAATCAAACTCTTAACAGAAAGATACCACTTCACAACCACTGGGATGGCTATAATCAAAAAGACAAAATAAAAATGCTGGCAACGGTGTGAAAAAAAACTGGAAGCCTTGTAACTTTAAGAATGTAAAATAGTGTAGCTCCTATGGGAAAATATGGCAGTTCCTCAAAAGATTAAACATATGACCCAGCAATTCCACTTCTACAAAAATGAAAACATCATGTTCATACAAAAGCTTGTACAAAAATGATCACAACAGAAATTTTCATAAAAGCCAAAATGGAAGCAACCCCAATGTCCATCAACTGATGAACAGATAAACAAAACAGATAAAAAAAACACAAATAAAACTCCAAAAATATGGAGTACCATTCAGTCACAAAAAAGGGATGAAACACTGCTACATGCTACAACATGGATGGCCCTGAAAATCTTATGCTAAGTGAAAGAAGTCAGATACAAAAGGTCACAAATTATATGACTCCATCTATATAAAATGTCCAAGATAAGCAAATCCATAGAAATGGAGAGCGAAGGGGAAATGACTACTAATGAGGACAAGGTTTCTTTTGAGGTGATAAAATAAAAATGTCCTGAAATTAGATAGTGGTACTGGTCCCACAACTTTGCAAATATACTAAAAACCACTGAATTGTACGTTTTTAAAGCGTAAATTTTACGATATGTGAATTTTAAAAATATTTTCTTAATTAAGAAAAAACAGGAGTCAAGGAGCTATAATCTAATACAGTGGTATGCCCAACACAGCCAAAACTCACTTTTCACAAAACAAAGTCAATGGTATTGCTGAGAAAGAACTCAAATCTCAATTTGTAGGTGTTTCCTGGCTTCCCTTTGGGCCATGTCAGGCTTTGATAAAAGTTCTAAACAGTCATTAATGTCATAGGAAGTCAAGCAGTTCACCCACTTAAAGAATAAGAACTCCAGATTCTCTCGAACTCAAAGTATAAGTGAATTAATGTTAAGTGAAATAAATTGTCTTGACCCTGCCTTACTGATCAAGAGTAAAAAAGGAGCAAAATGACAATTTTTCTAAAAGATTTTATTTACTTATTTGTCAGAGAGCGAGCGAGCATGTGCACATATGTGCACAAGCAAGAGGAGCAGCAAGCAGAAGGAGAAGCAGGTCCCCCATAGAGCAAGGAGCCCCATGTGGGACTCAATCCCAGGACCCCAGGATGATGACCTGAGCCGAAGGCAGACACTTAACCGACTGAGCCACCCAGGTGTCCCAAAGCGACAATTCCTAAACACCTAAAAATCAGCCTTAATTGAAAATGGTAAGAGAATTAATGTATAATTAATGTATAATTAGAAAAGTTTTCTTAAGGGGCGCCTAGGTGGCTCAGTTGTTAAACATCTGCCTTCAGCTCAGGGCGTGATCCCAGAGTTCTGGGATCGAGCCCCACATCAGGCTCCTCCACTGGGAGCCTGCTTCTTCCTCTCCCACTCCCCCTGCTTGTGTTCCCTCTCTCGCTGGCTGGCTTTCTCTGTCAAATAAATAAATAAATAAAATCTTTAACCAAAAAAAAAAAAAAAAAAGGAAAAGTTTTCTTAAGAAGAACAGTGGGGCACCTGGTTGGATCAGTCAACCAAGTGTCCAACTCTTGATTTCAGCTCAGGTCATAATCTCAGGGTGGTGAGATTGAGCCCTGCTCCCAGGCTCCGCACTCAGTGGGGAACCTGCTTGAGATTCTTTCCCTCTGCCCCTCCTCCTGCTCGCACACACTCTCAATATCTCTCTCTCTCAAAACAAGTAAATCTTTAAAAGAAAAAAAAATACAACAGCTACTTCTTAACTAGGAAAAGACAAACATCATTCTTATGATAAATATTTATCTACTATGTAAAGATACTATGCTAGGTGCTATAGGGGTATAAAGATGTCAAAGACCCAATCTTTTTTTTTTTTTTTTCCTAAGTTTTATTTATTTAAGTAATCTTCACACCCAATGTGGGGCTCAAACTCATGATCTGGAAATCAAGAGTCACGTGCTCCTCCAACTGAGCCAGCCAGGTGCCCCTCAAAGACGCAATCCTGGTCAACAAAAAACTCACAAGAGATTAGAACAGATCAAAACACAGATGGCTACATCATTCAAGAACTGTAACAGTAGTATGCTCAAAGAGCTATGGTAATAAGAAGAAGAGAGGTGAAAATAGGGAAAAAGTAAAGAAAAGGTGAAGGAGGGACAAAAAAGGACTGTTACCAACTTTCAGAGTAATGCTGACATTTGAGCTGGCCACCAAAAAATGAGTAAGATATAAAACTATTTTAAATACAATGAAGATCTTCAAAAAGAAGAAGATATAAAACTGCATCATAAATGCAAGAAAAATAATGCAGTACAGCTTGAATATATAGTTTAGGGCATGAAGCTGGGGGCAAGAAATGAAAATGTGATGAGAGAGACAGGTTTGTGGTTTTGTGTATTATACCTAAAGGCAGCACTAGAAGACAGAGAGCAAAGGGAAGCAGAGATCAAAAGGAGACCAGTTAGAGATGACACAGTAATCCAACCTGTCTCAACTAAAATGACTAAATTTACTTCTTAAAAATCTCATTTCTTCTAATAACTGTTTTCAATATAAAAACCCAAGATCTCAAAACATTAATGATGATATAAGGAATCAGATGAAAGAATGAATTAGGTTCAGGGCACCTGAGTGGCTCAGTCAGTTAAGCATTTGCCTTCGGCTCAGGTCATGATCCTGGGGTCCTAGGATAGAGTCCCACGTGGGGAGGGGGGTGTCCCTGCTCAGCGGGGAGCTGGCTTCTCCCTCTCCCTCTGCCCCTCCCCAACCCCATTCATGCTCTCTTTCTCTTGTGCTCACATTCTCTCTTGAATAAATAAATGGAAAAAAAGAATGAATTAGGTTCATGGGCTTCCTAAGCCCTATAAAGATCAGGACAGTACTACATACCTTCTTATTATAAAAAAAAAAACCACAGTGAAGCAGAGCCTCCTCGGCATATCTCATGTTCAGGAACCGGCTGGGACCAACAAAAATGTCCTAATGTTCCAGCATCAAAGCACTTGGTTGAACTCATTTCACCAATTATCTCTTAACATACACAAAAAAGACCAACGGAAATTCTACAAATAAAAAATCCATTAACTGGAATAAAAAGTTCACCAAACGTGCTTAACAACAGATAGGACAGAGTGAATGAGAAATCCTGGAGACAGATCAGTAAAAATTACCTAATATGAGGAATAAAAAGGAAAAAAAAAGTGAAATTAAAGCCTCGATGACCTGTGAAACAATGTCAAACAGTCTACATTTTAACTGGATGCTAAAAAGAGAGAAAATGGAACCCTAATTTTTTTTTTAAAAGAAGTGATGACCAAAATATCCCAAATCTGGATGAAAACCTCTTCCTGTAGATCCTAGGATATTAGCAAATCCCAAGCAGAATGAATACAAAGAAAATTACACTGAGGCACAAACTCCTTCAATCTCAAAATAAAGAGAAAAACCTTGGGAACCACAAAAGAGAGAGGGGGGAGTAAGGGGACACATTACAGTAATCCTCCTTATCCATAGGACATAAATTCTAAGACCCCACAGTGGATGCCTGAAACTGTGGATAGTACCAAACCCTATACATAGTATGGTTTTTTTCCTATATACACATACCTATGATGAAGCTTAATTTAAAAATTAGGCATAATAAGAGATAAACAACAAACTCATAATAAAATAGAACAATTATACTATAAAAAGTTACATGAATGTGGTCTCAAAATATTTTATGGTACTCACCCTTCTTCCTATGATGACGTGAGATGATAAAACGCTTGTGAGATCATAAAATGCCTATGTGATGAAATGAAGTGAGGTGAATGATGTAAGCACTGTGACACAGCAGGAGGCTACTACTGACCTTCTGACAGTATGTCAGGAGGATCATCAACTTTGGGACCGCAGTTGACGACAGATAACTGAAACTGCTGAAAGCAAATCCAGAGATAAGACAGTTCCACTCTAAGTACAGGGGAATAAACATACAAATGACATCTGACTTTTAACCAGAAATAATGGAGGCCAAGGACAAAAGAACATCTTCAAAGTTTTGAAAGGTGGGGGAAAACCCTGCAAACTCAAGATTCCACATCCAGAAAAAGTATTCAAAGGATGAAATAAAACTCTTTTCAGATAAATAAGAGCCAACAAAATTTGTTTTCTGTAGACCTGCATTATAAGAAATGCCAAAGGAAACATTATTTAGGGGCTAAAGGCTAAAGGGGGGAAAGGTATCAGTTTGAAACTTAGATCTATAGAAAAGAACATTGGAAAAGGTAAATCATTAGGAAAACATTTTCTTCAACATAATTTCCTTAAAATACAACTGTCTAAACCAAACAATCCTAAGGTGAGATTTGTGATAGAAGTATATATAAGATATGACAACAACATGAAGAAAGGGATAGGTAGATAAATAGAACTGTACTGTTGTAAGATTATTACATTTGTGAAATGGGTGAAAAGAGGTAAGCAGTTAAGTGGTAGGAAGTGTGAAATATGAAGTGAAAGGTGGTACGTTATTTCTAAATAAACTCTGACAAGTTAATATTACATATTAAGCATACTAAGTCATATAGCATGACTACTAAAAAATAAAAGGAACACAGCTAAGAAGTCAATAGAGGAAATAAAAGAAAGTACTTTAAACTATTAAACCCCGAAGCATGCAGAAATGAAGCAACAAAGGAATAAAGGAAAAACAAGTTGTAACCATATGAATAATCATATTAAATATGGACTAAGCTCCCCAATTAGAAGGCAGAGAATATTAGACTGAACTTAAAAAACAAGAGCCAATGGCTATATGCTGTTTATAAGAGACATACTTCAAATATAAAAGTATGTATAAGACTAACAGCAAAATACTAAAAGATAGATACTATGAAGCTACTTAAAGCTGTGGTGGCTATATTAGAGGAAGAAAAAGTAAGCTTCAAAACAAAGAATATTTTAAGAAGAAGAACATTTCATAAAGGTAAAAGAACAATTCAGCAGGAAGGCTGTGTGTGCACAAATATTAATTTGAAATAACATTTTACATTTAGGTCACACAGACCTAAATGTGAAATCTGAAATGATAAAATCTGTTCCACCCTGCTAGTTCAGTTGGTAGAGCATGCAACTCTTGATCTTGGGGTCCTGAGTTCAAGTCCCACAAAGGGCAAAGAGATTACTTTAAAAAAATTTTAAATAAAAAAATAAAAACAAAAATAAATAAAACTACAAGATCTACAGAGGAAAGCAAGAGGAGAAAATCATTATGACCTTGGCTGATTTCCTGGACAGGGCACAAAAGTTACTAATCACTAAATTACAAATTAGTAAATTAGACTTCATCAAAATCCAAAATGTCTACTCTTTTTAAGACACTATTATATCAAAACTACAATGACATACCACCTCACACCAATCAGAATGGCTAAAATTAACAACTCAGCAAACAATAGACATTGGCAAGGATGCGGAGAAAGGGGAACCCTCTTACAGTGTTGGTGGGAATGCGAACTGGTACAGCCACTCTGGAAAACAGAATGGAAGTTCCTCAAAAAGTTAAAATTAGAGCTACCCTATGATCCAGCTGTTGCACTACTAGGTATTTATCTAAAGGATACTAGTGATTTGAAGGGGCAAGTGCACCCCAGTGTTTAAGCAGCAATGTCCGCAACAGCCAAAATATGGAAAGAGCCCAGATGTCCATCAACAGATGAATGGATAAAGGAGATGTGGTATGTATACACATACACACACACACACACACACACACACACAGGCGTGAATATTAGTCAGCCATCAAAAAGAATGAGATCTTGCCATTTGCAACACCGTGGATGGAACTGGAGAGCATTACGGTAAGTGAAGTAAGTCAATCAGAGGAAGACAAATATCATATGACTTTGCTCACATGTGGAATTTAAGAAACAAACAGATGAACACAGGGAAGGGAAGGAAAAATAAAATAAGATAAAAAGAGAGAGAGGCAAACCATAAGAGACATTGAACTCTAGGAAACAAACAGGGTTGTTGGAAGGGAGGTAGGTCGGGGGAAGGGATAATTGGTGGATGCGCATCAAGAAGGGTACATGATATAAGGAGCACTAGATGTTACATGCAACTGATGAATCACTAAACTCTACCTCTGAAACTAAAAAAAAAAAAAAAATACTGAGTACCTATTAATAGAAATTATTACATTCAGCAATAAAGAAGATATAAAAATGTGAAAAAAAGGCACTATTATTTAAAAAAAGGCAAACCAGAGTCTGAAAAAATATTTATATAAATCTAAGAAAAAACATATCCAGAATATATTTTCTAAAAACCTACAGGGTGCCTGGGTAACTCAGTCACCTAAGCGTCCAACTTTTGATTTTGGCTCAGGTCATGATCTCAGGGTCGTGAAATCAAGAGCTGCATCAGGTTCCATGCTGTGTGGAGCCTGCTTAAGATTCTTTCCCTCTCCCAAGCCCCTTTACATGCTCTCTTAAAAAAAAAAAAAGCCTGTTGGGTTCGTTAAAAAAAAATTTACAATTCAATAATAATGACAACCAAATTTTAAAAAGAAAAAAAGGGCAAAAGAGTTTACAAGAACCTCCACAAGACAGGATATACAAATGACCAGTGAGCACATGGAAAGATGCTCAACATGGAAAATTTCTAGATAAAAACATAACAAGATACGACTCCACACCCACTAAAATGACTTAATCAAAAAGACAGGTGATACCATCTGTTAGCCAAGATGTGGAGCAACTGGAATTTTCATGCATTGCTACTGAAAAATTAAAATACACAACTACTTTGGAAAAAGATTTGGCAGTTTCTTATAAAATTAATCTTCCACCTACCCTTTGACAGAGCAAATACTGTGTTATTCTAGGTCCACAGAAAACTTGTAAAAGAATTTCTTAGTAGCTGTTTCTAATAGTCCCCAAATTAAAACAACCCAAATGTCCATCAACAGATCAATGAATAAATGGAATACTTAGCAATAATAAAAGAAACAAACAACTGACAAATGCAATAGCATCACAGACATCCTACTGAAAGAAGTCAGACATAAACAGAGGGTACAGTTAACCCAAGAACATGCTTGGGGGCACTGACACACACACACCCCCCGCCCCTGGTCAAAAATCTACATGTAACCTTTGACTCCCACAAATCTTAACTACTAATAGCCTACTGTTGACCAGAAGCCTTACTGATAACAAAAATAGTCAATTAACATATACTTTGTATATGTATTATACACTTTATTTTTACAATAGAGTAAGCAAGAGGGAAAAAAAATTTTTTTTAAAGATTTTATTTATTTATTTGACAGAGATAGAGACAGCCAATGAGAGAGGGAACACAAGCAGGGGGAGTGGGAGAGGAAGAAGCAGGCTCATAGCGGAGGAGCCTGATGTGGGGCTCGATCCCAGAATGCCGGGATCACGCCCTGAGCCGAAGGCAGAAGCTTAACCGCTGTGCCACCCAGGCGCCCCGGGAAAATTTTTTTTTAATTTTAAAAAGAGAAAATACACTTAAAGTATTACATTTATCAAAAAATTCCATGTATAACTGGACCTGTGCAGTTGAATCCTTGTTTTCAAGGGTCAACTGTATAACGAATGATTCCATCTATGTGAAGTTCCATTATATGAGTTTTACGCAAACTAATCTACTATGGAAAACTCTACTATGGATTTAAAGATCACAATCTAAAACTGGAGCTTGTTGTAAAGATTAAGATAAAACCTGTAAAATAACTTCCTAATCTGTAAAGCAGTATACAAATGTAGACATGATTAATTCATATCAACAACTCTGGCACGGCACATTAATGTCCTCCCAAGGGAGAAGACTGCAATGTCCTAGGTGCACAGTCCCAAAGATCACAAATTAGAATCGTAAAGATTTGAACACATCTTCCAGAAACAAATCAACCGCCAACTTCAAGATATCCTAAAGCATGGGGCCCCTAGGTGGCTCTGCTGGAAAAGCATGTAACTCTTTTGATCTCGGGGTCATGGGTTCGAGCCCCATCTTGGGTGTAAGATTACTAAAAAAAAATAATAATAAATTTAAAATGTACATATATCCATCCTAAAACAAAGATTAATTCTAGAGAGGGGAAAAAAGTGGCACCCAATTGAAAACTAGGTAGCATTCTTAAATTGAAGTGAAGAAACAATAATACTGATAATTCATCAACTTCAGGAAAATTCAGGTAATCAAAATATAGAAAATGATCCAGAAATAAAGATGTGCCAAAGACCAGCAATGGACTTAAAATACCTTTATTTTCCTCATTACAAAATATTTATCACTTAAAATAAAGTACAATTATCTTGATAACTTATTTCTGATTGAAATTTTATGTCAAATAAGAAGTACCCTGCTCTATCACACACTAATCTGAACTTTCTTTAACAGCCTTCAGATTAAAAACAGCCTAATAAAAACACCATTATCTGGGGCATCTTGCTGGCTCAGTTGGTGAGCATGAGATTTTTGATCTCAGGGTTCTGAGTTCGAGCCCCACATTGGGCATACAGACTACTTAAAAAAATTCTTAAGAAAAAGAAAAAGCCATTGGGGTGCCTGGGTGACTCAGCTGGTTGAGTGTCTGTCTGCCTTCAGCTCGGGTCATGATCATGGGGTCCTGGGATCGAGCCCCACATGGGACTCCCAGCTCAGCGGGGAGCCTACTTCTCCCTCTCCCTCTACTCCCCCTTCCCCTGCTCATGCTATCTCAAATGAATAAATAAAATCTTTTTAAAAAGTGCCATTATCTGATTAAAAAGACAAGAAGTTACTATTTATTTCATATTCCTGGGGAAAGCAGTCCCTATCATAAATTACTAACCATTCCAAATGGCTAAATCTGTGAATTTTCCATTTTTGGTTTTAACTACCCCTATTGCCAAATATACACGTTCACTGGTAAAGTAAATCATCCTAGACTATTCTCTGATCATCCTTAACTCTCAAGGCACATCATCAGGAGCCTCAGACACAATACCGAATCCCTTCTGTCCCTGACTTCTTTGGCTTCACGCTATGTCTCAATGTTTTATTTCTCTCCCTGTTTAGATTTGCCAATCCAGTTTAAAAGGGTTTGTGGTTTTTGTTTTTTTTGTTTTTTACCTTCCAACATCTTAGGATGCTGGTAAATGCCTGGTAACTGCCCATAGCTCTGCGGTAGAGCATCTGCATGCACCATATAGAGTGAACATACTTCCCAATTTCAATCTTGGTTTACACCTATTGCCTAAGCATAATTAGGAAACACACCCTTTCATTCTTCTAAGTTTCTAGTATGGACTAGAAGTTAAACAGTCACTCTACTCAGACCACAAAAATAGACAGTAAAAAGTCAAATATACTCAAAGGCAAGCAGCTTGGCTGGCTAGTTGGCTGAATGAATGTTTGGACAAGAACCAACCCAATGCCAACTCAGGTCCTTGGAACATTCTTCTTGAACAAATGCAGGCTTTCATTACTTATATTTAAATTAAGTAAATATATTTATTAAGTAAATATGTATTATATATTAATATAAACATATTAAACATATTTAAATATATTAAATATGCTTGTA
Organism: Ursus arctos; assembly: GCF_023065955.2. Classification (NCBI taxonomy): domain Eukaryota; kingdom Metazoa; phylum Chordata; class Mammalia; order Carnivora; family Ursidae; genus Ursus; species Ursus arctos. The sequence goes on along the minus strand of NW_026622786.1, from coordinate 72,390,606 downwards.
TAATATATTTAAATGTCACAAATAAATATATATTTAAATATATCAAATTATGCTAAGTGTTAAGAAAGACTGTTAAGGAATTCACTCAATCACTGGATTAAAAATACTACATAATTAGCATACTGATTGTAGTGAACAGTTCCTTAAATGTTAAGGATACTTAAAAACAGTACCTTCTATTAAAGGATTAATAAGTTGGCCATATCTTGTTTTTAAATCATCAGTGCCTCAGCTTAGTCCTTTTGGAAATTATTTTTTTTAAGTTGAAGAAAATAAAGCTTTACTCTATCACGACTGATTTCCAAGAGACAGAATGCGCATCTATATTTAACATAACCCACAAAACAGTTGAATATGACTGTTCTAGGTTATTAGTTAGGTTAATTCAACATTGTCTTGAATCTCAGTATTTCTCAGTATTAACTACTGAGTCTAAGCCTAAAAGAAAAGAATTTGATGGTCAAATGAAATTATGATTGACAACAACCCACATATTCTTCAAACGGTGATTAAACGTGGTAAATCAACAAAATATATAAAACAGAACAATGAACTGCTAATATAACAACATGGATGGATCTCAAATGCATTGTGCTAAGTGAAAGAAGCCAGACCCAAAAGACCACCTATTGTATGAGTCCCACTTATATAAACTTCTGGAAAAGGCAAAATTATAGGGAAAGAAAACAGATCAGTAGTGGCCCGGGGGTGGAAGAAAAGGCTGACTACAACAGACAATAATGTTCCATATCTTGATCACAGTGTTGGTTAAATTGTTTGCTTTTGTCAAAACAACTAGAATTATACATCGAACAGTGAATTTTATCATATTAATTTTTAAAATTAATTTGTTGACAAAATACTATTTTTTAAAGTAGTTTAGAGACAGAAAAAATAGGAGGCCGGCAACAACAAAATGTTACTTCCCACCCTTAAAAAGAGAAGAGAGAATACGGCACATGGAAATAAAAGGCCATTCGAACTCAACTGCCTTAACCAAGTTTACTGTTACGATTCTACGACAGCACTTCTTTCTGTTTCTGCAATGTTCTCTCTGTCTTTGATCCTCATCTCTTGTTTAACTCAATCTTTCAAATCTCTTCGAATGCCTGTGCTTACTCTGGGCTTTCTAACCTTGCTTTGTCTTCTGAACCATCTCACATTCATAATCCACCTTTGCCTTGGTGGTACTCCCTGGTACCAATCCTTTTCTTCACTCTTGGGACTTCACAGGAGTACAGCAGTCCACCCTCTTATCCCCAGTTTCACATTCTGCAGTTTGTCATGACTGCAGTCCAGATGACGATCCTCCCCCTAACATATCGTCAGAAGGTCAAGAAGAGCCTAATGCTCCATCACAACCCTCCATCATTCACCTCACTTCATCTCACCATAAAGGCACTTTATCATTTCATATCACCCACAAGAGAGGGAATAGAGTATAATAAGGTAGTTGTGTGGGGGATGACATTCACATAATTTTTCCTACAGTATGTTACTAAAATTGTTCTATTTTATCATTAGTTATTACTATTATCTCTTACTATGCTTAACTTATAAATTAAATTTTATCATAGATACATATGTACAGGAAAAAGACATACGTAGGGTTTGGTACCATCCAGTTTCAGGTGTCCACTGGGGGTCTTGGAATGTATCCCCTGCAGATAAGGGGGGACTACTGTACTTACATTAATTCCCTTAATTCCTGATTCTATCTCAACTTTGTTCTCACTGGTCCCCCAGCTCAACTTGATCATGTCCTCTTCTCAGCCTTCAAGTGGGGCTCTTACCTACCATGAGTTAAAACCACAAAGGTTATTAATTTTATCTATCATTAAAATGCTTCAGAAGTGGCAAACTCTAAAACATCCCTTGAAATCCTACCAGTGTTTTTTCAATCAAATAAATAAGATGTCCTTATTTTTGTCTAACCAAACTCTTGCTCTTGTCTTTAAATCCCATTTCCTATTTGGTTTTACACAAAGACAAACAGATCAAATTCTTCACAAAAAATCATGTATCTACTTTGAGACTAGTATTAAAATTACACTCTTATCTTCCTTCTTCAGGGTACATACCTGTGATTCCTGCAACACAGTTAATCACTTAATGTTACATCTTACGTACTTTCAAACCTCTCTAGTTCTTCTACATCTTTTAACAAATAAAGTGACCAAAACAGGATACCAATGAATAAGAAACAATTCATAAATAAATACAACACAATACTAACATGGGCCAAAAAAGAAAACTGAAAAAAAGAGATCAGTCAACTACGCTATGGTCCCCATACTATGACAGAGGACAAGAATAGAAAAAAATTACAGTCTCAGAAATTCTGAAAGTTAATTCTCTAGCAGTGGAAGTTGTTGTTTCCTCACAAACCACTCAGATTTTCACAGCCAACAAGCCTTCGAGACCTTTCCATCCCCAGGCAAGAAAAAGCATCCCCCGCCCTCCACCCTGAAAAGCTCTTCTTACTATGAATTCACTGAAGATATCTCTCCCAGAACAGGCAGGTGGCCCTCATGGGGTCTTCTTAGCTACCACCTCAGTTCTATTAGAACCCACTGCTGCTAACTAATTATACAACTTCCTATAATCTTTTATTTCCTTTAAAATCAAAGGCTCATTTTTCTGAGGTGAAGAAGAGAGAAAAGGGTTGAGAAAAGAGGAAGGGAGAAAGCAAAGAAAGAGAACTCTATTTTTTTAAGTGAATTTAGCTGACAGGACTCGTTTTTCCATAATGTGAAAATATACCTTCAAGATAATTAAGAGGCATGTGTGAACTTTAACAACAATTAGATCACAAGATAGAAATACAGAAAATAAAGCTAATAAAAAGAGAAAAGATAAAAGACAGAAATTTAAAAAAATGGAGATAGACTACAAGATGCAGAAACAGAGTTGTAATCAGGAAAAGAAAATAGAAATCTGTCCCCAAAACAGGCAGCAGAGTTATGGATGCAAAATGTAATTTCATTTTGTGTTTCTTTTTAAAGAAAGCAATAATGTGGCTATTTGAAATTAGTTTCGGGGAACATAAGACTGATTTCAGCCCATTAATGTACACGGAAGAGATTCAAATATTAAGGGATTTTATGACAAAGACTTCTAGAAAATGAAGGATTGAGTCAGGAATAAATAGCCATATGAAAACATCTGTAATTCAACAATACTCTTCCAAGTTTAGGCTGGCCTTCATAGCCCTCTGGTGATACACTGAACAGGAGGCTATACAAATAAAAATACAGGGAAGAAGATCCTGGATGTGCTACTTCCACCTCTATCTCTTGGACCCATGTGAGTCATGGCAGCAGCTAGTAAAATCCTAAGGGGTTAAAGTCCACCCCATACCCAAGACCAAAAACTACTCCCACCCCACCTTGGCTCAATGGTTTTCTCCCACTGTGGTGAGGGTGGTTTTGGAAAAGCTCCTCAAATGCCAGGAAACACTGTAATACAAAAAGAAAAAACAATTCATAAGTACCAAAACTTAACTAACATTTTGGCCTCCCTCTCACGGAAGATTGGTATAGAGGAAAAAGCATTAGTCTAGGAACCAAGGAACTAAGAAACCAAGTATATTCTGCTTATTCAGCATTCATTCTAAGATGCTTGCTATATTCCAGGTGACTTGGTAGGGGAGGACATCAAACACTCCCTTTCTGCTAAGGGTTAGTAAACTAGTAGAACATAAGCCAGAAGCTCCTGATGGTCATCTCTGCCATGAACTGGGCTGAAAAAAGAAGCCATCAGAGAAGCTAGCAGAACTAAGGGACTTTGGTAGACTAAAGAGATATTCCTGGTGACACAATTTAAGAACCAGGCTCCAGTTCTTCCTGTAGATATTTTCTCCCTTAAGTTGGTCTGTAATGGGTTTCTGTGACTGCAACTAAGTCTGGCCAATACACTTGGGTTCTAATTCCACACTGAATCTGGACAAGACATTCCTCACTTAATGGCCTTATAGTTTCCTTTTCTATCAAATGGATCTGAGGTTTTTCAAAGTGTTTTTTAGGCAATGGGATTGTTAAATAAAAATCGTATTCTGATATCAAAAATTAATATGGCTTTATTCATATAAGTGTATTTTATCGAGATACAATTTACATTTACTTCTGACCAAGATAAATACGAACAATGGATATTTAAATCTCACCTTGAGACTGAAAATAAAAATGTCTCTATTAGTATAATGTACTTTATAAGATTAAATGTATAGTATTTACTATTATGACCAAAATTACTGAAAACAATGATGTGCTTTGATTAAAACAAAACTTTAAAATTGGAGACCAATGGTCAAAGTTGAAATCTGTTATTAACCTCTCAGGATTCTATTATTTCTGTATTTTGTTTTGGTTGAACATTAGTTAAGACAATCCTGATTCAAAAAGAATAGTTTGCAAAGAGTAACATATGTTTTCCACATATGCCTTATCCCACAATACTATTTAATTAAAGGTGGAGAAAAGTCTTGGGTTCTGCACAAAAGAAAACCTGACAGCACAAGTCTTTTTAAATCTCCAACTGGTTAAGACTTAGTACATAACATAGTAAAACATTCAGGTATGTTGGTTTATATTTTAATGATTTAAACCTCATGTAAAAATTAAATCTGAACCAACTGTTTACAGTATTCAATTAATGCTCTCAAAGAATTCTAATAATCTCTAAATTCTTTGAAGAACATTTTCAGTCAGATTCATATATACTCACTGCCCATCAGAAACTGTAATGAAGCAAATATAAAAAGTTATAATTCCTTTTTTTATAATAAACCTGCTTTAAAGAAAATAAACACAACCTTGGAGAATTATGAACACAGACAAACAATAAATTGGGTCAAATAAGAAGACTATAATAATAATCTATTCAATCTTACTGAGAACCAATTTGATGGGGCAGATCACAGAAGGTGCTATAAAATATCCATTATTTAAGAGTGCCCTCTTTACAATGGAAATGAATAACTCTCCATCTCTAACCTCAAGAAGTTATCAATCTAGCAGATGATACAATACATTCATTCATTCAACAAGAGAGTCTCCTCAGTGACACCAGCCACTGTGCAAGCAACTGGAGCTAAAAAGTGAACAATATATACATGACCCCTACCCTCATAAGTTAAGATTTTAACCTAAGGAGAGTAGATAATCAATAAAGATTTTAAACAAGGAGAAAGCGTAATTATGTTAACATTTTTGAAAGACAGCACTGGCTACTATATGGAAGTTACTATAAATTGGAGGTAGTAACCCAAGGATAGACTGGTTAGGAGCTACTGCAATGATGACAAAGTAACAGGAAATCAAAAGAGGGAACAACCTCAGCTGAAGTACGCAGAAACAAAAAAACTTCAGAGAAGTAAGGCTATAGCTCAACCTTAAAAGATCCAAAGAATAGGCCAGACAAGTAGAGCAAGGGAGTTTGTACACGAAGAGAAAATCATATGAAAGGCAAGCTTGGGGAACTTCGAGTAGATCCTCAGATTGCGTCTTGAATGTGAATCACAGCTAGAAAGGTAGATCAAGGAAAAGCTTAAAGGGTACTTGATAACACAAGGAAACATCTCCAAGACACTGGGGAGTACTTTTAAGCAGGGTGGTAACACAACCAGCTTTACATTTTAGAAAGATTCTTCCAGGGATGGTTAGCTTAAAAAGACTGTTTGTCTGGTTAAAAAGTCTAACCAGCCAAACAACAACACGTTTGCCAACAGATACACTATCTCGAAGTCCTAATCTAATAATTCATCATAACAACCAAATTGCAGTCCAAAAAAGTACTTTGAGTTTTAGAAACCAAGTAACTAGTACCAAGTTCAGGCTGCACGGCAGTTGATATGACTATTAAAACCAAAAAGAAGGGAAGTCTCTATAGACAAAATACTAAAAGTGTAATGGTGGCAGGAGATAAATGGAATGAAAAGGAAAAAAACAGTAACTAAGAAAATAGGGAAATAACAGAGAATTTTATTTCAGGGTAAGAATTACTTACACTTGCTGTGTCAAGATCTACCAAATCTACCCCTTCTATGCAATAAGTAATAAATTATGGCTCCTGACAAGCAGTTCAAAAATCAAATTTAACTTAATACACAGTACTTAAGAAAATAACCAAACAAAAACTAAATTAGAAGCAGCAAACTATTACAGAGGACCAGCTCTACACTAGCTAACTTCCCAATGCTTAAAAAGAAAGCTCTCTGGCTGGTTGGTCCTTGAAGATGACCAACTACAATGGGGATGACTTGGGGTAAGGTGAAGGAGGATCAGGAAGGTTCCTGACCAATGAACCAGACAAGTTCTTCAGCGCTCTCATCCCATTCTCTTTCTCTATATACAACAGATATTACTCAGATACAAACATGACAACAGATATAATGAAGAATCCAATTACTTTATCTCAAGATAATGAATCCTACCTTTCCAGGGTCATCCTTTGATCGAGGCACTTTAAGGAAACACTTGTTCAGTGACAGATTATGTCGTATGGAATTCTGAAATTAAAGAAGAAAAGCCACAGGGTCATTGGAATCCAAAAAACAAAACCCACCTTTAAAAACAGAATCAGAAGCCTAAATACCTCTATTCCTAGAATACAATTCCAAGTGGAATAAGCTTTTTAAATGAACTTCAAATTTAAACCTGATTTTCAAATTATGAACACGGCAAAGAAAAGTAGCTATTGGGAAAGACAGCTTCTAGTAGACTTTACAAAACTCCAAATAATGAAATATATATCCTATTTTAAATGTTTATTAAGACCTTTTTAGGAAGATCTAATCATAGGAAGATACCTCTGATTAATGTTAAATATTAAATACCAAATATAAAATTGTATACGCATTATGACTTTAATTGTATTTATTTATTCATTCTTTTTTTTTTTTAAAGTAGGCTCCACGCCCAAGGTGGGGCTTGAGCCATGACCCTGAGATCAAGAGTTGTGTGCTCTACCAACTGAGCCAAGCAGGAGCTCCTCATTCATCCAGAATGATTCTTAGAATAAGCCAAAATGCAAAATGAATTATAAGTTATGATAACTTTTCTTTTTTTTCTTTCCTGCAATGTTCAGATAATCTACAAGGCACATGTATTGTTTTCTAATGAGATAAAAAAAATGTTTAAGCAAAAAAAAAGTCACTGCTCCATTACAAGAATATACAGAAGCCAATTAGGTTCTTACTTCAATCTATAAGAAAACACATGAGAAGATACTGACTACAGAGGACTAGCAAGAACATCTAGGTTCATCAATACAGCAAGAAAGAATAACCATCTTGAATGGCAAGAAAATGCACTTGGAGACCAGAAGAATCTATGAAACAGGAAATCTTTTCATGAATAAGTAGGACTGTATAACAATTTTTACCAAAAATACCCAAAAGCCATTTCTTTTTAATGAAATGCTGCAAAATCCATTCCATAATTTTTATGCCAAACAGCCAGGTATTTGGTGGAAAGGGGCTCCAACAGCTTTTAACCACCACTTAAGAATTTTAGGAGAGCACTGTGGGCATATCTTATTTTTTTAACATAAAATTCAGAACTCTAACAACAATGCCTATATGAAAACTTCCCTCTCATAGAGGAATACTGGGATTACAAAAGTTCTTTTAAATGACCACAGAATATAAATTCAAGCCTATCTTAGTACCAAACATCAATTTCAAACTTATGAACGGAAGTTCCACTTCTGCTTGGGATACCCTCCCAAAAAATGAGAAAACAATGGGTAAGCCAAAACAAAACAAAAAACCTATTTTTGAGCCACATCAGAGCTGAAGCTGCAAGACAGCCCAACAAATTAAATTCCTAAGAAGGACAAGCCCATTCAAGGAAAAAGCAGACAAACCGTCTCACCTTTTTGGCAGAGTGTGGGAGAAAGAAGTGGCCATCATCCAAGCATCCAATAAGCTAGCTAAAATTTATGAAGTCCAGCACGCGCTGGTGTGTCACTTTAGAATAGCAAGGGCCCATCAGTAGACTGGACACAACCAGGAAAAGGCTGATATTTGGAGGACAGATCAACAGAAATTATCCAAATTGACACACATGCGTGCACAAATACTTAAAAAATACACAACACACACACACACACACACACACACACACACACACACACACACACACACACATCATTCAAGAACTATGGAACAGTATATGTAATGTGAGTCCCAGAAGGAGAAAAGTATGAAGCAGAAGAAAAATGTGAAGAAGGCACAGCCAAGAATCTTCTGAAAATAATGCAAGACATCAAATCACAGATGCAAGAATTTCAGAGAACACCAAACAGAAGAAATTAAATAATTCACACACCTATATTCATTATAGGTCAAAATGGTGAAAATCAAAATGAAGAGAATATCGTGAAGGCAGCAAGAGGAAAAAAATTATGTACAGAGGAGTAAGATGAAAATTATAGCAGACGTCTCAAAAACTGCACAAGTCAGAAGACAACAGAGTGACATCTCCAAAATACTAAAAGAAAAAAGTATCCTATATGCAGTGAAAATATCTCTCAAAAATGAAGGCAAAATGAAGACTTCCAGAAAAGCAAAAGCTGAAAGAATTTATTTTTTGTAGTGCCAGTTGGCTGGTAATGTTATACAGAAGTTCTTCAGGCAAAAGTATAACAAAAAGAAAATTGGATCTACAAAAAAAAAAAAAAAAAAAATAGTTCCAGAAATTATAAAAATGAAGGTAAATTTTAAAAATACTTTTTCTTATTTATAACATCTTTATAACTATCTAAAGAAAATATAATTTTCAATTATGTGGTTTATAACATATAAAGGAAAATGTATGACAACAATAGCACAAAGGATGAGTCAAAAGAATTAGAAATAATAAGGTTTATCAAGTTCTTACACTACAGATAAAATGGTATATTTGAAAGCTGACTGTGATAAGATAAAGATACATGTGGTAAACCCTACAGCAGTCACTAAAATTTAGGAAGAGATATAACTAATAAAATAATAGCAGAGATAAAATGGAATCATAAAAAACAGCCCAAGTCTAAAAAAAGACAAGGAAGAAGAACTAATAAAACAAACTGGAGTTCATCTACCCACCTTAAAAGTTCAAGATGAGGGGGAAAAAATCTAGACAGTCACTATTTTTTTTTTTTCTAAATGGCCTGAGGGGAAGGACTCTACTTGGAGCTTCCTCCTCTACAAAAGGCTTAATTGAATGTTGGAAATCATCAAGGCTCTGCCCTAAGTCCTTTTTTCATTTCCACATTTACGGCCAATGTAATCTCACCTACAGAAATGGCTTCAATGACCATCTGTGACAAACTATCTGGACCTCCAAACTACACCTGTCTCCTAAGCTCCTAACATATATTTTCAAGAATCTACTAGACATCTCCAGAAACACCTTAAACTCAATTATGTTTAAAATTAAACTGAATCTTTATCCCCAGTGTGATCTTCCAGTTTTCTCTTCTCAGGTTAAAGACAGTTATTCACGTAACGCTCCAATCAGAAAGCTTTAAGACATCCTTAATTCTTCTCTTTTCTTCACCAACTAAAATAAATCTGTTACCCAATCTTAAGTTTACCTTTGATCTACCTACTCCATCCCATCTCTCCTGTCACTATCTCATTCCAGGACATCATTCTCACCAAAAATAGTACAATAGCTTCCTAACTGGTGTTGTCCTCCACCATCCTCTCTGTCCCTCCTCCACCATGCTCTACCCTGCAGGGAGTGATCTCCTCACAAGGTAAATTCAATATTACCCCTTCACTTAAAACTTTTCAATGACGTCCTATTGCACCTAGGATAAAATCTAAAATCCTTAACAAAGCCTCCAAAGACCCTTCATAATCTGACCCTACCTCCCTATCTTGCTGTCTACACTCATCCCCCCTCCAATGTTCTTTCTCACCTCTCGGCTTTCTATGTGTTGCTTCCTCTGAAAAGATGACTGCCCACCCCCACCCACCGAGTTACTCCATCTCTTTCACCTGAGTCTACTCAACTTTCAATTCATTCTTGGCTTAAACATCAGTCCTTTAGGGAAGTCCTTTCTGACTTTTCTCAATAGGTTAGGTCTCATTGTAATAAACTTCCTTATCACCCTGGATTTCTCATCACACTTGTAATTATTTGTTTAATGGTGTTCTTCCCATATACTGCATCTTATACCAAAATGTAACTAGGCTACATGAGGTGGGGACCTTGTCTATCAACTCAGAGTCTAGAACATAATGCCACTCATATGGTAATCACAAATCTGTTGAAAAAAATACCAAAAGCATATTTAGAAAATTAAAATACCCAGAGAAAAGGGCGCCTGAGCGGCACAGTAGGTTAAGCATCCAACTCTTGGTTTCAGCTCAGGTCATCATTTCAGGGTCATGGGATCAAGCCCTGCATCAAGCACCGTGTGGAGCTTGCTTAAGAATCTACCTCTCCGGGGCGCCTGGGTGGCTCAGTCGTTAAGCATCTGCCCTTGGCTCAGGGCGTGATCCCAGAGTCCTAGGATGGAGCCCTGTATCGGGCTCCCTGCTCCGTTAGGAGCCTGCTTCTTCCTCTCCTACTCCCCCTGCTTGCTTCCCTCTCTCACTGGCTATCTCTCTGTCAAATGAATAAATAAAATCTTTAAAAAAAAAAAAATCCCTCCCCCCCACCCCGCATGCGTGCCTGCATGATATCTCTCTCGCAAATAAATCTTTTTTTTTTTTTAAAGATTTTATTTATTTATTTGACAGACAGAGAGACAGCCAGTGAGAAAGGGAACACAAGCAGGGGGAGTGGGAGAGGAAGAAGCAGGCTCCTAGCAGAGGAGCCTGATGTGGGGCTCGATTCCAGAACGACGGGATCATGCCCTGAGCCGAAGGCAGACACTTAAGGACTGCGCCACCCAGGCGCCCCTCTTGCAAATAAATCTTTAAAAAAAAAAAAGACTTTTAAATACCTAGAGAGATACAAAAGTCAAAACATGAATATACACACACACAAAATTAAGAAGAGATTACTTCACACCTCACATCTTGGCCAGACCCTACCTCTAATGACTCCAAGAAAAGAAGTTAGAATAGAGAAGTAGACATAATTTAAATGGTGTAGGTTAACCTGGTGAAAAATGGCCCAGGTTAAATAACTAATTAAGGCATACTGCGTGGCCTTAAAGACCCCTGCCTCAGAAGTGGTTTCTCAAAAGTATAAGCTATCTGGACTAGAATCAATTAAAATGAATTTTAATGCCGATTTCTAGGCTCCATCCAAGATGACTAATTCAAAATCTCTGGAGTTGTAACCCAGGAATCTATATTTTAAGAACACTCTAAGTGATTTTTATTTTAAACTTAAACTTTAAACTGGCACCTCCAATTCAAATTAACCACCATATTCCTATCTGCATCTCTTTTTCCCCCCACTGTGAGAGCCCTGGTTCCCCCACATCAATACATGTACTCATGTGTTCTATCCTACCATGCACATTAAAACAGTTTCAGAATGCTCCCAACTTCCCAACGTCTCACCTTGGGGTTACTGGAGGTACAGGCTGCCTCTAGTGAAAAACCACTAGACAAATCTATTAAGTAAAGGTTATAATTTCTTTGCAATTCTTTTCAATCTTAGTATGTATCCCATGAAAATACAGAATGCTCTTTTCAAAAGTTTCTTGAATTTTTTTCTCTGTGTGATTATGTTATCCATTTGATATGATGTATGGCTTGTTTCTGCTTATATTCAGTTCTAAGGTTTCCTTTTTCCATCCTTTTTGATTTTGTACATATATATTTTTTGAATATGTAAAACATTTACATGGTTTAAAACTAAATAAAAAGTATACTCGAAATCTTATTCTCTTCTATATGCCTTCCACCTCGGTTCCATCCATCCTCTATAGGTAACTATGTTCACTACATTTCTAGTTTATTACTACTAAGTTTCTTTTTACAACAATAAATATATATATTTTTCTTTTTCTGCCTACATAAAAAGTAGAATACACCCCCACATATACATAGCATTCTTTTGTATTTTTCTTTTTACTACCCTAAACTCTAGTAAAGGTTAATTTTCTTTAGTAAAGTGAATAGCACACAAAAAAATTAAACTCCTGGGGCACCTGGGTGGCTCAGTCGTTAAGCGTCTGCCTTCGGCTCAGGTCATGATCCCAGCGTCCTGGGATTGAGCACCACATTGGGCTCCCTGCTCAGTGGGAAGCCTGCTTCTTCCTCTCCTACTCCCCCTGCTTGTGTTCCCTCTCTCGCTGGCTCTCTCTCTCTCTGTCAAATAAATAAATAAATAAAAATCTTTTTTAAAAAAATTAAATTTCTTTTTCTCTAGTTCAGATTACAAAATCATCCCATCATAGAAATTTAAAGAGTGTTTTTAAAACTCTTCTGGAATATTCAAAGAGTTATTTTTAGCATGTAATCTCCCTTCAATGCCCTAGCACAAAATGAAAGGGAGTTTTACCTAAATATTAAAGTACTATTTGAATCCTTTCAAACGACCATGGCAACATTTTCTCCTCTGGGTGACAGAAGAAAATAGTGAGCAGCAGATTGTAGGAGTGTGCAAAACAAATCTAAGGACAGCAAATTGTAAAACACGAAAACAGAGTTCGGACCTGAGCAAAGGAGGAGATAAACCATTTTCCATTTGTCTCCATTTGCAATGTTTAAACTATTTCTCCGTTTACAAAAATAAAATCAGAAACAATCCTGGGGCGCCTGGGTGGCACAGCGGTTAAGTGTCTGCCTTTGGCTCAGGGCGTGATCCCGGCGTTCTGGGATCGAGCCCCACGTCAGGCTCCTCCGCTGTGAGCCTGCTTCTTCCTCTCCCACTCCCCCTGCTTGTGTTTCCTCTTTTGCTGGCTGTCTCTATCTCTGTCAAATAAATAAATAAAAATCTTAAAAAAAAAAAAAATCAGAAACAATCCTGACAAGTTCTAAGCACATAAAATTGGGTGGAAGAGACTTTTTTAAAAGAATAAACACGAGACAGCAATCCCTAGAAATATTAAAGATCTAATATCTAAATCAAGAGATTGGACCAATCTCTTGGGTTCTAAAAGTGACATAATCCTTCACCTACTCTCATTTCTCCCCTTTCCCCTTCTTTCCTCATTATATCTAAACCATTATCTTCCAGTTGAAACTGTTATCAGTTACTTCCAAACCAGTTTCAGGCCCTGAGCTGGGCTGGCCAGCAGCACGAAACTCAGCAGAACGGACCTGGCACTCTAAGGTGGATGTACACTTGGAGCTGAGGTCGGACAGTAAATGCGGTATGTAACTGACCTTCATGTACTTTTCACTACCAAATCCAGACCAAGCTCTTCAGCTCGGCATTCATATATTCATGGAATCTCTGCATTCTGTCTCTATCCCAAATCTTAACTGCTCTCTACCAAGAACCCCTATAAGCAACTATTTCCTAAGAGTGTTTGTTATTAAAAAAAACAAACAAACAAACAAACAAAAAAACCGCCCTAAATCTTGTCTTCAAAATAGAGCTCAATTACACTTCCTCCATAGTTTTCTATTGATTCGCCCCTTCCTGTACTCTCCTAGCATTCAGTCTTCTTGCCACTCACTTTAGAATCTCATCACACTTCCTATAAGCTCTTCTAAATTCTCACAGCACTTAATAACTTCACCCTTCATTTAACACTCTTTACAAAGTCATATATATACTGGACATTATGGCTTACACATACTAGGTGTGCCCAATTAGACAGTCCATCATAGCACAGCACTCACTCTGTACTTCTCCATTACAGAGTTGTTTACATAACATTATAATTACTTGTTTATGCATATCCCCCTTATCCAATAAAGATTTAAGCTTCCTTAGGGGCCATGTGCTAAGTTTCTTAGTACTGCCAAAGCCAAACATACTGCTTACAAGAGTACACAGTAAGTAAATCCTTTTTGAATTAATAAATGAAAGACTAACTTAGTTGAAAACAAGAGGATATGATCTAAACCAGAGATTGGAAATTTGTGGTCCATAGAATGAACTCAGCCAACAGACTTACGGTTGTCCTGCACTGTATTTAAGAAAACTGGAATTAACACATAAAAATTGGGAAATGGCACACAAAATCCAGATTTCTGAATTTTCTGGGGGCCGGGGGGGAGATTGTAAGATCTGCCATATGCCCTAAAACGCTACAAGCGCCTAGAGCACAGCTGCTCTATATTAGACATGCACTCTTCAGTTAGTCATCTTTTTTGCTTTACTCATTTATGTCACCTGGCTGGTCCTTGCAAATATGTAAGTTTATAATCGATGATACTGACCCATGAATCCCTGATGGGCTTTCTAAGCGACTTATTCAAATTTGGGGGATTTCTAGTCCCTAGCCACCACATGTTTTTCCAATGCTAAATAGGTTTATCAAAATCTATTAGCCTTCCCTCATCCTAAATCTTGACAAAAGGACTCTACTGAATAGTAGTGCCTAGTGGTAAAGCCAGAACACACAGCTTAGATGGATCACTACTACTTGGTTAGAATGATGCTTTTTTTTGGGGGGGGGGGGGGCCTGGGTGGCACAGCGGTTAAGCGTCTGCCTTCGGCTCAGGGCGTGATCCCAGCGTTCCGGGATCGAGCCCCACATCAGGCTTCTCCGCTATGAGCCTGCTTCTTCCTCTCCCACTCCCCCTGCTTGTGTTCCCTCTTTCGCTGGCTGTCTCTATCTTTGTCAAATAAATAAATAAAATCTTAAAAAAAAAAAAAAAAGAATGATGCTTTTTTTGATTCATGGATCAAATTTTATTATGTACTTCCTCCAACGAAATACTGTTAGATTCTTATTCAAATTATACTGTTAATAACTGCTTCTCATACTGAGTCGGCCAGTTAAGGGACAGTTCATCTTGGCAAATTAAATTCAATTAATATTTATACAGCTTATCCCTCTGCCTGCCTCTCCCACTGCTTGTGCTCTCTTTCAATCTCTCACTCTCTGACAAATAAATAAATAAAATCTTTTAGAAAAAAAATTCCTTCCCTTGAGACACCTGACTATCTGACATGGTGTGTAGCGCATCATCGGTACATAATAAGTCAGTAAATATCTTTAATAAACCTAGACAAAAAAGACAAAGGCGTTGAGACCGGAAGGCTTAAGGAGAAACAAGAGTACTACCATCTAAAGCTTTCTAAAACCCTTCTTCCATGTGCACATACACACACCCTACATAGCATACAACTGGGTAATTCCCACATGGGAATATAAACATAACATGTGCAGACACAAAAGAAAGTTAAGTTGAATTATGTGTTGTAGAAACATAAATTAGGTAGGAAAGCAATCTGATGGTTCATCAAACAGCTTAGATGAGGAACTAGGGCTTCTTAAAGATCTGGTTGATTCTAGGGCTGGAAAGGAATGCTACAAGATGAGCCTGGAACACCTTGTTGTGCCAGAAAGTTAAAAAGTGCTGAACAAACAAAGTAACAGGGCAAAAGGGTACAGGAGCCAACTTGTAAGAGCTCCTGATAGCCAAAGCTGCAACAGTCTGATTAACAAATAATGACAGCACAAAGAATATATGTCCATGAGTGCATACAACACAAATAAATGACTGAATAAGTGAATAAAAGGAGAAGAATTAGTCTTCCATATAAAAGAAACCCAATTAACAGAGAAGTAATGAAGGAAAAGAAAAAAAATCACCACTAGAAAACAGTAAAACTGCTATACAAATGCTAAAATTAATGCGCACAAGTTTAAGAACAGGGTAATTGCATACCCTCAAAGTAGCTCCCCAAAACATTTTATAATTTACAAAGTGATAAACAGTAAGTTTATTATAGAGAAACCTGGAAGACATCACCTTAACCAAAGAACCAGGTTAACACTACCAGTTTTAAGACATACTAACATCAAGTACCTCTTGATATGACATGCAGAGACAGGCACATTACCTCTGCACTGTCCTTCCCCAAAATGCATTACCTCAGTCTAACCATGAGAAAATAGCAGACAGACCCAAACTATAAAACATACTATACAATACCATTCTACAAAATACTCCACAAAAACCTGACAAGTACTCTTCAAAAAGTGTCAAGGTCATAAAAGACAAGAAAAGACTGAGGAACTACTATAAATGAGAGGAGACTAAGAACACATGATGTATGGATGTATGGATGTAATGTGGGATCCT
The DNA here is from genome assembly GCF_023065955.2 of Ursus arctos. Classification (NCBI taxonomy): domain Eukaryota; kingdom Metazoa; phylum Chordata; class Mammalia; order Carnivora; family Ursidae; genus Ursus; species Ursus arctos. The sequence continues at coordinate 72,374,444 of NW_026622786.1, read as the reverse complement.
GGACTGGATCCTGACACTAGAAAACAAACTAATCTGAATGAAGTCTGTAATTTACTTAGTAGTTAACAGTACTACTTACTCAAAAGTACTGTACTAACATTAATTTCTCAGTTTTTATCACTGTACTATGCTTATATAAGATGTTAACATAGAGGAATGAATGAAGGACATATGGGAACACTTTGCACTATATAACTCTTCTATAAATCTAAAATTCTTTCAAAATAAACATTAAAAATAAATCTGAGATGATGAAAACAATACTAGCTGCAGTACTTTTTTTTTAACCAAAGACTATTAACTTACCTGAACTGTAGGTATTATTTTCCAGTGAATGCTATATTATCTCGGTTCTTATCTTATGCTTTATCAGTCACGTAACATAATAAAGCTTTAACAAATTGGTATTCTACCAAAAATAAAGTTAATCACTTAATAAAAAAACATTTAATTTCCTTTTCTGACATCTTAAAAATGACTAATAATCAGAATTTCACTTTTTAATTATAGAAGCCCCCACAAAACTTTATCTTCAATAGAAGCTAATATTATTGTTTATAGCATAAAAATAAAAATTTAAATGAATTTAAATAAATCCTTACCTTCCAACCACTGCCAGCCTCTCTATAATATGGGAAGTTATCACAAATCCACTGGTAAATCTCACTTAGAGTCATTTTCTTTTTGGGCGAGCTATTAATTGCAAATGTAATAAGGCTGGCATAACTGTATGGAGGTTTCCCATCTTTGTGCTGCTGGACTTCTTCCTGGTCCAGTGTTGTATTTGGGTCAAGGAGTGCATTCTTCTTGGAAATTCCTGTTCCGTGTGCATTCTGTGTAGCATCAGATTTTTGGATGGCTGCTCTCATGGTGAGCTGTGGTAACCAGTCCATAGATGTTAGGCTGCTCTCCAGTTCAGATGTCATCCTGAAGGTAAATAGACTCCTTAGTCAATATCAAGGAAAGAACCCCTGCTTCTCAAAATATCCAATATTCACAAATCTAGGAGTTCCAAAGTGAGGGAAAGCCTGAGTTAAATCTGGAGGAAAAAGATTGAGTATATTAATGACCAAACCAAGTATTTAAGGGCTCAACATTTCCAATCGTTTTTCTTAATTTTTCCTCTCCCAAAAACAACAAATTTGGTTTTAAAATGTTTAAGATATAGAACAATACGTACACACAAAGTGATCCCAATGCCAATGTTTCTAAAAAAGACTGTCACTTTAAATAGGGCAACAGGATCATAGTATGAAAAATAAGTCTGCAGTCCAACTCTTTACTCACCAACACCACAGGCCCTTTAAAACCTTAAGACTGGCATTTCTTTTACACAAATTTTACAGGAGTCATAAAAACAAAAGAATACCCAAAGTAAAGAGGTCAGAGAAGTGATTGAGAAACAGGCACAGGAATTTGCAAGGAGGAAAGAAGGTAGAGCTGAGCAGGTGGGAGGTAGGAAAAGCAAGCAGGGTAGACAAGAATAGTAAGTAGACAAGCTAGCTGGGGGAGCTGACCGAAAAGAGGAATGCAAACTCAAGGACACTGATGAACAAGAGAAGAGGAGGATAGGCAGCGCCCAGGCAGTTAAAAAAATTTAAAAAATAAAAAACCCACAAAAGTCAAGGAACAAGCTTAAGAAAACTAAAGATCTGGGAGTGTAGGATAGACGAGATTAAATCATATAAATGGATAGCAAGAAGCATTAAAAACTCAGGGTAGGCTAATATAAACATCTAGTGACCTGGATTCTGTAATGTATTTCTCTCCAAGCCTGAAAAACTCAGACCATTACAACCCAAAGAAAGAAAAAAGAAAAACAAAATCTGCCAGGTTAACACATATTCTGGAGAAGGGAAAAGCTGGTCAAAGAATTGAAGATAAAAATATAGAAGCAAAGCTTGACACTTCACACTGGAATTGCTAACTTTCAGCTATAAACCTTTCTACCACGGGATCAAAGAAACAGGAATAATGACCCTGACAATAGAGCAGAGAAGAATAAAAGACTTCTAAGTGATATCAAAATAATGAGAAAAAAGAAAACAAGAAACCTAAAGGTACCTCAGTAAAAAAAAATTTGTGGCAAATAAAATCCAATATAGGCCCTCATCTCAAATGGCTGCAGGCAAAGAGCAGCCTGGAATTCGTGCTTAGGATATGAACTTCTGGGAGGCAATACAGAACTGATAAAGAACATAGGGTCTCAAGTCAGGCAGATCAGAGTTCAAATACTAATTCTACTAGTTACTAGCTGCAGGAAATGAAAATGTTAATTAATATATCTAAGCTCCAGCATTTTCTAGGGATGCTTGGGTGGCTCAGTTGGTTAAGCGTCTGCCTTCAGCACAGGTCATGATCCCAGGGTCCTGGGATCGAGTCCCACATCAGGCTCCTTGCTCAGCAGGGAGCCTGCTTCTCCCTCTGCCTGCTGCTCCCCCTGCTTGTGTGCGCGCGCTCTCTCTCTCTCTGACAAATAAACAAATAAAATATTTTAAAATAAATAAATTCTAGCTTTCTCATCTGCAAAATGAAACAAGAATAGTTCCTACAGTTAAAATATTACTTTGAGGGGGCACCTGGGTGGCTCAGTCAGCTAAGCATCTGACTTCACCTCAGGTCATGATCTCAGTCAGGGTCAGGGGATCGAGCCCTGCATCAGGCTCTCTGCTCAGCGGGGAGTCTGCTTCTCCCTCTCCCTGTCCCCTCGCTCCGCCGCCCGCCACTGGAGCACGCTCACTCTAGCACACACTCTCTCTCAGATAAATTATTTTAAAAATTAAAATATTACTCTGAGAATTAAATGTGGTAGCATATACACAGAAGAAACATCCGTTAAGTATTAGTTAATAATATTACTCTAGGATTATCTGGCAACGGTACCCATGTTCTATAAAGTAAACCAGATTAAGCAACAGCAATTACAAATCAAGATACAGCCATAAGGATTCTATCAGCACTGCCGCAGAGTCCTATTATCTTGCTCTTAGACATTTTGATCCACAGTTTTACCTTTTTCACTTTCTCAAACTCTCTCCAGACCTACTGCATATATTCCTCTGAAATCTGAACTTAAAATTCTCTATATATATACAGTACCTTCAGAGATCAAACAAAACAAAAAAACAAAAACAAAAAAACCTTAACCATCCCACTCTATAATCTAGCATTATATGAAATGCTTGTTGCTAGCATGAAATAAGTTACAGGAACTTAGGAATAAAGAAAACAATGTAGGGGCGCCTGGGTGGCTCAGTCAGTTAAGAGGCTGCCTTCGACTCAGGTCATGATCCCAAGGTCCTGGGATCCAGGCCTGCGTCAGCTCCTTGCTCAGCAGGGAACCTGCTTCTCCCCACCCCATCTGCCCCCCCTCCGCCACTCATGTTTTCTCCCTCTCTCTCAAATAACATATTTCTTAAAAATTGAAGAAAATAATGTAATTTAGACATCACAGGTTGTCACATGAGTGGGCAAAGTACCCTAGAGATCAGAGACCAATCGCTTCAATCTAAAGATGAAAAACTAAGGTCTACTGAAGTTAAAGACTTCACCAAATTCACAAAGTAGTTAACAGAAGTAAAATCAGAGCCCAGGTCTCCCAATGTTCAATCCAGTAGTTTTTCTACCATACCTCATCTGTAAAATGAGCATAGTAGTACCCACTCACTGATGAAAAGTACTGAGAACAGTGACTGGCAAATAGTAAACATTCAAAAAATGTTAGCTACTGGTGGTGGTGGTTATGCTAACAGTAGTTGTTGCTATCACTATTCATATTTCATTCTATAAACATTGGCAATTATTATACCATGTTGTCATCCTTTTTTTTTTTTTAAAGATTATTTATTTATTTATTTGACAGAGATAGAGACAGCCAGTGAGAGAGGGAACACAAGCAGGGGGAGTGGGAGAGGAAGAAGCAGGCTCATAGAGGAGGAGCCTGACGTGGGGCTCGAACCCGGAATGCCGGGATCACGCCCTGAGCTGAAGGCAGACGCTTTAACCGCTGTGCCACCCAGGCGCCCCACCATGTTGTCATCCTATTTGCTTCAATTAAGGCTCCACTAACTCCCAAAGGAGCCAGTAACATACATTTTCTAAGTTAATATAAATGCACGTTCCAACCTGGAATATAATTGATATTGCAGATGCCCCCCTATTGAGAACCATCTTTAACTTCTGCTTCCTTCCACCAATGCCACTAATTGAAACTTTATGAGAGCCTCAGTAATATAATGTAAATATATAATAAGTACTTAATATATGTTATATCAGTTAAGAATTTATAATTACACATGTACAGGGCTGTTAAGAGTAAAACTTTGTACACATGTGCACACACACAAAGTATGATAAAATTCCTGTCCTGTAGTCCAATTAGGAAGGTCAAACATAAGGAAGAACTGAAGAAAAGAAGGCTGAGCTCTGGGTGCTGCTAACAGTACAAAAAAGAGAGAGGACAACATGGACTGCAGCCTTCAGAGGCAGAGAAGGAAGAACTTCAGCTAAAAATTGAAGAAAGTAAAGACCTCAACAGGCTAGAAAGAAAATGGTCCCTAGTCATCAAAGACACCATGAGTAAGAATCACTCCACTGCTGTGCTTTTCTTCATCGGTTCTGCTAGATCAAATCTGAACTAACTATAAAATATGTCTTAAATTTAAACTCTGAAAAGTGGGGCTTCTGTTTGCTATTTACTAAATTTTATATATTCTTGGTAATAAGGTAAAGTGCTTCCATTGTTGGTGTGTCACCTGGTTGCCAGAGCAGTTCTCCATTAAGCACGAAGAACACAAAAAACAACCATTAGATATGACTAGATCATCAGTAACTTTAGAAAGAAACCTCTTAATGGAATGGTGATGACAGAAGTCCACTTGTGTAAGAGAACAGATGGTGGTAAATTTAAAAACAGCATGGGAGGCTCTGAAGAATCTGGTTATGGAAATCTGGTTAAGAAATGTCAGGCCCTCGTTACCTCACCTCATTCCACAAGCTTCCTAACTGGCCTCCTAGCCTCTGATTTCTTACCACTCCTCTCTGCTAATCACCTCCAGAGTCCATGCATACACCCCAAGAGAAATCTGTCGGCACTGTTTTCTTGTCATTGTGCCCCAAAACTTTCAATGGTTCCCTTTCTCCTATAATACTAAATTGAAACCCATTTTCAACTACTTTAGTTTTTATTAATCTTTTATTAATCCTTCTCTAAATTCCTGGAACAATTATAACCTCAATTTGGCATTTACCATGCTGTTTCATATGTATAATTGCATCATACGCCTAAGCTTACTACCCTCACTCCCTCTTCCCCCACCTCCCCATTGAGAACAGTGACCATACAATTAATACTTCAGATGCTACCTAACACCATGCCAGGTACATGTTACCTGAAAAATAACACAGTTATTTGGATTAAAAACATTCCTTTCTGGAATGTCTTTTCCTTCTAACACTGCCTAGCTAGCTTCTACTTTTTTTTCAAGACTCAGATCAAACAACCTCCCCCTCCAGAAAACCTTGTCAATCCACTCTTATCTTCCATCTCCTAAACTGAACTATATCCTATTCCCAGAGTAGCATATAAACACCTCTAACCTCGGACTTATACAGGATTATAACTATCTTTATCGGTCTCCCCAGAGACCATGAGCTCTTTGGAAGAAGGAATTTTCTTATTCTTTTCTCTCTCTCCAATACCTACAAACATGATAAGCGAAGGGTCAATAAATAATGGTTAAATGATTGAAACAGTTACTAACCATGAAGGTGTGGGTGTGATCCTTCCCAAACAAATGAAACCATACACACTGACAAGCTAAAAGGAAGAGGCCAAAGAGAAAAAGACTCAAAAGCATGAGGTAAGGATAATCACAGGATTGAAGTCCTTTATGAATTAGAAAAAAGTATGACTCAGACTGACAAGTAGCACACACAGGAACAGAGACCGTTTCGGAACAGCAGAGAAAAATGGGAAGATAGAAGCAAAGATAAAAAGATAATGTTACTTATGAGAGAAAGCAGGGCATGGAAAACATGTCTTAAATCTATGATGATATCTACTGCTAAAAAAAAGTTTCGTGAGGAATCTTCTCTGCATAACATGAAAATGTAAACAGCATCAAGATATAAAAACTCAACATTAAGTCATGAGATGGGGAGGCGGTGGGAGCTCTAATCCCACTTTATGAAACAGTGCCACTGATAGGATCCTAAATAAACTTTCCAGGTACTTTAACACATTGCTTGGCCTCCCTCTGCAACCTCCCTAATTCCCAACGAGTAACCGAGGATCACTCAGAAAATTTTCAAGTTATCAAAACCGGTGGAAATGGGTAGAGATATTGTTGGCTTCCTAAATAAAGGTAAGAAGACATCAAAGAAAGTAAGAATAATGAGGATAATGATGTCGTGAACTAGATATTCCTGAATCCTCCAACTCTATTCCTGGTACTTGGCATTTCATCTTAAAAGACTTAAGAAAAATCACAAGAAAGATTCATCATAAGACTCTTAAGAAAAACTGAGCAACTGAAAACTCAAAAAGAAATCCTTATAATTACTACAGCAGTAATTCTGATCACATGCATCTCAAGGAATACACACACACACACACACACACACACACACACACACACTTTTTTTTGGAGAGGGAGAGGAGAGGAGCAGAGGAAGAGAAGGATGTTAGGCAGGCTCCACACCCAGTGCGAGACCAGAGACCAACACAGGGCTCCATCTCACATGACCTGAGCCAAAACAAAGAGTCCGACACTTAACCAACTGAGCCACCCAGGTGCCCCTATATATATACTTTTTTAAATATATAATTCCCGTTACAGAATCTTAGCACCCAAGGCAACCAGAAGCAAGGTCTACGGCAGAAACCACTAACTGCCACCTACCATCTGTTTTTACCTTCTTCCTGAGGAATACAATCTCAATTTCATTCTGAATGGCATTGTGCCTCTTGCCATTCCTGCTCTCTGAAGACACACAATAGCTACTGCTCCAGCGTCATCTTGGATAATAAGGTGATCTTTGAAAATGGAAGCCATACACCGAGGATATAGAAGAGAAGGAATCTGGGTTCCTGAGTTTTTTGTGAAACAATTGTGAAGCTGCCATCCAAGCCCTGAACTGCCTACCTTCCAGACTTCTTATGTGTTTAACTACCATAAACAGATATCACCAGTGGATCAACGCAATTCTTAACAAACATGAAATCTGGATAGGGAAGTGGGGTGATACAAGTAAGAGAGGTGATATAAGTAAGAGAACCTCCAAGAGGAGTTGATGAGGCAAACATTAACTCTGATATTGCAGGTTAGAAAACTGATGACTTCCTTAAAGAGTGACAAAGGATTTGGTCAAATCTGGCCATCTACGGAAGTTAAGAGAATAAACCATATGCCAACTAAGGCTATGGCAAGGAGAGAAATACAGAAAAAATTAAGAATGTTGGCATGCGTTGGCTCCTTCTTGTCACTTAAAGTTCGAGAGAGAAATAAACTTCAATTAGAGTTGCAAGCAGAGGAGAAAAATGCAGATTTGCTAAGAGCAGTAACTCCCTGACTATGGCCTGCAATTTAAGCTAACAGTCCTATAATTTAAAGCCTGAAAAAACACCAACTGCTTCTCAAGTAGCAAACTAAAATAACTGAATGGTAGCTGCAAAACTGCAGCCCTGGCAGTAGAGAAGACTGGTACCTTGCCACACAAAAGCAATGTCGTAAGGGTATTGTCTTCGCACCCAAGATTTCCACCATTGTTTCAAATGGCCGCATCAGAACCATCTTTCCCTCAGAAGCCAGAAGAGGTCAATGAACTTGGATGGGGAAAAATACTCTTTATTTCCACTAACTTGTAACTGAAATTTAGCATTTCCTTTAATTATGAAATTAGACAACAAATCGTAGTATCTTTAACAGTACTTGTGACTTTGCCACCAATAAAAATCCCACATGTATTCTTCTCACGTGCTAATGTTGCAGAATCTCAACTTTTAAACTTAACTACTTAAAAATTATGCTAGTGTAGACTTGCCATGAGATCTTGTATTTAATGTTAAAAGCACACATTACTAGGTTTCAAAGTTAATATTTTGCTAACCATATTTCAATATAATTGGTTTCCTTTGTAATCCTAAGTACTTTATTTTGTGAATTTTGAGACACTATTCTCAGACGGATCCACAGGTTTCACCTGACTGTTGAAGGGGTTACAAGGCACCAAAACAAGACTGGAAATTCCTGGGGTAAACAGAGCACAAAGGGCACAGTCTTCACACTGAAAAATTCTGTCTGGGAAGGCACTGTGGATCAAAGCAGCAAAAAGTCTAGAAACTAAGTATTTTAAGATAATTGTATGGGAGGTGGGGGGAGAGAAAGAGACTAGACTGCAAAAGCCTCTTAAGTTTCCAAAATTAATACCCAAGCTCATCAACTAGAGGCTATAAAAGCTGTACATTTCCCAGAAAGGGCATCTTCACTAATATTCATCTCAGATGTGGCCATGGAAGATAATGGACAAGGTAGGACCTTTCAGAAGGCACAGGAGACAATGGAGGCCCTACCAAAGAGCAAAATCAAGGAACTTATTACACTGTCAAGAAGTCACTCTCACTCCTACCAAGATTTTATAATGCACTAATGACTACTGAGTGTTTCCCATTATCCCCCTTTCTGAATAATACCTTTTATTGCTGTTATCCTAATTCCTTCTCCACCAGTATATATTAGGTAGAATTCCTTCTCCACCATCTTTTATAGTTTATAGATCTTTGAACAGCAAGAAGCCACACCAAGATCTGATGAAAGAGACTGCACCTAAAGAGCTTAGATTTTCAGCTAATTATAATGACTGGAAGAAACTCTGGGTTGTCTCCCTTGGGAAAAGAGCAAGTAAGTTCAACAGATAGGAAAGAATACATGTGAATACTGGTGTACCCATAGGGGGAAACTGTGGTGGAAACCTAAAAAGAAATAAAATTATCTACTACAGACTGGCTTTATATTTTATAACCATATGACATAAAATAAAATTTTAACTTATAAATGAAGTAATAATTTAAGCTATTTCCAAGCAAAAGTAACTGGTATTACTTTAGTTTTCATATACCAGCAAAATCAAAGTTTCTACTCTAAGCTCAATTTCAGCAAAATTAACAGCATCCTACATTGGAAAAGATACAACTTAGTAATTAAGAACACAGGCTCTTGAGCAAGTCTACCTGGATTAGAATCCAAACTCTTCCACTTTAAACTATATGACCTTACAGAAGTAAATTAACCTCTTTATGTCTTAGTTCCCTCGTTTGTAAGATGAAGATAAAAACAGTACCCAACCCAAAGGATTGCTGTGAGGATTAAATGAGTTAATGCATACAAAGCACTAAGAATAGTTTCTAACACACAGTCAATAATTTTATTATCAAATTCATACTGTTCAGAACTTTCTAAATTTTATTTCATTTTTTAAAAAGATTTTATGTAATCTCTACACCCAATGTGGGGCTGAAACTCAACCAAGATCAAGAGTTGCACACTCCACCAAATGAGCCAGCCAGGCACCACAGAATTTTCTAAATTTTAAATGGCTGTCACTCTTACTCAGTGGTTTTAGACTTACATGTCCTAAATGACACAACAATCGTTGAGCAGCCTCAATGGAAATGAGCCTCTCATATTTACTCTAAAGTGACCCAGATGGATTAGGTTTTAAAATTTTGTTTGTAGACTATATATGAGAATTGAGAACATACTTTTCCCCAGTAGAAATAAAATGATATGATGATGATTCCCGAAGCAGCCCACAAAATCCTATTTATTCCATAAAGGAATTCTAAGTCAACAGTTCTTGAGTATAAAAGCCCAGTTGGGTATCTTGCAGCAGAGAGACAAAGGAGTAACAGCGAAATAAAAGAAATAAGCTTTTCCATTTTCCTGGTGCAAGACCAGCTTAATCCTGACAAAATTTCAATATGGTTTCTATCTGGCATACTTCTAACTACTCTCTATACCCTAGTTCTCCCCATCTCACATGCCCTAAGCCTCTAATATTGGCCCCCAATGTATTATAAACTCCAAAATTACTTGCTCTTCTCTTCCAGTAAAAACTCCCACCTTTCCAAAACAGTTGATCTCTGCTCCATTTAGGAGAAAAATGGACAGTATCAAACTAATCTCCACAAAGGTATGACTAACTGAGCCTTTAGACTTCCTATAAGCAATGACCTTTTTTAAAAATAAGCTGAAGGGGCGCCTGGGTGGCACAGCGGTTAGGCACCTGCCTTCGGCTCAGGGCATGATCCCGGCGTTCTGGGATCGAGCCCCACATCAGGCTCCTCTGCTATGAGCCTGCTTCTTCCTCTCCCACTCCCCCTGCTTGTGTTCCCTCTCTCGCTGGCTGTCTCTATCTCTGTCGAATAAATAAATAAAATCTTAAAAAAAAAAATAAAAAAAATAAAAATAAGCTGAAAAATCCTCAAGGGTTTGAAGTGAAAATACAGGTGGAGGAATCATAATTTAGGAGAAGGAATCCAATACACAAATAGTAGGTGACTCTTCAAACCTCTTGACTTTCACAACTTCTCTTCCCCCCCTAAAATTCCAAGAATATTCTCAACACAGCTAATGCAAAAATGTATGCGATTTAGTGAGACAACTGTCATTTGTAAAACTACTGTGATTTCAGAGTTATTTACCATAAAGTAAGAGATGAAAAAGAACCTCATTTGGTCATTTTTTAAAGTCCTGGTATTACCTATTTTGGAGACTAATAATATTCTTTAAGATCTTCAAGGGAAGAAAAGTTCACAACTTAATCTGTTCTAAGGTATGTAACTCTAAGGTATGTGGGATTTTTTTTAAAAAAGGTTTAACTTGGGGCGCCTGGGTAGTTCAGTCGCTGAGCGTCTGCCTTTGGCTCAGGGTGTGATCCCTGGGTCCTGGGATCAAGCCCCGCATCGGGCTCCCTGCTCCTCTGGGAGCCTGCTTCTTCCTCTCCTACTCCCCCTGCTTGTGTTCCCTCTCTCACTGGCTGTCTCTCTCTCTGTCAAATAAATAAAATCTTAAAAAAAAAAAAATTTAAAAGTTTTAACTGACTAACCTAGATCTCCCTTGCTACAGAGAAGAAAATTTCTTTAAATTCTCTCTTGGAAAATGAGAACTGGTCAGAGTTCTATTCATAATGATGCTTCACATATTTTACAATATTAACACAACCTGGGTTCCTTTTTCTGAAGTTTAAAGTCCAGAACTTCTCCAATAGGATCTGAATTTGGAACCCTAATACATTTATTGTTCTTCTCTAGATTCTAAATAACTCCACATATTATCTTAAATTCATAAAACTGTATTCTAGGGGCGCCTGGGTGGTGCAGTTGTTAAGCATCTGCCTTCGGCTCAGGGCGTGATCCCAGCGTTCTGGGATCGAGCCCCACATCAGGCTCCTCCGCTAGGAGCCTGCTTCTTCCTCTCCCACTCCCCCTGCTTGTGTTCCGTCTCTCGCTAGCTGTCTCTGTCAAATAAATAAATAAAATCTTTAAAAAATAAAAAATAAATAATAAAACTGTATTCTAAATTCATACAAGCCATGCTCATAGTTAGACTCCATTCAGGGTACAAACTTAGGGATCACGTGGTCAAAAGATATTTTCACACTATATGTGTAATTCTCATCTTAGGTATCTTTTGCTCCATAATGTAGGAAGGAAAAATAAACATTTCTGGACATTAACCATGGTCTCAACTATATTCTGTCATCAAGTAAATACTGTATTTTGCATTTAAATCTCACCTACTGGAATTTGTCTCTGAGTAGCTGGAAAGACTGATGAACACTAGTCCCTTTAACAAAAGAACATTCAAAGCCATCTTTGTAGCTGTTATTTAAAAACCCACATGGGGGGGGGTGTGCCTGGGTAAGCACAGTCGTTAAGCGTCTGCCTTCGGCTCAGGGCGTGATCCCGGCATTCCGGGATCGAGATGGAGTCCCACATCAGGCTCCTCTGCTGGGAGCCTGCTTCTTCCTCTCCCACTCCCCTGCTGTGTTCCCTCTCTCGCTGGCTGTCTGTCACATAAATAAATAAAATCTTAAAAAAAAAAAAAAAAAAAAAAAACCACACAGGGGCACCTGGGTGGCTCAGTCAGTTAAGCGTCTGATTCTTGATTTTGGCTCAGGGTCCTGGATCGAGCCCCGTGTTGGGCTCTGTGCTGCTGAGCTTTGAGCCTGCTTAGGATTCTCTCTCCCTCCCTCTGCCCCTCCTCCGCTTGTGTGCACCTGTGCAGGGGCTTGCTCTCTTAAAAAAAAAAAAAAAGTTAAAAACCCCGGGGCTCCTGGGTGGCTTGGTCTGTTAAACGTTTGCCTTCGGCTCAGGTCATGACCCCAGGGTTCTGGGATCAAGCGCCACATTGGGCTCCCTGCTCATCACGGAGTCTGCTCCTCCCTCTCCCCCTGCCTGTGCTTTCTCTTTGGCTCACTCTCAAATAAATAAATAAAATACTAAAAAAAAAAAAAAAAAAAAAAAAAGGCTAAAAACCCAGACGGAATCTGCTATCAATACTCCTTATACTTAGTTTAAAATACATGGTTTGTCCTATCTCATTAAAGTGTTTATCCTAACCTCTCTATAACCATACTGCTTCAACTCACTATACATTATACCAGTAGTATGGCATCAGTGCTGGCAGAGGCTAACATCGTGGAAGGTAATCCTGTCTTACCTTTCAGGTTAAGTATGATGCACAGAAAATGCTGAACAGCTTAAACTCCTATATGTGATGTCTAGGATTCAGTTGTCCTCAAAGTGTGGTCCAGACACCCTTTCAAGGAATCTTAAGGGTCAAAACAATTTCCGTAATAAGATGTTACCTGCCTTGGGGCGCCTGGGTGGCACAGCGGTTAAGCATCTGCCTTCGGCTCAGGGCGTGATCCCGGCGTGATGGGATCAAGCCCCACATCAGGCTCTTCTGCTATGAGCCTGCTTCTTCCTCTCCCACTCCCCCTGCTTGTGTTCCCTCTCTCGCTGGCTGTCTCTATCTCTGTCGAATAAATAAATAAAATCTTAAAAAAAAAAAAAAAAAAAAAAAGATGTTACCTGCCTTTTCCACTCTCATCCTCTGAGAAGTGTTAAGTGGAGCTTTTCACATGCTATGTGATGGGTGTTATCACAACAGACTGAATGCAGAGGCAGAGATGAGAATCCAGCTGTCTCTATTAAATCAGTTTTTAAAATTTGCAAAAGTGTTGGGACACCTGGGTAGTTCAGTTGGTTAAGCATCTGCCTTCGGCTCAGGTCATGATCCCAGGGTCCTGGGATCAAGTCACACGTCAGGATCCTTGCTCAGCATGGAGCCTGCTTCTCCCTCTGCCTGCCACTCCCCTGCTTGTATGCTCTCTGGCAAATAAATAAAATCTTTAAAAAATAAAAAAAATTAAAAAAATTTTTTTAAATGTAAAGCAATGCCAATCTTCTGACTCACTTTGTTTTGTTTTGTTAAATATGTTTAATGTTTCACAAAACATATTGTCTATGTTAACGTACCATGGGTTTGCTGTCATTTCTATGTAAATTAATAAATATTTTAATTTTTTCTTAGTTTTAAGAAACACAATAAATTTTAATAGATGTAACATATAAACAAAAGCTCTTTGGATACTAAATAATTTTTGAGAGACCAAAAAATTTAAGAACCATGTTATAATAACTTACCAACTCAAAGATCACAGTTTCCAATATAGCACAATGTAATGAAAAGAGTAAGGACTTTTGAGTCACTGAAAAAGCTTGAATTCCACTTATCAAATGCATCCTTAGACAAGTCAAACAAACCTGTTTAAGTCTCACAGATTTGCTGTGAGTAGTAAATGACAAAATATATATGTATCACCCTAAAACAGAGTTAATGTCTGGCACACAGAGTAATGTCTGGGAACACAAATGACAACTATTAGACCCCTTAAAAAAAAAAATGACATGCTTGCTTGTTTTCTCCCTTGTCAATGAAGTCTCCATAGTGTAGAGCGTACAACAAAAATAGCTGAATTCAGTTCTACATCGTGGAACACCTGGGTGGCTCAGTTAAGTATCTGCCTTTCAAGGTCATGATCCCAGGATCCTGGGATCAACACCCCCGCCCCAATCAGGCTCTGTTTCTCCTCTCCCTCTACCTCCCACCCCCCAACTCGTGCTTGCTCTTTCTCACTCTCTCAGGTAAATAACGAAAGTCTTTAAAAATAAATAAATAAATAAATAAATAAATAAATAAATAAATAAATAAATCAAAATGTTTGGTGTCATTTAAGTTTCCCTGGCCACAACAAGTAGGTAACATCAGGCCTTTCGTGAGGTGCACAGAATCTGAAAAGGCCAAAAATCAACCTCTAAATTTCCTTTAAGTCTTCTTAAGTAATTTGACATACAGCCATTTAACAATACGGAATGTCTATAATATGCATATATTTCTTGAGTTAGAGTTGTTCATAAATGCATTCTAATGTCTATTTTTAGATTCCTTGTCACAATTTCAAGAATGGCTAGGGCGCCTGGGTGGCACAGCGGTTAAGAGTCTGCCTTCGGCTCAGGGCGTGATCCCGGCGTGATGGGATCGAGCCCCACATCAGGCTCCTCCGCTATGAGCCTGCTTCTTCCTCTCCCACTCCCCCTGCTTGTGTTCCCTCTCTCGCTGGCTGTCTCTATCTCTGTCGAATAAATAAATAAAATCTTAAAAAAAAAAAAAAAAAAAAGAATGGCTAGGTTAAAAGAAAAATTAGACTGAACTCAGTCTATTACACTAAACAAACTTTAGTTTTCCTAAGAAATGACCAAAAAATTTTAAAAGTGAGTGGAGAGGGAGGGGTCTGGGTGGAGAAGACACTCAATTCTAAACTTTAAAACAATAATCACTGAAAGAGAGAAAAACTACAGAACTATACCAGTCAAAGGCATATTCATTGAGGTAATTCCGAAAAGTGGGAAGGAGTTAAGCTAGAATCTTTGGGAATTTCACTGAGTCAACTGCCCATACTGTTGAAATCAAAATGAACAGACCTTCTCTTCTAACAGCACATCAATCATTATCAGCTTACATAATACATCAATACTGATTATCATCCCATGGTGTGAAAGGGTCTGAAAAGGACTAACTTCCATAGAAACCCCAGTGCTATTTAGGGTAGAACGTTTCCTAGTAAACTATAAAAAGCTTAAATTTAGTAGACCCTAAGGGAGTCTCTCTGCCTAGAGATTTATCCTGCTTGTTCTACTATTGGCTCCCAAAGACATTTTTGTTTCTATTTTTTGTTTCTTGTCATCATCACTTCAAAGTTTCTCAGCTTTGCTGTCTTTAACACAGACTTTATCCTTTTTCTTCTCATCAAGCATAGCAACTTCTTCCACAAATCATCACAATCTTTTCTTAATGGAACGACCTATTGCCTCCCAAGTGCTCAATCAAGTTCTTTACCATCTTCTAAAAATTTACTTGGCAATTTGTAAATATGATTTTTCTTTACCTCAACTTTCAACCCACCATTAAGCATATATTGAATTATCAGGTTCTTTTCTCAACTTGAAGAGAAAAGAGTACTTACGACTACCAGATTTCAAGACTTACCGTAAAACTACAATAACCAAGACAAGTGGTTTTTAGTAAAAGGATAGACATATAAATCAACAGAACAGGGTCCAAAAATGGACCCACCCATATATGGTCAACTGATTTATTATTACTGAAGTATAGTTGACATACAATGTTACATGAGTTTTAGGTGTACAACATATTGAATCCACAATTCTATGTTATTCAATGCTCACCACTGTAAGTACAGTAAGTTGACCAGTAATAACATTACTACAATATTACTAACTTATTTCCTATGCTATACTTTTCATCTCCATGACTTATTTATTCTATAACTGGAATTCTATACTTCTTAATCCCCTTCACTTATTTTACTGGTCAACTGATTTTTAATAAAGGTGCCAAAACAAGTTAGGAAAGACTTTTCAAAAAATGATGCTGAAACAATTGGTTATCTGTATGACAAAAATATGAACAACATCCCTTATCTCACATACACAAAAACCTGCAAAGTGAACTACTGAAAGTAAAAGCTAAAACTATAAGACATCTAGAAGAAATCATGAGAGAAAACCTTTGTAACATTTGGTTAAGCAAATATTTCCCACATAAGACATGAAAAAAAAAATCACAATTCATAAAATAAAACAATTGGTAAGTTGGACTTTATCAAAATTAAAAACTTCTGTTCTTCAAAAGACACCACTGGGAGAATGAAAAGACAAGCCACAGACTGGAAGAAAATACGAAGCATATATCTTAAAATATATAAAGCATATATCTTAAAATATATAAAAATACAAAGCATATATCTTCTCAAAACTTAATAAAAAACACCCAATTTTTTTAAATGGGCAAAAGACCTGAACAGATACATCAACAAGAAGATATATGATGGTAAAGAAGCACATGAAAAGATGCTCAAGATCATTAGTCATTAAAAAAAATCACAAATTAAAATTATACTGAGGTATCACTACATACCTACTAGAACTGTGCTCAAGTGTGCCAAAAATATGGAGTAACTAGAATTCTCACACACTGCTAGTGGGAATGTAAAACAGTACATCACTTTCAAAAACAGTTTGACAGTTTCTTAAAAAGTTAAACATAAATCTACCATATGATCCGATCATTTCATTCTCAAGTATTCACCCCAAATAAATCATATGTTCACAGAAAGACATACATATAAATGTTCATAGCATTTTTACTTGTAATAGCTAAAACTGGAGAACAATCCAAATATGCATCAACAAGTAAATGTTGTTGCACATATATCCAATGGAACAAAAAGGTACGAACTACTGATTCATGTAGTGACACCAGTGAATCTCAAGGTAATTATGCTAAATGAAAGAAGTCAGACAAATAAAAGAATACATACTGTACAGTTCCAGTTCTATACTTGAGAAAATGCAAACATACATTTAGGGGCAGAAAAGCAGATCAGTTGATATCTCCCAGAAAGTGACAAGAGGGAAGAATCACACAGCAACACCAGGAAACTTCTGAGAATGATGGATTATTGTGCTAGTAATTTTATGAGGGAGAACTTATCAAATCATACTATGTCAATTGCATCTCCATAAAGGTGCTTTTTTGAAGCTGTTTTAAGTGTGTGTGTGTGTGTGTGTGTGTGTGTGTGTGTGTGTGAGAGAGACAGAGAGAGAGATTTGGAAGTAGTTAGGATTTCTCAGCTAAGACATAAAAAGAAAAAAACAAAAGAAAAAAGAAACTGGAAACAAAAAATTTAAAACTTTTTTGCTCTAACAGAAAAATCATGTCCAGAATATTTAAAGAACTCTTACAAAGCAGTAAGACAACACTACCCAGTTTTAAAATGTGCAAAAGATTTCCGGGGATGTACTGTATGGTGACTAACATAATAAAAAATCATTAAAAAAAAAAAAAAGATTTGAATAAAGACATACAGGTAGTCAACAAGAACATGAAAAGATGTACAACGTCATTAGTCAACAGGGAAAGACAAATTAAAATCACAGAGATACCACTCTATACGCATTAAAATGTTTAAATAAGTTCACTAAATCAAACCATAACACTTTTTTATTTTTCGGTATTATTTTATACCTTATACACTGTTGACAGGGCCAGATTTTATATTTAACTCCTCTTTTACTTTGCCAATATACCCAGGGATGCTTTGTATTCCCTACTACCGCTGATATTATTTCCCCCACATATATGAATTCATGACAACTCAAATTTCTCCACCATCTCCCCATAAAAAAAAGCTTTTGCCTATCATCATAAGATTTTTTTTTTCAATTTTAGAGAACATATTTCAGAACAAATCATTAGTTTTCTATCACGTCTTTCTAGTTTCCTGCATTGATATTTCCATTTTATAATTATTTTTATATATCCTCAATTAAGTGAAATATTTTTGACATCCCTCATTTTTAAGAAAACACCCCAAATTATGATGAATACTAACAACCAAGAGGCAGAACTTCGTGATTAAGAGCATGGGCCCTGGAGCAAGGCCTACATTCGAATCCCAGCTCTGTCCCTTTATTCACTGCATGTCCTTCAGCTAAGCTTAACTTTTGTATCTCTACTTCCCCATTTACGAAATGAAGACAATAATGGCACCAAACTTATAGAGCTGTTGGAGGGATTTAATTAATATACTTTAAAATGCTTAAATAATGCCTGGTCTAGTAGTAAGAACACCATGAATGCTAGATATCAAAGTCAATATATTTAGTCACAAAAGTAACTTTCAGTTGTATGTCCTTAAGTCAATGACTAGTCAATGATACTCTTCAATACCTAATATTCAGAAATGGAAGGCCTAGGGCATTCAGTCATCTTAGATCAAAGATTAAATTACATTTAGGATGTTCTAAGCCAGCACTGTCCGACAGAACTTTCTGCAGCAATGGAAATGTATGGTGCTACCCAGTATGATAGCCATTAGCCATGTGTGGCTACTGAGCACTTAAAATATGGCTATTGTGACTAAGAAACTGATTTTTTTGTTTTTATTTTTAATTAATTTAAGTAGCCAAATAGTAGTTACTATATCAGACAGTAAAGCTTTACAAAGTAAGCCAGAAAAGTTCAAAATATGTTTAGAAAAGTTTCTATAATTGTCAAAATTAAGAGGGTTTCCCATTACTCTTTAATTGGAATATGCCACACCTAAACATACAAATTAATGGATTCTATCAATTCCCCCCAAAAGCTCAATAAACATGGTAACAATGTTGAACTATGGCATGATAATGCAAAAGCTATTTTTGCCACTGTGTGGGAGAGACCTAATAGCATAAAATTATGAATATAACAAACATGTAATATTCAATGTCAGCAACATTCTTAGCCTGAAGGCCAGTTGCAAACCTGAACACTGCTGGTAGATACTCTAGAATCTAAGAATTCAGAGCGAGGGGAAATAGAAGTGAGAAAACAAATCCCTATGTTCTTGAGCTGGCAGCAAAGGATACAAATCTGTCCTCTTTCATTCTAAAAATGATGATCCCTTTTGCTTTCTACTGCTGAAAAAGAGAAAAGAGGAAAAAACATGCCAGGTGACCTATGTGTATATTTTATCCCATGAATTCTAACAGACCAGTGAGGTAAGCATTAACAACCCTATTACAGCAAAATTGGGAAAAGTGAGGTAACTTTCCAAGATCATATGGGCAATATGCGGCAGAGATTTAAACCTCTATCTACCTAATTCTAAGACTATATACCAGAGCTGCCTTAACAATACCAAGCCTGTTACTAGAAACAAGGCAGCAGGAGGTCTTAAAATAAAACTACCCTTCTCTGGTCATTCTAAATAGCAGGGTCATCAATATCAAGAGAAGAGAAATGAGGAAACAGATGGACAGGAAATTCATCTGGGACACTAACACATGAGCTTCTCTGATGCTAAAATATCCCCATGTGTCTCTTAGTATATCCTAAACACACAGACTGGATCAATAAGAAAAGGCATCTTTAAGGGAGAAGCATTAACAGGGTCACCTGGGTGGCTCAGTCAGTTAAAAGGCCAACTTGATTTTGGCTTGGTCATGATATCAAGGTCGTGGGATAGAGCCCCATATTGGACTCTGTGCTCAGCAGGGAATCCGCTTGAGGATTCCCTCTCCCTCTGCCCCTCCCCCAGGTCACAGACTGCAAGGGGGGGCTCTCTCTAAAATAAAAAAAGATTTATTTAAGGGAGAAGCATAACAAAAAGGAAAAAGCAAGTGCAAAAAGGGATAAAAATAGAAAAACAACAACAAAAGGAAGAGATCTCAGGTAGAAGGTAGTGAGTGTCACCAGAAACTACTTATAGTCCTACTGATAACCCCCAGTGTCCCAGGATTTATATACATGTGAACTGTAAAATCAATCCTCTAACAAATATCAGGCAGTGCAGAAAGGGCCTCATCTGAACAAGTCTAAAGAAACATCAAATTTTATTTTGCTTTAATCAAACCAAATTATAACAACAGTCTATTGCTACAACATGTGAAAGAAGTAGGTTATACACACGTGTGTTTACTAGTCTACAAAAAGCAAAGGTTCAAGGAAAGTTTCTACTTTTTCGGTAAGATTTTGCTCTTACTGAATCTGTACATGGAAATAAAATACAGGTTACATCTCAGTATTCAAAAACATCTTATACCAACTCAGGAATCAAGCAGATTCTGCTAAATTTTTAAGATTCTATTGTTTGATAGAGACCATATCAATCATCATCTGAATTCTCATTCTTATTATCCAAAACTGAGGAACTGAACAAATGTAAAGGACTCACTATTCACTATCTAGACTCTTACTACCCAAATTCAGGATATGAATGCAATTGATTCAGATTGCAAGGAATATCTGTGAATCTTACATCAATTTTTAATATAAATTCACATGATTTACAAAATTAGGATTGTTTCTTTCAGCAACATGTAAGTATTCTACTAAAATCACATAAACACTGTATGCAAAACAGATGTGAAGAAACATCTTTTTATGCTCTACTTAGTAGTTTGTTGGAACAAGTTATTAAGTCTTTACCTCTCAGCTCCAAACTCCCTTCCCCACTTCCCAATCTGCCTTAATGATGCTGAAAACTGGAACTCTGCAAACCACATTTGTGATTTGCCAGGTGGTTTCCTATAAGACTCTGCCAAGAGGGAGCATTTAAAGATGGACTGAAACCCTGGAGAAGGAAAAAGATACTAGTGCCTTCCTGTCTATTCTTTGGGCTTCATAAGAGCATTACCCCAACAAAGAGTTCTTCACCCCCACAACAGGAGATCCTCCCTATTGTATAAGGGAATCCAGTTTATAGTTTTCCCAAGACTTGTGGAACTATCTTCATCATACCCCAGTGAAAGACACAAAGACCAGTCAATACCCATTCCTCAGGGGTCTGGGTCTCAAACCCATGGGACCCCTCTTTTGAGCTCAGACACCAGCACCAGCCAGGTAGTGCTTTCTCCTCAAAGGTCTGAGTTTTGGTTCTACAGGATCCTTTCTCCTAAGTCTCTAGGTTTTCCCTTTGATCTCTAAGCCATTGGGGCTGGTAGATGCTTCCTGAAGCGTCTCTCTCCACGATACTTAGTTTTTATTTTTATCTTTTCTGTTACCTACTGAACAACTTTATACACAGTTAATGATTCTGTTAGAATATCTCTGTTCAAACAAGTGGTGTGATTTCTGCCCCGACAGGATCCTGATTTAAAAAAAAAAAGTCTCATTATATAGAATATAATATTGTTACAGTAAGTTCTGCTAAAATTCAATGCTACCTATATTCACAAGCAAAGAAAAACAAAGTGTCAATTAAAAATACCTAGTTTAAATTAAAGAGTGTATCTTGCTATCGCTACAAAATCTTTTGCAATCATTCCTTTAAAGAAAATACGGGATGCCTTTTTCTATTTCACATAATATATCTACTGTTATAGAATTACATGATATAAAGACATTAACAATGGCTCTCTTTCTGTCTTTCCAAATTTTCTACAATAAACATATTACTTAATACATAAAATACAGCAAGTGCAATTTTAAAAATAATTCTAACATATTCAGATTAAATATCCAGTATCATCTACAAAAAACAATACTTGTTTGTTAGCCTAAATATTTAAGAGTGAAGGGGGGTTTAATCCGATTTAGTGACTACTCTATCCTACCCAACTTTTTAAATGTCACATACTTTCATCTCACCCCCACCTTCATTTACACATAAAATGTTCACTCCCACTCTTACCTATACCTACAAATCCCTACCTGCCTACCCATTTTCTCATTCCCAGACACACATATCCAGTTCTTCTCCACCAATTCATATACTTCCTATTTTCCATCTAGCCATGTTCTAGATATACAGATAGTATAACACAAGATACAGAGGTAGTACATACAAGAGAGGTATGGCAAACAAGCGTTTGTCAGTGGGTTTGAGTTAAAGAGTTCCAGCTCTATACCTATTTGGACAGTGTTGCTGGGGAGGCCATTTCTGGTTTGGGGAAGACTATGGAAAAGTAGACTAGATTTATTGTGTCTTTAAGTAATCCAGGTTTCTCCCCCACCACCACCATCAAAAAATAGTCATTCTTTTCTCCTTTTCCTTATATCAAACTCAATGCTTGCTCCCAGTTACAAAAAAAAAAAAAAAATGATGACAAACAATGGTTTTCTACCCACACATTTAAGAATAGGAACTCTCTGCTTTATAGACAGACTATACAGAATATTACAGAAATGAAAGATGTATATAAGGATACTAAATAACCCAACTCAGACACCACAAAGTACTAATTAAATGCTAAATGTATAGCTATATACACAAAAAATTTTGATCCTAGAATATTATGCACAGGAATTATAACACAGTGTTACAAATTATCAAATAACTTATGGTTCTTTTCTTTCATCATCCCTTCCAATTCTATAATAATTTCTACCAAGAACAAGTTAGATATACATTATTCCTAACCCAATGTCACATACAAGCTTAAACCTAAACATAAATACTCAAAGAGGTTTAAAATTTCAATGACTTTAGTATAGGATTATTTCAGCATATCCCACAACTAAAATATCTTTAAGGAAGTCTAATCAGTAGAAGATCAAAGTCTGCAAAATAGCCCGATGTAACCATATCCAAAGTTTTAAATATTCAAAATAAAAAAAGGGTAAAATGACTCTTCCCATCATACTGGGCAGTAATCACTATTAAGTCAATTAGTTCCACAGCAGCTTTGGAAATTAAATGATCATAGCCTTTTTTTTTTTTTTTAAAGGTTCTTTTCAGAGCTATATAGGTGTCCCTTGTTAGTTAGGGACAGAGGACACATGGACTCTAGCAAAGTAGAAAAGCAATCTCTCCATCTATTTCCACATTAAGCTAGAGATGCATTCTCAGGGAAAGAAGTGCCATAATGGCCCAGAGTAAAGCTTTTCTACTGAGGACAAAGGATAACCAGCCACGACCTGCTGAAAGTTCACGTATTTAAATATGCAAATTCATTTTTCTTCTATGTCATTCTAGAATTGCTTTCAAGCAATAGGATTCCTTGACTTCGCATTCATGGCTCTAACAACTTTCTATTCCTCCTCTCTCTCCTTCTGCCCTCCAAAACTGGGCAATCCCAACTCTCTTCATCACTTACTCTGTTCCAGCCATGTTGACTTCCTCATTGTTCCTCCAACACGTTAGGCAAGTTTCCTGCCTTATCAGTTCCTGGATTCCCTCTGCCTGGAATGCTCACATTCCACATACACAAAATGAAAGAATCCATCACTCTTTCAGGTTTTCAAATGTCACCATTTCAATAAAGCTTTCCTTGGCTAAAATAACACACACCCCTGTATTTCCCATTCCCCTTCTCTATTTTATTTTTCACCTTAGCCCTCATCACTGTCACTAACATACTTCTTGTGCTACTTTGGCACCACACATACTAACAGATATTTCTTGTTTATTAATTGTCCCTTCACTAGAATGTAGCTCCATGATTACAGGATTTTTATCTGTTCTGTTCACTGCTAGAGTCCTAGCATTTAGAAGACTGCCTGACAACATATTCGGTGCTCAGTGTGCTGAATGAATAAATGATACACCTAGCTCCAACAGTTACTTGTTCAGTAGGTACTGCCATCCACACTCCATGTTCAAGTCTCAAAGACTCCAATTAACAGATTAGATTTAGGTTATTTTTTCAAACTGTGCTCTGGGAACTGTATCAATCCCTCAGGGGCAACTGTGAAGGTAGAACATGAAACCCTAATAAGCAAACAGAAAAGTCCTGTATCTGTTTTATTCACAGGATTTCACGTAAGATTTAATCTGTAGAAGAGATTTAGCAACTTCAAAAAAATCTAAGGCTACTGAGTTGTATACAACTTAGTTCCTACTTTTTAAGCTTTACTTATTTAGTGTAAATGAGGATAATCTAGGTATCATGTTTACATCATAATTCAGAAAGAGATAAAAACTAGCACCAAGTCTTATTTAATCTGCTACAAAAGCAATCAAAATTTACTGTGTATTTTCTAATTAAAACAAGTAGAAAGGATATTTTTTAAAAGAAATTAAGTATAAAAATCTTGTTATTCCATACACAAGAACATATGTAAATTCGCTAAGTGGAAATTAAAATCCAAATCCCATTACCACAAATATCTCTGCAGGCAGAAACATCTCCCAACCCATCAAATAGCACTGTCTGACAAAACAAACAATATTTTATTACAAACCTCACCTTGAAATTCATTCTAGTATGACCTGACCAGTGTAACATTTAGAACATTACATGTTCCAATAAGGAAAAAAGAACACTCACCTTAATGAAGTTACAGATGGACAAGCCTGTCCATACAAACCCATCTGGCCACAAAGAGAATCTGAAAAGTAAAGAAAAGTTAGTTATCAGAAGCTCCAAAGTAAATTAAACTATAAATAAGATTCATTTCTGATTAAAACACTCTGAAAACAAATAGAAGGCCAAAAGATTCACCACTATCTGAACAAATACCTATATGAATCAAAACTGCTATTAAACAATAGATGGAATTATAATGAAGACAGACAGACCAGGAAGCATAAGAGAAACAGACACAGTATAACTGTAACATCCAAAGGAGCTGAAAATTCATAAAATTTAACAAATTGTTATGCTTGTTATACAGAGAGAGTGTCCAAACTATTTAGTGGAATCCTACTGATTCCAGAGAAGTGCCTAAAGGAGACCAAAGAGCTGAGTATGCAGGTTCCCATCCTCACATAACTGTCCCCCACCCCATCTACTCTTCAATCAAAACAGTGCTATCTTCATTGGTTTTCTATACCAGAATTCACTAAGACTTCATGTGAAGAACAGTTCCATTGCTTAAAAGAAAGTTAAAAATAGCATTCAAATGGAAAGAGTTTTGAATAAGAAGCTCTGGGTTCAAATTCAACTACGACACTATGAGACCTTGAATTTATGTAACCTCACTGAACCTCAGATTCTTCATCTGTAACCTGGGGATAAATACTGCCTATATAATTTTATTTACTCATCAGGGACAAATTACAGGTTATTAGAATTAAATAAATCAATGAACAAATGTAGAATTGTCTATTAGTACTACTACCTGGCACAAGGATGATCCACAAATGTCTACAGGTAACATGAATGAGAGAAGTTGGAATGGGCATAAGCATATACATATGCATATACTGCACAAATGCTAGAGATTATGTGCAACTAAAGAAAACATGTTCACACTGTAGGGGATGGATCAGCTGCTAGTCCAGTTCCAGCCACCTGCTGCTAAGCAGGATTGCAAGCCCAATATTCGAAGAACTAATTTTTCAGGAGAAGCAAGATATCCAAAATTCTACTTGAAATCTCCTGATTTTTCTTTTCTAAATACTAGAATTTCTTTTCTAAATATGAAAAAAACTTCAGATTCTGCCCCAAGTTTATAACCCTTAATCTAGAGGCTGAATGAATTCCCAGCATCTAATCGTTCCTGCAGGCACTGGAGGGAGACAAGGCACTTCTATCTCTGCTAGAATGACAGAATAGATAACTTAATCAACATGTCACTGAAAATTACAAACACTGGATAAAATCTTTTAAAAATCTTTATAAATTAATCAATAATCCTGAAGGAAAATAACATCCAATCAAGGCCAAAAACTAAATATAACAGAGAAACTAAGGAAGTATGCAGGGTACTGAAACCAGCTTTCATTCACCTTCAAGGCATTCTGCCAAACCCTATGAATTCCAGTTTGCACTCAGAAGGCAAAGGCAGCTCAAGGTACAAGAGGCAAAGTCCAGGTGTTACCCAAGAGATAGCAAGGAAAATGGTTTCTAAACCTTGGCACTGAGTGCCAACAAGGGGTTGGGGGACTATGATTGTAGTAAAACAGTATCTCCTCTGATATTCATAACCATAAACTGACTCTCACCTAGATTATGGTTTTAAAAGCTTCATACTTAAAATTTGGTTTAGGGTAGTCCCAGAATGGTAGTATTCCCCACCCATCCTTGAGAAAAGCAAATGCAAATCCTGGGCAATGTGCCTTTGATAAAGGCCTAGAAGAATTCTCACAGATGAGGTACCAAAATAAATTCACAGGGCGCCTGGGTGGCTCAGTCGGTTAAGGGTCTGCCTTCGGCTCAGGTCAAGATCCCGGGATCCTGGGAATGAGCCCCACATTGGACTCCCTGCTCGCAGGGAGCCTCCTTCTCCCTCTCCTTCCTGCTTGTGCTCTCTCTAGCATGTGCACTCTCGCTAATAAAATCTTTAAAAAAATAAATTTTAAAAACAAAAATGAAGATGAATCAGTAAATAAACAAATAAATACACAATTTAAAAAATCACAAAACCCAGAAGGAGGGAGGGAAAAAAAAAAAAAATCACAAAACCCAGAAGGAGGGAGGGAAAAAAAAATCACAAAACCCAGAAGGAAACAAGCACTCAGAGTAAGATAGAGCTGAAACATCAGTTTGCAGAATCAGAACCTCAAAGATTTCCAGATATGGTAATTACTAGACACTTTACTGTTTTACTTTATGGATGATTTAACTACTCCTGTTTCAATTAACTGCATGAATCTCAACTCTGTATCACTAACAGGGATCAATCTCCTAATCTAAAATATCTAAACATAAATATTTAACAACATTCCACCCTGGAAAACCCAAATTTGTCATTTCAAAACAAAACTCATCATTATTCTTTAATGTATTTCCTATCATAAAATGACACAGTCCTTTCTTTGCCTTTGTTAAAACAGAACACTTCTTTCCAATTCTTGATTTCTATGAGAAATTACTTCTCTAAACACTCCTAGGCTCTTAGGCCACTCCTCACCAAAGAGGTAAGTAACTCTGCTACTGGGTAGAGCTAACTCAGGACTACATCAGGACTCTACAGGCAGTGATGTGGATGCACCTGCTCTGTTGACCCTAACAAATCTACATATCAGGTAGGCTGTCCTATGGTCTAGACTGGATAGGTGGAGATTAGAGAATCTGGAGAGTGAGCCAGCCCATTTCATTTTTATTCTAAATCACATTCTAAAACATTCTACAGTATCAGCTTTAGCAAAAACAAAGGTTAACTCCTCCAAAAGTTACCATATGACCCAGCAACTCAACCCTACACACGTGTGTGTATAATTCTCTTGGGGACAGACAGACGGACATACACACGCACAGGTACATGTGTGTGCATGCCCAAGTGAATTTAAAACGTATGTTCACAAAAACTTGCACATAAATGTTCAGAGCAGTATTATTTATAATGGCCAAAAAGTGGAAAAACAGCGAATGTTCAACTTATGCATGGATACATGAAATGTGGCATATCTACACAATATCCATAATATACAATATTATTATTCAGCCATAAAAAGGAATGAAGTCCTGTTACATGCTACAACATGGATGAACCTTGAGAGCCTCATGCTAAGTCAAAGAAGTCAGACACAAAAGACCATATGTTTGGAAAGTAGACTAGTAGTGACCAAAAGACGGAGGGACGGGGAGTGACTTCTACCAGGTTTTAACTGGAATGATGAAAGTGTTCTGGCACTAGATAGCAGAGACGGTTGTACAAACTTGTGAATAAAAACCCTTAGTATAGGGGCACCTGGGTGGCTCAGTCAACTGAGCATCCAACTCTCGGTTTCAGTTCAGTCATGATCTCAGTGTCGTGGGATCAAGCCCCACGCTGGGCTCCACGCTCAGCACAGAGTCTGCTTGTCCCTCTCCCTCCACTGTTCCCCCAACTTGTGCTCAGTCTCTCTCCTCTCTCAAATAAAGGAAAATCTTTTTTTTTAAAAAAAGCTTTTATTCACTTATCTGTCAGAGAGAGAAAGTGAGAGCGCGAGCGAGCACAAGCAGGGGGAATGACAGGAAGAGGAAGAAGCAGGCTCCCTGCTGAGCAAGGAGCCCAATATGGGACTCTATCCCAGGACCCTAGGACCATGACCCGAGCCGAAGGAGACACCCAACCAACTGAGCCACCCAGGCATCCCTAAATAAAAATCTTTTAAAAATAAATAAATAAATAGAACACCCTTCAGTATAAAACCAAATTATATGCCTTAAAATGGTAAACTTTACAGTATGTGAATTTGTATCTCAATAAAAAACTAATTTTAAAAGTAGTAATATTTTTTCATCTGTTGGTTCTTGTTAAATTCCTCTGTTCAGAACTTTGGCAAGGGAAAAGGATCTTATATTCTGAGTCCCCCAAAACATCAAAACCTTAGGACTCCCAATTAGTTACCATTTACTACCAACTCTAGCTCCCAGATATCTTTCTAATCTGCTTTAGCCTCAATGCCTTAGTTTCCGTTTTCTCCATTTTTAATCTAGATTACTGTTCCTAAGTAGTGAACCCCAGGCTAGTTAACTGAAAGAACAAACATCTGCCAATCTTCTCCCTACCCAGCAAATGACCAGCAACATGGAAATCTCACAAAAGAAGGCTAAAGTTCACAGTTCAGTCAGGAAAGTCTCAGTGTCCTCTGAATTAAAAACTCACATTTCTGAAGCCAACTACAGCTGAATAATTATATTAACTCATTCAACTATATCCATAATTTATACAGTTTGAGTTGGTGCCAAAAGCACCTTGTAGAATTTTCTCCAAATCCTTTAAAAACCAACATATAAGAAAGTTTGTGTAAAATGGCACAACCAGAATATGGGTAGTAAAAAACAGTCATTCACTGATGAGTATGCTCCAGTAGAAGCAAGTTTACTATATACTATATACCATCACCAACACAAGAGTATGGAATTCCTTTTAATATAAGCTGTCTTCGAGTGTATATTAAACACTAATGAGTTAAAGGGGCAACTGGCTGGCTCAGTCAGTAGAGCGTGCGACTCTTGATCTCAGGGCTGTGAGTTTGAGCCCCATAGTGAGCACAGAGATTACTTTAAAAATTTTTAATAAAATAAAATAAACTGAGTTATAAACTATTTACATTTAGGAAGCAGATGTTTAACAGACTAACAGTAATATAATAATGCATTATTTGGGAGCAGGAGGTGAAAGAGGACAAAGTATTCTGAAAAAGCTCTCAAGCAATTCTTATTCTCATTCTCTTCTCTCCCACCAACACAGGAATATAATGCTTTATAGTTTACAAAGAACTTACAACACTCATGACCTTGAGTCAAGACCTAGACTGGAATCCCAATTACGACCTTAGGTACACTGTTAACTTCTCTAAGGCTTAATTTCCTCCTCCCCACAAAAGAGAAGATTCATGCTTCAGTTATAGTGACCATAGCTTGAATGAAAGCATCAGCATAACATCAAAGAAAAGAACTACAAGTTTGTTGAAAAATAAATGCTACAGAACTGACGTAATAAACTACTCCTTTTTTTTTTAAACTTCTGAACTTAGACCTGTCTTTCAAAAGACTTGAAAGTATAAAATTCACTAGCATCCACGAAGGAACAACCCCTTTGACTCATGTTACTTAACTGAGCATTGTGACTTGTTATACCATTAGTCACAGGTAATTATTAAAGCAGTCAAAGAAATAACCTGTCTTAATCAGCATGAACAGAAGAAATGTGCCAGAGGAAGGAGTAAGGGGAAAAGAATCCTGCTGAGTGAGTAGCAATCAGCTGCTCATCTCACCTCCACCAGCTACACCTAAAGGCAGTGGCACAGCTTGAGCTAACAAGTGAGATCTCAGAGTCTTAAGCTCTCAGAACGCAATTAAAGTCATGTGAGAATGATCAATTCACCACGGGAGAACTAAAGGAAGACGAGAGGCCAAACTTAACCTTGGAGAACTCTAACAGATAATTAAGAGAAGAGGAACTAGGGGACACCTAGGTAGCTCAATTGGTTGAGCGTCTGCCTTCGGCTTGGGTCATGATCCCTGGGGTCCTGGGATGGAGTCCCATGAAGGGCTCAGAAGCCTGTTTCTCCCTCTGCCTGCTTCTCCCCTTGCCTGTGCTCTCTCGCGCGCAGACTCGCTGTTTCTGTCAAATAAATAAATAAAAATCTTAAAAAAAAAAAAAAAAAGAGAGAGAGAGAGAAGAGGAACTAGTTTAAAATAAAAGTAACTTGAGAAAGTTGTACTGGAGATGGCTGCAAGTGATTTAATGCACAGAAAGGCAACATGTCGATTAAGATGGACACACATTGAAAAGAGAATATTGGCTTTTTATTAGAAGATCATCAATAGTATAGAGGGTGGGTTTTGTGTCCTAGTGAAAGCAAAAAATAGACTGCAAAGGGTTAAGAATTAGGGGAGGGAAAGAGAGGTTTAGCGACAAATTGTATGAAATGAAAATAAATGGGAAGTGCAATAGGTCAAGCAGTCAGAGAGGAACAGATTAAGTCAGAGAAGGTGAAGAATATGTTAGAACGCTCATCACACTGTTTTCTTCTTCACAGCTCTTGTCACCAACTGATACGACTTCTGTTTACTATTTTACTGTTTCCCCCACTGGAATGCAGATAAAAGTTTGTTTAATTCTGTTACATCCCCAAAACCTGGTGCATAGTTAGCTGTCATGTTTGTTCAATATATGAATAAACCAGGTTCCTCAAGAGCTGGAAAAAGAGAGTATACTTCAAGTAAGCACAAGATCTGACTGAAAACTCATCAGACCTTTTAAATATAGTCTTAGTTTGTATCCATCAAATACTTCTCCCCACTTCAAGGTAAATAATTTAGGACCAATATGTGGTTAGAAGAGCAAGTTAAGGGGGTGCCTGGGTGGCTCAGTCGTTAACCATTTGCCTTCGACTCAGGGCGTGATGCCAGAGTCCTGGGATCGAGCCCCACATCGGGCTCCTCCGC
This sequence comes from Ursus arctos, assembly GCF_023065955.2. NCBI lineage: Eukaryota > Metazoa > Chordata > Mammalia > Carnivora > Ursidae > Ursus > Ursus arctos. The sequence continues at coordinate 72,343,546 of NW_026622786.1, read as the reverse complement.
TGGGAGCCTGTTTCTTCCTCTCCCACTTCTCCTGCCTGTGTTCCCTCTCTCTCTGGCTGTCTCTCTATCTGTTAAATAAATGGGTAAAATCTTAAAAAAAAAAAAAAAAAGAGCAACTTAAGAATCCAGAATATATGAAGAACTCTTAAAACTCAATCATAAAAAGATAACCCAATTTAAAAGTGGCAAAGATTTGGAGATATAGCTCATGGGCAGAGCATTTGACTGCAAAAAACAGGCGAAGATAAAAGTTACTAAGATCTACAAATGTCCAACACGCACATGAAAAGATTAGTCATCAGGGAAATGCAAATCAAAACCACAATGAGATACCACTTCATACCCACCAGGATAACTATAATTAAAAAAAAATAGACAATAACAAGTGTTGCAAAGGTGTGGAGAAACTGAAACTTATATATTGCTAGTGGAAATGTAAAATAGTGCAGCCACTTCAGAAAACAGTTGAGCAGTTTACTAAAAAGTTAAACAGAGAGTCACCTTATGACACAGCCACTCCACTCCTAGGGTATATACCGAAGAAATGAAAACATTCATTCACAGAAAAATCTTCATAGCAGCATTAAATCATAATAGCAAAAAAGTTAAAACAATCCAAATGCCCGCCAGCTGATGAATGGATAAATAAAATGTGCTATATCCATACAGTGAAATAGTAGTTAGCAATAAAAAAGGAACGATACATGCTACAACATGATCCTTGAAAACACGCTAAGTGAAAGAAGCCTCCAAATGTCCAAAACAGGCAAATTTATATTAGTTGTTAGACTGTGGATCAACACGTACATTAAATTAGATTAGTTTCTTAGGGTTTGAGGAGTGGGGGAGTAAAGGGGACTGACTGGGTATGGGGTTTCTCTCAGAGAGAGGAAAATGTTCTAAAATTAGACTGCAGTGATGGTTACACAACCCTGTGAATACATTAAAAAACATTGAATTTCACACTTTAAATAGGTGAACTGTATATGAATTCTATCTCAATAAAGCTTTAAAAAAAAAAAAGAGCAAGTTTAGAACTACAAATGTTCGTTCTTGTTAAATTCTTTCTTCCCTCACTAGTGCCACAGGAGCCACCCCACCCCCAAACTGGAACAGGAAAAGGAGAGTAAAAGTAATGATTTCACCAGAAAGCAACACTACTACAGCAGTATTTTCAAATCTATAACCCCCTGAACCATTAGTGGTTCAGGAAAGTTTGTTTTCTGGTGAGTTCCACTATTTCCAAACCATACCATCTATTAATTAAACATGTTTAATGAAGATACACTTATGGTTCATAAAAAGACGTTTTATACATAATTCTACAGAAAAATATTCTAGTATCTACAAATCAACTACTTAGGTTTTACCTCTCTCCTAAAACAAAACCAAGGCCAGGTCTTGTTATTCTCTAATAATGGAAGATGAAAAATGCATGCCAAGCAACAACCGGCTTTAGATTTTTAAGACTGTTTTAAGACTGAAGAGTCTGAACTAACTGCCTCTTTCCCCTCCATAGTTTAGGTCTGGTGTCAGTCAAACAGGTGGTAAATGTGGGGGCAGAGGAGCTTTTTGGCCAAACATCACAAAACTATAGCTTCTTCCAAACCCCAAACCTTACTTCCTGCAATTTATGTAAACAGATCACAGGCCACCCTCTTCAAACCAAATCATAACCCAAGCAAATAACACAGGATTCTATTTCTGGGTCTGTCATTAACCCACTGGATAATCCTGAAGCTTTAGTCTCTCTACTTTGCTCAATAACTTAACCACAATTTCCGGTCCCAAAATCATATTTTAATGTGATCTAATAAAGAACTTTTTCCCAATTTATAGATTTGTTTTTATGGAAAATCTGACAAAAATATATGAAATTAAATCATATTATGTTTAAATCACTTCTATTGAATGTACATGAAATACAAAAAATTCCAAAGACTGTTCACTCTAAAAATGTTGAACTCTTCTATTTTAAAATTTTAAAGGTAGTCACTAAACAGAGAATAAGCTTTCAGAGGGCTGAAGGGTTTTGAGGCTTTAAATTTAAACTCAGTTATATTTAGAAAGCCAAGATGCCACCTCTCTGGATCCTGTATCTTTATCTTGGGCATTTGATTCATGTGCTTCGCCTGGTGTAATTCAAAGCAAGAGATCCTACCATATCCCTGAAAAGTGAACTGAACATATCAGAATGTACTGATTACCAAAAGAATGTCATGCTGTATTGAAACCGAAAAGATGGGAAGCCACAGTCTCCCACTGCTAGAGCTGTTGAACAAAATAAAAAATTACCTCTCTGGTCTCCAAAGCCAGTCTACAAACCACTGCCAACTTTATAAGAACCAATTCTATCCCATTCCTGAAAACCCTGACTCAAGAGTCTAGGGTGAAACCTAGGAAATCTGTTAAATCAAAGTATCTCAGGTGATTCTGATGCACAGCTTAAATCAGGAACTATTGGTTTAGGACAAGAATAGCAAAAGATAGTTTCATATCATTTACCAATTATACTCAATAGGCAATAGCTACCTGAAGTGCTACACTGAGGAGGTCATGTCTAAAAACAACCAGTAATTAGTAGTTTGCCATGGACAAAGTGATGGGGAAGTGGCCACATGCAAACCATGTTATCTGTCATCTGTGATTCAGACTACTGAATGGGCTTTTTTTAAGGAGGCTCCTGGGGGTAAGAGAAAAAAGAGACTTAGATCTGAATTATCTACTTTTAACTGGCAAAAGCTGTGGCTAACTCTGGGCGTAGGAGGCAGCAAGAATATGCCGATTGGCATACATACCAATACTCTCCATAAGTACTTATAAAGCTTCTCTCTCTCTCCCTAATAGATAAAAATCTTTAAAAAAAAAAAAAAAAGAGCACCTGGGTGGCTCAGTCAGTTAGGTGTCTACCTTTAGCTCAGGTCATGATCCCAGGGTTCTGGGATCAAGTCCCTGGCTCCCTGCTCAGCAGGGAGTCTGCTTATACCTCTCTCCCTCATTTGCTCACTCTCTGATAGATAACAAACCTTTAAAAAAAAAAAAAGCTTCCCAGTTATTACACAGAAAAGACAAGGCTTCTGCTCTCAAAATGTCAATAATCTTGTTTGAAAAATGAAAATTCTGCACAATTATATGAATTTGGTTAAAAAAAAAAAAGAAGGTGGTTGTGCTTTGAGTTCCACGTTAGGTAAAGAAAGGTGGGAGCTAGTGGGAAGACTGAGTACCAAGCAAAAACAGTATAGTTTAGATTGATTCAAGAAGGAATCAGCTGGGGGTTCCTCATCAATACATGACTAAAGTAATGGGCTAAGATTCCCATGGCAGGGGGCGCCTGGGTGGCACAGCGGTTAAGCGTCTGCCTTCGGCTCAGGGCGTGATCCCGGCGTGATGGGATCGAGCCCCACATCAGGCTCTTCTGCTATGAGCCTGCTTCTTCCTCTCCCACACCCCCTGCTTGTGTTCCCTCTCTCGCTGCCTGTCTCTATCTCTGTCAAATAAATAAAATCTTTAAAAAAAAAAAAAAAAAGATTCCCATGGCAGCATTTTCCGGGGCGGGGGGGGGGGAGGGACAAACGGGGGGGAGGCTACATAATCAAGACATGACACACTGGAAGGCAAATAATCTGCTTTGTATTGTTTTGTATGCATCTGTCTCTAGCACTGGATTGCTAGCTCTTAGTGGGCCAGGTACATGTCAAACTAACCTTTGTGGGGGGCGGGGGTGCCTGGATGGCTCACTGGTTAAGCATCTGCCTTCTGCTCAGGTCATTATCCCAGGGTCCAGGGATCAAGCCCTGCATGGGGCTCCCTGCTCAGGAGGGAGTCTGCTTGTCCCTCTCCCTCTGCTCCTCCTCCCTGGTTATTCTCTCTGTCTCTCAAATAAATAAATTTTTAAAAACTTTTAAAAATTAAATAAATGAAATACTTAAGCAAAACACACACACAAGACAGCTGAGGCACATGTGGCAAATAGCTTAATGATGATCAAATCTGTGATGGGTATATGGGCATTCATTATATTTTATCTTCTTTTGCAAATACTCAGCAATGCACTTGTGGACTTTCCTGTTACTTGGTCAAGTCCAGCACTGTACAATTAATTCTTTTTCTTTTCTTTCTCAGACTTCAGGAAGCTTAAGAATGACTAGTACTTCTGAAGAAAACAGCCTAGACTCAATCAGAAGAAAACCGGCATTCATTTGTTAGCTCTACTAATAGGAAATCTCTCTGAATCTACTCAAAGAACTTCTTGTAAATTAATATGAGAACTGAATATGAGCCAAGAGAGTGACTCAGCTGCTAAAAAGAAACAAAATACAATCTTAAACTTCATTAAGAGAATAGTACCCTGATCAAGGAGGGTAGCAGTCCATGCACTCTTTACTAGTTAGTTCACAACGGGAGTATTGTGCTGTTTTGAGCATCATATCTTAAGAACACTTACAAGCTAGAATGCTTGCAGGGAAAGGTATTAGACTAGTGAGGAGTTTAGAAGCCAAATGTCAAGGGCAGAATGTCTGAAAAAAGTGGGTGTGTTTAGTGTGGAGAAGAAAACACTTCCCAGCCTTCCTTGTCACCTCAACCACAGAGACCCCCAGTGTAATATTTTCCAGAGGATTTCAAGAGTCATTAGTAAGCATTCCATTGTCAGATAAGTTTGAGATAAACATTTTTTTTCTCAAACAGACTTAACAAGTGTTCAATATCCTCAAGTGTTTTATGATTCTTCAGGAAGGATGTTCAGTATTTCCCAAAAGGAACCATTTATTCATTCATTCAACAAAAATTCACCAAGCTCCAATTATTTGCCAAACATTCCTCCAAGTGCTTGGGATACAATGAACATTTTTAATATTCTGCAGGATACTTTGTGAAATAGACAACCTGGACCTCTTGCTACTCCTGTCACTTGCACGGTGTTCTCGTATCTCTCGGGTTATTATGCTGTCAGCCTAAAAGGTCCATCACTAATCTTAATTCAAACATTATCTCCTCCACAAAGCTTCTCTGATCACAAGCAAAAACTTGCTTTTCAACAAGCTGAAGACCCTTTTTCTGTATCAGTTCTCTGTGAACAGACCATGCCTCTTAATTACCTTCAGATCTCTCATAATGCCCAGGACAGTGTCTTACACACACAGGTGTTCAAGAAATATTTGCTGAATGAACAATCACTGAAACACTCGAAGGATTATCTTGTTAACACAAACTAGGTCTCTACTGTTCCAGAGACGACAAAGAAAGAGATGAAGTTAAAGGAAATCTTACCTTAATTAGAGCTAAGAACAGTCTACCTGACAGGTATCAGTAACTACAGGTGTTCTAAGAGTAGCCAAATAAGTATTTATCAAGTGCTTTAGTAGGAAATCTCACTGGCCTGAATGACTAACTCTTTAAAATTTAGGAACTACTGTATTTCTGACCATATTAGACAAAAGGAAACTTCTGATACAATCTATTTGTATCAATATTAAAATTCTAGGGGCACCTGGGTAGCTCAGTCAATTAAGCATCAGACTCTTAGTTTCAGCTCAGGTCATGATCTCGCAGGCATCATGGGATTGAGCCCCAAGTCAGCTTCCAGTCGGCTCCCCACTCAATGTAGAGTCTGCTTCAGATTCTTTCTCCCTCCCGCTCTACCCCTCCTGAACATGTGCTAGAGCTAAGAAATAAAATCTTTCAAAAAAAATTCTTAAACTTAAACATGAAATATCCTTTCATTTACAACTATAGTAAATATATAATAGTGCCTGTTAATGTCATTTACAGTGCTAAATACAGAGAATAAATAACAAAAAGACACTGTCTCTATCCTAAGAGTCAATACAAGGTTGCTCCCAAAGCAAATCTGAATGCCTCGGTCATTTACCTCAATAAGAAACGCTCCTCCGATGAGGCAATTCTTTAGATAAATGATTTTGAATATTTTGCAAGCAGAGAAATATTAAGCCATTAGCTCCTCTTAAAGCCATCTAGTGACACCATTAAATACATTAAGTTCTTCAAAAAACAAAGCTAGCCACTCTGCCTTTTTAATTAAAAACTACGAAACAAAAAAAAAACCCTAGAAAACAGAAGAGATTCCAGGATACCTCCATATGCCAAGGATTATCTCTGCAGTGTCTCTCCCAAACTAAAAGCTGCAGTCTTTGCTGGCAAGGGCCCTATCTTTTACTTGCGTCCCCGGCATTTAGTACAGTGCCCAGGACACAGCAGATGGTGAATAAATGAGCAAACAAGTGAGAGAAATTAATGAGTCCAACGTCCCTGGATGAAAACAGTACCTTAAAAAAACACTAACAAATGGTTTTTACTAGAAACCTGCCAATGATATGTTAGCATACAAGTAGATCGTAAGTCTAGTTTTCATTATAAACTGGAGTGCTATTTTCAGGTTACTTATTGTTAAGTGATTACTGTAAGTAAACCTAAGGTCTTTGTTGTCTAGGGAACTAAAATTAATTCCTTAATCAGCAGAGCTAAATGACCAAATTCTAATGCAAAGAAAAATCCAAAACACTTATTACACACACAACTTGACTGATAGATTATAATGAAATAATTTATTATCAAACTGATTTATTAACGTAACTGCCTAGAAAGCAAAATACTTTGATAGCACCAAGTATTTTTTTTTTTTTTGAAGATTTTATTTACTTATTTGTCAGAGAGAGAGCAAGCGAGCGAGCACAAGCAGGGGGAACGGCAGGCAGAGGGAAAAGCAGGCCCTCCACTGAGCAAGGAGCTCCGTGCAGGACTGGATCCCAGGACCCTGGGATAATGACCTGAGCCAAAGGCAGACACTTAACCTACTGAGCCACCCAGGTGTCCCAACACCAAGTGCTTAAACTACTCTTCAAAAGTGTTATGATTCACATTTTTCTAAATTCTCTAAATTCTCATTCTAAATTCTCATACGTTTCGTTTTTCTGATTATAAAAATGGTATAAGCTCACTGTAGAGAACTCAGAAAACATAAATGGGTTCAAAGGAGAAAATAAAGACAACCCGTTGTGATACTTTCTTTCACAGGCTTTTTTTCCTATGCAGTTATAACTTCTTTATGTACTATCACTCTTCCTACCCACTGGGCAAGAGACAATAGTCTCCCGCTATGCCAGTAACCCTAGCTCCCTCAGTAAATTCATGTTCCAGGTACATTTTCTTAATGTCTACATGTTATAGATATATACTTCCATAAGATAAGACCAAATCTGATATTTTGTAATTCTTAAAAGTATCCCTTCTGATTCTGTCTCCTCCTTGCCTCCAGAATTCTACAAAGACAGAGCAGACTCGAGTAAAAATACATCCAATGAATGGAAATGGACCCAAATTTAACAAGGGAAGAAGTTGTTCTCAATAGTTTTATGTCCCTTAGTCTGATATTATCACAAGTTCTGTTCCAAGTAGCCCAGGTCCTTTGAGGTCCATAACCTTTAATTTCCACCTCAAAAATCTAAAGTATGTTCTTCATAAAAACTTTGTCAGTCTTCTATAAAGAGTATAAGACCAGAAACAGAATGCACAATCTTGGGTCCTGTCTCTGCTCTAATGAACAACTTGAGTAACACTAAGTCTTAGCTTGTATCTCATTTTCTCCATTTGTCAGTAGGCATACCGCTTGCCCTACCTCTAATACTGGGCTGTTGGGGGGGTTCCAAAATTCAACAGATCAGAGAAAATGCTTTTCAAAAAGTATTTTTTTTTTTTAAAGATTTTATTTATTCGACAGAGATAGAGACAGCCAGTGAGAGAGGGAACACAAGCAGGGGGAGTGGGAGAGGAAGAAGCAGGCTCCTAGCGGAGGAGCCTGATGTGGGGCTCGATCCCATAACGCCGGGATCACGCCCTGAGCCGAAGGCAGACGCTTAACCGCTGTGCCACCCAGGCGCCCCCAAAAAGTATTATTCAAATATAAGATGGATGTTTTCCCAAAACATACATCCCCTATAATAAACAATATAATAAACAATATAAAACATGACTTCCCCACATGTGCAAAATGCCTTTTCTGATGGTGATTACTATGTATATTCGCGGTGGGACAATACCATCAAGACCTCCTTACACAGGGTAGACAGGTAAAGCATGTTACAGATTCGCAGACCCAACCACACTAGCAGAAACTGATGCCATGTATTATTCATCTCCTGCTATGACAGTCAACCTGCTCCTGACTACAGCATATCTGACTGTCAGAAACGTTAGTCATTTTTAACAATTTAATAAGCACCCATGTACCCACCAACCAAAATCCATCATCTTAACAGTAACTTATTTTTACCATATCGCACTCCTCTCTCAGTCCCACTCCTCTATAAGCAAACAATTTGAAATTATTAGCAAGTTCTAACCCCTTCATCCATTCCCCTCACAAACCTGTGTTCAACATACAGTAAGGACAGGTCTCTACCTTAAGAAAAATTCCAATCCCAACTTCTGAGATCTCTAATAAGGTAACATCAGCACTATATCAATCAGATCCATCTTATTTCCTTGATACCACTACATCACTGGGCAGGATGCTATCCACTAGGTGAATTCAGTTACAGCTTTTAGCTTTGTACTCCAGGAGAAAAGTTTAGCTGAAAGTTCACTGGGCAGTCTCCCTCAAATACAGGATCATCCTGGAATAACGGATCAACTGTTCAGTGACCCTCTCCCATATGTGACCCAACTCTTCATGACTGTCTCTACATGTGAAGATAATGAAAAAATAGCCAATGCTTTGCTACAGTTTGTACATTTCTGTCCCCCCTAAAATCCACATGTTGAAATCCTATCCCTCAAAAATGATGGTATTAGGAAGTGGGTCTCTGGGAGGTGCTTAGATCATGAGGGTAGAGCCTTCATGAATGGGATTGGTGTCCTATAAAAGAGGCTCCAGAAGGATCCCTTGCACCTTGCCCATGTTAAGGTGCCAGCTACGAACCAGGAACGGGGCCTTCACCAAAAGGCAACAATGCTGGTGCCTTCACCTTAGACTTTCCAGCCTCCAGAATTGTGAGCAATACGTTTCTGTTACTTAAAAGCCACCTCTCTGTGGTATTTTGCTATAGCAGCCCAAATGGACTAAGACAGCTAACATGCAAAGTTTAGAGACTCTAAAAACTCCCACGCAAGAGTTTTCCCCACCCCTAAACTATTAGCATTCAACTCAGAAGAGAGTCCTCTAAGATGTTCTGACAACAGTTCCTCTTACTGCATTCCATGAGCGTGAGTCCATTACAGACTACTTCACCCCCTGACAATGAGAAATAAGTCAGGGCCGTGTCAACATAGGTCTGATTATACCAAAACGAAATCACTTCAGATTTATGCTAAAATCTTAAAGCAACAAGAGTGGTTTAGTAACTGTAAGAATCTATGGTTATTAAATGTGTCAAAGTAAGAGTTCTTGCTGAATATGGTCCTAATTAAATCATATTCTTATTTATCCTATATTTTATCTTGTTACATACAAAGTTTGACACCATATAGGAGTCTCATTTGCTTTGTTTCAGTTGCTTTGTCTCAATTCTATAAGAAAGTAATAACCATTCTGAAGGACATCACATTCTCAAGTTATCAGTTGATATGTCAGAGAAGCTGAAGGTACCTAACTCCAAAAGGTTACTTAAAATAAGTAGAATACCATTGTTATAAATATAAATACAACATCTGGTTCCATATAACAAAGCTATTTCCATATCCCAACAGATGGCCCACAGTAATAATGCTTTGCTGATCTGGTTATAACAAATTCTATTAAATCCAAAATCCTGTATAGCAGATGCCTTTTCCAATTTCAGTATAAGTCAATCTCTTTAACCAAAACACTGTGCTTTGGTTCTTGTTATTTGTGCACTAAAATCCAATTATGCCAATTAAGATGATCAAATTTTTTGACAGTTATAAAATGCCACTGTGGTGTTCTCTGATTTTCAAGTGAAGGAGGGTACAGTATCTCTATCTAGGACTGAAACACTAACTGTTGAAAATGGAAAACAAAAATTCAGTTATGGGAAGGCTGAGGAGAAGTAAAAGTGAGCTCTGGCTGTCTCAAGCCAAGGTTTCTGAACAGCGGCAATGTGGACAGCTCAGTGACTAACAAAGCCAACAGCGAAGAGCACCGAAAATAATGCAATTTCTGAGTTGAAAGGCTATTAGGAAGGACAAAAAGTGTACCTGAAAGCATAAACATGTATCTCTGTACACTAAGGTATCAGGTTCACAGTTTTAAAAAATGTGGACACAATGTCAACTTTAATTTTGCTGTTTGCTTCCCCAACACACTCAAAATCCAATCTTCATATTCTCATCGTGCCCTTACATGAAATATTACCTTCTATTAACTCATAACACAGTAAGCAGTACAATGTAGTGATTAACAGCCACTGAGTTCTGAAAATAGACTGCAGGCGTTCAAATCCTGCCTCTTTCCATCCCTAGCTATACCACCTCAGGCAAGCTACTTAATCTCTCTGTGCCTGTTTCCTCTCTGTGCCTGTAAAATTGATAAAAATAAAATCTAACTTTTAGAGTTATGAGGATTATATGCATAATAAATGTAAAGTACTCAGAATACTTTTGAACCCACAGTAAGGCTTCAGAAAATGGCACTATCATCATCATATAAATACCCACTGATGTTCTGAAGAAAAGGCAGGAATATGAAATGACTTACCTAAATCACAAAGCAAACAAGTGACAGATCTGGTTAAAAAAATAAATAAATACACATACACACACATACACACTTCTTCAATTTAAGTCCTGAATATTAAACATTTAAAATTAAATTTAATTTAATTTAAATTAAATTAAATTAAAATTACTAGTTCACTAAGTAAGGAGATTTCTCAGCCCCTCTAATTATCCAGAAATTCACACAGGAATCCTTTAAGAACAGCAGCAGAGTACTAGAATTAGCAATGAACATGGACTAAGACGATCCAATAGCTCCATTACTGATTTGGATGTACAATCTTGGGTAAGTCACCTAATCTAAACTTCAAATTGCTCATCTTAAAAAATGCTTTGCCCACATCACAGGACTGCTGTGATATGAAATGAGTTGATGTATGAGAAAATTTATGTAAACCATAAACACTACATGAATGTTCAAGGGCCATGACTTACTCATTTTTATATCCCCAGTGCCTAGCAGAATGCACAGCAAAGGTTACAATCTAAAAGAAAAGCCATGGGAGGAGTCAAACTGGCAGGGTGAGGACTAAGATGAAGAAAGGGAAAGGTTTTTACAAGAATAAGAAACCCAAATGTCCAACTAATGAATGGATAAATAAAAGGTAGTATAGCCATACAACGGAATGTTCTTTAGCAATAGAAAGGAATGAGATACTGATACAAACCTCAAGATAGGTAACCCTTGCAATATTATGCTTAGTGAAAGAACCCAGACATAAAAGACCATATGCTGTATGATTCCATTTATATGAAATGTCCAGAACAAGGTGCAGACTTTCTTTTTTGGGATGATGAAATGACTAAAGATGATTGCGGTGATGGATGCACAACTTAGTATATTAAAACTGTTGAACTAAATACTTTAAACAAGTGAACTATATAGTATGTGAATTATACCTCAAAAAAACTTTTAAAAAAGAATAAGAAAAAAAGTTTGTGAGAACCGTTAAAGCATAAAATCACTGATTTTAAAATACATTTGTTTCTTTGTTAAAGAAAAAAAGTGAGTTTTCTGATATCTGAGTAGCTCTGACATGAAGACAAGAGACTGGTGAAAGAATCATGAGAAAATACTTAAAATTTTACCACACCCGAGTGCCTGGATGGTGCATTCACTTAAGAATCTGACTCTTGGTTTCAGCGCAGGCCATAATCTCAGGTTGGGAGATGGAGCCCTGCATCCGTCTCCCCACTGACCACAGAGTCTGCTTGAGACTTTCTCTCCCTCCCCCCTAAAATAAATCAATCTAAATAAATAAATAAATAAATAACCACACCAGACCATAATGTCTCTACAAATCCTTTTGTGGAAAACAAATCTGACATCTATTCTTATCCTTCCTTTCAAAATTCTAAGGTTAAAAATTGCTTCCCAGTCCTAGTTCAACAGTCTTTTCATCATGATGATTGTTTCTAACTCCCAGGCTACCTTTGATACAACCACAGTACTTCTCCTAACCTTGGCTTCTATAGCACTCATGTCCTTCCTCGTTCTTCTCAGAATGTTTACCTCTTAGTTTATAATGTCACCCAAAATTCCAAACCTCAAAGCTCTTTCACCATCATACTGCTAACTTTCCATCACTCATCTACTCACCTGTTTTTTACTACCGTCTACACAGCCCTGGTCAGTGAACGATCTGTATTTTCATCTCTATTAATCCTTCAACAATGTACTAAGATACTTCAAACTTACTCTGGTCAATTCTTCATTGTCTTCACTAAGGCTGGGAAGCAGTAGTGTGGCTCAACCGAAGTAATTCCTATGCTATTTCTATGTGGCTTTGCAATGTGGGGTACATTTTTTTCTTCTGAATAGATCTGTTTTTCTAATTGCTTTGCTTAAACTGGTCTTCATTTCCAGAGTCAAACCATCAAGGAGAAAAGGCCATCAGGACTGGCAGGAAACTAGCGTGCTATTGAAAAACTGATTGTACCCCATCTAATGCTGCCCATAGCCAATCTTAGCTCATTTTCCTTCACAGTGATACTTTCCTAATTTCCTATTATCAGTCATCCTCCCAGGACTCTAGGCTTTTATCTTTTAATGCTTTATTTGTTTTCTTCCCTTTGTGCACAATCCTCACTAAGTTCAAATTAATTTTTACTCACACATTATCTTCTTACATATCCTATGCTTCTTCCTGAGGACAGTATAATTTAATGATTAAATGCAAAAGCTCAAAGATGAGACTGCCTGGATTCAAATCCTGGCTCTTCAGCTTACTCTCTACGGGGTTTAGGGCAAATTACTTTCTGTAGCTCAGTTTCTTCGTAGGAAAAGTAAGACCTTTGAGAAGATTTTGAGATAAACAACATGTAAAGAGTTTAGAACAATGGCTGGCATACAGGAAACAATAAATGTTAGCTATTATTTTATTCCCATAGTCATTAGCTTATGTCAGACTCTCATTCCTAAAATTCTCCGAGACCCTTCTAGTCACTCTGCTCACTCTAGAACACTCAGATAATACAAAACCTTCCTCAGGAACAATACGCATTACCTTACCCCCCGTCTTCAGAACCCAATATGGTACCCCCTCAAACTAACCCTTACATCCTTGAAAGGTCCTCCACCTACACCTACTCACCAACTGTGAACTCATTTATTACTATTCACCAATACAGATTGTCTGTGCAGGTCAACCTACTTGCTATATCTTTTTATTTATTTATTTTAAAAGATTTTATTTGTCAGAGAGAGAGAGTACAAGCAGGGGGAACAGGGGACAGAGGGAGAAGCAGGCTCCCTACTGAACAAGGAACCCAATGTGGGACTCAATCCCTGGACTCTGGGATCATGACCTGTGCTGAAGACAGACGCTTAACCAACTGAGCCACCCAGGCGTCCCTAGAAAATGCTGGAGTTTAGATATATTAATTAACATTTTCATTTCCTGCAGCTAGTAACTAGTAGAATTAGTACTTGAACTCTGATCTGCCTGACTTGAGACCCTATGTTTTTATCAGTTCTGTATTGCCTAAAAAATATGCTTCAGAATACATCAGAAAAACAGTCTCTATTTTCCACTGCCCCACACAAACTAAGCATGATGAAAGCAGACAGAATCTGTATTCAAATATCTTTATTTTGCATAGAAGAATATACTAAGAATTGTACCACATAGAAAGAAAGTATGTATATATATACTCAGAGCACACAATGCAAAAAACAAATCAAGAAAAAGTGAGCATGCTAGCCAAGTTGGAATCCAAAAAGTGACTTCAAAATATTGATTTTTTTTTATTTCACCCAAACTAATGAACCAAAAAGAGCCAAAAGAAACATGTCCTGACCCCATCCAATAAATACCTCATAAAAGCATGAAAAGTCCCCAGCATCACAAAAACTAATAAGATTCACCTCAACTCCAAGAGACACAAAAAGAAAACAAAAATCTTCAGGTTTATAATAAAAACAAACAAAAAACTTAAAAAATTCAATCACATCCATATATGCCACCCTAACAGAAAAATAAGGGTGTTACTGCTTTCCTATAAATATTTGCTATGGTCTAGGAGGAATAAGGCTTCTCTCACTGCTACTGTAGCCTGCACCCTGTTAAGGGAGCAATCTGTGGTCACCCAAGAGCGAAACACAGGAAGCTGGAAACCTTAACCTGGAACAGACATTAAGGAAAGAAACTACCCAAAACACGTTTCAAAACCAGTTTCAAAAAAACAGAGTAGCGCAAAGATACTCAATAGAAAAAGAGGAAAAGCGAAATGAAAGAGCTCCCACGAAATATGTGACCCAGTGAAACTATCCAGTACCACGTTCCAAGTAAGGAGCCATGCATTTGATACTTCCATAATATGCACTCGTTTCACCAGGAAGCAAAAGAGAAGGAAAAAATAAAGGTCAGGGAAAGACAAAAAAGATGCCCACCAAACGCTAACTCCCGGGCCAGCCCAATTCAGCTCACTCGGGAATCCAACTAGAAGCAACAGAGACGTGAACCGCACAACACAGAAAAGAAAAAGCTTTGCCAAACAAACACACAAAAAGTAGAACGGAGAAGCGCAAACTACACACCTCAGTGCTTCAGCAGCTAGAGCACACTCTTGGATTAAGCAATAGAGAAAAGAACGAGAACAGCTAAAAGCCGAGGAGGTAAGATGTCTATGAAACTAAGCCCTGCAATCCCTGCTGGTCTCAATTTCAGAGAATACAACTCTTGCTTCTCTCGGCTTAACCAACATTCGGCCTCAGCAAAGCAAACTGACCCTAACACCTTCCACGCCACGGGAGGAAATCACAGAGGAAAAACCACGGCGTAAACCTCCCTCCTCACCAGCTGCAAAAAATGGAGGGGGGAGGGGGGAGACACCCTACCACGTGGGCAGGATGCAACACACACAGGACAGCAACACGTCCGCATGGAACGGCTGCCTCTGCCCCCATGCCGGCAGAGGACTCGGCGTCACGATGGGTGGGAACGGAGGCCCCTCGCACGGGCCTCACCCCGAAGGGCACCCCTGAGGCGCGAGGTACTGCCCGCCTCGCCGGCCGAAAAACACCCCAAGCTCGCAGGGAAGAAGCTGCATCGTGCCCCGGCAGGGGGCCAGCCCAAGCCAAGGGGCAGATCACAGAGAGGAGGAGACGGCCGCTGTCCTCGGACTCGGCGCCCCCGGGAACCCCGTCTGGCTCCCCCGGGCCCCGCCTGGGGGAGGGGCGGGAGGCGCGGAGCCGCCGCTTCCCGGCTGAGGGGCAGCAGCAGCTGAGGAGAAGCGCCGCGGGGGAGGGAGGAACCTAGCCCTCGCCGCCCGCCAGGCCCCAGCCCGGACCTGGGCCCCCCGCCCCGCCCGCCGCCCACCCCGCAGCGCGGCCGCGGCCGAGAAGGGAGAGGGCGTCTCGCGGAGGGCAGCCCCTGCCTCCGTCCCGGGAGATGCCCCAGCCCCGCCTCCTCGCCTGCCGCCTCGGCCCCGCCGCCGCGGCGGCGGGCACTCACCTCAGGCTGCGCAGGCCGGGACGGCTCGGCCGAGCCCCCGGCCGCTGCGTGCGTCTCCGCCCCCCGGGAAAGGTCCCAACGGCGCCTGGTGCGAGCGGCCGAGGCCCCGAGCAGCGCCGAGAGCGGCGGCGGCAGCGGGAGCAGCCAACATCCGGGGCCGCGCACCCGGAACTACTTCCCGGCCCGCTCCCCTCCCGCCCCCGCCCCCGCCGTCGCCCCCGCCTCCCGCGACGTCGCTGCGCCACCGGCACGGCGTCGGCGTCGTCCCCTCCCCTCCGCGGTCAGGGATGCGGCGACGCGCGCGGGATCCCTCCGCTGGGACAAGTAGTGCCCTGGGACGCCGGGATATCTGCCCCAGCGCAGGCGGTAGTTTGGTCTTCCGAGCGATTTGGGGTCCCTGCGCCTCAGAGTGGCGGCTAGGAAGTGGGGGCGGCGGGGAAGGCGGCATAGTTCAGGACATCAGGGACCTTCGGCCTTGGACCCTGCTCAGGGCTTCTAAAGGCCCCGTGCCCAGGAGGGATTGTGCTTCATGACCTTGCCCCCCACCCCGACCCCACCACCTCTTGGTAGCGACAGGCACCCCAGCCTCTCCGGGAAAACCAGACCCCTTTTCCAACATTGCACAGCGCGGGTTCTACAGGCCCCAAATAAGGGCACCTTAGAGCTTCAGGACACCCTGCCTTTTGATCTTTAGAAGTCCCGGGTTCTGGAGTCATCTGCCGAGGCCGTTCCCGTCCTAGCCTTTGCTTCCTTCTTAAAACAGAGCAGCTGGCACTCTAAAGGCCCTTCTGATTCTAAAATACTTGTTCAGGTTATGGTCCTTGCTATCGACAGGTGGAACCTTTAGAAGGGTAGTTCAGAAAACTAGTGAACTTTGGAATTTCCTTCTACGTCAGTCTTCACGGATTCTTTCTCTAAACTATTAGCACTGCTAATCTGCCCTGTAATTTCATACTTAATTACATTCAGACCTCTAATTTGCTATTGCTTCATTGGATTAGTCACATGTATATAGGCAAGCACCAAGCATGTTTTTGGACTCACGGCAGGTGTTCAATATTTGGATACTCAGATATTTGTGAGATGCATACTAGGTTGATTGGATGAAGTTAAAGGGAGAGGCCTGAGTGAATTGGCCTGGGGAACCTTTTTTGACGTGGTCTGGTAGGGATCAGATAAAGACCTCAGGTGGTTAAAGAGCTTAATACCCAGTTCCTTCAGCAAACATTGAACACCTGCCCTTTGCCAAACATTTATTCCTTTTCTATTGAAGACTCTAGCAAGATCCTAGGGGCGCCTGGGTGGCTCAGTAGGTTAAGTGTCTGCCTACAGCTCAGGTCATGACCTCCGGTCCTGGGATCCAGCCCCACATCTGGCCCCCTGCTCAGCAGAGAGTCTGCTTCTCCTTTTCCCTCTGTCTCTCCCCCGACTTTTGCCCATGTGCACACTCTCTCTTTCAAAAGAATAAATAAAATCTTAGAAAAAGACTCTAGCGAGATTCTGAAAATAAAAAGATTCATTTATGCATGTGTCCAACAAATATTTGCCAATTACTACTAAGGTTGTCAGACACTATTTTAAATGTGCTTGGGATGTATCAGCAAACAGTAGAGAGAGGAGAAAACCTATCCTTTCGTTTTGGAGCTTTCATCTATTATGGGGAGAAAGGCGATTAACATAACAAGAAAATTATTTGATGTGTTAAAAGATATTTAGCCTCATGGGGAAAAATAGACCAGGGTAAGAGGTATGCAGAAAACTGGAGGAGGCCACGTGGGGCTTGGGATTTTTTTGTTTTTAACAACAGCGGTTTATTAATCAATAATGGGTTTATTTGTTCAACAAATACTTCAGCCAAACATGTGTTAGGTGCTGGGGCTTCCGTGGAGAGCAAGCCTAAGTTCCCACCTGGTGGACTGCCCAGCTAGTGGAGACCACATGCCAATTGCTTTCCCGTGTCCTCTCATGCAATGCTTTCGCAAGTCTGTGAGAAAGGACTCCTGTGCTCATCTTTGCAGCTAATGAAATTGAGGCTCAGGAGAGAAAAAGCCGCCAGGATTCAAACCTGAGGTCTTCAGAGTCCGACTCCCTTTCTAGCTTCACCTCAGCGGAGATCTTGTATTTTTCTGTTTCATTATACCTCACCTCTTTCATCGTGGAAACTCATGTGTTAATCTGGGCAAATGGCCTTAGGCCGGTGTTGGGGCAAAAAGGAGGGAGAAAAGGAAAATATTTAGAGGAGAGGGAGAACTTATCAAAACATCTAGACATGTGAAGCAAAGTAATAGGGGTAGCAAAGAGGATTCAGTGGAAGGGAAATGAAGGTAGATTCACAATATTCCTGTCCCGCTTTTATAGGATGTGATTTTAAACAGCCATCAGGAAGAGCCCAATTCATAAGGTGACTTTAATGAGAAACTTGAAAGAGGTGAGGGAGTGAACCATGCCACTGTCTGAGAGTGTCTCAGGCAGACAGAATAGCTTATAGAAAGGCCCGAAGGCAAAAGCGTTCCTGGAAGTGTTAAGAAACAGTGAAGAATCCAGGACACCTGGAGCAGGGTGAGCAACTGAGACAGGAACGGGCTGATAAGGTCAGAATGGGCTCTTGCAGGCCCTTGTGAGGATCTTGACTAAAATAAAATCAGCACAGGGCTCTCAACAGAGGAGCTACAGGCAGTTCATGCTTTCAAAAGACCACTCTAGCTACTATGCTAAGAGTAGAGTGAGCGGACAACATTGGAAGTCAGAGGCTCCCCTATCCTGGTGCAAGATGAGGACTTGGACCAGGCTGATAGAGTGAGTAGGAAAAATAGGATACAGTCTCTATACTTTAAGAACTCACAGTATAGTGGGAGGCAAATAGATTAGACAATCACAATACACTGTGATAAGGGAAAGAGTATCCTAAAGAAGGGGCTACCATTGCCAGCTTTCCTTAGAAAGGGTAGAGGACCCATCTTCTACCAAGTTGCCAAGGGAATTGGAAGTCTCTAGTTCTTTTCTGGGCTGTTGGGTGAATCCTTGATGACATGGCTAAAATTTGTCTTTTTCCCAGCCCTTCAGCTCTCAAAACTCTCCATCACCTGAGTGGGGCTATAGGCAGAAGGGTTCTAAAGAACAGTCTGGGTCATGCAATTAAGAATATGAGGAAAGCTGTGATTATCCCTATCTGTCGGTGGAAGAAACTGTGGCCAATAATCACCAGGTTTTAACCTGAGACTAGGATCGAGGTCAGCAAAGTACCAAAGCAGAAGACTCTCTGAGCTGCTTGAGTGGGGTCAGCCAGATGATGGGCTAAAGGAATAGAAAGACTTGTATCCGGACAGCTGCCAGAATGGGGTTGGGGGCTTGGGGAGCAGCAGCCTTTGAGAAGGAAAGAAACACAAGTCCCAGAATGTCAAAGATGGAGCAGCACCCCTCCCCACCCTCCCCCCAAAAGTTGTAATGGCCATAGCAGCAGGGTGCTGTGGGGGGATTCTGGGACCTGGTAGCACCGAGGAGGAACGGCCGAAAAACCAGACTGGGAAGGCAGACCTGGGTTCAGTCTCATGTTCCATAGCTTACTTCCATGTGCCTGTATCAAGCGATTTAGTTTCACTAAGTCTCTTTCTTGCCTATTAAATGGAAACAAGAATCATAGCTACCTAGCAAAAGAGACCGTGCACATGCTGCCGTAAAATAACGTCCCCCAGGGGCGCCTGGGTGGCGCAGTCGGTTGAGCGTCTGACTTGATTTCGGCTCAGGTTGTAATCTTAGGGTCATGAGATCAAACCGGGCGTCCAGCTGTGTGCTGAGCATGGAGTCTGCTTGGATTTCCCTCTCTCCCTCTCCCTCTGCCCCTTCCTCTCCCCCACCCTCTCAAATCAATAAATAAATCTTTAAAAATATGTATTTAAAAAAGTAATAAACAAATAGAAATAAAGGACCCGAAAGGCATTATTATGTACGAGGTCGTGTGTCAGCACAGAAGAGAGTAGTTGACACAGTCCTGGGAGGTGGGGTGGGCTGGCCCACAGGGTCGGGGACCAGGAGGGCCCTCAAAGAGGAGATCAACTCAGGGGACAGAGCCTTAAGTGAAATAGATTGCTCACGGCAATGAGATAGAGGTTTTATTATTTTGTGTTATCATCTTTTCCCAGCTTCATGTGGATTATAAATTCCCTGAAAGAAACACAGCCCTGAGCTGGGCTGCAGTTGCCCTACAAAAACCTTGATTCAGCTGCACCGCGGGTCGTCAACAGCAGGGTGTTTAACACTTCACGTGACCCACAGCCACTTAGACAAATGAGGCTTTACCTGATCCTTTTCTCTCTCTTCATGTATTGTAAGAGGAAAGCAGAAAATGCGAAATGAATTTAAAATGAGCCAAGACCTACAAGAGGAAGAGAGAAAAACAGGAGAGAGTCCCTTCTATTATTTCCAGTCCAGGAGGATCCTTCCCGATTCCCTGGATATCTTTAGATAATACTTTATATTTCGTGTATTGGATGAACAACAACAACAAAGCCTTTATACAAAGGCCACTGGGAAGCTCTTAGCACCACAAATGCTCTTTAAAGACAACCCTTGGGGGTTGGGTGTTGGTCACTATGCATACGTACCTAGCATTCACTAATCATTTATTGAGACCCGACTCTATACCATGCATCAGGATGAATGCTAGGGAGTCAAAAGGGGATAAATAAATTCTCTACTTTGAATGTGCTCCTAGGCTTCTGGAGAAGCAGACATAAACAATCCCAGTGCAATCTGGTAGAGATCTGTACTTGTGCCATGGAAACAGAGAAAAAACAAGGCTTAACTCGGATTAGATGGGGATGGGGGCACCAAAAAAAACTGCACCCTTAATGGTAAGGTTAAGACTAAGTCTGAATAAATGAGTCGGAGTTTGCCATGTATAGACAGAAGCAAGGCTGGAGTTGAGGACGAATATCCGGGGGTAGCATAGGATAGCTTGCACAAAGTCAGAGATTGGGTGAATATGAGAAAAATGGAGGCTATGTAAATTACAGTCCTGAAGGTGGTCATTAAACACGAGTGACTGTGAGAATAATTAACTCATAAAACTAGACCATATCACTCCTTGTAAACCATCCATAAATTGAGTTCCTGCCCTCTAGGAGCTTGGTATTAACTTCAGATTATTAGATCAGTAGGGCAGAAGAAAAGAGTAGCTTAGAATCTTTCTCCCCAGCAGAAGGCAGTAGCCTAAACTTTCTCCAAGTGCTAGCCATGCATTTGCTCAAATGCACTCCTACCGTCTACCTTCCCCGCTCCGTAACCCCCATCCCTCTTCCTTGTAACCACCTGGCTCAAACCTTGGCTTGCCTCCACTCAGAATCAACCATGCTAATTAAAAGCATTATGAAAGACAGAAGGGCATTGAGACAGCTGAACAAATATTAACAAATACATAGATTAAATAAAGTATTTACATTATGTGTAAGCAATGGTGTGAAGAAATTTGGGTGGCACTAGGAAGAGTGAGTCAGGAGATGTTCAAATAGAATGGGATTAGAGGAAATCTCCTCTCTTCAGTTAGCTAGCTGTATCTTTTGGAACGATTGAATAAGAACCTGGTTAGCAGGAAAAGAAAGCCAAGGTTTGCAGCTCATAGGAGCCTGAAACTCTGGGTACAAACAAGGTAGTTAAGAAATAATTGTTTGATTTCAAGTTGTGAAGTGTTGACCTATTTCATGCCTAATGAGCTGAATAAGAACAATCGAGAAACCCTACCATGGTGGGAGAGTGGCTAATAATTACTGAGTGTTCCTTGTATGACTGGGAACATGATAGCCCCTTTCATACTTTTTAATTTAATCCTTGGAGCAAAACTATGAGGTGGTCATCCCCATTTTATTTATTTGTTTTTCTAAAGATTTTATTTTTTTAAGTAATTTCTACCCCCAACATGGGGCTCGAACTCAACCCGAAGATCAAGAGTCACACGCTCTACCTACTGAGCCAGCCAGATACCCCAGTCATGCCCATTTTAAAGAAAAAGAAATAGAGGCTCAGTAGTGAAAGTGGTAGTCAGGCTTTGAACCCAGAAGTGCCTGGCTCTAGGCTCATCTTAAACCATCAGCTCACTTAGATATGAGACTTACAACCTTCTGGGTGCTAGCCACTGCAAGAGAGTGTATTTACATCCAAGTACTACTTCAGGAAAGCTTTCAAACCTTGTTAGAGGGGTGCCTGGGGGGCTTGGTCGGTTAAGCGTCTGCCTTCAGCTCAGGTCGTGATCCCAGGGTCCTGGGATTGAGTGAGCCCCACGTTGGGCTCCCCGCTCAGTGAGGAGTCTGCTTCTCCCTCTGCCCCTCCCCCTCCCCTTGCTCATGCTCTCTCTCTCAAATAAATAAATAAGATCTTTAAAATAAAAAAAGAATAAAATAAAAACCTTGTTAGAGACAGTTGGGGTTGAGACCTACACACAAAATCCCAAAGAATTCTCTTCATTTTCCGTATAGACACAGTCCAAATAGATTTTGCTGCATGAGGGGGCAGGTAGCTGAAAATCTGTTTGTTTTGCAACCAAAAAAAAAAAAAAAAAGGATCAAGGATCAAGAGACCGGCTGTGGACCATTTTATTGTTCCCAAACACCGACTGTGCCTCTAGGGTGGATTGTACTTGCCTCACCCCTCTGACAGCAGGCTTGATTATGGCACTTACGTTAGCCGGTGAAATGTGTGCGTGGCTGTACGAGCCACTTTCAGATGGAAGCTTTAAGAGTCAGTGTGCTTCACGGTGTTTTCCTTTCCCGCTGCCCCAATGACCAGCAGCATTCAGGATAGAGGCCAATGGAACTGCCTGATCCCAGAGTGAACACAACATGCAGCAAAGCTATAGCTGACCTGGGAAGGACACAAAGCGTAAGTAAGAAAAACAACTTTTGCTTATTGAGTCATTGAAACTTGGGAGTTACTACCATAGTGTAACAGAGCCTATCCTGACTAATGCAGACTCCTGCTGAATTTTTTCCCTTTGGTGATCCAAATTTCTGGTGTCATCCCCAGGTATAAAAGGTTGTTTGGGAAGGATGAGAAAATATAGGAAATGGGGCACCTGGGTGGCTCAGTTGGTTAAGCATCTGCCTTCGGCTCAGGTCATGATCCCAGGGTCTTGGGATCAAGCCCCGAGTCGGGCTCTCTGCTCAGTAGGGAGTCTGCTTCTCCCTCTCCCTCTGCCTGCCTCTCTGCCTACTTCTGCTCTCTCTCTCTCTGTCAAATAAATAAATAAATGAAAATATAGGAAATGGAATGATTGATGTAATGTGGTGAAAGGGTTTAAAATAGAAGACTTTTGGAGTGCCTTGGTGGCTCAGTCAGTTAAGTGTCTGACTGTTGGTTTTGGCTCAGGTCACAATCTCGCAGTGGTGTGATGGAGCCCCACATTGGGCTCTGAGCTCAGGGCAGAGTCTGCTTCAGATTCTCTCTTCTTCCCGCCTCTGCCCCATACCCACCCCCTCTAAAATAAATAAATAAAATCTTTAAAATAGAAGTTTTTTTTAAGATCTTTATTTTTTTAGGTAATCTCTACACCCAACATGGGGCTTGAACTCACAACCCCGAGATCAAGAGTAGCATGTTCCACTGACTGAGCCTGCCAGATGCCCCATAAAATAGAAGATTTGAAACTCAGTCTTGATCTATGGGTTTAGACAAGACTTTATAAGGATAAGAAAGGTTCCATAGACTATGTCATGTACCAGAAGAAGTTACAAAGATTAAGATATGATCTCTGAGACTTGAGACAAGAGCCATCCTCACATTCACTTTTTTTAACAATTTTATTTTTTTTACTTAAATTCATGTAATCAACATATAGTGTATTATTAGTTTCAGAGGTAGCGTTCAGTGATTCATCAGTCTTATATAACACCCAGTGCTCATTACATCACATGCCTTCCTTAATGTCCATCACCCAGTTATCCCATCCCCCCACCTTTCTCCCCTCCAGCAACCCTCAGTTTGTTTCCTATGATTAAGAGTCCCTATGGTTTGTCTTCCTCTCTGACTTCCTCTTGTTTTATTTTTCCCTCCCTTCCGCCATGATCCTCTGTTTTGTTTCTTAAATTCTACATATGAGTGAGAGCCTATGGTAATTGTCTTTCTCTGGTGGACTTATTTCACTTAGCATAATGTCCTCTAATTCCATCCATGTTGTTGCAGATGGCAGGAGTTCATTATTTTTTGATGGCTGAGTAGTATTCCATGGTGTGTGTGTGTGTGTGTGTGTATACACACCACATCTTTATCCATTCATCTGTTGACGGACATCTGGGCTCTTTCCATAGTTTGGCTATTTTCACATTCATTTTTAAACATAGCACCCTACTGAGTGCCTGGCACCCACAAAGCACTCAATATATTTTTGTAAAATTTTGTTGAACTAATGCTGTGGAATGATCTGGAATTATAACTCATGTCTCTTAACTCTCCACAAAGGCTCTTCCTATGTTGTGTTTGCACACTTGGGTTAAGGGATCTTGGAGGGGAAGGCTCTGGTAATATTTTTTTTCCAGTTTTACTGAGAAATAATTTACATACATCACTGTATAAGTTTAAGGTGTATAGTATGATGGTTCGAATCTTGTGAAATTATTACCACAGTAGGTTCAGCTAACATTCTTCTTCTCATACAGATACAACAAAGGGAAAAGAAAAAAAGGAAAAAAATATCCTTGTGATGAGAATTGTCAAGATTTATTCTTTTAACATCTTTCCTATATATCATACACCAGTGTTAACTGTAGTCATCATGTTGTACATTTACCTGATAATTAGAAGTTTGTACCTTTGGGCCACCTTCCTCCCATTCCCCCTCCCTCCACCCTCTGTCTCTGTTAGCAATAAGGCTGATCTTTCTCTATGAGTTCTGTTTCATTTTTAAATTCCACATAAAAGTGAGATCATACAGGATTTGTCTTTCTTGGTCTGACTCATTTCACTTACCATAATGCCTTCAAGGTCCAGCCATGTTTTCCCAAATGGTAGGATTTCCTTGTTTTTTTATGGCTGAATAATATCCCATTGTATGTATATATACCCCAGCTTCTTTTTTGTTTTTTTCTTAAGTAAGCTCTACACCCAACATGGGGCTCGAACTCTCAACCCTGAGATCAAGAGTCACATGCTCTACCGACTGAGCCAGCCAGGTGCCCCCTATACCACCACTTCTCTATCCATACATCCATCAGTGGACAGTTAGGTTGTTTCCATATCTTGGCTATTGTAAGTAATGCTGCTATAAACATGGGGTTGCAGATATCTTTTGAATTAGTGTTTTTGTTTTCTTTGTATATATTCCCAGAAATGTAATTGCTGGATAGTATAGTAGTTCTATTTTTAATTTTTTGGGGATTCTCCATACTGTTTTCCATACTGGCTGTGCCGGTTTACAGTCCCACCAGTGGTGCACAGGGTTCCCTTTTCTCCATATCCACGCCAGCATTTATCTCTTGCCTTTTTGATGATGGCCGCTCTGACCGATGTGAGGAGATACGTCACTGTGGTTCTAGTTTGCATTTCCCAAATGACTAGTGATGTTGAGCATCTTTTCATATACCTGTTGCCCTTTCATATGTCTTCTTTGGAGAAATGCTACTCAGGTCCTCTGCACATTTTCTAATTGGCTTGTGGTTTTTGCTACTGACTTGTGTGAGTTCTTTATATATTTTGGATATTATCCCCTTATCAGATATATGGTTTGCAAATATTGTTTTTTCCCACTCTGGAGGTTTTCTTTTCACTTTGTTGATGGTTTCCTTTGCTGTGCAGAAGCTTTTTAGTTTGATGTAGTCCCACTGGTTTATTTGTTGTTTTTGCTTTAGGTGTCATATTTATGGTAATATTATTAGCAAATTTATATGCATTTCATTTATTTGAAATGCCACAGAAATAAAAAGTATCTCGAACATTAGCATCTGCGGGGCTGGAGTATCGTAGGTACTCAGTAAAGGCACACAAACCTCCCTGAGTAAATTACAAAGAGTATAAACCCTGAAGAGCCCAGGGGACTTGGCAATGAGGAAACTAGCTTGAAGTGCACTGTGGATCAATTTTTTAATGGGACCGGACTAAGAGAATATACAGGCGAGGGTCAAACTCAGACAAAGGTGCAGGGCCCTGAGGCATCTCCAAAGGGTACAGAGCAGCAACCGGAAAACTTTCCTTGGAACATCCTCGAAGCAAGCACCGAAGAAAGTCCTGAAAACGAATTAGGACTGCCCAAATCTGTGGATCAGTCCTTCAAAACCAGGAAGAGATTCAATCTGTTATTATTATTATTCACTTAAAAAGTTAAGACACTGCAAATATGATATACATCTAATTCTGAAATATAACAGTATCTGGGCATAATTGGAATATTCAAAGGGCTAATGCAAAGCAGAGAAATGAAGAGCGATCCCGTGAACCTATTGGATTAACCAAACTGAATAACATGTGCAAAAAGATTCTTTCTTTCCTTCCTTCCTTCCTTCCTTCCTTCCTTCCTTCCTTCCTTCCTTCCTTCCTTTCTCTTTTAGAGAGAGAGAGTGCAGGGGGGAGGGGCAGAGGGAGAGGAAGAGAGGGAATCCTAAGCAGGTTCCACACAGGGTTTGATCCCACAACCCTGAGATCATGACCTGAGTTGGACACTTAACCCACTGAGCCCCCCAGGTGCCCAGGATTCTTTATTTTTTTACCAGGAGACTACAGTGGGGTCTTTTGGTAAATAAATAAACAAACAAACAAACAACAGAAATCCTTGCAACTGAAATATTTAAATAATGTCTGGGATTTGCTCTTAAATACTCCAGGAAAAAAATGTGTGGGAGATCTATGAAACAAGACTGGCAAAGTGTTCGTGTCTATAGAAGTTCAGAGGAGGGAACAATGGCTCCCTGTCAGGCATAGGGAGTGGGAAAGGAAGTAATAGTTGGCCTTACTAAATCGCTATAATGATGCTAAGTTGGAGATCATTGTCCCCACTTTACAGACAAAGAAAATTGAGGTCACATTGCTAGTGAATGACAATGTAAAAACTTGAGTCTCAGTCTTAACGACTTTGAAATCTTTCCTTTTGCTAATACCCCACATTGATTGTCTAAATATGTTTTCTCAGATTCTGACATTTTACTGGAAATGGAGAAGAGTGGTTTTTCTGTATAGAGGAAACTTATCTGTAATTCCTATATCTTTCACCTTTCATTATAGGTTCTCATCTCTACTTTTTTTTGATAAGTAATCTCTATACCCAACGTGGGGCTCAAACTCATACCGACTGAGCCAGCCAGGCACCCCCCCCATCTCTACTTTTGAGTAACTGTTTTGATTACTTCCTGACTCATGAACTTGATTTAATCTCATTTAATCTGAATTCGTGATCCATCTATGGTTGACTCCCAATGTTCAGCACAGAATGAATATGGCATTTTTTTTTAAAGATTTTATTTACTTGAGAGAAAGAGACGATGAGTGTTTGGGGGGAGGGGCAGTGCACAGAGGGAGGGGGGGAAGCAGACTCCTGATGTGGTGTGGGGTTCGATCCCAGGACACTGGGATCATGACCTGAGCTGAAAGCAGACACTTAACCGACTGAGCCACCCAGGCGCCCTGGAATGGTTTTTTTGGCAATGATTCTCAAAGCAAGAGATGGCACAATGTCTGCATACACATGCATGTACGCACAGACCCACAAAGTTTATGTTTAGTTACGTAAGCATAGTTTTTCCTTTTCAACAACTTAGCAGTTAATTTGTGGCCTGCTAGTCCCACTGTCTCTATCCAATTGCTTTTTCTGCCATGTTAAGGAGAGCCAAGCTCAACCCTTCTAGTGGGGTTTGTTGTTCCTTGCTACCATGAAATACATTTGTCATCCTTGTGCCTGTAAATTGCATCTGGATTTGATCTGTGTCTAAAATGAAATTTATTAGAAATACGGCTGTGATGGCTGTCCATTCATTCAGTAAACACTTATTCAATGCTGACTCTAGGCTGGGTCCTGTGCTCAGGGTTTGGAGTACAAAGATCAAAACAAGAGCTAGGGGGCAGCACAGCATAATAGTGATTCAGTGACTCTGGTCGTGGTAAGTAAGCGCTGGTGATAAGGGAGTAGGGGCTCCCTCGCCTGGGGTGAAATCCCAGCCCTGCCACTCAGTAGCTCAATGACTTTGGTTGGGCAAATCGGTTAATCTCTCTGAGCCTCAATTTCTTCATCCGTAAATGGGTATAATAATAGTACCTACTGCATAGATAGTTGTGAGTTAACTGAAACAATGCACTTGTAGAGAGTTTAACACGGTGCTTAGATCCTAAGTGTTATAAATGTGAGCTCTTTCTGTTCCCCATAGGGTTCATAGAGGAAGGAGAGTGGAAGAAGAAAGCTGATCGGACTGGGGGTGGATTTTATTTTTAAATTTTTATTTGAATTCCAGTTAGTTAACATACAGTGTAATATTAGTTTCAGGCATACAGTATGGTGATTCAGCACTTCCATACATCACCCAGTGCTCATCACGACAAGTGCCCTCCTCAATCCCCATCACCTATTTCCCCCATCCCCCCCCCCACCTCCCCTCTGGTAACCAGTTTGTTCTCTATAGTTAAGAGTCTGTTTCTTGGTTTGCCTCTCTCACTTTTTCTTCCCCTTTGCTTGTTTGTTTTGTTTCTTAAATTCTACATATCAGTGAAATCACACAGTATTTATCTTTCTCTGACTCATTTCACTTAGCATAATACTCTCTAGCTCCATCCATGTTGTTGCAAATGGCAAGAGGTCATGCCTTTTTGATGGCTGAGTAATATTCCATTGTACGTATACATCACATCTTCTTGATCCATTCCCCAGTCAGTGCATACTTGGGTTGTTTCCAGAATTTTGGCTGTTGTAAATAATGCTACTATAAACATCAGTGTGCATATATCCCTTTGATTTAGTATTTTTATATTCTTTGGGTAAATACCTTGTAGTGCAATTGCTGGATCATAGGGTAGTTCTATTTTTAACTTTCTGAGGAAACTCTATATTGTTTTCCAGAGTGGCTGCACCAGTTTGGATTCCCATCAACAATATAATGGGGTTCCCCTTTCTCCACATTCTTGCCAACACCTTTGTTTCTTGTGTTGCTAATTTTAGCTATTCTGACAGGTGTGAGGTGATATCTAATTGTAGTTTTGACTTGCGTTTCCCTGATGATGAGTGATGTTGAGCATCTTTTCATGAGTCTATTGGCCATCTGGATGTCGTCTTTGGAAAAATGTCTCTTCGTGTCTTCTGCCCATTTTTTAACTGGATTATACATTTAGGGGGTTTTCGATTTTATAAGCTCTTTATATATTTTGGATACTAACCCTTTATCAGGTACGTCATTTGCAAATATCTTCTCCCATTCTGTAGGTTGCCTTTTAGTTTTGTTGCTGGTTTCCTTCCCTGTGCAGAAGCTTTTTATTTTGATGAAGTCCCAATAGTTTATTTTTTATTTTGTTTTCCATGCCTAAGGAGACACAACTAGAAGGGTGCCTGGCCAGCTCGATCAGTGGAGCATGCAACTCTTGATCTCAGGGTTGTGAGTTCGAGCCCCACGTTGGCTATAGAGATTATTTAAAAATAAAATCTTTAAAAAAAAAAAAAGGAGACCTATCTAGAAAGAATTGCTATAGCTGATGTCAAAGAAGTTACTGCCTGTGCTCTCTTCTAGGATCTTTATGGTTTCAGGTCTCACATTTAGGTCTTTAATCCATTTTGATTTTATTTTTGGGTATGGTGTAAGAAAAGGGTTAAAACATCTATACTACCCAAAGCAATCTACACATTTAATGCAAACCCTATCAAAATACCGACAGCATTTTTTACAGAGCTAGAACAAGCAATCCTAAAATTTGTATGGAACCACAAAAGACCCCAGATAGCCAAAGCAACCTTGAAAAAGAAAAAGCTGGAGGCATCACAATTCTGGACTTTAAGTTATATTACAAAACTATAATGATCAAAACAGTATGGAACTGGCACAAAAATAGATCAGTGGAACAGCATAGAAAACCCAGAAATGAACCCACAATTATATGGTCAATTAACCTCCGACAAAGCAGGAAAGAATATGCAATGAGAAAGAGAATATCTCTTCAACAAATGGTGCTGGGAAAACTGGACAGCAACATGACAGTGGATGTTTTAAGAAAAGTGTGCAGACACAGAAACATTTGAGATCAGCCTTGAAGGATTAGTTCAGGTTTGTCAGGGCAAGGGAGGCAGGAGGGTGATTTCAAGAGCAAAGGCCTGGCCCCAGTGCTCCAGGCTGTACGTATTTGAAAGGCCTTCCATCTCCTGAGCTCTTAGGAGTTGCTCCTTCGGCAACAGTATCACAGGTCAACTCCTTCTTCTGCCCATTCTTCTTGACTTCACTCCCCCGCTAGAACTGATCACAAAAGGACACTTCACCCCCCAAAAAAACTTCTTCCCGCAAACTCCCTATCAGAGTCTGTTTTTTCAAGGAATTTAACCTACAACATATAAAAGATACTAATTGTAATTTGAAATAGAAAAAATATTATTTCTGTGCACAATGTAGAAACCTCAGTATGGAGGGCCACCTAGGGGAGATATACATTAATTTATTCATTGAACCAACATGGTGCAGTTGTCCAACACTGTAGTAAGGAATATTCTGCATTTCTTTACATCTAAACGTCTTTGCTATGCATCCAGTATTGGATAAATGGACTTACTGGGTTTTTTTAAGATTGATTTACTTATTTATTTCAGAGAGAGAAGGAGAGAGAGCATGAGCGGGAGGGGTACAGGGAGAGAGAATCTCAAGCAGACTCCACACTGAGCGTGAAGCCTGACACGGGGCTCAATCTCACCACCCCGAGATCCCAACCTGAGCCAAAACCAAGAGTCAGGCACCCAAGCAACTGCGCCACCCAGATGCCCCCGGACTTACTGTTTTCAATATGATTCCTTAACCTCTTCAAACTATTTTCTGTGGAAAACTTCAAACATATGCAAACGGACAAATAATACACAACCCTCCGCATCACCCAGCTTCGACAGGAATCAAGTAGTATCCACCCTGTTTCCTCTAGATCCCTACCTTCACCCTCCCTTTGCCCCTTCTGTGTGACTTTAAAGCAAATTCCAGATACCATACTTCATCAACGCACACATATCTTAAAAGGGAATCTCCAAAAAATAAGAACTGCTGTTTTAACACATCATACCATTATCTTACCTAAAAATTAATGGGAATTTCTGAAGTCAGAAAATACATATATGAAGACATAGAAGAAGACAGATCTTTGGGATGCCTGGGTGGCTCAGTCAGTTAAGCGTCTGCCTGTGGCTCAGGGCATGATCCCAGGGTCCTGGGGTCGAGCCCCACGTTGGGCTCCTTACTCAGCAGTGCTCTCCTGCTCTCTCTGACAAATAAATAAATAAATCTTAAAAAAAAAACCAGACCTTTGATCCATCCTGTCAGTATTTAGATTTCCTAACCGCTTATGAATTTCTTAAAATTTTTTTTGTTTGACTCAAGGCTCAAGTAATAGCCACAAATGGAAATTGGATGATCTGTCCCTTAAATCTTTTTTAAATTTATAAATTCCTTCTCCCTCTTTTTTTCTTGCAATGTGTTTATTGAGGAAACTACACTATTTTTCCTGTAGTATTTCTCACAATCTGGATCTCGTTGATTGCTTCCCTGTGGTGGTTTTTTAACATGTGCTCTGCCCTGTGTTTCCTACAAATCCGCAGTTGGGTCTAGAGGCTGAATGACATATTCATGTGTGACTTTTTTTTTTCTTTTTTGGCACAACTACTTCACTGGTAGTATGTTCTTCTATCAAGGAGGCACAAAATATCTGGTTATCTCTCCTCTCCTTTTTCTAATGAAATACTTAAAAAGGTTTTCTCCTGAGAAGTTAAAATCAGCATACCTTGGACTGCACGTTAAGAATGGCAGCCGCGCTTGCCCCTTTCCACCGCCATCCTGGTGTGTATGGCCCACTGATCTTTGCCATGTCTTCTCACAAGACATTTGGAATCAAGCGATTCCTGGCCATGAAACAAGAGCAGAATCATCCCATTCCCCAGTGGATTCGGGTGAAAACTGGTAATAAAATCAGGTACAATTCCAAGAGGAGGCACTGGAGAAGAACCAAGCTGGGTCTATAAGGCATCACACATCATGAAATGACACACCTAATTGGCACACATATTTAAGCTGCAGGAAGATCATGTGTTCCTATCCTATCTGTCCGTAAACATCCCTCCCACCTGGCCAATAGACATGTTTTATCAGGGAAATGATTTTTCTCTGTTACAATGCCTCTACACCAGTAGGTCGGTTCAGTAATAAATGTGAGAACTTTCAGCTGAAAAAAAAAAAAAGAATCAAGCAACTGAGGTATAGTTGGGCCATCACAGGACAAGTGATCTTTAAGGACCCAGGAGATTAAATCTCGTCCTACCGTTATCCTATCATCTGTCATCCTTGTCGTCTTATTCATCAGGTATTACTGAGTGCTACTCACGGCATCCAGGACTGGGCTGGGCGGCATGTTATAATAATCAGGACTATTTACTGAGCCCCGACTGCAGCCCAGCTACTTCATTTAGGTTATCAGTAATCATCACAACAACCCTGCAATGCACGTTTTATTATCCCCATTTTAGAGAAGAAAACTAAATCTCAGGAAGAGAAAATGACTTTCCTAAGGCCACACAATTGGCCAATGGCAGAAGCAGGGGTGGTATGTACACACGAATCTGGCCTAAAGGGCCAATTTTTTCCAATTACCCCCAGTCCTTTGAAAACACACTGAATTATAAGAATGATCCCTGCCTTCAACAGGATTACACCTATGTAGGAGAAAGAGATAAATTGCTGAAATAATTAAAGACTGTCAGACAAGAAAACACTTATAGAACACGAACAAGGAAAACGTGTGCAGTTTGCAAGCGGTGGTTGCTATAAATGAACAGGAAGGAGGAGGGGGGCCATCAATGTTGATTGAAGTTCCTGGGGGAGGTTTCATCAAGCAATGCAGGAATTATTGCAAATATAAAAGCTTTACCAATGAGCAAAGGGTCCTTTGCACAAGCATCTTCTCCCTTGGGATCCATGTCACACTGACACAAAGATTTTGTCACCATGGCAACTGGTCATTGGACCAATGAAATAATCAGTTGTCATGGTAACATGATCTCCATGTTACTCCCACCAGGCACCTGTTCCAAATCATCACATCCTCCAACAACCTCATGCCACCTCAGTGCTCCTTTCTTTTTTCCCTATTCACCCTGTTACCCCAGCCACCTATGTTTGAGCCCCTAAATTTACGGCTAGATGTATATCTGAGACTATTAGAGCGAGAGCAAAGGAAAGTGACTTTGTAGTGTAGACCTTCACTACAGACAGGGGAACCTCTAAAATGAAAGAGTTGAATGAGCCAGAGCCCTGAAGAAAAAGAGCATGTGATGCTTCCCACCCCTTACCCCCCACGTTTCCCTAAGTAAAATTCCTTTGGATCTTGAAAGCTTGCACTTCCTGATTCTCCTCCTACTTCTGTCTACTCATTCACTGGGTGCTTTCCCTCCTCCTGTCTCCTAAATGCAGATATCTCTCAAGGCTCCATCCTTTGTGTCTGTTCTTTCTCTAAACACCGCTGCCCAATAGAGTAGCCACCAACCACGTGATGGTTATAGAGCCCTTGAAATTAATTATAGAAAGACTGAACTGAAATGTGCCATAAGTATAAAATGCATACCAGATTTTAAAGACTTCATACCAAAAAAAAGAATATAAAATATCTCATTAATAAGTTTTATAGTAATTATATGTTGAAATGATAATAATTGAGATATGTTGAGTACAACTAAAAATGCCATTAAAATTTAGTTTTATCTGTTCCTTTTTAATGTATTTAACATGGTTACTGAAAAATTTAAATTGCAAATGTGGCTCACATTCATGGCTTGTGTTATATTTCTATTGTGCAACACTGCTCTGCATTTTCTCTTTCAAGCCATCTCACGCATGTTTTAGATGTCAAGTGCCTCCTCTATGAGATGATTCTAGGATCCCAGATCCCAACGTCTTTTCTGAGAGCCAAACCCACATTTCCAATGGACAGAAATTCTAGCCCCTTCACAAATAACCACCAGCTCCTTAGCTCTGCAAGAATAAAACCATGAGCTTTCCTTCAAATCCTGTCCTTTCTCCTGATTAACTTTATTACACTTTTGTGTTAGCTTCTTATTGCTGCTGTAACAGATTACCACAAACTTGGGGGCTTGAAATAACACAGATTTACTATGTTACAGTTCTGCAGGTCTGAAGTCTCAAACGGGACCCACTGGGCTAAACTCAAGCTGTCTCCAGGCTGGGTTTTCCTCTGGAGGCTCTAGGAAGGAATCCACGCCCTTAGCTTTTCCAGGCTGTAGAGGCTACCGTCATTCTTTGGCTCCTGACCCCCTTCCGTCTTCAAAGCCAGCAAGGACAGGTCAAGTCTTTCTCAGGCTCTATTCCTTGGGCAGTAACTCTCCCGCTTTCCTCTTTCACTTCTGAGCTCTGTTGTGATTACCCTGGGCCCATCAGGATAATCCAGGATAATCTCCGTATTTAAAGGTCAACTGATTAGCAAATCTATTTCCATATTCAATCTTAGTTCTTCCTTGCCTTATAAAATAACATATTCACCAGTTCCAGGGGTTAGGGTGTGGACTTTTCATCTGAAAGGGCTGGGCAGAATCTGTGTGCGATCAGGGCAGATAGCTCTCGTTGCTTTCAAGGCAACCACTGACAGGAATTAAAGGGTCTGGCTGGTATGGACATCAATGGTCTAACAGCTTTCTTAGTTTACTGCGTAATCTACCTCCTCTAAGACTCCTTTCTCAATCACTCCTTTTCCCCAGTTACACCTCTCCTCCATGGCAGTTTTTGTACATCTGAGACATCCTTCTTACTCTTTCTGTATCATGATTATGTATGTATGCACATGGTCTTAACCTCTCTACTAGATTGGAAAATATTTTGTGAACAGGAACTATTTGGCTTGTTTCTGTTTTCGTTTTTTTTATTAAGTAAACTCTACAACCAACGTGGGGCTTAAACTCACAACCCCAAGATCAAGAGCCATACAGCCTACCGACTGAGCCAACCAGGCACCCCAGGAACTGTTTGTTTCACCTTTGTGTTTAACCACGATGCCTAACATGATACTTAATGTAGTTTCCCGATAACTATTTCTTGAATTTAGTTGAATGGATACAACTCATGTTGACTTAGAAAGCATACACTTTGTCACCACAACCACTGATTTCCTTAAACAGTGAACACCTTTTTTTTAGAATTATTTTTAAAGATTTTATTTATTCCTTTGAGAGAGAGAGAGAGCACAAGCTGGGGAAGCAGCAGGCAGAGGGAGAGGGAGAAGCAGACTCCCCGCTGAGCAGGGAACCCGATGCAGGGCTCCATCCCAGGACCCTGGGATCATGACCTGAGCTGAAGGCAGACGCTTAACTGACTGAGCCACCCAGGTACCCAGTGGACACTTTTTAAATTGACTTCCACTTAAATGATACTCTCTATTCTGTTTTTAAAAGAACCATCGGGGGCGCCTGGGTGGCTCAGTTGGTAGAGCCTGTGACTCTTAATCTCAGGGTTGTAAATTCGAGCCCCATGCTGGGTAGAGAGATTACTTAAAAATAAAATCTTAAAAAAAAAGAAAAAGAACCATCAGTATCATCCTTGTAGGTAATGGGCTGCTGTGCACATGAGTTTTATGCCCACCTGGGGTCAGCTGTATTTGATTTCATAACCTATTGATGCCAGATGTACTTAAATTATAAAATATCATTTAATTTAAAGTTACATATAGCAATGTAATACGGACATGAAGAGAAAGAGAATTGTTTCTTTGAAGACTGAGCTGGTTATCCCCAAAACAGGTGGAAGTGCAACACCCTAAAATCTACTGATGTAGCATACCATGTGACCAGATTAAGGGAGAAAACCTGACCATTCAAAAAAAAAAATCGACAAAATTTAGCACTCATTAATGATTTCTAAAGATCTTTAAAACTAAGATTAGAAGGCCATTGTCCTTATTTACAAATAACGTGATTGATTACATATAAAATCCCAAGATAATCCACAGAATAGAATCTATTAAAACTAATAAGGGAGTTTAGCAAACTTGCTGTATTCAGGATTAATACGGAGAAATCAGTAGTCTTTCAACATCAATAAATAATCAGAACTTGTGGTAAGAACAAATATCCCATTTACAATAAGGACAAAAATAAGATTACTAGCAAAAAGTATCATTGTGAAGCAAATTACAAAATTGAAGAACACATGTACATACATACAGAGAGAGACTGAATAAATGGAGAGATCTACCAGGTTCATGAATTGGAAGATTTAATGTCACAAACATGTAAGTTCTTCCCAAATTAGTTCATAAATTCAATATAATTTTTTTTTAAAAGCAAGAGATCTTTCTTTCTAATGACCAGACTGGGTCTCTACCCAGGGTATCTCCTATTTTTTTTTTAAGATTTTATTTGTTTATTTGACAGAGAGAGACAGCCAGCGAGAGAGGGAACACAAGCAGGGGGAGTGGGAGAGGAAGAAGCAGGCTTCCAGCGGAGGAGCCTGATGTGGGGCTCGATCCCATAACGCCGGGATCACGCCCTGAGCCCAAGGCAGACGCCCAACGACTAAGCCACCAAGGCACCCCAGTTCAATATAATTTTAAATAAAATCCAAATATGACTATTTGTGAAACTAAACAGACTGGTCTTAAAATGCATATAGGAGAGAAAAAGGATAAGACAGTTTTGAAGATGAGAACAAAATAGACCATCGCACCAGCTATCAACTTATTTTAACGTTACAGTTAACACAGCATGACCCTGGCTTGAGGATAGACACACTGGTGAATAGAATAGAAAAGAAACACTGGAAAGAGGTCTGTGAATATGCAGACTTGATATATTCCACAGTGGCATTATAATGGCGGGGGGTGGGTGGGTGGGTGGAGAATGAACTATTCAATTATGAGAAAATTGGTTGTAAAGAATTCAAATAATATATCTGGACCCACCTGCCCCTGGAAGCCCCAGAAGCTATTGGCGTTTCTTCCTCTAACGCTTCCAGTTGTCTCAATCTCGCTGTAGAGTGAGAGCCTGGCTTTGGTGTGGCTTCCATTGCTCCCGACACAGCAGAAGACAAAGTGGTTCTGGTCACCCTATTAAAATCATGGAGGATGTGCCTCTTCCATCACTGTCAGGCTCAGATAAAGCATCGAGCTCCATACAACAGCGCTGGAGACTGGTTTGCCCACTGGCTATACAGACAAAATGTGTAAGTCAACCCAGAAGTGGGTTAAATTCCAGTGGAGTAAACTTCAACCAAGAACGGGAAGAAGAAAAGAGGATCTTGCAGATAAATGGTTTGCCCTTCCCCCTCTCTCTGCTGGACTGTTCTAGGTGTGGTGTGTACACGGAACATGTTGGAAAGATGTCCTGGGTGACCAAGGCTGGATTTCCTTGGGATGCTATGGCCAGCTTGGTAACATATCAACTATACTTGTTTTCTTTTCTTCTCCTCCCATTTCCCTTCTCCTTAACTCTTGCTGCCTTGGGATTGCTCCTCTCAGTACCTCAGCAAGAGGTAGTGCCTTGGGGGGCGCCTGGGTGGCACAGCCGTTAAGCGTCTGCCTTCGGCTCAGGGCGTGATCTCGGCGTTCTGGGATCGAGCCCCACATCAGGCTCCTCCGCTGGGAGCCTGCTTCTTCCTCTCCCACTCCCCCTGCTTGTGTTCCCTCTCTCACTGGCTGTCTCTCTGTCACATAAATAAATGAAAAAATCTTTAAAAAAAAAGAGGTGGTGCCTTGGGTTCTATTTTTCAGAGAACCTGGGGAAAGACGGTCGTGTATATACAAAGAAAGAAAGCTAGGTCCCTACCTCCACACCGTACTGAAAACCATATCAAAGTGGAATAAAGACCTAAACATTAGAAATAAAGCTTTAAAACATTTTGAAGAGAATGTTAGGAGAACCTTTTTCTCAGAATAAGCAAGTATTTCTTAAAACCCAAAAGCAAAAACCATGACAGAAAAGATTGATAAATGTGATTACCTATAATTTAGAAACATTTATTCAACAAAAGATGACATGAACAGGGGCACCCGGCTGGTTCAGTTGGAGGACTGTGTGATTCTTGATCTCAGGGTTGTGAGTTTGAGCCCCATGTTGGGTGCAGAGATTTATTTAAAAATCTTTTAAAAAAAGAAAAGATGACATGAACAAAGATAAATTATGAGCTGCGATCTGAGAAAGATATTTGCAATTCATTTAATCGACTAGGCTAGGTATCTGGAATTTGTTTTTTTAAAGATTTTATTTATTTATTCGACAGAGATAGAGACAGCCAGCGAGAGAGGGAACACAAGCAGGGGTAGTGGGAGAGGAAGAAGCAGGCTCCTAGCGGAGGAGCCTGATGTGGGGCTCGATCCCATAACGCCGAGATCACGCCCTGAGCCGAAGGCAGACGCTTAACCGCTGTGCCACCCAGGCACCCCTAGGTATCCGGAATTTAACAAAAATTTCTACAAGTCAAGAATAAGAGATAGCAGAGAAATGCGCAAAGGACAGAAACAAGCAATTCCTAGAAGACTCTGGATGGCCAATACACACATG
Source organism: Ursus arctos (assembly GCF_023065955.2). NCBI lineage: Eukaryota > Metazoa > Chordata > Mammalia > Carnivora > Ursidae > Ursus > Ursus arctos. The sequence goes on along the minus strand of NW_026622786.1, from coordinate 72,305,215 downwards.
AAAAGATAATAAATCTCATTACTGATTGGGTAAATTAAAATCACTTGAGATACCTTCCACACCTATCTCACTGGGGAAAAGCCTGAAAGAATGATAGGGTGAATGTTGGGTACGGAGCAATGACCCCCCCACGCTGCTAGGGAGGGCATCAACTCCAAAACCACGTTAGAAAATAATTTGTTGATATACTTTTAAAGATACGCATGCCCTTAGACTCCCAAATTCCATTTCTTGTTCTATTTTCTAGGCTACAGAAACTCCCACATATATCTTCAGGAAAATTTATGAAGGAATGATCGCTGTAGTGTTGTTTGCAATGGAAAAAAATGGAAATAACTCAAATGCTCAACAAGAGAAAAAAATCAAGTTTTGGAGTATTTACAAAATACTATGAGTTGAGTGCAAACGTATTGACTAGAGCTCTATATAGCAACAAGGACTAATCGCAAACACATAATGATGAGAGAAAAAAATCAAGTTGCAGAATCATGCGTGCAGTGTGACACCATTTACAGATAGATTCCAAGTATGTAAAACAAAGCATGTATTTATCGGCACACATATGTCATGAGTATAAAACACATGTGGGGTAGTGCCTGGGTGGCGCGGTCGGCTGAGGGTCCAACTTTTGATTTCAGCTCAGGTCCTGATCTCAGGGTCATCTCAGCCCTGCGTCTGGCTCCACCCTCCCTGGGGAGTCTGCTCTGGATTCTCTCTCTCCCTCTCCGTCCTCCCCTCCCCCCAAGTAAATGAACAAACAAACAAACAAACACCACAGATGAGTAAGGTAAATGCTGAATTCAGGAGAGCGGTCCTGGATGGGGAGGGTGGAATAGAGATGAAATCAGTGTGGAGTGCTTGTAGGAGGTTTCAACTCTATCTGTAATGTTTACTCCTTTTTGAAAACTCTGAAGCAACTTTAGCAAAATGTTAGCATTCATACAGCTGAATGTGGGCACAGGTGTTCCTTCTGTTTTTCTCCTTGTATGTTTGCAACATTTCATTAAGTTTTTTTTTTTCCTAAACTAAGTGGAGTGCTTTGAAAAGATCCAGTAAAAGCTGAGTCACGGAAAAACAGAAAAACAGAAAAACAAAAACAAAAACTACCATTGAAATAAGTGTGGGCAAAACAATTGTAAAAAGTTGGGTAAATAATTCTAAGCACAGTAATTTCAAGTCCTGCACACAGATTGCCTTCTCAGGGGTGTTAAAGTTCTTGTTCCACTTTAAAGAAACCCAAAGCGGGGGCCTGGCTGGCTCAATTGGTGTAGCATGAGACTCTGGACCTCAGGGTCCTTGAGTTCAAGCCCCGCACTGGGTGTGGAGTCTACTTAAAAAAAAAAGGAAACCCCAAATGGAAATCATCAAAATGCATATCATGGGTGTCGGCTGCCCAGGAAGGACAATGCAGAGCCCCAGACAGAGGACTCATTCCCAGCCTTGCCCGACATCAAACAGTGGTGAGTGAGTATATATAAATATGCTCGAAGCTAAAATGCAATATTTAAAGTAAGTGTAGGTCCCATTTTGTGATTTCTTCCTTTAACAGAATGATTCAGTTTCTGGTCCTGATCTGCTGAATGAGAAGACTTCTTCGGTAATCATTCCAAGGTCTAACAACTCATATTGAAGGCCTCCGCGCTATGCATTGACCTAGGTACAGATGGCTCCCTGCAGGATTGAGTGACCAAGGAGGTGAGGGTGCGAGCATCTTGGGCAGAGGATAAAATGGGAGAAAATTCAGCAAAACATGGACAGGAAATGGAGCATGGATTTCTTCTACTGGAAGATGTAGGGGCAGGAGAGAAGTTGAAATAGGTTATGGTAAGACTGAAGAAAGAGGTACTTGAGTTTCGTCTTAATCTCAGTTTTAGCGTACGGTGGTTTCCAAACTGAATGCATTTTATTCATGATATATTTTTTTTATTCATCATATTTTAAGTTGTCGTGTCAGAGAGTGGTCATCTGCAGTTTCTAAAGCACTTTGGAAAAAGCCTATGTTGGGACGCCTGGGTGGCTCAGTTGGTTGAGTGTCTGCCTTTGGCTCACGCCGTGATCTCAGCGTCCTGGGATCGAGTCCCAAGTCAGGCTCCTTGCTCAGTGGGGATCCTGCTTCTCCCTCTCCTTCTGTCTGCTGCTCCCCCTGCTTGTGCTCTCTCTTTCTGACAAATAAATAAAATCTTTAAAAAAAAAAAGGAAAAAGCCTATGCTGATGTCCTTTCTTTATTTTTTATTTTTAAAGATTTTATTTATTTATTTGACAGACAGAGAGACAGCCAGCGAGAGAGGGAACACAAGCAGGGGGAGTGGGAGAGGAAGAAGCAGGCTCCTAGCGGAGGAGCCTGATGTGGGGCTCGATCCCAGAACGCCGGGATCACGCCCTGAGCCGAAGGCAGACACTTAATGACTGCGCCACCCAGGCGCCCCTGCTGATGTCATTTCTAAGAATAACACAGTGGGATCAGAGTTATCTCTTTCACCTTCTATAATAATTAATAAATTGCCATATTCCATTTTTAAATAAATTCTGACACAAAAATTTCATTGCACCTTTACTTTTTTTTTTTTTTAATTAATGCACTTTTACAGGGTACCTGGGTGGCTCAGTCCGTTAAGCGTCTGCCTTCAGCTCAAGTCATGATCCTGGGGTCCCAGGATCAAGTTCCATGTACGGCTCCCTGCTCTCTCTCTCACTCATTCTCTCTCACTCAAATAAAAAAAAAAAATCTTTAAAAAAATTAATGCACCTTTAAACAAAATAAAGACATTACAAATTAGGCCATGGTTCCTTTTACCACCATCCCAATGCTAGTTCCCTCTCCCCACATATATTTAATTTTTTAAAGATTTATTTGCTTATTTTAGAGAGAGAGTGAGAGAGTGGGGGTGGGGGGCAGAGGGAGAGGGAGAGAGAACCTCAAGCAGACTCCCCACTGAGCGTGGAGTGTGATACGGGGCATGATCTCACAACCCTGAGATCATGACCTGAGCTGAAATCAAGAGCCAACTGCCTAACAGACTGAGCCACCCACATAAAGCCAAAGTAATATAGGCGCCCCTCCCCTTCCCCACATATAACTGAAGTTAAGACCTATAGCTATGGAGCAAGATTGTCCAAGTTCAAATCTTTTGTTTGTTTGGTGGGCTTGGGTTTGGGTTTGGGTTTTGATTTTTTCTCTTAAAAAAAACCCCACTTTATCGATGTATGATTCACATGTAAAAAGAGATTTATGTTTAATGCACATAATTCACGGTGTTTGGGATTAAGCGTATGCCTGTGAATTCATCACCACCATCAAGCCCATAGATGTTTCCATCCTCCCCCCAATTTTTCTTCCTTCCTCTTTATTATTATTTTTGTTATGTGGTAAGAACATTTAACATAATAGCTACCCTCTTAGTAAAATCTAAGTATAAAATACAATACTGTGGGACACCTGGGTGGCTCAGAAGGTTAAGGTACCAATTCTTGGTTTTGGCTTAGGTCATGATCTCAGGGTCCCCAGGACTGAGCCCCCTGTAGGGCTCCATGCTCAGCCAGGGGTCTGCTTCTCTCCTTTTCCCTCTCCCTCTGCCCCTCTGCTCTCTCTCTCTCTCAAATCAATCAGTCAATCAATCAATCTTTAAAAATAAAATAAAATATTGCCAGTTATAGGCACTATGCGGTAGAACAGATTTCCAGAACTTACTTACCTTGTGTAACTGAAACTCTGTGTTCTGTGACCATCACTTCCCAGTTTCCCTCTCCCGCAGCCCCTCTAGCCCCCGTTTGACTCTCTTCCTCTATAAGTTTGACTATTTTAGATTCCACATATAAGAGAGGTTATTTACAAATTCAATCTTGATCGTGCAACTTACTCATGACTTGAACAAGTCATTTAACCTCTCTCAGCTTCAGTTCATTATCATGAAGATGACCGTGGTACACATCTTATAGGGTCATTGTAAGAATTACATGAGATAAATCTTTCAGAGGGCTCAGAGCAGTTTTTTTTTTAATAGAAAGCACTCAGTAATATGCTATTATTGGCTATTATTTTCAGTTTGGTAGTAGCTCAGCCCTTACTCTTATGTTTCAAATATACCTGCAGATACATTGTTTTGTGTGAGGTTGTTTTACTAAATGGTATCACACCAAACATATTGGTCGGCAACTTTGTTTTGTCACCAAGAATAAATCCTGGAGGTCATTCTCTGCACATAAATATCAACCTTCTCTTTTAAATTGTGCATAGCCAGTCCACTTCCGATAAACTTAGACCTTTAAATTTCTTCCCAATTTGTCCTATGATGAGCAATGCTGCAATGAACATCTTTATATAAGCAGCTTGCGCACCTGTTTGGTTTTTTTTTTAAGATTTTATTTATTTATTTGAGAGAGAGAGCACAAAAGCAGGAGGAGGAGCAGAGGGAGAGGGAGAAGCCGGCTTCCTGCTGGGCAGGGAAGCCTGACTTGGGGCTCGATCTCAGGATCCTGAGATCATGACCCGAGCCAAAGGCAAACACTCAACCAACTGAGCCACCCAGGGGCCCCATTTTTGTTTTTTTGTTTTTTTTTAAGATTTTATTCATTTATTTGAGAAACAGAGAGGGCACGAACCAGGGAGGGAGAGGGGGAGGGGTGGGGGTGGGGGAGGGGCTGGGAAGGGGAAAGGGACAGGCAGACTTCCTGATGACCAAAGACCAGGGAGCCACGCCTGGGGCTCCACCAGGACCAAGAGGACCGTGAGATCACGCACTGAGCAGAAGTCAGATGCTTAACCGACTGAGCCACCCAGGGTCCCCGAGTTTGGGCACTTGTGCTTCACTGTGGAAGATGCTGAGAGAGGGGCTCCCAGGTCATAGTATACACACATTTAAAATTTCAGGCAGTGCTGCCATTTGCCTTCCCAAGCGGCTGAGCCAATTTACATTCCTATGAGAATCAGGCATTTCAACTTTGTGAAAGCTTTTCATATCCCTTCTAACACTGAATATTAGCAATCTTTCAAATTCTAATCTAATGGGTGAAATTTTTTTTTTAAGATTTTATTTTTAAGTAATCTCTACACCCCACATGGGGCTCAAACTCACAACCCTGAGATCAAGAGTCATTTACTCTTCCAACTGAGCCAGCTGGGCGCCCCTGAAATTTTTTATTTTAAATTAAATTTCTCCGATTCCTGGGAGAATTGGTCAAATGTGTGTTTTAATATGTATATTAGCCATTTGTGTTTTCCCATTTGTAAATTGTTGGTATCCTATTTTCTTTCTTTCTTTTTTTTTTTGTTTATTAACTATAGGCTATAAACTAATCTTTATACATTATGAGTCTTAATTTCGAATACATATACTAAAACTATTTTCTCAGCGTGCTGCCTTTAACTTTACTTATGGTATCTATTGCTCTACAGAAGTTTTTAATAGTGATATAGTCAAATGTATCACTTTCTTTTAAGGTTTTTTTCCTATATGTATCTCCCTCAGCAGGATTTTCCTTCCTCCTAAGGCCATAAAAATTTTTCTACAGTTTTTTCCTAATAATTTCATAGCATTTTTTTATATTTAGGTTTTTAATTAATCAGAAACATATATTTTTGGGGCGCCTGGCTGGTTCAGTCAGTAGAGCATGTAACTCTTGATCTTGGGGTAGTGAATTCAAACCCCATGTTGGGCATAGAGTTTACTTTAAAAAAATGTGTAGGGGCGCCTGGGTGGCTCAGTCGGTTAAGCGCCTGCCTTCGGTTCAGGTCATGATCCCCGGGTCCTGGGATCGAGCCCCACATCAGGCTCCCTGCTCAGTGGGGAGCTTGATTCTCCTTCTCCCTCTGCCACTCCCCCCTGGCTTGTGTGCGCTCTCTCTCACTCACTCTCTCTCAAATAAATAAATAAATAAATAAATAAATAAATGAAATCTTTTAAAAAATGTATATTTTTAATGGTATTGGTAAGAATCCAACTTGACTCTTCCCCAAAAGGATTTCCAGTTGTCTCCAATTCCATTTTTTGGACATCAATCAGCTTTATGGAGAGATAATTCACATGCCATATAACCCACCCATTTAAAATGTACAAGTCAATGGGGGCACTTGGCTGGCTCAATCGGTAGAGCATGCAACTCTTGATCTCAGGGTTGTGAGTTCAAGCCCCATGGTGGGTGTAGAGAGAACTTAAAAAAATAAAATCTTTAAAAAAATAAAAATAAAAGAAAATGTACAAGTCAATGATTTTTAGTATATTCACAGAGTAGTACAATCATCACCATGATCAATTTTGGAATATTTTCATCATCCCCAGAAGAACCCTCATCCGCTTTTCACTTCAAACCTTCTCCCAGTCCTGGACAACCATGAATCTACCTTCTGTCTCTACAGATCTGCCTATTCCAGACAGTCCATATAAATGGGATCATACGACATGTGATCCTTTGTGTCCTGCTGCTTTCACTTAGCATAATGTTTCAAGGGTCATCAAGTTGTAGAATGTATCAGTATTTCATCCCTTTTTATTACCAAAAAATACAACATTCTATTTATCTATGCATCAGTTGGCGGACATTTGGGTTGTCTGCATTTTTGTTATTATGAATAATGCTGCAATGAGCATCATGGCCCCAGGCAATCACGAATCTGGTTCCTGTCACTATAGGTTAGTATGCCCTTTTCTAGAATTTCATATAAATAAAATCATATAGTATGTATCCTTTTGTCTCTGGCTTTGCTTTACTGAGCACAAGGTTTGTAAGATTCATCCATGTTATTGTACGTGTCACTAGTGCACACCTTTTTATGCCTGATTGGCATTCCATTGTGTGGGTACATCTCCAAAGTTTTAAATTTTGATGGGACCCAATTTACCAGTTTTTAAAAATTCCATGTTTTTTGGATCTCATTCACAATGTGCCTTTAAAATTCATTCATTGGGGAAGATTTCCTCTCTGGTCCTGACGAATCTCAGGCATTCACATGACTCTTAGATAATAAACAGATCCCGTGGTCACAATAAATGACAGTTTTAGTTCAGGCCGTGGAATGCCCGATTCTATGTAATAATCTAAATGCCAGACTTCATTAAAGTGAAAACCCCTCTCCTCTCCCTCGGACCTTCTGCACGAACACTGACAGCAGGAAGGCAGGCAGGGAGGGCCATGGTTATGTTCTCTTTCCCTGTCTAGGTAATCGCCTCCTCTTCCAGGTGGCTCTCTCAGGTTTGGAAGAGTCAGGTAAGAACTTTCTCTTGGGTTTGGGAAAGAAACACTTTCATTAAATAGTTTCAAGTTCTTTGGGATTGGCAAATATTCAGAGTATTTCCTTCTTGGCCGTGTTTCTGGGTTCTGCATAGGCCCCCAGTAGACACATTTTGCCGTACCCGCCACAGCACCGGCGACACCATCTTTCTTCCATTGGCTGCTCCCGTCTCAGCTCTTGTGTTTTGGTGGTCCACTCTATGGTGGCTCTTTCTGCTGGAGTCCCATGGCTCTTCCAAGCCATTCTCTTGGGCAAGATTTAATAGGGTTTAAACCCTTTTTCCAAAGAAATCTTCCACCCTGAGTAACTCTTGGAGCGCAGGCCCCTTGACATCATCATTTCTCCCCCTCCCCTGTGGTTTGAACAGCGAGCCAGCCCATCTCTGCTCTTCCCATGCTCCAGGCCTGAGGTCGACACTGACCTACTACCTGGAGGAATTACAGATCAAGGTCTCCAGGTGGTCCCATTGAAATGGCTTCCTCTTGACTTGAGAAGGGGAAAGTACCCCCCACCCCTGCTCCCTGAGAGAGGGGAGGAGAGATACAGCATAGCTCTCTTCAGAAAAGTCCTCTTCACAAAGTTTTACAGCAACCTTTACACCCCCGAGGGTGAGGGGGTTGAGAATGTGCAACTCGTTTTTGACCATGTACTTTGAAACTCCTACAAGATGGCCTGCTGACAACTTTGTTATCCAGTATCTACTGCCTTAGGGTTTCTGGCTGAAACTTCCAATTTAAAATCCTATTACACTTTCATTTGTGAGCTAAATGCTACTTGGATGTGACGTATTAGACTTTGTACTATCCTAATGGATTAAATTTGTCAATGTTTTATTTAAGGTTATGGAATTTATGTTCACAAATGAAACTGACTATACTCGTGCTTTTTTTGTACTGACCTTGTAAGTATCATGCAGCAGGATAGAAAGTTGCATACTATGACTCAGATGTGCAAAAGAATATAATGTTCATTATTTTCTACAACTAATTCTATCTTAGACTCCAGCCTCTACTTCTGCTAATAGCATGGAGAAAAAAACACTTTTAATTATGTTTATGTCTCTATGAGTTCAAATTGAATTTAGTCAATTCAGAATTCTACTTCCTGCTGGCTGTTTTTCCCCCTCATGGCAGCAGGGGAGGAACCCCACACTTTCCTGCGGCCTTCCCTGATCCCACTGTTCAAGCCCACTGAGGAGAAAGCTGGTCCTACCTTATCTTTTGCAGTATTATTCCGATGTCTCCTACTGAGATCCATCATCTCTGCATTCTGCATTTCCGCGTGCCAACCGCAGGCAGGGAAATAATCCAAATTATTAAGAAGGGGAAAATGCATCAGGAGGTATTTTCTAAACATTTTAACTAGCTTCCTTACATTTAAATCCAAGACATTTATGGTTCCTACGCTTTTGATCCTAAATCAAGAATCCGATCACACAGAATAGCTCCCAGTTATACTGGTGGGGAAGCAAGCTGCTGATTTCCTCCAAGTGCTTTACTCAGCTCCTCAGAATCCTCTCATGGCACCAATGTTAATAACTATTTCTTCCCCTTCTTCTCCTCCTCCTCCTCCTCCTCCTCCTCCTCCTCCTTCTTCTTCTTCTTCCTCCTCTTTTTTAAAATATGCAACGCTTCATGAATTTGCGTGTCACTATTACTTCTAATAGCCCTGCCAGGTGCCTTCCTTATATTATTTTTAATTCTCGCTATAACCCAGTGGCGTACATAATGCCATTGCCATTTTAGAGAAAAATAAATTGAGGCATAGAAAAGTGGCCTGTACTCCTTAGGATACAGGCTGACCTGCTGTAAGAAAGAGGTAACAAACTACAGTGGTTTTGAACAAGCTGAAGGTTTCTGTCTCCCTCACGGAACACAACAGAGACAGGCAGAAAGTCTAGGGTGGCAGACGTCTCTGCCTCACTCAGTTATCCGGGACCCAGTACCTTCTGTCTCGTCACTCCACCACTGAATCATCCAGGGTGCTGTCCTCACCTTTTTGGTAAAAGCTGGCTCACCACCACACATACACGCCCCAGCCTGTGGGAAGAAGGAAGAGAGGATGAAGGACAGGCAGTTCCTTTAAAGAAACTCTACACAAACACTTTAGTTTGTGTCCTGTTTGTCCAGAAAGATCATAGTCACACGGCCACAACTGATTGCAGGAGAGGCTGAAAAATATAACCTCTACTTAGTGGCCCCAGGCCAAGGGAAAACTAGGGGTTGATAGGTATGGTGGTGATTCTGTTCCTAAAAGAAGGGAATCATGGACGTTGGGGATTGTTTAAGCCTCTCTGCACGGGATCTAGTATGATTCCTTCCTTCCAAATTCTGAGCAGCGTGTGCAGAGGGAAAATCACATTTCCCATGTACCTTGCAGATAGGAGCCGTCAATTAGATACACACCGAAGTCACTGTGCGGGGCTTCCCGGAAAACTTTTGTTGTCCTTCCTCCTTTCATCCTTCCTGCTGCTTGGAAAGCAGAAGAGGTGACCAGAGCCTCCAAAGCCACATCAGACCATGAGTGACCTAGAATGTGCTAAAGATGATGGGGGCATGCCGAGTGGAAAAATCTGGAAACGTAATGATCAAGGAGCTACCATCCCAATCTTGAACCACCGAACTCTGCACTTCTTTATTTTGAGGGAGAAATCAGCCTCTTTCACATTTCAGTTGCTTTATGACCTATGAGCAACCAAATGTAATTCTTAACTAACTCAAATTACTCAGTTAAGCAATGTATTCACAGTCATGCAGCTAGGAAGATGTTTATACTCCGATTTACCGGGCTCCAAAACCCATATTCTTGCTCCTGCTGGATTAAATTAACCTTTTACAAGACAAAAATGGTATCCTTTTGTTAAGATTCTGCAATGCAATAAAGAAATCGTGGTAGGCTCCATCATATTTAGGGAAAGATATTTATCCTTTACATCTAGAGTCCTTGATGGGATAGGGCATCTGGGCTAGCGAAGTGCTTGTCTGTTACATGCATGCAACACACGGTTACAGAAGAGCACCATGAGCTGTCGACGACGCATGAGTTGTTATTCTTGTCTCTGACTTTTTCTATTAATTTTAATTGGCTTCCTGTTCATTCCTTTTGCTGTCTGCTAGCGTGTGCTGACAGGAAGCAGGAGGAGGCACCAGTGTTAAAGAAGATGAATAGGGAACATCTTTGAAATGTGTAACAGTCTATTCATCACTGTAAATGTTTTCCCATTTGGAAAAAAATCCATCATTATTTAACTTAAAGTGTAATATGGTGGGTCCACCTTATGGGACACAGAGTCGAAGAGTCTCTGATCGACGTGATTGACTGATGGGCCTTATACTGTTAGGATGGAAAAATACATAGAAAAGGAACATGTTGGGGCGCCTGGGTGGCTCGGTTGGTTAAGCAACTGCCTTTGGCTCGGGTCATGATCCCAGGGTCCTGGCATTGAGCCCCGTGTTGGGCTCTCTGCTCAGCAGGGCATCTGCTTCTCCCTCTGCCTCGGGCTGCTGCTCCCCCGGCTTGTGCTGTCTCTCTCTGTCAAATAAATAAAATCTTAAAAAAAAAAAAAAGGAAAGAAAGAAAGAAAGAAAGAAAGAAAGAAAGAAAGAAAGAAAAGAAAGAAAGAAAGAAAAAGAAAGAAAGAAAGAAAGAAAGAAAGAAAGAAAGAAAGAAAGAAAGAAAGAAAGAAAAGGACCAGGTTATGAGAGCTATTATGACCCTAGGAACCTGGATAAAGGCTTTAGTCTTTCCTGTCTAGAGAGCCTTAGGGTAAAATCAACTACACAGATTACTTAACCCACATGTTCTAAATTGCTACTAGGAATAATATCACTAGAATTAGTGAGGAAAATTGTGCTACTTTTAATGGGCAAAATACCAGAAAGTTGACATAAGTTGTTTAAAAGGGTTTCTTAGATTATTTTTTTATTATCTCCTTTTGAGAAAAGGAGAAATGACTGTCTGCCGCTGTCAAAATGTTTAGATTCAGAAAGTCCTGTGTAGTACAAAGGAACTAGGTGAGACTGTGACTTTGTCATTGGAGGGGCTTGTGGTAGATAGAATAATGAATGACCCCCAAAGATGTTCATGTTCTCATCCCCAGAACCTGTGAGGATGTCACCTCACATAGCAGACGGGGTTTTGCAAGTGTGATTAAATGAAAGGTTTTAAAATAAGAATATTTTGAAGGCTGTAGAGGTTGCTGTGACACCACTGAGGAGGCCACGAGGCAAGGAACGTGGTTTGCCACCAGATGCTAAAACAGGCCAGGGACCGACTCTCCCTTGAGTCTTCAGAAGGAGGGCAGCCCTGTCAACACTTGAGTTTAGCCCCGTAAGGCCCGTTTTTAGACTTCTGACCTCCAGGACTGTAAGATAATAAATTTGTGGGGCACCTGGCTGGCTTAGTTGGTGGAGAATGTGACTCTTGATCTCGGGGTTGTGAGTCTGAGTCCTACGGTAGACGTAGAGATGACTTAAAATAATAATAACGATATTGATAATAAAAACTATGTGTTGTTTCAAGGCACAAATTTTATGGTTAGTTTATGGTCATTTGTTTAAGCAGTAATAGGAAAGAACACGTTACAGGAATATTTGGAAACTAATACAGGTTTCAGACTTTCCTGGGGTTAAGCATGGTACAATAGTTGAATCAGAAAAAGTGAGGTCCCGTTCATTATACTCCCAACCTCCCTCACCACTTTCTCGCTTTTTGTTTTAAAGATTTTATTTATTTATTTGAGAGAGAGAGAGAGAGAGCACAGAGGGAAGAGCAGACTCCCTGCTGAGCAGAGAACCTGACGTGGGGCTCGATCCCAGGACCCCGAGTTCATGACCTGAGCCAAAGGCAGACACTTAACTGACTGAGCCACCCAGGCGCCCCATCCCTCACCACTTTCAAATGAGTTCATTTTAGATACAAAAATGAGGATCAGGAATGAAGCCTGGCTCGTTGGACGAATGGCTGATTCTAGGGTTGGGACAGGAAATATTCAAGATGAGCCTGAAGCTCTTTAAAAAAAAGAAAAAGATTTATTTATTTATTTTAGAGAAAGAGAGAACGTGCAGGTGCTCTCGAGTAGGGAAAGGGGCAGGGGGGAGAATCTTCAGGCAGGAGCCCTACACTGAGCTCAGTCGCAGACCTAGTAGACCAGGACCTGAGCCAAAACCAAGAGCCAGGTGCTTAACCGACTGAGCCACCCAGGCGCTCTGAGCCTGAAGCACCTTGGTTGTGCCAGAAAGTAATGAAGTGCTAAAATACAAAACAGAACAAAAAACAGTAAGACAACGATGGGGATGTGTCAGAGAGACACAGGAACCACCCGAAAGAGCTCCTAATGGCTGAAGCTGGAAGAATTTGAGCAACAAAAGAAACAAATTAGTATTGGGTTATAACCCAATGTACAGAATAAATATCCATGAGAATCCAATGTGATTCTCTCCTAAATTCTGAGCATGTGACTGGAAAAAAAAAACCCCACTACATTTCCATTTCTTTTGCAGATAGGAACAGCAATTAAATATAAGAAGTCCCTGTGATACCAATGATTGAATGAATTAGTAAAAGGGGGAGAAGAGACAAATGTCCTGTGCAAAAAAATTCCAAATAATTTATGGAGATGTTCTGCCCTTAAGGGGGAATATAATTCCCACTAAGTGCGAGCTGCACAGAGTAACATCCCTCCAAAGAGTACAGTATGCAAAGGGAAGGTAAAGAGTAATTTCACAGTAGAAAAGCCTGGTGATCAAGGTCAACATCAGGAGTAACAAGTCGTATTGATGGTTTGTATCCTTGATATAATGTGATGAAAAATGGCCTCTGTTACAAAGAAAACCACAGGCCCCAAATGGTGTCACTTAGGTCAACTCACCAAACCCAGGCTTAATACCTAACCTAACTGCAGTTTCAACCTCCCCCCAGAAATGTAGTCTTCACAGGAAGTCCAGAATTTTCTGGGGCGCCTGCCTGGCTCAGTTAGTGGAGCATGTGACTCTTTGATCTTGAGGTCGTGGGTTCAAGCCCCAATGTGGGCACAGAGCTTACTTAAAACTTTTTTCTGATAAGCACCAATGAGATCATCTGTCACATGGGCCTCTCCATCCTCCTCCCCATCCCCGAAGGAAAAGGAGGTAATCTGCATGAAAAGACTACCTGCTCTTTCCCCTAAGGGAAAGTGACCTAACCTGAAACAATCTTTTCTTTCTTTTGCTAATAACTTCCTTGCCCCACCCTCCTTCCTACAAAAATCTTCTATTTTATACAACTCCTTCCAGCTCCTTCTTGTTAGGTGGGATGCTGCCCAACTCATGAATCACTTAATAAAGTGAATTAGATCATCAAATTTACTCAGTTGAATTTGTTTTTTTTAACAAATCCTACCTCTTGTGGTCTTCCTCCCAAAAGGCAATAATCTGGCTGGCTCAGTTAGCAGAGCATGCCACTCTCAATCTTGCGGTTGTAAATTTAAGGCCCATGTTGGGTATAGAGATTAATTAAAAAAAAAAATCTTAAAAAAAAAAACCCGACCAATTGTCCTGAAAACTATCATGGTTACCAAAAACAAGGTAAGTCTGAAATAGTGTCTTTTTTTTTTTTTTTTTTTTTTTAGAGGTAGAGCTTGAAGGGGGGCAGGGCATTGGGAGAGGGAGATAGAGAATCTTAAGCAGACTCCACGCCCAGCAGAGAGCCCAACAAGGAGCTCAGTCTCACAACCCTGAGATCATGACCTGAACTGAAATCAAGAGTTGGACGCTTAACCGACTGAGCCACCCAGGTGCCCCTCTCCTATTCTTGTAGACAATTGAGGGGGTATTTGGAACCTAAGCTGTGCCATCAACAAAGTACAGATCACATCTTATAAGCATGAACAGTACCACAGATCAAGAAAGGCCGGGAGGTAGCCAGTAGCCTTTGGGCCACATTTGGGTACATCTATAAAGGCTACAACAACATAATTCTTCATGCTGGTGTTAACCACGGGTCTGTTCTGTTGTGTACGACCTCAGCCTCGATAGGTACATGGAGACCTGTGTGAGTAGGTCTTTTTGGATAGATTTCTCTAGAGATAATAGACAAAAGACAAAAAAAGCAAATCACAGAGAATTCTTAGACGTATCTTAGTAAAATATTTGGACGTATCTTAATCTCACACCTAGATCATAAGGAACATTTAGTGAACCCAGGACTGTTTTCCCGGTACTGTCTGTCATGGCCGCTGTGCCCAGCCATCACACTCTTCCCTGGAAAACAAGGGCAGACTTCACAGCTGTCTCTCTGGTCTTCACCAGCTTGGGCTGGTTTCTTCCCGGTAGTTGGCCCAGTTCAGTTCATTTGCTCTTGGCTCCTGGTGTTTATCTGTGAGGTTCTTGAATACCTGGTGATGCTTCCAATGAGACTATGGAACTATAGCATTTTATTTTATTTTTTAAAGATGTTAAGTCATCTCTACACCCACTGCAGGGCTTGAACTCACAACACCGAGATCAAGAGCCCCACGCTCTACTGTCTGAGGCAGCCAAGCCTCCCAGAATAGTAGTATTTTAGAGCTGGCTTTAGAGGTTAGTTAATTAATTTTTAGAAAGAATTTATTTATTTGAGAGAGAGAGAGAGCACAAGCAGGAGGAGTAGCAGAGGGAGAGGGAGAAGCAGGCTCCCCACGAAGCAAGGAGCCCAATGCAGGACTTGATCCCAGGACCCCGGGACCATGACCTGAGCCGAAAGGCAGATGCTTAACCAAATGAGCCACCCAGGTGCCCCAATTAATTAATTTTTTAGATTTATTTATTTATTATTGGGGGGGAGAATCTCCAGCAGACTCCATGCTGACTGCAGAGTCCAACACGGCACTCCACCTCACGACCTGAGCCAAAATCAAGAGTCAGACTTGTAACTGACTGAGCCACCCTGGTGCCCCAGAGGTTATGTAATGTAAATAATGGGTTATCTCGTTTAAAATTCTTCATCTTGCAGATAAGGCTAGTGAGGGTTAAGTGACTCTTCTGACATCCCCTTGCTGGCTACTCAACAGTGCTGACGACGCAGGGCAAGAACCTGGGCCCCCTAATTCAGCGGGGTTTCCCCCTGCCTGTGCTGCCTCCCATGTAGGCCACCTCACGTCTGCTGTACACAGTCCACTCTCTTCTGCTGAACGTGACTAAATTCTCTGACGCATTAGCTGGCATCGAGATTTAAGGCTTCGGCAAGACCTGACAAGATAAACACCACACGGTATGTTGCCAGCTTCCCGGGCAAGAAGGGACTGAGTCAATGACTCTTAGTTTTCCCAAGTAACGGGTGTGACTCGTGTCACCGTTGCTCCCCGGCGGTTTAGTTCAGAGGCACAGGACCACTCTCTGTTGGCAAATCAGCTCGAGAGGGAATTATTCACAGCTGTGTCAGTCGCATTCCTGAGATGATCTTTCTCCGCTATTTGCTATTTTCTTGAATCTGAGCGACGAGACAGAAGCTCCCGTGATTCGCGGCATCTCTCGCACCCCGCGCACTGGCTCTGGATGAGTTTCTTCTCTCTTTGATGCATTCAGGAACCACCTCAGGAGACCTCCCTTCCACACCTGCCTCGGTCAGTGGCTAGAACCCGTCCGATGTCGTTTCACTGAGGATAACGCAGCAGCAGAACAAGAGAATGTCCGAGTGGCAGATTATGACGCACTCCCGTGTCTTCAGTCGTATGCTCTTCTAAGAAAACATAAAGCCGTAGGGCAGCCAGCGAGGGCCACGGGTTGAGAAATGTACACGTGTGTTTGACCACCTTTGACCTCACAGAGTCACCGCTCCAGGGGACGCACCAGGTGGCAACAGTGGCCATAGGCCCCTCTATTCCTACCACAGCGAGTGCCCACTGGGACGGAAGTGGGATCTCGACATTGCTGGGGTACAGGGAGAGGATTATCCTCCAGCTTTCTGTTGCCTCCTGTGCTGCCCGACTGTGGAGGAGGCTTCCAGGAAAAGAACTCAAGCCATACCCACACTTTCCATGTAGGTATGTCTGAGGGGCTGGGGGAAAGCAGGTGGGACTCCAGATTTCTAGGACAGCATTCTTCACAACAGCAGGGTGTGGTGCCATCAGCCACCGGCAGCATCAGGGCTCCAGGTCTGGTTAGTAGGGTAGTTCTGGGACCAAGGGTGGCTATTACCTCAACTTGTCAAACCCCAGCCAGTCACCACTGGAGTCTTCCATATGTTCTGGGGAGCGGGAGAGGGGCACGTTTAAGCTGCTTGTAATGTGAAAAGGCCTGCCTCGGTAGGTGGGAGAGCCGTCTCCATCTCACTGCGTGACTAGATGTGAACGGGCTTACTCTGACATGGTGGTGGGTATCGCCATGAGATGGTTCTCACAGTCTTTCAGATTTTCTTTCTTCTCTTTCTTTCTTCTTTAAGATTTTATTTATTTATTTGACAGAGCACAAGCAGGGGGAGTGGCAGAGGGAGAGGGAGAGGGAGAAGCACCCCATGTGGGGCTTGATCCCAGGACCCTGGGATCATGACCTGAGCCGAAGGCAGATGCTTAATGGACTGAGCCACCCAGGCACCCCTAGATTTTATTTTCTATCTTGATAAAAAATGTGCCCGTTTCAAGAAAACAGAACCCAAAATGCTTTATCGTTTCCACAGCTGATGGCTGTGTGCTTTTGACAGCTCTGTCACATTCGTGATGGCTTTTCATTATTTTTCGCTCTGGCACATCGGGAGGGTGTATGAGGAGTTATGGTTGGATGACAGGGTGGGCCTGGGGTCCCTGCTGCTCGGCCTGCATTATGTTTAAGGCAGTGGCATCTCTTTGATACACTGGCAAACAAGAGAGGGAGCTGTTCCTCTGCTTTTCAGCGGAAACTGTTGGAGCTGTGCTTGTGCTAGCCTTCAGCTGCCTCGGGGCAGTCACAGCTCCAGGGGCATGGCTCGGCAAGCTTTCAGAAATAGAAAAAGTGCTTCTTCCTCCTGGAGAACACATGTGGGTGGGTGGGTAGCTTAATCGGAGTGAACTACATTTTGTGCTAGACTTTGGTCCCCATGTGTGCCCTCACTGGGTGCCCTTGTTTGCTGAACAACTTCTACGACTGTGCGTAACTACACAAGTCTAGGCACTGGCCCCTGTGCAATCATCTGGCAGGCTCATGAGCACATCTCCAAATGGAGGAGTGAGAGGAGGTCCGGGAAAGAAACACAGCACAGGCATTGGCCTGAGCAGCAGAGTGGCCAACCACAGTCCAGCTAAGTGACGTCAGCATCAGCAGCAGGCAGTCCAAGGGAACCACGGAGCAGGGATCCACACAGCACCAAGCAGTGATCAGCGTGGAACATTACAAGTAGAAACATCAGAAGTATGAAGTGAAGCCTGAGCTATTTAGTGGGAACACTTGAAATATTTGCCAATGACCACAACCCCACTTCAGGCTGGTGCTTTTGTCCAAATGGGAAGAAGAATGCCCACTTATCCAGCCTGGCCGTTACGGATGAAAGCTGTAACTCAGCGGGCATGTCTGGGGGTCAGGCGATGGCGCAACTTACTTCACCCACTGGCAGGCAAGAGGAATTCAGCTCAACTTAGGTAGTAAGGATACAAATATGACTGAGACACAGCATAATTGCTCTCTAATTGCTTATAACCTAGACGGAGACAGAGCATAAAGAGATGATTTCAAACGTGTGCAGATACTGGAGGACTTGGACAAGTGCCAAAGGAGAGGAACGCATAATGTGTTATGGGAACGCAAAGAAGGGTCACTGACCTCTAACTAAGGTTTCGGAAGACTTCCTGGAGAGGATGCTACTTGAGCTGATTCCAGCAGGCAGAGAAAAGTGAGAAAGATTTACCATGAACAGTCATGGAGGTGGGACACAGAAAAGCACATTCGGGGCATTTCAAGAAACTGGATATTACTAGAGTGGGAAGTCCGTAGAGTCTCCTACGCCATGCTAAGGTGTTTATCCCACACAGGGGTGGGAAGGTATGGTGGGAGCTCTTCGTCATCTTCATGCCCATTTCTCCTCTTCCTTTTAGCAGTAGACGCCCTTCTCTCCCTGCACTGAGTTTTAGCTGGGTATACAAGTCCCCAGTTAGGGAGTATGGTCGCTTCCCTTGCAGATGTGACTATGGGACCAAGTTCTTGGCGTGTGAATGGAAGTTAGGAGTATAACATTCATGTTACAGCATTCAAGGGAAGCCACTCGTTCTCCACTTTCTTTTTCTTCTTGTTCTCCTTCCAGAAGTCTGGAACACAGATGTGGCCAAGAGAGCCAGCCTCAGACATGCCAACAATGACCACGCCCCACGGAAGGTGTCACCCTAAAGATAGAAAGAGCCTGGGTCCTGGGATGAACCCGTGAAGCTGAGCCACCTCCTCAACCCAGACGTCCTCTTTACTGGACTCCGGAAGGAGAGAGAAACACCTTTCTTGTTGAGTCACAGTCTTTGGGGTCTCTTACTGCAGCATAGTGTGTACTCAAACGTGAGAGGGGAGGAAAGATGGTGTTAGGTTTTCTAATAGGATTCCCAACTCGGTCAGCAACGGCTAAGGAGCTAGCAAAGGCTGAGAAAACCACCCTCTGTCTTCAATGATGAGAACTGAACGAGGCCGGGGCTGGCAGATAGCGAGATGAGCGATGATGCAGCCTTATCGCAAGAGAGAGAGGGAAAGCCCCTTGAGAACTATAAACTTCTACCCAGCGCTGAGAGCCCGGTTCCTCCAGGACGGCAGCCAGCAACCTCCCGCACGTCTTCCTTGTACTCTGCCTTGCAAAGCTGTGTCACTGTCATCTTCAAAAGCGGACTCCGACGAGCTTCACCTGAAGACTTCATGGACAAACCCCACTTAGTCATTTTGTGTTAATTGTGTTTGTGGAAGAAAAACATTATTTATAATCGCCTTCTATTTCCTGAAGAGGATGGGTCCTCTAATTGGAAGAAAGTCTGTTTTGCTAAACACGGTGCTTTGTCGGGCACAGGTGTGGAAGTAGAAACTAGGATAAAAGGCATTCCTCTGAGTAATAAAGGGTTGAGGAATCTGCATAGGGCTGGGGGTGGCCTGGTGAAGAGCAGCAAGGCTGGAGGCTGGGGGTGGGGATGGGGAAGATCCCTGTGGCAGAAGCAGAGAGAAAGTACTCTGGAGAAAGAGGTGTGTCATGGGGGTCTTTGGTTGCTGCAGCCTACGTGATATAAGTCCTGTCTCCCCTTCAGCAACTTCTGTCTTGTTCACGAAGACGTTGGTATGAGAGGGCATAAGGGTGTGAGTCTGAGTAAGAGGATGAGGGAAACGCTGACACGCCTTGTGTTAGTCATTAATTCTATCATTTGAAATGATGTGTCCTGGACCGTCTTAATCTGAGTTACCATTCACCCAGTAACCACCCAGTGCCCATTACTGGAATAATCATCGCTAGCACATATTAATCACTTATGAAATTCAGAAACCAAGAGCTTTCTTCTAGCTGAGGGTAGGGTGAACGCAAGGGAGACAACATGGCAGGAGCTGCGTTTGAGCTGGGCCCTGAAGAAAGGACAGGAATTGGTCATGCAAAGGCTTTTTGCAGGAAGGCAGCAGCATGGACCATCCGACCTAAGGCAAAGTCACGCATTTTTTTTCAATGTATACTTACCAATGTCCACTGTGTGCCAGGCGCTGTGCGAGGTCCCAGGGATGTGAAGATGAATTTGGCTTCACAGATTTCGGTTAATCTATCCTGCTATTTTTCTGTTCATTCTGTTATTGGTTTTCCACATCTGTCAGGTCTTCTTGGCCACATTTCTGCCTGGCCGGTTTTTCTTTCTTGAATTCATGTGTGTGGTGCTTCTTTTGCTCCCGAATGCATTTTAACCTGCCACCGATGACCATTTCTCTAGCTTACTGAGCCCGACTGAATTTTGATCTTCTATATACTTGGCATGTCCACCTGCTTGGGGTCATATGTAATATTTATGAAGACCATCACTTTCTTTCCACTGTCCAGACCTGCATCTCAGTACACTTTTGTGCCAATACATACCGAAGTAAGATGAGAAATACAGCTCCAGAATCCCAGGTTACAGAAGCTAGTACACGTGACCCGTGAACAACACAGACTTGAACCGTGTGCATCTGCTTACACATGCATTTGTTTCAATAAATACAGTATAGTACTCTAAGTGTATTTTCCCTCCCTTTTGATTTTTTTCTTTTTAAGTTGGCTTGAACACGAGGCTTGAACTCATGACCCTGTGACTAAGACCTGAGCTGAGATCAAGAGTCAGAGGCTTAAATGACTGAGCCACCCAGCCGCCCCTCCTTTTGATTTCCTTAATAACACTTTCTTTTCTCTCTTACTTTACTGTAATAATACTGTATAAAATACATATAACATACAAAATGTGTATCGTTTACGTGATCAGTAAGGCTTCTGGCCAATAGAAGGCTATTGGTAGTTAAGTTTTTATGGAGTCAAAAATTATACATGGATTTTTGGCTGTGCAAGGGGTGGCATCTCTAACCCCCATGTTATTCAGAGGCCAACTATGTATCTGTAATTGACCACAGTTGTGTCAACTGAAAATGCAATGATGTCTCTTAATGACAGTCATCACTATTTTCAACAGATACCTGAGTACCTATGACAGGTAGAAACAATGATACATGATGCGTGGCCCCTGTTCTTAAGAGGCTTACCGTCTAGATGAGGAGGCACATAGACGAGGCACCGGGGACTTCTCCGTTCCTCTTCCCAACAGAGCAGGAGAGAGCAGAAGTGAGAATGTGGGAGCATAGGAAGGAATTCCCTTCTCTTCTGCTCTGCCTTCTTAATGGCTTCCTTCAGAAGGAAGAATTTGTTAATCTGGTTGGTTGGAACCCAGGACATCAATGAATTCACATTTTACATGGTGGGGTCACTTTGGGTTGGAAGGTCACACGGCCCTGTGTGCTGCTGTGCTCCCCATTCCCCACTAAGTAGATCCAGCTCGGTCTCCAGCACACACTTAGAAGAGTACAGCTGGGCTGCTTCACAGATCTGATCATCTGCAGGCATGCCCACGCATCCTGGCCCCAAAATGCAGAGGGTGGAGGGGGAACAGGGAATTAGGAAGCTTCACCACAGCAGCCTTAAACCTACGCCCTGTCATTCCGCCTCGTCTTCTGGCAGAGTTCTACTCTAGAGGTTATCGGTGCTGGCTGAGCTATGACTAAAAGGACCCTTGGGTTTCAACTCCAATTTCTTTCTTGTGTACAGTCCCCTTGGGAACCCCTAAGGAGAGGAGAGACCATCAGCAGAGCAGGATTTCTGTTTCTGGTCCTTGAGTGTGGCACGCCATATTGTTGGCCATGGCTTTTCACAGGTTTCTGCTGTCCTTCCCTGCGGATGTCCGAGCTGGCCAGTGGACTTGTTCTGACCAAGGAGACATACCAGTTCCACACAGAAGTATGAAGAGCCGGTGTGTTATTCACCATAATCGCTTTTCTTCTTTCACGAGACCAACATTGTCCTGGATCAGGGTCGCTTTATAAGCTTGGGTCCCAGCATGAAGACAAATTAGAATAGAGCCAGCTGACCTGCCGTGAACATGTCGGTATTTCAAGAAAAAACCCACCTTGTTGCTATAAAGCCACTTTGAGATCATTTGTTATCACAGCCTAACCCAGCTGACATGTTTACCCTGTTACCATCTGTATTCAACTCTGTTGTTTGTCCTCTTAACATCTTTCCTCCCTTCATTTCTCCTAAAAAACCCTCATTTTGCCCAGGTTGTTCGCCTAACTCTACGTGCGCTTGGGGGAAGGGATTCTAATTCCCAGCTGCAGGAGCAAATCGTAGTTAATTTAAGCCATTCATGATAGTTTCTTCCTCCTTGATGGCAACTGGTTTAGATGTGGGCATATGAAACTGTGGGAAGTTGGCTTGAGGGCTTCCAAGACAGGTTTTCCAGGCAAATAAAAAGGGACACATGGGAAGAAACAGTCCCTCTACTTCTGCCAGACATTGGGTGGTTGCATGTGTTAGGTGGAATTGTGGCAACCATTTTGTAACAATGAGGAGCACTAACTGAAGAATGTCAGAGTGAAAAGATGGAGAGAATCTGGGTCCCTTGATAGTGTTACTTAGCTGTTAAATGAACTAACCCTAAAGCTGACCTACCTCTAAATTTCTTGCTATGTGAGATAATATATTTTCCTTTTAAGAGAGCAAAATCTGGAATGGAGGGGAAAAGAATGAGTTTAGTTTTAGGGACACTGAGGTGATGGCAGGACAGCATCCTTTTACATTGCTGAAGCTCGAGAGATGTCGAGATTAAATTTGAATTTGGGAGTCATCTATGGAGAAATATTATATACCAATACATCTGGGAAAATAATCCTATACCTGAGACAGAATCTCTGTGCTTGAAGAATTTTGGTAACACAACAAAACATTACACCTAAACAAGTATAGCCATCGCCTAACTGGATATGCCACTGTCCCAGGTCCTCACCTGTCACCTATTCTAGGAAAGGGAGACCACAGGGGTGGTCGGAACCTCCTAGCAAGGGAGAGCAAAGGCAGTGAGGAAGTGATGACACCAGCTGGGTCCTCAGACACTGCTCTCCTCAAGCCTGGATATGCACGAGCATCTGTATATGACTGAAGCATTCTAATCTTGCATAGATGGCTATGAACATGGATTATAAGCAACTGCTCGATTTACTGCCTCTTATATAGCTTTTAGTAAACAATCGTTCCAGGAAACTATGGTTCATCATCTCATAGACATCCTATGTGTGATACTGCAAAAGCCCCAAAGGACATACCAGGGTCAACAAAATGAACACCATGAAGTATCAAGGAAGTGATTAACGTAGAGGATGGAGTCTCTAGGGCCCAAGCTGATCTGTGGTTAGAAGACCGTTTTGGGGGTGCCTGGGCGGCTCAGTCAGTTGAGCGCGGGGATCTTGATTTCACTTCAGGTCACAATCTCTGGGTCATGGGCAGCATGCCCCCCTCCCCCCGCCGTGGCCTCCACATTCAGCGTGGAGTCTGCTTGAGATTCTTTTACCTCTCCCTCTGCCCTTGCTTCACTCATGCTTGCTCTCTCTCTAAAATAAATGAATAACATCTTTTTTAAAAAAGATGTTATTCATTTATCTGACAGAGAGAGAGAGAAAGAGAGAAAGAGCACAAGCAGGGGGAGCCACAGAGGAAGAGGGAGAAGCAGACTCCCCGCTGAGCAGGGAGCCTGATGTGGGGCTGGATCCCAGGACCCTGAGATCTTGACCTGAGCTGAAAGTAGAGGCTTAACCAAGTGAACCACAAGGCGCCCCTAAAATAAATAAATAAAATCTTGAAAAAAAAAAAAAAAAAAGAGGAAGAAAAAGAAGATAGTTTTGGAAGTCACTAATCCACGGGGCACTAATTTACTGATACTTCAAGAAAATACATGGGAGGGGGTTCTACTGCGACACAAAAGGATTTACCCAACATTGCCTGAAAAATAATTAATTTTTGAAATTCTGTTCAGATACCACTTTTCCAAAGGCGCATCCAGTGGGTAAATGCACACATCTGCATAATATTTACAGTGAAGCCTATACTTTACCTGAGACATCTTAAAATGGGTTTCTAAGTTGTCGCTGCTGGGCCTGCACTGAAATAATTCTTGCTTCCCTAAGCCAAAAAAAAAAAAAAAAAAGACATGTTTTAATGAGCTGGAAGAGCAAATGCAATAATCTTCAAAGATGGCTAACTTCAGTCTTGCAGTTATTTAGAAAGGATCTGGCTTCAAACATTGTTTGCAGGCAAAATTTGCAATTGGCCAGGACCAAGGACGGTATTTAAAGATGACTCAGTGGTACGGCGTGGGGGCGGGGGGAAGGGTGAGGGGAGACCAGCCAGTGGTCCTTCGAAAAGGAGTCTCAGGCCCGTTTTCATCACATTGAGGTTCTGAGGCCCAGAACCGCCGCCAACGAGGAGGTGCTGTCCAGTGTAAGGAAATCGGAGACCCTGAGAAAAGCACCTTCAAATTACCCGACTGGGAGGCGGCTAAAACGCAACTCCCCCCAACCCCACCCCCCGCTCCAGGCCAGGATTTCCGCAGAGAATTCCGAGGCCAGGGTCCAACTGGGGGCCTAGCCGGGTGACCTTCGCCAGGCCCAGAATCCCCCTTGGGGCGTCCCTGAGGCCCCGCTCCGCACTCCGCCGGGCCCGCCGGTGCCCTCGGCCCCGGATGCTCGAGACCGCCGTAGGGACGCAGCCCGCTGCGCATCAGCAGTCGGGGAGCCGGGACATCCTCTGCGCCCCGCGGGCCGCCGCCCCGGCCCCTCCCCCTCCCGGCGCCCCACCCCGACCGGCGGCGCCACGCCCACCGGGGTCCCGGGCGGGGCGGGGAATACCTCCCGTGGCCGCGCCGCCGCCCGCCGGCGGCCCCCGGGCTTCCCGGGCCCCGAGCCCCGCCCGCCGCCCCTCCCCCGGCCGCCGCAGGCCCCCGGCCCCGCCGCCCCTCCCCGGCCGCCGCCCGCCGAGGCCGCCTCTGCAGCCGGCCGCGCGGGGCCCGCGCCCGCCGCCGCGCGCTGATTGGCTGGCCGGGGCCGGCGGCGGCGCTGAGTGGCCGGGCGGATTCGCTGGGTCAGGGCTGCAGAGGCGCCTGGCGCACCGGCGGGAGCGGAGCCGCGGCGCGCGCTCGCCCGGGTCGCCGGCCGGCCGCCCGCCCGCCAGCCCGAGCGAGCGGCCCGGGGCGTCGAGGGGGCCCGCGCCGCGCCGGGCGCCGCCGCCCTGGCCGCCATGTGCTCCCAGCTCTGGTTCCTGACGGACCGGCGCATCCGTGAGGACTACCCGCAGGTGCAGATCCTGCGCGCCCTCCGGCAGCGCTGCTCCGAGCAGGACGTGCGCTTCCGGGCGGTGCTCATGGACCAGATCGCCGTCACCATCGTCGGCGGCCACCTCGGTGAGCGAGGCGGGCCCCGGGAGGGCGGGGAGGCGCGCCGGGGTCCCCGGGAGCCGGCCGGTGGGCGCGCGCACCCGGGCCTCCTCCAGCCAAGTCTCCTTCGGGCCCCCCAGACCAGCCGCCCTCCCCCGCGAGCCCTCCTTGGGTTGCAGAAAGCCCCTAACCTTGAGAGCTTCCTTTGACCACCACCATCTGCCCCGAGGCCAAGATTTGAGAACGGGATTCCGTGTACTTAGGGGACTTTGTTTTGGGAGGAACTCGAATTCGCCTGAAGCCGCCTGGAGGTACGAGGACAATCAGGCTGCAAACCCCAGATTTGCAAATTCTGCTCGCCTCCGTGCCCTGTCAGTATAGCTTTATAGCAACCCTCACCACATTTACGAAATTGCCATTAAGACGGATGTTTTTAAAAGTTTTCCAGGAGTGTGTAAGCATCAGTAACGCACTATAGAATATCGTGCCCGAACTAGGAACCTACGTAGGGGAGAAATTTAGGATTGGAGTCACCTCTTGAGGGTGTAAGTGGGAGAGTAGACCGTGGATGGGTTTTCTTTAAACTCATCCTCCTTCCTAAAGGTGTTGAATTCTGATTCCAGAAAAGCCAAGATTTCAGGTACAGACCATTCTGGCCTCATATTTCTCCACTGCTATGTCCAAGAGACATTTTTGGGTAAGACATGGTTATCATCTATGACCCTGACCTCAAAAGGTTAAGTATGTTTTTAGATATTCTTACCTATCTGTAATGCAGGCAGTCTCCGATGGGAATCCTTGGTTTAGGAAACCCCTCTATCCTGCAGTGTTGAGTGGCTCCAGCCTCCACTCTGGAAGTAAGCCAGCTACTTCAGGGGGATCAGATGTGGCACTGGGGGTGGGGAGAATTTGGGCCCAGTTCACAGTGCTTTTGGGGACATCATTATTATTTCAACCATATCTGGTTCAATAAGCTTATAATTTGTTACTTTTCTTTAGAAGGGGAAAGGGATTCCAAATTCGGAACAGGTTACTTATAGGGATTTTAAATATGACCTGTGTCTAATGTATCTGTTCTAGATGCTTCATCCATAAATTGATCTAAACCCTTCGTAAGTAATCTCAGACTGTATAGCCTCCCAGAGAAATCTACTACAAGCATTAGGTGTCATACATTTAGTCTGAAACAGTGTGTCGTCTGTAGGGGGTACTGTCTTCTCCGTTCTTGATCTGCTGAAACTCTTAGGGTTAATGCAGAGCTAGATTCCTGCAGAAGCGTCTGCAGACCTGGATTCTTAGCACAGCTTTGCTGCTAACAAGTATCTTGGCCTTGCCTTGGCCAGGTCACTTTATGTCATTGAATCTCAGGTTTCTTGTTTACATGAAACTAAGGGTTAAGGATTTTCCAGCTCTAAAACTGTTATATGGAATAATGTTATATTTTACTGATCTACACCTAGTATGTACACCTTTCTCCCCCCAGGGTCGGTTTGTGTGCTCTTCATTTTATTTATATATTTTACAGCTTGTGAAGATGCCTTTTTGAGATACAGCAATTGAAGTTCCACATCATACCCCTGTTGTAGACCCGTCACACGTTCTGTGAAAGAGTAGGGAGATTCTCTCTGTTTTGTATCTCAAACCCCATTTTAGGAGCACCCGGCTGGCTCCGTCGGTAGAACATGTGGCTCTTGATCTTGGGGTCATGAGTTTGAGACCCGTGTTGGGGATGGAGATTACTTTAAAAAAAAATAATAAAAAAAAAAACCCAAACATTTTAAAGAATTGGTCCTAGAAAAAGAAAATTATGTCGTCAGTGCTGCAGGAAACATTTAAACCTTTTTGTTTAGTGTCCTAAAATTTTTACGGGAATTCATGTGTGAATGTATCTCCGTCTGTTCACAAACTGGAAGTTACTTCTGTTTAAACTACAAGCAAATACACGTAGTTATTTGCCTCGTTGCTGGAGAAACTGAAGACAGGCATTTTTTGAAGCAGTTTTAATGTTTTGCTAATTCAGAGATAGCCAGATACAATTCATGACACACAAACCGATCACATCACTCTTTCTGCCATCCAGAGCAGTGAAGAGATTGATTGGTCACGGGGGTGGATTAATTGAAGCACAAGGACGAAGCTCCATGCAGAGTGAGCTCCCTTGCTTGTTCAGTGCTTTAACAATGCCTAGAACCCTGTCTTGCAGGAACAGGCACTCAGTAAATATTTTTGGGCGAATAAAGATATGCTCTATTTCCCAGTTTCTTCTATCGTCAGACTGTAGACGAGCCTTGGCAATTTGCTGCCAAATATTCCTCTGAAGTAAACTCTAGAACTGGCTTTGAAATACAGAAATAGTTACTGATATTCATGCCATTTCCCATTTGCAAATTATCGAGGGTGAGAGCTGGGAAAGCCTTGAGACCCTCCGTCCTGACCCTTTTGTTTTACTAACGAAGGACCGGATGGTCAGAGTTACTCAGTGCCATCGAGCTAGTTAGCCGCTAACGACAGTTCAAGACCTGGTCTGATGCCCAGCTCTGCGTATGGAGTAAGTATGTGAGAGGGCATCTGCAGCCCATAGTACCCTTGTCCGTGGATGTGGACTTGGACTGAATTGAATTACACTGAGGCTAGACGCTGACTTTGCAAAGGGATTTTAACGTTTAGGAGGTTAAGGCACCCCCTTTTACAAAGTCTGCATTCATACCATTTCTCCCTTCGTTCCTTCTCGAGATTTGTGCCGGCGTCGATGCACGAGTCCGTTTGGGACGGTGTGGGCAGGACCTCAGCCAATTACTTAAATTCTTTCCTGGGCTTCCCTCTGCGGAGTCTAGTGGGACTCCAAATCCAGAGACCAAAATTTCAGGTTCTATCTGGAAATAGGATTCATACAAGCGATGAGAAGTTCGGGATTTAAAGATTACAGGTATTGGAACAAGGTAATACAAGTAAGCTGAAGACGCCATGCAAATGCGAGGTTTCGTGATGAGTGACCTCGCTGGCCCAGCATAGGTTTGGACGGGGTGAGTGGCAGTGGCCACGGGGGAAGAGTGGAATGACCTTCCGGTGACCGGAGCAATCCTGCAGGGAACACTTTCCCTTCACCTCTCTGCGGGACGTAGCATGATGAGAGCCATGTCTAGCTCCGTTCCTTCTTAGAAGCCACAAGTTTTTCATTCATTCAACAAATATTTCTTCATTATTCTCCGCCGCGGGCTGGGATGGTGGGGACTGTGTCACCCGGATGCACATAATAGTCCAAGCAAAATACGCATAGTGTCCCTTGTGTGCTAGGCAGATGTCGAGGTTCTTTGACAAACTCACTCTTACAAACTTCAGGAGGGTATCTGGCACTTAGGACCAGTACTCAGGAATTGCAGGCTCAGCAAACTTGTTTCCTCTCTTGCACTCCACCCCGGCCATGCATCGCCCGCCCTGACTCCACCGGCCCCTCACGCTGAATTCCCTGGGCCCGAGGTGCCCATCCAGTGCAGCTCCCTCCCCCTCACGGGGCACACCTGCATTCCTCCTCCTCCTCAGCTCCCGTCACTCCTCTGTCTGAGGTCTGTCTTGAATTCCCTCCCCTTCCCTCGGGCGATCCCTCTCCCATCTGCTGCCAAGTAGCATTGTACATCCTTTTAAAATAGCATCCATCATATTTTATTGTAATTTTTCTGTTTCTAAAGTTCATCTCCTCTCTCTCCCTCCCCCCCCCCAAACGACTGGGGATCCCTCAGGGGTATGCTTCATACCTGGTACACAGTGGGCCTCCGGTTAATGTGTGGATGATTGAGTGAAGGGCCTGAGAGGCTAATTTGAAGCGTAGGAGGCTTTTACCGTGGGTAGGTTCTGTTTGGGAGATCATGCTTGTGTGAATGTTTTTGTGATGAGCCATTCTCGGAGGGCAGAGTCACGGGGCAAATTAAGTTCTTTGACCACCCACAGACCTTTACAATGATAATTTCGTGTCTCAGGAAACAAACTCAGGGATAGACAGCAAGACCGAAAAAATGCGTCTGACCTGGAAATGAGGGTGTGTAATAGTTGGTCTCTTAGGAGCAGAATGATTCAGCATTCCTTGCCTTCCTTTCAGAGCTGAAAACCTTGGTGGCCATATGGTGATTTCTAGGTCACGTTCTTTATTATTTTTTTTACTTTTATTTAAGATCTATTTACTTATTTACTTATTTTGGGACAGGGGAGAGTGTGTGACTGTGAGTGGGGGAGGGGCAGAGGGAGAGAGCCTTTCAAGCAGATTCCCCGCTGAGCACGGAGCCCGATGTGAGGGGTTCGATCCCAGGACCCATGAGATCCTGACTTGAGCTAAAACCAAGCGAGAGATTCCCAACCAGCTGGGCCACCCAGGCGCCCCGAGGTCAGGTTCTTTAAATTAAGGTGTCTGGGAAAGCTTTTCTTGTTTTTCTGCAGTAATCAGCTGAGTAAGATTTAAAAGTTTGGGTGGGGGGAATCCTAACTGAATTGGAGGAAGAGATCGTATGGCAGCCTTCCAGAAGACAACAGAGGCCTCATGGAGAAGGGAAGGACTGCGGTTGCCGTGCAAGGAGGCGCTAGTAGGCAAGGATAACCTAGGGCACAGAAGTTGTTGATCTTTGACCTCGTTCTCTGCCAAGGGCCTGTGCCTGACACCCTGTCATCTGAATAAGCCACCCTATAGGACTAGTGGAAAAGTCAGAGAGCAGATAGAAGCATCTATCATATGCTGTTTCTAAGCTGACGGGAGCACGGAATGGATCTGCTTTACTCTGTGGGTCCATGTTTATATCCGTGGGTGAATCTCGGGGACGGAGGATGGAGCGGATGTGTAGTTTATGATTCTAACAGATTTTAGGGATACCTCATGACCTGTGTTGGAGAAAGCTCTAGAACCAGTAGATTGGGATCTTTAGTAGATCTCAAAGCCTTACTTAGAGATTTCTGGACCACCTCTTGCTGCTACCATAACACTTCCACCAAATTTGTTAGGCTTGCCTGGTGGAAGGGGTGGAGCTATCATCAGAGAGGTCAGTGTCACTTCCATCCGTCCACACCTCCTCCTTGGCACTCCCCTTACAAGCAGGGAGTCCAATGACATGCAGGCAGG
The DNA here is from genome assembly GCF_023065955.2 of Ursus arctos. Taxonomy (NCBI): domain Eukaryota; kingdom Metazoa; phylum Chordata; class Mammalia; order Carnivora; family Ursidae; genus Ursus; species Ursus arctos. The sequence goes on along the minus strand of NW_026622786.1, from coordinate 72,275,019 downwards.
TCAGTGCTAGCCTCACCTCACTCCACCCCCTTCTCCGGTGGGTAAGTGCGCCACCTTGCCCACTTTGCTGAGACTTCACCTTATTATTTTAACAAACCTACAGCATGATCTGAAGTTTTAATCTATTTCTATTTGATCTTTCACCGTTAAAGAGTAACTCAAGAAGACCACTCACCCCCCATGAGAGAGTGATAAATTTAAGTTACTTTGCGTTGAAAAAATAACAGGAATAATGGTTCTTTATTTCGGTAACTCTGTTATTAATACTTCCATATCTTTTATGTGCCTTAATCTTCACAACCATCCTACTCCTTCAATGGCTGTTGCCTGCCCAGCAGAAGAGCAAGAACACAGTCTCCATCCTTATTGTTAAGATTTCATTCATTCATTTGGTCGACAGATACCCGCTGTGTAAGGTGTCATTCTAGGTACCAGAACAAAACAGGCAGAAATCTCTGCCTCTCCAGGAAATTACAGTCTAGATGGGAGAGAGAGGATATAAACAAGATAAGTAAAATATGTAATATGTTGGTGAAAAGGGCTAAGGAGGAAAAAGCAGGGAAGGGGAATGGGAGGATAGAATGTTTCTGGAGGTAGGGGAGGGGATGCAATTTTGGATAGTGTGGCTGCGGTGGTCCTCACCTAGGAGATGGTGCTCAAGTAAAGACCTGAAGGAGGTGAGGAAGCAAGCCATTTAGATACCTGGGATTACGGGCACCTGGGTGGCTTAGTGGGTTAAGTGGCTACCTTCAGCTCAGGTCATGATTCCGGGATCGAGTCCTGCATCAGGCTCCTTGCTCAGTGGGGAGCTTGCTTCTCCCTCTGTCCCCCCCCACCCACTTGTGCTCTCTCTCCTCTCTCTGTCTCAAACAAATAAATAAATAAAATCTTTAAAAAAATAGATATCTGGGATTAGAATAGTGTAGACTAGGGGGAGCAGCAAAGCAATCTGGCCAGAGCAGAGTGAACCAAGGGGCAAGCATTAGGAGAGAAGGTCAGAGAAGTGGACAGTAGGGGGAGAAGAGCCAATGTATAGGGCCTCGTGGGTCATGGAGGGATTTTTTTTTTTTTAAGTAGGCTCCACACCTAGTGTGGAGCCCAACACAGGGCTTGAACTCACAACCCCAAGACCAAGACCCGAGCTGAGGTCAAGAGTTGGACACAGCCGACTGAGCTACCCAGGTACCCCGGTCATGGAAGGACTTTGTGCTTTACTCTGGATGAGCTGGGAAGGGTTTTGGGCGGAGGGGTGACGTGATCTGCCTTACGGTCACAGGGTCATTTTGGTCACAGTGTTGAGAACAGACTGATAGTAGCAAGGGCAGAAGCAGGGAGATCGCTGGGGTCATTGCTACAATTCAGGTGAGAGATGATTATTGGACTAGAATGATTTCAGGGGAGGAGGTGCAGAGTGACTGGATTTTGGATAGATTTTGAGGACACAGTTGTCAGGACTTGCCTACCGAATCAGAGGCTGGGTGTTCAGGAGATACTGGACAAGGAGGACTCCAAGGTGTCTGGCCTGAGCAGCTGGAAGAATAGTTTGCCATTTACTGGAAAGGGTGGAGGAGTAGGTTTGGACAGGTGCTGAGGATCAGGACTGAGTCCAAGATGCCCATCAGACATCCAAGTGGAAATGTCAAGTAGTCAATTTCCTATCGTTTGGGATACAGGAGAAAGCCCTGGCCTAAAGATATTAAAAGTCAAAGCATCTCCATACACCTGGCAAGGGAGTGACTACAGATAGAAAAGAGAAGACATCAAGGACTGAACTCTGGGGCACTTCAGTTAGTGGCTGGGGGAGAGGGGGAGCAGCCAGCGAAGAGTCCCAAGTATACGGGATGAAGAAACCCAGGAGCGAGGGGTGTGTTGGAAGCCCGGTGGAGAAGGTATTTAAAGAAGGAAGACGTGATCAGATGGTGTCAGTCTTTGCTGGCTGATCAGGTCAGTTGAGGGATGAGAATGGACCGTTGAATTTAGCAACGTGGACTCAGCATTAGTGTCCCTTGTAAGAGAAGTCTCATGAAGCAATGGAAACCAACGAATATACACGCTGTCTTGGGAGTCTCGTGATAAAGGGAAGGTGAGAAATGGATTGATAGCCTGCTATGAACTGAATTGTGTTTCTCCCCGCAGTTTTTTTTCTCTCTCTGTCTGCCTTCTGAGGTTATAGCAAGAAGGCAGCTATCTGCAAGCCAGACACAGGGCTCACCAGAACCCAATCATGCTGGCACCCTGTCCGACTTCCAGTCCCTAGAACTGTGAGAAATAAATGTCTCTTGTTTGAGCCACCCAGTGGTATTTGTTACAGCAGCCTGAGTTGACTTAGACAATGCTCAAACAGGAGATGGGTTTGAGAAGCTTCTCTTGAAGAGAGAGAAGTAACAGCATGTTGTATGCTCGCATGAGTGATCCAATGGAGAGAAATTGATGATGCAGGAGGGGGGCCGTGAATTGCTGAAGCAGTGCTTTAAGCGACTGGGAGGGGTTGGGATCTATTGCATATTTCAAGGAATTGGCCTGAGCTAGGAGCAAGGACATTTGAGCTGTTACAATAAGAGAGAAGGTAACCTGTATGACCCAGGTGTCGGCAGGTGGACAGGTGTGCTTGTGGGAGCTTGTAGAGAAGTCCCTTTCTGATTGCTTCAGTTTCTGTCCTTGTAATAGGAAGAAGGAGAAGGAGAAGGAAGGAGGAAGTAGCAAGAAGAGAAAGTGAAATCGTTGTCTAGGGTCAGGGAGAGTGACTGGACCATGGAAATAGGGTGCTTGCCAGGCAGCAGGAAGGATGCCCTTGAGACCAGTCAGCAGGTCTGTGTATTCTTCTCTCCGCATTCCGTTGCACAGGAGGCACACGGAGTAGGCAGAGTTGGATCAGTCTAACCAGGGACGTGGTTGAGCCAAGCAAGAAACAGGTACAAGAGTTGAGGATGTACCGTAGGTTTGCAGATGTGTGCTATGGTGTTTGACTATGGAATTTAAATAGGTTAAAAGGGGAAGTGAGGGACTTTGAAAAGACGGGGACCCTTGCATGGTAGTTCCGGGGTCAGAGTGAGGGCAAAGTTTGGCTGGAGCTGGGGCACTAGAGAGAGTGAGCTGGAAAGATAGGAGACAGTGATTGGGGACTGGAATTATGATGAGTGCATCAAGTCTAGAATGTAACCCAAAGTGGTGGCTGAGGTGGGGTGGTGGACAGCGTCCTTGGAGGAGATGAGGCCAGAAAACTGGCCTGGGCATTGGAAGATTTCTGCACAGGGAGATTGACATCACCACCAGCTGTGACAGCGCGGGGAGCCGGTGAGTCAGGAGCTAAAGCTCCAGGGACAGAGGTAGGTGGCTGGGGTCCCTGGATGACCTGCACGGCTGGAGTGAGGTACAGCGTGATGAGAGTCAAGCTGGGAGTATTAGGGGAGAGAGAGGAGGATGGTCTGGAAGCCACAGTGAGGAGCAAGGAGCGTCTCTCCCACTGGCAAGCTCAGGAATGCAAGGGGCCAGGCAGAGAGAACAGCTGGGAAGGGATTTGGGGAAGCAGTGTTAGTGGGGAGAGCAGGGGGTCAGCTGCATGCAGGAAAAGAAAGGCCCAGGATAGGGGATTTGCTGCCCCTTGAGTCCTGGAGGACACTGCGAAGGGGAGAAGGAGTGGAATATGGGAGCAGAAAAGACGTCAGAGCCAGGCGGGGTTCAGCATCTAGTGAAATGAGGTGGCCTTAGAGGCTGGAGTCTTGGGTGACTGATCCACGAAAGGGGTAAAGGGCTTGATGAGCTTTGTTTTCATGGTTGCAAGGAGCTCGTGTTGGTAAGGTGGGGGTTGGGGGGGTCAGGGGGCGGTTTCCAAGTTCTGGGACTCTTCTGTTTTACAGAAGCGGAAGCTGACACCCGGAGACACATGTGTCTTGCCAAGTTGTTAAATGACAACAAGGAATTAAATCAAGTCTCTGACTCGGAGGCCAGTGCTTTATCCATTTCACCATAGTTGGCTTTCAGCTCAAGTCAGCCCAACCTCTTGCCATGCCTTTGTAAATACATTGGCCCTGAGATATTCCTCAGCTCAGGGCTTTGTAGATGCCGGGCCTTGACCGTGGATTTCTTTTGGAGAAGTAGACGTTATGCATTGACTCGTTTTACACATTTCTTCTGAGCCCAGAGGCACCATGAGTCAACAGCTCCTTTCTGAAACTTTGCTTGATTCTCTCTCAGAGATTATCACCAACTGCTTCCTCCTCCTCTGCCATCACCATACCCGGATTCATACGCCCGATAGACCACTTCTCATGTTGTGTTAGAATCAGTCGCCTCCTCTCCCCACCCACTGCCCAAACCAGACTGATGACTGCCTCCCCCCCAGGTGCTCTGCACAGAGTGTCAACGACTTCATCACAATTGCGTGCGGTCTTCAAGTCCAGGGATCACCCCTCCGCCCCCACGCCCAGCCTTTAAGATGGTGCCTGTTCCTTAGCTGTCATGCCCTGCTGTGTCCCTGTTGCCCTTACCATTTGACGGCCCTGGGGCCCACATATGCATGGCAAGCCAGAAGGGCCAGGAAATTACTGCCACACCGCTGAGCAGCTTTCAACCGAAGACAGAGTGGGTGTACGAAAATTACTGATTGCCAGCTCCCCCTCCCCTTGAGTGGGATAACTGAGGCATGTGCACTGAACCATTTCTTATTGTTATGAGTAAGCCCCAGTTGCTGGGGGGTCCCTTACTAGATAACACCCCTGTATTTGCCACACTGCCTCCTCTACTCCCCCACCTGCGTTTCCTGAAATTACCACCCTAATAGTAAACTTCCTGCACCTGTCTCGGGGAGTGCTTCTGGGGATCCCCGAACTGACACTGGACTTGGCCCAGAGTAGGTGCTAATAAATATTTGCTGAACGGATGTGTTGAGTGACGGGCTGAATGGATATTTAAGTTGTGTCTGTGTGTCCATAAGGAGACTAAGCTCCTCGTAGGCAGAGATTACCTGGTTCAGCCTGGTGTTCCTGCTTAATAGTGTGTCTGACTCATCCCAACAGTTCAGTAAAGGGTGAAGTGAATTAAATGACCTGAAAACAGCAGTTGGTGGAGAACAAAAGGGGCCACATAACGACTGTGGGTTTTAATGAGGAGGTAAGATTTCTTTGGGCACTGTAACAAAGAACTTTAAAAGGAAGGAGGAGTGGTGATAGCATGTATTCCTTAAAAATAAAAATAAGTTCCTTATGACCAAATAACTTCCTTGGGAGAAAGTGGTGGGTGTAGGGGAGAAAGTGGTGGGTGCAGGGGAGAAAGAAACCAGGGAAAACCTGGAGCATCATTGAGTCGAGAGCCAGATCGTGTTTCAAACGGCACATCTTCCTCCTAGCACAACAAGGTAATGCAGACCTCTCCATGGGTTATCCACTTACTTTATTTATATTGTTGATTCCTTTCTGACAGCTTGCAGAGCTCCCCTGCCAGCCACTGTCACACGATCCTGTGGAAATAGAGGGGTTCTAAAAGCTGCTGGAAGTGAGGTCCTTACTTGCCGCCATGCTATCGTGTCCTGTAATTTCTTATTTCTGCTGCTTGCTTTGTCCATGAAGGCTTTTTCTTAGTACACTAGAAACCAGTTTACTTTTGAAGCCTTTTCTTCTGAAGCCGGGGTTGTGTGTGCATATGTGTGCCTGGGTCGGGAGGGTCGTGACCCATGACGCATCGGTTCTTCGTCAACGTGGAGACTTTTGAAGTCAGATCTATTGCAGGGATCCATATAACAAGAAATGTTTCATTTATTAATTTAATTTAAAAATTATTTATTTTAGAGAGAGAGAACAGAGGGGGGAAGGGCAGAGGGAGAGAGAAACTCTAAGCAGACTCTGAGCTGAGCGCGGAGCCTGACGCAGGGCTCAGCCTCCCAACCCTGAGATCACAACCTGAGCCGAAACCCAAGAGTTGGATGCTTAACTGACTTTGCCACCCGGGGGCTCCTGATTTTTTAAAAAAGTAATCTCTACACCCAATGTGGGTCTCAAACACACAACCCTGAGATCAAGAGCCACGTGCTCCACCGACAGCCAGGCACCCCAAGAAATTTTTCCTTTAAATGAGATAATATATGTGAAAGGTCTTAGCAACAAATGCTGAATAGCAGTGCTCACTGGATTCAGATCTGAACGTCTACACCGCCGACTATCTCTGTATAGGCTCTGCTTCCCGCTATGGGTGTGAAGGGTTGAGAATGGTTTTTAATTTTTAGAGCTCTCGTTTTTCTTTTTTAAAGATTTTATTGATTCATTTGTCAGAGAGAGAGAGAGGGAGGGAGCGAGCGCACAAGCAGGGGGAGCGGCAGGCAGAGGGAGAAGCTGACTCCCTGCCGAGGAGGGAGCCCGATGCGGGGCTTGATTCCAGGACCCTGGGATCATGACCTGAGCTGAAGGCAGACGCTTAACCGACTGAGCCTCCCAGGGGTCCCTACAGCTGTACTTTCCAAGAATGATTTGCTTCTTTCTAAAGGTATTTCTTTGTATTATAGAGTACGTTTCTTCACTGTTGTACATACAATGCAGAAGTCTAGTTTTGTAGAATTAACTTAGTTTAACCTGATACATGAGTTAGAAAAGAGCAGATCCAGTTCTTTGGGAAAAGTTGTGCCATTTTTCTAGCTTGCTTTTAATGCAGTAAAATATTTCCAAATATAAATAACAGTTCAAAAGGACATCAGAATATAATGGACCATGGACATTGAAGACGTTTTGAGAAGTAATATGGAAAAAATATTGTGGTGGCTTCATTAGTTTGGGGTCTGATCTTTTTCACTATCTTACTGACCTGTTTGGGGACAGGGTGATTTAATTTAAAAAAAAAAAAAAAGGTGGTTTGAGGCTAAACAGTACATTTTGAGCCCATTGTAGGAGTCTGGGAGACGCCAAATAATATTCCAGAAACAACTCTGCTCCCTTCCTCCTGCCCTGTTCCCCACGTCAGGGTGATGCCCAAGAGCACTGGGCACTTAGTCACATGAAATCCCTTGTTATTTGAGGGCACGAGCTCTCATTTCCCTCCATCCACCCGCAGCCAAGCAGAGCCCTGCCCGCCCTGATGTCCTGCGTCGGCTCTTCATGCCCTTGGCTTGAGGCCCATAGATTGCAGTGGAAATGTTAAGGACTCTGGGAAAGGTGACCCATTTAAGCTGCATCCTATATTAAGTTCATCAGTCCTTTCTTGAGAGCAGATGTGAATGGGGAGAGGGGAGCCATTACTAAGTGGTTCAAGGTCTCAGAACTCAGCAGCGGGTTTGCCAAGAGCCAGCCTCGCACCCAAGTTGTTCTCGGCCATGGCCATGTGGATCGGCTGTTCGCACTGAAGCCACAGAAGAGTGGCGCCTCTTGTCTCCTACTTCTGGAAATGGTGATTTCCCTAGGAGTAGATGGCAAAGAGAACAGGGATGAACGGGGCAGGCGAAGATGCCCACGGCAAGAATGCTGGAGCCGTGAACGAGGGCAGAGGAGGGGCTGGTCGTGCAGATGTGCTCCTGGCCTGTCCCGGCCCTCAGCCCGGAGCTGGACGCCGGCCCGGTCAGAGCCCACACCTGTCTAACTGCTAGGTGTAGAGCCTTTTCGGCTCCGCTTTAACCCATTCCGTTCTTCATTTATTGAAGGCTTCAGTTGGAATGAGCCAGGCCCAAAGATTTACCTTTGGAGAAGAGAGATGAAGTTCTGGTAAGATTTCCTAGGTGTCTGTGAATCTGCTTGAGGCTGAGCTGTCTCCGTCCACCTGTGGTTGGTATCTCCAGAAACGACTGAATTCTTTTCTTCCCATTTAGAAGTTTAACTGTTCGTCTGTGGCCTCATGTTGGGATTTGAAAGCCAGACGTTTCTGCTGCTTCTCATTTCTCTAGGTCACTTTTCTGTTGCAAAGCCATTTTTCTCATCAGGTGGTACAAACCTCCATAAGCTGCCCTCCCTTGCTCAGTGGAGTGTGTGTGCCCTGGCGATGCCAGCCCCCCCCCCCCCCCCCCCCCCCCCGCGTGTGGATGGCTCTGGAGAGTTCTCAGAGCAGATCTGCATATATTACCGTATCCCGTGATGTCGTCCTGGGCTGTTGCTTCTGCCCTGAGTGTTTACTCACCATTCTCACCAACTGGGATACTTTTCTTTCTTTCTTTTCCTACCTTTTGAGGATGCTAATACAGGGTTTGCTTTCTTTCTCCTTTTATATTCTTTTCCCCGGGGGCTGTAAGTGGCAAAGGAGAAAAGCCAGTATAAATGATTCTGTTTTCTGATGGCCAAGTGAAGATATCCTGAATGCTCTTTATAAGTCATCCCTGAGAATCATGCTCCAGTTCCTCGGGTTCGTGCTGTCCACAGAAGTACTGAAAACAGTGTATCTTAATGATTACACCTGCCCGCTTTTGTTAAATAGAAGGAACATCTGGAATGGGGGGAAACTGCAACTTAGATCCATACAGTAGTTTCGGGGTTTTGGTTTCTTTGTTTCCTCGCGTTTTTGTATTGACATTATTCATCCCCCCAGTGGAGCAATAGTAACTTTTTCATCAGCATCTTTGGTGTTCTCGGAATTATCTGGTTGTAGCACATTGCTTACAGAGTGGAAGGCGCTGAGGTTAAAGCCTATATAGAAGATGGTTTTGAAATTTTTTGAAAGATTTTCTTTAGAGCCTTTTAAAGACTCTTTTAAGGCTTCCTAATAAGACCAACCACGTAATTCCCTGAACTCACTTCTCATTGCCCTTCCCATCCCATTTCTGGTCTCCATGGTTCCAAATCTGTCTCCCTGTGGCTTCTGAACAATTCAGCAAACATCAGGTGCCCGTCGTGCACCAGGCACTGTTCTAGGGGCTGGAGATAGAGGAGCGAACCGAGAGACAAACAATGCTCATGGATGGCTGTATCTCTTGGGGTCAGAGAAGACACACCAAGGAAGTCTTCTGCATGGAAGCCCTACAGATACCTGAACGCTGAACTCCGGGTCCTCCAAGTCTTCACTTCAAGCTAACACTCCCAGTTTACCAGTATGATACAGGCATAGGTCCTTTCGCCGTAGGGACCAGTTGTCTTTGGCTGCACTCTACATTTGTTTGATACCAAATTGATTTTTAGTAGATTGATTTTTTTTTAAGATTTTTTTTGTTATTATAAAGGCAATATGCACTTGGAGACATTTTGGAAAACACAGTTAAGTATAAAATAGGGAATCCCCCATCATCCCATTACCCACTGTTAAAATGTTGGTATATTTCCTTCTAGTCTTCTCTAACTTATATTTATCACTTTGCGTCTTGTTTTTTTTTCCACTTAACATTGGCATTTTTACATTCATTATATTCATAAAAATCATTTAAGTGGTTACATCATTTTCCGACGAACTTTTATCTTTTTTGTTGTTGTTGTTAAGTAATCTCTGTGCCTAACGTGGGGCTGGTACTCACGACCCCGAGATCAAGAGTCGCAGGCTCTACTGCCTGAGCCAGCCAGGCGCCCCTCCAGACAGACCTGTAAAGGTCAAGTCCTGAGAGACTAGTAAGGGTTCCTTAGGTGGGCTGCACTGCTTCCATTTCGTGACGTCTCCAGCCTCCTCACCCACCACACTTTGAGTAATACGAGGGCTACAGGGAAGGAAGGTACGGGGCTGTATTATCTATCCCCTGTGGATTCTTTCTAACTTGGATTATTCTCGATATACTGCTTTTCTTGTTTTTCCTCTGTCCATTCTTTTGTGTTTCCTCATAATCGTGCTCTGCCCATTTGTGTGGAGTGTGGCATTGACTGGCTTTCTCGTTACTACAGGATTTCCGGTGCCATTTTCAAGGCTGTCTTCTGCTGGGTTCAGTCTTGAGGAGTCGGCTGGAGCCAGTTCTTCTGGTGGGACTAGACTGGGGCCAGCACAGAGCTCACTCTTGTCCTTCAATTGCAGGCCTTCAGCTGAACCAGAAGGCACTCACCACCTTCCCAGATGTGGTGCTCGTGCGGGTGCCCACCCCCTCCGTGCAGTCGGACAGCGACATCACGGTCCTGCGCCACCTGGAGAAGCTGGGCTGCCGCCTCGTCAACCGCCCCCAGAGCATTTTAAACTGCGTCAACAAGTTCTGGACTTTCCAGGAGCTGGCTGGACATGGGGTTCCCATGCCAGACACCTTCTCCTACGGTGAGTGTCCTTGGGATTGGCCCGGACCTTTCCAAACCGCCTGCCTCTCTCTCTTGTCTCCCCCCAAAGCGCTCTAGTGTCTGGTTGGTTCTCACTGGGAACTTGTCCATCTTAGGTGATTCGGCATCTCTCGAGTCTTTAACGCGGACGCTCCCTCCATCGGTAACTCACTGATGCCGTGTGTGTGCGGTCCGCACTGTGCACCGCTGCCATCCTGGGTCCTGGGCTAGAGCAGTAAGCGAGAGCGTCCTGCCCCGAAGGCGCTCCCGGTTCGTCAGAGGTGGAGGCAGCAAGTGAACAGGCAGCGTCAGGGCAGCGTGCTGAGCGTCACGATAGTTAGCGCGTGGTGGTATCGGACACACGGACGGCTCCACGTGCACTCAGGAGACATCGAGGGAGGTTTCCTGAAAGAGAGGATAGCTCAGCTCAGCCGAAGTCATCCAGCGGAAGCAGCGGGGACAGGGCAGTAACCCAGGCAGAGAGCAGAATGTCGATCGACCTGGAGTCAAGTGAGACCTGACGGATGGGTGGTATTTTGAGTAGTTTGCAGGTATTTGGGAGACGGAGTCGAGATGTAAGAGTAGCTTATGCAGTACGGGGAGTAGACGAGTGTGAATCCGGAGGCTGACAGGGCCTCACGCAAGGGGGTGGCCTGACCGGCGTGCAGAATATCACGTCGGCTGCACGACCAAGAAGGAATCAGACGGGCAGAGTAGAGACAAGGTGTGTGGCGGTAGGCTTTTTAAACTACCCAGTGACGGTCTAAACGAAGGGGCCGTAGTAGGAATGAAGATAAGCGAACAGATCCAGGAATTACGAAGGAGATCGCAGCAACAGGACGTGACGATTGGCTGGATATGAGGGCTGTGGACGGAATATATCAACATGCGGGTTCTGGTGTGGGCAGCCAGGTGGGAAAGCAAACATTCACTGAGGCTGGAAACACGGGAGAGGAGACGCAGGTTGGTGGGTAGAGGGCGAGGGTCATCGGGCAGAGATGATTTCAGTTCGGGGCCCATTCCTTCTGAGGCGTCTGTGGTATAAGCAAGTAAGAGTGTTCTGTAGGCGGCAGATAAGTGGATCTGGAGCTCCCGAGGGAGCTGGGGAAGTCTAGGGAAGCGGATTTGGAAACCGTTGTTACGTTAACTGGAAGTCACAAGAATGGATGAGATCGCTCGGGGAGAATATATAGAATGAAGACAGGGCTGAACTATACGCCTCAAGTGGTAACTTCGATGTCTGTTTTACCACAATAAAAAGTAAAATTCAGTGAGAGGGTTCAAGAGGGAACCCTTCAGAGCGTGGGCCAAGGAAGAAGAATGTGTACAGGAGACCAAGCAGGAGCAGCCGGAGAGGTGAGAAGGGAAAGGAGAGATGGCAGATGCCAATGGAAAGAACATTCCAGGGAGGATGGTATGATTAAAAGTGCTGTCTGGTTCTGAAAGGACAAGTAACACAAGCGCTGAGATGTGTGTTGGGTTTAGCAACAGGGACTTGATGAATACAGCTTCAGTGGGGAGAAAAGCCACACTGTCAAGGGCGAGGGAATGAATGAATGAGAAGTGAGAAAATGCAAACCTGTTTGAGTAGCGTGATGGTAGAGATACAAGCTTGTAGATATGACCTTGTTTGTTGAAGATGGGAGAGAGCCCAGCATGTTTAAACTGGCGATGGAGGGGCGCCCAGGTGGCCCAGTCGGTTAAGCATCCGACTCTTGGTTTTGGCTCAGGTCATGATCTCCGGGTTGTGAGATCGAGCCCTACGTCGGGCTCTGCGCTCAGTGCGGAAACTCTTGAGACTGTCTCTACCTCTCCCTCTGCCTCTCCCGCTCGTGCTCTCTCTCATAAATAAATCTTTTAAAAAAATTAAATGGCGATGGAACTGGGAACTGGAAGGTTGAAGACCCATCAGAAAGAGCACACTTAATGGTGCAAGATCCCTGAGGAGGTGAGAGGGAAAGGGTTCTAAAGCACAGGTGCGGGGATGGCCTTGGATAAGAAGGACCCCTCTTTCACTGTTCTATAGGGAAGGAGAAGAGGTTAGCTAGAGAGGAGTTAAATATGTCAGTGGATGTCAGGAAGTTGGGAGTTCCCTTTTGTTTAAGGAGATAGAAGTTTATTAAATACACTGCAAGGGATCAGTGGGCAGGACAGCAGAGGAGAGACTGTGTGCCAGGAGGCAGTGGTGGGGGGCTGTGGTTAAGGGGGAGCGTGAGGGGGTGTGGGAACATTCGGAGTTTTTCTTTTTTCATTCCTGTGCCCGGTTGTAAGTAGCCCATTGGTCAGCTAGGGCTTATGGATATTTTGGGGTCACCTAACGAGTTTGTTAGTGTTCGGCCAGAGGGTCACTATGGGCCCTTCCGTTGCTCAAGCCTGTTGCCTGAAAGCAGCCTCTGCGTTCCCCCCAACAGATCGACAGCCCCCCCAACAAAATCTCCGGCATTTGGGCGAAGGTCTCGTCTTCAGTAGCTTCTTCACGCTGGAGAGGGGGGCAGGCTGTCCCTGCCTACACTGGTCGTCCATCCGGGGTTCTGTGCGGTTACAGACCAGAGCATGGTATTATGTCAACATGCAGGTCGGAGATTTGAGTGAAATTCCTTGGTGGCCAGGTCCGTGGGATTTAGGGGGAGGGGATCCTCCAGTGGTAGGTGCTGGGATCCTTGTTGAATCATCATTTGTATATGTAATTGTTGGGTTTACGCAGACACGTAGGAACAAACGCTTTTTGTCTGAGATCAAGATGGCAGCCGGATGCGAGGGAACAAAGAAGAAAAGTGGGGGCCTGCAAGAAGCAAGGTGGCGGAGAGTCAGCATCAGGAAAGGGTCCCAGCCGAGTCTCTAGCATGTGTGGATTCACTCTGGACGAGCTTCCACTGCCAGACGTGCCTCGGGTTGGAGGCCTCATGGGGACGGAGTGGGAGAGGAGAGGAAAAGGGTCCTTTGTCCTCACAGGCCCTGGGCAGTCTGACCTGTTCACCCTCAGACCTTCAGACCACATGGGGAGCTGCCCTGGCCAGAGACCTTCAGCTGTCTGAGGAAGACTGAGGTTAGCCCGCCGAAGGGCCTAAAAGAGAGAGGAGATGGAGGGAAGGATCCGTCCGAAGGGCAGGAGGGGAAATCCCTCACCCTTTCGGGCAAGGGCAGTCTGGCGGGTTCCCCCTGGGGCTTCGGATCCTCACCGAGGAGTAACCTCCCCCGGAGGTCATCGGTACCCCAAGGAGTACTGGAGTCTCTCCCCTGAGGGATCTCAGAGAATCCGGGGAGAGTCCTGGCCCACCGAATGTGGGGCATCTGAATCAGACGGGGCCGGGGGCCCGGGCTGTGGAAGGACCCCCCGGGCACAACAGAGCAGATAGGAGTTTATTGAGTGCGGTGCAAGGGAGCTGCGGGCGGGACGGCAAAGGGGAGACTGGCTGCGGGAGTTCTCTTCGTTCTGTTGTTTTAAGGATTTATGTATTTGAGAGAGAGAGGGAGTAGGGGGAGGGCCGGAGGGGGAGAAGCTCAAGCAGACTGGCCGCTGAGCGCTGAGTGCGGAGCCCGAGCTGTCAGGACCCCTGAGATCTCAGCCTGAGACGCTTAGCTGCCTGAGCCACCAGGCGCCCCAGGAGTCCCCTTCTGATAAAGTGCGCTCTTTGTGCAGATGCGCCGATCGTGGACACGGCCTCGTCATGGTTTTGTTTTCATCGTTCACGCTTTGCTGAACGCCGGCCATTTCACCGGACAGAACTCCTGCCCCCTGCGGGGCCGTTAGGAGGGTTGCATGAGCTAGAGCGCGTGGGGCCCTTGCCACGTTCACGTTCTTGGTCAGTGTTGGTTTCCTTATCTCTCTACTCCCACGGAAGTTCACGTCTGGGTGGAATGGGTTTGAATTGCTTTAATCAGAGGAACAGGAGGCCTTGAAGGAATTTGCCCAGAGGGGCCGTGCTGGGTGACCACTCCCGAGCATCAGCCTGACCTTCACTGACTTCACCTTCTCTTCGCAGGTGGGCACGAAGACTTTTCCAAGATGATTGATGAGGCTGAGCCCCTGGGCTACCCGGTCGTGGTGAAGAGCACACGGGGACACCGGGGTCAGTGCTGCTTCTCCTTGGCTTGTGTGAGGGCCGCACCCCTGCCGGCCTCATCAGGCACGGCCGAGCGCTGCTCAGAGAGGTGGAGCGCCCCCTCGCAGGGCCCGTGGTGCCGTCCGTGCCTCTGTCCCCTCCTCGCTGTCCCCACTGTCCTTGCTGCAGCAGACCCTTCTCGTTCACTCCCTGGACTCGGCAGCAGACTCCTGACTCGACTCTGACTGGTCTCCCTAACCCCAGTGCCAGCGCGTCCTCTCTTCTTAGGGCGTCATCTCTCTGAAACATCTCTTCTTGTCACTCCCTCAATAACAAGCACTTCCAAGGGCCTCGTTGCCTCTTAGACAAAGTCTGGATTCCTCGCTGTAGCACCGAAGGCCCTGAAGCTTCACCCTTCCTTCGCAGCCTTCTCCGGCCACGTGCACCCTCCATAGGCCGCTGCAGACTGCTTCTCCTTTGCTAGCTAGACCACGTACTTTCTTTTCTTTAAAACTGCTGTCCTCTTCCCTTTGCTAGCAACGCCATCTTCCTCTGGCCTCTAGTGAACCTCTGTTCACCCGTAGAGGCCAGCTGGCCTCTGCCTCCACTGTTGTTTCTTTCCCCTCCACATCCCTGGTCCCCCTCCCTCTCTGCCAGCTCTTCCTTTGTGTCTCCGTGGCGCTTTGTCCACGCCTCTAGCACAGCTCTACCCTTTATGACAGTTACCCAAGTGGATGTCCCTCTCCCCCCGGCTGGCTGGGAGCTGCTCAGGGGTGGGAACCCGGCCCCGGCCCCTCTGTCCCAGGGACCTGCTGCAGCTCTCGGTGTGGAGTGGGGACGGGTAACGGAGCGGAGCACGCATGCTGCAGGAAGTTCTCCTGCAGCGTGGGGGCGGGTACCCCTGACGGGACCCAGGGGTGACACTTCCACGCTCAGGGCATCTGCAGTGAGGGGAGGCCCCCAAAACAGACATGCGCTGAGCAGGTCCTGTGCTGTAGGGACTGGGCAGTGAGCTGAGCTAGCCTCGGTCACTGCTCTCCAGGCGCTGCAATGTGCAGGGAGCAGAGATGCTTGAGTCGCAGGGTGACAACCTCCATGGCAGGCTCGTCCAGCCTGTTCGCACCTGACAGAGGGGGCCGGCTTGGCCACAGGGCAGGGAAGGCCTCCCTGGAGGACAAGGAGACTGAAGTTGGAGTGTGGAATTCAAACTGGAGGAAGTGAGTAAGCAAACATACGGAAGCAGGTGTGAGCAAAGCAACCTGGGAGCCAAGGGGTCCTGTTGAGAAGGAGGAATGAGTTTGGGGGGCAGGCTGGGGCCCTTAATGCTGTTCAGATAGATACGCTACGGTGCTAAAGTTCAGCATCTAATTTTTTTTTTACTGTGCTAAAATATATATAATTGAGAATTCAACTAATATTTACTGAGTGCCAGGCACTGTTGTAGGCTCTGGGGATACAGAAAGGAACAAGAGGAAAACTCCTGTCCTCAAGGAGCTCACATTGTAGGAAGGTAAGACAGACAATAAATGGAAATTAAATAAAATATTTGGTATTTTCAAACGTTTTAAAAATTGAGATGTAGGGGCGCCTGCGTGGCTAAGTTGGTTAAGCATCTGACTCAATTTCAGCTCAGGTCACGTTCTCAGGGTCGTGAGATCAAGCCCTAGGTCGGGCTCCGTGCTGAGCGTGCAGCCTGCTTAGGAGTCTCTCTCTCCCTCTCCACTCCCCCCACTCCTGCTTGCATGCTCTCTCTCTAAAAATATAAAAATAAAAAAATTTAAAAATTGAGATGTAATTCACATAAACAGTTCACCATTTTTAAGTGTACAATTTAGTGGATTTTAGTATATTTACTACTGTATACAACCATAGCTGTTACCTAATTTCAGCACATTTCCATCCCGAAAAGAAACCCTGTACCTATTAGGGGTCAATCACAACTGTCTCCTCTAGACTCTGGCAACTGCTAATCTACTTTCTATTTCTATGGATTTGCCTCTTTTGGCCATTTCATATCAATGGAGTCATCCCCTAGGTGACCTTTTGTGTCTGACTCCTTTGACTTAGCAGGGTGTTCTCACGGGCCATCCCTGTGGATCCGTACTTCAGTGCTTCTGATCCCTCAGTAATAGTCCGTTGTGTGCGGAGCCCACGTTTTGTTTATCTGCTCACCAGCCGATGGGCATCTGAGTTGTTTCCACGTTGTGGCTGTTGGGACTAATGCTGCTGTGGACATGTGTGTACAGGTTTCTACGTGGACATACGTTTTCATTTCTCTTGGGTATCTACCTAAGCCTGGAATTGCGGAGTCAGATGGTAACTCTATGTTTAACTTCAGAGGAACTGCCAAACTGTTTTCCACAACGGTTATGTCCTTTTACAGGCCCTCCAGCAGTGCGCGAGGATTCTGATTTCTCCTCCTCCTCCCTGATCTTGTTTTATTCATTCACTCATTTAGGATTAAATTTTTTTTTTTGAGCACTAAGTAAAACTTTTTGATTGTATGTATTAATTTGAACGTTTGTAGCCTGAAAAGTGGGCAGGCCTAACTCTTAGAATATACATATATGAATGTCCCCTTTGCCTTGACAAACTAGGCTAATAGTCACCAGACTTCCACCATAAAAGCAAGCCACAAGCCAAAATACATGTTTCCCAAGCATCAGTAATGTAGAGGCCCACTTTACTTATTTATTTTTAAATGAATTTTTAAAATATTTTTTGCGGTCTAATTGATACACAGCATAAGGATTCGACATTTGTATACGTTGCAAGCTGCTCGGCACAGTAAGTCTAGGTAACATCCATCACCGTACAGAGTTTTTTTCTTATGACGAGAACTTGTAGCAACTTGCGAATATGAGATTTGTTTCTGTTACCACCATCCCCGTGGGTGTAAGGAGGCATCTTGTCGTGGTTTCGCTGTCTCCCTGACGATGAGTGATGTTGAGCGTCTTTTCATGTGCGTATTGGGCATTTGTAGATCTTTGGACAGCTGTCTATTCAAATCCTTTGCCCACTTTTCATTTGGGTGATTGGTGTTTTTATTACTGAGGTTTTTTTTTTCTTTTTAAAGGTTTATGTATTTATTTTGGTGGGGGAGGGGCGGAGGGAGAGAGAATCCTAAGCAGGCTCCACGCTGAGTGCAGAACCCTGAGCTCGGTCCCAAAACCCTGAGATCACGATCTGAGCCAAAGCCAGGAAGAGTTGGATGCCCCTTTTTATTGCCGAGTTTTTAAGAGTTCACAACATACGAACATAATTTGAACATGTTTTTTCCCCACCGTGTAGGCCGTCTTTTTACTTTCTTGATAGTGTCCTTGGACGTACAGAAGGTTTTGATGCCGATGGACTTCAGTTCATCTGTTTTTTCCTTTGGTGGCTTGTGCTTTTAGAGGTCATTTTGTGGCTACCTAATCCAAGGTCACACAGATTCACACTTGTGTTTCCCTGTAAACGTGTTTATAGTTTTAGCTCCTACCTTTGGGTCTTTGATCCATTTTGAGCTGATTTTTGAATATGGTGTGATGAAGGAGCCCAACTTCCTTCTTTCGCACGTGGATATCCAGTGTTCCCGGTAGTATTTGTTGAAGACGATTCTTCCCTCCGTGGGATGCTTTTGTAAGTCTTGTCATAAAGCACCTGACGATCCGTGTGAGGGTTTGCTCCGGGCTCTCAGTTCTGTTCTGTTGATCCGGACGTCTGTCACCGTAGGGCAGGCCACACCCTCTTCATTACTGTAATAATGAAGTAAGTTACTGTTGCAAGCTCATTACTACAGTAACTTACAGTGACTTACTGCAGTAAGTTTTGTCATTGGGAAGTTGGGCTCCAACTTTGTCCTTTCTTCTTTTCTTCTAGATTGTGTTGAATATTTGGGATCCTTCCTTTCCACATGAATTTTAGGATCAGCTTGTCAACTTCTGCAAAAAAGGAAGTTGGACTTTGGTGGGGACTGTGTTGACTCCATAGAGCAGTTGGGGGGTGTTGCTATCTTGACAGTATTACGTCCTCTGGCCCCTGAACAGGGGTGTCTTTCCATTTGTTTAGCTCTTTAATTTCTCTGAAAAATGTTTTGTAGTTTTCAGTGATAAGTCTTATACTTCTTTGGTTAAATTTATTCCTAATTTTTTTGTTCCTTTTGATACTCTGGTAAATGAGATTGTGTTCTTAATTTCATTTTCAGTTGTTCATTGCTAGTGTAACACGTAGTATCTTAGGGAAAAATGGATTGAGAGTAAACGAATTGTAGCGGCATTTAGACTCTAGTATATGGAAATAAATCTAAAGAAGGCATTGGAATGGTACGGGCTGTGCCCTTGAGAAAGTTACTAATCTTATAGACCTTTATTTCCCTCTCCTGTAAAACAAAAATAACTATCCTGTCCTAATGGCTTCATCGGGCTAGTAGGAAGTGTAAATGAACTCATAAAAGAAGTGTGTTTGGCACAGAGTATGATTAATCTTGGTCCTCTTTCCCACCCCCTCCCCCCTTTTCCTCTGTGCCTAAAGACTGTAGCTCCTTCAGTAACTGCAGACTAGGCCCCGTATTAGAACCTGCCACCTGCAAGGCACCAAGGCCCTGTATCTAGCCCCCATCTCTGCTGAAAATCCTACCTAATGTCCAGGGAACCCCCAGTGCCTATACTTGAATCCCAGCCATCTGCAGTCAGATGCCAGATCTCCTGGTGCCTGATGTCCAGTGATGGCAACGAGTTGGAGGTTACTTCTCAGTCTTCTGTGCCGCTAGGGGCTGATGTCCATCACTCTTTTTATTAAGACTTCAGAAGGGTCCCACTCCTTCAGTGTGGTGACACAGATCTTAGGAAAACCATCTCTTTGTTCCATATTTACTAACAAGGCTCAGACTGGGTGTGCTCTTGTCCGATTGGCAGAGCAAACCCATCAGGGACTCTGCTCAGATCTGTCAGCTAATACGCAAATGGAAAAGCAGAGGCCAACTAATTATAAAAGCATTGGTGATTCAAGCAGCAAATAAAGGATTTGGAGTCAAGAAGGAACGCTTTCCCTAGATTGCAATAGAAGTATGGATAATTTCTTTTAGAATTAAATAGGTATAGCTAGATCATAAGTTTCCTGTGTTTAAAAGGAGGAGGGGGTCTGTCAGTGGTTCCCTCTTTGACCTCCCAGGGCACTTGCATAGACCTGTCTTCACGCTCTATCCTGCTGTATTACAGTTACCTTTTGTGGGTCTCTGTCTACCTAGCCTTGGAATTCCTCCAAAATGTGTTTAGTTAATTATGTTCTGTAAACGTGGACTGACGCCTGCTTTGTACTCCGAGTCAGTGTGAGATCTGGGGTACTAACAAAGTGGGGTAGGGACGGACTCCGCCTAATCAGCATCCCGGGGTGATAGGACTTGCGGCCTGCTTTTGGAACTGAGTTGACTAGATCCTTAGGTTTTTATCGTGGCCTCTTCTCTGTGTTTCTGGAATACAATGTTATTTCATCCTGAAAATAGAGTTGTTGTGGAGGGAGAGGGACCTGAGTAAAACCAAGAGAAAATAAGGTTTGAGGCCATGATAAGAAGCGAGAGTCTGGTCAGAGAAACAGAAGGCGCGGAGGTAAGGCACGTTCAGAAAGAATCGACAGCCGTGTGGGACAGGGAGGTGGGAGGGCGAGGACCCGGCTCAGAGGCTTCCCTAACCACTCCTCTTGCTCTTGTCTTTCATCTTAAAGGAAAAGCTGTTTTTCTTGCAAGAGATAAGCATCACCTCTCAGACATCTGCCATCTGATCCGCCATGATGTGCCCTACCTGTTCCAGAAGTATGTGAAGGAGTCACACGGCAAAGATATCCGGGTGGTGGTGGTCGGGGGCCGGGTGATAGGCTCTATGCTTCGCTGCTCCACGGACGGCCGGATGCAGAGCAACTGCTCTCTCGGTAAGGTCGAAAAGCTCACACTCCGTTTCTCCGTGAGGGACTTTTCATTAGGATGCTTGCACCCATTCAGTAAATGTCGATCGATCCCTCCTATCTTGTCAAGTCCTCTGCGAGGCACCAGGATCACAGATAAGAATGAGAAACAAGCCCTGTCCTGTCACAGCAAGCAGCCCAGGAAAGGGACAGACGGGTGTAGGTGCCGTGACGGAGGTCAGGCCTGGGTGTCAGGCCACTGAGACCGAACCCTGACTCGTAGGCGTTGGGCCTCAGCAGTCCGGTGTAAAGCAGGGAGCGGCATGGGGATCCGTGTTTGAGAAGAGCCGACACGTGGGTGCAGGAGGGATTGAAGGCATGAGGCATCCGGAAGACTCTCAGTCGCTCTGGCGAGGGGATGAGCGCGTACGGTAGGGCAGCGGCAGAAGGCAGAGCATACCTGCTTTTGCGTCGTTAACTGAAGGCTGTGTTTTTCTTACGTGTATGATAGAAGCTGCAGTTCATGTTCGGATCAGATGCGTAAGTCCATCCCGTGAGCCGGGGTTAACCTCGTGTTCTGTTCCGGGGAATGGAGCTGTTGCAGGAGGGATAGACATTCTTGTCCCCGTCACAGAAGGTTATTGTCACCCTCATTGAATGAGCGTGTATGTTGTTAATATGAAAACAAATGCCCACGGTTATATCCTAAATGGCCCTGTGAGTGTCCCGAGGCTAGTGACTAATAAAGAGGCTGAGACACAGTTCGGTCCTTCCTTCACCAACACCGGTCGAGCAGTCGCCGCGAGCGGACTCGATCGAGTGCGACTAACGGGAGAGTCCCTGCCCTGGGACAGCTTACCGTCCCGCAGAGGACAAGACGCGAAAGCAGATCAACTCTTTTATAGCCTTTGCCTTGTACATTCTAACAGGTGGAGAAGGGACAGTGTTAAGGTGAAGGCATTAGTTGTTGGACCTGAGAATACAGGTCTTAAGTCTTTCCAAGGAGACTCTTATCCTGAGGTCTTAGCTCTGTCGTGGCTAAGGGCAGGCAGACGCTCTGTCTTTGGCATACGATTTTGTCTCATAAGCCTTTCCATCTCCCTCTTAGTAAAACATAATGTTAATTTTTTTTTTACAGATTTATTTATTTGGGGGGGGGTGCAGAGGGAGAGAGAGAGTCCCAAACAGACTCTGGGCTGAGCATGGAGCCTGACACGGGGCTCAGTCCCACGACCCTGAGATCATGACCTGAGCTGAAATCAAGAGTCAGACACTTAACCGACTGAGTCTCCCAGGTGCCCCAACACAATGTTAATTTTGCTTTTTCTGTACAAAAGGAATCCATTCTCATGTAGAAAATTTGGAAAACATAGCAAAGTCCTAATGAAAAAGATGTTTATCATTAAAAAATATTTATCATTAATCCCACCCTTTAAAGACAGGCATTGTTAACATTTCTGTATTGTCCTTTCCAGCAGTACCTTTTTGCACGGTTGTGGTCATGCTGCACAGTCTTAAATCCTTCCAGGTATTTTTCCATGGGATCACCAGCTCTCTACGAGCATTATTATTCATGATTGTAAAATATGCTGCTTTCCTCTCTTGTGAGATATTTGTAGTTTTTCATTTACTTATCAACAAATGTTTAGGGAGTGCCTATTATGTCCCAGGATTTTGATTGTTGGGTATCTTAAATAACCCTGCCATCAACATCTTTGTGCATAAAGCTTTTTTCCATTACATAAGATTATTTCCTTAGTGGTAGGTCAGAGGAAATAAACATTTTAAAAACTCTCAGATAAGAAATGACCCTATTGTTTTTCCAAAGGGCGTCCTGATTTCCAAGCAGATCTTCTGTCAGTACTAAGAATACCTGTCACCCTGCCCCTCCTCAGCATTGCCTGTCTCTTCTTTGAAGGGTCCTTGTGTCCTTGGTGTCTGATGTCACCATTATGTCACTGTGCTTTCCCCACAGGTGGTGTGGGCGTCATGTGCCCGCTGACAGAACAAGGCAAACAGTTGGCTATCCAGGTGTCCAACATCCTGGGCATGGACTTCTGTGGCATCGATCTCCTCATCATGGACGACGGCTCCTTCGTGGTGTGTGAGGCAAACGCCAACGTCGGCTTCCTAGCCTTCGACCAGGCGTGCAATTTAGATGTGGGTGGCATCATCGCGGACTACACCATGTCCTTGCTGCCCAATAGGCAGACTGGCAAGATGGCTGTCCTCCCAGGACTGTCCAGTCCCAGGGAGAAGAAAGAGCCAGATGGCTGCGCTTCAGCTCAGGGAGTTGCAGAGAGCGTCTACGCCATCAATAATGGGTCTACCTCTAGTGAGAGTGAGCCTGAACTGGGAGAGATCCGGGATTCCTCAGTGAGCACGATGGGGGGCCCGCCCCCCATGCTGCCAGAACCCGGCTACAACATTAACAACAGGATTGCTTCAGAATTAAAACTTAAGTGAATTCCTGCTTTTTGGCAGCATTTAAACCAAATCCTACCGCTTCCCTATAGTTTTGAGTGAATAAAATCTGGACTAATGTGATTTCATTTGCACAGAAACTAGGAATCCCATCTGGGCACTCAGCATTCTTCTAACGATGATTTAAGCAAACGGCTTAGCTTTGTGGTTTTTACAGAGACTAATTATAAAAACACTCACCAAGAGCAACATCCCGACCGATCGACTCGAGACCGATGTCTGCTGCGGGCACTTGGGTACCACGGCTGACGTTTAAGTCGCTGACTGCGTGCTGCTGCCTCTGGCTGTTACCAGCAGAGCCCGTGAACGCAGCTCCCGGCAGGAGGCACCGCCGGATGGAGGCGGGTGCAGAAGAGATGGATCGCGACTGCAGTTACGTGCTCTTCCATACGCGCGTGTGTGGGATGCTGGGAGAATACACAGTTCAGTCTCTGCTCCCCGTCAATCACCATCTTGGCCATATTTCTCTGACACTCAGGATATGGTGTTTAAGGGGGCTTCCTCATTAGCATTTTCGATGAAGCACTTTGTAGAAAGTTTGAGATGGAACGTTATTTGACTTCACTGGTTGGCAGATAGATACCCTGCTGGGGCTTTCTACAAATTGCTTTGCCACTCCGAACTTACAGACCCTGCTTCAACTAATGCCAGCCCCAGCAGCCTCTTGCACCTTTGCTGCCTTTGGCCTCAGCTGGAAATGCACTTCAGTGAGCTAGTGGCCACACACTTTATTTCTTATGCGTGCACTAGAATCGAACGCCATGAACTTTCTTGTCAGTGGACTCTGTTCATTTGTCATCCAGAAGCCGGTGGGTTTTTATCATAGAAAGCTACTGGAAGATAATCGTTTTCCCCCTTCTCTCCTAAAACTTTGTGTACTGCTTCGCTGTAGAAAGTTTTCTTGTATGTGCTGGTGTTGTGGGCCTGTTGGGTAGATAGAGCCATTGGAAACACACTATCTCATCCCCTCGACATTCTAGTCCTAGCCAGGCTCCAGAGACCTGTCCTTACCCACTTTTTCCAAACTGGGGAGACTCAGGAATTACTCATTGCACATTCAGAGGGGGTGGGGTTGGATAACGTAGAAAGGACACCAAGTGCTTTTCATTTTAACTCTTTAAGCAGTAGATGACGATCCTTCTCTTGGGTGAGATCATGGAGATGGCGTTTAATGAAGTATAATGAGAAGGAGCAAGGCTCCCTTTTTAACCAAATACACTAAAACGTGAGCACTCAAGAGTTACCATAATCTCTGTTACTTCCTTGGGAGACCACACTCTTGAGCTGGGATGTTGTATGTGCCGAGAACAGATAGGATTCCTCTTAGGAATTATCTCTGAAGCCATGCAAGGCAAGAGGCCTCACAGCCTTATAGTCAGACTTCAGTTTTCACGCCACCCTCCCCGGGGGTGGTCCCAAGCTTCATCACCTATTTTATTTATCAGATTTACCTTCTAACGCTCTTTGGCTGTTTAAAAAAAATGATCCCTCAAAACATCAATCTACCCATAAAGGACAACAGTGAGGAAGCTTTACAAGTGGACAGTTTCCAAGGAAGGCTCTAGAAACAGTGTGAGTTAAGGTCAGCTTCACTGGACTAAACACGCATCTTCCCAGCTGACTAGTTTGAAGGCAGCAGCACCCGTCCGGGTGCTTCAATTCCTGTGCTCACTCCGCTGCCGGCGTAAGATGTGCACACAGTCAAAACTATTACATTCTTCACGACACATTTAAATAGAAATTGGCTTTTAAAATATTGTGGCTAAAAGCACATCTCACCAAGTAACACTTAGACAATTGAAAAACGTTTGGCTCCACGTACTGGAGATACTGCACTAGACAACTGTAGTTTAAATGCAGCCAACACAGGGTGCATGCCACTCCGTTGTCACTCTAGTGATGTGTCTTGTACAGTTGACAAATGATTATACTTCACCTTTACGCAGCTTAGGACATTTACCTTATCTCTACCACTCAGGGTGGGTTTAGAAGGATAGTTCTCGGTCTGTTCTTGTTGGAATTGTCCAAATGCTTTCTACATAAACATCTGAACCGAGTAATGACCTTCTGGAAGCTGCATTCACACATTCCCACTGTTCAGTGGGAGCCCAGTCTCCCCACTTTATCCAAAAGGACACTAACAGGCCCTGTCCCGAGCAGAGCAGCTAGAGGATGCTTCCAGATTTGTCAGAGGGCCCGTCTTCCAGCTGCTAGTGACATCTATAGTCATTAGCACCATTGCTTGAAATCTAGCCCAGCCTGGAAGCAGAGAAAGCCGGATCACAGCTCCCGTCTCCCCGCCCTGCCACCCCCCTGGATTTCCCATACCCGCTGTGGGCCCTGTGAGCCTTGGTCATGGGTCTAGGCTACACTCATTACAGCTGCCTGCAAGGCCTGCTGGAAGGAACATGGGACACACAGCCAGTTCCTGGTTCTGGCTCTCCCCTTAAAGAGCCGACAACCTTGCACAATCAGGTAGGCTCTGCTTCTCGTTTTTCCATTCTTCCAATAGGGGACATGCCTGTTTACCTCTTGAGGGTGCTTTGAGGTTGAAGTGAGCTCATTAATGAGACTGTGCGTCACGTGGGAGGTGGTGGAAGAATTCCTCCCACATCTGGTTTTGTAAGTTTCTCATCACCCCTCCTCTGAGGGAGTCGAGGAAGAAAGAGGCCACGAATTCTTGGCATTAGCACACCAACAGTGGTAGGGGGCCTGAAAAGGGACGCAGCTTCTCAGAGGCCTTACCGCCTGAAGGAGTGAGGCTCTCAGTGTACACACACAGCCTTCTGGATGTATCGTGTATAATCTGAAACTCCTGACTCCTGTATCAACCAACAGTCTTCCTTGTGTTACAGAAATTGCAGCATCTGTGTACAGTCTTCCCATTACCTGATAGTAGCATCTTGAAACTGGTTAAAACTTGAATGCCAATAGCTCCGTCACTCAGAATATATATGATTCTGCACTTGGGAAAAATGTCTTCATGCTATCTGTCTGATTGCTGAGCGGTACGGGTTTGCGAGAATGTGGATTTGGGGCTTTAGGTCTTTAACGTCTGATAAAACAGTGTAAGTGGATTATAAGCTCTTACTATCACCATTGCAGACTCATCGCTCCCAGCTAAGGGGATTCCATGACAACTGGGGATGGGGCAAGGAGGAAAGGGAAGGAGAAAGGTCTTGGATAGTTTTATGCTGTTTCAGGGGAAGAAATACATTGGGATTTGGAATTCCAGGGGAAGGAAGAACAAATGGCTCTTCTGGGGGTTGTTTAGATGGAAGAATCATGCACACGTATGCATTAGAGGTGGGGATCTTTGACGCTCTTCTGTATAAAGAAAATAAATCCCACGGATTCTCCTCGGTCTTGGGGAAGTGGGGGAGACATGGCTCGGTGCTTCCTTAGGTCCTGATGGAAGCTGGTCTTGATGCAAGTGGAGGGGAGATGGAGGCGGCTTGCAGGGGGTTCCAGGGTCCCCTAGGTAACCTCTGGCTTTTCTGCAGAATGTCCTGTGCGGGCAGGCCTGGAGCCACAGTGCTCCGAGGGGGGGTCTAAGGAGCCACGTTGGAGTGAATCCAAAGCCAGTAGAACGGGGCACCGCAGCTTACCTCCCTTGCAGCTGCAGGTGAGGCTTCTGTTCGCTGTCAGTCTGTGCAGATGTCTGGGGACGAGCCCTGACAACAGCCGTCTTTGTCACTGTCCCTGAAGCTCGTGTCCTTCCATCTGCTGCTACAGCCTAATAGCTAAGGCTTGTGCTGTTTCTGACTTTCTCTGAGACTCGAGATCAGATCATGACTTTAAAATGCTTTTACCTGGAAGACCCCCTCTCCTCCCATCTCAGGAATATGTTGTCGGAATCCTTCCTGAAAACTACATTATGCTTCCATTCCAAGTCTCTGGCCAGACCCTGCAGCCCTTCCTTCTAAAGCACACAGCTGAGTATGACAGCTTGATGTTCCTTCCAGCTTTTCAGCGTCCTTCTCCCGGTGTGGCTCCCGTGGCACTCCCTTGGGCCCTGTGCTGGCGTCCTCCCCCAACCCCCCTACCCCCGTTTGGTAGTCTCACTGTGCCATTTCATGTTCACTGTGGCTCCGAGGCAACACTGAGAAAGTCACCCACCAAGCCAGATTTTTTTTTTAAAGATCTTATTTATTTGAGAGAGATCGAGAGAGCGCACGAGCAGCGGGGTGGGCAGAGGGA
Source organism: Ursus arctos (assembly GCF_023065955.2). Lineage (NCBI taxonomy): Eukaryota > Metazoa > Chordata > Mammalia > Carnivora > Ursidae > Ursus > Ursus arctos. The sequence continues at coordinate 72,248,291 of NW_026622786.1, read as the reverse complement.
GAGAGAGAAGCCGACTGCCCGCTGAGCAGAGACCCTGGGATCAGGATCTGAGCCGAAGGCAGACGCTTAACCGACTGAGCCACTCCGGTGCCCCATCAAGCCAGATTCGAGGACATGGGAATAACAGCCCTCCGGACATGAATTCAGTCCCCCATTTTACAGACGGATCTGAATCCCAGGGGCCACGGTCACAGCTAGTCAGCCGCAGAGCTGGGACACCGGCAGTCCGATTCCCCGTTCTGGTTTAGCACCCTGCCAGAGCTGGCTGTTCTTCCCTAGTGCTCAGCACTTGCTGTCATCCTGGACTCCCGCCTGCCCTTTCCCCCGCTGAGCCTCTGCTCTGGATCCCCATGGCGTGGATGTGCCAGCTCTGAAGGCTTCACCTCTTGGACGGCTTAAATGAGAGCCCTAGAGGCGTATGTGAGATTTCTATGGTGCAAGCTGGCATATGGCCTGCGCCTTCAGACCCTCCAAGACCATTCAGCCCCACCTCACACCATCAGTGATGGATGAGGGGGGAAGGCCCCTGCTGGGCTGGCTGAAGGCTCCCTTGGTCCCAACTTGGCTGGCGTTTCCCCACTGCGGAATGTCTTGGATGTGTGGAGGCCTTTGTGGGCCTCTGTGGAGGTCAAGGGCTCGAAGGTCCCAAACTTCTTCCATCGGGCACTCCTGCAGGGGGTCCTGATGGATGCACGTGTTCCAGCTGCAAAGAGCCACAAAGTCAAAAGTGTCCTCCCACTTGGTTCCACAGCACATTCACCTGTGGCCAGCCACTAGGCCAGATTCTTCCCTCTTGAGGCCCCTATGTCAGCCGGGGCCCGTGTAGGCCTTGAGACCCAGGCACGTCTGGTAACTGGGCCTTTGGATGTCTGTGATCTCTAAGGAGCTGACATTTTGGCAGCCAGACTTCTACCTCATTTTCAGTAATGATGGGGTCTCCTCCCTGCAGTCCATCAATGACACGAAGCTCAGTTCTCTCTCCGATTCCCACACACAACGAAATTCAAATGCGCCAGTGCGTGTGGGTGTGTGTGTGTTTTCAATGACGTGGGAGCTAACGGAAGACATTACGGCAATGCAGACGTGGTACCCCCTTTGTAAAGTGTTCTTTGGATATACCACCAAGGAACCCATCCCCTTCTACCCCACACGTACCCGTCTCCCTACTTGGGATAAACCAAATCCACTTCGCGATCTCCCCTTCTCCAGCGGGTGGCTTAGTAAAGGCATTTTCCTAAACAAAGATGGCTCCCTCAAGAGGAACTCTAGCGTCATCTCTCAAGGGGATACATTTTTCACCCGCACGACGCTACCCAGGCATCACAAACAACCAGAGTCCCCACCGTCAGGGTCTTCGCGCTCTGTGGAAGGCAGCGCGGGCTCCCGTCAGTCGTGCCAGTTTGAGTCAGACATCCTCGGTGCCAATCCCACCTCCATAACCTAGAGCTCGTGTGTCCTCGGGAGAGTCACTGAATCTTGCCAAACCTTCGTTTCTCTACCTATGAATGTGATTATTTAATAAACAGTCGTGAATGTGAAGCACTGAGCCACATGCCTCGCTTTCCGCAGCCTCCTCCCCACTGTCAGCCACAAGCAGCTCCTGCCCGTGGTCGTGGCTCCGTGCCAAGGGAGGGGAGCAGGCAGACAGCGGCTTCACGGCTGGGAGGCCGAGGAGGGCTGGCGGCTGCTCGTGCATGCCATGGTCTGGGCTTCACAGTAGGAACGTTCCGTCCGTCCTTGAGATCCTAGGATGCCGGATAGTGTGAGATCTAGAGGTCTTGGCTTAATGATGAATTTGAAGGAAAGGCTGCCTCGGACAACTGGGAGGCTGAAAGCTGGCGAGCAGCCTGACCTTGGGTGATTTAGCACCTGGTTTCTTCGGCTTTTCCTGTATGAGGTTTGCTGGCTTTGCATCAGATGGAAGGAAGAGGTGCCAGGGACTTGCATGGAATCTGTCAGACAGAGGGTGAGGGGAGTGCAGGAGGCCAGGGCTGCGCAGGGAGCTCTGAGAGCCCAGCAGCACCATCTGGACTTGGCGGGGCTGACAGCCCTGAGAGCAGAACGAAGCAGCCAGTCAAGGGGCTCATATTCCTGCTGTCCTGCGCCTGTCCTGAGGGAGGCTCCCAGCATCTCCTGTCTGGAAAGAAGGCTCATCTCCTGCGAGGGGGGCTGGGGCTCTCAGTCCCTCCGCAGGACCAACAGAGGTCTCTGGGAAGACGGGATTCGGCAGGTGGCTGGTTTGGTGTAGTCCCCCCCGGGAGGTGGTGCCCGCGTGCCACCGGGGTGCTGGAGCCCGCTCATGCTGGCCCAGGAGAGGGGATCAGCGTTTGCAGGAATTTAGTGAGCTGGCTCTGAAACACAGCCATCATTTAAAAAAAAATTAAAGTGATATCAACCTACAATGAAAGTATATTCCAAAAAATATATTAAAAACATAGGTAATAAGCACTCAAAACTCATCACTTCCCTATTATTTTACTACATTTTTCTGTTATGGATGCTCTCGGGGTTATGCTGTCGGATCCTCGAGGCGGACACGCCCTTTGACGAAAGGATGAAGGGCGTGCTGCTGTGCGTCTCTGCAAAGGCCACCGTTTGGTGACATCACGTTGGCGACTGGACATCAGCCCTGGTGGGATATGTGCTCCCCCAGAGATGGGCAGATGCCGCATATCACGTTTCTACCCTGGAGGGCTGGTTGTGACACGCCGACCAGCACACCACTGCTACCCGGTGACCGAGAAAGACATGGAGCTACGTGAGCACTGAAACCCCTCGTTCCGGGGAGGCTGGCCTGGGCGATGGATTTCTTGAAGCAGGTGTCCTGGTAGAATGTGCAGAACCGACCGAGAAAAATGCTAGAAAACGCTGCTTCTCCGCTTGTTTTGTCTTGCTTCTGTTTCCACACGTGAGACGTGTGTTTCGTTGGCTTCTCTGCTTCGGGAGTGATGTGTGAGTTCTGTCTCACTGCGGGCTGTACTTCGGCTCAGTTCCCCTTCAGGAAAGTGAATCGTTGCTTCCCCTGCCTAACTGGCAAACTGAAAATGTGCTGTGTACAAGGAATATATCTCAGCCAGGCGCTGAGAGAGCTCAGCGGTTTCTACAGCAATAACAGTGTTAACTTCTCCAACAGGGAAGAAATCATTTATAAATGATTGTTTTGCTGTCTTTGCTTTTTATTAAAATTATTACTGTGGAACAAGATGCTTTATGTGCCTTTGTTCGCCAAACTCTGCGCCTTTTGGTTGTTCTTTTTAAGTGAGGACCACATGCTGAAGCTACATTTTATTATTTTCATATCATAAAATGAGGGAAAAGCTTCACAGAAACTTCATCCTATTCACTCGCACACCAGCTGCATTCTGAAAAACCATAATTTTCCTTTCAAACGCAGAGTGTCGTCTGAATTGTAATATTGCCAGCTCTCAACTGTCAAGATGATGGAGGAAAATACTAATGCAGATGGTATGAGCCTGTCATGGGCCTGCTCCGTGAGCTCTCCTGGGCTGACATTTGAATTGAGATTCAAAGAGCAAGCGAGAGCTGGAAGCCATTAACAGTGGCTGTGCGGCACAGTAAGGGCCCCGGGGGACTGAGAGAGTCTGTGGACCCACCTGCAGAAGGCTCCCAGGTCAGGCCGAGACACCGGGACCTGTGTTTGCATGAAACTTCACAGGCCTTCCCGGGAACACTGGTAAGACCTTTAGCAAATCACTCTGGTCAGCACCAGGCCTGAGACCCTTGAACTAAGGCTGTTCCCCAATTTCTGAGGGTCAGGGAACCCAGCCCGAGGCTAGAGATTGGCAGAGGTAATGCTCGATTGCCGTTGCGATGATTTGGGGGATGCTACTGTCCTACCACTCACATGTCCTTCGACCCAAACACTGGGGAATGTGCCCTACGTCTCTTTTTATTCTTTTTATTATTTTTTAAAGATTTTAATTTATTTGACAGAGAGAGAGCACAAGCATGGGGGAGCAGCAGAGGGAGAGGGAGAAGCAGGCTCCCCACTGAGCAGGGAGCCCCATGTGGGCTCAATCCCAGGACCCCAGGATCACGATCTGAGCTGAAAGCAGATGCTTAACCAACTGAGCCACCCAGGCGCCCCTATTCTTTTCATTTTATATGAAAATCTTCAAATGACACAAAAGTAGAGAAAATAGTTTAGTAAACCACCAGATTATAAATTACCAAATTTTCTATTTTTACTGCATCTATGCATTTATTTTCTTTAAGCATTTAAAAAAAAATCCCATACACCACATCTTTTTCTCCCCTGCATTCTCCAAGAGCAAGCATCTTCTTTTTCTTTTCTTTCTTTCTTTTTTTTAAAGTAGGCTCCACACCCAGCATGGAGCCCAACGCAGGGCTTGAACTCACCACCCTGAGATCAAGACCTGAACTGAGATCAAGAGTCCGATGCTTCACCAACTGAGCCCCCCAGGCGCCCCAGCATGTATCTCTTTTTTAAAAGAGGACACTTCCTCATGCCTTTGCCACGTCTAAAAAAACGAACAATAATCCCTTGGTGCCGTCGACTTCCCATTCTGTCCGATTCCCGTAGCTGTCAACAAGAACTCCATCTGGCTGCTCTGCAGACCGGGGTGTTTGGTGGGGCCGGAGGTACATGGGAAAGGGTGGGGACTGTTTCCCCGCCCTCCTGACTTTGGCTCGGGCGGAAACCGTGCCCACAGCAGAGACACCACCGGAGGGGCACCCGCTGGCTCGGACACCTTCCCAAGCTGTCGGATCTCGGGACTGCCTCTCCTCAAGGAACAAGGCGACGAAGCCCCCCTTCTATTTCCCAGGCCTGCGGTCTTCCCCGGAGAGCCAGCCAGCCTCCGAGCCGCTGGCACTGCCCGCTGGCACGGCGGCACCCACTGTGCTGCTTCTCCTGGGGCTGTGTCCTTTCACTGCCGCAGTTTCCGCAATCGGGGAAGAGGCTTCTCCCCAGGGTTCGCTCTTTCACCAGTCACAGCTTTTCAGATCTCCCAAGAGCCGGGGCCTCTTCCTGTGTAGGAAAATTTTGGCTGCATTCCTCATGGGATACGTGACAGAACATCGGAGCCGCAGCACGTTGTGTCACCTCCAAGGGCACACCCCCGACGAGAGACACGGCGCCGCTGATGCCCCGCCTGCTCGGGGATTTTCTTTTGCTACAAAGGACACGGAGACAATCGGTGGAATCTGGAATGAGGTCTGTACTGTTTTCATCTGCGAGTGTCATGTCCATGTTAATTTCCTGATTTCGGTGACTGTACTGCGGAGCACACGTAAGAGCATGGCCTTGTTTTTAGAAAATACACTTTCAGTGTTGGGGGAAAAGGGGCGTCAGGTCTGCAACTTACTTTCCAATGGTTTGGAAAACAGTGAATATAAAGAGAAGAAAAAAGATAAAGCAAATGCGATAAAATGTTAACATTTGGGGAATCTGGTACAAGGGGATTTTTTTGCACGAACAGTCGGGAGAAATCTGAAATTATCTCAGCCCGCTCTGCTGGGTTCGCTCCCTTAATCTTTCGGTTTGGGGCCTTTCCTTGTCTCTCTTCTCTTCCGCAGGTGATCGCCTCTACTTCCCTGGTATTCATTACCATCTGCGTGATACTCTCAAATTTCTCTCTGGAACCTAGGCTTCTTTTCTTAATGTCCGATTACACGCCCTTTTCTTTTCTTTTCTTTTTAAAGATTTTATTTATTTATTCATTCGACAGAGATAGAGACAGCCAGCGAGAGAGGGAACACAAGCAGGGGGAGTGGGAGAGGAAGAAGCAGGCTCCCAGCGGAGGAGCCCGATGCAGGGCTCGATCCCAGGACTCTGGGATCACGCCCTGAGCTGAAGGCAGACGCCTAACCACTGAGCCACCCAGGTGCCCCTGCATGCCCTTTTCATCTCTCCTGGAGTGTCTCACCAGTCCCTCAAACTTCCCCTGCCCCAGTCCGAGCACGCTCTCCTCCCTTCACAGACCCTGTCCTCTTCCAGGACTCCTCGCCTGAGGGCACGATGCCAAAGGCTTGCTCAAACCAGAACAAGGTAAACCGTGACTCCAGTACTCTGGGCTGCTATCTCATTCTCCACGTCTGCTTTTGTTTCTTGTGGTGAAACTCGACTCTCGAACTAGGAATAGCCTTTGTCACTGCCTCGTTCATTAAGATGTTCTGGGGATCTACGATCCTTACAAAGGTTTGCAAGCAAAGCACAACAATTTTATGATATATAATCCCAGGTTTATAACCTGGTTGCAGTAGTAACCTTGTCCACATGCTTTTAAAGCCTGCTAGTGTTTAAGTGTTTGTTAGCTACTGAAACTCTATGTTTGTGTGGACAAATATTAAAATATATTAAAATATTTATCTCCATCACATTGCCAGCAGTATTGATGTATATCAGAAAAGATATACTTTTTCTATCAAACAAACTGATGACATGGTCTGTCATTCAAGTAATGGTTCATTATCTTTTTTTTGAAGTATTTATTTTGTTAAACGTTGGTTTTTCATGACTTTTTTTTTTTTAAGATTTTATTTTTTTGTCAGAGAGAGAGAGCAGCAGGTAGAGGGTGAAACAGGCTCCCCACTGAGCAGGGAGCCTGATGCAGGGCTCGATCCCAGGACCCTGGGATCGTGACCTGAGCCAAAGGCAGACGCTTAACCAACTGAGCCACCCAGGCGCCCCTTAATTTCTTTGTCACTTTGTAATTATTTTTCAGAGGAATTTTCCTAGCTATTTCTCTAAGAACTACAATGGACATTTAAATCACAATCTACCTCAGATTAATGCTAACTTCATTCCAGTAGGATGGGAAAACTTTGCTCCAATATAACTGTCCCCCACACCCTTCTTTGGCAAAGACCTACAAAAAACATGTGTCACTGGGTGACTTCCGGTAAATATGATAAACTATTTGTGGTTTAATTACAAGTACGGTACTAATGAGCTGACAGCACATTCCTCAAAGTCATACAAAGTCACAGGAAACCAAGTGCAAAGGTCATGATAAAGATCAGTTTTACTGATTTCTATGCCTAAAGCTCTACATTTCCTCACCTATTCTGTGCAAGAATAAAAACATGGCTACGTGCGCAGGCCCAGGGGAGGGGGGGGGCTTCAGCAAGTCGTAGTACCTCAAAGCAGTTGTGCAAGCTGGAATATATTAGACGTTCAGTGGCCCGTCGAACAGCCCCCTGATGCCGAGTTCATGGGTCACTAAGGAATGGGATGAGCTTCTTCAGCTGAGATAAGACTTAGTAACTCTTCAATGGTGTTTTGTTCATGGAGGCTGAGATGCTGTTCTTTGGCTAGACTGAAGGCCCTCATGGCATATTCTTGTGCCTGGAACAGAATCACAGTTACAAAAAGAAATTGTCATAGGAAAGCTTTACGTGGGGAAGCCCCATCTCTGCTCAACCCAGAAACACGGGAAAAGACCCCTCAGCTTTTCACACCAGCCACTGAGCTCTTGTTGGAAATTTGGGAACGCCCACCAGCCACACACGTGCTGGGTGGGTCCTGGGGGGCCGGAAAAACCCACGTGGCTTGACAAAAAGTAAAAATTAGTACACTTTCCTAGAAGAGTGAGCTCTCTGTTGGATCTTCATCAGGACCCTCTGAACCAGCTCTGGGAGACACAGAGGTGATAGGGGCCATCCTGGGGGCCATGTGGCCCAGAGTTTTCACCTGGACAGAGGTCTCACAGGACATCCTGGGACAGCCAGCCTCTGGGCTGGCTCTTCTTTCCCACCCTCCTTCTCCCACCCTTCCTCACTCCCTCTCTTCCTTCTTTCCAATAAATATTTATTTATGTACTTAAAGATTTTATTCACTTATCTGACGGAGAGAGTGGGAGTGCATGCACAAGCAGGGGGAGCAGCAGGCCCCCTGCGGAGGAGGGAGCCCGATGTGGGACTCGATCCCAGGACCCCAGGATCATGACCCAAGCTGAAGGCAGACGCTTAACCAACTGAGCCACCCAGGCACCCCCCCAATAAAAATTTATTGCACGGCTACTATGTTCCAGGTACTATGATCACAGGTCAAAATTCCTGCCCTCGTGGAACTTACAGTACAGTGGGGAAGAGAGGCAAGAAACAAGACAAACAAGTAAAACACCATCGTATCTTCAATAGTGATACATAGTAAGGGCAAAAATGAAGTAGGAGAGGGGGCTGGGAAGCACCAGTGCCATTAGTGGGGTTTTGCAGCTTTCAATGCAGGCAAAACGTTCGTGGAAAAGAGGATGGCTGAGTAAAGACCTAAAGGAAGTGAGGTGTCAACTTTGATGTGTCCCTATTCTCTAAGAACTTCTTGTAGATGTAACACCCTTCACACGTGCCTTGGGGTGAGGACTTCCTTGAGTTCACAGTAGAAAATTGGATCCTGAACTGTAGGAAAGAGGTTTTGTCCAGTGTAAGCTTGGCAATTCAGTGGAAATGTGTCCTTGCTCCCTAAGCACTCTTATCCCGTGGTAGATAGTGCCCTGGTCTTCACTGTCCCACTCAATTTTAACGTGCTGACTATGAGCTCCTCTAGGTCCTGGTATACAGTAGGAGCTTAGTAAAGTTTGCTGAAGAAAAGTAGAGAGGAAGGGAGGGAGGGGGGAAGGGAACCTTAACTTTTCCATGATACCCACACAGAAAGGCCTCCTCTAGGCAGCCCTCCCTCCCTCCTTCTCTCCTTGCCTGCTTTTCTTTTTCTTTCTAGTGTTATTCACTATCTGAAATTATATCACGCACTAAGTGTTTCCTCGTTTATAGTGACTTCCCCGCCTCCAAGAGAAATTGGGCAAACAGTGGACCTCTCTGTGCTTCAGTTTCTTTATCTGCAGAGTGGGAAAATAATACAATACCTACTTCATGAAGTTGGCCTGACAATCACAGAGGATAGCTCATGTGAAGTACTTAGGCTAGTGATGGGCATGTCCCTAGGGAAGAAGACAATGCAGTTTCCATGGTGCAGGATGGACTCAACAAACGAGAAACATCTCGAGCATCCAGACTGCTTTGACAAGGGAGGGCTTACTCAGAGGGCAAAAGCCAGTGCAACTGGCCAAAACACAGCCAAATTCAACGAGAGGAATTTCTACCTCCATTTTAGACATGGTGCTTTTCTGGGGAAACTTGCCTTTGAAGAATTCATCATCAGGTAATAAAGCATGAACAGGGTTTTCAGAACAAAGATAGTTTTCTGGGGGGCTGTGTTGGATGTAGATTCTCGAATGTTCCAGATTGAAGTCAGGATCTGAATGGCTTCTGCTTCCTGGGCTTCATCTGCAATGGGAAGGGAGGAAGCTGGAACGAAGAAGGAGGCCCTGGGGAGCTGCGGAGCGTCCCCTCAAGGGTGAGCTCGGAGCTGTCAGGGCGCCGGCCTCCCGCACAAAGCACAGCAGCACAAAGCACCACCACGTCCGAGCGGGAGGCCGGCGGTCCCCGGCAGCCCCCCAAAACCTGCTCACCCCCACAGGCCTCAAGGTAGCTATACTTTCTCTCTTTCAGAGTCCTGAACTCTTGATTCCTTAAGTCCCAATGCAGGAAGCTGTCCCAGCGGGATTCCTTGGGTTCCATTCAGCTTCAGCTGGAGAGCGGGAGCCCCCGGGACTTCTGGGAGCCAGCAGCTCAGTCCTCTCCCAAACCAAGGCTGTGTGAGCACCTTGGCCTTTCTGCTTCCCCCAAGTGAGTCTGTTTACGCTTCCTCCCAGCAGCTTTGGGTCCTACTCTAGTGACCCTTTACTGACTTATTATGAGTTATTTGGGGCGGGTGCTTGTAAGCACTCTTTACTTACTATGCTTAGAGAAGAAGACAGAAAGGACACGCACCATAATAACACTAAGGATGGCTGCCTTTGGATTTCTATGATTTCCAAGTTTTCTGCTTTCACATAAACCACCTTTATAATGAGAGAGATCTCAATAAAGTTACTCATTTTTTAAAATCTTTGCTCAAAACAACTCCTCCAAGAAGTCTTCCCTCTTCAACGCCATCCAACTGTCCCCACCTGCTCCTTCTGGGACTCATCTTGTAATATAAGGTGCACTTGTAGGAACTTCCTTCTATTTCATCTAGGTTCTATCCCCTCAACCATGCTGTATGGGTCTTTTGAACAGAAACTAGATCCTCTGTCCACTTTTATTTCGTCTCGGAGGGAACGATGCTGTGCAGCGCCACTCAGCACTCACCCTTTGCTGAGCCGGGGGACAGGCCCATGGGTGACACTCAGCTCTGCCGCTGAGAAGCTCACTGTCCAGTAAAGGAAGAGGAGAAGGCACCAGAACAAATGAGCAGTGTGACTTCAGAGAGTTTACCCTGGCTTATGGAGGGATAACACATTAGAAATGGAGGCTCTGCAGAAATCACGGGGGGCTCCGGTAGGTCTTTCTCTCTCTGCATCTGTCCCTTATGAGCCCCTAGAAAGGCTGTGTGTGAATTCTTCCCAACACTGGTGGAATCTCTTTGATGCCCCCATTTCGGTGTCCTCATCAGCAAAATACAGAAGATGGCACCGATGTGCTCCACGACAGGGACAGTGGCTCTCCCTTGTGGGGACAAGGGCTGTGGATTAGGAGGGGTGAAGTCACTGTTCTGCTTTCCAGGGAGAGCTGCCACTTACCCAAGCCGGTGTCGGTCTCAAATCGTTTGCCCAGTAAGTCTATCTGCTGGATGCGAGCCTGTGAGAGCATTTGGTAGCGATCGTTCAAGTATTTGCTCCAGATCTCAGAGACCTGTTGGGAAAGCAGATGCAATCCGAGCAGCAGTCCAGACCCGAGCCTAGTCTATTTTGCTAGTGGAGAATCAGGGAGAAAGGAAAGTAGAATATATCATGTATCAGACCGTGTGATCTTGGGCAAGTCATTTCATCTCTCTGCGCCTCAAGTTTCTCATGAATGGTCTGACGCCAGTCGTAAGTTAACAGGCCGAAGTACCAAGGCTCAACTCCCACATTCCCCAGCTCACCTTGGTGTACAACGTGTCTGCCAGGTCCAGCTTTTTAAGGCCATAGAAGACATTAGCCAGGTGGAAGTAGCCCCCCGAGGTCCTGATGTCCTCTGTTCCAAATGCACAACTGGCAAAATAAATCTATAGCAAAAGGAAGAAGGGGTGCTTTAGTTCTCCTTGTAAATCATACATCTGATAAAGAATTTGTACACCCAGAATCTGTAATGAACTTTTACAAACGCCCAATTAAAATTAAAGCATGGGCAAAGGCTCTGAGTAGACATGTCTCTAAAAAGATACACCAGTGGCTAGTAACACATGCAGTGATGCTCGACATTACGAGTCATTAAAGAAAAATGCAAAATAAAATCACAAGGAGACACCGCTGCACACGCACCGGGACGGCTCAAAGAGGCAGAAAAGAAGTGCTGGCGAGGATGGGGAGGAAACGGACCCCTCACACACTGCTGGTGGGAATAGAAAATGAGGCCAAAAAAATAATAATAATGAAGAAAATGATGCAGCCTTGGTGAAAAGCGGGTTGGCAGTTCTCAAAAAGTGAAACGGTGAGTTACTGTATGACCCGGCTGTTCTATTCTTAGACGTATACCCGCGGGAAACGCAGGCATGCAGCCACACAAAGACTCGGACACGAATGTTCAGAGCAGCATTGTTCATAACAGCCAAACAGTGGAGACATCCCCAGTGTTCATCAAGTGACAGATGGCTACACAAATTGTGTATTTCCCGATGGTGGATACTACTCAGCAAGAGAAGGAACCAAGTATTGATAGGACGACATGGATGGTCTCAAAGAAATTATGCTAAGTGAGAGAAGTCAGATGAAAAGACCACATATCATTCTGCTTATATTAAATGTCCAGAAAAGGCAAATCTACAGAGATGGGAAGTGGCTGCCCAGGGCGGGGGTCGGAATGAGGGAGGAACTGCAAACGGGTGTGAGGGGCTCTTGGGGTGACGGGAATGTTCTAACACCGGATCATGCTGATGGCCCCACAACTGTAAGTTTACTCCAAATCATTCAGCTGTACACTTAGAGTGAGTGAATTTTATGGTATCTATCCATAAAGATATGGTTGGTTCGTTGCCAGTTTTTTTTTGAAAGGTAGGCTGAAGAATCGAGCTTGAATCTATTTCTTAACTGCGTGGCCCGGCTCAAGACAGCATCTGTGCCTCTGCTTAATTTGTTGTAGGTGAGCATATAGAGAGAAAACACAGATGAAGAAATGTATCAGACAGTCTCCTAGGTGGAAGTAGATGGCACTCTCAAAGTATTTCCCGAAGATAGTTTAATGAAAGGGCTATTTAAAGAGACATCTAGAGGTGAAGGAACCGACGAGAGCTGGTGAAACACCAGGGACTGTCAACAGCAAGAAACTGTTACTGTCCTGACTCCTGAACAGAAAGGGGGAGAGCAAGTCCCCAGGGCCCCACGAGAGCGGGAGCTACGGGAGAAGGCCACCTGCCAGCAGCTGTGGCCACGGAGGAACACTGCCCCTGCCAGAACTGGGATGGAGCAGAAAGGCAGCAGGGAGAGTAGATACCCAACCTCTATCTCCTCCCGACATTCACTCCTCTGCCATGCTTCTCACTCCCAAATCCAACAGAAGCCAGAAGGCAATGGATTCTGGGTTGTGTAGTCCGTAGAGGTCACCCTCCCAGGGCACAGCAGAGCAGAGAATGGATTTGGGGTCAGGGGATGTGGAGACTAACCAGCACAAGAACGTTTCCAGTGGATTTATGGACCTTGTGCAGTGGAGGCAACCAGAGGGAGCTTGCCCAGTGGAGAGGCTGAAGAGAGAACCAGCCGGGGCTGAGACCACCTCCTGACCCGAACCTCATGCAGATTCCGGGCTCAGGAACTTTTCTCTCTAGTCACATTGTCCACTACTGAAATCCTGACAGAACCCTCATTAAATTTTGGAAGACCAGCTCCATCGTCACCCTCCTCCTCATCTTATCCAACATTTGTGCGTAGTTTGATAGTTTATAAAGAATGTCCATATACAAACAGCTCCTTTAACTTTAATAACCGCACTCTGAAGTAGAAACACTGATGTTATATTAAGAATGATAGCAAAACGCTGCACATATGGTGTCCTATGACTAACCTCTCCAGCGACCCAATGAGGCACGGGCGATCGGATGATCTCTGTCTTATACTTGATGACAGAGGTGAATGATTTGTCCGACACTATGTCCAAGAGTAGAAGTAAAGTCCTTCTCTCAAGCACCGTGCTGTCCTACCTTTATTACCCTCAGAGCAATCGGGCTTGGAGAAGTGATGTGACCCGGCCAAGGATACACAGCCCGGAAGCGGAAAGGCTTGAACTCAGGTTGTTACAACCGTGTTCTTGCTACTATCTCACCAGTCAGTTGTCAACAGAAAGTTTTAGGGAAATGCTCAGTCAAAAAAGAACAAACAGGGGCACCTGGGTGGCTCAGTTGGTTAAGCATTTGCCTTCGGCTCAGGTCATGATCCTGGAGTCCCGGGATTCAGCCGCACATCAGGCTCCCTGCTCAGCGGGAAGTCTGCTTCTCCCTCTGGCCCCCACCCCACTTGTGCTCTCCCTCTCACTCTCTCTCAAACAAATAAAATCTTAAAAAAAAAAAAAAAGAACAAACCAAACTAAACAAAGCTGTTCCCAGAAACATTCAGGTGTTATAATTTAGCTTGTTTACATCATTGGCCAGATGATAACGGGCTTCCTCGTAGTTTTCCTTAGCTATATAGAGCAGTCCCAGGTTCCGATGCAGTAAAGAGTGGGTGGCATAACTACATTCAGTTGACTTGAGGACTGTCCACTGGGCTTGGGATAGATATTCCTCAGCTTGGACAATCTGGCCCAAACCTGCCCAAAAGAAGTAAAGAAGGTTATAATTCATACTCTGGCCGGAGGACACATGATGAAATGTGAGTCAGTGCCCATTCATTCATTTATTCATCGCCTCAAACATTTATTGACACACAAAAACTTGCACATGGACATTCATAGCAGCCTCGCCATAATAGCCGAAAAATAGAAACAGCCTAAATGCTCATCAGCTGATGAGTAGGTCCACAACATGTGTGTCCATGAGTGGAGTATTATCCAGTCATAGAAAGGATGTGCCACCACACAGATAAACCTTGAAGACACTTCACTAAGTGAAAGAAGCCAGACATAAAAGGTCACATATTGTATGAGTCCATTGATATGAAATGTCCAGAACAGACAAATCCATAGAGACAGAAAATGGTGGCCAGGGACTGTGGGGAGGGAGAATGGCATGTGACTGCTATTATGGGTATGGGGGTCCATTTTGGGGTGACTAAATGTTCTGAAATTAGATGCAGTGATGGTTGCACAATCTTGTGAATATACTAAAACCACTGAATTGTACTTTAAAAGAGTGAATTTTATGTATGTGAATTGTATCTTGGTTAAAAATATATGTACATGTATACTTAATATCTTTTATGTACCAGGCCTTGTGTTGAGTGATGAGGATTCCAAGATGAACCAAAGCCATTGCCTCTGAAAAATTTACAGCTGGGTTCAGGGAATGCATGTGTGAAATATATTTATAACACAGTATAAGTGCAATAAGGTTTGGAAGTGGCAGAGAGTAGGAGGTGTTTAATTCTATAGATGGGTGGAGGGGACAATGGAATGGGGAGAGGCGTGGTCAATGCTATGGACTGAATGTTGTGTCCCCCCAAAATACATAGGTGAAGCCCTAATCCCCAAAGTGATGGTATTTGGGGGTGGGGCCTTTGGGAAGTACTTTGGTCATGAGAATGGAGCCCTATGAATGGGATTAATGCCGTAAAAGAAGATATACAAGAGGGGTGACCCCTCTCTGCCATATGAGGATAAGTGAGAAACAGGCTGTCTCCAAGCCTGGAAGTGGGTCCTCACCAGACACCGAATCTGCGGATACCTTGATCTTAGACTCTCAGCCTCCAGAACTGTGAGAAATAACTGTTGATTGTTTAAGCCGCCCAGTCTGTGGTATTCGTTACAGCAGCTGAACTAAGACAGGAAAATCTGAGCTGAGTTTTTAAGATGAATAGAAGTTTTCCTGACAGAGAAGGGAGGACGGGCACCGGGCGGTGGTGACACAGACACAGAACGGTGCAGACATGAAACAGGGGGCTGCGTTTGGGGAAGCCTCTATGGTGTGATGCTGGAGCACAAAGCGCGAGGGAGCGAGTGGCGGGAAAGGAGGCTAAGGAGGTAGTCGGGGGACAGGCCATGGAGGGCTGGAGGGCTTAGTAAGTTGCACCAAGGAGCTGGAGGCATGTGGATAAAAACCGGAGGATTTTCAGAAAGGGAGAGAATTGGATTTCGATTTGGAAGGATCTCCAGGAGCCAGGGTGGTGGAGGGACCAGAGGAGAAGAAGTAGAGTGGAAGACTCACTAGAGGACTTTTGAAATAGTTCAGGCAAGGACTGATGAGGGCCTGGACTAAGGCAGTGAGTGAAGATGGAGCAGATACATAAGAGACACAGGAGCTAGAATGGACAACACACGGTTACTAAGTAAAAGGCCCCTTTATTTCTAATACTCAGATACTGTCGAAAACTTCTTGTTTGGTTGTAAAGATGCATAACAGTGTCCTGCCTCCCTGCTTGCCTCCTACGTAGGTTGTCAGAACTGGATAGGAAACTACCCTGCCAGCCTTCCGCAGAGCAGGAGGCATGCTCTGGGTGCGAAGTATTTCCTGTGATGGGTGCTGCAGCAGAAACGGCGCCAGGAAAGGTCGGGAGACGAGGACACAGACCCCTCATCAGTCAATCTTCTGTTCTGCCTGTCCTTCCTCCCAGGGCTAGCTCATACGCAGGCATTACTTACTCTAGCTGTAATCATAGGTCACTGAATTAAAGGAGGAGAGCCAAAGAAGAAACAATAGAAGGGAGGAAACAAGTAACTTCGCTTGACTGAAGTTCAAACTAAAATGGGAAAATACTAGATTAGAAGCAAGAGGCGGAGGCCCAGGATCCTGGCTCATGCAGACATGGCAAGTCATATCTTCCTTCTGGATTTTCTCTATAAAATAAGAGCTTTAGGCTGAGGTCATCCCAAATTTAAAGAAGCAAACGACTCTCAGCACAGGTTATTTACATGGGAAGAAAACTGGCAGAGGGCACTGACGTATGTTGGAAATTTTCACCTTCATCCTGCGGTTTCTCTTTAAGAAGGCAATGCCAAGAAGGAAGGCCCCAAGGCCAAGGTGAAGTAGCAACTAAACAAGCATCCCAAAGGAAAAGGCACACTTGGGAGAAAAACACCCTTGAGGCCCCGAATCCAGAGAGCGGGTATAGTGAGGTGGAGGGACGTGCTGCTCCCAGCAGGTCGGAGCAAAGGCTGGCCAGTGAGTGGGTAAGTTCAGGCATGCCTGCTACCTAGTGCTTGCCTGGACAGGTGTAGGGGTGGAGTGGGGGTACTACATACACACAGTTGCCAAAGGAAGTGAGACTATCCTAAAGGGTCACGTCACTAGCCTATGGAAGAGAAAGAGAAAGGATAGCCAGTTAAGGAGTAAAGGGCTCTTGTCTGCAAGGTGAGACAACAGGCTTACCCTGGGCTGGCAGCTGATCAGAGAGACAGTAAGAGGGAAGACTTTGGAAGGCTTGATGACGAAAGTAAAGGAGCACAGAATAAAGCAGTCACAGATAATCATCGTGAGGCTGGGAGGCACCCAGGGGAAGGAAAGGAATTCGCATTTACTGAGGGCCTGCTATTTGCTGAATGCACACTACACTAGGCCATCTGCCTCTGTGAGCTAACTCTACAACAACCCTGTGGAGTAACTACCCGAGGAGGAACGTACAGAGCAGGAAACTTCATTAGTTCGCTCCACCACACTTTCATTGAAGTTAGAATCTCCACCACTTTGCTGGGTGCTCAGTGCATACTAGTGAATAAAACAGACATGATCTCTGACCACAAAGAGCATATAATAAAGGGAACTAGATACACAATAAACAAAAATAAAGTGCTATGAAGGAAATGAACAGAACACAGTCATCCAAAAAAGCAGGAAGAAACCTACCTTGACTGGATGA
Organism: Ursus arctos; assembly: GCF_023065955.2. Classification (NCBI taxonomy): domain Eukaryota; kingdom Metazoa; phylum Chordata; class Mammalia; order Carnivora; family Ursidae; genus Ursus; species Ursus arctos. The sequence continues at coordinate 72,231,291 of NW_026622786.1, read as the reverse complement.
TTACAGAACAGCTATCTGAGAGGGTGATATCTAAGCAGGTACCCGATGATTGAAAAGAAGCCAGCTATATGTAAGGGAGAAAAAAAGCATTCCAGGCAGAGGGAAGAGTATGTGTAAGAGCCTTAGTGAGAAGAGCCTGATACCTAGCATCACCCACCCAGTACAGAAAGAGTGGAGGGGTCCCTGGGTGGCTCAGTTGGCAAAGCATCCGACTCTCGATCTCAGCTCAGGTCACGATCTCAGGGTTGTGAGACAGAGCCCTCTGTACTCAGCAGGAAGTCTACCTGAAGATTCTCTCCCTCTGCCCCCCCCTTGTGTGCACGTGCCCTCATGCTCTCTCTCTCTCTCTCTAAGTAAATAAAATTTAAAAAAAAAAGAGTTGGAATTTGAACCCAGGTTCCCTGGTTCCAAAGTGCTGACTAGAGTGGGGGAAGATGAGTAAGGTGGCTCTTTGAAGTGTTACTGAAAATATCATCTCTAGTTGATGAAAATTCCAAAGTTTTACTGAAAAGAAAAGGTTAAATACCTGTTATTTTTTCCACTCCAGTCTAGAGGAATCTCTTAGATGAGAAAGAGACATGTGCACAAGGAATGTGATTTATTTAGACTTTCAAAAAGGTTGGCAAGGTTTTCAATGACTGGGGGAGGTATAATGAGAACTTCCATTTAGACGGAACTTTCCAGCTTGCAAAGCACTCTCATGTTCATTACACACAAACTCATTTAATCCTCAAAACAATCCTGTGAAGGGGACTCAGATTCACCAAATGCTTTCCCAGTGCCCCCAGATGTCAGGTTCCATGAGAGGAGTTTCTGAGTACCTCCTCTGTGCTCAGGGCTGTCTGGGTGTGAAGACACTCTGATAGTAGGAACAGGGACAGCCGCAGTTCTCCCTGAGCTGACAGTCTAGCGGGAAAGAGAAACTTTAATTAAGTAATCTCATCAATGGATATGTAATAATTAGTAGTGGTATTTTGGGGTTTTAAAAAGATTTTATTTATTTAATTTTAGATAGAGCTCACACGCAAGATGGGAGAGGGGCAGAGGGAGATGGAGTGAGGAAGAATTTCAAGCCGACTCTCTGCTGACCACAGAGCCCAGGGCAGGGCTCGATCTGATGACCCCGAAATCATGACCTGAGCCGAAACTAAGAGTCGGTTGCTTAACTGACTGAGTCACCCAGGTGCCCCTGGATATATAATTATTATTGAAATAAGTGACTAGAAAAGAGGAAGAGGTTTTTAAAGGGGTACATAAAAAGAAACCTGATCCAGTCTGGAGGCTTGGCGAGGCTTCTAGACAAGGGGGTGGTAACTCTTGAGCCAAGACCTGAAGGATTTGAATAGGACTTATTTAGGTGGAGGGGTGTGGAGGAGAGGTGGGGAGCATCGCTCAAGAAGAGCCTTCCAGAACAAGTAGAGAGGCGGCCAGTGTAACCAGAAGGGAGAGAGAAGATGTAAGATGAGGTGACAGGATTCATAAAGGCTGGACGAGGCTGCATCTCACAGGCTGCTTGGGGGAATCCAGTCTTTCTTTAGTGGAGTGATTTGACCCACATTTTGTATAGAGGCCAGCCTGAAAGGAGGCCAGAGATGTGAAGAGTCCAGTTGTTAGCAAGCAATAGTCCAGTTAAGAAATGATAAGACTTTGGCTAGGGTGAACTTTTCCAAAATCCCACAGCTAGTCAGCATCAGAAACATACAGAACCTGGGCTGTATTTCCTTGTCCAGTGCTCTTCCCAGTAGTTTTGGTGGAGGGACAGTCTGGAATGGGGAGCCAGACATGAGGGGGGTGAGGAGGGCATTCTTGAAGTTATGTGGCCTGGTATGGGGGAGTCAGAGCCCAAACCAGTGAGGAGGGGATCTGTGCAGAAGAAGCAGCCTTGAATGAGGAGTCAGAGCCCCTGGAAGGAGAGAAAGGCATCTGCAAGGGGAAAGAGTAGGGTTGGAGATGGGAGATTGGTTCATACAGGGGAACTGATGAAATATATAGATATATTAATGAAAAAGGAAGGCAGTATTCTCACTGTCACAGAAGAGAACTACAGATATAGAATGGGAGGAAATTAGATTGAACCCTGTGGTAGTGTTGGACTGAATTTAGAGGTACTGGTATGGACCCATAGTCATATCTCTATCTATACAGAGAGAGAGTGGGAGAGGATGAATTTAGAGGTAATATGTGTATACATTATTGTATTTACACATATTCCCTAACTCTGTCCACCGAGAAGGCATGGGAGCAACCCTACCTCAAGAGCAAGGCATACGTCTAGTGTACAACTCTTGCCTTCTGAATTCCATTTTTTCACTAAAAACATCAAGGCTCGTTGGAGGTATGTTCCAGAAAGCAGGATGGTAATTGAAGAACCATGGGGATGAGTCGAGGAGCCATGGAAGCCACTTTGAATGGGCTGCCACCTGCCGGATCGGGAATAACCTCACACCAAATTAATGACAGTAACAGATTATTAATCCTTGACTAGGACAGGGAACCAAGAGTTCATACTGATATAAATAAATAGATGAATATATTGGAAGTCTGATGGGATGGGATATTTATATAGTTTCAGAAGACCTCCCCATAAAATACTTATTAATCGTGAAAAGGAGGAAGAGTATACAAAGAAGAAGCCTGGCAGATATCACCGTAATAAAGTGACTTAAATGAGTGTCATCAGGAATGGAACAAACTGAAAACATGTGCCAACCTGCAGGATGGGGCGTGAACAACACGGCAGCACTCCTGTGACACTCCCCCCGAAGACACATCGCCTGAGTGCCGTCGTGAGGGAACATCGGGGAAACCCAAATCGAGGGACGTTTGGAGAACACTGGCCTTTAATCTGAAAAGTGTAAGACTCCCACAAGTCAAGGAAAGACTGAGAAACTATTCCAGAATGAAGGAGACTAAAAACACATGGCAACAAAATGAAAAGCGTGATTTTGAGCTGTATGCTCCTGTTGACAAGGTGCAATTGGGAGGACTGCGGAAACGTTGAACCGCTCAGCAGAGGATAGTAGACGCCGGGGGTACAGTGGGTATGAAGGAGAACGTCCGTGGGAACGCGTCAGGCAAGCAACTCACCCTCCCATAGCTGGGGGAAAAGAGGTTCTTTGTACTGTATTTCCAACACTTTTGCCTTTTAAAAGTTTGCTTTTTAAAAAACACAGTGGCTATTAAAATGGATAAAGTGGTTGTACAGTAAGTAAAACACTGCAGATGCTCAGAAATGCTAATTCCCCTCCAAGACGCTCACTCTCTTCTTGTAGCACCCGCCACGCGGGATGGAGCGCCGCCGAGCCTGTGCTTCCCACTCTCACCCGCAGCGTGAGCTACTCGTTCTTGCCTCTCCCAGCCGCAGCAGCAGGTCCCCAGAATCCCGTTGGAACCACGTGACCCTGACACAAAGCTAGATAAAGGCAAATACCACACTCGAGCTGAGTCGACACAACTCTCCTAGGAATTTAGCACTGGGAATCAGATGCTAACTGCTCTACTACCCTCCGTGAATCTGGAGGCCATGTAAATTCCACGGAGATTCCACTACATCTGATATTCGGGGGAGCTGTTTCCACGGTAGGCATAGGGCAGAAAGATCTGGTCTGCAGAGATGGCAAATAAAGCGGATGCAGAGATAAAAGCAGAGACAAGACACAAGGCCCGCGCGAGAGAGTCTGTTACAACATTCAGATTCTAGGACCTCAGGAAGCCTCAGTTCCCCTGGGACACTCCAGGGTCCTCAGAAATGTCCTCCTTTGGCTTAGGCCAGCCGGAGCGGACTTCTGTCAGTAGTAGCCAAAAATGGATGACATCCGCTTCCCCACCTTGTGCCAAACCTTACAGCAACACTGCTCTTTTCTAAAAGGTATCTCGGTGCCGTTGCCAAGGCTGTTGACTGAACCCAGTATAGTACTCCTTAAGGGGCTGGGGGGCGGGGGTCTCAAGTCAATTCGCTTACCAAGGCTCGCCTCGGCCAGCAGCAGGTAAGCAGGCACCAGCTCCACGGAGCTCAGGCCGTGCACGTCCATGCGGAAGCGAAGCGAGTGCAGAGCTGCTGGAACAGCAGCTTCATGTTTTCCTTCAAAGAGGTATTTCTGGGCCACGGTGTAGCAGAATTCAATCAAATGCTTCTGTGGAAGAAGAAAACTAGACCATGTGAGGCAGTCTAAAGGTCAAAGGTGGTGGTGGACACGGGTACACGTGGGGTAAGGCCACTATCTAATGAACTGGTTGAGGGCACCTAGTTAACCTGCCTGTATTAAGGTGGACATGAGACCCAAAATAGGTGATATAAAAAGGGAAACCCGGACTGTGAGGGCCTTGAGGTCCAGGAATAAGTGTCTTTTCACCTAGATTCATTCATCAGCCTGAATGAGTGCTCAGTATAAAGTTATTAAGCAAATATTATTTTTGTGTTTATAATAAAGTTGTAGTTTAGCAAAACTATCATGTCTCTGGACATTCTAAAACTTTCTGACTTTCTATTTGAGTTGTAATTTTGAGAGAAACATCTTTTCCTCTGGAGTTATCCTGCTTAGCGAGTATCAGAAATAACTTAAATTTTGCATTGTTCCAAAGCCCTTCTCAAAGTGCCACAACACTAAAATTGATGACTCTGGTGTTTTGAGATTTATGGCTTATAAAAGCCTAATTTTTTAAGAAAAACTGAAATGCCATCAATGCCGTAATAGAAGTTTTTAAATCTCCTTTATGAATTCACTAGTGTATTTATACACCATTTTTGACCTCCTACTATGTACGTATGCTCTTATCAATATACTTGGCATATGCGGATGTTATGGCTGAATTTTGTTCCCCTCCCAAACTCATATGCTGAAGCCCTAACCCCTAGTACCCAAGAATGTGACTGCATTTGGAGACGGAGCCTTACAGAGGTGATTAAGTTAAAATGAGGCCATTAGGGTGGCCCCTGATCCAATTTTACTGGTGTCCTTATAACAGGAAGAAATTTGGAAGACACCAGGCATGCACGTGCCCACAGGAAACCAAACCTGCTGACACCTACCCTTGATCTTGGACTTCTGGGTTCCAGAATTGTGAGAAAAAAACCATTCCTGTCGTTTAAGCCACCCCGCGTGTGGTGTTTTGTTACAGCAGCCCTCGGGACCTAATATGGTAGGTATTCAGTAACTATGCGGAGAACGACTGACTGAGGACATAAAGTCATAAAACCAAGTCTCTGTCCTCAAACAGGTTCCAGTCTGGTGATCCCGACGCGGTACACCCTTTGTCCTGGGCGGTTTCGGGGCCCCGGGAGCTAGGCCTGCCCCAGCCCCGCAGGACCCACCTGCCGCTGCTGCAGCTGCTGCAGGCCGTGCCGCCGCTCCTCCTCTGAGTTGTAGAAGGGCATGGAAGTGCGCAGCGGGATCAGCAGCTGACATATCTTCTCATGGATGCTGCTCCAGTCCGCTCTTTGGTGAACCACACCACTGACAATAAAAACACGGACTTCGTTATCTTTCTCTTTGGCCTGGCCTGAGATTCTAGCGGCCCCACCGCTGGCCTCGCCCTAAAAACTAGAAAAGGGAGCCCAACACGTATCAGGCAGGGAACCCAACGCCATTTCTGACACAAATCTCTTTTCTTTCACGTGGTTATTCGATGGTGTAACGACTAGCGGGGGTGGGAGGCTGTTGTTTCTTCAGGCACAGGTCACACTCTGAAGTCACGTGGTGACGCTGGGGCTCTTCTGGTTTTCTGCTTCGTTAATCACCACAAAGTTGACTTTTAACCCAGCCTTGTTCTAAGGCCATTGTCAGAATATCTGAGCATCAAAGCTGATGGGCGTGAGGGTCTTTTTTGGGGGGAAGAGAAAGGAATTTCCATTTGCTGAGGCTCTAGGAGACGCTCTGCTGTCATGGGTGCCACTGGGTTGCGTGGCTCTGGAGAGCACCTCTGACATGGTCTTCTGTGTTCCAGGGGCACACTCACACCAGCACACCAGGAACGGCCCCCAACCCCAGTGGTGCAGCAGGTGCTTTTGCTAGTAACTATTTAACTTTTTGAGAACAAAACAAAAGCTATTTCAAAGATAAGGAAGCATAGGAGTGGAGAGCCTAAGGAGTTATGCTCAGCCTATACTCCAGAGCCCGCTGATTTTTAGCTCTCCAGAGGGAAGCACTGTGACAGTTTGGTAGAAAGCTTTTCCGAGTTTTACACACAGTTTTACATACTAAACTAAATACAGTTTAATATTTTTGAACACTTAATTGGACAGGACCGCCGTCCTACAGAGAATCCACTCCCATTCCTTAAAAAATCGCCTCTATGACTGATTCCCAAATCTATTACCCGATTCTGACCCTTTCTCCAATTATTTTTTTACACTTTTAAATTGATAGATAACTCACATACCATAGAAAATTCACCAATTTAAAGTATAATTTAAATTCAGTGGTTTTTAGTATAATCACAAGGTTGTAAAACCATCACCCTATCTAACTCCAGAACAATTTCATCACTCAAAAAAGAAACTCCATGTGTTCTAGCTGGTTCTCTCATTCTTTTCTCCACCCACTGGTGCCCAGAAACTACGAATCTACTTTATGTATTTGCCTGTTAAGGACATTACATATAAATGGAAACAGACAATATGTGATCTTTTGTGTCTGGTTTCTTACACTTAGAATAATGTTTTCAAAATTCATCCATTTCATCGCATGTATCAATACTATATTCCTTTGTACTACTGAATAAATATTCCACTGTATGGCTGTATCACTTTAAATGTTTATCCGTTCATCAGTTGGTGGACATTTTTGTTGTTTCTACTTTTCGGCTATTATGAATAATCCTTCTATGAACATTTGTGTATAAATTTTTGTGTGAACGCATGTTTTCAATTCTCTTGAGTATGTGCCTAAGAATGGAATTGTTGGGTCATATAGTAACTCTATGTTTAACTTTTTGAGGACTGCCTAACTGTTTTCCACAGAGGTTGTACCATTTTACAGCCCAGCAGTCATATAGGAGGGGTTCACTTTTTCTATATCTTTGCCAACACTTGTTACTGTTTTACTACAGCCATTTAGAGTGTGTGAAGTGGTACCTCGTTGTGGTTTTATTTTGCATTTCCTTAGCAACTAATAGCGTTCAGCATCATTTCATGTGCTTATTGACCATTTGTGTATCTTCTTTGGAGAATTGTATATTCAAATCTTCTGTCCATTTTTAAACTGGGTCTTTTATCTTCTTATTGTTGAATTTTTAGAGTCCTTTACATACTCTAGATATAAAATCCTTATCCGATATATGATTTGTAAATATTTTCTCCCATTCTGTGGGCTGTCTTTTCAGCTTGACAGTGTTCTCTGATGCACAGAAGTTTTAAATTTTGGTGGAGTCCAACTAATCTATTTTTTCTTTGGATCCTTGTGCTTCTGGTGTCATATCTAAACTGCTGCCTAATCCCAAATCGCACAGATTTCCAACTATGCTTCCTTCTGAAAGTTTTATGTTTTTAGCTCTTAAATTTAGCTCTTTTTGTCTATGGTGTAAGATAGGGGTCCAAATTCATCTTTTGCATGTGGCTATGCAGTTATCCCAGCATCATCTGGAAGGCACCAGTTGAATGGTCTTGGCACCCTTGTTAAAAATCAACTGACTATAAACGTACATGTTTATTTCTGGACTCTCAACTCTAATCCATTCACCTATATGCCTATCCTTATGCCACTACCACACTGTCTTCATTACTGCAGCTTTGTAGTAAAATTAGAAATTGAAGAGTATGAGTCCTCCAGCTTTGTTCTTTTAGAAGACTTTTTAGCTATTCTGGGTACTTTGTATTTTCATTTAAATTTTAGGATTAGTGTGTCCATTTGTACAAAAATGACAGAATTTTGTTAGGGATTGCATCAATAGATCAATTTGAAGTGTTACTATCTTAATAATATTAAGTCTTCTAAACTATGAATATGGAGTATCTTTCCATTTATGTGGGTCTTTAATGTCTTTCAAAAATGTTTTTTAGTTTTCAGCGTATAAGTCTCACCCTTCTTTGGTTAAATTTCTTTCTTTTTTTGATGCTACTGTAAATGGAACGGCTTTCCCAATTTCATTTTCAGATTGTTCATTGCTAGCATGTATAAATACAACTGATTTTTACACATTGATGTTGTATTCTGTAACCTTGCTGAATTCATTTATTAGCTCTAATAGTTTGTGTTTTTTTCATAGGTTTTTTAGGGATTTCTCTGTGTAAGATCATGTCATCACCAAATAGAAGTACTTTTACTCCTTATTTTCCAAGCTGGATGTCTTTTATTTCATTGTCTTGCCTAATTGCCCCAACTAGCATTTTTAGAGCAGTGTTGAATAGAAGTGATGAAAGCAACATTTTTTTGCCTTTTTTAAAAATATTATGTTAGTCACCAAACAGTACATCATTAGTTTTTGATGTAGTGTTCCATGATTCTTTGTTTGAAAGCAACATTCTTGTCTCATTCCTGATTTTTTGGGGGAAAGATTTCAGTCTTTGATCACTAAGTATGATGTTAGCTTTGTGCTTCTCCATAGGTTATTCATTGATACCCTTTACTAAGTTATGAAAGTTCCTTTCTATTCCTAATTTGTTTTTATCACAAAGGGTATTGGATTTTATCAAATGCCTTTTTTTTTTAAGATTTTATTTATTTATTTGACAGAGACACAGCCAGTGAGAGAGGGAACACAAGCAGGCGGAGTGGGAGAGGAAGAAGCAGGCTCACAGTGGAGGAGCCTGATGTGGGGCTCGATCCCATAACGCCGGGATCACACCCTGAGCAGAAGGCAGACGCTTAACGACTGAGCCACCCAGGCGCCCCTATCAAATGCTTTTTATGTATCTATTATTGTGTGGTTTTTTTCTTCTCTTCTGTTAAGATGATGTCTTAAACTGATAGTAGTATGTTGAACCAACCTTGAATTCCTGGGAGAAACGCCACTTGGTCATGATGTATAATCCCTTTTATATGCTGCTGGATTTGGTTTGCTAGTATTTTGTTGAGAATTTTTTGCATCCGTATTCATGAGGTATATAGATCTGTAGTTTTCTTGTGATGTTTTTGTCTGGTTTTGGTATTAGGATAACACTTATCTTATAAAAGGAGTTGGGGACTTTTTCTACCGCTTTTATTTTTTTGGAAGAGTTTTTAAAGAATTGATATTAATTCTTCTTTAAGTATTCAATAGAATTCACCAGTGAAGTCATTTGGTCCTGGGCTTTTCTCTGTGGGAAGTTTTTGATTGCTAGCTAAATCTCTTTAGTTATAGATCTACTCAGAAATTTTTTTTTTCTCTTGAGTCAGTTTTGGTAGTTTGTGTCTTATAAGGAATACATTTCATCTAGGTTTTTTTATATGCTGGCATACAACTGTACATAGTATTCTCTTATAATCTCTTTTTTTTCTGCAAAGTTGCTAGCAATGTCCCCACTTTCATTTCTGACTAGTAATTTGGATGTTCTGTTCTTGGTCAATCTAGCTAAAGGTTTGTCAATTTTGTTAACCTTTTTAAAAAACCAACCTTTGGTTTTGTTGATTCTCTATTGCTTTTCTATTCTCTATTTCACTTATCTCTGCTCTAATCTTTAATATTTTCCTCCTTCCACTAGCTTTGGGTTGAGTTTGCTTTTCTTTCACTAGTTTCTTAAAGTGTAAGGCTAGGTTATTGATTTAAAATCTTCCTTCTTTAATAACGTACGTGTTTACAGCTAGAAATTTCCCTCTGAGTACTGTTTTCACTGCATCCGTAAGTTTTAATATTTGTGTTTTTGTTGTCATTTCATTTCAAAGCATTTTCTAATTTCCTCTGTGATTTCTTCTTTGACCCATTTGTTGTTTAAGACTGTGTTATTTCCATACATTCATAAATTCCTCAGATTTCCTTCTGTTATTGATTACTAACTAATGTCATTCCACTCTGGTTACAGAACACACTTTATATAATTTCAATCCTTATAAATTTATTGAGACTTGCTTTATGGTCTAACACATGGTCTGTCCTGGAGAACGTTCCATATGCACTGGAGAAGAATGTATATTCTGCTGGTGGTGGTGGTGTTCTATAGATGTCTGTTAGGTTTAGTTGGTTTATAGTGTTGTTCAAGCCTTGTATTGCCTTGCTAATCTCCTGTTCATTATTTACAGTGGAAAACTGAAGCATCCAACTATTATTTATTTCTTCCTTCAATCTGACAGTTATTACTTCGTACATTTTGAGATTCTGTTTTTGGGTACATAAATCAGGAATTTTTGCATTTCTATTGCTTATTGTATATTTTTACTCAAATGTGACTAAGTTAACTGTTTGATTCCAATTACACATATTCTAAAACTGGTAACAACAAGCTAGCACAGGGCCAGCAAAGTTTTTCCGTAAAGGGCCTAATAGTAAATATTTTAGGCTTTGAAAGCTACATGGTCTCTGTTGCAAAAATTCAACTCTTTTGTTGTAGCAGAAAAGCAGTCATAGATAACATGTAGCTTTGTTCAAGGCTCTCTCGCCCTCCTTCCTTCTGGCGTAACAGAAATGCAATAAGGTATTTTCTTTATAAAATGCAACTGCTATCACAGAAATGATAAAAGCATTAACAAAATTTTTATATAGAATTATTGTAAACAAATCAATAAAAGCACTTAACAGCCAGGATATAGAAATAGTTGAGTTCCATAGGGTATTTATTAAATAGGGGCTTCTTGAGTAATTGTGTGAGCAATGGAAATATTAATTTACTGAACTACCTAGACTTTTTTTGACATATCTTGCTTTTCCAAATAAAATGAGCATTATTTATATATTCATGAGCTCCTTCCTTATTCGTCTGTTTCACCCCTAACACCCAACACAGGGTCATGCATAAAGAAGGAGTTGAAAATTATGTTTTCGATCAGGGCTCATAATCAAGTAGCTTGTGAGCCAGACGTGCTTTGTTTGGCCATTATCATGTTTTTAAAACTGAATTTGGATGTCATTAGGCAGGACACTCATTCTGCAGTTTACCACAGATTCTACTGTCTCCTGCTATGGAATACCACTTCACTGCTGTTTTCTCTTCCTGGCCAGTGAAAGCATTTTAATTGGTGCCCCATATGTTCAATAAAAGGAAAACTTATTTCAAATTACTCTTATCTATATGCTGTGATTTGCTCACTATAGTACTGAAGCCTCTTTTACCTGTCTGTAATGTTTCAGTGCGTACTTTACTAAAATTGCCTTTTCTTACAAATGATCAGTTCCCTGGGAACATTCTCACAATGCAATACAGAACAATATGTGCAAGATTACACAAACTGTATAAAACTGATATATGTATAGGAAAAGGATATAAGGAAATCAATCAAAATGTCAGGTCATTAATCTCTGGGTTGTGAGATTATGGATTATTTCTCTTCTTTATTTTTTATATTTTCAAGGTTTCTACAGTGAGCATGGGTTACATTTACAAAAGGAAAAAACTCTTTAGCAGAAAAAGAAAAAAAAAAAACTTTCACAAATTTGGGTTGACTGTCCTTCCTGCTCCTTAAATTAGAACGAGGAGAAAGAATATTTATTGAGTGCCAACTTGGTCTCAGGCATGATACTACATGCTTTACATTCAACCACAAAAACTCTGTGTGGGAGGAGTATTAAAGCCCCCATTTCTGAGATACAGAACAATTACCTCAGTTTTCTTTTATGGAAAAAATCTTGAAATCACCAGGACACAAGCATATAGAAATCTGGAGATTACATGCAAACAAAGAATCATGGAACACTACATCAAAAACTAATGATCTACTGTATGGTGACTGACGTAACATAATAAAAAATTTAAAAAAAAAAAGTAAGAAAGAAGAAATCTGGAGAAAAGAGGTGGCGTGGGCTGGGGGGGGAGGAGAAGACCTTAAAGAAAATTAAAGGCAGTGAAAAAGAAGAAAAGAAATAATGGTGGATAAAGGCACAGGAAATACTTTATTCATGCATTCATCAAATATTTAGTTTCAACTATTTCAAGACACTTTGCAAGAGACTGTAGGGTATACATAGATGGGTTTGACACAGATCAAAAGATACCATATGTATGACAGTCCTTCTATATGCCTTCAACATAATATCCTGCCTCAATGGAACACAATAAAATTGACATAACACACTTGCCGACAACTGAAATGAGGAAGGGAAGTAAGAGTCAACTGAGAGTAGAGAGTGACTACAAAGTGAGTTGAGAGGAAGAAGGAATTACTTCTGGCTGCAGGGATGAAGGCGAGAGGGAAAGAAGTAGATGCTCATATCAGCCAAAGGACTCTCACCGCTCCCCTGAGTGCCAGGCTGGTACTTGAAGTTGTTCACTAGCCATCTCTCCCAAGTGACCTGAAGGCCCTAAACTCTGTGTCCACAACCCAATCTGTCACCCACCACCACCTCCCTCTGTGTTAATAGGTTTACTATCCAATCAGAAGTTTGCTTATTCAACAAATGATCACCGAATGTCCGGTATGTGCGACCACTAGGTTCAGTAAAAGACACAGATATTAAACAAGTAAACACAAAATTAAAAAATACAGGAAAAACGAAGAAAAAGGTGAGACAGAAAAATAAGAGGAGTATTTTCAGAAGGACCTTTCTGAAGAAATAACATTTCTGAGAAATGAAGGATGAGAGGGCCCTAGGAAGATCTGTGGTTGAAACGGAGGTTCCCAGCAGTGAGGACAGCCTAGGAAAAGAAACTGAGGTAGGAAAAGACTTAGCAAATCAGAACTGAAAGAAAACCTCTATAATTACATCAAGGAAGAGAGGGGGTGAGTGTGGTGGGAAATGAAGGTAGAGAGCTAACTGGGGCTTTGTAGTTTCTGCTATAAATTCTGAATTGTATTCTACATGTAATGAAGAAACAGCAATGAAAACACAGATGTCATCCCTCCCTTCATGGGATATACAGACCTAGTGAGGAATACAGAGTATTAAACAACTGATTTCAATCTGTTCATAAGTTTTAGGATAGGGAATATATACAGTGCTGTGAGAGCACTGAGGAGGGACCCCTAATTCAGTCTGAGGAGGTATATTCACTCTCCACTGAGACCACTACAACAAATTCTTAATCAGTTATGCAGCCTCCAGGGTCTACCTTCCAATTTATCTTCCACACTGCTACCTGTCATCTTTCCTTAACACAAATGAGAGCCCATCAAAACCATCCAGGACCTCCCAGAGGATAAATTCCAAACGTCTACATCTCATGTCGCCATTTGGCCCTAACCTGTATCTTCTTGGTTTAAACTCTACTACTACCTACCACAATGGTTTTTAAACTTTCTTTTTAGTAATACATTTTATCATTACAAACACACATAGCCACATAAAACACTAGAAAGTTTCAAGAAACAAAGTAGGATTACTTTGATACTTTCTATTTTATTCTACTTTTTTTCCCCTAAAATGTTTGTTGATTTATTCATGAGGGGATTTATTCATTCAATGGGTCTAGTCTGCAATTTGAAAATCAGTGACTGCCTCCTCCACTACTACCTTCTCTAATCAGCTGTGAACAAACCATTCTTTCACCCTTTACCCAAGTAGACCTGGACACCAGGAGTACTCTGCCCTTCTGTCTTCGTTGTTCATTCACCTAGCAATTTCCTTCTGACCTTTCAAGAATCATCTCAAATTTTTCAGAGAAACCTTTCCAGATATTGCCCCAGTCATCACGCTTCCATCCTTAGAGGTCCCATGAAATAGCACACCCTGAGTGACAGTACTTGTCATGCAGGGTCTATTATAATGACTTTTCAAAAACAAGTTAGTCTGCTCTGGACTAGGTTTCTGGACATCAACAACCTAGCTGTTTTATCTCAGGTCCAACATAGGGTCTCATCGGAAGCAAAGGTCAGGGGGATGTTACGTTGAATAAATGAAAACTCACCTCATTTTCTCCTACCCTCCCCACACTCTGACCACCTTGGCTGTGCACTTCTTTCTGTTGCTCCAGCACACCAGTCCTTCCTCCCTCCGAGCCTTCCTCTTCCCCCAGCATTAACCAGGCGCACTGCTCCTACATCATCTTCAAATCAATATGTACCCTTCGAAAGGCCATCTGCCCAACCTCCCATCACGTTTCCTTTGTCCTTATGGCATCTATGACTCTCTGAAATGATCTTTTCTTTTTATTTACTTATCTATGTTCCTCATTAGTATGTTAGATCTTTGAGGGGGCACAGCCCACCAAGTATCCCCCAGTAACTTCGGCTGCTAGGACCATGCATAGCGCACGGTAGGCGGTCAACAAAACCTCTGGTGACGAACGAGGGAGCGGGAGAAGAGGCAGACACAGAAGTCTTAGGGACCTGTCTCGAAGCCCCCTTGAGTGTTCCCTGGCAGAGCCGGTGCTATGGCTTAAGCAAGGCAGCCAGGTGCCACATGTCAGGGCCTACCAGTAATAAGTGACCGTGCAGGCCGTGCACACCCGCTCGGCCGGGGCTTCGCACACCTCGCAGCAGAGCCGGCGCCCCTTGGGCACGGCCAGCGGGTAGATGATGTCCATGCTGCCGCCAGCGGAGTCAGTCTCCAGGACGGTTGCCCGGCGAGGAGACGCGGGACGCCGGCGTCACGTGACCGCCATCGGGCAGCCTCGGTTCCAAGATTTCAAGCGCAGGGGGGAGGGGCGTGACTCCACTGACATCTAGAGTGTATTTGTGGGGTTGAAAAACGACAACACAAAACTCCTTCTCGTTAAGTCCCGAAGGTTAAATGGCCGAGCAGTCTGACTTCACTGGAATCTAAGTCCAGAAAGGCCGATAGGGCGGCCGGTGGGAGGCAGAAGCGGCCAGTTCTTTACCCGAGCAACGAACGTGAGGGGACGTGGTCCTTCCAGACGCCTGCCCGGCCAACAACTCCGGCCGCTCAGGGTCACCTCTGCGAGGCTGTGGGCAGAGACCGTACGCAACCGCGCCGAGGAGAAGGCGGGCGCCGGCGCGCGGCGAGGAAGGGGAAGGCCCGCCCCCTCCCTGCTGCGGCTGCGCGGGGACCGGGTCGGGCAGGGGCGCGGCGCGGCGCGGCGGCAGCGGAGCGGGCGCGAGTGCGGGCGCGCCCGGGGGCCGATGGCGGACGTGGACCTGGTGGCCGAGTTTCCCAAGCCTGCGGATGCTGCGCGCTTCGCCGAGGTTATGGCTCGCTTCGCCGCCAGGCTGGGCGCGCAGGGCCGGCGGGTGGTGTTGATCACGTCCGGCGGCACCAAAGTTCCCCTGGAAGCCCGGCCAGTGCGCTTCCTGGACAACTTCAGCAGCGGGCGGCGCGGTGCTGCCTCGGCCGAGGCCTTCCTGGCCGCGGGTTACGGGGTCTTGTTTCTGTACCGCGCTCGTTCCGCCTTCCCCTATGCCCACCGCTTCCCGCCCCAGACCTGGCTGTCGGCGCTGCGGCCCTGCGGCGCAGCCCCTTCGGGCTTGCTGAGCCTGGAGGCCGAGGAGAATGCACTTCCGGGCTTCGCGGCGGCTCTGCGGAGCTACCAGGAGGCTGCGGCTGCCGGCACCTTCCTGGCCGTGGAGTTCACCACTTTGGCGGACTATCTGCATCTGCTGCAGGCTGCGGCCCAGGCGCTCAATCCTCTGGGTGCGTGCGCATAGGAGTTCAGAGTTTCCTGCAGGCAGAGCCTTTCTCCCCAGACACTTTCCCCCTCACCTTTTCATTATCCGCAGTCTAACAGCCGGGGAGCCTGAGTTGAAAGGAGCAGATCCCATATCCCACTCCAATTTATTACACCCTGTGCTTCTCTCTGCAGGCTCTTCTGCGATGTTTTACCTGGCTGCGGCCGTGTCAGATTTCTATGTTCCTGTCTCAGAAATGCCTGAACACAAGATCCAGTCATCTAGGGGCCCACTGCAGGTGATGGGCGCTTCTCTTCCAGAGATCTGACCCCCCATAATCAATCTTGGGTTAATTCCCTCTTGATCTGGAGATGGCCTTTCTGCATTCCGTATGTGATAGGCGCTAGGGATACAGAGATGAATAAGACACCGCCCTCCCTCAAGAACCTCACAATCTAGTGAGGGAGCTGGACACAGACTAATTACAATACAGAGTGAGCAATGCTCTAGTAGAGGTACGTACAAAGTGAAGTCAGAGCATGGGGTGAGTGAATCTTGGGGAAGCCAAGGAAGGCTTCCTGGAGGAAATGACATAAACTGGGTTTTAACAGATGAATAGCGAGTATAGCAGACAACGTAGGGAAGGTCATTCCAGGTAGAGGACAAATTGGAGTTTGGAAATGAGCCGTGTGCTGTGAACTGAAGTTGTTTGGTAAGGCTGGAGAGCAGGGAGAGTGGGGCGCAGGGTGGGCCAGCTGACCGAAGAGAGCTTATTTTATAGATTTTGTATTCCTTTTTAAGGAGCTTGGACTTTATCCTGTGGAGCTAAGGAAAACAAGTAGGAGAATGAGATAAAGTTTTTGTTTGAAAAGAACATTCTGGCATCAGTATTAAAGGTGAATTAGGGAGAGAGTGGCAGGTGTAGGTTAGATGACAATGGTTGCTGTATTTTAAGGAAAGGGTATGGGGTGACTAGAGGTGTGGTTGAGATGTTGAGGTGATCTGGCATCCTGGAACCTGAGAGAATTCTTAATCATTTATGATTCAAGCAGAATTTAAATAGGAGAAACTACCTGTGGGACACTTGCTGACTTTGTAGGATACTAATTTGTTCATTTCTTCAATAAATATTTATTGAGTACCTACTATATGCCAAGTACTATAGTAGGACCTGGAGATAAAGCAATGTGAAGAAACATACTGTGCCCTTGTGTTGCTTACAGTCTTCAGAGACATAAATAAGTCAAATGCATACTATGTTAGGTACTGAAAGATGCTATGCAGAAAAACTAAGTGAGGAATGGGAATATAATCCCTTTAACACTTGCTAACTTTCTGAAATCCTGATAATTATCATCGTAATTTCACAATTTTAAAATTCTGGGAGGATTAGTTTATCCTGTCTTTTTTAGTTCTTTCTTGAAAGTACACAAACCAGCTCAATATTGTTAGAACAGTCAAGACTGGTATAGTAGGAGTTTGATCAATTGAAAATAAAATCAGTTCTATTTCTTCAGTGCTACGATGTGTTATGAGTGACAGTTTTTAAATGAAATCAGATAGCCATTCTACCAGTGCAAGGGATATTTTAGGCTAAGAGGTTTAAAAACCCAACGTTAATTAAACTTCTGCCAAAGTTACATTTGCGTTACAGATTTGCGTGAATAGATTTGTTTGAGTGTTTGGTTTAAAATAAGGGGAATATTTAAGAAAATATAATGCTGTTTTTCAGAGCTCTGTTAATGGTGATGAGGGTGGTAGGGCAAGGTTAATTCATAAGACATGGTTTTGTCTCAGAATTTGTATAACGTCTTGGAATTACAAATCCTTATGAACCCTACAGATCCAAGGGTCTTAGGCTAAGCATTTAAAATGCTCTGAAAAGTTTGACAATGAGAAATCCCACTTAAATTGACACAGTCAAAAATCTGAGTCCCTGCGAGTTTCCCATGAGACTGACCTGGTAGATATTGACCTTTGTTTGCTTATTAAGCTTTTCTTTTTCCAATACAGATAACAATGAAGATGGTGCCAAAAATGCTTTCTCCTTTGGTTAAAGACTGGGCTCCCAAAGCATTTATAATTTCCTTTAAGTTGGAGACTGACCCTTCCATCGTAATTGATCGTGCACGGAATGCTTTAGAAGTTTATCGACATCAAGTGGTGGTGGCCAATAGCCTTGAGTCACGACGGTCCTCTGTAGTTATTTTAACGAAAGACTCAGAAACCAAGATATTGCTGTCAGAGGAAGAAGTAGTAAAAGGCATAGATATAGAAGAGAAGATAGTGGGTGATCTTCAGTCTCGACACACGGCTTTTATACATGACAACTAAAAAAGCCTTTGTAGGATAAAAATTGTTCAGTGGATCAGGGCTCTTCTAAGTGGTAAAAACAAATCCTTTGCTTTCATAAAGACAAAAAATGAAGGGAAAAAACAGTGAGTGGTATGCAGGTGAATATAGTTTGGTATTTGTCTTCTAAAGATCATTTCATACTCAGTAAAAATGAAAACAAAAGGAAAGCAGTTATGACCAAACCACCTGACACGCTCATCTGATTATCACCTGGATTTTGAAAATGAGCATGAGCTGTTCCTCACCTTTAAAAAAAGAGCTTATTGGAAATTATATTCCTCAACATATACATGTGAGGCCTGAATATCGACCTTCTTCGTACTAGGAGAAGGATTACGGATGCATGAATGGCCATGCCTTAAAGATCAAATATTTCTTGATGCCTAGTATGTGGTAGGCCCTGAGGATTATGAGGATTAAAAAGATGAATAAATATGTCTCTGTCTGGGAAATGGGTGTATGAAAAATAAAGTGCAATAAAGTGTGTGCCCAAAAGCCAACATGATGGAAATGATGTTTTTTGAAAATTTATCAAAGGTGGGAGTACAAGAGGAGGACCCTTCCCTTAAGATAGATTGCACGTAGAATGATGAGCTTCCCATGACCTTCACTTTTTGCTCCTTTTCCCAGGTTGACTCTCTATTTGAGTTAACAGTTTACCTTTCAAATATTCTAGAACTGTTCTTAAGGGAAACGACTTCTACCTGGGGCCTGGAAAGGGCCTATTAGTTAGTTTTGCCCTGAGGGAAGCTTTACTATGTGGTAAGAAGTAGGGGCTTTGAAGCCATCTCAGCCAAGTTTGACCCTTTAAGCTGTATTACCTGTTACCTTTGTAAGCTTAGACCATTGACTTAATCTCAAGTTCCTCATTTATAAAATAGAGATACCCGCACATAAATTTTCTCAGCAAGGAGGTGTTCTGATGGTGTCTGACCTGATCCCTGAATTCTTGAGTTTTCAAAGCTCCTCTCACTGTCCTGGGCTTTGGGTTGGGAGTACGCAAGAAGTGTGGTTCCCTACAAAAAATGCCCTAAATGGTCTGTAGGATGATCCAGAGTGCATGTCGAGAAACTACCATTAATAAGTAGGTAGAAGCAGGAAATATACTTCACATACTTGATTTAAAATGCGATGATATTTCATGGAGTCGGAAAGCGTAGCCCAATGTGTCTGATGACAGTGGTACAATAAATTTTAGTTGAAAAGATCTGAGCAGAGGTGCAAAGATGGCATTGAAATATGTCATTAAATCAAGAAATGTGACTTTCAAGCAGAGGAAAAATAACTGCAGCAATCAGGGCTGTTCTGGAAGCAGTAGTCCCACCGAACAAAAATTTTTAATTAAAGTCTAAGTAGAAAAATCTCAAAGACAACAGGCTCTGTCAGCAGTGTCTGCAGTACTGAAGGGATAGGAAGCAAAAGATTGATTTTCTTCCCTACATCTATACCTTCGTGTGGGTGATGACTGTCATGATGTTTGAAGTCCAACAAGGATAAATGGAGTGAAAACTAGAAGCGATTCTAATCTTTGTTTCTACCCTATCACTTCCCTTAGGAACCATTTCCTATCCTGTTTTGTTAGGCTTAAACAAACACCACTTTCCTACATGGAATTATTTAAAGTGTTTTCCAATTCCAATTTAATTCCCATTTGGAACACTTAAACAGTATTTACACATGTTAAAATTCCAAGAGGTTTTTTTGTTTTTTTGTTTTAACATTAAATAGAAGTATGCAAAGAAATAATGAAAAGGAATGCGAGTCAATGAGAGCAAATGAGAAAGCACTTGATCGAGATTGGAGGACCAAGAAATGTTTCCCTGAGGAAGTGACACTTGAACTAATAAGCAGGAGTTAAGTGGACTGGAAGTGATGGTGGTGAGCATTTTAGATCAGAGAAAACACACTAGTAAGGTGGAAATGGTTGAAGTAAGGGATAAGATCTGTCCAGGTAACTTGCAAAGCTTTGGAAAGGATCCCATGTGGAACTAGAGTAAGACCGAAATGTGGGTACCTATTTGGGATATCAGCAAAGCAAGGACCCCCAAAACATGGGTCAAATCAAGCTTTGATGAACTGACTAGGATCTTGTAATAAGAGCATTTAAATGACCATGATATAAACCAAGCTTCTCTCAAGTTGTCATTTACAAATTTTTATTTTGCACGACATAGGTGGAGGAACGGTTCACTTAAACTTAATTTTCTAGGACTTCCAAAGGGCTTCTGTCTTAGGGACAGTTCTAGTCAAGTCCGATTTCTTCATCTTTACAACAATAAAGCCGGGTCCAAAAAATGTGATTTGCCTTAGGTGCCCCAGGTAGTGACAGATCTAGGATTAAAATTCAGAACTCTGACCCTCTCCCTTTTAAGAATGAAATTACTTCTAGAAAAATAACTCCAAGGTTATTGGGCCGGGTCTCCACTTAAGGCCTGGCGGGAAGCTACTTGAGAGTTAGAAACGTCCGCTAATGAAAAGGAGCCTCAAAGTAGAAAAAGCGCACCTGTGTTGTTACCATGGTTACTGGAAAGCCAATGGAATGCGCCGTATTTTCGTTTCTCCCGAAAAACCCCGCCCCACGACCCGAAGGCCAATGGTGTGCACCGTCTCCACAGGAAGAGCAGCCCCCGAGCCAATGGTGCGCGTCGTTTCTATGGTTCCCGCCGGAAGGACGCCTCGGCGTCTCTGCGACCAGCGCGGTTGCTATGACGCCCGGACCTGGGTCGGCACCTGCCGCTGGCGGTGCGGCGGACTGGAGCGAGTCGGGACCCTCGCGGCGCTCTCCGAAAGACAGTCTCTGGCCCGGTTCCTGAGGTTGCCGCGGTTCCCGCCTCGGCCCCGAGGAGGAAAGAGCCTCTTGTGCGTTCCTTTTCAGCGTCCCAGGTCTCTCCCGCTTCTCTCAGCGGTGTGGCCCGAAACCGGAGGGGAGCCTCGCCTGGCTCTGCCTTTGTAGGGCCGGGCTGGAGTGATTCCGCCTGAAGAGCGATTCGCCGGTCCCCTGGGACCCAGCCGCCCAGGCCTTTAGAATTAGGCTGTCTGTCTGATTCAGACAGGGCTTGCGACCCCGTCACCGGAGTTAGGTGGGCGCTCCTTTTGTCACTGCCC
Organism: Ursus arctos; assembly: GCF_023065955.2. Lineage (NCBI taxonomy): Eukaryota > Metazoa > Chordata > Mammalia > Carnivora > Ursidae > Ursus > Ursus arctos. Next base: position 72,210,268 of record NW_026622786.1, on the reverse strand, counting down.
AGGCGAAGACGCAGCCCTGCGCAGACCGCTGCGCCTGACCCGCCTGGCCGGTGCCGAGGCCTCCGAGCCACGGCTCCCCCTGGTCGGCGTGTGGACAAAGAGCTGCTGTTTTCTGCTTTTTCGCCCTATGTTCATCATGCGGGACCTTGAATGCCGATGAAGCTCTGGAGAGGCCTTTTGTATCTTCAGCATCAGACGTCATCAAGTCAGTTACCTTCTGCCTTTCGAGCGGCAATCTCATCCGCTTCTCTCATCGCCTTGAGCACCAGTTTTCGCATCCTGCTCATTCCACAGCCATTTTCACCCTTTCTTGTCCACGCTGTACGTCACTGAATGTCCATTCGTCTCCACCACCTTTGCCATCTATAGACCGCCTCCCTCTGCTTTCCTGCTACAATGCTTTGGGTCGCTAAGTATTCCACATTCTCCAGCTCTGGAATCATTTGGAAGATTTTCTTTGTTTCTCTGCACTATGGCAAGCTTCCTGTCTTGGGTAAACTAACTAGCATGGAGAAGCGCACATTGGTAAATACAGACAGTAAATTTCTGCAAGCCTAGTGCGTTTTGAAAACGGAGGGGGGGGGATCAAAATGCATTTTTAGGCCCGTCCCAGGCTTATATAAAGAAAGAAGAGTGTTCCTTGCTCAAGTGAATACTGTGTTAGATTTGCATGATGTACTCATGCACGCGAAAAGATCATTCAGAATGATCACGTAGCCATATTTCAGCTTTAAGCCCATATGAACACAATGCTTTGATACGGCCGAATTTTCTGGAGAGGAGATGCTTAAAACAGTTCTTGTGTCTTCTCTTCATGTCAGTTTCTTTCTTTCTTTCTTTCTTTCTTTCTTTCTTTCTTTCTTTCTTTCTTTCATTTTAGAGAGAGAACGGGTGTGCATGAGGGAGGAGGCAGAGGGAGTGGGAGAGAGAATCCTCAAGCAGGTACCCAATGAACATGGGGATGGGGGGTGGGCTCCCCCAGGACCCTCAGATCAAGACCTGAGGTGAAATCAAGAGTTGGCTGCCCAATGGACTGAGCCACCCAGGCGCCCCTTCATGTCAGTTTTTTTTCTTTTTTTCTTTTTCCTGATTTTATTTATTTGAGACAGAAAGAGAGAGAGAGAGAGAGAGCATAAGAGTCAGAGGGAGAAGCAGACTGTCCACTGAGCTGGGAGCCTGATGTGGGGCTGGATCCCGGGACCCTGAGATCATGACCTGAGCCAAAGGCAGATGCTTAACTGACTGAGCCACCCAGGCGCCCTCATTTCAGTTTCTTAATCAGAAAACATTCTTTGTGATGTGAGCTAAGAAACAGAAACAATGAGGCAGAGTGATTGAAAATAAATATTTTTGGCAAGGGACCAGGCTTAAAAAGACCAGAACATAGAACCTTAAAAAACAGAATGAGATTCATTTAGAGCCAGTGAAATTTTCTTTTAGTTGAAAAACTTTAATTTGTCTTAAAGTATCTGTTCCTTGTTGAGTCTTACTATTTCTTTTCAGTATTCAGGTTTAAATGTAAACTTATTTTGAAAATATGCACTTTTAGTGGGTATTTGGGGGGCTAGAATAATTTGGATATTGTTATTTTCTCATGCCAATTACAGCACTTATCTGTGATAGCTCATACTTGCAGCCAGGTCGAGTTTCCAAATACTGAGAAATTCAGCTTTCTCTTCTATAATAGATTGGAAAGAAAAGAAAAGTTCTAGGGGCATCTGCGTGGCTCAGTCGGTCGGGCGTCTGACTCTTGATTTCGGCTGAGGTCATGATTTCAGGGTCGTGAGATCAAGCTCTGTGATCAGTGTGGAGTCTGCTTGAGATTCTCTCTCACCCTCTGCCCCTCCCCTGCTCACACTCTAAATAAATAAATAAAATCAATCTTTAAAAAAGAAAAGAAAAAGTTCTGAAACTTTTTCAATTTTCCACATTTAATGGATAAATTCTAACTTTTGAAAAGCCGAGTATTAGATGCTGTATTTCAAGGGTCTTACCTTTCCCCTTCCAATATGTATTTACTGAACAAACATCATTAGGGCAACATTGAAAAGTAACTTTTTAAAAACTTTCCTCTTACCCTAGGACAGTGGCTCTAAACCCAGGGGGTGATCTTGCTCCCCATGAGACATTTGACAAAGGGTGGAGATATTTTCAGTTGTCACAGCTGGGGGTGTGTTACTGGCTCCTAGCTGGCAGAGGCCAGGGACGCTGCTGTACACCCTTCTATGCACAGAACACCCCCCCCCCCACGACAAAGAGTTAGCCAGCCCAAATGTCAATAACGCCGAGGTCAAGAAACCCTGTCCCAACATATCAAGTTCATTTTTCTGTTCTGGGTCAACCCTTGCTCACGAGTGTACATTTTTACATAGCTGTAATGATAGTGTATATTTTGCCTTTCTTTTTCCTGTTAATTTTATATTTTAAACATTTAAACATTGCTACATTGTTTTCAGTTTTTTGAAGAGTATATTCTTCCTCATTTTACTTGGGAATTGAGAAGGAAAAAACTATATAATTTTTATATAGTTTTATACAAAGTTTTATACAAAAATATAATATGTATTATATTTTAAGATGCCTATAATTTTTAAATTATATTTGTGTAGAAGGGAGAAAGAAGGGTCAAGGTAAATAGCTTATCCGGGTATATCAGTTTTTGTGGCCATGCTGTTTACTTTTGTTCCCTAATGTCACTCTAAGACAGTGAGATCCAAAAGACGTGCTGTAGCATGAGGTATGGTCCTGCCCCTTCACTGTAGTTTGAGGCACCTGTAGGGGAAATAAGAACAAAAAGCAATGACTCTGCACCCATTCTCCTTGCCCTCTTTCCATTTAAAATTCTTTGTCTCTCTCTCAGTTTGCTTTGACAGTTTTACTAACTCATTCTTTATATCTGGAAGCAAAAACTTTTTAAGATAGTTAATGAGCATTTATTCAGTATCTACTTTGTAGAGAATAGGTTGTGGGTATGCTTTGTTAGGTGGGTAATTTTAGGTGCAGTTTAGATGTTAGAGCATTTATAATTCAAATAATGGATTTTTTAAAAGATTTTATTTGAGAGAGAGAGCACAAGCAGGGGGAGCGGTAGAGGAAGAGGGAGAAGCAGACTCCCTGCTGAGCAGGGAGCCCAAAATGGGCTGGATCCTAGGACCCTGAGATCATGACCCGAGCAGAAGGCAGATGCTAAATAATGGATTTATATTACCTCAAGATCTGCTTTTTTAGAACTTCCAAATTACTTAACCATTGCGTCTCAGTGACTGGAAAAATGTGTGTTCTGGGATGTCATAGCAGAACAGGCAGAGCAGCCCAAATGATAAAGTCGTGGAAATATAAACAGCATGATGGGGATCCGTCAGTATACTGGCGTGGAAGACTGACGTCAAGGCGTGGCAGAAGATAAGGCTATAGAGACAGGCAGGACTAGGTTGCGGAGAGTCTCTGGTCCCAAGCTGAGGGATTTGAACTCTTCCTGAAAGCAATGGGAATGAAAAGCAGCAAGTGATTTGCATTCAGAACAGCCAGTCTAAGGGCTTTGGATGGGGGCCAGCCTGGCAGCAGGGATATCGGTGAAGGATGCAGTTAAACAAACTGGACAGTAATTGAGGAAAACCTCAGCTAAGGCAGCGCCCTTAGAGGTGGAATCTACACATTCAGCGACCGGTCATTAATGAGAGTGGGATGAGTAAGAAGGCAGGGCCACAGGAGACTCCCAGGTTTCTGGCTTGGGAAACCATATTGATGGTGATTTTATTAACCGTACAATACAGAAGGAGGAGCAGGTGGAAGGGAAAGATGAGTGGATTCAAGCTGAGTTGTTCATTAGACAATTTGATATGCATTGGTCATAAATAGTAGACTCATTTTATATTGTCTTCTTAGCCTACATCGTCTTCTCTGGAATTTGTATCTCTCCACCAATCCTTACTTAAAGAGTAGGCTTTAGTGGCCATATTTGTACCTTTGCTTTCAACCCATTCCAGTGACAACGGACTGAATGAGGATTATACAACTAACTTTGGAGAGGGGGACATGGTTCATTGGATGAGCAAAAAATAATCATCTCTCTTTCATGAATTTGAATTAAAAGATAAAGAACAGAAATGACTTAATCCGAAAAGTTAGTTAGGCTTGACATGTGAATGGCTGTTCCTAGCCTGGCTGAGGAGCAAGTGGAGAAAATTTATCCATGTGGAAAAGCAAGTAAATGGGGGCAGATTCATGTGGAAACTCAGAGATGAAGGACCTCATGGGTCAGGATAGAATAGTTCAGTCTGGTCTAGGATGGGCTGCCCAGTTCCGTATCCAGTTCCTATGTAGTCATATTTATTTTCCAGCATATGCCCTTATATCTTATTTTAAGTAACATTTCTGTAATAGTTGGGATTGGTTGGCCATGAGGGTCAGAAAGCTCAAAATAAAAATGGCTTTAAAAAGATAGAAATTTATTTCTCCCAAATAAGAGTGAAGAAGCAAGCAGTCCAGAACTGATAGGGCAGCATCTTGAAATTGTCAGAGAGTCACAGATGTCTTCTCTTATGATAGTATATTATCTGTGGCAGGTGGCTTCTACCCCATGGTGTCCAGGATGGCTGCTCAGACTTTAACTATCTTGTGTGTATTCCAGCTGGTAGAATGGAGGAAGGAGTGAGGAAGAGTGATCCCATTCCTTTCAGAGCACATCCTAGAGGTGGCGTAAAATTCCATTTATATTCCATTGGTCTGAACTTAAGTCACACGGCTGTATCCAGCAGTAAGGCAGGCAGCCATATGATCATTCAAGAAATCAGTTCTCTTATGCTGTGGGAAAAGGGAAGAATAAATATTGGGGGACAACTGGCAGTCTTTGCCACATGCACTTGTGTATGTTCTAACTTCAGTGTGTTTCTGTTTCTTCCCATTTTTTCTAGATAGAGCTGGAGCTTAGCAAAAATGGATTATTATTAAATCTAACAACCGCATGAGGTAGGCCTCATTAATCCATTTTATTTGGGGATAAATAAAAGTTTAAAGAAGTTAGGTGACTTGCTTAATCACAAAGCTAGAAAGTGGTGGAGCCAGAGTTTGAACCAAGGTATGTCAGACTCCTATGTCCATGTTGTGAATCACGATGACAGTGAGAAAGGCAGAGAGCCAAAGGCAGGATTCTTAGGAATGGCAGCATCTCAAGGGACTGTGGGAGAAGAGGAGCCCAGGGAGAATACAGAGAAGGAAAGGCCAGAGAGGTAAGAGCAAAAACAGGAGAAAGTGATGTCACAGAACAGAGAAAGGAAATGCTTTCAAAATAAGGGTGCAGAGAGATCATATAGAAAAATTACAGAAACATGTCCAGTTTGATTGGCATTTTGAGGGTTATTGGTAACATATTTTGAATACAATGGTAAGAACAGAAGTCAAAATGCAGTTGAGGAGGGGAAGACAAATTAGAAGGAGGAATGTGGTGGGGTCAAAGGAGGGCTATTTTTGTATCTTTATTTTTAAAACCAAAAACATCCTTTTTTTTTTTCCTTTTCTCTTTCTTTTCTTTTCTTTTCTTTTCTTTTCTTTCTTTCTTTTTTTAGAGAGAGAGAGTGAGAGCCTGTGTGGGGAGGGGCAGAGAGAGAGGGAGAGAGAATCTTAGGCAGGCTCCACATCCAGTGTGGAGCCCCATGCGGCGCTCGATCTCAAAGCCCTGAGATCATGACCTGAGCCAAAATCAGGAGTCCAACACTTAACCGACTGAGTCATCCAGGCACCCCAAGACCGGAAACATCTTGAGTGAAGGGCAAGAGATCAGTAGAGAGGGAGATAGTGAGTATACAGAAAAGAAAGAGCTTCCTTGAAGAAGCAATATGGGATGGGATCTAGAACACAGGTGAAGACACTTGCTTTGATCAGGAGGATGGACGTCTCCTCCACTGAGTGGCGAAAGAGAACGAGGTCTCTAAAGATGAAGGCGAGTATCTTGGTGCAGCGGAGGAAGTGGACAGAGCGTCATGATGACTATAGTTTTACTAGTGCTGTGGGAGACAAGGTCATCTGCCAAAAGAGGGGAGAGCTGAGATTTGGAGTTTGATGAGAGAGATGGAAGTTCTGAATAGTTGCCGAGTGAAATGGTAGCAGAATCTGGTAAAGAATGCATAGATTGATCTAGCAGAAGAGAAGCTTGGCTCCGGCTGCAGACCATGAATTTGCAGTGGCTCCGGTCTACTTGCTCGTTTTATTTTTCTCTACCAACACTCAGCAAACTTAAATAGATATAGAATAGTCAAATGGCCAAACTTTTCCAGAGCTTGGATTTTCAGGGAAGGTGGGACAAGGGGCAAGAAAACTGGGGACATTGAGGAGAAATTGCAATGATCAGCTATTGAGTCCAGGCTTGAGGGGAAAAGCCAAAAGGTATCTGGGAGCTTGAGAGATGTAATGGTCCAGGGACTGAGATCTCACTGTCATTGTAGAGTAAGTACAGTTTAAGAGAGCAACCATTTCACACCCATCAGTATGGATTTGTTATAGATATAAAACAATTATAACAAGTGTTGGCAAAGATGTAAAGAAATTGGAGCCCTTCTGCGTAGTATGATGAGAACATAAAGTGGTGCAGCTGTTTTGGAAAACAGTAGGGCAGCTCCTCAAAAAGTTAAGCGAAGTTACATGACAACAATTCTCCTTCTAGGTATATACCCAAAACAGTTGAAAGCAGGGACTTAAACAGATACTTGTACACCCATGTTCACAACAGTGTTAATTCACACTAGCGGAAAGGTGGAAACAGCTCAAATGTCCATTAACAGATGAGTGGATAAATGAAATGTGTTACATACACACACAGACACACACACGCATGCATACACCCATACACCGGAATATTATTCAGCCTTCAAAAGGGAGAAAGAGAATATGAATGGGGACCAGATGATGAGAGTTGGGTGAGGAGGAGCACAAGAAGATTTCTAGCTGTAAGTCATGAGGAGGACACATGGGGTACAAAGATTCAGGCCTGGGTCCTTTTTTCTTTCAGTGTGAGGTTCAGATGATAATTAGAATTCTATGTATTGTCCACTAGAACTCTTGATGTGAAAATGATAACACTGAAAAACAGCAAGAAAGGAGAAAAATAATACAAATAATCAAGAAAGCAAAACAGTATGGTTTGTGTGGACTGTCTGCAGTACAATAATAATTAGGCGGATCACTGCAATTTGGTCAGATTAACTTGGTTAAAAGTTATGTCTGGGGGCGCTTGGGTGGCTAGTTGGTTAAGCGTCTGCTTTCGGCTCAGGTCATGATCCTGGGGTCCCGGGATCAAGCCCCGAGTCAGGCTCCCTGCTCAGTGGGGAGTCTGCTTCTCCATCTCCCTCTGTTCTCACCCCTGCTTGTGCTCTCTCTCTCAAATAAATAAAATCTTTTTTAAAAAAAGTTATGTTTGGTTATAACAGCAAGTCCTCTTCAGCTAGAGGTTCTAGTAACAGAGAAACACAGATACAACTTCAATCAGAAATTTATCTTTCACCTACCATTATAGTGGAAGCTCTTTTGTAGCATGACTACTTTTAACTTAAAAAACTAAAGATAATATTGATGACAGGCTCATATCAAGAAGTTTTGGAAGAGAACTGAATGATTTAAAAGTCACCAGAAGTTATAAGTCATATTCTGTGAGCACAGTAATTCCTTGATAGTACAGAATCCGTGAGCTCGCTAGCTTCCAGAGGGGTCCTTTTATCTCTCAAATTCAGTTGAGGGAAAAAAAGTCTTCTTTGGAATTTATAACTTTGCAAGGGGGCTGTTTTCAGATTACTGAATTGTAAACTTCAGAACTGGGCATACAGAAAAGCTTGTTTTTTTAAAACACACATTTGCATTATATATGTAATATATATATATAATGTCATCATTTCTTATTTTAGAAGATGTTATAAAGCTGTTGAACCTTTAATTTTCTTTGTGCTGTTGGCTATTCATGGAAATGTTCATCATAACTGGGTAACATACCCATTAATTAACAGGAGAGCTAAACTACTTTGGACGGAGTCTAACTCTAGGTGCACATACATGGCCGCTCTCCTGCATGCCCCGCTGTGCGTATTTGTATGTGTGCTGTATGCATGTGCGTACATACACGTATGCTTATTTCTTCACCAAGGACAAGTTCAGATAGAATATATATTTCACCATCTCGAGAAAGAAGGGATTGAATCCCTTATTGCTATAAAAGAACCGCTCTATTTTATTTGGTGCTTATTCCAGAACAGTGAAGACAGCTGAGCACTGCTACCAGAAATTTAGAAGAGCTTGCAGTGAAGCCCGTGGAAGAAATGAAAGAAGTAAGAGCTAATAACATAAAGTTTTAAGATACCTGTCGTTTTGTTCATTGTCCTTCATTAAATTGACATGTTAAAAACCAACATTTGAATATTACGGTGCAGCTTGCAAAGCACTTGCCTGTACATTTTCCCCCTAAATTATTCAACAATCTGTATTCATTTCCAGTAGAGTGCACGTACAGGACGTTACTCAGAGATGACTGGTTGGACATCCAGATAGGTCTGCTCAAGGCGGCTTTCCTTATCTTTGTAAATTCATCCTTGTTTCAATAACCGATTTGTTTCAACTGTAGCCGACTCTCTTGCTTGTAGCTTGTAGGCTTAGAAACCTGCTTAGACAAGGTACCATGAGTGGATCTGTTTCTCAAAGGTGACCTTTACATTAACTGCACTCACAGAGAAGTTTGTAGAAAAATAGATTCCAGCTTACTAGTCGACAAAAAAATGTAATTTTGCCACAAGAAGCAGACACGTGTGTCCCGTGGCTGATGGACTCTTTCTCTACAGGTGCACTGCATTACAGATGTTTACTTGCTGAACAACTGATTCCAATTTTTACAGCACTGGCTAAGATAGTCTGATTTCCACCATAGGGCTCTCTATACCTGTCTTTGTTTCTGGACCTGTTACAGACAAGAACCAGGCAAGGTACCTAGCTCATAGAGGAGCAGATAATGGCATCTTTTGACTTTCTTGTCACTCTTTTGATGTTTCCAATACTGATCAACCTACTTTTTGACACATTCTTTCTTTACATGAGTTAAATTCTCTCAGGTTGCTTGGAAATCATTCTGCTGTGTTTCAACATCTCAGCTCAGGCAACTTACTGGTTTTTAAATTTAACCCTTTAAATCTTTTTTTTTAAAAAGATTTTATTTATTTATTTATTTATTTATTTATTTGACAGAGAGAGAGAGAGAGACAGCCAGCAAGAGAGGGAACACAGGCAGGGGGAGTGGGAGAGGAAGAAGCAGGCTCCCAGCAGAGGAGCCTGATGTGGGGCTCGATCCCAGGACTCCAGGATCACGCCCTGAGCCGAAGGCAGATGCTTAATGACTGAGCCACCCAGGCACCCCAACATTTAATTCTTTAATTTGATTTCCAAACTCTTAAAGAAGAATGCAGCTCCTTTAGAACAAAAGCAGGACAGCATAATAGACCATGAACTTTAACATTAGGCAGATGGGGGTGAAAAATTGCCTTTAGTACCGTCTTTCTGTGTAACCTTGGGCAAGTTAGTTAACTTCTTTAAACTTGAAATTCCTCATCTATAAGATGGGGATGATAATAGCTTCTTCAAAGAGATGTGTGAGGTTTACACAGGTTACATTCCATAAAACATTTCATATACGTGTACTTCACACCTAGCAAGGATTCAATAAATTATAGCTGTTACTATTAGAAATAGGTGTTATTGTTCCTGCCATTTTGAAGAGAAAGAAATCGAGGACTAGCAGGAAGTTATAAAGTTGGGTGGCAGTGCCGAGTTACCTCTGCTGTACCGTTCAGCTCTTTGTTCTTTTTATGAGGAGTTGTGCAATAGGCTTCAACACAATTCAGCAAAATGCAATTCATTTACTTTGGTAGTCTACTTCTCAGCAATTTGGCACACCGAGTAAGAGCTTAGCCTCTGGGTCTGGCCCTGCTGAGTGCGAAGTCTAGCTCTTCCCCTTATTTCCTGCATGACAGTGCAAATCCCTAGGCCTCTAACAGCCTGCTTCCTTCCCTATAAAGTGGGAGGATAAGCAGTCTCATGGGATTGTGGTGAAAATGAAATATTTGATGTCCTTAATATAGTGCCTGGAGCATCGAGTTAGCTTTTAATCTATTATCATGAGCCACATAAAAGTAACTTTTATGAAGCTGCCATGTTAACCAGAAGCTATTTTTTAAAAATACTCAGTATTTTAATACAATCTTCTGTTAACGTTTCAGACATGTTAATCGTCATTGTTAGCACAGGAATGTAAATAATTATTGTGGAGATTTTTCTCTGTTCATGGGTATCACGCTGTATTTCCTAAACCATAGATAAGGAGACTTGATTTGAAACCTGGTAAGTTAATGGAAAAAAAAAATATCAGAGACTGTGACTGTCCCAGAAATTTGTGGAGATGTGTCATCATATCTATGGGAATAACATAAAACAGCTGGGAGGAAGTTTAGGGAGAGAGACCCACACTTAAGGAAAGCCAAGTTTTCTGTTTATTTCTTAGATTATAGACACAGTAAATAGTATGGTGATCTCTCAATGACTCTTTCACTTCATAGATTTGATATGGGTTACTATATGAACCATGGACTAAGAGTAAGAAGATGTATTATTTTCTTTTTAGGTGGAAAAGTATGCAAACCATGTCCATAACTTAACAGAGGAAAGAGAAGCATTTTCTCACGGCTGTGAAAAGGAAAACAAACAGTTTAGACATGTGGTTAAAGAGCTCCAACCCAAACAGGGTACTTTTTCCTTTTGTAACAATGTGAAGTTTATTTTTTTTTCTACTTCTAAAAATAATATGTGACAATTATAGAAATTTGGGAAATGTATAAAAGTAGAAGGAAGGGGAAAAATTATAATCCTCCATTCCAAGAAAAGTGCTTATAATGTTTTGAGTGTATTTTCTGCCTTGTCTTTTTAAATTATCTATTCTGAAATAGTCAGGAATGTGTGTGAGAGAGTACAGCATGGTTATTTCCTTCAATGTCTATTCTAGCACTTACCACACTGTCATAGTGACCTGTGTCAGCTCCTCGGGGGCAGAGATAGGCCCTTGTCTTAGTGGTTTCTGTGTTTCCCACAGCACCTGCCTTGTAAAGTACCCAGCATATTAAGGACTCAGGAAATATTTATTAAGTACCACAAAGCTACAAGAGAAGACATGGATAAGACCCCTTTAAAATATTCTATTTTGTTTAACCTCACAAATTAGATATTGTTATTACATAGGGACAGCGATTACTTATACTTACCACACATGTATTATTTTCTTTGCTCAGCATTTTCCCTTGCATCTCAGATAGTCCGTTTGGGATCGTTTTTGTTTTTGTTTCATTTTAGAACTTCCTTTCACGAGGGTCTGCTGATGGAGGTTTTTTCTTTATTTTGAATCTCAGGTGGAAAGGTTGAGTCAAGCATAGGACATATTTCATACGTACTGCACTCTTGTTTCATTTCTTTTCCTTTTGGTTTTCCAGTGAATATACTGAGTTTTCTTCTGCTGGTTTAGAAGTTTGCATTCTATTTTTGTTTGTATGGTGGTTGCATTTTTAAGAATTTTTAAATTTCTTCTGGCATTTTTAGTTATTCTCAGCAGGAGGGTTGTTCAGGGCTCTACTCTGCCATTCAGTGAGAAATGGAAGATACTGTATGTCCTGCTGCCGACATAAATTAGTTCATGAAGGATTGGTAAATAGGGGAATTATGCCATTTTAATGCAGAGGTTCGTATACAGTGTACCCCAGCATGTTAATGATTTGGGCTTACCAGCAAGCCTTGGACTTTATACGTGAAGCTCGTTTGTCCCACATTCTTCTTGGGGACTCAGTTTGGCCGCATGTTTCTCCTGGGAAGTGCTTATTGCAAAGACAGCCCTAATCTTTGTGCATTTTGCCTTTGTTTCCATAACTCCACAGCCTCAGCTTTTTTAGTTCACCTTTCCAGCAAGCCTGATTTTGTAAAAGAGAAGTCCTATATTGGGGCGCCTGGGTGGCTCATCGTTAAGCGTCTGCCTCCGGCTCAGGGCGTGATCCCTGCGTTCTGGGATCGAGCCCCACATCAGGCTCCTTCGCTGGGAGCCTGCTTCTTCCTCTCCCACTCCCCCTGCTTGTGTTCCCTCTCTCGCTGGCTGTCTCTCTCTCTGTCAAATAAATAAATAAAATCTTAAAAAAAAAAAAAGAAAGAAAGAAAAGTCCTACATTGACTATAGTATTTCTTTATTTTTTAGGAACTTGATGTATCTCTCTAAGTGTACCAGTGTAATTCTTAGGATTGTCAGTGTTTTTTATAGCACTCTAGTTACACAATGACAGAGGTTTGGAATTGTCTGTACCAATCTGGCTTTTCAATAACCTTTATTATTTTTAGTGAGCAGTTTGCAAACTACAAGTTTGTTTATTTTAGGAACATAAAAATCACTTTAGAAATCTTACATAATTAAAGAATATTTTTTGAAGGGAGAGATAATATGATTTGATAATGGACTTAATGTTGGGTGGGAGAAAAGGGGAGAAATCACTGGTGACCCAAAACTTTCTGGCCTGAGCACCTGGATTATTAGAGTCCCAGCTACTTAAGTTGGGGAGACCACGGGAGGTCCCGTTTGGGGAAGATAGTAAAGAATTTGCTTTCGGACATGTACATTTTGATGTGTATATTAGACATCCCAGTGGAAATGTCAGGGAGACAATTGTGCATGTTCGGAAGGCCCCGCAAGCTAGAGCTGCGAACTTGGGAGTCATCGGCAAATAGCCAACATCTAAAGCCTTGGGATGATCGGCGATTACCTGGGGAATGAAAAGAAGATTCAGGGCTGGGCCCTGGGCATTTCTATGTTTAGAGGTTGGAAAGGTAAGAAATTAGTCAAGGAGTCTGAGAAGGAGTGGCGCACATGGTAGGAGGAAAACCGGCAGAGTGCGGTGTCCCAGAGAGAGATGATGAAAGCGTGTTGTGGGCATGGGATCCAGCGCCCAAGCGGAGAGTCTGGCCTTAGGATCAAGGGTAGTTTGTTAAATCTCACAAGAGGGGAGGGTATGTGGGAATTGGCAGATTTGGTAAGGAGAGTTTGTGGAAGTTGGAGTGTTGCTTTTTTCTCAGTGAAATAAGAAGCAGGGTATTCAGCTGAGAGAGAGGATGGGGAAGGAGGCGTTGGAGACTTGAGGAGAGAGAGGAATGAAATAATGGTCTAGATCTCTAGAAAATGAGAGAAAGAATTCCAGGGAACTGTGGGAGGATTGGTGGACAATAAGGACCCACTTGAGGTGAGTGGACATGAATTTAGAGTGAAACCAACCAGCACTGGCTGTGCAGTTTTCTCCAGCTACACTCAGCTTCTGGAGTGAGGGCCAGGAGAGGTGAAGGGTTGGTTTACAGGCTGGAGTTCTGTCAACCAAGTATACTGGAAGGAAAGAGGGGCAAGGGAGTTGTGAATGTTTTCAGGTGGGTGATTAAAATGACGAATTCCTTAGATGAATCTAAGCTAGGTAAGAAGATAAGTGAGAACGGGAGTAGGATAAGGAACATCGACAAGTGTTTAAAGTTAGCGGATTATAGTTGCAAGTATGGTCAAAAACTTGTTGACATCTAGCTAAGAAGTACATAGGAAAGGGTGATTGGAGAATGGGATGCTTGAAATTGAGATTGGGGAGTTGCTGCTAACAACACGGTCTAGAGAATTACTGTGGAGTAGGGGCTGGGATGGGGTGGAGGACTCAATTTTTGGAAGTTAGTTAGTGAAGAGACTGAGAAGCCAGGACACTAGAATAATCTACCTGAATATTGAAATCACCAAGAATCTTGGCAGGACTAGTTAAGTAACCTTACACAAATTAGTTGGCACGTTGGTGCCTGCAGCGTTGTCTTATAAATGGGATAATCATGTTTCCTACCTCAGTGGATTTTTGCAAGGATTAGATGACATAAATTTATCTTAAATGCTTAATACAATACCTACCACGTAGTAAAACACTCAATAAAACAACAACAAATTTTAAAGTTATGCAACAGTAAGAATATCTACCAGTTTTGAGAAACTTTTCCCACTACTTTTTTTGTTATTATTTCTGAAAGTTTGCAAACACCGTGGAGGGATGGGAAGAAGAGTGGTAGTAGCAGTATAGCTGATTTTTAAAAAATTAACTTGCTATTTCATTAAGAATACATTTCACATCTTATAACAGCAATTACTTGCCAGATTTCTTTTTTTTTTTTTAAAGATTTTATTTATTTATTTGACAGAGAGAGAGAGATAGCCAGCGAGAGAGGGAACACAAGCAGGGGGAGTGGGAGAGGAAGAAGCAGTCTCATAGCGGAGGAGCCTGATGTGGGGCTCGATCCCAGAACGCCGGGATCATGCCCTGAGCCGAAGGCAGACGCTTAACTGCTGTGCCACCCAGGCGCCCCACTTGCCAGATTTCTTTTAACAGTTTTGTTTCTGTTGTTTCTTCCTAACAGAAGTGCAAATAAAAGAGGTTGAAGAAATGTTGTATCAAGAGGGCTTATCTGAAATAGCTCTGAGCAGCCCCAATGAACAGATTGCATACTTATTGGTAGAAAGAAGAACACTCCTGAGGAAACTGGAAACTGGGGGCCCCAAGCCAGAGTCACAAAGACATATGACCAGTGCCCTACAGAAAGAACTTGCCCAGGTATTCTGAAATTAACTAGGTAATTGAATAAGAGGCAGGCCAGTTTTTTTATTTCTTTAATAATTCATTCATAAAATTATTAGGAAGCCAGTTTTAATAATGCTTAAGTATATAGGTTTTTTTTTTTTTTTTTTACGATTTACTTATTTATTTGAAAGAGAGAGTAGGGGAGGGACAGAGGGCGAAGGAGAGAGAGAATCTTGAAGCAGACACCCCACTTGGCAGGCAGCCGGATGTGGGGCTTATATCCAAGGACCCTAAGATCCTGACCTAAACCAAAACCAATAGCTGGCCGCTCAACCGACTTTGCCAAGGCACCCCAATATATAGGTTTTATATTTGGATGGACTTCTCTGCCACTTGTTCTTGGTATGAACTTGAGCACCGTAGTTAACTTTTGTGAGCCTTGATTTTCTCATCTGTAAAATCTGGAATTGACTCACCTACTCCACAAAGTGATCATGAAAATGAAATCGCGTACATAAGGCTCTAGAATAGTACCTCACACGTTAATTAGCATTATTGAGGGCCTTTTCTTCTCCACAGAAATCTGTAATAAAAGGTGAACGTTTTATGCTATCTGAAGAGAAACCAGAGTATTAATTAGCATTCTTATTGTTTCTTGAGAACTTTCCATGTGCCAGTGGATGTAGAAACAAAGTCAAATTAGACGTGATTTCGACTTTCAAGGAACTTACAAGCTAACGGAGGAAAGGAAAAGCTACTGATGAGAGTTCGGTGTGTAAAGTCCCGTAGTCAAGGAGGGCACAGAAGGCTCGAGAAACTCAGAGGAAGGGCTGAGTCAGATGTGATGGGTCAGGGGACTGGAAAGCCTTCCAGAGGAGATGTCGAAGAGTATTTTGAAAGCTGAGTATGTGTTAGCTGGATGAAGAGGCTGGGAAAGGCATTCTTGGCAGAGGAAACAGTGTATATCACAGACTGGTTCATGTGAGTGAATGCTGAGAAATGTGGCTGGACACTCTGGAAAACAGTGTGGAGGTCCCTTAAAAAGTTAAAAATTGAGCTACCCTATGATCCAGCCATTGCACTACTGGGTGTTTACCCCAAAGATACAGACGTAGTGAAGAGAAGGGCCATATGCACCCCAATGTTCATAGCAGCAATGTCCACAATAGATAAATTGTGGAAGGAGCCGAGATGCCCTTCAACAGATGACTGGATTAAGAAGCTGTGGTCCTTATATACAATGGAATATTACTCAGCTATCAGAAAGAACGAGTTCTCAACATTTGCTACAACATGGACGGCACTGGAGGAGATAATGCTAAGTGAAATAAGTCAAGCAGAGAAAGACAACTATCATATGATTTCTCTCATCTATGGAACATAAGAACTAGGATGATCAGTAGGGGAAGAAAGGGATAAAGAAAGGGGGGGTAATCAGAAGGGGGAATGAAACATGAGAGACTATGGACTATGAGAAACAAACTGAGGGCTTCAGAGGGGAGGGGGGTGGGGGAATGGGATAGACTGGTGATGGGTAGTAAGGAGGGCACGTATTGCATGGTACACTGGGTGTTATACACAACTAATGAATCATCGAGCCTTACATCGAAAACCGGGGATGTACTGTATGGTGACTAACATAATATAATAAAAAATCATTATAAAAAAAAATGTGGCTGGAGATATTTTCAGGAACCACATCATGGTGAGATTCATAGGCTAAGCTCAAGTTTGGACTCAGCACCCAGCAATATTCCTGAACCATACTAGAGGCATAAAAACATTTTTTAAAAAAGATTTTATTTTTCAGTAATCTCTAAACCCGGCACAGAGCTTGAACCCACACCCCCAAGATCAAGAGTTGCAGGCTACACCGCTGAGGCAGCCAGGCGCCCCAAGGCATAAAAACATTGGATGGACTTTGTAATAGAAGGTCTGGAGAGTCACTAAATAATTTTAAGAGGAAAGAGTAACATTCTGATTCATGTTATTACAAAATCTGGGATTTTGATTTTTGGTTGTATTGAATCAGTTTAAGAGGAATTTACTATCTTGAAATATTGATGTGATCTGTGATCATGGAATATCCATGTATTTTTTATGTATATAAGCAAAGTTTTATGATTTTCCCCACAAAATCTTGCACTCTTGTTGTTACATTTATTCCTAGGTACTTCGTATTTTTGGATGCCATTAATAGCAAATGCTATCTTTTTAAAAAGAATTTAATTTTCTAACTGTTGCCACTTTTAAAAAGTATATTTGTTTTATATACTGACCAACACCCAACATAGTTGCTAAAATTTCTTATTCATTTTACTTATTTATTTATAAAATACTTTTTGCTCTTTATTTTTATTTATTTATTTTTTTAAGGAGGCTCCACCCCAACATGGGGCTTGAACTCACAACCCTGAGATCAGGAGTCATGTGCCCCACTGACTGAGCCAGCCAGGCGCCCCCCCTTATTCATTTTAATAATTTTTTTGAAGATTTAAAATATTTTCTACCTGTACAATCACGTTATCAGAATAATGATACTTTTGTTTCCTCCTTTTCAGTCCTTATTCCTTTCAATTCTTTTTCTTGCCTTATGTTGGCTAGGCTCTTTACTATTATCTTGAAATTAGTATTATTATTAGTATTATCTAGTAATATCATCTTGTTATTAATATCGGAGAAAGCATTCAGTTATTCACTATTAAGTATGATGTTTGCTGAAGGTTTTGTTTCAAACGGTACTGTTTATTATTTATTATTTACACTCTTATTCCTAGTTTGCTAAGAGTTTTTATTAGGAACCAGTGGTGAATATTATAAAATGTTTTTATGTAGCCATTGATGATGAAATAATTTAGAAACTTGAATCTGTTAATGGGAGAATTTTGTTGACTTATTTTTCTAATGTTAAGCCTGACAAATAAAACTTGTTCATGATATGTTATCCTTTCTAGATATCATTAGATTAGATTTGGTAAAATTTTGTTTAAGATTTTTAATCCATGTTTGTGAATAAGAAGATTGCCCTGTGATTCTTCTTTCTCCTGTTATCTTTGTTGGGTTTTAATCTCAAGGTTTGGCTAGCCAGTGTTAGCCAAACATTTTTCATTATTGCCTCGATAATGAGACTTTTTAGGTAATTTTTCCTAATCACTCTCCCATGAAATTTTAACACCGCTGTAGAGTTCTATATATTGTAGGCGTATCATGCTTTGTATATAAAAAGAGTAAGATTTTTTTTGACCCCATAGGAACCAATTTCCCTCCCTTGGGGGTGATATTGTCTCATTGAAAATGCATGGCCTAACCTCATAAAATGGATTGGACTGTGCTCCTTTTTTTTTTTTTTTTTTGCTTTTTTAAAAAAAATTAAATGACATTTTTATTTATGAAGACTGACTGAGATAAATTTCATTTATCTCATTATTTACTTAGGAGAAATTTGAACAAATCCACCAGCCTCTGCAAAGAGAACATGAGAAATATCAGGAACCTGTGCAGCAGTCTGAAAAAAATCTGAGTGAGGGAAAAAAAAAGAAAAAGAAAAAAGAAAAAAAAAAGAAACCTTCACTTAAGAATAGCAGCTAATTACATATTAGCTTTTACCAAGTATTTTGAATATATAAAATGTAGATTCATGCTGTGAAGATTATAAAATTGTGCATTAAAGTATAAATAAATACATTACAAAGATTTGGGAAGAAAAATATTAATAGTTGATTTTTATTGAATGTATCAAAATTTAAATAATCAATGTGTGTTCTATCCTTTGAAAAATCACTTTGGGATAATCCTTCCCAAATATGTTTGGAGCCCTTTTTTTGGGGGTAGTCCTTTAATATATATAGCACATTATTTTAAGTATAATCAATTCTCTTCATGTAATTAAATTTTTTGATCTGGGGAAATGTTATTAATTGTTAAATCCAGTCAATAAAGTATATGCTAGGAATTTAACCACAGGAAGTAACCCAAGATAAATGTATATGGATAAAACTGTCTATCATAGTATTACTTTAAATAGCAAAAATTAGAAACTACCAAATGTTTAAATGATTATATAAATCATGTTACACCCACTATGGGACATTATGTAGACTTTAAAAATTATCATTACAAAATCTGTACAGTTTTTGGGGGAAATGTTTCTCATATAATGTTAAATGAAAAAGATAGAAACATACATAGATTGGGATTATGACTATGTAAAAATGTATATAATAAAAAATGCTGTAAGGATCTATACCAATATGCTGGAAATGGTTTTGTTATGCAGATGGTATTTTGGTTGTCTTCTTACATTTGGAAATATTTGTATGATGATTATATAAATTAATACATATCTTGGGGATCAAAAACAAGGTGTAATTGAGACTGAATTTCTTAGCTTTTAAAATGCTTTGAAAATAATTGCAGAAAAGGAGCTGTAAACATGATTTGAGTGTGTGCGTATCTTGACATTAAATGAAATACTCTATGTGAAAGCATTTTATAAACTGTATTTAATGGACCATATACATGAGGAGTCTTTGTCTCTCTTTTTTACCAGATGATACTCATTTTTATGATAAAATTTCTATTTTTTATAATCGTATAACCATAAACTCTTAGATGTATTAGGTTGAACTGTATGAAGTTATATGTTCATAGGTAAAAAAATCAAATATCACCAATTTTATACGGTTTCACTCAAAAAAAGAAATACATATAAATGAAGTACCGTTTGCTACTTTGTTAGCTTTCAAACCCTTGTAGGAAATAGTGCAGTGTTATAAGAGTATATTTAATTTTTGTTTTATTACTAACCATAGTTTTATTTCAGTCCCGTAATGAAGACCTGGAAAAAGAGAAAACTTCACAAAACCGCGTGGAGAGAAATGCCGAACAAGTAGCGGAGAGGTTAGGGGTGGCCCAGGAAGAGACCCGAAGGCTCACCGGTGCACTGCAAGGGAAGGAGAAGGAGCAAAGGCAATTAGGTGAGCTGTGGATGCACAGGAGCGTTGCTGATGATGCTTTTAATGTAATTGACCTTTTCTCGGGGTGAACATGAGGACACTGAGAAAAAAAAATCTTCTAAGACAAACACATAAAAGTTTGATAAACAGCTTCTTTTTGTACAGTGTCCAGAAATTTTTACTGCCACATAAGCATAACTTACCTCCCAAAACACACACAACCCCTAAGTGTAATCACGTAGTGCCAGAGGCTCCCAGCATTCCAGAGTCCCCTTTGTTTCTTCTGTCTAGGTCTACACCCTCTGTCCCACCCAGAAGTCACCACTATCCTGACTTTTAACACCATTTCTGAGTTTTGACTGCAGGCAACGTGCATTAAGTTTAGTTTGTTTCTCTTGCTCAGTCTTCTGTTCGTGAGATTCACTCACATTGTTGCACGTAGGTAGCAGTACTTATGCTGGTTGTGTGATAGTCCTCTGAATAGACGTACCGTGACCTGCTTTATCCAGCCGTTCTGCTGTTGATGGACAGTACGTTGCTCCAGCTGTGCCCTATGATGAATAGTGCTGCTAGGAATATTCTTGGGCTTATCGACACATTTCTGGTCGTGATGTGCCTAATCACTGGATCAAAGGGTTCTGCCCATACTCTACTTCGGCAGAGAACTGTGACACTGTCTTGCACATGGTTGTATTAATTTAAGCTCTCCTCAGTTGTACGTGAGATTTTGGTTGCTCCACATTCTTTGTCAGTATTGGGTATCGTCAGTCTTACCAACTTTGCCTTCTCTGGTGAGTGTGGTATTTAGTTATGGCTTTAATTTGCATTTCCCTGATGGCCGATGAAGTTGAAACCCCGTCATGGTTTGCTGTTACTGCTGCTGTTGCTCGTTTGGAAACACTGTTTTGTGAAGTACCTGCTTCAGTCTCATGATGTTTCTCTATTGGGTTGTATCTTTTATTAATTTGTAAAAATTCTTGATATACTCCTGGGACACCTGGCTGGCTCAGTTTGTAAAGCATGTGCCTCTTGATCTCGGAATTGTGAGTTGGAGCCCCACGTTGGGCATAGCCATTACTTAGTTAAAAAAAATTTTTTTTTAATTCTTTATATATTGCAGATATGAGCCTTCTATTGGTTATAAATATTATGCTGGGCTTTTTTTCCATATAGAAATGCTAATATTTATCAAGTTGGGTTTAACAGAGTTTTTCTGTATGGCTTCTGGGTTTTCATGTGTAAAAGCCTTTTCTGTGTCACTACAAGGTTTTTGAAAGTGTTCATCCCTATAGTGTTTTATTGTGCTTTTATGGTTTCATTGTTTATATTGCAATCTTCCCTTTATCAATAATATATTTTAGTATAAAGTTTAAACTTTAAAAATCATCCCCTTTCTATATTTATAATTTACAATGATTAAGAAATTGGGCCGCTTTTCAAATACAATATATAGGTTACTTTAGGATCATATTTTTAAACTGTTAAATGTTAAAACAGTAATGATTCTGCCAAATTGATGTGGATTTAAAAACAAAGAATATCAGGAGGGTTGAGATTTTGTTAAGAATGTGTTTAAAACAGTGAACACAAATGAAATTTTTGGAATATGGAATTGTTCTATATCCTGATAGGATTGGTGGATACACCTTTATGTTTGTCAAAATTCATTGAACTATACAGCTAAAATGGTGAATTTTACTGTATGGAAGCTGTACACCCAATTTTAAAAAAAGGAAGAGAAATTTGGCTATGTGAGTATGATGAGAGAGTCTTTGCTGCTTGCAATACAGAAGGAGAAAAGAAAAGCAGGACACCCATTCCTCTCTGTTACATTTGGACACAACAGAACACCATCACATGGCCCCCTCTTCCATCGGCAGTTGGTTAGTCTGGTAGATCCTAAACTGTTAACTGAAAGCTCTCTCCACAGTAAGAATACTGGGGGACTGCTGGGAAGCCGAATTAGCCAGTCCTGAGAAATATATGTGGTATCAAAAATAAAATAAAATAAAATAAAATAGAATAGAATAAAATAAAATAAATAAAATATATTAGTACCAATGTGTGCCCTACATAGAACTTCTTGAGTCATCAGTTTATAAGTCAGAATGTATTTCTTGGTAACTGTGTTATATGACAGTGTTTACCAACTATTAGTCTACTTCTTTCAACAAACTGACTCTTTTCTTTCTTTCTTTCTTTCTTTCTTTCTTTCTTTCTTTCTTTCTTTCTTTCTTTCTTTCTCTCTCTCTTTCTTTCTTTCTTTCTTTCTTAAAAATTTTATTTATTTGAAAGAGAGAGCAGGAGCAGAAGGGAGGGGCAGAGGGAGAAGCAAACTCCCCACTGAGCAGGAAGCCTGACGTGGGACTGGAACCTAGGACCCCAAGATCATGATCTGAGCTGAAGACAGATGCTTAACCGACTGAGCCACCCAGGCGCCCCCGTAATTACTCTTTTGGATGAAGTACTCTATTTTAGTTTATTTTCTAGCTCTCTCTGTATCACATCTAAAAATTTGGATGGGAGGTCGCCTGGGTGTCTCAGTTGGTTAAGCATCTGCCTTCGGCTCAGGTCATGGTCCCAGGGTTCTGGGATCGAGCCCCACATTGGGCTCCCTGCTCAGCGGGGGGCCTGCTTCTCCTTCTCCCTCTGCCTGCAACTCTGCCTACTTGTGATCCCTCTCTCTCTCTGTAAAATAAATAAATAAAATCTTTAAAAAAAAACAAAACAACACAACAACAAAAAAACGCAAAAATTTGGATAGGCAAGAAAAATTTTAGATAATAACAAAGATTTTTTTAAGAATTAAAAAGAATTCATGTCAAATATTTAGAGTATTCTTCAATAAATAAATTAAAAGAAAAAGATGAATTTTTTTTTATTTAAAGGAATTATTAAACAATTATAATGTGTGGCCTTTACTGGATTCTGATTCAAACACATTTGTAACATTTGTGAAAGAATTGGAAATGTTATGTACTGGATATATAAGAAATTGTTAAATTGTTAAATTTCCTTAACCACCTGTGGAGTTAGGTTTAGATAGAGTTCTTATTTTGTAATTTAACTATAAAGTAAAATAATGAGCAATATTTTTTAAAAAGTTCTTATCTTTTAGGGGCGCCTGGGTGGCACAGCGGTTAAGCGTCTGCCTTCGGCTCAGGGCGTGATCCCGGCGTTACGGGATCGAGCCCCATGTCAGGCTCCTCCACTATGAGCCTGCTTCTTCCTCTCCCACTCCCCCTGCTTGTGTTCCCTCTCTCACTGGCTGTCTCTATCTCTGTCAAATAAATAAATAAAATCTTAAAAAAAAAAAAAAGTTCTTATCTTTTAGAGATATATAGTGAAATATTTATAGATAAGCGATATGGTTTCTGGGATTTGCTTTATAAAGGCCCCTACATCATACCCACACAAAAATTAACTCAAAATGGACTGCAAAGCTAAATGTAAGAGTTAAAACTATAAACCTCTTAGAAAACATAGTAAATCTTCATGATCTTGGATTAGGCAATGATATGTTAGTTCAGCACCAAAGCAAAGGTGGTAAAAAATCTAAGATTGTCTCCAAGAGTCCCACGTGGTGTACACATACCTTTTCCCAGTTATTCAATCAAATACAATATAGATACTCCTGTGAAGAGCCTTTACAGATGTAATTAAGGCCCCAGATCAGTTGCCTTTAAGAAAGAGAGATAATCCTGGTTGAGACTGACCTAATCAGATGAGCCCTTAAAAGGGATTAGTCTTTTTCTGATGAAAAATACTCAAAACTGTGAGAAGGATTCAACATGAGGGAAATTCTCCTTTGCTGACTTTGAAGATGGAGGAGACCATGTGGCAAAGAACGTTGGTCACTTTTAAAAGCTGATAGAGCTCCCTGGCTAACAGTTAGCAAGGAGATGGGGACTTCAGTCCTTTAAGCATGGGACCAAATTCAGCGCATAACCTGAGGAGCTTAGAAATGGATTCTTTCCCAAAGCCTCGGAGAGGAACACACCCAGCTCACACCTTGATTTCAGCTTCATAAGGCTCTCATCAGAGAACCCAGCCACACCACTCCTGGACTTCCAATCTACAAAACTGTTAGCTGATAGATGGATGTCGTTTCGAGTCACTAGGTTTGTGGTGATTCACTATACAGCATTAAAAAGCCATGTTTAAGTATATAATATTTAAGGTTGTAAATGAAACAAGGTTGGCTATGGCTTGATAACTGTTAAAAGCTGGATGATAAATATAGGTATTTCCATAACTCTTCTATCTACTTTTATATATGTTTGAAATTTCCATAATAAAAAAGCTCTAAAAAGATATCTGGGGTAACCACTAGAGGAATAGACCTAGAAAGTAAAACTGCCAAACAATAGGTCTCAGAAACCTACAACCAGCAAAGTTTTAGAAATATTACTAGTTTAAGAGTCACAATGGAGAGCTGTGATTTTCAAGTATCTACATAAACATGGCAAGAGAAGCTAACCTGGCAGCATGAGTTAATGCATTTGGTGGTCTCTGATATATTTGAGATTGGTGTATGATATATTTGGTTGTATGTGTTATTGTAAAACTAGGTTGTTAGTGGTTTTTTTTAAGTGGAAATCAAACCAAATGTTTGCAGAAACATTTGAGGTGCAGAACCCCTCAGTTACCTCCTCAGTAATTTAAGCTTCCATAACAAATTTATTCTGTAAAATAAATTCTGAGCTATCTAAAGTCTTCCAGCTTCATATCTCACATTTCCCACAATCCTTTGCACTATAGGCCCAAGCAGTGTAAGACTACATGTAGTTCCCAGAGCACTCAATGTTCTCTCCTACCTGCTCTCCTTCACTTATGCTTTCCCTCTTTCTGGAGCATCCTTCCACCTGCTATCATTCTACTCCCTCTCGTTTCATTGGAAAACCATTGTTTTAATAAAACAGAAGCTAGTCTCATATCTCTGGCACAGTGTACTCAAACAGACCTGAGTGCAGATCCCACTTTACCATTTGCTAGTTGTGTGATACTGAGCAAGTTGCTTAATTTTTCTGAGCCTCCCTTATCTTATCTGTAACATGTGAATGCTAATATTTACTTTGAAGATTTGTTAAAATGTTAATATATCTGACACTAGCAGCTGCTGCTGCTGGTGGCAGTGGCAGTAATAGTATTGTTATGGTCAGGAATATAATTTTAGGTGAATCTGGTACATTAGACTGGGATTTACTCCAAAGAACTGAGTGTTTGGGGAGTAATGATAAAACATGAACAATTGTGCTGATGTATTTACTTTGTGATTAGGAATCATCTCTTAAAGGTTCACGTTAGTCTCTTACTTCTGGGAGGTTCTTCATTCTGACATAGGAAGCCACCAAACATATCACTGGTAATGACTAGATCCCAGGAGGCAAAGTGGTAAAACCTAGATTAGAGAACCCAAAGCCAATTGACTCCAATGCCCCATGTTCTTGCCCTATACCATTCTACCATCTTCATATAATTCTTGAATAGTATCAAAAGGTATTTCCGAAAATTTTGTTGTCTTGATATTTCTAGCAACTACTAGTAAAATTCTTTTTTAAAAAAGATTTATTTTATTTATTTAGAGAGAGTGCATGTATGGGGCGGGGGAGTTCAGAGGGAGAGGAAGAGAGAGAATCTCAAGTAGACGCCCTGCTGAACGCAGAGCCCAATGTGGGGTTCTGATCGCATGACCTGAGATCATGACCTGTGCCAAATCAAGAGCTGGATGCTCAACTGACTGAGCCACACAGGCGCCCCACTACTGGTAAAATTCTGAATATTACTAATTGCAGGAATTAATTTTAAGTATTTCTGAGTGTAATTAAAGCTGATAGTACCTTGCTTAAAAAGTTTAGTTGTTCCTATTGATCATAGTGGTCCCAGCTCTTCCACATGGACTCTAGTTAGGGAAACAGAAATATTACGAGATCACATAATCAGGAATAATAATAGAGTGCAGTAGGAACACAAAGAGAAGGAGTCTGGAAAAGTTCCCTGAAGGTGACATTTATGCAGGAACTCAAAGGACAATCAGCAGAAAGGGAGTGTTCCAAAGAAAATCATTTTAAATTTGATCATTACACTAACCATTTCCTCCTTACAGAAATATTTTCTTTTTTCTTTAGACTCTGCCCTTGAGAAGGCTCAGCTAGAAATTGAGAAACTGAAAGAAAATGGTGAGTCATGCATGTTAGCAGATACAACATTTAGTAATACATTAAATAATAACATAAGTGTATTACACAAATTTTAACATAATATCTTTAATAATAATAAAGCACTATTATCACTGTTATTATTTCTACTATTATAACTACTACTAGCACTTATTGTTTACTAAGTAACAGGTGCCTTATATGCATTAACTCTAATCCTCACAACAATTCCAAGTACTGAGTATTATTATTCCCATTTCATAGACAAAGAAGCTGAGTAATGGCAAGGTTAAGTGAGTTATCCAATAGCTACATTAAGTATTAAGGAATTAAGTAATGTAGAGCTGGTATTTGAATCCATATATATCTAACCCCAAAACCTGTGGTCAACACAAATAATACATATTTTACCACTGAGATTAAGACACCTTATGATGAATTTAACAGTACCTCACGCATACTTGTTCACTGGGAAGCCAATAGGCTTGGAATCCATGGTGAGTTAGTTAATCTGACCCTAGTTTGACTATGTAAAAATGCTATCAACTGGAAATAATACAACGAAATCTGAGTGTTATAATGGTAGCAACTACAAAAATAATTAAAAACATGTTATCCATTTTAAGTAATTCTAAAACTAGGTTTACCCAGTGATATTGTGATTTATAATAAGAAATATATGTCTGGTCTTTGGCCCTATTTCTTTTTTAAAAATTTTTATTGTAATTCAATTAACATATAATATTTTATTGGTTCCAGAGGTACAGGTCTGTGTTTCATCAGTCTTATATAACACCCAGTGCTCATTACATCACATGGCCTCCTTAACGTCCATCACCCAATTACCCCATTCCCCCACCCCCTCCCCTCCAACAACCCTCAGTTTGTTTCCTACGATTAAGAGTCTCTTATGTTTTTCTCCCTCTCTAGTTTCATACTGTTTTATTTTTTCCTGGTTTCCCCTGTGATCCTGTTTAGTTTCTTAAATTCCACGTATCAATGAAATCATATGATAGTTGTCTTTCTCTGATTGACTTATTTCACTTAACATAATACCCTCTAGTTCTATCCATATGGTTGCAAATTGCAAAATTTCATTTTTTGATGGCTGTGTAATATTCCAGTGTGTGTGCGTGTGTGTGTGTGTGCGTGTGTGTGCATGTGTGTGTGTGTGTGTGTGAGTGTGTGTGTATATATATCTATCTCACATCTTCTTTATCCATTCATCTGTTGGCCCTGTTTCTGGCACCAAGCTTCTAAAACCCTTAAAATTTCCTGTGATGGGAGTGATTAAAAGTCTTTTATTATGTTAATGAGGACTTTTGGAAAGCCCCTAGGTTACCAGAGGCTGAAAGGGGACAGTAGCTGGAGATTGAGTTCAATCACCAATGGCCAGTGATCTTGTCAGTCATGCCTATGAATGAAGCCTGTATAAAAACCCAAAGGACAGGGTCTGGAGAGCTTCTGGGTTGGTGACCCCACGGAGATTTGGGGAGAACAGTGTGCACAGAGAGGATATAGAAGCTCTTGGCCCTTTTATTTACACCTTGCCACATTCATCTCTTCCATCTGGCTATTCTTGAGTTATATCCTTTTATAATAAACTGGTAATCTAGTGATTAAATATTTCACGAAATTCAAATTAATTGAACTAAGATGGGGGTTGTGGCAACCTCTGATTTCTAACCAGTCAGTCAGAAGCACAGGTAACAAGATGGGTTTGTCATTGGCCTTTGAAGTGGTGGGCATTCTTGGGGGACTGAGCCCTTAACCTATGGAATCTGATGCTGTCTCCAACTAGATAGTGTCAGAATTGAGTTGAATTATAGGATACCCGGCTGGTGTCCAAAAATTGCCTGGATGTGTGGGGAAAACCCCCCATACATTGTAATTGGCGATCAAGATTGTTAACCCTCCTTTTCAAAAATATATGAATACAATTATAACATGAACACTGCTTTCTTAGTAACTGATAAAACAAGAAAACAAAATCAGTAAGGATAAAGACTTAAGAAATAGTACCAACCAACATGACCAAACTGATAATTATAGAAAACTCCACCAGATCACACATTCTTTTCAAGTACACATGGAACATTCACAGGAGAGGATGTACTAAGCCATAAAACAACTTTCTGTGGAAGAACTGAAATCACACAAATTGAATTCTCTGACCATAATAGAATTGAACTAAGAATCAATAGCAGAAGTATGTTTAGACAATCCCCAAATATTTGGAAGCTGAACAAGATATTTCTAAACTGCCATGCCTTCAGAGAAAAAATTACAAGGGATATTAGAAAATATTTTCCATGAATTAACTTGAATGAAAATGAAAAAAACATATCAATATTTGGGGGAAGTAACTAAATCCGTGCTTGGACAGGAATTTATACCATTTACCAGAAATTGAGAAAGGACTGGAAGTGATCCAACCTTTCACCTTAAAAACCCAGAATAAGATGAGCAAATTAAATCCAAAGCAAGTGAAATGAAAGAGGTATTAAAAATAAGAGTTGAAGTCAATAAAATTACAGACAGAACCACCAGAGAGTAAATTATGGAACCAAGAGTGGTTCTTTGGAAGGATCAAGAACACTGGTAAACTTCTAATTAGATTGATCATGAAAAAAGACGACAAATCACTAATATAAAAAATGACAGAAAGAACATTTCTATAGACCAAAAAGATAATAAGGGAATATTTTGAACAACTTTATGCCAATGTATTTGATGACCTGTATGACATGAACATATTCCTTCAAAGACAAACTACCAAACCTCTCTCAAGAAGAAATCCACCAAAGGAATTGAATTTGTAGTTAAAAATCTTCCCATGAAGAAAACTCTAGGCTCAGATGTCTTCACTAATGAATTCTAAAAAAAAAAATTTAGGGATAAATAATACAAGTTTTACATAAACTTCCCAGAAAATTGAAGAAGACAGAATACTTTCCAACTTTTAAGAGGTCAGCATTACCTTGATATCAAAACCAGACAAAGATATTTCGTTATCACTAATGACTAGAAGAATTTGTAAAAGTACAGAGAGTAAGAAGTAACGTTTGGGGTAGCAAAATTAAGTTGTGTTTTTTCCACAATGGATTGGCTAACTAAGTGACTGTGTGCCTATTAGTAAGAAGGACATAGATCAGTGTGTGCAGACATGAACAGATGTCTGTGATATATTATCAAGTGAAAAAAGCAAGTTGTAGAGTAATGCATGTGGTATAATGTTATTTTGGTTTTTATTTTTTCGGTGTGTGTGTCTGTGTGTGTATGTCCACAGGACTGCTATGAGGTGGTACACATTAACGTATGGTCATAAAGTTGTGAAGACACTGAAATAATTTTATCTAAGCTGTAAATAGCTGCTGTCCTGTGTCTTTCAGCTGTCTACCGCCTACCCCAACTGTCCCAGCTCCTTCCCAACCCTTGTCTTCCCAGCTGCTAAAGGGATAATACTTGGCAGTTCTCTAGAACTCTGCTCCGGAGGTACATTCTTTTAGGAGAGGGCCCATGCTTTAGCAGTTGTTAAATATTTTTAATACAACCCTTGTCTGTATGTTAGAATATGTATATAAAATATTTTGAAGAATATTTACTAAGTATTAACAATATTATTTTGGGTCAGGGTGGTGAATAAGGGATAGATGAGAATATTTACTTTGAACATAACTATAGTTTTTCTTTTTAACAAAAAGTCTATATTCCATTTGTGATCAGCAAAACAATATTACATTTAAAACAAGTCATTATTTGGAGTGCCAGGGTGGTGGGATTGGCTGTGTCCCACTCTTGCTTTTGGCTTAGGCCTGATCTCAGGGTTGTGCGATTGAGCCCTGTGTCAGGCTCCACACTTAGTGTGGAGTCTGCTTGGGTTTCTCTCTCCCTCTCCCTCTGACTCTCCCCCACACACTCTCTCTCAAATAAATAGATCAATGTTTAAAACAAGCCAATATTCAAATGCATTTTTAAGATTTATGAAAATTAAAATCCTGGTACATTCAATGTGGAGAAATGGGTAGTGTCATTGCACAGAGTAACTTTGTATAATCTTTTTAAAGAGTAATTTGACAATATCTATTAAATTTTCTAAATGCATATATCATCTGATCTAGCTGTCCCATTTCTGGGGATTTATTTTTTGGAAATAATGTTATAAGTGCCTAAAGATTGTCAAACAAGGATAATGATTTTAGAATTGTTTATAAGGGGCGCCTGGGTGGCTCAGTCGTTAAGAGTCTGCTTCGGCTCGAGGCGTGATCCCGGAGTCCTGGGATCGAGTCCCACATCGGGCTGCTCTGCTGGGAGCCTGGTTCTTCCTCTCCCACTCCCCCTGCCTGTGTTCCCTCTCTCGCTGGCTGTCTCTCTCTCTCTCTAAGAAATAAATAAAATCTTTTAAAAAAAATAGGTTTGTAAGAGTAAAGCATTGGCAACACACCTGAATCTCCTTCAGTAGGGAAAGTGACACACATGATGGCACATTTGGACAGTGGTGCCCTGTGTAGAACAAAGTGAGAGACTGGATGAAGACTGATAGATTAATAAGTGGTGTATGAATAAGATGGACTAAAGAGCAGAGAGGAATAAATTATCGATATGACAGATGGAATCCCCAAAATATATATGTGCAAAAGAAGCCTGACACAAAAGATACATACATTAAGATTCCATTTGTAGGAAGAGCAAGAACCAGTAAAACTAATCTAAAAATAGTTCCAAATGAGAAATGAAAAGTGACTTTATAAGGGTTGTCCTGTGAAGATATCGATGACAGAGTCACAAGTGGTAAAGTTGCAGACAGATTATGCGGCATCATTAAAGTCTTTAAAAAAACTGCACAGGCAAAAAACCAAATGTCTCTGTCTCCCTGTCTCTGTCTCTCTCACGATATATACACACCCACTCATACATATATACGGTGGGATTGTGAATGATTTTTTTTTCTTTTTGGTGTGTTTTCAGCACTTTTCCAAATTAAAAAAAAATTACATACCAAGGGAGAAAAGAAGATAGGAGGGGAAAAAAAGAAAAAAATGAAGAAAGAAAAAACACAAGGAATAATTAATATAGAACAGGTGATGAAGAAGGAAAACAAAGGAGACTTCTTTTTTTTTTTTTTTAAAGATTTTATTTATTTATTTGACAGAGAGAGAGACAGCCAGTGAGAGAGGGAACACAAGCAGGGGGAGTGGGAGAGGAAGCAGCAGGCTCCCAGCAGAGGAGCCTGATGTGGGGCTCGATCCCAGAACGCCAGGATCACACCCTGAGCCGAAGGCAGACGCCCAACCGCTGTGCCACCCAGGCGCCCCAACAAAGGAGACTTCTAAAGCAGCAGAAGAAAAATAAGAGAAATATGAACAGAAGTAGGTCAAAAGAAACAGCTACAAATTCAGGAAAGTCTCAGGCAGCAAGTTTGCAATATTGAAACTGATGAGCGCAGGAAGGAGCAGGTCTTACTGTGAGGCGCTAAGCTCCGAGCCGACTGCCATTTTATGGGCTGCGGTGTGGGCAGAAGGATGGTTTTGATGCATAAACTTGATTTAGCTAGGAAAATGTGTCCATTCACTGCTCGTGGCTCCCCACTCGTCATCTGTGGGGCCCTACTGTTGCTGAGTAGAAGAGAAGTGTCTAGGAGTATATGTGGTGTGTAAGAGAGACAGGACCACAAGCAAGATGGGAAGATCATTTTCTCGGTTGTGTAACTTTTAGGAGGTAGACTCCACTGCTTTTAAGGTACAGTTTCTCGAAGAGCCTCTATTGCTGGAAATCCTATTCTCAAAAAATCCAGCTCATTTGTCTGGTGTGAGAAATTAAAAAATTCTGTTTCGGTGGGTTGGTAGAATATTCTAGGGCTGGACTTGAGAGAATCACATATGCAGAGACGTGGTAGGACCGACGAGAAGGCAGGAAATAGCACTTCCTTAGTTTTAAAGTTAGTCCCTCAAATCGAAACTTTGATCCAGTTGAGCCAACGGTGTTCTGTTCTCTGTTTTAGATGCAGTTGACTTACAGAAGGCAAGGGAACATAATCAGAGACTGGATGAGGAAATCCTGGCTTTAAGAAATCGGGTTCGATCACTTGACTCAGAAAAAAAAATGCTTGGAGAAGTGGTAAGTTGTTTAATATAATCTGTTCTAAGAATTTACTTAAATGTGTATAAAATAACAGTCAGCGCCTGGAGCACTACATACGTGTCATTAGTGAGGCCCGATCCTGGTGGCCTGTATCCCAGACAGATGCCATACTCTGACCTAGATGCAGTCTATCAGTATTTATGTTTTATACACTTTAACTACCCATGCTCAACGGTAATGTTATTGCCATTATGTCAATTTAGGATCTTTTCTTTTTAATAAAGATTTAGGTATGATTTATACTTAATTTACCAAATAGAAATTATTTCCCAATTTTATTGGATAAGTTTGAATTGTGTCACATTTTTGAACCATTTCTTTTTAGTAATTTATTTATTTTTAATATGTACTTCCAAGTTCTGGATATATGTCTGTTCAGTTTTAGTTTACATTCATTGTACAATCCTATCTCTAGTGTCTCACTCAACACCTGGCTGTACTAAGTGCTCAAGTAATTTTGTTGCAAGAACGAATAAATACTCATTGGGATGGCTCTTATCAAAGCAGCAGAAAATAGCAAGTGTTGACAGTAATACGGAGAAATTGGAACCCTTGTGTATTGTTGCTGAGAATGAAAAAT
Source organism: Ursus arctos (assembly GCF_023065955.2). Classification (NCBI taxonomy): domain Eukaryota; kingdom Metazoa; phylum Chordata; class Mammalia; order Carnivora; family Ursidae; genus Ursus; species Ursus arctos. The sequence continues at coordinate 72,177,795 of NW_026622786.1, read as the reverse complement.
GATGCTGCAGTCACTGTAGGAACCAGTATAGCACTTTCTCTAAAAAGTAAATGTGGGATCACCATATGACTGAGAAATTCTGCTTTTGAGTATATACCCAAAGAATTGAAAGCAGGGACTTGAGCAGATATTTGCACACTCGTGTTCATAGCAGTGTTATCCACAACAGCCAAAAGGTTGAAGCAACCCAAGTATCCCTTGATGGATCAATAGATAAACAGAATGTGGAATATACAACAGGATATCATTCAGCCTTGAATAGGAAGGAAATTCTGACCTATGCTGCAACACGGATGAAACTCGAAGACATTGTGCTAATTGAAATGTGAGTCACAAAGGGACAAATAGTGTATGAGTCCTCTCTTATGAGGTACCTAGAATAGCCAAAATCATAGAGGCAGAAAGAATGGTGGTAGCCAGGGACTGAGTGGGAAGGAGGGCAGAATAAGGTGTTCTTGTTTAATGGGCATAGAGTTTCAGTTTTGCATGATGAAAAGAATTTTGGAGATTCATGATGGTGATGGTTACATAATAATTAGAATGTACTTAATAACACTGAATTGTGCACTTGAAAATGGTCAACATGGTAAATTTTGTATTATGTATATTTTATCATTATTTTTTAAATGCAGTCATAAAAAGAATGAATAAACAACTGTTCAAGTTGTCTTAGTCTTTTTACATTTACATATTTAATACCAACATAGTTATATATTTAATACATGCATGTACATGTATAGACATACATGATAAAATTCAAGAAGGGTGTATCCCAAACAGTGTTACTTCTGGAAAGGGAAACGGGATTGTGGGGTAAGGTTATGTGAAGGAAAATTTCACTTTTTACTCTATATACCTATGTGTTGTTGAAATTTTTTCATGAAGAATGTACTCATGTATTACTTGTATCTTTTAAAAACAAAGCAATCCACCTCCCCAACCCCATACTCTCATATTTAAAATACTTCTGTATTTAAGGTTGAAAGACTTAGAGGAGAGATTCATGAATCTCAAGAGAATAAGCAACGTGGAAACCACTCCCCTGGGAAAACTGTGGGTGCTGAACAGAGAGAACAGGTATTTTAAAGTCTACTCTTACTGATCTCGAATCTCGAAGGGAGCCCCATCTTTGCGGAGTACACCGAGTGATCGTGCTGATCATTCGCTGCTCTCCTCTCAATTGCCTGTCTTTTTCTATTTCTTGGCCAATTAGAGTGGAGGAAGAAATTGGGGTGCAGAGGGTGTGTTTTCGTTCACATCTTCCCCACAGGGAAAATTTATATGAAGAACATAATGGACTATATTCTTTTTTAAAGAAGAAAAAAGGGGTCTCTTACAAAGATACAACCAATTTGGGCATTTTTAATCATCAAGTCAAAATGAAGTTGATTTATAGAATCAACCAGTGATGGGGGAGTGGGTAGTTGGAGTCACACATAGAGTAATAACCTGTGGTAAAGAACCAGGAAGGTGTAGATGCTGTGCCCGCTGTCTGGTCTTTTCAGCATGATCAGCCTTTGAAATGCGGGGCAAAGTGATCAACCCCAAGCTGGAATGAAGCGGGAGCCCGTGTGTTTTAGACGGGGCTGGGTCAGACACTCAGGGCAAGGGGCTAGACTGCTCTGGGGGGCTTTCCTCTTACTTACCTAAGACAAGGACGTCCCTTGGCGCTGAGCTTGTTCTTAGTGTAGCTCCCTGGGCCCCGTAGCCCAGACCTCTTAGGTATCATGGAAACTACAACTACAGGATTTTTGGCTCTGACCCAAGGAATTAGGATCCTTCCTTGTCTTCTTAAACTTTCTTACATGGAAGCAGTGCATTTTTGTAGGAAGAAAGGGAGGAAAAGCAGAGAAGGTGGAAGAGAGGAGCTGAGGGAAGGACAGAAGGAATTTCCAGGCAAGACTTCAGTAACTTTCACCACAATTCCCAAAGAACTCAGTAGTGCTCAGGGTGCTTGGGGTGCCTGGGTGGCCCAGTCTGTTGAGCTTCTGCTTCTTAATTTTGGCTCAGGTCATGATCTCAGGGTCATGGGATTGACCCCCGAGTCAGGCTCCATGCTCAGTGGAGAGTCTGCTTGAGATTCTCTCCTTCTCCCTCTTCCTCTGCCCCTTCACCTGCTCATGCTGTCCCACTCTCTCTCTCTCTAATATAAATAAATAAATCTTCAAAAAAAAAAAAAAAAAGAACTCAGAGTGCTCTAATTAAAAGCAAGCTGAGGGGCACCTGGTTGGCTCAGTCTGTTCAGTATCTGCCTTCGGCTCAGGTCATGATCCCAGGGTCCTGGGATCGAGCCCCGCATTGGGCTGCCTGCTTCTCCCTCTACCTCTGCCTGCCGCTCCCCCTGCTTGTGCTCTCTCTCTCTGTAAAAGAAAGAGAGAGAGAAAGAGAGAGAGAGAGGGAGGAAGGAAGGAAGGAAGGAAGGAAAAGAAAGAAGGAAGGAAGGAAAGAAGGAAGAAATCTTTAAAAAAGGCAAGTTGATGTTTAGTAACATAAATAAGTAAGTTTCTTATTTATCCTTCTAGTATTTGTTTGTTCAAATATAAAAAATTTTAATATTTTTTCAGATTTCCTCCTTTCCTGGTTTCTTTTTCTTTTTACTAAAATGCTCTTAGAGATCCTTCCATATCATACAAAAAAGTCTTCCTCATTCTTTTTTTTTTTTAAGATTTTATTTATTTATTTGTCAGAGAGAGAGAGAGCACAAGCAAGGGGAGCAGCAGGCAGAGGGAGAAGCAGGCTCCCTGCTGAACAAGGAGCCCGATGTGGGACTCAATCCCAGGACCACCCTGGAATCATGACCTGAGCCAAAGGCAGACAATCGACTGAGCCACCCAGGCATCCCGTGTCTTCCTCATTCTTTAGAGCAGTCTAGCTTTCTATCGTGTGGGTGTACTATAATTTGTTTAACTAGTCTCCTTTTGATGGACACTTGGGTTGTTTCTAGTCTTTTGCACACACATATGGGTGTTTCTGTAGGATAGAGTCACAGAAATGGATCTGTAATTTGGGTAGATATTGCCAGATACTCCTCAGAGAGATTGTACCACTTTCCTCTCCTTCCACATGCATGTAAAAACCAGTTTCTTAAAGAATTCACCGAGTATATTGTCAAGCTTTTGTGTTTTTGCTATATGATAGCTGAGAATGAGTATCTAAGTGTAGTTTTAATGTTCATTATCTATTTATAGTGAAATTGGGAATTTTTCATATGTTTATAAGTTATTTGCATTTCTTTTATAAAATTAGCTTCATTGAAATGTTTAATACAATAGAAACATACATATTTTAAGAGTTGAGTTCAGTGAGTTTTGACAGGTACATACACCTATAACCACAACCAACCACTGCAATCAAGAAAGTAAACATTTTTCATGAACCCATAAAGTTCCCTCCCCTTTTGCCATCAACCCCACCTCCCACCCCTTGTCCCCACTCCGCCACTTTCTATTACCATACCTTTTCCAGAATTTCAAATAAATAGAATCATCTAGTATATACTCTTTTGTTTTTGGCTTCTTCACTTATAATGATGCTTTTGGGATTTATCCATATTGCTGCCTGTGTCAGTAGTTCATTTTTGATATTGCTTAGTAACCTCCCTGAATCTGGATATACATTAATTGTTGATCCACCCGCTGGCTGATAGACATTCAGAATGTTTTTAGGTTTTGACGGTTATAAATAAGGCTGCCACTAATATCCTTATACCTGTTTGTTTTAATTCTTGAATAAATACCTAGTAGTGAAATTATCAAGTCATAGAGTAAGTGCACGTTTCACCTTATAAAAAAACTGCCAGACTGCTTTCCACAGTAGCAGTGCTATTTTACATTCCTACCAGCAACAGAATGGAAGTTTCATTTGCCTCTCATCTTCATCAACATCGTTATTGTCAGTCTTTTAAATTCTGGATATTCTAGTGGAAATGTAGTTGTATCTCATTGTGGTTTTATCATTTTTTAAGGTATTATTTATTTTAGAGACAGAGAGTGTGAGTGGGGAGAGGGGCAAAGGGGGAAGGAGAGGGAGAGAGAATCTGAAGCAGACTCTGCATTGAGCATGGAGCCAGACACGGGGCTCCGTCTCATGACCCTGAGATCATAACCTGAGCTGAATTCAAGAGTCGGACACATACCGACTGAGCCACCAAGGCGCCCCTCACTGTGGTTCTAATTTGACTTTTAAGAGTGTCTAATGACAATGAGTATGTTTTGATGTGCCCATTGGCCATTAGTATATGTTCCTTTATGAAACCTCTGTTTAAGTATTTTGTTCGCTTTTAATTGAGTTATATGTATATTAAGTTGTAGGAATTCTTTATATATGTTGGATACCAGTCCTTCATTAGATATATGTATTTTAAATATTTTTTCTCAGTCTATGACTTGTCTTTTCATTTTTTAAAACAGTGTTTTATGAAGAGTAGTTGTTTTAAAATTTTGATGGAACACAATTAATCAAAGTTTTCTTTTATCATTTTATTATAGGACATACAAACCATCTAAGAAATCTTTGTCTACAGCAAGGACACAAAATTCTTGCCCTCTCTTTTCTTCTAAAGATTTTAGAGTTTAAGCTTCTACATTTAGGGTTATGATCCATTGGAGATAATTTTTGTGGTGTGAGGCGAGGTTTGAGGTTCATTTATTTCCAAATGTATATCCAGTTATTCTAGAATGATTTATTGGAAAGAGAATTATCTCCTTATTTAATTACTTTGGCACCTTTATCAAAAATCAGTTATGCAGCTCAATTTCTGGACTCTATTCTGTTCCATTAATCTACACATTTGTTCATAGGATAATACCATGCTGTTGTTTTATTGTAAGTATTGAAATCAGAAAGAAAACCTTTCCAACTTTTTCTTTTTCAAAGACTTTTGGACTGTTCTAGATCCTTTGCATTCATATACATTTTTTAAAAAGATTTTATTGATTTATATGAGAAAGAGTGAGAGAGGGGACCCTGGGATCATGACCTGAGCCAAAGGCAGATACTTAACTGAGTCACCCAGGCATCCTTCCATATACATTTTAGAACCAGCCTGTCAATTTTCACAAAAATGCCTGCTAGGATTTTCATTGGGATTGCACTGAATCTTCAGATCAACTGAGGGAGAATTTATATTTTAATAATATTGAGTCTGCCAAGTTGTTAACATGATCAATATCTTTGTTTATTTGGATCTTTAATTTGTCTCAGCAATGTTTTATAGTTTTCAGCACACAATTTTTACCTATGTGTAATTACATTTATTCTTTTAAAAAATTGAAGTATAATTTACGTATCATAAAATTCACCTTTTAAAGTATACAGTTCAGTGGTTTTTAGTATATTCACAAAGTTACACAATTATCACCACTATCTAATTTCAGAACATTGTCATCTTCCCCCAAAAAACCCCATACCCATTAGTAGTCAATCTCCATTCCCTTAACTTCCAGCCTCTTGGCAACCACTAATTTACTTTTTGTCTCTAATTGAATCATACAGTGTGTGGTCTTTCCACATCTGGCATAATATTGTCAAGACTGAAGCGTATTGTAGCATGAATCAGTACTTTATCTCTTTTTATGGCTGAATAATATTTCATTGCATGGATTCCACCACATTTTGTTTGTCCATTCACCAGTTGATGGACATTTCATAGTTTCTACTTCTTGGCTATTATGAATAATGTTGCTATGAACATACATATATAAATTTTTTGTGTGGACATGTTTTCATTTCTCTTGGGTATGTGTGTAGGAGTGGAATTGCTAGGTCATATGTTAACTCTATGTTTAACCTTTTGAAAATGCCAGGCTGTTTTCCAAAGCAGCTGCCCCATATAACATTCTCATCAGCAGTCTATGAGAATTCCAGTTTCCCCACACCTTCACCAGTATTTGTTATATTCTGTCTTTTTTATTATAGCCATCCTAGTGGATGTGAAGTAGTATCTTAATGTAATTTTGATTTGCATTTCCAGAGTGATATTAAGCATCTTTTCTTACTCTTATTGGCTATTTGCCTATCTTCTTTAGAAAATGTCTATTTATATCCTTTGCCAATTTTTAATGGAGTTATTTGTCTTTTTATTGCAAGAGCTCCTTATATATTCTATTTACTAGTCTGTGTCATAGACTGAATTGTGCCTCCCCCGAAATGTGTTGAAATCCTAACCCCCGGTTCCTGTGAATATGACCTCACTTGGAAACAGGGTCTTTACAGTTGCATTCAAGTTAAGATGAGATCATTAGGCCGGGCCCTACCCCAATATGACTGGTGTACCTATAAGAAGAGGAAATGCTGTGTGAAGACAGAGGTGCACAGGGAGTGCCATGTGACGACAGAGGCAGAGGTTGGAGTGATGCAGCTGCAAGCCAAGAAATGCCGAGGATTGACAGCCACCACCAGAAGCTAGGAGAGGCAAGGAAAGATTCTACCCAGCATCTCAAAGGGAACGTGACTTGGCTGATAGCTTGATTTCAGACTTCTAGCCTCCAGAGCTATGAGGAATACATTCTTGTTGTTTTGAGCCACCTAATCTGTGGTACTTTGTTATGGCGGCCCCAGGAAACTCGTGGACATTTGGTTCCAGAAAGTGAGGGACTTCTATAACAAATACCTAAAACTGAAGAAGGGGCTTCGTCATCGCATTACACGTAGAGGCTGGAATAACTTTGAGGTGCTAGATAGAAAAAGCCTAAACTGCCCTGAAGGGACTGTTGGTATAAATCTGAACTTAAAGTTGACTCTGGTGGGAGCTCAGAAAGAAGTGAGAGCTACAGGGAAGCTTCTGTGCTCTCAGAGAACACATAGATTGCCATGACCAGTGTGTTGCTAGAAATATGAACGTCAAGGGTGCTTCTGGTGAGGCCTCAGGGAGCAAACATGCTGTTTCACTCTGGAGAAGAGATGATCCTTGTTATGAAGTAGCAGAGAACATGGCTGTTTTACCGTTGGGTGGAAAGTAGAACCTCTAAGGGGCGGACTTGGTTGTTGAACTGTGCTGATTTCCAAACTGTGTAAGGTATGCTTTAGCCTTGATGCTTGTGGGAAAATGTGAGAGGAAAGAGATCAATTGAATGGACTGTTAATGAAGAGGACAACACTTCTTGTTCTAAACCCTGTAATACCTTGTTATTATTTCTGCTTTAGCCTGTTACCTCTTAAAGGGAGAACAAAAGTCTTTCACATTTAGCCACACATTCTAGAGCTCATCGTTACTGTGCAGAGATCCAAGCTTCCATCTGGTATCATACTTCTTTAGCCTAAAGAACATGAGTCAACTTGTCTTCTAGTGCAGACCTACTAGTGATAAACTTTCTCGTTTTGTTTGTCTGCAAAAGTCTTTGTTTTACCTATTTTTTTCAAAAAAATTAGTTTACTGTGGTAAAATGCACATAACAGAAAGTTTATCATGTTAACTATTTCTTTTTAAGATTTATTTATTTAGAGAGAGAGAGAGAATGCAAATGGGGGAGGGACCGAGGGAGAGAAGCAGACGCCACACTGAGTGCGGAGCCCAAGGTGGGGCTCGATCTCATATGACGTGAGATCATGACCCAAGATCATGACCTGGAGCCGAAATCAAGAGTCAGACACCCAACCCACTGAGCCACCCAGGCGCCTCTTATGTTAATTAACTATTTTTAAGTGTACAGTTCAGTGATAGTAGCACATTCACACTGTTGTGCAGCCATTACTGACATCTGCCTCCAGAACTCCCTTCATCTTGTAGAACTGAAACTGTATATTCATTAAGCAGCAACCCCCCTTTCTGCCTTTCCTCCAGCCCCTGGCAACCACCATTCTACTTTCTGCCTCTATGATTTTGGCTATTCTAGGTACCTCATAAGAGAGGACTCATACACTATTTATCCCTTTGTGACTCACATTTCAATTAGCACAATGTCTTCGAGTTTCATCCGTGTTGCAGCATAGGTCAGAATTTCCTTCCTATTCAAGGCTGAATGATATCCTGTTGTATATTCCACATTCTGTTTATCTATTGATCCATCAAGGGATACTTGGGTTGCTTCAACCTTTTGGCTGTTGTGGATAACACTGCTATGAACACGAGTGTGCAAATATCTGCTCAAGTCCCTGCTTTCAATTCTTTTGGGCTTCTACGTAGATGTGAAACTGTTGGATTATATGATAATTCTCTTTCATTTTATTGAGGAACCACCACATCATTTCCCACAGTGACTGCACCGTTTTACATTCTCACTAACCGTGGGCAAGGGTTCAGTTTCTCCAAATCATCATCATCCACACTTGTTATTTTCTGTTTTTGGTGCTAGCTATCCTCATGGATGCAGGGCGGTTTCTTACTGTGGTTTGAGTTGCATTTACGTAGTAATTAATGATGTTAACCATCTTTTCATGTGCTTATTGACCTTTCATATGTCGTCACTGGAGAAATATCTATTCAAGTCCTTTGCCTGTTTTTAAACCAGGTTGTTTTTATGTTGTTGAGTGTTAGGAGCTCTTTACGTATTCTGATTATATGAATCCCTTATCAGATATATAACTTGCAAATATTTTTCCATTCCGTAGGTTTCCTTTTCACTGTATTGATGCACAAAACATTCTAAATTTCATGAAATCCAGTTTGTCCATTTTTTGTTTTATTGCCTGTGCCTTTGATGTCATATCCAAGAAATCATTGCCAAATCCCATGTTGTAAAGCTTTTCCCATGTTTTCTTCTGTGAGTTTTATAGTTTTAGATCTTACCTTTAAATCTTTGATCCATTTTGAGTTAATCTTTATATATGCTGTTACAGTAAACTTCATTCTTTTACATATAGATATCCAGTTATTCCAACATCATTTGTTGAAAAGACTGGCCTTTTCCCATTGAATGGTCTTGGCACACTTGTCAAAAGTCATTTGACCATATACATGAAGGTTTATTTTTGGGCTCTGCATTCTCTTCTGTTGGTCTACATGTCTGTGTTTATGCCTTACCATACTGCTTTGACTACTGTGGCTTTGTAGTAAACTTTAAAATCAGGAAGTATGAGTCCTGAAGCTTTGTTCTTTTCCAAGGTAGTTTTAGCTGTTCACCATCCCTTGAGATTCCAAATGAGTTTTAGGTTGCGTTTTTCTATTTCTGCAAAAAATGTTATTGGGATTTTGATAGGGATTGCATTGAATCTGTAGATCATTTTGGGTAGTATTGACATATTAACAATGTTAAGTCTTCCAATTCATGAACATGGAATGTGTTTCTGTTTGTTTTCTTTAATTTTTTTTAGCAATGTTTTGTAGTTTTAATTGTACAAGCCTTTCACCTCTTTGATTATGTTAATTCCTAACTATTTTATTCTTTTTGATGCTACTATAAATGGAACTATTTTTGTAATTTCCTTTTCAGATTGCTTGTCATTAGTGTGTAGAAGTGTGACTGAGTTTTGTGTGTTGATTTTGTATCTTGTTACTTGGCAAATTCATTTATTATGTCTAACCGTTTATAGAATCTTGGTTTTCTACATATAATATCATCTTCAAATACAGATAATTTTACTTCTTCCTTTCTAATATGGATGTCTTTTTTTTTTCTTGCTTAATTGCTCTGACTAGAATTTCCTATACTATGTTGAAGAGAAGTGGTGAAAGCTTTGTTCCTAATCTTATAGGAAAAGCTTTCAATCCTTGACCATTGAATATGATGTTCACTGTGGGTTTCTTATAAATCTCTTATTATGTTGAGGTAGTTTTCTTCTATTCCTGGTTTATTTCATGTTTTTTTTTTAATCATGAAAGGGTGTTGGATTCTGTCAAATGCATATTCTGCATCAGTTGAGGTGATCAGGTCAATGTTCCCTCATACTTTTAATGTGGTCTATTACATTGATCAATTTCTGTATGTTGAACCATACTTAAATTTCAGGAATAAATTTCACTTGGTCATGGTGTATAACCCTTCTAATATGGTGTTAAATTCAGTTTGATAATATTTCGTTGAAAATTTTTGCATCAGTGCTCATAAGGGATACTGGTCTGTGGTTTTTTCTTCCTTTTTGTATCCTTGTCTGACTTTCATGTCAGGGTAAGCTGGCCTCACAGGATGAGTTAAAAAGTGTTTCTTCCCTTTCACGTTTTGGGAAAAGTTTGAGAAGGGTTGGTGTTATTTCTTTTTTGAATGTTTGGTATAAATTACTAGCGAAGCCATCAGGCCTGGGCTTTTCTTTATACCCGAGCTTTTTGGTTATTGATTCAGTATCCTACTAGTTATAGGTCTATTCAAATTTTCTGTTTCTTCATGATTCAGTCTTTGTTGGTTTTTTTTTTTTTAAGATTTTATTTATTTACGTGCCAGAGAGAAAGAGAGCGCACAAGCAGGGGGAGCAGCAGGCAGAGGGAGAAGCAGGCTCCCCGCTGAACAAGGAGCCTGATGTGGGATTTGATCCTCCCAGGACCCTGGGATCATGACCTGAGCTGAAGGCAGACGCTTAACTGATTGAGCCACCAAGGTGTCCCTGGTCTTTCTTGGTTTTGTGTTTCTAGGAATTTGTCCATTTCATGTAGGTTATCCAGTTTATTGGTATACAATTGTTCAAAGTACTTTCTTCTATGCTTTTTTATCTATAAAATCCATAGGAATGTACTCTCAACTTTTATGTTAGTAATTTCAGTCTTTTCTTTTTCTCTTAGTCATTCTAGCTAAAGGTTTGTCAATTTTGTTGATCTTTTCAAAGAACCATTTCTAGTTTCACTGATTTTCTATACTGTTTTTCTATATTTTATCTGTGCTTTTATTATTTCTTTCTGCTGTATTTAGATTTAGTTACTGTTTTTTAATACTTCTTTAAATTATAAAGTTGTTTATTTCAGATCTTTCTCATTCTTTAATGTAAGTATTTATAGCTATAAATTTCCCCCTTAGCACATCTTTCATTACATCCCATAAGTTTTGATATGTTGTAGTCTCATGTTTCATTTTCATTCATCTCTAGATATTTCCTAATCTCTCTTGTGACTTATTCTTTGATCCATTGGATGTTTAAGAGTATTTTGTTTAATTTCCACATATATATGAAATTTCCAGTTTTCCTTTGTTATTAATATCTGTCTCCATCCTACTGTGGTTGGAGAAGATACTTTGTATGATATCTGTCTTTTAAAATCTATTAAGACTTAGTCTGTGGCCTAAAATACGGTCTGTCCTGGAGAATGTCCTGTGTGCTCTTGGGAAGAGTGAGTATTTTGTTGTCATTGAGTAGAGTGTCCTATATATGTCTGTTAGATATTGTTGCTTTATTGTGTTGTTCGAGTCCTCTATTTCCTTACTTATCTTATATCTGACTGTTATATCCATTATTGAAAGTGGGATATTGAAGTCTCCAACTCTTATTGTAGAAATGTCTAGGTCTTCTTTCAATTTGGCCAATTTTTGCCTTATATATTTTGGTTGGTGATTAGGTACTATTATATATTATCACTGTATTGAAACTTTTATTAATATATAATGCCCTTCTTTGTCTCTTGTAATCATTTTTGATTTAAAGTCTATTTTGTCTGATATTAATTTAACCACCCCCGCCCTCTTTTGTTTACTATTTGCATCCTTTTGCTTGAACCTTCTTTGTGTCTTTGGGTCTAAAGTGAATCTTCTGTGGACAGTATATAGTTGGATCATGTTTTGTTTTTATCCATGATGCCAATGTCTGTCTTTTGATCAGAGAGATTAAGTACCTTACATTTAAAGTAATTATTAGAGTAGAACTTCTGTCATTTTGCCATTTGTTTCTATGTACCTTGTAGCTTTTTGTCTCCCTCATTTCCTGCTCAAGTATCACTCTTGTATGTAGTTGATTTTTTTGGTAATAAGACATTTTAATTCCTTTTCATTCCCTTTGAATATATTCCATAACTATGTTCCTTGCAGTTACCATAGTGATTACATTTAACATGCTCAAGTTATAATACTTTAATTTGAATTTATGCCAGCTTTACTTCAATAATATGCAAAAACTCTGCTCATTTACAGCTCTGTTCTCAGTAATTGACATCACAAAATTATATCTTTATATATTATTTATCCAAAAACATGAATTAATAATTGCTTTTTAAAATGTATTCATCTCTTAAATTATATAGAAACCAAATTATAGAATTAGAATGAAAGTTCCAATAATACTAGGTTTTAGGCTAATAATAATTTTTAAAGCAATATATCAATCTCTTAAGTCGTGTAGAGAACCAAAGTTGGAGTTTTAAACCATTGTTACCATAACACTAGCTTTTACCATTGCCCATGTAGTTACCTTTACTGAGAGATTTATCTCTTCATATGGCTTTGAGTTACTCTCTGGTGTCTTTTCTTTTTTTTTTTTTTTAAGATTTTATTTATTTATTTGACAGAGAGAGAGAGACAGCCAGTGAGACAGGGAACACAAGCAGGGGGAGTGGGAGAGGAAGAAGCAGGCTCATAGCGGAGGAGCCTGTTGTGGGCTTGATCCCAGGACTCCAGGACCACGCCCTGAGCCAAAGGCAGACGCTTAACGATTGAGCCACCCAGGTGCCCCTCTCTGGTATCTTTTCATTCCAACCTGCAGGACTCCTTTTAGGATTTCTCACAGGGCAGGTCTAGTAGTAACAAGCTCCCTTGGCTTTTGTTTATCGGTGAATGTCTCAGTTTCATCCTCACTCTTGAAAGGACAGTTTTGCTGGAGGTAGAATTCTTGGCTGACGGTTTTTTTCTTGTAACATTTCGAATATATCAGCCCACTGCCTTTTGGCCTCCAAAGTTTCTGATGAGAAATCAGCTGATAATCTTACTGAGGATCTCCTTTAAGTGACAAGTCACTTCTCTCTTGCTGCATTCAAGATTATCTCTTTGTCTTTGGCTTTCATTGGCTGGATTATAATGTGTCTCAGTGTGGGTCTCTTTGATTTCATTCTTCTTGCAGTTCAGTGAGCTTCTTGGATGTTTATATTCATGTCTTTAAACAAATGATTGTTTCCTTTTGTCTTTGATGGTCACCATTCCTTGTTCTGTCACCCATGTATCCACTGGGAGGAGGCTGATCTGGGAAGCAGGCACCAAGACAAACCTAGAATTGCAGGAGAGTTATTGGGGGTGGTACCTTAGAAGGATCAAGGGAAGGGAAGCCATGGGCTAGATTATGATGCAGGTCTGTTATCTGCTAAAGAGGAAGAAGGGAGGAAGATTGGAAAGGAAGAGCCTTGGGGTGCCTGAGTGGCTCGGTCGTTAAGCGTCTGTCTTCGGCTCAGGTCATGATCCCAGCATTCTGTGATCGAGCCCTGCATTGGGCTCCCTGCTCAGCGGGAAGCCTTCTTCTCCCTCTGCCACTCCCCCTGCTTGTTTTCCCTCTCTCACTGCCTTTCCCTCTGTCAAATAAATAAACAAAATCTTAAAAAAAAAAAAAAGGAAAGGAAGAGCCTCCAACTGTGGTGTAGTCTGAGAAGTGTCATTCAGACCAACAGGGCTTTGGCACAGTGATAACCTGTGAAGGAATTCCACATTAACCAGAAATGACCAGTCCACCATGCTCAGTTGTTCATTGGAGGCTGCCTGGGAAGAGTGTGCCAAGTTCTTTCCTGAAGGGAGAGATACCTAGCAGTGGTGCACTGCCATGTGGCCCTCTGTATCACAGAATTCTTGAAAGTAGAAAAGATCCTTGTAGAGTAACTTGTTAATCCACATCCCTCTATGATAGCTGTCATATATGACATTCTGAATAAATGAGCATATGTCATATTTTAAAACATGTTTAGAAAAGAAGATCATACATTTCCCTCTCATGTTTAATTTTCAATACCAGAAGTTTTTTTTTATTTGTCTAATCTCAATCCTCTAGGCTGTGATAAAAACCAGTTTTCTTTACCTTGTCATCAAGATTTGAAATACGTGCAGATTTCTAAAATAATACTAAGTAGATTTTTGCCATCAAAGTTCTCTCTTGATCTTCCATGAAGAAAAAGATTCAAGCTTTCTTGATTAAGTTTAGCAGCCAGGCAATGGTGATATCGCTAAGTATTAACTAAAGGATCATTCTCAGCTGTGGAATTGAGTGAACTGAGTGCTGTAATCAGTAGGTTAGGGGTTTCAGATCTTGATGCAGGGCCATGCTCCCCTTGGCATGGATCGTCAGCTTTTAAGTGAGTGTGTGGGTGCCTCATGCCATCATTCCTGGTCTCTTACTACTTTACTTTCTGTTCCCTACAAAAAGAAAGTAAGAGAATGGAAACTAAGATTTCAGTGCCTACGATCTTGTAATGACTCTGCTGTGGGTTTGATATAACTCATTTAATGTTAAGAGAAAATTCTGGGAGATAGGTATCGTTCACCCTGCTGCATAGGTGAGGAAACCAAGATCACAAATTCATAAATGTGAAGATTTCAAATTTCAGCTGGCTACAAAACCCGTTTTTGCCACTGTGATTTTCAAACTGTGTTTCAAGGATCCTTGATATTCCACAGATGCAGAGCTCTAGGTCTTCTGCCTCCACATCAACCAGGGAAGCCTCCATTGCTGGGCACCCTGTAGACAGTTTCCCCATAAGAATTCTTTTGAAAATAAATGGGAGGGGATGACTTTAAAAGGACAAATAATTTAGAAAACCAATCCCTTAAATCATGCAGGCTCCTCAAGATAATGACCTGTATTCCTTACCCATTTCTATATGCAGACAGATTTACCATTAATTAGACCAGCTTAATGCTGCTATATGCATATTCTCAGAGAAAATGCTTATAAAGAAGAAATGCTAGGTATCTGATAGGGATGATAATAGCCGGGGCACCTGGGTGGCTCAGTCAGTTCAACATCTGCCTTCGGCTCAGGTCATGATCCCAGAGTCCTGGGATGGAGTCCCACATGGGACTCTCTGCTCAACTCCCTTGGCCTGCCACTCCCCCTGCTTGTGCTCTCTCTCTCTCTCTCTCTGTGTCAAGTAAATAAATTAAATTAGGAATGATAATAGCCACAATATATTGAGCATCTCTCATATGCCATGATCTGTTTTCATAATCTCAAGTAATCCCTGTAACAGCCCTGCCCAAGGTCAGTAGGGATATTCCCATTTCATAGTTGAGAGAACTTAAAGAGACTTGAACAAAGCGAGAGGCAGAGCTAGGAGTTGTTCCAGTTTGTCTGGACTTAGAGCTGGTCATGTACATTATATCAACTCTTTTTTTTTATGTTCAGTTAGCCACCATATAGCACATCATTAGTTTTTGATGTAGTGTTCAAGAATTCATTAGTTACGTGTAACACCCAGTGCTCATCACAACACATCATGTCAACTCTTATGAGGATTTATGGAGGGGTTTATATGGGGATTGATTATAACTCATGGGGGTTACAACATGCTTCCCACTGAGCACATAAATCGTGTCCACCTGGAGGTGATGACTGGGCATGTTCCGTCCTCCCCAGTGCCTGCTCCTTCCACCCCATGGACTGTGTCTGTGAGAGGGCACAGCAATGTGCAGGCACGTGGTGGGGATGGCAGTAGCACTTGTCATACTGTGCCCAGGAGGGACAGTCTGCTTCGGAGCATTAGACGACCCCCACCTTGGGGGCGGTAGAACACTGGAAGTGCAAGATTCTGAGCTGTTACACCTTTCTCCAGAGTCGTTGGTGGCTACCCCACGCCAATGAGGCAATTCCCTATCAAGTCTGGTAGTGCTTCCCTTTGCTTACTGCTGCCTGACAGGTGAGGTGGGTTCCCATCAGCTACCCAGATCTCTGTCTATCACTGCTCATTTCTTACAGTATTTGCTGCCCCTCTGCTGTGTTTCTGTGCTTTAAACTTTGGTCACCATGAAGTACACAAAGGACATACTTCGCCTAAATGCATAACCATTTTTTTGTATGCCACAACTTATGTTAAACTTCAAATATATATTCTTTTGAAAAGCTATCTTCTAAAAGTTATAACATTAAAAGACATGACATTCTTTTTTTTTTTTTTTTTTTGAGTAAAGGGAAAGAAGTTTATTAAGTGAAGATATAGAAAAAGCTCTCAAGGGTGCCCAATATATGATATTCTTATACTAAGAAACACGAAGGAAAACACAAAGGAAATGGGAGTTTTCATTTTTAAGAGTTGAAATGTTTCTCACACTTTGCACTGAGGCATCTCAGGTGGTATAGGGGTGGAGCCAAGGAGATTCTTGCCTTGGGTACTGAGTGCATCAGCATGCCGTGTGTGGACGCGCAGAAACATTCATCGGGGCAAAGGGGGGCTGGTGAAGGGGAGAAGCTGCTATGAGGAAAAAAATATACCGTTTCCTATATCCTTGTGCAGCGCTGCTAGGAAGTCGACCTGATTCTTAACCAGGTCTTTTTTCTATACCCCGGGCAGGACGATTTGTAAAAGTTACACTGGGGTTTCAGCATCCGTTTTTCCAGTTGCTTGTCCCGTCCTTTCCAGTCCATCTCTTCCTATTTTATGAATGTTAAATACAAGAAAGGTAAATTATTGATCATCGACTTTACTAAACTAATAAATTAATTTTTGAAAAACCTCTTGGTTAAATTAATACATATCTGGCAGTAAACTATGAATCCAGAAGAACAAGCAAAGCCCCAGAATGCTTTTCTCCAAAATTTAATTAGGTCAAACTCCTTGGTAGACCAACCCTTTCCTCTTCAGCTTAAGTAAATGAATGTTTTTGTCTCTGAACTAAACTAAAAACTTAATTGAAGTTTCTGTTGAAACCTAATTCTGAATAAAAGTAATATCAGTGTTGGTGTCTTCTATTTCTAAATTACATTTAAATACTCAGAAGTTTCTTTTACATATAGTTGTGTTACTGGGCCAAACTACAATAAAAGGTTACTTTTCAAAAGTGAAAAAAAAAAAGACACATTAGCAGCTTAAATGAGGACAATGAGGACCCTGTAGTGTATTTTTCTAATACTTGGTTCCTTCGGTTCAGCTGCCAAACAGCAGCGAGGGCTCAGTCCCTTAACGAAGCAACTCTCCAAAGGATCCAAGACCAGACAAGAGGTGAAACTTGTTGGTGTGGAAAGTTTTCAAGGTGTAGCTTCAGGGAAGGATGCTTAAGAACTATAGCTTATTTTTTCAGTATTTTTTAGAATAACACATGTATGTACGTATTTTAACTGATGATTTATTTGGATTAAGATTTCCCTCTTAGAGCCTGAGTTATCAGTAATATAGAAAGACAGCAGAGAAACCTGTATGGAAAGTCAAGAGATGATGCAAGTACAAGATTTGAATGAGGTAAGAAATAAAAAGGTCATTTTCAGTGACAGCTGCTGACACAGGTGAGGCAGACTCCGTAAGCATGCTTAAGAATGGCTGACTATGGGCTCTTCTGCTGTGAGCCTGCTTCTTCCTCTCCCACTCCCCCTGCTTGTGTTCCCTCTCTCGCTGGCTGTCTCTATCTCTGTCAAATAAGTAAATAAAATCTTTAAAAAAAAAGAATGGCTGACTATGGGCAAAGGGAGAAAATACACCCCCAGGAATGGTAAATCTATATCCTGTGACTGTGATCAGTGGTTACAGAAAGCCTTCCCAGGAGTAGTCCGTTAGGAAGGAGCCCACTGAAAATGTATTTTGGATAAACTAGTGTGTCGAAATTGTAAGGATGGTTTAAAGGTACTGCCTCACAACTGAGTAAATGAAAATTCAGAACAACCCAATAACAAACTGCCATTTACAGAGCATTTGCTGCAAGTGAGGCGCCCACATGTGTGTAGGCATCATTATCCCCATTTTTCTGATGACGAAACTGAGTCTAAGTTAGGTAACGGGCTCAGTTTTCCCCTGTTGTAAATAGAACAAGACCGGTAAGACTTTGTTCCCACGAATCATTCTTGGTTTCCCAAGTTGGCGAGTAGAGACCTATCAATTTCACGCTGCTCCCTGGCGGGCTGATACCAACGAGCAGTTAGCTCACCTGACAGGTGTGCTCTGACCATCAAGGGTCTGCAGCTTGATGGCAGTATTACGAGAATTGGCTCAGTTCTCAGTCTGTAGCCACCAAATTACATTTTGGCCTCAATTTAATTTCCTAATAGGTTTTTGTAACAAGAGAAAATATACGTTGGCAAGTCTGAATAGAGTACATATTAAAAGTAAGGACTTATAAGTTGAATTTGGTTTGAATTCCAGGGCTGACTATGTGATCTTGGGGAAAATATCTAATATATCTGAGCCTCACCTCTGTTCTCTGTAAAAAAAAATTAAAATTAAAATAAATAAACAAACAAACGCATATACGTATGTGTATATACACATATGTATATATAGTATATATAGTAGTTCCGATTTCGTAGGGGTCCTGGGAAAACAAAATGAGATAAGGCACATAAAGCACGTATCATGGTGTCTGACACATGGCAAGCACTACCTAGTAGCTGCTCTCATTATGATTGCAATTATTATTATCAATCTGGAAAGATTTTAACAAGAGTTTGTATTTGGTAGGTGCTTAACAGAATACTTTCAAAATCTCACTTCATTCCTACTCTGATGATTATAATGTATGTAGAACAAGTATCCACTCCATTTTACAGCTGAGAAACAGACTCAGAGAGAAGAATGTCTCTTATGAGCTATAGTACCATAAATTACTTTTCCTGGCTTCATATCTCCCCTAGATGACTTTATAATTGATTAGGCAGGAAATTATTATTAGCAGAATTTATAAGAAACATGATTATTGTATATAGATTAATTACGTAAAATGCTTTTTGCAGATTTTGAGAATGAGCCAAGAAAAAATTGAAATCTTTGAAAGTGAGTTGTCAGAAGAAAGGAGAAAGCAATTGGCATCTGATTTTAATATGGTACAGAAGGCTTTGAAAGTTAAAAGTGAGGTATTTTGCCACTCAAGATGTTATTTCCCTCTTTCTGCATTCCTACTTTAAGGATTTCATGTTATCATTTATTTTGATTTTAAAATAAACTGTAGCTATAGAATATGTGTTTCTGTTAGTAATAATGGGATGAGTATCCTTTCCACGAGCTGAGTTCCAGCACCAGGCAAAGAGGGGCTTAAAGGTCATAGTAGCAGGTCATAGTGTCATGGACTTGTCTCTCCTTTTAACTGCTTGTCCCCCATCTTGGAAAGGTCTATCGGGAGACAATCAGCCTATAGTTAGAAGAGAGACCTGGAAGTGAGTCCATGGAAGTCTAGATCACCAATTTAGAGGACAGTGACTCTTAATCAGTTTACAGGGTGGGTGATAGCCAGTGCAATGCCGCAAATCCCATCCTGATGACCTACGGGAATTTTCGGTGCAATGAGGTAGGAAACTACTACCGCTTGCCCTCTTCCGGTGGTTGCCCTCTCTATTTTCTCTCCTTTTTGCCCAGTGCCTTCCTCATCAACACTCTCTTCCCCTTCTGATTTCAAGGCTTTGGGAAAATACCTAGTAACTCCTCTCCTAAAGTAAATTTTATATCACTTGTTCCCTTCGTAGGGCACCACAGATTCTCAGGTCCCAGTCGTCCACCAACCAAACTATATATTCCATGTCATCAGTGTAGAAATTTGATAAGAATCTACATATAACTGAAGTGTTTTCTCTCATGAATATAGAAAAAAAATCAGGATTGGAGGAAACCCGAGCTGATTGAGTCACTGAACATACATTATTAAGTAAGGCAGCATAATTTGTAGTTAGCACAGAGTTTGAAGTCGGTCAGACAGTTGAATCTCAGCTTTACCACTTCCTAGCTATGTGATCATAGGCAGGCCACTTACAATCTCTGAGCCTGTTTCAGTAACCCCACTGCATGGGGTTGTCACAAAATTAAAGGCATGGTTGTTCCGTAAAAAGTAACTTTTTAAAAAGATACATTTTAAAACAGGTAATGTAACTAAAGCAGGAGTGGCTGAAGAATTTACCTCTCTAGAAGCCTTGTTGAAAGTAGGAGTAACTCTAGAAACCTAGTCCTTCAACCTGTGAATGATAGAAACTAAGAACGCTCAGTTTAATTGATTGATTTAAGTAAACTTTAATTACTAAGAAAGCAGTTCTGCCAGAAGAATAATTTGGAATATTTAAAACAACAAAAAAATTTGTGAGAGTCATTTCAAAGATACCTTTTTAAAAGTATTATACCTTTTATGGGGAAAGTCTTATTTTATTTTACTAAATATCTTTATTTCTTAATCAGGGGTTGCAAAATTCAAAGTCAGAACTTATATGCCTTTATAATGAAATTCAAAGTCTTCCACGGGCATCAGAAGACAAAGACTATTTTTTAGTAGCCCATAACCTGCTACAAAGAGAGAATTCTGAATTAGAAGCAAAGGTGAGACTGAATTAATTTAAATGTCAGTGTTTGACTTTATCTTTTATCAGGATAAGAAAAAAGGAAATTAATTTTCAGGAAGAGATGACTTGGAAATTGTGGTTTCTTTCATTATTGTGGAATAAATCGCCATGTAGTATAGGTTATAAGCCAGGCTGCAGCTCAGAGTAGACTTCAACCACTACTTCGCTCTTAGGATTACTCTGTGAATTCTTTTTACTTTAAATCAGTTGCCCAACAGCTTAATTTTTGGAGCACATATTATAATGTAAAAGGTTTACTTAAAAATAGAACTACCAAATGATCCAGCAATTCCACTATTGGGGTATATACCCAAAAGAATTGAAAGCAGGGTCTTGAAGAGATAATTTGCACACGCATTTTCATAGCAGCAGCATTCACAATAGCTAAAATGTGGAAGTAACGTGAGTGTTTATTAATGGATGAATAGATAAGCAAATTGTGGTATGTATACACAATGGAAAGTTATTCAACCTTAGAAAAGGAGGGAAATCCTGCAATGTGCTACAATGTGGATGAATCTTGAGGACATTATACTAAGTGAAATAAGCCAATCACAAAAACACAAATACTGTATGATTCCAATTATGTGAGGTACTTAGAGTGGTCGAAATCATAAAGACAAAAAGTGTAATGGTAGTTTCAGGGACTGGGGGGGTGGAGGGGGTGTTACTGTTTACTAGGTATAGAGTTTGTTTTACAAGATGAAAAGAGTTCTGGGGATGGATGACGGTGATGGCTGCACAACAGTGTGAATGTATTTAATACCGCTGAGCGGTACGCTTAAGTGTATAAGGTTAAGACAGTAAATTTTATGTTATGTGAATTTTACCACCACCCCCAAAATTCAAAACAAACAGAAGTTTACTTAAGTGTCTTCAACCTTAAACCTTCAAATCAAAGCGGTTTTTTTTTTCAGCTATACTGAAAATTAGGTTCATGCTTAGAATTAAGAAAATGTTAAAATGTCCTGACCCCAGTGTGTTCCCCTAGTATAAAAATGGCTGCCAGACCAGGGTTAGATGGAGAATTGCAAAAATAGTACAAAGAATTCTCATGTACCTTCACGCCTCCGGTGTTAACATGGTACCACATTTGCTTTATCATTCTCCCACTTTCTCCCTTTTTCCAAAAATACCCTTCTTTAAAACCATGGATTTATGCATCCTTATGCCTTTGGTAAAAATGGATTAGATTACATAACAACTGTACAATGTTAAGTTAAATTAGAAGACTTCAAATAGGATGTCAATTTATATTATTTGTCAGTAATGATTTAAGCACTTAATGGACGCAATGTACTTTCTCATAATTATGTATTAGAGTATGCAAAATAGAATATTTGTCTTCTCACTTTACAGGTCTTGAAGCTCTCACAAGAATTTGAACAATTTAATCATTTTGCTATAGGGAGAAAAACTGCAGCTGCTAATTTAATTACAAGTAAAAACATCTGTAAAGATCTTGTGTCTAAACTACCAGTTTTGGAAGTAGAGATTCAAAGCCCAAAGGAAGACAGAGAGGAACTCTGGTAAATTGAGAAAGTCCATATCACATTAATTATTTATGGGGTCCACTCACCTTATTTGGCTTGACCATTGTAAGAATTTAACATTCATTTCCAAATGTTGTGAGTGGAAAAATTAATTATAAGCAAGTATTCCCCAAGGAGTTTGTCTTTTGAAATATTATTATTTTAAACTTTCTCTTGCTTTTTAAAATAAATTTATGCTTTTTGTGGAAAATTTGGAAGGCATGGAAAAATAAAAGGAATGATAATAACCCATAGTTTCACCAGGGAAATGTGTTACTACCCTAACTTAGAGTATACTCTGCGAAGAGATTTTTTGCTATTTCTATGTAACATTGTATCTGGTAATCATTTTGATAAACTTTTCTCTCTTCCTTCCTTCCTTTCTCTCTCTCTCTGTCTCCCTCCCTCCTTCCCTTCCTTCCTTCCTTCCTTCCTTCCTTCCTTCCTTCCTTCCTTCCTTCCTTCCTTTTTTGTTAATCTTGTTAATCTTTTGTTAATCTTTTTTGTTTATCTTTTTTGGTAATCAAACTCTTGTATTTCTGCTTTTTCACTAGAAGTATCTCTCACAGAAACTTATGAGACTTTGGGCAAATGCATTACTCTCCTTTGGCACAAAAACTAATAAATGCAATCAAATTTTGTCTGGGCAAAAGCCTAGAACGAGATCATCAGAAGAAAAAGTAGATGGCAATTTTGACTTATATACTATATACTGAAGGATACATCGCCAGTGTACTAGGAAAATATGGTCTAGGTGTAGCCAAAGTTCTATCTATGTAAACGTTTTAACGTAAAAGGAGGGGGTTTTGTTTTTTGTTTTTGTTTTTTTTTTTTTGCTAGTTTTGGACTGCTGAATTTTATGCCTCCCTAAAAGTTGCTTTTAACTTTAGGGTGTGCTCTGAGTCCAAGATTCACAATCATGGAATCTATTGCAGAAGTGGAAAAGCATATTGGAGATATGGTGAATAGGCATGATAGTGGTCACAAGAGCAAAGAGCCAAGAGGCTTGGTCCCAGTATTTAGGTTTGCTGTAGGGGGAAAAGGAAGTCTAGGTCTTGAGCACTAGAACAGTGTATTACCAGGTTTTTAAGGGAGATTGGTCTAGTATCTCTAGAAGAGATAAATTGAAGAAGAAAAACAGACCAATTAATCCAGATATGACCCACAGATGAAGAGATAGTGGCCTAGATTGAATAGGTGGCAATGGAGTTGAAGTGGCCAATCTGAACACTCTTCAGAGAAGCCGTTGACGTCAACTATCAAAGCTGACAAAAATCCACCCAGCTGACTTGGGATCATTGGTAGGGATACTTGCCACAGGGTGCAATGCTGTGGCCTTAATTCAGTTGGAGGTGGGGAACCTTGTCATGATAAAGATACTGGACTTCTCTCTAAAGAACTCCTTGCTGCCACCTGTTTCCATTACTTGATCCAAACTGTTTCCCATCACTGGGACTGTGAGAAGTCTCTGTATCTGCCCTATGCTTCCCTCTCCTCTTCTCGGAATGTTTCCTTGCTTTCTTATCTCCTGTGCCCCACTTCATAGCCTCCATTTATCTCAGATCCATTACACAATCACATTTGACAGTAAAATTGCATATCTACCACGTGCCAGGGACTGTAGGGAGATACTGAGGATACAAACTAAGACATAGCTCCTACCTTCATGGTCCATACAGCCTGCGGGGGGAAGATAGAAAATTAAGCAGTATTGAATACTATGGGAGCACAAAGGAGATGCCCTGGTGCAGGCTAAGAAACCAGAAAATATTCTTTTTTTTTTTTTTTAAGATTTTATTTATTTATTCGACAGAGATAGAGACAGCCAGCGAGAGAGGGAACACAGCAGGGGGAGTGGGAGAGGAAGAAGCAGGCTCATAGCGGAGGAGCCTGATGTGGGGCTAGATCCCATAACGCCGGGATCACGCCCTGAGCCGAAGGCAGACGCTTAACCGCAGTGCCACCCAGGCACCCCAGAAACCAGAAAATATTCTTAAAGGAAGTAACAGACTGAGTCCTGAAGTATAGATAACCCAGGGCCAAGCAAAAAGGTAAGGGAATAATTTTCAGGGGGGATATGACATATGCAAGAGAAGGCATGATTTGTTTGAGGAACTCAGTGACCTCGGTGCTGCTACAGCACAGAGCGTGAGAGAGGAAATGGGGAAGGAGATGACAAGAGTGAGGGGGTAGGCAGAGACCTGATCATGAGGGAACATGAGTACCCTCATGGGAACGTTTGGAGATTAAGAAACTACCTCGGGGTTTAGTAACATGGAAGAGACCACAACAGACCTGCTCTGTGAAAAATAGATTGTTAGTACAGGGATGAAGGTAGTGAGACTAGTTTGGAGGTGGTTGTTGTTTGTTGAGTTTGGTTGTGAAAGAGAGAAGGGAATACGGAGCTGAGGTAAGAGGAAATGTGTTATGTTTAAATGCTGAGGAAGAGTCCCCACATGGACAGGTTTAGGATTCCAAATACCAGAGGGGGACTAGCCTTAGGAGATGGGCCACCTGGTCCATTGTAATAGGAGGAAGAAAGGGAAGATGGACAGTGATCCAAGTGAGTTTTTAGCTTGAGAGAAAAATCAAAGGACCTGTTTGATAGTTTGTGCCCCCTGTGAAGTAGGAAGGAGAGTCATGTGCTGAAGGAGTAAAAGAAATACCAGAGTGAAAGAAGTTTGAAGTAGTAACTGTGGCAATTGGAAAAGAAAACTTACGAGAGAGGGCAGGTAGTCCAGAGGGCCCAGTTAAGGCTGGAGACCGTGACTTTATATGGCATTTGTCTTTGAGAATATGTGATGTGTGGGGCAACTATAGTACAGACATGAGAAGACGGTTGGATTTGTCTGGGGCTAAGGTTTTGCCACATGAGTGCTGTGGAAGGACAATGGGGGAAAGAAAGTTAAACATTTTATTTAGACAGTGATGAAAATCATGAACACTAAGCTTGGGGTATCTGGTTGGTTCAGCTCAGGTCTTGTTCTCAGGGTCATGAGTTTAAGCCCCTGCACTGGCTCCATGCTGGGCACGGAGCCCACTTTAGTCATCATCACCATCGTCATCCATCATCAACACTGGGCTCCACATTGGATAAAGAACCAAGTAAAGGGAGCTGATAGAAAAAGAGACAAGGAATTGAAGATATTTATGTAAAAATTATGTAAAAAGGAAAAGCTGAAATCTGGATATCTAATTTTAGTTGTTTCAGAAGTGAGGTGTTTGCTGCTGATACAACCCATGGTGTGGTTATTCAAGTAGTTGGCGAGGAGGGAGAGATGAGATCATTGGAGATAAGGAGACTGAGGAAGTGAGATGCCAAGGCATTGCTGGGTGATCTGTATGGTCCTTGGAATCTTCCAGGATTATGGCAGGACTTGGGGTGAAGAAGATGCCAGAAAGCCATGAACAAAATCTTCCACTGAGAAGGAGTAGAAAGTGTCACAGTACATCTAGCATGGTCCCTCGCACATAGAAGCTGCTCCATAAGCCAAATGGATTGATTCTTGTAGTATATCTCTTCTCCTTTAAGGTAATGGACTGTCTTGTTTTTCTGTTGTGTATAGTGCTTTTCTTGTAGAGTAACGAATCTTAGAACAGAGGGACCTGCAGATCTTCTTTAGTGGTTTTCACACTTCAGCCTTCCAAGACTCTAGGAGCTCTATGGGGGGCTTAGAAACTGCCTTTGGAGATGAGGAAAGACTGATGAGTGGAACTGGGAGCCTTCCACTCACATTTCAGCCAGAGAAGACCCACTTTATCTGTTTCTTATGTGGAGTTCTTTTTTTTTTTTTTTTAAGATTTTATTTATTTATTTGACAGAGACAGCCAGCGAGAGAGGGAACACAAGCAGGGGGAGTGGGAGAGGAAGAAGCAGGCTCCCAGCGGAGGAGCCTGATGTGGGGCTCGATCCCATAACGCGGGGATCACGCCCTGAGCCAAAGGCAGACACCCAACGACTGCGCCACCCAGGCGCCCCCTTATGTGGAGTTCTGTATAAGATTTTACTCCAAGAAAGAGGCCACACACACGTACAAAGAAAGAAAGAAAGAAAGAAAGAAAGAAAGAGGCCACAGCTAAAATGTTTGAAAACTACTGCTATTTAGCTAGTCCTCTCCTTTCATAGAGAGGTCTCTGAGACCAAGAGAACTGAAATGCCTATTTTGGTCACAGTCACATACTTAGGAAGTTATCAGCGAGACTGCAGGAGGTCCTGAGTCTCCTAACTGAGTCAGAGGTTACCACTATATCTACTTTGGAGAGGATATAGTCACAAATATCCCAAGGGCAAGAAGGTGCTGGGACACTTGGGTTCTAGGTAGTTGCTATGCAAATGAGCTTTATGGTATTAAAAATTACTCAGGACTCAGTCATATACAATACATATATACATATACTCATATACAATATGTGTAACATGGGGTGGGATGGGGGTAAGAATGAAGTCCCATCTGTCTTGTTCTGGACTGTCTCCAGTGTCTAGAACAATGCCTGACACATAAGTAGATAATTTAAAAATATTGGAATGAATGGAGTTTTCCCCCTACCCCGACTGTGTACTTGCAGTTGACCCCAAAGTTGGACTTCCAATGGCAGCCCTAAGCTTACAGAGCCCAGCGATCTCAGCCTGGGTTTGCCTTGTTAGGAAGCTTGGGCCAGAGCAGCTGGTAGCTTCCCTTGACCTTAATGCCTTAATGAGCTGTATTTTTTTTTCTAACACACTCTCATTAACCATCTCCTTGCATTCTTACTACCTTTATCAAGAATTATTTGATAAATGATCAAGTTGATTTTTGTTTCCAGTTCAACTTGACAGTGAATTTATATCCATTTCACAGACCACTGATACATTTTTCCTCTTCCTCTAAACTACTTCTTCCCAGTCCAATCCAGTCAGTGAATAGCCCCTCCATTCACACAGTTGATCAAACCAAAACCTACGGAGTCACTGTTGCTTCCTCCCCACATCTAAACCATCTACAAGTCCTGTCAGTTCCACCATGAAAATATAGAATACTTGATCTGTTTATTTCTGTTACATCTCCACTGCTACTACTCTACTCCATGACGCTGGTGTCACTCACTCGGACTATACAATATCTTCCTCACTCACCTCCCTGCTTCCACACCTCTTTATCAATCCAGTCTCCATAGAGCAGCGAAGGTGGTCTTTTTATAATGCAAGTTGAATGAGATTACTCCTCTCTTAAAAATCTCTCCGTGGTTTCCCATTGCACTTGAAATAAAACCTAAACCCTTACCATGACCTATAAGGCCTTCTGTGACTTGGCCTCTGTCCATCTCTCCAATTTCATCACTATACCACACTCTGCCTTGTTTATCATGCAGCCTTGCAGAGCCTCGACCCCTTAAAGTACTTTCCTACTTGAGGAATTTTGCACTGAAAAGCTGTTCTTGTCCAGAATGCTCCTCCCCCAGATTTTCACGTGACTAACTCCTTTGCACCTTCTCAGAGAGGTAACCGGTAAGCATCATGTTAGGGTAAATCCTAGCTCCTGCTCTGCCACATCACTGTATTCGTGACTTATCATAATCTAATTATCCTGTTTGTTGTGTGTCCTCATATCCCTCCTCTGGGCATGTGCTCTGTGAGAGCACGGTCCTGACTGTCTTGGTCACCGTTAACTTTTTAGTGCATAGAACAGTGCTTGGCGGGGCGCCTGGGTGGCTCAGTCAGTTGGGCGTCTGACCCTTGATTTCGGCTCAGATCATGTTCTCGTGGTTGTGGGATTGAGCCCCACATCGGGCTCTGTGCTCAGCGGGGAGTCTACTTGAGATTCTCTCCCTCTGTCCCTCCCTGGCTCACAGGCTCTCTTTCTCTCTCAAATAAATAAATAAATCTTGGGGGGGGGGGAAGAACAGTGCTTGGCATATAATTGATATTCAATAAACAGTTGATGAATGAATTAATTAATCTTTTCTTTTCCTTCCCCTCTTGACACAGAGGTCTATTGTTACCCGTCCCTGTTCTGTTAGGCTTGAATTCATTGTAATCATACCTTATACTCGTAGGTTTTCAAAATGCGTTCACATTTTACTTCAGAAGATCCCAACAAACTTATGAGTAAGGCGACTCAAGAGACTAAGACTCTGAGAGATTGTGCCTTGCCAAAGGTGATGTGAATAGTAGATAGAAGACCTAGGACTAGAACTCACAGCTTGTGCTGTGTTACAGTGTCTTTCTTGAATCTCCATATGTGTTCAAGACTGTGTATCTGGGTTACTAGAAAAGGAACAGGGTAAGGATGCTGCCTGGGCGCCTCCTACCAGCTGAAGCCTGGTGACAACTGCACACTTACAGAAGGAAATAAAAACAACAGACGGGGTGAGTTTCAGTCAGAACTAGGCAATAGATCCTTTCCAATAAAGATTAAGAACCAGAGGGGTGGGTGGGAGGTTGGGTGAAATAGGTGATGGGGGTTAAGATGTGCACTTGTTCTGATGAGTACCACATATTGTATGGAAGGGTTAAATTACTATATTGTACACTTGAAACTAATCTTATACCGTGTGTAAACTAACTGGATTAAAGTAAAAACTTAAAAAAACATAAAACCAAGATATTACTGGGGGGGGGGGAGGACCATGTTAGAGGAGAAATGTGAGAGTCACGGTGAGTTTTCCAGCCCCTAAAGTACAGATGTGCAGGACTGCAAGACATATTCTCAGCA
This sequence comes from Ursus arctos, assembly GCF_023065955.2. Taxonomy (NCBI): domain Eukaryota; kingdom Metazoa; phylum Chordata; class Mammalia; order Carnivora; family Ursidae; genus Ursus; species Ursus arctos. The sequence goes on along the minus strand of NW_026622786.1, from coordinate 72,149,288 downwards.
ACATGTCATTTCTGGCTGGTGGTTTCCTTTTGCCCACACAACTTTTATATTATTATTATTATTATTATTATTATTATTATTATTACTACTACTACTACTACATAAAAGTAAAATAAAGTAATAAATAGTATGTACTACTTTTTAAAATCTGTTCAATTTGCCTTAATTACTCATTTTCTCGTATCTTTTGAAAGGATAAACCTGTTCTTTCTGAGGGCATTTATTTAGTGGATAATTGTCCTCATGTATCAAGAACACTTTAAATTCCCATATTCTAAGATATTGCTAATTCTCCTTAATCAACTAATGAATTCATGTGAATGCTGTTAATTTATTCAGACCATTAATGAAGATGTTAAATGGCATCAGCCCCAGGATTGTGCCCTAGAGAGCACTTGCTCATCATTCCCTCCAAGTCAGAGAAGACTTACTGACTGCCTTGCTCTAAATATGGCTTTACAGGCACATCTCATAGACCCACCTAAGAGGAAAGCCATTTAAACTTTATCTTTTTTTTTTAAGATTTTATTTATTTATTCGACAGAGATAGAGACAGCCAGCGAGAGAGGGAACACAGCAGGGGGAGTGGGAGAGGAAGAAGCAGGCTCACAGTGGAGGAGCCTGATGTGGGGCTCGATCCCAGAACGCCGGGATCACGCCCTGAGCCGAAGGCAGACGCTTAACCGCTGTGCCACCCAGGTGCCCCTAAACTTTATCTTTTAACTATGGAAACATAATGAAGGCTGCTTCTCTTTTTCCATGTCAACATGGCCACTGTGCAATTATAGAAGGAAATTACATTAAGTCTGGCTAAGTTTACTCTTTATAAAGTAATTGGCCCTTCTAAATGTAACAAATCAAACACCATTTCATATTTGCCTTTTTTTTAAAGAAAGCTTTTTATTTTTAGGTACTTATAAATTCACATGCATACAGTTGTAAGAAATAATAGAGAGATCCCATGTACCCTTTATCAGTTTCCCTCATTGGTACAATCTTGTAAAATTACAGTATAATATCATAACCTGGATATTGACATTGATACAGTCAAGGTACCGAACATTTCTATCACCACAGCGATCCCTCATGTTGTTCTTTTATAGACCCTCCCTCCCAACATTCCTCCTCCCTCACCCACTTCTTTACTCTAGGCCCTATTCTAATTCAAATTAGTCTGTTTTCCATTTCTGTAAGTTTTTCATTTCAAGAGAGTTATATAAATATAACCATACAATACGTAACCTTTTGGAGCTGGCATTTTTCACTCAACATAATTCTCTGGAGATTCATCTAGATTTCTGTATCAACAGTTGGATCCTTTTTGACTGTTGTGTAGTATTCCATGGTATGGCTATTCCACAGTGTAACTGTTCATCCATTGGAAGATACCCAGTTTATTTCTAGTTTGGGCTGTTTTGAATAAAGCTGCTATAAATATTCAAGTTTTTATATGAATGTAATTGTTCATTTCTCTGGGACAAATCCTCAGGAGTGCAGTTTCTGGGTCGTGTGGTAACCATATGTTTAGGGGGTTTTTTGTTGTTGTTTTTTAAGACACTGCTAACCTGTTTCCCCCCAGTGGCTGTATCATTTTACATTCCCAGTAGCAATATAGGAGTGACCCAATTTCTCTGCATCTTCACTAGCATTTGGTGTTGTCACTTGTAAATTTTAGCCATTCCGGTAGGTGTATAGTGGTATCTTATCATAGTCTTAATTTGCATTTTCCTGAAGGCTAATAATGTTGAGTATCTTTTCATGTGCTTATTTGCATCTGTCTGTCCTCTTTAGTGAAGTCTCCTTTTGTGTCTTTGCCTATTTTCTAACGGGTTTGTTTTCTCACTGTTAAGTTTTGAGAGTTCTTTATGAATTTTAGTATTAGTCCTTTGTCAGATATGTGATTTGCAGTTATTTTTTCCTAGTCTGTAGCTTGTTGTTCACCCTCTTACGAGGATTTTCTCAGCATGAAGTTTTTCATATTGATGATGTATCAGTCTTTCCTTTTATGGATCGTACTTTTGGTGTTAAGTCTCAGAACTCTGCTTAACTTTAAATCTTGAAGACTCTCCTGTGTTTTATGTATATTTTTACAATATAAGTCCATTTTGCATTTGAGTTTTTATTTTGATTATCATACTTTTCAGTTCCAAAATTTCCATTTGGGTCTTCCTTATATCTTCTATTTCTTTCTTTCTTTTTTTTTTTTTTTTTTACAAACACACACATATAATATTTATTATTTTTTTCTCATTACGAAAGCAATATATGGTCATTCTGGAAATTTGGAATTATAGGAATTCACAAGAAAGAAGATTAAAAAAATCACTCAAAGATAATGATATCAATACTTTTTACATATATTCTTCTATTGTTCCTATACACGCATTTTATATATTATATAACTTTAAAAATTAGGCTAATAGTTTTGTGTTTTTTTTTTTTTTTCCGAGCTTCACTTCAATGATTTTTTATTATATTATGTTAGTCACCATACAGTACATCCCCGGTTTCCGATGTAAGGCTCGATGATTCATTAGTTGTGTATAACACCCAGTGCACCATGCAATACGTGCCCTCCTTACTACCCATCACTGGTCTATCCCATTCCCCCACCCCCCTCCCCTCTGAAGTCCTCAGTTTGTTTCTCATAGTCCATAGTCTCTCCCCCTTCTGATTACCCCCCCTTTCTTTATCCCTTTCTTCCCCTACCGATCATCCTAGTTCTTATGTTCCATAGATGAGAGAAAACATATGATAGTTGTCTTTCTCTGCTTGACTTATTTCACTTAACATTATCTCCTCCAGTGCTGTCCATGTTGTAGCAAATGTTGAGAACTCGTTCTTTCTGATAGCTGAGTAATATTCCATTGTATATATGGACCACAACTTCTTAATCCAGTCATCTGTTGAAGGGCATCTCGGCTCCTTCCACGATTTAGCTATTGTGGACATTGCTGCTATGAACATTGGGGTGCATATGGCCCTTCTCTTCACTACGTCTGTATCTTTGGGGTAAATACCCAGTAGTGCAATGTCTGGATCATAGGGTAGCTCAATTTTTAACTTTTTAAGGGACCTCCACACTGTTTTCCAGAGTGGCTGTACCAACTTGCATTCCCACCAACAATGTAGGAGGGATCCCCTTTCTCCACATCCTCTCCAACAATTGTTGTTTCTTGCCTTGTCTATTTTTGCCATTCTAACTGGTGTAAGGTGGTATCTCAGTGTGGTTTTGATTTGAATTTCCTTGATGGCTAATGATTTTGAACATTTTTTCATGTGTCTGTTAGCCATTTGTATGTCTTCATTGGAAAAGTGTCTGTTCATGTCTTCTGCCCATTTTTTGATTTGTTTATTTGTTTCTCGTGTATTGAGTTTGAGAAGTTCTTTGTAGATCTTGGATACCAGTCCTTTATCTGTAGTGTCATTTGCAAATATATTCTCCCATTCCGTGGGCTGCCTCTTAGTTTTTCTGACTGTTTCCTTGGATGTGCAGAAACTTTTAATCTTGATGAAGTCCCATAAATTCATTTTATCTTTTGTTTCTCTTGCCTTTGGGGATGTGTCATGAAAAAGGTTGCTTTGGCTGATGTCGTAGAGGTTGTTGCCTATGTTCTCCTCTAGAATTTTGATGGATTCCTGTCTCACATCGAGGTCTTTCATCCATTTGGAGTTTATTTTTGTGTATGGTGTGAGATAGTGGTCAAGTTTCATTCTCTTGCATGTAGCTGTCCAATTTTCCCAGCACCATTTATTGAAGAGACTGTCTTTTTCCCACCGGATGTTTTTTCCTGCTTTATCAAATATTAGTTGCCCAAAGAGCCGAGGGTCCATTTCTGGGCTCTCTGTTCTGTTCCATTGGTCTATGTGTCTGTTTTTGTGCCAGTACCATGCTGTCTTTGTGATCACAGCTTTGTAGTACAGCTCGAAATCTGGCATTGTGATGCCCCCAGCTTTGTTTTTCCTTTTCAACAGTTCCTTGGAGATTCGGGGCCTTTTCTGTTTCCATACAAATTTAAGGACTGTTTGTTCCAGTTCTTTGAAAAATGTCCTTGGTATTTTGATCGGGATAGCATTGAAAGTGTAGATTGCTCTGGGTAGCATGGACATTTTAACTATGTTAATTCTTCCGATCCATGAGCATGGAATATCTTTCCATCTTTTTATGTCTTCCTCAATGTCTTTTAAGAGTGATTTATAGTTTCTAGAATATAGGTCCTTTACGTCTCTGGTTAAGTTAATTCCAAGGTAACGTATGGTTTTTGGTGCTATTGTAAATGGGATGGATTCCCTAATTTCTCTTTCTTCGGTCTCGTTATTCGTGTATAGAAATGCAACTGATTTCTGAGCATTTATTTTGTATCCTGCCACGTTACTGAATTGCTCTATAACTTCTAATAGTTTGGGAGTGGCTTCTTTTGGGTTTTCCATATAGAGTATCATGTCATCTGCAAAGAGAGACATTTTGACTTCTTCTTTGCCAATTTGAATACCTTTGATCCCTTTTTGTCGTCTGATTGCTGTTGCAAGGACTTCTAGTACTATGTTGAATAATAGTGGCGAGAGTGGGCATCCTTGTCGAGTTCCTGATCTTAAGGGAAAGGCTTCCAGCTTTTCCCCATTGAGAATAATATTTGCAGTAGGCTTTTCATAGATGGCTTTTATGAGATTGAGAAATGTACCTTCTATTCCTACACTCTGAAGGGTTTTAATCAGGAAAGGATGCTGTATTTTGTCAAATGCTTTTTCGGCATCGATTGAGAGGATCATATGGTTCCTGAGTCTTTTCTTGTTGATATGATGTATCACGCTGATTGATTTGCGAATATTGAACCACGCTTGCATCCCAGGTATGAATCCCACTTGATCGTGATGGATAATCCTTTTAATGTACTGTTGGATTCTATTAGCAAGTATCTTGTTGAGGATTTTGGCGTCCATATTCATTAGGGAAATCGGTCTGTAATTCTCCTTTTTGATGGGGTCTTTGCCTGGTTTGGGGATCAAGGTAATATTGGCCTCATAAAATGAGTTTGGTAGCTTTCCTTCTGTTTCTATTTTTTGAAATAGCTTTAGGAGAATAGGTATTATTTCTTCTTTGAATGTTTGGTAGAATTCCCCAGGAAAACCGTCTGGGCCTGGAGTTTTGTTATTTGGAAGGTTGTTTATCACTGACTCAATTTCTTCATAATTAATTGGCCTGTTTAAGGAATCAATTTCTTCCGGTTTCAATCTTGGTAGTTTATAGGTTTCCAGGAAGGATTCCATCTCTTCCAGATTGCTTAGTTTATTGGCATATAGCTGTTGATAAAAATTTCTAATAATCCTTCCAATTTCAATGGTGCTCGTCGTGACCTCTCCTTTTTCGTTCATAATTTTAATAATCTGGGTCCTTTCTCTTTTCTTTTGGATAAGTCTTGCCAGGGGTCTGTCAATTTTATTGATTCTCTCAAAGAACCAGCTTCTAGTCCTGTTGATCTGCTCTACTGTACTTCTGGTTTCTGCTTGATTGATTTCAGCTCTAATTTTGGTCAACTGCTTCCTTGTGCGTGGATTAGGCCTGTCCCTCTGTTGCTGTTCCAGCTTCTTGAGGTGAGAATATAAAAACTGCATTTTAGATTTTTCTATTCTTTTGAGTGAGGCTTGGATGGCTATGTATTTCCCCCTTAGGACTGCCTTTGCAGTATCCCATAGGTTTTGGACTGTTGTATTTTCATTCTCATTGGTCTCCATAAATTGTTTAATTTGATTTTTGATTTCCTGGTTTATCGAGTCATTCCTGAGCAGTATGGTTCTTAGTCTCCAAGTGTTTGAGTTTCTTCCAAATTTTTCCTTGTGGTTGAGTTCCAATTTCAGAGCGTTGTGGTCTGAGAATATGCAGGGGATAATTTCAATCTTTTGGTATCGGTTGAGACCTGTTTTGTGTCCCAGAACATGGTCTATTCTTGAGAATGTTCCATGGGCATTAGAGTAGAATGAGTATTCTTTGGTTCTGGGGTGTAGTGTTCTATATATATCTATGAGGTCCAACTCGTCGAGTATGGCATTCAAAGCCTTTGATTCTTTGCTTAGTTTTTGCCAGGGTGTTCTGTCTATTTCTGATAGTGGAGTGTTGAGGTCCCCTACTATTAATGTATTTTTATTTATATGTCTCTTTATTCTGGTTAAGAGTTGGCTTGTGTATCTTGCTGCTCCCCTGTTGGGGGCATATATATTTATAATTGTCATATCCACTTGTTGAATACTTCCCTTAAGAATAATATAGTGCCCTTCTGCATCTCTAACTATAGTCTGTAGTTTAAAATCCAATTTATCTGATATGAGAATTGCTACCCCAGCTTTCTTTTGAGGTCCATTTGCGTGAAAGATGGTACTCCATCCCCTTACTCTCAGTCTGAATGCATCTTTGGGTTTGAAATGAGTCTCTTGTAGACAGCAAATGGATGGGTCATTTCTTTTTATCCAATCTGCAACCCTGTGGCGTTTTATGGGATGGTTCAAACCATTTACATTAAGACTGATTACTGAGAGATATGATTTTAATGTTGCCATGTTGCCAGTAAAGTCTTTGTTTGTATTGGCTGTGACTTTCTGTTCTGTATCACTCTTGGGGCCTTTTTACTTTTATAGAACCCCCCGTAATATCTCCTGTAGGGCTGGTTTTGTGGTTACGAAATTGGTTAGTGACTGGCGATTCTGAAATGTCTTTATTTCTCCATCAATTCTGAATGACAGCCTTGCTGGATAAAGGATCCTTGGCTGCATGTTTTTCTCTGAAAGAGCTTTAAATATGCTCCCCCAACCCTTTCTCTCATTCCAGGTCTGTGTAGACAGGTCTGACGTAATTCTGATGCTTTTGCCTTGGTACCTGAGAAATTTCTTTGCCCTGGCCGCTTTCAATACTGTATCCTTGCATCTAATATTTGCGAATTGCACTATGACGTGACGTGGCGTAGGTTTGTCATGGATGAGCTTGGGAGGGGTCCTCTCTGCCTCTTGGACACGAATGTTTGTTTCCCTTGCTAGATTAGGGAAGTTTTCAGCTACAATTTGTTCAAATATCTCTTCTAGACCTCTGTTTTTCTCCACCCCCTCGGGGATGCCGATGATTCTAACATTGGATCGTTTCATTGAGTCAGTAATCTCCCGTAACCTACATTCGTGGGCATGGATTTTTTTAAGACCATCTTCTATTTTCATTTTTTCCTCTATTAACCCATCCTCCAATTCACTAACCCGTTCCTCTGCTTCTGCGACCCTGGCCATCAGAGCCTCTAGTTTTGCCTGCATTTGGCTCATAGAATTTTTAATTTCTGTCAGATTCGCTCTCATTTCTGTCCTTAGGGATTCTATATTCTCAGTAACCTTTTCGTTAATAGTTTTTTCAATTCTACTCATCATTTTGACCATCGTTACTCTGAATTCCATTTCTGATAATTTGGTTACATCCATATCCATTATTTCTGTGGCAGAGGCCACAGAATCACTGTCTTTTCTTTGCTGGGGGGGGCTTCTCCTTCTTGTCATTCTGATGAGGAGAGGTTGCGGGGTTTCCAGAGCCCAAATTATTGACTGGGTCCCAGGCCGTGCCCCTTGTTTTATAGGGATCTTAGGGATGTGGGCTTCTTCTTTAAAGATTTTATTTATTTATTTATGTGGCAGCCAACCAGCGAGAGAGGGAACAGAAGCAGGGGAGTGGGAGAGGAAGAAGCAGGCTCCCAGCGGAGGAGCCCGATGAGGGACTCCTTTCCGGAACGCCGGGATCACGCCCTGAGCCGAAGGCAGGCGCTCAATGACTGCGCCACCCAGGTGCCCGGGTTGTGGGCTTCTTGATTTTTCAGCCTGCCTTCTGGGGGAGGGGCCTGCCGCGCCGATACTCAGGCAGCCATGTTTGGGTAGAGTTTCCGTGTCCCCTGCGAGAGGGGATGGGGATGGGCACTCCCTGAGCCGGTATTTCCAGGCTTTTGTTCTCTGGCGGCTTTCCCTGGCGGTTTGCTGTGCCTCTTCTGAGAGTCAGAGCAGCAGCGGCCAAATTTCAGCCTCTGTCACAGAACAGAGGGATTGCGGCCCGTTCTCTACTAATGTTCTGGCCACTTTAACTCTGTTTCTGTTGGTGCTGCTCAACCCTGCAGCGTCCCGGGATGTGCTCCCCACACCCGGCGTCCCACCCCTCACTTCCAGGGCCGGCGCATCTCTGTCCTTTGTGTTTCTAATGCCGCCAGCCGCCAGCCGCCCCGCGCGTGCTTCCGGATCTCCCGGTCTCAGTCTGGATCCTGTGAGCGCACCGGGATTCCGGTGTTCCGCGAGATGCCTGGTGGCGCGCGCACCCAGCTCACGGTCTCAGTCTGCTGTTTTGCGGGTGCCGACCGTGAGCCCCGCCCGCTCCCCCGTGCAAGTGGCTGCTGCTTCCCGGCGCCCAAACGCGGCGGCTCCCTCCCCCTTCCGTTTATCTTCCGATATCTGTGCACAGTTTCATGGCTCCCCGCTTCGTACCTCAATACTCAGCGCTGGAGATGTTCATTTGTAGAGATCCAGATGCGTCTTCCTGCGTCTCAGGCTGGTTCCGTGGTTGTTTAGGCTGGTCTGGTACCTATCCAGCTCGACTCGGAGGACCGGCTGAAAACGGTGTCTCCTACTCCTCTGCCATCTTAACTCCTCCACTATATCTTCTATTTCTGTGCCAAGACTTTATAGTTCTTTTTTGAGACCACATTTTTTCATGTGTTTCAACTGTGTTCATAAGTGCTCATCAAAGCATTTTTATAATGGCTGATTAAAAATTGTTGTCAGATAATTCTGACATGTTGGTTTTATCATCTATTTTTACCTTTTGCTCATTTTCCTTGGTGTTGGTATGAGGAGTAATTTTAAATTAAAATCTGAATATTTTGGGTATTATGAGACTCTAGGTCTTATTTAAGCCTTCAGTTTAACTGGCTTCTTCCGATACCACTCTGGCAGGGGGAGTAAGATGGTGTTGTCTTATTACTACCCCAGGTGAGGGGTACAAGTCAAGCTTACCCACTCAAGCTCCATGGACACCCAAGGAAAGGGGGCTCCTCATTACTGCAGGTGAGGGTGAGAGGCCTCTGCTTGTACTGCTCTGGCTGTAAGAGGGAGGAGTGCCTTGTTACTGCTATCCACTGCGTCTCCATGATACCACATGGAGGTGGGTAAGTGTGGTCTTGTTAGTGAAAAGCCTTACTCTCCACTAGGCCTCCTCTGACACCACCCTAGAGGAAAGGGAGAAAGGAGTCTCCTCACTGCCAGGTGGGGGTGAAAGTCCAGACTCCCCGTGTCTATAACTACCTGGCAGAGATGAAAGTCCCAGCTCCCTGTTGGCTTGTGACACCACCCCAACGGGGTAGCTGGGGTGCTTCATGATAGCTTGGCAGAGGTGGAAGTGTAGGCTCCTGGCCTTGGCTGACATGGGTGAGGGTGGGGCTACAGTTTCTTTTCTGTGGTGTTTGACTGGAGTAAAGTAGTTAAAATCCGGGAAGCTCACAGTCCTGTCACTCCTCAGCTCTTGAGTACCCTAGTTGGCCTACCTTCTCTCTATCTTTCAGAGTCTTCTTATGTTTGTTTTATATATAATGCCCGGGTTTTTAGTTGTACTTGGTGGGAGAAACAGGGAAAAGTAGGTTTACTCCGTCTTCCCAGAAGCAGAAGTTGGTTTTTCCATTTTAAAAATTATGTGGTGTACGTTTGCATTTTCCCCAGTCTTTAAGTGTATCTGGCTTCCACTGGGAGTAGGAAAAGGAAAAGAGTTTGTGAAGGATGGAAAAAAATCATTGTTATTTTATCAGAAATTTATTTTTAAAGCTTTTTAGTCTTTATTTTATATTGTTTTGTATAATTTGAGTATATTATCTTTACAAACCTGCTGAGTTAGGGCACCTGGGTGGCTCAGCTGGGTAAGCATCTGACTCTTGATTTCAGCTCAGGTCATGATTTCAGGGTTGTGGGATCAAGCCCTATGTTGGGCTCTGTGCTGTTCATGGAACCTGCTTAAGATTCTCTCTCTCCCTCTCCCTCTGCCCCTCCCCTCCCTTTCCTCTCACACTCTCTCTAAAATACAAAAACAAAAAAAGAACCTGCTAAGTTCAAAATAAAATATTTCTTTTGTTTTGTACAATGCCAAAGGAATTTTAAAAGGGAAAAAAAACTCCCTAGACCTAATTTTTCCCCTGTTCCTTTCCAGTTTTTTCTATATATACATTTCCCATGGTATTATGTATGTTTCTGCACATATACATACAAATATATAGTTTATTGTTCTACCATTTTATTTTAATAGTATTTTTCATGTTGATAAATAATTTTTATACCACTTTCAAGTTGATTTACCTTTGATTCTCTTAGCCATTTCTGTGCCTCCATTTAATCACTGTTTTAAATAGCATGCTTATGAGCATTATTATACATTCAGCTCTTTTCTTCTTATGAATTATTCCATTGCAGTAAATTCATTGGTAGTCAATTATTCAGTCAAAGGGTCTGAACATTTTTATGGCTCTTGATCTGTATTGCCAGATTGTCTTCTTGAAGAATTTGAGCACCAACTATAATTTGTGAAGCATGCCATCTAGGCTCCGAGGTAGCTGAAACAAATTTGCAAAGAATGAATCAAAATAAACTCTGCATGTTTGTGTCATGCACTGTCTGACCGATGAAGATACATTCCCTCCGCGTCCGCGTGGCTTCTGCGGCTCACAGTCTCTTGGTTTTCCTCCTCCTTCTCTGACTTCTCAGCCTCTCATTCCTCTGCTTGTTCCTTACAGGTCTTCAGGCGTCTGTCTAGAATGGTCCTCCTCCTCTCACTTTCTCCTTTCCCCTTGGCTCGCATTACCCAATCCCACGGCTGCTGCTCCCGTTCTTCTGTATCTGTATCCTCTCCAAAGGCATCTCTCCAATCTCTATCCACATTCCCCCTTCTTGGTCTACCATCCACTTGCCTGTTTGCCCCAGTCAGAAATCCAGGTGTCGTCCATTATTCCTTTTTCTTCTTCTCCTGCCACATCCAGTTCATGACAAATTTTGTCAGTATTGTCTTCTAAATATCTCTAGAACCCACTGCTTGTTTCCATCCCACCATCCTGTTCTAGTCATCATTGTTTATCACATGGATCACTACAGTCTCGGGTTTCCCACCACATGGCGTCCAAATGATCTTTCTAAAGGACATTCTCTCTTGTGCCTCCAGGCTTTCACCCATTTCATTTATTAAGTCATCCTGGAACACTTATTTTTCTCTGTTCCCATCCACACCAGCGCCTTCACCCATTATACATACACACGTGCAAGTATGCACACCTATAACTTTATGTTTGCCTGGTTTGTGCCCAGTCATCCATCAGTCCACAGATTACTTACTGCTAGTGTAATCTACTCACGTATTTTCCTTATTTCTCCCTAAACCGTAAGCCCTTTAGGGCAGGGATTATGTCCTATTGTAGCCCCAGTGCCTGCCGAAGTGCCTAGAGCTTACTGAGTAATTAGAAAAAAAAATCTTTATAAGCTGTGTCTGCCCTATGCCATACTTAATGTTGAAAAAGTGAAAAGCTCATTTGAATTGGTTGATTTTTTATGAACAAAAACCTCTAATGGGTCACCTCCCTGAATGTGAGTAAAAAAAAATATGACTCATTTGTTTTTAAAATTTATTTATAAGAGTAAGATAACTGTTCTGCTACAGAATTCAAGTTGAAAAATTTGCTTGCAGTACTGGTTGATTTTTTGGGGGGGGTCCATATTCTGCTACTATAATGAGAATTTTGACAGTTTTCTGTTGTTATATTTGTACCAAGTCCTGAACAAGGAGAAAGTAAGCAGAAGGAAATTGCAGAGGAGTCAGTAAAGGAGGGCACTTTGCCGAGGGAGAGGCAGAAGGAGGACTCACAACAGAACCAAGCTATGAAGGGTGAAGGACAGCAGTCAACCTTGAAGCCTGAGGAAATCGTGAGGCTTAGAGAAGAGCTGAATCGTATAAATGAGAGCCTCCTACAGTCTCAGAGCTCAGGGGATAGTTCAGATGACACCAGTGCCCAGGTAGGTGCTGTAAACGCACGCTCTGACTAGGTCCATGTCCTCTGGCCAGCTCTGCATGTAAGCACCATTTTTATATCAACGTTAATGTATGTTGTTAAGCAAGATCGTCACCCTGTCCTGAATGGTAATAAAATAGCAACCAGAGTGGGAGCTAAGCGCGACAGCAGATACACTTTGTTCTAAGGGTTCTTAGGCTCCATTTAAGGCTCAGCAGGAAGAAACGCTGATTGGTCCTCAACATCTGCCCTGGGGAGGCAGGATAGGGCGGGGCAGGATTTGTGCCACGTTTTCTATTCATCGTGCCTGGCTTAGAATTACAAAATAGTTAGTTTGGGTGAGGAGAAGACCACAGACTTGGAACTGTTTGTAAGTTTGGCTTTTGCTAGTTACTCAAGCTCTGCCTGCTGGAGAAATCGAGGGAGAGACTGCCAACTGCACCTCAGCACTTACGCCTCAGTTGTGAGGGTCTCTCTTGTTCACATGAAGATTTCCCTACAGGTGCCTTTCTAGGAATTATTTTGAGATCCACAGAGGGAGGCCTTTGTACACATACATACACCAACTTCAAAACACTGGCAATATACATTTAAAAATGGCTTCAGGTATACATAGGGGAAAAAAGGCCGAGTAATAGTAAAGTCAAAAGTATATTTGAAAAGTGATTCAGATATAGGGTCTGAAAACGAGGCAAGTCACAGTAAAGAAGGAAAATAGATCCCTGAAAGGAGGCTCATATGTTTGAAAGAGAAGGGAGCCATTGCATTTATTCAGAAGACCAAAGGGGAGTATGACATCAAATGTTCAAAAAGAGGTTAATTTTAAATCCCCCAGACAGTCCCTTTATTGGGCAGTGAGCAGCATAGGAGACTTGGGCAGAGGCTGGACACCATGGTCACAAAGTCTGTAAAATCTTGGTTTATGCGCTTAAAATGATCAATGCACTTACAGAACAGTGAGTTAGAGAGTATGACAAGTAACACCCTGGTTCATGTATTAATTTTATTTAATGTACACGTTCTCATTATTTGAAGAATCATCTCTCAGTACCCAGGAGGGAAGTGAAAAACGATTAAATATATACAAATTATATGGGGCATCTGGGAGAAGAGCCATTTTGTGAAAGGACAAATGGTCCTTTATACCACATAGCCTCTAGGGTTTCACTGAATTCTTGCAGAGTTCAGTAATTTTGTTCCATAGTAATGACTTTGGAAGATTGAAAGAAGGGTAAGTTACTCTTACTCGTTTATCCGACTGTTATTAATGGAGTATTTATGACGTGTCAGGCCCTGTTAGGACACATACAGCAGGAATCAAGACAGATGTGGGCCTCGTGGGAGAAAATAACATATTTATATTTTGAACTTTCCGTTTCCCAAAGCAGTATCACACACACTATTTCACTTCTTTAAGCAGGCAAGGAAGGAAAGATGCTTTACACAGATGTTTGTTTTTTTCTTCAGCGTTCTGTGCAATGATAATTTCCGAACCTTTTTCTGTGTAGAGGGTACTTGGACGTACTGGTGGCTGTAAATTGTTCTGCCTTTAGTTCTTGTGTATGCGAAGTTTTCGGTCTTCACCCCTGTTGTCGGGTTAGTGTCTAGTGCCGAGCTACTTACTGCTGCATCTTCTTAATCTCATAACACACACATTTAACCAACTGTAGCTTGAGACCAGGTGTCAAACTTTAAAGTGTATAGACGGTAAATACGTAGAAAAAGAACAGTGAGAGCCTCTTTTATGAGTAAGTAGGTGAGCTCTATTGTTCATTTGTATTTGTGACATCATCTTTGGCTGCTGATCGCCTTTGGTGGCCTAATTTCAGCTGTTCAACAGCATTCCAGGTAAGATTGTAATAGCTGAATTCAAGTTAATTACTTCCCCAGTGTTTGTGAAACAACCTGGAATCACCATTAATTAGCTTAATTTTATAGGTTTAAAAATCTAGCTTCGTGTTTCTCCACGACATTATTGAATATATGCTCTGTTCCGGGCACTGTTCTAAATACCTGTGTGTATTAAGCAGCACAACGAAGTCACCACTTTACAGATGAGGAAATTGAAGCTTGAGAGGGGTTAAATAATTTTCCCAGAATGACACATTGTGGTGGAACCTGGGTCTGTCTACTCTAGAACTTGACCTCTTAACCCCTATGTCATTTGCTTCCCCTTGCTGAGAAATTCAAAGAAAGCATACAGGTCTCATGTAGAGCTTATTTCCTAAGGAAGGCTGGCATGCTGTCTCCCAAAAGCCCTCCCAGGATGTTCTGTTATCGATTATCTTGGTGAATTTATTCGGGGTTTGGCCCTTAGGCTCGAAGGTTCCAAAACTTGATGCATTAGTCCCCCTAGAATAGATCTGTGTCTTGGTGGTAAACTCACATTAAACCAAACTTTCAAGACTATTGCGTGAAACCGGAATGTCAGTTAGTATTATCTGTAATAATTAATTATAAATAGCACTTGATCATGTTTAAATGAACAACGCATTCGCCTGTAGAGAGCTGAGAAAGACAAATACAGATCTGAAGGATGTTTGATAAGCAGGGAGTCTGGGCAAGGGGACTTGGTTTGATGATTGATATCTTCACAGGTTGCATAGCCTGTTCCATCCACATCCACTGTATTTAAGGCTCATAGGCTTTAATTGTTTCCACAAAAGGAATGATCTTGTCATTGGGACCAGTATATGGATTTGGCTCATATTAAATTTTTATTGTATGAAGATAATATTTGAAAATATTAAGAGCTAGATCTTAAGCCTATAAAATTAATATAATTAACACTGGTTCCGATTTGTTTCATTTTAATTCTTAAGGAATTACGAATTGAAGAGACATTATGTACGCATCATCTGGTCTTATGCCTTTAATTCGCAGATGAGTCAGCTGAGACTCGGAGAGGATAATTAGCTTAATAAATCTGTTGATTGGTCAAGAAAGGATGTTTAAGTACTTTACTTTGCACTCCTACATGGTTCCTAGTAGCCTGAGTGAGTCTAAATGCCTCTATAATAACTTTTCTGCCAGGAAGCAATTTACATTGTGGGGAAAAAGTAGAGATTCTTTATGTTGGCCACTTGACTGGTTGACTGGTAGCTTCTTTACTAGTTAGTTGCCTTTCATGAAAATTAATTTGCATTTCTACTCTGGCTAAGTGACTTTGACTAGAGAACGTAGGCAAGAAGAACTATTGTTCTGGCTTTTCTCATCTTCAAAACAGGCTAAAAACTTCTGTACATTGGTATAAAGGGGGTGTGTCTCTTGTGTATCTCTGTTTGGGCATGGTCAGTGGCCATATGGGCTGCTGGTTACTAATCGGTTATTAAAACCTGCTATCTGATAGTTAAATAAGAAGCTAGATTGGTGATCAAGCGTTTCCAACCTTCAGGAGAACTCTTGTTTTCAGATGGAAGCAGAAGGGAGTTAAAATAAAGCTGGGTAGCACCCACAGTACTGGGTAATGTTACTGAGTGCTTACTGCGTGCTAGGCATTGTGCTAAGTGCTTGCGTGCATTATCTTAATTACCCTTTACTCCATCCGGCAGTTTTCATTATTATCCCCATTTTCAGATGAAGAAAATGAAAAGCAGAGAAACTAACTTCTTCAAGATAGATTCAGGACTGAAACTAATTCCAAAGCGAGGGTTCTTAAATAATTACATTATAATTCCATTAAAGAATTTTTTCTAGGGATCTTAGACACTTGCAGCTCTAGAACAAGCAAATTGGATTTAGACTGCCTTCTTGACTAAACCAAGATAGGAATTCAAGGTCTTTACTGGACTTGGGGAATTCTGTGTTGCAATTCTGTTGTAAGCAAGAGAGAACCAGACTAATGACATGGGATTTCCAGAAAGTCATGGGCAGGAAGTACACTGGACCAGGACTCAGGAAACTCTAAACATATGTTATCTATTGAATTGGATAAGGTTGACTTCTTTATCTACATAGCATACCCATGTGAGCCTACCTTTTAGAAAACCCCATGATTCCTCCTTTGGTCAAGCTGGTTTTATTGCCCTGGAGACCTGCAGGAGGGTGTGCGGTGGTTGAATAGTGACTGAAGAAGAATCGTGATAGTAACAGGAAAGCAAAGAAGACTGGGAATTTAAGATCTCTTGTAAATGTTCTCTTTCTTTTTGCCAACAGATACCACACACACACACACACACACACACACACACACACAATGCATACATATTCATGCTTTCCTTCTTCACATATTGGCTCTTCGAACTCCCCGTTTAAAGCTTGTTTTACCCTAAAATGGTCCGTGCTTCTGTTTCCCTTCATTGGTATGAAAAATAAGAAAGTTAGTTGTCTATGCTTAACTGCTTTGCTCAGATAATTTCCTTGATATTTTCACTCCAAAATAACAGGAGTTAAATTATATGAACATGTACCAAATGGCCCTAAGTACAACAAAGAGTAATTTGCTGGAGGTTAGCCAACTCCAAGAATATTTACGTGTGAATAATCACTCTCTGACATTTCTGCTTCTGACAGCTGGGACCCATGTTTTACCAATATTCTTTCAAATTGCCCACGTTTCTCTTTTAAAACGTTTGTTTAGTATCCATCATCCGGAGAAAAACTGAAACACCAGCAGCAAGAGGAAGTACAACAGCTTCATCAGAATTTGCGCCGGCTCCAGGTTCTGTGCAACTCGGCTGAAAAAGAGCTCCGGTACGAGCGAGGGAAGAACCTGGACTTGAAACAGCATAATAGTCTACTTCAGGAAGAAAGCATTAAGGTAATTCTAGAGGTCATAGCCTCCATCGGAGGGTCTCAGTTGCTAATAGGCCCTGGGGATAAACGAATTCAAATTCCCCAACTGCATAATTCATGATAGAACCCCCAGGTGGGTGGGCAACTGAGCTGTCTGATGACTCACTCGGACTTTGCCCGACCAAGTAGGTACACAGTTGAGTGGTTGCCCTGCTGCTGAAGGCCTGTGTACGCTGTCAACTTACAAATGCGACAAACACGATCTTTTGGAATCATTAGCTAAAACTTTTAACACTTAACTAAATTTGAATGACCTGACCCCACATGCTAGAGGTCCTGCCCTCGTTCTATCTATAGATTTATTTATCCTTAAGAGCTGTATCCATTATTATTGGTTGAATCAAATGTCAACTGCTCCGAGGTACAATTCATAGGAGGGCAAACTTGTTCTATCAAAAAGTTAGGAGGACATCCCCCAAACATGCTTGGTTTAAAATAATCCACGTAGAACTGCCATCCACAGAGTCATCTAAATTTTATGAACCATATAAATATTCAAACTGAACCATTGTGTAAAATAGTGCTTCCTTTTAATTGAGGTTCAATTCTGTAAAAATTTATTAGGGACCTAGTTTCCATAAGTCCCTATCTAAAGTTCTGGAATTCAACATTCAACAAATATGTACTGAGCATCAGTCATAATCTAGGCAGGCAATGTTGTTGCTACTGAGGGTTTAACCGTAGGTAAAACCGATAGAGTTCTTATCCCCTGGTCAGTAGGAGTCCATGGGTCAAATCCTACCTGCCTCTTCTTTTTGTAAATAAAGCTTTATTGGCACACAGCCACACCTGTTTGTTTGTATATTTCGGTTGGCTGCTTTTGCATTGTAATAGCAGATTTGAGTGATTCTGACAGAGACCATGTGGCCCCCAAAGGCTAAAACATTTACTCTCTCGCCCTTTATAAGAAAATTCATCACACTTAGTGTAGTGGAAACAAGGTATCTTCTTCAAAAAATGACCTAAAAATGGATTAAGAAAGGTCCCTACTTTAGGAACTCACAATCTAGTAGGGGAAATACAGAGGAGAACTAGTCATTATGTCAAACTTTAAGGGAGGCCCTTCTAGCAGCCCTAGTATTCCAGGGTTATTTGAAGAACCCTCATACTTATCCTCACCCTTCATGATTTTTTGAATATTGACCATATTCAAATTTTTGTAGTTTTAAATTAAATTCCTTTGTAGTTTTAAATTAAATTCCAGATCTTTATCATATTTCCTTGTAAGACAGCTGTTCACTTTTCCTTTCAAACACGTTTCTGAGATCATTTTAGCTGTCTAATTCTCAACATATTCAAGCAATACTACATCTTTCTCAAGGTGTAATGACCGGAGCAACACAGATTATGATGCCTTATCTGTGGTTGGCACCCTAGAAATGTTTGTTGAATTAATGAATGAGTCCTTCAGGGATGGGCAAATGATAGATTTGCAAAAAGAGAAGTTATTTTTTGTTCTGTTTTAAATCCCTTTCATGGTGGGGTAAAATACTGGCCATTTCAATAATGAGACAACAGTGTTTGGGCTGGTTCCTTCAGCCAGGCACCTAAATGGAGTCATATACAATAACTAACTACCTGTTATTGACAGTTTGTCCACTTTATCTCTTACAAACCTCCCTAAGGCCTGGAGGGCCAGCATTTTATAGATGAGAAACTGTCCAAGGTTGCAAAACTAACACATCGTGGAGTCAGAATTTAAATCCAGGTCTGTTGCTCTCTTTTGGTAATAACCCTTTTGCTTTACTTTATAGTTTCACACAAGAAATTGCCATTCTTTATTCTCTCAATGGTTTATAGACGTCTTGTATGTCCGTACATACTAGGGGGCTATTGAGAAGAATGCTGTGGGCTTGCAGAGCTTCGGGCAGAGAACTGTTCTGCCACCACCAACACTGAGACACTGTACTGGATCCTCTTATTAGGGCTTGAATACCCCAACCCAAAGCTAGAGAAGAACTCCTAGATGCACGTCATTGGCCATAATAGTGTTTGCTCCACTGTCATCTCACCCCATTATCCAACATGACCAAAATGCCAAAATGCTGCGTGTTAATTCTGACTGATGATCACAGGTCCCAGAGGCCTTCAGCTTTCTTGGCCTATGAAGGAGGTGGACAATGTATTATGAAAGGACTTGACCTTTTCTATTTACAGTAAGAAGTTTAGGTCTCATAACCCTGAACTAATCAAATGTACCAAATATTCCAACACTTCATTTCTTCTTTTCCCTGATTTCTTTTTGTCTTTTCCCGTTCATTAGATATGCCTGTGTCTTACTGAGTTTTTCATGGCTACATTGTTCTTTTTTTTTTTAACCTCCTAATCCCCTTCACCTATTGTGCCCATCCCCCCACCTCCTTCTGGTAATACACAGATTGTTCTTCATATTTATGAATTCCTTTCCATTTTGTTTTGTGTTTCACATTCCACGTATAAGTGAAATCATGTATCTTTCTCTATACGTGGCTGTGTTGTTTTTGCAAAATGAAAGTCCCTATCTAATGGGTTAGAGTGCGTTTGAGAAGACATCAAGATTTAATAGGTTTGTTGCTGTCAATGAAGTTTTAAAAGCTGTACCAATCCTCCTAAAGAAAATGAGAAAATGAAGGGAAAAAAAATGAGAGAGGTTGAACTGGTTTAGAGTAGCAGGGCAGGGGGGATACACGAGGATTTTCACTGGAAAAATAGGAAGCCTATTAAAACTTGATCTGTAATTTCTTTCTGGTAAATCCAAAGAGCCTGGGTCTTACCGGAGTTGTTTCCTATTGCTCTACATAAACCACCAGTGATATCGAGGCGTATTACTCGCTTAGGGTTTAATTTCTTCATTGCTACACACATTCATTTCTACTCTGTTTAATAAATTGTTTTGGTCATTTTTACATGTCTGTTAACATTTTTGGAGATGGCATATCTGGTCTTCAGAAATTAATAAAAAAGGAGTTATCATAAGCTTAGCGCTCTGGACCCTTGAGCAGCTTTTATCCAAGGACCTTTGCTTTTAAACGGAGAGCATAAGGGCACATTATTTCAGATATGTTTGTTTATTGAACGTAAGACTCTTTCCTGAATAGTGAGATGTACAAAAGGATCTGAGTAATGCCTCTACTTTTTAAAAAACCGCTGCTGTGAACACCCATGTACATGCGTCCTGATGTCCATCCATAGTATGTGTTTCTCTAGGAAGAGAGTGGGAGCGGAATTAGTGCATTGTAGGGTATATATTACTTCAATTCCTGCTTAAGGTGTGTACTCCCCCCAGAAGGTATGAAGTCTTTACTGTTCTACATCCTCACCAACTCTTGATACTGTCAGAATTGACCATTTTTGCTAATCTCATATATGTGTATTGTGGTAGCTCCTAGCAGTTTTAATGTGCATTCCCCTGTTTATGAATGAAGTTGAGCAGCTTTCTATATATTTATTTGACATTTGAGTTCCTATTTTTGGGAAGCACCTGTTCAAGATTTTATTTACTCTTCTTTGGGGCTTCTGTCATTTTCATTCTCCCATTAATTTATAGGAATTCTTTATATATGAAGCCTTGATCAGGTGTGTATTACTCACATCTCCTACTCTATGGCTTATATTTTCACTCTCTAAATATATGTTTTGAGGGGCGCTTGGGTGGCTCAGTTGGTTGGGCATCTGCCTTCAGCTCAGGTCATGATCCCTGTGGGATCGAGCCTTGCGTCGGTCTTCCTGCTCAGTGGGGAGTCTGTTTCTCCCTCTACCTCTGTTCCTCTCCTTTGCTCCTGCTCTCTCTCTCTCTCTCTCAAATAAATAAATAAAAAATCTTTAAAAAAAGAAGAAAGAAATCTTTGTCAACCTTGAAGTCATAAAGATATTCTCCTACATTGCTATATTGTCACCTGAGTTGTAAGAATATTAGTATATATGTGGTCTGTTTCCAAGCTCTCTGTTCCATTGTCCTATTTTGTCTACTCTTGTGCCAGTAACATGCTATCTTAATTACTCTAGCTTTATGTAAATCTTAGTATTTGATAGAACGCACCTTTTCATCTGTTGTTCTTGTTCTAGGATGCCTTGGCTATTCTTGGCCACTTGAAATTCTATATAAATTTTGCCAGCAGTTTGTCAAGTTACACGCACATACCCATGTGTACTCACACACACACATATTTATACACATAACCTTTTGGGATTTTAACACTGAATTTACACACCAAATCTATAGATAAATTTGGGAAGAATTTAAATCTTCACAATATCGAATCCTCTACACAATGTGTGTGTATTATATTTAGTCTTCTTTAATTTCTCCCAATATCATGATTTTCTTTGTGGCGGTTGTACACATCTTCTGTTAGATGTATTCCTGGTGCTAATACTTTCCATACTATTGTAAATGGTAACCTTTTAAGAATTTCATTTTCTAACTATTGCTAATACATAAAAATACAATAAATTTTTTCTAGTAAAAACCTTGCCATACTTTTAAATTACTTCTTATAATTTATGTTTATATCATTTTGTATTTTATATGTAAGCAATCATATCATCTAAGAATAAATATGATTTTCTTTCTTTCCTTCCACCTGTTACACCTTTCATTCTTTCCTGTTCTAGCAATGGCTAGTGTAGTGCCAAATAGAGCTGGCGATTGTGGGTATATTTTCTCCTTCCCGGTCTCAAAGCTATCAAAATTCATTTAATATGTTTTTATAGGGTTTTTAAATAGACTTTTAAAAATCACATTAAGAAAATTCTTTTCTGGTATTTATTCAATGTTTTATGATGAACACATGTTGAATTTAATCAAATTCTTTTTCTGCATATTTTGATTTTTAAATATGTTAATATGGTGAATTACATTGACTGATTTTCTAATGTTAACTCAACTTTGCATTCCCGGGGAAAACCCAACCGCATCCTAAATTATTATCCTTTCTCTACATTGCTGATTTTAGCTTGCCAGTGTTTCTTTGGAATTTTTGCATCTTAGTTCACAAATGAGACTGGCCTGTCATTTTCCTTTAACATCCACGTCAGATTTTGGCATCAAGGTTACCCTGGCCCCTTAACATGAGATGGGTAACATACCCTCTTTTTCTGTTCTCTGGAAGAGTTTGTAAAAATAAATTACAGTTGCTTCTTCTTAAATACAAGAACTCATTTCTGGATCCTTCTGATTCTAGAGCTTTCTTCTGGGGGAGATTTTCAATTACTGATTGAGTTTCTTAATAGTTACAAGGAGTCACATTTTTTTTATCTCTTCTTGTATTAACTTTGGTATATTTTATTTTTATAGAAATTTTTCATTTAAATTTTTAAAATTTTTTTAGTTAAGTTAGTCATCAATTTTTAAATATAGAGATGGTCCTTTTTACTTTCATGGTACTAAGTGATCTGTGATTTAAAAGAGGTTGGCAAGGGGAAAAAAAGAGAGGGTGGCACATAGTCGGCTCGGTCAGTTAAGCCTCCAACTCTTGATTTTGGCTCAGGACATGGTCTCAGGGTTGTGAGATGGAGCCCTGCGTCTGGTTCTGTGCTGGGCATTGAGCCTGCTTAAGATTCTCTCCCTTTCACTCTTCCCCCAACCCCCCCAATCTGTACGCTCACTCTCAAAAAACGGAGAGGAAGGAAGGAAGGAAGAAAAGAAAGGAAAGAAAAGAGAAAAGAAAAGAACACTTGGGTTGCAATGTAGAGAACAGATAAGGGAGTTAAAATGGAAGTGGCAGGACCACGTTGTTATTGTGATGACCCAGGCGAGAGATGCTGATGTTGTAGACAAGGGTGGTGGACCCAGATGGGCCGGTGCGAGACATGTTGTGGACACAGCGTGCCAGCGGGTGCCAAATGGGCTCATGATGGAAGACTCAGAAGGACCCTCAGACTACTGGGCTGAACAAAACCTTAGATGGTGGCATCATTTACTGAAATCAGGAAGACTGAGAGAGAAAGATGGTTTTTTATATGGACAGACTCAAGGAGTTTCATTTTGGCAGTTATTGGCATAAAGGTGGTCTTTCAAATCATGACAGTGAACCTTAGGGAGAGAATGATCCACTCTCAAGGCCTAGGGTAGTCCAGTGATGTTTAGAAGTTGGGTAGCATTAGAATAGTCGACACGGGAAGGACCAGGAAGGAACAGCAGAGGTAGGAGAACACCCGGAGAGTTCAGTATCATAGACTCCAAGAGAACTTTCTGAGATGGAGGGAGTGAATGCTACCTAAGAGCTCAGTTGTCCATCAGATTCATTTTGGCAGTGGGGAGCTCTGCAGTGCCCCTGGCATAAACAGTTTGATGGAGTAGTGGGAATGAAAGCCAGCTTGCAGTAGGTTGAAAAAAAGGATGGAAAATGTTCAGACCATACGTGCATAGAAACTCTTAGGAAAATTGCTCTGTCCAGCTGCCATCTGGCTAGACAGACTTTGGCAAACCTGACACATGACAGCTCCAGAGAGGTAATCATCCATGTGACATTGGCTATTTGTCAGCTCTTGGGGGACTGCACTGCTATGAAAAGTGCTTATCCTGGCTCACATTCACCTTCTTTGTATGCTTATTTCTATCACTCTTGTTTATTCCCCACCTCCAGATCAAAATTGAACTAAAGCAGGCCCAGCAGAAGTTATTAGATAGCACAAAGACGTGCTCTTCACTCACAGCAGAATGGAAGCACTGTCAGCAGAAAATCAGGGAGCTGGAGCTGGAGGGACTTAAACAGGCTCAGAGCATTAAATCACAGAACGACCTGCAGGAAAAGCTGGCTCAGGAGAAATCAAAAGTTGCTGATGCGGAGGCAAAGGTAATTATCCTCATGCTTAATAAATAGCATGCTCTGGATACCGCTCCTGAAATCCTGTTTCCCTAAGGATTTTAAGAAGTAGCCACGACGCAGACTTGATAGAATTCCAGGGTTTTTCTTTGCTCTTCCATGCTCTCCTCTCTTTTGACTTCACCTGCTCCTGCAGTTCCCGTAAATCTCGTTTCTTTAAACTGCATGAACTTTAAAAGGTAGGTTTCATTAAAGCTGTAACATGAACTTAAAGTAACCGATTGAAGCCATAGGACTTTTGTTTTATACTTTCGACTTTTAAAAGACGGATTCTCCTCTCATTTGTCTGTTTATACGGTTTTTATTTTGTAATTTTGGGGGGATTTGTGTTGTGAAATGGACATTTTGGAATCATGACCCTGCAGTTCAGACCGTCTAACACCAGGTGGCAGTAGTATGTAACGGTTGCACGTTTAGATCTGTGGGGTTGAGTCCAAGCTCACATTAAAAAAATAGATCATAAAATAAGTAAGTAAATCATTTCATCAGACCATATAAATAGAAAGCAAACATCAAAAAGTAGATGACCGCAATCTTAATTATGCCCAAAAGCCTAGTTTTGAGCTAAAGAAACCAGAACAAGAGCGTTCATATGTGTGATTTCATTTATATGAGGTTTAAGAATAGACAAAACTCAGCTGGGATCAGAGGATGGTGGTTTTCTTTCGGAGGGCTGCTAACTGGGAGAGGCTGAGAGGGAATCTTCTGTGGTGCCGTGCCTGTTCTATATCTTGCTGTGAGAAGTGGTTGTTTAAGTAGAACTTCATCCAGTGTACTTAAGATATGCGCGCTTTATGTATGTTTTTACTCTTCTTTCACTTTTGTAAAAAAATCCAAACGTAGGAGCGCCCGGGTGGCTCAGTCCGTGAAGCGTTTGCCTTCAGCTCAGGTCATGATCCCAGGGTCCTCGGATCGAGTCCCGCATCAGGCTCCCTGCCCCGCGGGGAGCCTGCTTCTCCCTCTGCCTCTGCCTCTCTCTGTCACTCATGAATAAATAAAATCTGGAAGAAAAAAAAAAGCTAAATTTAGTTTTAAAAAAAATACAGATTAGTAAAAAACCTAAATTTAGACAGCACTAAATATTGGAGAGGATTTTGTGCAGCAAAGACAATTATATATTGACTGCAATTGGAAGAATAAATTAGTATAAACACTTTGGATTCTTTTAAAGATTTTTAAATTTATTTTAGAGAGAGAACACACATGAGAGTGTGGGGGAGGGGCATAGGGAAGGGAAAGAGAGAAAATCCTCAAGCACACACCCTGCTGAGCTCAGAGCCCCATGTGGGGCTTGACCCCAGGACCCCAGCATCATGACCTGACCTGCAATCAAGAGCCAGACACTTACCCGACTGAGCCACCAAGGCACCCCAGTATAAACACTTTGGAAAACAATTTGGCATTTGTATTTAGTTACGTTAAAGACATATATACCATACAACCCAACACTTCTGCTGGGCGTAAATACTAGAGAAAGCGTATACTGCCCATACGTGTCAGGAGATAGGAATACAATCAGTTTTGTAGAAACATTGTTCCAAATAGCAGAAAATTGAAAGCAACCCAAATGTCCACTGATATAAGATAGAATAAATAAACTGTATATTTACACAACGGCATAAAACAGTGAAAAAAGATAAATTATAGGTACATACTGTAGCTCAACATACGTTGAATAAAAAACAAATCACCAAAACACAGTATGATTCCCAAGGTTAAAATGGAGTACAATAAAACCCATTTTATATAGATTATATATTAAAGAAAAAGCAAGGAAATGATTAATATAAAATTGAAGATACTGGTTTTCTCGAGTAGGGAGGGAACAGGGATAATTGACAAGGTCCCAGAGTGGACTTCAAAAGTATTGGAAATGTTCTTTTCTTAAATTGGGTGACAGGTTCAAACATTTGCATATGTCCTTGGTAGAGAAGCCAACAGGGCGATATTGTCATTTGTGGAATTAAGAGTGAATATCTTTAAGGAAGCATTTTCCCTAAGTAGAACTAAATGGGGGCAGCTCAAAGGAACTTGAGTTGGCCTCAAGACAACTGGCTGTCCACTGCCATTGCCCTTAAATCATTCTGCATCTTCACCTCTCCTATGGTTTGTGGGCTCTGCAAGGACCTAAAGCCCTGCTCTTAAAAAAAGACTGCCATCCACTGACATTCAGTGAATGTTTGTGGGGAATGTGGTGCTAAACCATTGTAAAGCATGCATTGTTAGATCAAGAATACATTCGAGAGACAATAGCTGTTCTGCTAAAAACTATTCATTCCACAAATATTTATTGAGTATCTACTATGTACCAGTACATAGTATACAAAATTGTGTAAACAATTTACAAAATAGGTAAGCAAAAATAGACTTATCTAACAAAAAAATTTTAATGATACTTTTAATCTAATGTGTAAATTCTAAAATAAAATTATACATCTCTCTTTCCGACTCATAAGTCTTATTTTTAGTTCTACCAGTGCATTAAAGAACATATTACTGGTTCTAGGTGTTATGCTAATAGGTACTTGGTTTGTAAGAGGCTTCTACTTTGTTTTAAAATCTTATCGTGAGGGGCGCCTGGGCAACTCAGGTGGTTCAGCATCCAACTCTTCATTTCAGCTCAGGTCATGATCTCAGCGTTGTGAGATCGAGCCCTGCATCAGGCTCAGGGCCAGCATGGAGTCTGCTCGTCCCTCTCCCTCTGTTCCTCCATCCTCTCATTCTCTCTCTCTCTCTCTCACTCTTAAATAAATAAATAAATAAATAAATGAAATCTTTTTAAAAATGAAATAAAATAAAGATAAAAAATAAGATCATATCATGAAACTAGCCACACTGAAGAAACTAGACACGCTCTCACATTGCTGTTGGAAGTATAAATTGGCCTAATACCCATGGAGCCAGTTTGGCATTATCTATTAAACAAACAAATAATAACCTTTGCCCTAGCAAATTCATATCTCATAATTTATTCTAGAGCAATTGTTTGTAATAGCAAAAGATTGGAATCAATTTAAATACCCATCAGTAGGGACCTACTTAAATAAGTTATAGTATATCCTTATAGTAGAATGGCATACAGCTATAAAAGAAAGGCAATTCTACATAAACTCATAATACAGAAAATCACCAAGTGTATTGTTGTTTTTAAAAAGCAAGGTGCAGGGGGGCCTGGGCGGCTTAGTCGATTAAGCCTCTGACTCTGGATTTCAGCTCAGGTCATGGTCTCAGGGTCCTGAGATCGAGCCCCACAGGGGGCTCTGCGATGGGGTGGAGCTGCTTAAGATTCTCCCTCTGCCCCTCCCCCCCAATTTTTTTTTAAAAAGCAAGGTGCATAAGTACATATGATATGCCATCATTTGTGTAAAAATGTGTGTATGGGGGAGAACTATATAATAATATTTTTTATGTGGGCATAACAAATAAACCTCTGGAAAGGTGCTCAAGAAACTAATACCAGTGATCACCTATGTGGTGGAGGAAAACCGTCAGGAAGAGAGGGAAGGAGTTTTCACTATATAACTTCGTTTACACAAACAGACACTAAACTATGAGAATGTATCCTGTATCGTAAAACTTTTTTTTTTTAAGATTTTATTTATTTATTTGACAGAGATAGAGACAGCCAGCGAGAGAGGGAACACAAGCAGGGGGAGTGGGAGAGGAAGAAGCAGGCTCCTAGTGGAGGAGCCCGATGCAGGGCTCGATCCCATAACGCTGGGATCACGCCCTGAGCCGAAGGCAGACGCTTAACCGCTGTGCTACCCAGGCGCCTCCCTATATCGTAAAACTTAGGCAATTTATTTTAAAATTAAAATAAATGTGGCCGTGCTCTTTACTTTAGACTGGATTGGTTTGTTAGCACGATGTTTGCTATTTACTCATAGGGTATTTCCCTAGTAAAAAGGTCAGACTTTTCTTAATGTTTTACTCATGAAATTTTTCCTTCAAGATTTTGGACCTGCAGCAGAAATTAGAACATGCTCAAAAAGTCTGTCTCTCCGACACTTGTATTTTGGGGAAGAAGCAACTAGAGGAAAGGATAAAAGAAGCCCTGGAAAACGAAGCTAAAACAAAGCAGCAGTATCAGGAGGAGCAGCACAAGAGGTAAGAGGAGCAAAGCCGTCCGTGTCACCTGGGCGAACCACCGGGTCTAGCAGGTGTCCGCGTCCGCAGGCGTTTCCTCTGTGTTCCCGCTGAGGTGAACTCGGCGACGCAGCTGCTTATCACACTCCATTCTAATTGTTTTTCTTGGTTGCCTTTCATACTAGAGTGTCAGATCTTAAAGGCAGGGATTGTTCCTGTTGCTCTGAGACTCTTCGTGCACCAGTTGTCGTTGAATGACTGGATGACCTAGGAGATATACTCTGGGATTTGCTTTCCTGATTCTAACATGATTGGCATAAAATGCAAAGTAAATGACATTGATGTTTGTATTTATCCGCTGATTTCATTCAAAGAAGTTGCAAGTACTTTAAAGGCATCTTAATCATCAATAATCTGTTACCAGATAGGAGCTTTCATTTTTTTTTTCTAAAATTATTACTATTAGAATTCTTATTAAAATGACCTGCCTGGATGCCCTAAACTTCGGTAACTGATGGCTTCCTACTTCTGTGACACTCAGAGTGATCTGCATATACGTTAAGAAAAATATGGTTTTAGCCACTGAAAAGACATGCAGACATCCACATATGCTATGAAGCTCAGAAACTTACTTTCAGCTTTAGCTAAAAGCTCTAGCATAGGGCCTGGCACTTAGTAGGTACTCGGAAAACAGTGAATGAATGAATGTTTGAGTAAATGAATGAATGTGTGAATGAATAGTGGGTTCCCTCAGTGAGGTACGATAGAAAAACGCTCGTCTCACCGCCACCTCTAACAGGATGGTACACCACCCTCCGTGGTAATGCACCTAGATCCCGAATAAACTATAAGCATACCTTTCAAAGCATTGCCCACAATAAAGCAAGTGAAAGCACTAACAGCAAACATATAATAAACTCAAACAAAAATGATAAATATAAATAAACTTCTAAGTCAGGGAGCAAATAATATCAGCCCCAGGTTTGGGAAAAGGAAGTGAGGAAGTTTGCCCCAAGATGGGAGAAGTGAACTAGGGACTCCAATATTAAGCTGGCAGTCTTGAAGTGTTCCCCAGTAGGTAGCCCCCTACTTCCCCAAATTATCTCTGGAGGAAAGCAACTCCAAATTATATATTAAGGATTCCATATATTATTACTTTTTTACTTTCTTTTTAAAGATTTTATTTGTTTATTTGACAGAGAGAGAATGAGCACAAGCAGGGGGAACAGCAGGCAGAGGGAGAGGGAGAAGCAGGCTCCCCGCAGAGTGGGGGAACCCGATACGGGGCTCAATCCCAGATCCCCGGGATCATGACCTGAGCTGAAGGCAGACGCTTAAAAACTGAGCCACACAGGCACCCTTGATTTTTAGTTCCATAATATTTTAGACAGTTGTATAGCATTCCGTTACATAGATACATTGTAATTTATGTCAAATGGTTTGTAGATATTTTTGCTGTTACAAATAATGCTGCAATGACTATCCTCGTATGTAGACTTTATGAAGGTTTAGGGTGCTGTGATAGTGCATAGCAGAGACGCCTAACCTGCTCCAGGGAGCTCAAGAAAGCCTGCTAAAGGAGAGCTATTTAAGCTGAATGTGAGGTATTCGGGATGGATGGCTCAACAGAGAATATTAGGGGAAGGATGTCTTAGAAGAGGAAGCGAAGGAAAAGGTTGCAGGGGAGGAATAAGGGTAGAGGATGACTTGTTTCAGGAAGTGAAAAAAGTTCGTTTTGCCTGGAACAAAATGTTTACGGGTAGACTGAGTGGCAAGAAAACGAGGCTAGAAAGGTAAGCTAGCTAACAAGCTCTATTGAAGTGTTTGGACTTCATGATATGATGAGATTGTGATGTAGAAAGAGCATTCTGGTTGCTATGTAAGGAATGGATTGAGAGGCTGAGAGGGGAGACAGGGATCATCAATCTACTGATTTCTTAATTTCTTTTTTCTTTAGCTGGGTATAGTATTCTTAATTGATGGTACAGGACAACGTGGGGCTCCCCAAGCCCCTCCCCTTCTTCAGTGGGTCTGGGATGAAAACCGTGGAGGTCAGGAGATTCTCAGGGTGTTGGGAGATGAGTTGGAGCAAGGACTCTTCAGCAGCTGAGGTCCTCTCTCCTCCTCTTGTTCTCGCTGAGGCTGGTAGTCCCGGGGGCTCTTACTCCTTAGAGGCCATGTGGACCGTAAGGTCCAACACCCAGTTGCAAATTCACTGTCATCCAGGAAATCGGCTTGACAAAGTGGTCATTGAGAGCAATGCCAGCCCCAGCCCTGAAGGTGGAAGTCTGGGTGGCACTGTGAAAGTCGCAGGAGACAACCTGGTCTTCGGTGTAGCCCAGGATGCCCTTAAGGTACCCTGCAATGCCTGCTTCGCCACCTTCTTGATGTGATTGTTTTTGGCAGCTTTCTCCAGGCGGGAGGTCATATCCATGACTAACATGTTGGGGCTGGGGACACAGAAGGCCATGCCAGTGAGCTTCCATTCAGCTCAGGAATGACCTTGCCTACAGCCTTGATGGTGCCAATAGAAGCAGATGATGTTCTGGGCAGCCCCTTGGCCATCACACCACAGCTTCCCAGAGGGGCTGTCCACAGTCTTCTGAATGACAGTGATGGCATGGACTGTGGTCATGAGTCCCTCCACAAAGACAAAATTGTCATGGATGACCCTGGCCAGAGGGGCCAAGCAGTTAGTGGTGCAGGAGGCATTGCTGAAATCTTGAGGGAGTTGTCTTATTCTCAAGGTTTATGCCCATTACAAACATGAGGGCATCAGCAGAAGCAGCAGAGATGATGACCCTCTCGACCCCACCCTTCAGGTGAGCCCCAGCCTTCTCTGTGGTGGTGAAGACCTCAGTGGACTCCACAACACACTCAGCAGCGGCATCACCCCATTTGATGTTGGCAAGGTCTCGCTCCTGGAAGATAGAGATGGGCTTTCCATTGATGCCAAGTGTCCCATTCTCAGCCTTGACTGTGCTGTAGAATTTGCTGTGGGTGGAATCATAGTGGAATGTGTAGACCATGTAGTTGAGGTCAATGAAGGGGCCACTGATGGTGACGATATCCACTTTGCCAGAGTTAAAAGCAGCGCTGGTGACCAGGTACCAAATATGGCCAAATTCATTTACTCCGAGCTTCACCACTGTGTCTCAGGGACGTGGCTGGCACTGCACCGGGAGATGTGGCTGTATGTCTAATGGGGAGGGGCAGAGAGCCTTCTTAATTTCATTCATTGGCATAACTGGTTTTCTGTTAGTTTCTGCTCAAACTATATGTAATATGGGAATTAATTTCTAACATATTCATGAATTGCTTTTTAAATTTTGACTTGCTATGTTTCAATGCCAGTTTCCAACTCCTAAATTCCATTGCATATAACTCAAGTTTCTTTAGTTCTAGCAATTTAAAACTTCCCTTTCAGCTCTAAAGTTTATCTCTTAGTCTGGCCCCTTGATCAGAAATTCAGAACGGAACCAAAAAAGTAGACAATAATAGGCAGGAATTGCTCAGGTCTATAAAGAATGAAATGAAAACAGAGGTGAAGGGGGCGGTGCTGGTGCAGGGGCGGATGTGAATGGTAGGAGGTAAGCTTGTAGAGCCTTCACTTATATCAGGAACCATGACAAGAATTGGACGTGCTGGAGGTGGGGAGATAGGAGTCCCATGTCCCAAATATAAATCTTTCCCAGTAATCCACTGGTTTTTCAGGAAACTGGAGTTAGAGAAATTGAGCTCATTTGTGCAATATCAGTAGTGACCTAGCATGTAGGCGCTGCTCCATCGTGCTCATCCTATTCTTCTAGATAATCTCCTAAATCCAAAGAGCTTTGTTGGAAAGCCTCAGAAACTCTTCCACAAACTGTAGTCTGATGAGATTCCCTCTGAAGGAGTTAAGTACTTAGGGCCCTTCTGGAAAAGGTGAACTTCCTCATCAAACACAGGCTCGTTTATGATTCAGCCCCTGCAGCGTGGACATGCGTGCATTAGTATCAGTAGTGTTTGTAACTAACAACCCTGTACTGAACCACGAAGATCGAGGGACTCAACTTGTAAAGCAGGGAGGACGAGGAGAAAGAATAGAAAACTCAAGATTAGAGTCCTACGTCCATCTTGTCCTAGCAGGTTAATGAAACCTCTCTGTGCCACAGCTTCCGCTGTGAGATGAGGCAAGTTTGTCCTCTTCATAGGGTTGTTTTGATGAGTGAGAGAGAGAACTAAGAAAAGCGTCTGTCACAAAGGAGGTCCCCCGTGTTGGTCTCTATTTTATGGACACAGGTCCTACCTCATTGAACCAGTAAAATCCCTTGTGATGATATAACAATTTTAGGTCAAAGAATTTCATAAATTCAGTGTGATTTAATGGATATTCATTGCCCTCAGGACACTCCTGTATCAGAATGAAAAAAACCTACAAAAGCAAGTGAGAATCTTACAAGATAAAGGGAATCAACTGGAAATAACCAGTTCTCAGCAACAATCCAGAATTCAGCAGCAGGAGGCCCAACTTAAACAACTGGAAGATGAAAAAAGAAAATCGGAAGAGGTAAGAAAGTAAACAGATGCGCTTCTGAGTTTTCCTGTTCCCATAGACCCAAGTCATAGCCAACGGTAACTGAGTGCCTAGCATTTTACCCCTTGGGTTTATCGGTAAGGCAGAATCTGCTCTAGGTGTCTCCAGCAAGAAGGGATTCGACACAGGGAATAACATGCTTTTACAAGGAGGGAGATGCCGGGGTGAGGAGAACGTTGGAAAGAATTGCTGGGGGCTTTCAGTAATGCCAGAAGTCCAGAAACCCCGGGGAAACCTACTCCTGCGGCCCCAGAGTGCCCCTGCAAATGCCCCATCTGCCGTCTGCCCGCTCACCTCCCTGCCGGTGCTCGAGGGCGGCGAGGCTCCGCACCAGCACCTTCCGAACTGAGCGCACGTGCCTCTCATTTACGGAAACTAAGCTCTGCACTCAAGAGTCTGGGGAATGTAGTTTTCAGACTTCCAACCTTGCAGCACAGAATAGTCTCACTTAAAAAAAAATGTTTTTCAGCTTCTCAAGAGCAACCGAGAATTATCAGAAAAGGTATCTTCATTGCAGCAAGAGAAGGCGGCGCTATATGAGGAGTGCGTGCAATTTTTGAAGCAGCTTGATGTCCACGCAAGGTAAACAAGTCCCCTTCGGATGGGGAGTTCATGCTTTTCCCCAAACACACCCTTTACATTTGCCTTCGTGCTTTTCCCGCCTCACATACTTTGCTCAGTCCAGACCACACCCTCCCTGTTTCAACTCCTCATTTCAACTCAGAATCCTTGGGCTAGGACTCACCTTCTCCAAGAAGCCTTCCTTGACACCACCAGCCTAGGCTGGGTGAAGTGCTCGTTCTTTCCCTCGTAGCCCTTGGTACATGCCTCTTCGTGTTGATTTCAGAACTTGCTGCATTAGTTTGAAATAATACGTGATTCATTACCTGTCTTCCTCACCAGACTATAGGCTCTTCAAGAGCATGGGCCATGGTCTTATGCATCTTTTTATCCATAGTCTCCAGTATATAGTAGGCGCTCAATAAAAAATGTGTTTCTGAACTTTCTGCTCTTTCTTCCATTCCCTGCTCATCATTCCACCAGATTCCTCCCACTCTCCTCCTTTCTGGAATGTAGCATAGTAGTTCAGAGTATGGACTCTGGAGCCGTATTGCCTGGGTACAAATCCTGGTTCTAGCAGAAACTAGCTGTGTGACCTTGGATAAGTTATGTAACCTCTCTGTGCCTGAGGTCCCTCATCTTTAAAATGGGCAAAATAACAGTACTTATCTCATAAAGTTGTTGTCTCACAACAAATTAAATGAATAAGTACACATAAAGCGCTTACTTAGAACAATGTCTAGTGCACGACTATTATTATATCTGTTTATTTTTAGTTCTTTTTCCATGATCCACCTCTCTGCTCTCAGCTCTGTAGTCTTCTGCTCTATTTCTTTTATTAGGCTGAAATTTCTTATTCTTTTGTATTCTTACTCACCAACTAGGTTGATGGTATTAATGATAATGATTTAAAAACCATTGTTTACTGCTGTGTAGCAAGGAGTATTTTTCAGAGTCATTGGTATTCCTTATCTTGCTTTGATCATCGTATTACTGAGAAATGTAGACACCGTGGGGAGAATGTGCAGTTCAGGTCATGCTGCTTACAAATCTAAGGCTGGAACTCAGTCCTCTAATAACCTACATAGTGCTCTTTCCACATCTTATCTTGGTCTTAGAGGGAGTTGAAAGAATGAAGTGCTAGACCCAGAGCATATAAAATGCCACAGCGCCTGCCAAGTGAACTGATAGCGGAGCTAATGTGTGCATACGTTGCTTACCCAGACTCCTTCCTGTGTTCACTCCTAGTCTTTGTCAAAAGCACAGTTTTATGATTTTACTGTCATAGCTTGTAAAACAGTAAAATTTTATCTTCTCTTCCTCTTGTTGTTGTCTGGTAAGCATTGTGGTTTGAATTTGCTTATTTTTGTAGAACGTAATATTTCGTAAAGTCGATGTGCCCTTGCACTAATAGCGGCAGTTAAACAGGACCCGATTGCTAAAGACTAACAGAACTCAGTGACAGTGCTTCCAAAGGCACAGCTCATTGCGGGAGAAGGTTACAGTGGCACAACAGAATTAGGGTCAGGACATGCATTGTCTTCCACGGCAGTCTCACAGCAGACAGTCGCGCGAGGTCCGGCAGGGGCCCATGCCGGGTAGCACTTCCTGTCTCGGGTCAGGAACTAGTAAAGTGTGCCCCCAGTACTTCACAACCAAAGATCCCCAAATGGAGTCTCAGCTGAGTTTTTTTTTTTTTTTTAATATTCTGTTGGTCTTGGGAGCATATTTCTGCTATGTAACCAGCCGCAACAGCAGAGCCTTCTTGAGGTCTCACTGAGACCAAGTACAAATCATCAGTCTCACCGTCATCCGTAAACAGTGCTGACAAGCTGCTGCAAACTGCTGTCCGACTCCTCGGCCCTGTGATTACAAAGCCATGCTGCTTTTATCAGCATATTTCATTTCTGGACCGGTGGTTAGTGCCAAGCAAGAACTTCAGCAAAACAGCTTGGGTCAATTCTAGGCATGCTGGAATCAACCCTCACAACACAGTCCTAATTGAGTTAAGAATTACTCATTGGTCCTATGAGTGATATTTTTACTCAGAATAACACAGAAAAAAAGTATTTTGGTTTGTGTGTGCATATGTATATACTTTTTGTTTAAAACATTATTTTTATAGAATAAATTCCTGGGAGTGGAATTACTGGCCAAAAGCTGAAACTCTGGATCTTAAAATGTATTGACAAAAACTCAGAAGCATCCCGCCAAGATGTTCTGCCATAATTCTGTAAGAGTAGCAATTACACCACGTCCTCACTAGCATTGGGTGCTGCTAACGGGGGAGGGCTCTGATGACATTTTCCCCAATATTCTTTGT
This sequence comes from Ursus arctos, assembly GCF_023065955.2. NCBI lineage: Eukaryota > Metazoa > Chordata > Mammalia > Carnivora > Ursidae > Ursus > Ursus arctos. Next base: position 72,114,098 of record NW_026622786.1, on the reverse strand, counting down.
TTTAATTGAGGTATGATTAACATACAATAAATGCATAGATTTTTATAGGTACAGTCTTACATTTGGCAAATGTATAAACCCACATAACCACTACCCCATTCAAGATCCAGAACATTTCCATTATCCCTTAAGGTTCTATCTGGACTTTTTGCAGTCGGTCTGTATCTCCTGTGCGCCACCCCCTCCCAGACATCCACTCTTCTGACCTCTGTCTCCTCTAGAATTTCATCTACGTGGAACCTTACCGCACGCGGGCTCTTGTGGCTGAATTCTCTTGCTCAGCGTACTCTTTTATTTTCAGTGCTCACTGACAGTCGTAAATATTTGTCATTTTATTTTCAATTACTTTGATGGCTAATGAGGCTGAATGTTTTTCCATGTTATTTGCCCATTGCCTTTAGGACAGTGGGCCCTGACCCTAGCTGCACATGCCTGGGCCCCAACATAGGTTAGTTAGATCGGAATCTGGGGGGATAGGGCTTAGAGATCAGCGTTCCCCACGTAACTCTGATGTGCCATCCAACATTAAGAACACGGCTTTAAGAAAGAAAATAGAAGGAATTGTCAAAACTCTGGGTTCGTTTTTTATTTCATTCCCCTGACCCCAGCCCTGACCTTTGCAGACAATGCTTGTTTTTTCCATGTTTTCCCAACCACACTTCAGAAACAAATTCCTTGCCTTTTTGAAAGAGAAGTAATAGAAAATTCTATCTGGTTTTGCTTAAACATAAGCAAAAAATTGTCCCCAAATTTTAGAGCATGAGTATTATGCCGCCTCATAGATCTAGTAGTTAAGCCAAAAATGACCTTCCGAACTCCACATGTGCTCCAGGCGAGTGGGCCCACTGAGCCTCTGACCAAACGAGGGCTGTGCCGGCTAGCCAGCCAGCAATGGCGAGAGAAGGCTTCAAGGCCTCACCAGCTCTGCCGTGTCAACACACTCTTCCAACCATGCATAACACTGCGGAGAGAAGCCGGAGGGTCCCGCAACAGGAGCTAATTAGGACAAGCATATGATACTCACTTGATGGAAGCCCTTGCAACTGTAAAAGACGGGGGCCCTGAAGATTAGACAGTAGCACGGGGAAATGCTTACGATATAATAGAAAGAGTGTAAGACTAAACTTTAATGTAGGCAATGTCTAACAAAAGACACTTATAAAAAGACTAGAAGGAAATACAACTCTATTTTAATACTGGTCATATTGGGAATTGGGTTTTCTTCCCAAATTTTCTATAGCTTATCATCTTATTTTTTAAAATAAATTAATTTGGGGGCGCCTGGGTGGCACAGTTGGTTAAGCATCTGACTCTTGGTTTCGGCTCAGGTCGTGATCTCGGGGTCGTGATCTCAGGGTCGAGAGACCAAGCCCCACATTGGGCTCCATGCTCAGCAGGCTGTCTGCTTAAGACTCTCTCTCCCTCTCTTTTTGCCACCCCCCACTTAAATAAATAAATAAATATATCTTTTAAAAAATTAATTTCTTAGTAGTCCAAATGGCAGAATAAGAGAGAAAGCAGCTAAGATTTGGGTGTTTTGGTTTTTTTTTTAAAGGTTTTATTTATTTATTTGACAGAGAGAGAGACAGCCAGCGAGAGAGGGAACACAAGCAGGGGGAGTGGGAGAGGAAGAAGCAGGCTCCTAGCGGAGAAGCCTGATGCGGGGCTCGATCCCAGAACACCGGGATCACGCCCTGAGCCGAAGGCAGACGCTTAATGACTGAGCCACCCAGTCGCCCCTAAGATTTGGGTTTTAATATCCTAGGGCAGGATGGGTAAAAATAAGTGCCAGAAATACATGTTGTGTTTCAAATGATGTCAAGACATCAGAGTAGCTGATGAGCAGCTGAGAAGCCCAGAGGACGACAGGTAGATTGTACACTGCTAGATGTTACACCTCTGAAGCTATGGACCAGAGGATGCTGGAACCCAGTGATGTCTTCTGCCAAGCTCTTTTTAGTAAAAAGGGAAATAAGAACATTTATGAGATGTAAACATCGCCCTGTAAAGAATCTAAGTCGCAGCAGTGGTAATCGTGAACACAGTTCTGCAAAAATACGTGCCTCCTATTACATAGTGGGTACTGCAAGGGTCACAGAACTGAACAGGCCTGAGGCAGTTTTATGAACCCAGGTATCTAGACCAACTCTATTAATTAGGGTTTAGGTTGAGTTGCTGGAGCAGAGACTCCAAATAACAACGTCTTTGAAAGGAACAGGTTTCTGTCCTACCTAGCAGTGCAGACATAAGCAGTCCAGAATGGGTATTGTGGGTCAGTGTCACAGGAGTCTAGACTCCTTTATCTCATTGCACCAGCGTCTTTAACGTGTTGCCCTTATCCACATTCAAGCCAACAAAAAGGAAGAGGGGAAAGCAAGGACGTTCCATTTGCCTTTAGGACACACTACTTCCACTCGTGTTCTGTTGGCCAGAACTTACTCACACAGTTCATTCCATCTAGCTGGAAGGAAAGTCAGGAAGTATAGTGCATTTTAGGGGCAACCAAGTGCCCAGCTGAAAATCAGGGGCTCTGTAATGACGGAAGAAGGAGAACATGGACAGGGACAATCCCAGCAGTCAGTGACTGCCAAGTACACTGACAAGCTGTATCTAGCCTGGTATGCATGTCTCTGGCCTCCAGGAATCCAAACTTCTCAGCCGGGTATCTGGCTAACAGCTAAGGTAATCTTCAAAGGAAAAATATGCAAAATGATTCCTTTATGTACAATCAGCAAGCAGGAGAGAGAGCGGGGCACTATTTTGAAAAATGGAAGAGTCTTGCAGAAACACATTTAAGGGTAAGACATAATTTACAAGACAGAAGACTTCCTTGGAGTAGCTCTTCCATCAGAGTTTAACTAGAATTAGCATCTAGATAAGTCTGCTTTGCTCTTTCCCTCCCATCTTGTTCCTAGTTATTATATAAAACAAAATATCAAACCCATACATACATGGTCAATTAATTTATGATAGAGATGCCAAGAATATACAGTGGGGGGGGGAGGACCTGGGTGGCTCAAGTTGTTGAGTATCTGCCTTCGGCTCAGGTCATGATCTCCAGGTCCTGGAATAGAGCCCCATGTCCGGCTCCTGGTTCCCAGCTTAGGGGGAATCTGCTTCTCTCTCTCCCTCTGCCTCTCCCCTGCTCATGCTCTCTCTGCATCTCTCTGTCTCAGATGAATAAATAAAATCTTAAAAAAAAAAAAAGAAGAATATACAGTGGGGAAGGGACAGTCTCTCCAATAAATAGTGTTGGGGAAACTGGATGGCTACATGCACAAGAATGAAACTGGAGAACTGTCTTACAGCATACACAAAAATTTACTCAAAATGGATTAAAGACTTGAATATAAGACCTGAAATGTAGGCCTACCTACAGCTAATATCATATTCAATGGTGAAAGGCTGAAAGCTTTTCCTGTAAGTTTAGGAGGTATAAACTTTCAGTTATAAAATAAATCATGGGCATGTAATGTATAGCGTGGTAACTATAGTTAACATTGTATCGCATCCTTGGAAGTTGCTAAGAGAGTAAATCTTAAAAGTTCTCATTACAAGAAAAAAATCCTACGTATGGTGACAAATGTTAATTAGGCTGTGGTGATCATTTAGCAATATATGCAAATATCAAATCATCATGTTATATATCTAAAACCAGTATAATGTGTACAATTATACCTCAATTTATTTTTTAAAGATTTTATTTATTTATTATTTACGTATTTATTTATTACTTATTTATTTATCTCTTAGACTAGAGAAAGAGAGAGAGTGATTCTGAGCAGGAGGGACAGAGAGAATCTCGAGCAGACTCTGTACTGAGCAGAGCACAACGTGGGGCTTGATCTCACGAGCCTGAGGTCATGACCTGAGCCAAAACCAAGAGCCACCCAGGCGTCCCAATTATACCTCAATTTTAAAAATAATAAAATTTAATTTAATTTTTTGAAATGAAAAAATCAATATCTTACTGGAAGAAATCAGCAGTGTTTGGTTTGCTTGGCTTTGCTGGTATTACACTGGGAGATCACAGGCTCTGGGGTCAGATTCTTCTCTGTAGAAGTAACTTCCTTCTGTGTCAGGAGGCCCTAAGAGCACCCTCAGGTTTGGTGATTCATCAGGACTCAACAGAACTCAGAACAGCTGTTATATGCATGGTTAGGGTTTGAATTACAGTGAAAGGCACATAGGACAGAGTCCAGGAGAGACAAGACACAAGCAAACTTCGCGATGTCCTCTCCCAGTGTAGTAGAATGGACAGCAATGACATATGACAACACGTATGAAGTATCCCCAACCTGGAAACTCACCTGGGCCTTGACATTCAGAGATTTTATTGGGGGTCAGTCACATAGCCACGGAGTGCCCCAGTGATTAGCCTTAACTACTCAGTCTCTAGTCCCCCAAATCCCCAAGGTCACATTGACACAGCATGACCCAGGGCCCCAGGTGAACAAAAATGCACTCGCCAGAAATCATACTGTTAGCATAAAATATTGGTGTGACCCAAGGCCACAGGTGTACAAAGATGTTATTATCAAGCAGGATACTCCAAGGCCTTAGGGGTCGTCTCCCAGGAGCCAGTCAAGGAATGTGGAGGGTTTGGGTACCCCAGTCCCACTGAGTTAACTCTTCTGCGCAGCCTCCGTCTCCTGATTCATAGAGTACGAAGATAGGAGGCACAAATTTGCTTTAAAATCAAATGAGGTGTCTCGTGAAAAGCCTGGAGCACAGGTTTTTAGTTAGTTCCCTTCACTTAAGTTAGGGCTTCCCCAGTGTAAGTGTCAGAGGTGAGATCAGATAGGGAACAACTGCAGACTGCCTGCCACCACAGGCCTGACTGGGCCCTCGAGGTACTACAGTGACTAAGAGCAGCTTTCTCATACCTTAAACACTTTCATTTTCTCATTCCTTAAATATTTTTTTTTCCGTTAAAATGGCATTATCCAAATGTCTAGGCATTCAGGGGCAGTCAGGGGCTATAGAGACCATTAGAATAGGTTTTTTTTTTAAAGATTTTATTTATTTATTTGAGAGAGAGAGAGCATGAGTGAGGTGTGGGGAGGAGCAGAGGGAGAGGCAGAAGCAGACTGCGCCGCTGAGCAGGGAGCCTGACACAGGGCTCGATCCCAGAACTCTGGGACCGTGACCTGAGCCAAAGGCAGACGTTTAACCGACTGAGCCACCCAGGCACCCCCCATTAGAATAGTTTTGCTTTTCCTGGGGCGCCTGGGTGGCACAGTTGTTGGGCATTTGCCTTCGGCTCAGGGCGTGATCCTGGCGTTCTGGGATCGAGCCCCACATCAGGTTCCTCTGCTATAAGCCTGCTTCTTCCTCTCTCACTCCCCCTGCTTGTGTTCCCTCTCTCGCTGGCTGTCTCTATCTCTGTTGAATAAATAAATAAAATCTTAAAAAAAAAAAAGAATAGTTTTGCTTTTCCTCAAAAAGTTGTAAATAGAGCTACCCTACGATCCAGCAATTGCACTGTTAGGGATTTACCCCAAAGATACAAATGTAGTGATCCGAAGGGGCACCTGCACCCCAATAGTTATAGCTGCAATGTCCACAATAGCCAAACTATGGAAAGAGCCCAGATGTCCATCAACAGATGAATGGATAAAGAAGATGTGGTATATTTATACAGTGGGATACTACTCAGCCATCAACAATCCCTGGAATCTTGCCATTTGCAACGACGTGAATGGAACTAGAGGGTATTATGCTGAGTGAAATAAGTCAATCAGAGAAAGACAATTATCATATGATCTTACTCATATGTGGAATTTAAGAAACAAAACAGAGGATCATAGGAGAAGAGAGGAAAAAATAAAACAAAATGAAATGAGAGAGGGAGACAAACCATAAGAGATTCCTAATGATAGGAAACAAACTGAGGGTTGCTGGAGGGGAGTAAGTGGGGGATGGGGTAACAGGGTGATGGACATTTAGGAGCACACGTGATGTAATGAGCACTGGGTGTTACATAAGACTGATGAATCACTGACCTCTACCTCTGAAACTAACAAGACACTATATGTTAATTACTTGAATTTTAAAAAAAGGAAAAAGAAAACTTAAAAAAGGAAAAATCAGGTTTCTTTTGTTTTCTTCTTATATACAAATGTCTCTCAGGATGTTTTCCACATTAAACCAAGATCCGTACCCAAAAATGGTTTTTGTTTGCTTGGAGTAGTTTTGTTTTGTTTTTAAGATGTCAGGATGTAATTGACCACAAAACAAAACAAAACCTAAAACCCCAGCTGACATATTTAGAACAAACTTTTTTTCTCATATAGCAAGAAATGTGGAGGAAGGTGATGGCTGCATGGATTCGGCTGCTCGGCAGTGTCGTGAAGGACCGGGCTCTGTCCTGCGTTCTGTCCTGCTGTGCTTGGGGGGTTGGCCCCTTCGTCTTTAGGCTTGTCCCATCATGGTTCCAGGGCAGGGACTGCAGCTGCAGGGGGCGCAGCCTCAGCGGAGGGCAGCCAGGGCAGCCAGGGATGGTTTCTCAAGTTCCTAGGAGCGCCCAGTAGGCATACCTGTCTCACAGGCCCATCCGCCTGGCCACACACACACACACCTGGGGCCTACCCACCTCTCCTGAGATCAAGGGCTCTCTAAATGAAATCTGGGTTTTGTTAGCAGGAGAGAAGAGCTGTATACCTGTACCTTCTAGCCTGACACAGGTAGTTCTTTTCATAAGGAAATGCAAATGGTGAGGGGCTCCCTCCCAAATATGTCCAGGGCTTTCTCTCAAGCTTTAACCTGCACTGGAATCCCCGGAGGACTTGGCAAAACACGGATCCACTCCCAGAGTTTATGATTCTGTACTTCTGGGATAGAGCCTGAGACTTGGCATTTCTAACCAGCTCCCAGGGGAGGCTGATGTTGCCGGTCAGAACACGGCCTGAGAACCCCTGCTGTAGGCTTAGAGAAAGCCCAGTTTACGGACATTAGCTTCAGCGGTGGTTCTCAGCGGGCAGCGGTTTGCCTCCCAGGACAAGGGGACATTGCGCAATGTCTGGAGATATTTTGGGTTGTCACACTGTAGAAGGTACTACTGGCATGTGGTGGGTCGAGGCCAGGGACACTGCTGAGCAGTCTACAACGCGCAGTACAGACTTCCACAACAAAGAATTATCTGGCACAGAGCATCAGTAGGACAGAGGTCAAGGTATCCTAATTTAGAGTGATTTTGTGTGATCAGACCTAATAGGTTCAAAGTAAAATTTCTCCTCAATTTTTAATTTGCAGAAGTGATTTCTGAATAACAATATTCTTATTTGGAAAGCACAGTCGTCTTCAAAGAGGTTTGCCTAGTGGTGGTATTGAGGCTTCATTCTGTTTTCTTGCTTACTCAGATTAGCTGTTATAGTAGCTTAAAATGGTAATGTAGATTTTTGTTCTTTTTTTAAAAAACAGGTTTATTGATATGATTGACATACCACACAGCTCACCCACTTATAGTGTACAATTCAGTGGCTTTTAGTTGTACCGCCGTCACCACAGTCAATTTTAAGAACACTTCATTACCCCCAAAAGAAACCTTTTAGTTATCATCTGCCATCCCCGATTTCCCTCTCCCTCCACAGCCCCAGGCAACCAGGAATCCTCTGTATTTGCCTGTTCTGGACAATACATAGACGGGGAGTCATATAATATGTGGTCCTGTGTGCATGACTTCTTTCACTTAGCGTAATGCTTTCACGGTTCATCTGTGTTGTAGCATGGATCAGCGCTTCGCTCCTTTTTGTGGCCGAATCATGTTCCACTGCACAGATATTCCATAGTTTGCTTACCCTTTCATCAGCTGGTGGTCTTTGGGTTGTTTCCACCTTTTGGCTATTGCGAATAGTGCCACTATGAATATGCGTATATAAGTTTTTGCGCGGACGTATGTTTTCATTTCTCTTGAGTAGAAGCCTAGGAGTGGAGCTGCTGGGTTCTCCAGCTCTACGTTTAACCATTTGAGGAACTTCCAGGCTTTTTCCAAAGAGGCTGCACCATTTGACCAGCAGTGTTTGAGAGTTCCAGTGTCTTTACATCTTTGCTCACACTTGTTATTGTCTTCTTTTTTATTTTAGCCAGCCTGGTGGGTGTGAAGTGGTATCTCACTGTAGTTTTGATTTACGTTTCCTTAATGGCTAACGATGTTGAACATCTTTTCATGTGCTTATTGGCGATAAGTTTGATTTATGTCAGAAACTGAGTTAGAGTCTTGAGCAGAGACCTACATAGAATTGGCCTTCAGAAGTCCAGACTCGGGGAAAGGACTGAGAGCGGACTCAGTTATCAGAGATTGAAGTGGGTTATATCACCATTGAAGGGTATAGCCAAGACCTCAAAACTTAAATTAATGACTGACTCCATGGGGCAGGATTCGGAATTCGATGTCAGGGATCAGAAGTCAAGGAGTTTCCTGAGTTGGAGGCCACTAAAGCTGGTGCTGTTTAGGAGGTTACCCTTGGTCCATTCCCCCTGTTGGGGTCGGGAAGTCCTGCAGATGGGAGGCAGGACAAGTATCCGCCTCTGGTGGCAGCCCTTGAGAAAGCAAGAGGAGAAAATCCAAGAAAGGTGCATACTGAGGAAGCAGCATAAGTGTCCACCGTGCTCAGCTGCGCCTCTATGTAAATTTATTTTATAGAAACTATAACGAGAAGCGTCACCGTCACAAAGACAAGCTTCGCAGAGTCAAGGACCATTTATCTCATGAAGTAAAACTACGAGATGGTAGAATTGAACAACTGGAAAATGAAGCCAGATGTCTGCGTCAGCAAGTGGAAAAGGTGAGCAGAAAGGTGAAGAGCTCCCCGAGGCGCTGCGGCTCGGCTCATTCGAGAAAGCCCACTTGTGCTTTAATTCTCTGTGGCCTCTTCATACCCAGGTTCTCATTTCTTTCCTATGCACCTTCTTTCGATGTGAGTGATTCTGCCAAAAAGTATGTAAGACTCATGGTGTTGGTAAACTGAGTCAAACACTGAAAATATCCTGCACTTCCAACTCTGGTCAGTGTCTTGTCTTCAAATGAAAATGTCTTCTCTTAAATACCTGTCAGCAGAGACTTCCAGACCACCCTCCATAACTCATTCCTAGTTCACATTGCCCTCATTTTGCCTCAAACTCCCGTCAGTTTTAAATGGCAGTGAAAATTGGTGACCCCTACTTATCAGTCCTTGTGTAGTGTCTGCAGGCTTTTTTTCCTAAATATCCATGTCTTCTTCATCTTTGTCCCATGGCCCCTTACTGGTAGGCAGGAGGAAAATGAGACAGATGGCATGGAATCAACTGCACAATGGTCTTGGGATCATTAAACTACATGAATTCAGAGTGGAGAGCAACTGACTAGGCCAGTAATGCTTTCCCTTCTTGAGATGCCTAGCCCATCCGAATTTTGAAAACTCTGTGCTCACTCCTAAAATACTCATTTCTATGTATGTGCCAAGGATCCCAAAAGAATTCATGCAATTTCAGTCATTCCGTGGGCTATTATGGGATGGTTAAGAATTCTAGACTACACACAATAACACATTTTTGGATTATAACAGATGCGTCACCAATGTTTTTTTAAAAAATCCTCCTCATACTCTACACGATAGTGAGAGAGGAAAATCAGTTGGATTTTGCAGTACCCTTCTCTTTGGGCACTAAGTTGTCAAACTTTTAAAGACTCGGATCTAGGTTGGACTCACAACTAGGAAAAGTACATGAAAAGTACTACAGAAGAAAGTAGCAACCCTGGTTCATGGGCCCACCGGAAATAGCAGCCTACTTCTGATTACTACTCTCTTGGACTGCCTGCCTTCCACTGTTAGGCTTATATGACAGAAACGGCCCCCTGCTTCTTTCTTCCTGACTGTACTGGGTTGAACATTGTCCTCCACAAATTCATGTCTGTCCAGAACCTCAGAATGTGATCAATTTGGAAATAAGGTCTTTGCAGGTGTAATTAGTTAAGATGAGGTCATGGTGGATTAGAGTTGGCCCTAAATCCAATGTGACTGGCATCCTTATAAGAAGAGCAGGCACACATAGCCACTCGCAGGGGAAGAAGTCCACGTGAGGATAGAGGCAGCTCTCGGAGTGATGCCGCTATGCCAGGGAGCACCAGGGATTGCTTGTGAACTCCAGAAGCTGAGAGAGAGGCATGGAGCCCCCAGAAGGAACTAACCCAGCCAACACTCCAATTTTAGACTTGGAGCCTCCACAATTGTGAGAAAACCAGTTCCTGTTGTTTTAAGCCATCCAGTGTGTGGGGTTTGTTACAGCAGCACTGGGAAAGCGACGTGTCCACCCAGAGAGCCACAGATCTGCGGGAAACACTCTGGAGATGGCCAACAAGCAGAGGCGAAGGAAGAGCAGGTGGTTCCTTTGCTCACTGCCCTTGAAGGGTGCTGTGGGCTTTGGCCGCGGGCAGGTGCAAAGTCTAAACCTGCCACCTCTTAGTTCTGTGACCTGGCACAAGTCTCTGGGTATCATTTTCCTCGTCCGTGAAATGGCGGAACTAATCCACACCTCACGAGTCTTTTGTGCAGTTAAAATAGGAAATGCCTGCAGTGGCGCCTGACACGGACAACTCTCCAGAGATGTTCCTTCCTTCCCTTACGGTGTAAGCGCTCTTAGACACATGTTAATTGGTAGATGTACAGCTCACAGGAGGAATTGTTAATGGAATAGGAAATACTTAGCCTAGAGAAGCCTGATGTGAGATCTTTTAATGCCACAGTGGTACGAACCTGGAGGTCCTGATTTTACTTATTTTAGGGCCTGTGGACCAGAGCCACGAGCACAAAGAAGCTGGGCTCACCTTCTAAGCACCAAGTCTCCAGAAAGTAATGCCACTTTTTTGGGTTTTATCCCTTCAGCCTTCTCTTTATACAGTGAGCCAGTTGAGTCTCCTGACTGTTGTAAACATCCAAACCAGATTTCTCCAAATATTTCATCCTTTTATTAGAGCAGGTGTCCTGATTTTCTGGTTCAAAAAAGTAGGGCATTTCCAAAGCGCAGAGTGTCAGGACCCTGCCCCATCCAGTGTCCTTTCTAATCCAGTCGTAACTGCAGAGTAGTATTGGTGGGATGACTGCTTCTATTCTCAATCCTTACCAAAAACATATTTAAATAAGAGCAGACAAGACTATTGTTGGATATTGAAGTGTCCTGGCTGCAGGACTTTAAAATCTGGCGTGGTTTGTTTCGGAACATAATGTAATATCCTTTCTTACACTTCTTGAATAGTAGATGGAGTCTTTTCTGGATGATCTATATTAGTGCCTTATTTAAAAGAAAGAAAGTTGCCCCTCTTAACTCTGTGATTCGCCATCTGCCCGCAGCTCATTACGCTTCTCCCGTCCCCACTCACTCCCGCCTGTGGCAGCAGGAGGCACAAACACAGAAGGGTGAAGACACGTACCGTTGACAGGGCATCAGTGAGGTGACAAGGGCAATTCTATACTTTCGAGCTGCTAAACTCCTCACCAACGGTGATATTTATTAATAGCTACTGACTCTTTCAATATAAGAACATTAGTATTTTTTCACAAGCTACACTCCTTTATCATTTTAGCTATAATCTCGCTAGCTATTGCTTTCCGGAAAAATGTTGGTAGAAAATGAGACATGGTGTCAGGTTAGAAGTCTCTTCAGCATGATCGCTGCAAGGGTATTCTCAGTAGCCGGCTTACCTGCTTCATTTGCCAAGTCAACTGAGATCCCGAAGCTGGTTTCCAAGGATGGGGGCTAAATTCCCATCTTCTCCCTTTGCCATAAAAAGACGATCACCACAATGCAGATAGAGATGTTTTACATGGAAAAATGTCAGGCTGGAGCTTTGGGGAGTTCAGTTGCATTTGGTAGCAATTTGATACTTACGGTATTAGAATACACATGAAAGCCTTGGGACCTTACTGGAAGTTGAGTTGCTCAGATATTTTTAAATGTTAACCCAGGGAATGATAAATTGTTAAAAAAAAAAAAACACAGGACCTAAAATAACCAAAATAAACAGAAGAACTATCTAGCTGACAATGTCAGCAAACAGGTGAAAACATACTAGGGGACAGGAGAGGGAACGTAAAGAAGGGATATTTGCTGTCAACTTCATAATTCTTCCTCCTGCTGTGGTAATGAGGGGTTTTATTATCTCTAGGAGAAGGCATTCCAGGACGAAGTCACTGCTCAAAATGACATACTGTTCCTAGAGAAAAGGAAACTTCTGGAACAAGTCACAGAGCAAGAAGAATTAATCCGTGACAATAAATGGGTAATATCTTCCGTCCAGAACAGGTAGGTGTGGTCCTGCCTGAGGAGCCAATGAACTCTGCCAAGATGTTTCTCCCTCAACGAAGAGGTTGTTCCAGAGACTGTCCTCTGGGTTTGCAGCCTATCTTATAATTGTTGCTCTGCTGCCTGCTGTTTTCAGCAGTTCCTGCAAAAGTAATGAAATTAAAGAGAAAAGGATCATGGAGGAGGCGGGTGAGCCATTCGATGGGCTCTTGCATGGAGGCATTGCCTGACTGAGGACCTCGCTGGGCTCATTCTGGCCTCTGTCACTTTATGTGTTGACACTCATTTTTATCATCTGATACCTGTGGAATCAAGGTAGATCAAGAGAGGAACAGGTTCATACTAGTGACTTAAATTCACGAAACCGTGCGATACCAATTGTATTAATTTATAACGACAAATGGTCCCAGCAGAGAAGAATTCACATATCACCCAGCCCAAGCCCTCTCTCCTCTATTAGGAATCCCCAGTTACAATGAAAAGTGTTCTTGGAGCACAGAATTAGGGCAAAGAGAGTGGTTTGATCTTAACACATAGAGTCACCAATAATAACTATAATGATTAACATTTTTTGAGCACTTACACTGTGCTGGGCATTGTTCTTAGCTCTCTCTCTCACCAATCCTCATACCAGTCTCACGAGGGAGGCTCTGGGATTAGCCTTATTTTATGGGTGAGAAAGCTAACCCAGAGAAGTTCAGGAACTCAGGCAGCCTGGTCAGTGACAGAGCAGTGTGTGGACCTCAGTAGCTTGGCCCTAGAGCCCACAGCACCACAGTCTGTGGGGAGATCTGTCCAGCAGGCTGGAACTCTCCTCTCTGCTGTTATGGGCACACACTTCTCAGGGCAGGCCTGGGAAGTCTCTGATGATCTCTTACTGTCTGTGTCTCCCCTTTTGTAAGCCTTCTCTGTAAGCCATTGCCCTTCTCAGATTACATCATTGATTCTGAAATTCCCAATACAACTGACTTATTACCCGTGCTTAACATTAATGGTGTTCCCATCTTGCCCTCCTAAAGACACACTCTAGCCATCTGGATTGGACTTGTGTGTTTTCCTTGGAGTAAGCTTCTTCTACAGGATGCTTCTTCCTTTTACAGATGAGAAAACTGAGGCTCAGATTTGGAATTTGCCAAGGATCACATAGCTAGTATGTGGCAGAATCAGAACTCAAACACAAATCTCTGATCAGCACTATTGTACTATCATGTGTCCCGAATAAACCGTGGCCCTGGAGAGTGAGCCTGGTATAGTGGTTAGGAGCTCAGGCTTAGAAATCTGAAAGATCTGAATTAGCATCTCAGCTCTATGACTTTCTGGTTTTATGTCCTTAAACAAGTTGCTTTTCTCTGGGCTTCAGTTTCCTCATCTGTAAAATAGGCTCCATAACAACATCAATTTCATGGAGTTGTTGCAAGGATCAAATGAGCCAACACATGAGCAGGTTTAAGTGTTTACTCTGTGGGTAGGTTACAGGGACTAAGCACATGGTAAGTACTTGGTAAATGGTTATTGCCGCTATTGCTACTACTACTACTATTACTGCTGCTGCTGCTACTACTATTAATACTGCTACTACTATTACTACTGCTACTGTTACTGCTGGTGCTACTGCTACTATTACTACTATTGCTATGACTGCTGCTGCTATTACTACTGCTGCTACTACTACCACTACTACTGCTAATACTATTACTACAGCTGCTGCTATTACTGCTATTACCACTACTACTGTTGCTACTACTACTGTTAGTACTACTGCTGCTAGTACCACTACTACTCTTACTACTGCTGCTTCTGCTACTACTGCTGCTACTACTATTACTATTGCTGCTGTTATTACTACTGCTACTACTGCTGCTGCAACTGTTAATGCTGCTGCTACTACTACTACTATTACTACTGCTGCTTCTGCTGCTACTATTACTATTACTACCGCTGCTGCTGCTATTACTACTGCTGCTGCTGGTGCTACTATTACTGCTACTGTTGTTGCTGCCGTTACTACTACTACTACTACTGCTACTACCACGACGAAAGTATGGGATGACTATTCGAGATCAGAACCAGATGCAGGCTGTGTAGCTATAATATTTGAAGGGATGCAGAGAGATTTCAGTCCCACCCCTAAATGGGATCATATCCTTCATCAAGTTTCTCAAGGGCTAGAATTGTGCCTTCCATACTCTTGCAATATGGTATGTCTCTGTTCTCAATATGTTTTTAATGCCTGTGTATAAGCCAAAAGCTTATTAATTTCTACTTGGTCTTGGAACATGATGAGAATTACTCTGCCAAAGTTGGTTCCATAACCAACTAGGCAGTGGGCTAAGACCCAGAGCTAGTGGTAAGTGGGACATGGTTTTGAGTTTTTAGTAATGATACAGAAATTTTTAGTTATTCCTCTGATCTATCTCATTCTTAGAGTACTTCTTCTGGATAAAGAAAATAAGGAATTGCAGGAAACCACTCTCCGGCTTACACAGCAGGTTGGCCTCTTAGAGCGTATCATAAAGAACATCCAGATTCACAGAGGAGAGGTAAGATGCGTGCTTCTGTTGTGTCCCTCATATGAAGCCTAGTTGCTAAGGTTGTGGTGTTCTCTCTTCATGTTCATGTAGCTGTAGGCTGCACTTGGCCTCATGGGGGCCAGTGGCAAAGAAGCGCATTGGCCGCACGAGAGCAGCAGACGCTGAGACTGCTCTTGGCCAGCTTTGCTCTTCATTGGGTCAGCTTGGGCCTGGACTCATGACTCTGAGATCAAGACCTGAGCCAAGATCAAGAGTAGGGCACCCAACCAACTGAGCCATCCAGGCACTCCTGTGTCAGCTTTTAGTAAACACTCTCCTCCTATGTGATCCCAAAGAGACTGTGCATGCCTCGTAGCTTCTTTAACTGTATCCCCATTGTCTTTGTGCTTCTCTGTCTCAGCAAATCAGCAGTGAGATCCTGGAGCAATCCATAAGGATTGTATCTCTTATGCCATTTCATCTACAGACAGGTGCTCCGGGGTGCCTGGGTGGCTCAGTCCTTAAGTGACTGCCTTCGGCTCAGGGCGTGATCCCGGCGTTCTGGGATCGAGCCCCACATCAGGCTCCTCCGCTATGAGCCTGCTTCTTCCTCTCCCACTCCCCCTGCTTGTGTACCCTCTCTCGCTGGCTGTCTCTATCTCTGTCAAATGAATAAATAAAATCTTAAAAAAAAAAAAAAAGACAGGTGCTCCATAAATATTTGAGAATGAATGACTGTTAAATATTTTCACATGTATGCCTCATTCTCATTCCTGTTTGCCATGGATTATTCTAGCCCTGTTTGAGAAATGAGCAAATCTGAGGCTCAGAGAGGTAAATGAAGATAGTCTGGTCTGGCAAGGAGTCAAGCCTAAGGGGAACATCAGAGTCAGAGAAAAGCAATTTCTCTCTCAAAAATCCAAGCAGACAAGTAACCAAGTCCAGATAGATGTGGCAATAGTATAGTTTCAAAGACGGTCCAGAGTCTGGCTGGTAAACGTGTCAGCGAGAGGGACGTCGATGAGCAGAGTCGCATTCTGAACCAAGATAGAAGCTGCTTGCTTCCTCCTCTGGTTTGTATCACCTGCTAGATGTTTCCTTCCAGGATACTTAAGATAGATCCTGCTTGTTGGGTACTGTTGCTATGAGCATAAGACCCACATCTGGTTTGCTGTCAGAAAAGTGATTATTTCTGGGGTGCCTCAGTGGCTCAGTTGGTTGGGTGTCCAACTCTTGATTTCGGCTCGGGGTCCTGGGATCAAGCCCCATGTGGGGCTGTGCACTTGGCGCAGAATCTGCTTGGGATTCTTTCTTACTCTCTCCCTCCACCCCTCCCCCAACTCATGCACACACTTCTCTCTGTCAAATAAATAAATAAAATCTTTAAAAAAGAAAGGTGATTATTTCCGAACTATATGAGTTGTTCTGTAGATTTTGTCAAAAGTAGAACTGCCAGATTACATAGCTTAATTTCCAATACTTGATGTTTTTTCTTAATGATTTTTTATTATATTATGTTAGTCACCATACAGTACATCCCCGGTTTCCGATGTAAGGCTCGATGACTCATTAGTTGTGTATAACACCCAGTGCACCATGCAATACGTGCCCTCCTTACTACCCATCACCGTTCTATCCCATTCCCCCACCCCCCTCCCCTCTGAGGCCCTCAGTTTGTTTCTCAGAGTCCATAGTCTCTCATGTTTCATTCCCCCTTCTGATTACCCCCCCTTTCTTTATCCCTTTCTTCCCCTACCGATCATCCTAGTTCTTATGTTCCATAGATGAGAGAAATCATATGATAGTTGTCTTTCTCTGCTTGACTTATTTCACTTAGCATTATCTCCTCCAGTGCCATCCATGTTGTAGCAAATGTTGAGAACTCGTTCTTTCTGATAGCTGAGTAATATTCCATTGTATATATGGACCACAACTTCTTAATCCAGTCATCTGTTGAAGGGCATCTCGGCTCCTTCCATGATTTAGCTATTGTGGACATTGCTGCTATGAACATTGGGGTGCATATGGCCCTTCTCTTTACTACGTCTGTATCTTTGGGGTAAACACCCAGTAGTGCAATGTCTGGGTCATAGGGTAGCTCAATTTTTAACTTTTTAAGGGACCTCCACACTGTTTTCCAATGTGGCTGTACCAACTTGCATTCCCACCAACAATGTAGGAGGGATCCCCTTTCTCCACATCCTCTCCAACAATTGTTGTCTCTTGCCTTGTCTATTTTTGCCATTCTAACTGGCGTAAGGTGGTATCTCAGTGTGGTTTTGATTTGAATTTCCTTGATGGCTAATGATTTTGAACCTTTTTTCATGTGTCTGTTAGCCATTTGTATGTCTTCATTGGAAAAGTGTCTGTTCATATCTTCTGCCCATTTTTTGATTTGTTTATTTGTTTCTCGTGTATTGAGTTTGAGAAGTTCTTTGTAGATCTTGAATACCAGTCCTTTATCTGATGTTTTTGCTTGAGCTACAACTGTTCTCAACTGTCTGTTCACTCACTATTCTACTTATTCATTCAACAAACATCAATTCCAGAAACTATGCTAAGTCCTAGGAATATGAAGATGGACCCTGTTTCTGGAGGTCTTTAGTCTGCTAGAGAAGGACAGAGACATACATGACCAAGCACTATAGTATTATGGGTGCTGAGTTAGAGCCTTAACGGAGGATATACTAGAACCAATAGCTTTGAAATCCACAACATTATCCTCAAACAAGATAAGAAATGTGACAGGGTCAGGACTACAGCACATCAAGCTCCATGTTCCATGTGTGACAAAAGTACCAACTTGTAACATCTTCACACCTGTTAAAACAACTCCAAAATTGTTTTTAAATTTAGAATCTTAAGGCTCTTCCAATTCGATCCCCTCATTTTATACAGGAGGGAGATAAAACTCAAGAGAGGTTAAATGGTATGCCTGAGTCACACAGCTACTGCTGACATTTCCCACACCTCTTGGTTCTCGGTGATTGGGTATCATACTATAAACAAATGAGTATATAGATCCCTGAGATCAGACATAGCCTATATCTCCTCCTTCCTTGCAACACCTCAGAGGCTAAAAAGCTGAGAGCTTGACAATTGTTGAGTGCTTGCTATGCACCTGGTACTGTGCTAAGCATTTTATGTACATTATCTCATTTAATCTACAAAATAACCTTGCCATTTTCACATCTGAGGAAACAGAGCTCTGGAGAGGTGAAGTGACATCATTGCCCAAGGCACATCACTAATAAGTAGAAGAAGAGGGACTGAAACCAACTCTCTCTGGCACCTTGCTCTTAGCCACTAGCTTGTAATACCTCAAGTCTACTGTTTCCCTTTCGGGGTATGGGGGCAACCAGGGACATGGCCTTGTAAGAGACCATGTTGCTTCCTGTGTTGTAATCCCATCTTTCCTCACTCTTGGATTATAAACTCCATGAGAGCAGGAACTATGTCCGTCATGTTACCCTCTGCATCCCAAGCACTTAACACCAGGGTTATAGCAACAACTTAACTCATCTCCTTTCAGTCTCTCCTCCTGATCTGTCCTGCCCATGCCTCCAGACTAATCTGCATGAAGCACTGCCTGTCTTCATAGTACTTCATCTCACAGAGTTCCAGAGACTTGTTTTGTCTATCAGAAAAAGTTCATTTGTTCAACAAATGTTAGGCCTATTCAGGGTACCAGGCCTCATACTGTCCCCCTTGTGATTTGGATATGGTGAGGTACAAGATACAGTGTCTGGCTTCACAGAACTCAGCCCTGATGAGAGTGACCATCATATAACTGGCAACTACCATACGCTGTGGTAAGTTCTACAATAGCGGTAGGCCCAGAGTGCTGTGAAAGCAGGCGGAGGGGCATTTAAACCTGTCTGGGGTGATTAGGAAAGGCTTCCAGCGTTGATGTCTAAGCCAGAAGAACTGAAGCCACATGGGAACTTCTCATAGTCCAAATAACTTTCTGACATCAAACAAGCTTGATCAAATGAACCTGATCTACTTACTGTTTCCCCCAAAGCTCTGGTTTCCTCCCTCTGGATGTATTTCCCTTACTTGGAAAGACACATCCCACCTTCCTTCTTTCATCTTCCTGGCTTTTGTCTTTTGAAATCCTATTGTTCTATTAGTCTATAGCCAGAGGGATCTTTACAAAATATAATCTGACCATGTGACCCAAAGCCATACAATGACTTACCACAGTCTTCTTTAGGCTCTTCTAGGAAGCCCCTTTTCCTCCACTGCCTTCTCCCATGACTTCCCTCCCCCAGATTTTCTCTTGGCGGGTTCCTACTGTCCCTCATAATTTGACCTAAATATCTTCTCTTCCATAAAGCTTTTTCTGAATCCTCCCCTCTCCAAATATGGCTTTATGTCCTTGATATGTTTTCTTGTTGCACCTTATGTCCCAAATCCCAGCTCAGCATTTTACTAGTTGTGTGAAAGAAGAAAACCTTATTCACCTTCTGGTTCTTTCATCTGGGAAAATGAAGTAATAACACTCAAAGGTGGCTGTTCCACACCAAAATCTGTATATGAAGATTTATAGCAGCATTATTGATAATAGCCAAGAGGTGTAAACAACCCAAATGTCTATCAGCTGATGAATGGATAAATAAAATGGTCTATCTATCTATACAACAGAATATCATTCAGTCATAAAGAAGAATGAAGTATTGATCCATGTTATAATGCAGATGAACTTTACGGATATTATGTGAAATTTAAAAAATCCGGTCACCATATGTCATATGATTCCATTTATATAAAATGTCCAGAATAGGCAAATATATAAACATAGAAGTAGATGACTAGTTGCCTAGGGCTGAAGCATTGAGGGATGGGGGTGTAGCTAAAGGGTATTAGATTTCTATTGGGAGTGATGAAGGTGCTCTAAAATTGGTTGTAATAATGGTTGTACAACCCTGTGAATACACTAAATACCATTGAATCGTGCACTTTATTTTTTTTATTTATTTATTTGAGAGAGAGAGAGAGAAAGCACAAGCAGGAGGAGGAGCAGAGGGAGAGAGACAAGCAGACTCCGTGCTGAGTGCAGAGCCTGGCACGGGGCTTAATCCCATGACCCTGAGATCACAACCTGAGCCAAAGCCAAGAGTCAGATGCTTAACCAACTGAGCCACCCAGGCACCCCAAATTGTGCACTTTAAATGACTGAATTGTATATAGTGTGTGAATTATATCTCCATAAAGCTATTACAAGAATGAATGTATGGATGGATGGATGGATGGATGGATGGATGAATTTCAGATATGGCTACTGGGGATAAAGTAGAATAATTAGATAATATATATAAAGTACCTATAATATATAAATAATATATATATAGATATATAGTGTATCGCTTGGCAAATAAATGTCTTTCAATAATACAGCTTCTTTCTCTCTGTGAAAGAAGCTTTTCTATATTGAACATTTATTGAGTTCCTCCCATGTGTTTTATGTTAATTAATTTTCACAATAACCCTGAAAGATTAATGATTAATTGTTATTCTCACATTTTAAATGTAGGAACAAAAGTCAGAGAGGTAATGGGACATATCAGAGTCTAACTAATAGAGCCAGAATTCAAGCCTTGCTCTCCTAACTCCAAGTCTACTAATATTTTTAGCACATTATAAAGTTCTCTGAATGCTAGTTTATTCCTCCTTATAGAAGCTTCTCATTTATTAGGATAACTAAGAATTTCTCACAGAAATGAGTTGGCTTGTATCAAAGGTTAAACAGGGGTCCAAGTTTAGGGGAATCAGTAAACCCCTGTAACAATATGTAAAATTTGGTCTGTGTTGATCGGTTTCTGTGAGAAAGAGTATTTGGTTTTTAAAGTCACAGATCTTAAAAAAATAGATACTTCCTTTCATGATTTAAAGTGACAGAAAATGTTCACCAGAGTATTAAGTAAAAACTTACCTAATAGAACAGAATGATTTTATCAGCTAATATGAGATAATTCATGTAGGAAAATAGATATAATAAGCAGGCTTACAATGAAAGTGCTAATATGGAAGTATAAGATTTATAATTACCAGATATTTTATAGGTATTTAGGGATCACATTTTTTATTGAGATGTAATTGACATATAACATTCTCTGTATAAGTTAAAAAGTATAACTTGTGATTCATATAACAATGATTTGATATATATATCCAATGCAAAATGACTATCACAATAAGATTAGTTAACATCTGTCACCTCACATAGTTACGATTTTTTTCCTGGAGATGAGAACTTTGAAGATCTACTGTCTTAGCAACTTTCAAATATACAGTTCAGTATCGTTAACTGCAGTCTTCATGTTGTACGTTACATCCCCAGAATTTATATTATAGCTGGAAGTCTGTACCTTTTGACCACCTTTGCCTAATTCCTCCATCCATCACACCCCACCTCTGCAACCACAAATGTGATCTCTGCTTCTATGAGTTTGTTTTTTTTTTTAGATTGTACGTATATGTGAGATCATGCTGCTATGAACATAGGATGGGGTGCAGATATCTTCAGACCATGATTTCATTTTCTCTGGATTTCGAGAAGTGGAATTGTTGGATCGTATGGTATTTCTGTTTTTAACTTTTTGAGGAAAAGTTTTTTGCAGAGCGGCTGCACCCGTGTACATGCCCATGGGTAGTGCCTGAGGGCTCCCTTTTCTCCACGTCCTTGCCAGCATTTGGTATCTCTTGTCTTTTTTATGATGGCCATTCTAACAAGTAGGAGGGGAGGGAATTAAATTTTTTATCAAAAATATATGTAAAGCTTACGTTTTAGGATCATATTGCCAGTGGCTTGTAATTACAATTTTAATTATTCATTCTTTCTTTTCTTTTAGGAGACAATTTTTGAGATTCCTGAATTTGAATTATTGAATAAAATCTTGTCCTTACCAAACTCCAGGTTAGTAAAGTCAAGACAATCATCTGCAAGCCTGAGAGTCATGGCTGCCTAAGTTATCCTGAGTTGGTGGCTTGACAAAGCATAGCATTTGGGAGTAACTTTTCTATATTTAATATTTGAATCTTTTTCCAATTCCTTCTCTCTTTCCACCTCTTCACCCCCACACCTGACAGAATCTTGACTTAAGGTAGAAAGTAATCCATAAACATAAGGTACATGTTATTTGGTTTCCTTTGTGTTTGACAGTTGTAAAAAACTGAAATCCCATTGATACCTTATCCCTGTAACCCCAACATGCTACCAAGAGATGCTGTTTTCACAAAGTCCTCACATATGGCCCTTCTTAGTTTTTCAGGCACAAGTTTAGTAGAGCTGGTTGGAAGTCTTCAAGAGATTAAAGAACATACATCAGAAGCAGCAGTGGCAAACCCCAAGTCCCCCAAGTCTCTTTCGTGTTCACAGAATTCTGAAGCTGGATACATAAACGTGGCTTCTCTGAAAGAGACACACATTGCATCCAAGAACAAGACCAGAATTGTAAAATCACTGGTGGCTAAAAGCTGTTAACTTAAAGCTTGGGCGTGAGGGTGGAACATGACGTGGAGAAGAGTTACCATGGATCCCCACTGGACGTCAACCAGGAGTCCTCAGAATTTCTGATAAATTCATTAAACTGGTTGTAAAAATGGATTTCTCTCTCTCTCTCTTTTTTAAAGATTTTATTTATTTATTTATTTATTTGACAGAGAGACAGCCAGCGAGAGAGGGAACACAAGCAGGGGGAGTGGGAGAGGAAGAAGCAGACTCCCAGTGGAGCAGGGAGCCCGGTGTGGGGCTCAATCCCAGGACTCTGGGATCACACCCTGAGCCGAAGGCAGACGCTTAACGACTGAGCCACCCAGGCACCCCATAAAAATGAATTTCTCACGTTAGTTTGATATCCTCAAATATCCTTGTATTGATCAGTAATAGTGTCTTAAGTTCAATGGTTTAATTAGGGGTCTGTTCAGCAGAGCACATATATAGCTAATTCAGCACTTTCCCCCTATTTTCATGGGTATTATTTTTTTTAAGTAAAAACAATGTAATTATATTAAAGCAAATACTTTAAAAAGAAAAAGAAATCTCCCATAATCCTGCATTCTCAAGACAACTATTTTCATTTATTCCTTTTTGGTTCTTATTCAAATGTATATATTTTTAAGTTGTTGCTATATTGTATCTTCATTTTCACAGTCTGATATTTAGTTTAATATACCGTAAAGCGTTTTTTGCTATTTCAATAGTCTTCAGAATTATTCTGTCAGTAGCCGCAGGATATCCTATCATGTCGATGTTCTATAAATTCTCTCGTTGTTTACATTTAAGTTGTTTCTACCTTTTCACTATTTGAGATTATGCTGTGCTAAAAGTCTTGTGAATGTAGCTCTTTGTTTTCTCTTGAGTTACTCCAGAAAAGATTGGCATAATTGGGTCAGAAGATACAAATGTTATATAGTTTTGGTATATCACCTATTGCGTTGCTTTAAAAAAAAAAGTTGTGTCAACATAATGTTTCTATAGTCAACCTCTTTATTTTTTTCTTTTCTTTTTCTTTCTTTTAATTAAGTAGTGGAGCCCAATATGGGGCTTGAACTCACGACCCTGAGATCAAGACCTGAGCTGAGATCGAATGGGATGCTTAACCAACTGAGCCCCCCAGGCGCTCAACCTCTTTAAGCCTCAATTTCTTGATCCATAAAATGGGAACAGTAGTTGTTCCTGTCCCATAGACTTGTGAGGACCAAATGAAATGAAATGTGTATTTAGAACTTAGTAGCTGCGTAACAAATGCTAGGTATCATCATTTATTTTCACGAGCACTTTGTACTAGTTTTTCCACAACCTCATCAACATTGGATATTATCAATTTAAAAAAATTTTTAAAAAATAGTTGCTATAAACTATATTGGAGAGTGATTCCTGCTGTTCTTTCTTCCCATCCTTCTTCTCCTCCTCTTTCTTCTTCCTCTTCAATTGAAGATAGAGAAGGAGACCAAGGGGAAAGGAAAAGTAACCAAAAATAAAAGACACCTTAAATTGAGACATTGAATTTTTATATGTAACCCTTGCTTCCTCAGATGACTGACCTAGAAAGGATGATCAAAGGATGTAGGACATAATGGCTATGATATCAGATACATGCTCTGACTCCAAACCTTGCCCAAGGTCACCTTTCACTCAATTCATTGAATCATACTATGGGCTATTCAGTAGTAGGCATTAGAGCTACACCTGTGAAGACAGTTTCTGCTTTCCTGGAGTTAATATGCTATTAGGTTGGAAGGTAGGTATGTGTGTGTGACAAGGACACAGAGGTGGGGAGACAGACTATATAATTTTGGAAGGTGAGTGGCGTGAGGAAAATACACCAGTGGTGCATCTGAAGAGTGACCACAGGCAGCTTCAGTTTGAGTGGCCGCTGAGCTGAGGCCTGAGCTACAAGCAGCACTCCCTACCTTCATCAAGATCTAGAAGATTATTAAAGACAGTTAACAGCTAGTACTAAGACTCTAAAGAAAGTATCAATCTCCATGATTGATATGGGGACAGGAAAAGCCAGAGTATCATGACTGAGGGTGATACAAGGCCAGGTAATGTAAGGCAGGCCTTTGTACGTAAGGGATTGATTTTATTACAAATATGGGAAGCCAGGGATGATTTATACGCAGATTTATTTAAAAAGCTGTAGCTGCTCTGCAGGAATGAGTTGTAGGTGACAAGAGTGGAAGCTTGTGGCAGAACTAGAACTAAAATTCTGGTGCCCTGACTTAACTGAAGAGCTACATATGCCAGGCTGTTCCAAGCGCTAAGGATTAAAAAACTCTTCCTTCGTGGGGCTCAGAGACTCATGCCCAGGATAAGAAACCGCATACATGGTGGCTCAGAGGTCCTGGCCCCGCCTACTGCCGCAATATCCAGTTTGGGCGCAGGAGGTCGAGAGCGCTCCGCCGCCGGGGCGGGGCGGGACTTCCGGGGGCGGGGTCTGGCCTCGGTTGGCTCTTCTTGCGCCTGCGCAGTCCAGTAAATTCGCAAAGCGGGGATTAGGTTCGCCGGAACCCATGCCCCGTCTTCTGCTTCCGGGTCGGAGCCATGGCGGTGGCAAATTCAAGTCCTGTCAATCCCGTGGTGTTCTTTGATGTCAGCATTGGCGGCCAGGTGAGGCCCAGGCCGCCACTGCGCCGAAGGGACACTGCACGGGGTCAGCCGGGAAGATCTCACCCACCCAGGGATAGCGGATTCAAGAATCCAGGAAGCGAAACTGGACCAGACCCTACCGACTTGCGGGGCAGGGGCACGGGAGGGGGAGGAGAAGTCTTGCCCATCCTAGCGCCCCGCAGGGGGAGGGACTGGGCGGCACGGAAGGAGAGACTATGGAGGCGGAGGTGGAAGAGACCGAGTGGCATGCGGGAGAGAGGGGTCGGCCCCTTCAGTTCCCTGCTCGCTGAGGCCTTCATGGTCTTGGACCGGGCATTCTGACCATCTCCCGCCGTTTGCAGGAAGTTGGCCGCATGAAGATCGAGCTCTTTGCGGACGTTGTGCCTAAGACGGCCGAGAATTTTAGGTAAGGAGATGTTCCAGACCGAACCGAACCGGAAGGTGGATCCGGAACGCGTTATCCTCTGCCTGCCTCCGTCCGTCCGCTCTCTGCCCTTGAGATCGGAGTCACCGTTTTTACTCTTCCCATATCAATTTTGTTGTTAATTTGTATGCTTAGGTGTGTGGACATCGGCTGGTGGGCTTGCTGGCGGTGGGCTGGTGGGCTTGCTGGCGCGAATGTCTGTGCTCCCCATCCCCACCCCATTAGGGGCGCCCTCAGCTGTGATGTCATGGTAACTGAATCACTCTTTTCCCTTTAAGGCAGTTCTGCACTGGAGAATTCAGGTCAGTCTCAGACGTGGTTGATTTCTCTGCTTGCTCTTGAAGGGTGTCCTGGGGCTGCGGTGGGGTTTTGGGGAACCACCGGCCCGCCTTGAATGATTGCTGGTGACAGTAACAGAAGGTAATAGTCCAAGGGTCTGTCTTCAGTTCATTTGCCTTCTTTATCTCTCTTCTCCCAACCATCTTTAGGGGAGTCCCTTGGCGCTAGTGGGTGGTAAACTGGATAGGCCTATGATTACCTGTCGTCATTCCAAATTTCTTTCTTTTTGGTTATAGAAAAGATGGGGTTCCGATAGGATACAAAGGGAGCACCTTCCACAGGTAAGGCCTTGGCAAGCCATCCTACAGGCTTTTAGAGTTACTTCCTTGGGGGTAGTTCCCCCTTCATCTCTTTAGAGGGAAATAAAACCATAGGATAATTCCTAGGTCTTGAGAAAGAATGTTTTTGTGAACTCCACAATTGATTTGAAGGCTTATTAAAAGCCAAAGTAATAAACATTTTATTTTTAAATCAATGTTTTTCTAAATGACGAACCTTGTCTCAGGATCCTTTATTCTCTGTTTCAGGGTCATAAAAGATTTCATGATTCAGGGTGGGGATTTTGTTAATGTAAGTACTATTTCTTTGCTATCAAAGCCCTATAGGAATATTATTTTTTGTTATTGCTGTTACTGCTATTTCTACTACAAGGCCCAGTCCTAAGGTTTGAAATAGCCAAGTTTGATGGGGGGCTGGGGGTGATAGGAATGCCCTTTAGAGTTGCTGGCTACTACTCTTTATACCACTAGATGACAGACGTCAGCACTCTGAGTCACTGACTCCCGTATCTCAGCCTTTTAGGGCCAGGAACCGGACTTTCCCAGCACACCTCTAGATGATCCATGAGAGATACAAACTAGTCAGTCACATGAAATTTGGGTAGAAATCAGATGCAGTTTTGTTTTTTTTTCTAAATGGCAGTAAGTCCTTTTTCAGTGAGCTCAGTGCTTATGCTGTAATTCCCTTCCACCTCTGGTATCACAGTGCCTGGAAAGCTGAATTTTTCATCACAAATCGATCAGTGGGCAAAGGATCAGAGCAACAGAGGTAGATCATTCTGGAGGGATGTTTCCTCTATTTACTAGCAGAGCACAGTAGACTAGTTCTTCACTTTGAAGCATAACTTTCTTGTTATGTTCTAGACTGTATGCGTCTCTCATACCAAGCCTCTTCCCCTTCCTCTGACCTCGGAGGGTGTTGAATAAATCATAACTCTTCTTAACCCTCCTTTCGTCCTTAGCTAACCACTTGCATGCATGTGCATGGTGGTCTTATTAATATCATTTGGTTAGTCATACTGCTATTTTCTTGAATCTGGAAGAATGTCTTATGTGTATGTTTATTTAGTTTAACTCTTAGGAGTTTTTAAAGACGTATTTCCTGTCTAGGTAAGGTTACAAAGTGGCAGATTTTAGGTTGAACCAGGCTTTTCATTTGTTTCATATGTGTGATGTTGTAAAACTGGGACATTTCACTAGAAGATTCCAGAGTTTTGTTTTCTCTCTAAAGAATGGAAAATAGGGGTGCACTAGGGCTGTGTTTCTCATGTAGCACTAGGGGTTTGGAATCAAATAACTTCTCCCTTTAAACAGGGTCTGTCCTTGCCGTTTCACCTCAGTCACTATCATCTGCTTCCCTTATTTATGTCACTTGTCCCTGTAGGCATTTAAGTTTGCAACCCCTGGCTACAACTGATGACAGTAGGGCTTGGGCGACTGTATACTTTGTGTTAGCTGGTGAGAAGGGCTAAGAATCTATTCTCTGCCTTCTTTTCTTTTTTTCCACACGCTCCTATATAGCCATATTAACAGGGACAGGACCAGCTTTTTACTGGTCATTGCCAGGCACATCCAGTCTCTTGCTGATAGCTCCAGGGTCAAACAGCATAGTTGGTCAGCCAGAAGGCTGAGTGTCAGCAAGAAACAATTGTTCGGAGTCACTCTTAGGAAAGAAAAAAACAGAATGAGCAAGAAGCAGAAGTAGGATTTGAGACCTTCTAAAGTGGGACCCAGAATATATGTTTGTTTTAATAATTTTTTTTGGTTGCAAAAGTGCAAAAAAGAAAATAAGTCATCTCTCAAGGAATCTTGCTTCTCAAGAATATATTCTTGGCATTTTAGCTTACAGCTGTCAGTCTTATCATTGCATATGTATGTGTGTCAAATAGAATTTTTTTTTAAGATTTTATTTATTTATTTGATGTGGGGCTCAATCCCAGAACCCTGGGATCATGACCTGAGCTGAAGGCAGATGCTTAACCAACTGAGCCACCCAGGCGCCCCCCCAAATATAATTTTTTTTTAAAGATTTTTATTTATTTGACAGAGAGAGAGACAGCCAGTGCGAGAGGGAACACAAGCAGGGGGAGTGGGAGAGGGAGAAGCAGGCTCCCAGCGGAGGAGCCTGATGTGGGGCTCGATCCCAGAAACCTGGGATCACGCCCTGAGCCGAAGGCAGACGCTTAACGACTGAACCACCCAGGCGCCCCCCCCAAATACAATTTTTAATAGACTTAAGATCATGTATATGTTTTTATTTTTTTATACTTAATAATTGTCTACATTTTCCCTTGTCATGAAGTCATTCTTTGTAATAGCTGCTTAATATTCCATTGTGAGTAGGTAACAAATTTATTTGATCAGTTCACTATTGTTAAAAATTTAAATTGCTTTTATTTATTTTATAAAGATTTTATTTATTTATTTGAGAAAGAGAGACAGAGGGAGAAAGAGAGAGCACGAGTTGAGGGGGGCAGAGGGAGAGGGATAAGCAGGCTCCCCGCTGAGCAGAGAGGCTGATGCAGGGCTCGATCCCGGGACCCTGAGATCATGACCTCAGCTGAAGGCAGATGTTTAACCGACTGAGCCACCCAGGTGCCCCTCTTTTTAAAAAATATTTATTTATTCATTTGATTTCTTTTTAAGATTTTATTTATTTATTTGAGAGAGAGCATAAGCAGGGGGAGTGGCAGAGAGAGAGGGAGAAGCAGGCTCCCTGCTGAGCTGAGGGCAGGCGCTTAACCAACTGAGCCACCCAGGCATCTCTATTCATTTAATTTTTAAGTCGCTTTCTGTTGTTTGCTCTGAAAATTAATTTTGTCATTTTCCATACTCTGGCTCCTGGAGAGCAATAAATAATGTTATTATAGAGAAGGATGTGAGAAGTGATCTGCCCCCCAGGTTTATTGGGAAATTGGAAGTGAACTTGTTTTTCTCTTCCTTCTGTATGGACGTAGGTGTTTGTGTGGAGTTAAAGATATAATAGCTCTCATTTATATAGTGCTGTATCAGTTGCAAGGTCTTTTCGGATTGGATCATCATGGCAGCAGTGTAAAGAGCAGGTTTCCTCTTCACTCGATAGCTGAGAGAAGCGAGGCTCAGTAGTACGAAGTGACTTTCCCAGCTCATAAAGGATTGATCCGGAACTCACATCCAGATCTTTCTACTACACAGAGCTTGGTTTTAATTAATTTTTAATCAAATAAAGGTTTGATTTTGACAGTTTTTTTCCTTGTCTGGCTTACGTAAATCCCCTTTGGTAATCTTTGCCCCAATAAAGGCCCCTTGATTCTGCCCTATGTCAGTGCTTTCCGTTTCTGCCATGCACCCCATATTCGTTTTCTTTACCAACTGGCCGAAAGAGGTTGGTCTTTTGGCACCCTCTCAGGAATTCTGTTTAAGGTACTACAAGTATGGCTGTGCCAAGTTGCTTTATTGCCCTGACTTAAGTTGGCTCACCTGAAAAATGAGGAAGATAGTAGTGCTTATTCCATGTAGTTACTGGAAGAACAAAGAGATAATGCTAATAAAGCTAGTTTCAGTAGAAATTGGGGGTTTATGATAGGGTGTTTCAGGACACCCAAAGGAAGAAACAGAGCTAGGAACTGGAAAGCCACATAGAACCAAGGCAGTCCTTTTTTTCTGTTTCTCCAATGCTCTCTGTACATGTGTAGCCTTCTCTTTCTGTTCTCCAGTCCACTTTGCAGAGGATGGTCACTGCCAGCTTCCAGGCTCACATGATAAATTCAGCCTCAAAGAGGGCATCCCCAGTCCTCCTTCACAATTCCCAGAGAAGGAACTTTAGTGGGCCCTGCGTTAGTTGGGCATCCTCCCCTGGACCAGTCAGCTTTGGTCAGGAGGCTGGTATCTGTACAGACGAGGCTTCCAAGAGCCCATCCACCTGCTTAGCTTGGGGGCATAGGGATAGTGGTCAGTTAAGTGGGTAATTTTCTATGACTACAGGCATGAGAGTCTTTGGGAATGGCAAGGATTATGTATGTGATCATTGTACTGTTGTTCCCTACTCTGCCTGTGTCTTAACTGAGCTTTCTAGAGGCCCAGCTGTGACCTGTTTTACCCAATCTGT
Organism: Ursus arctos; assembly: GCF_023065955.2. Classification (NCBI taxonomy): domain Eukaryota; kingdom Metazoa; phylum Chordata; class Mammalia; order Carnivora; family Ursidae; genus Ursus; species Ursus arctos. Next base: position 72,084,064 of record NW_026622786.1, on the reverse strand, counting down.
GCGATGCCCTGGCCAGTGTGTGGGCTGCAGGTGCCTTGAATGGGGCTGGCTTTGATTGTAAGATAGGGTCCAAGAGGTGTGACTCGCAAAGTGACCTTCAAGAGGAAGAGTGCACCTTAAAAAAGTTGGCTGTGGTGCAGCAGCATTCCTCCTCTGGGTTCGGGGAGGGGCGGGAGGCAATGCTCAAAACTTGCTAACACTTCCTTTTTTTCTGCTCAGGGAGATGGTACTGGAGTTGCCAGTATTTACCGGGGGCCATTTGCAGATGAAAATTTTAAACTTAGACACTCAGCTCCAGGCCTGCTTTCCATGGTAAGTAAGGTCCAGTCAAGGTTTTGGGTTAGATTTGTATCCGGCAGGTTTCTGGGCCCTTCTTGAGGCCCAGTGCTGTGTCTTAGGATGGAAGCAAATTCTTTACTTCTCTTGCTTGTCCCAGGACTCACCTCTGCCACACTCACCTCCTTCCTCAGGTGGCTTTGATTTTGTTGGGCTGGGTCCCCTAGCAGCCTGGGGAGCCACAATTGAACTCTCTGATGTGTGTTTTCTTACCTTTGTTTGAGCCGGGGTTCATGGCTCGGCATCCAGCCCTGCTGCTCAGAGCCTGGCCAGTTGTGCTTTCAGGACACAGAGTCCATGTGTCCAGCACCTTTCCACTCATGCTGCCTCCTGGCTGGTCCCCCTCTGACCACTCCTCCCCTGAACTGGCACCCCTTCCTACTGAGACCCACTCCCATACCTCACTCTCTTTCTCAGCCCCCCTCCCCGCTCCACTTAACCCCCTCATCTACCCCACTCCTCACTCTCCTGCATGCTCACTCCCCCTTCTTCCCCTTATTCATCCTGCCCTCCTTTTTCCTTACTCATCCCACCTTGCATCCCTCTCACTCTTCAATCCCCTTCCTGCCTCCCCTCATTATCCATTTCCCTAGCAATGCCTCCATTCTCCCTTCTCCAGACCCCATATTAACAGGCACATGCTCTGTCCTGCTTGCCTACCCTTCCACGGATCTTCACAGGCATTTATCAAGTGAAGGTTTACTAACTCCCACTCTGTTTCAGGCCTCAGGGTAGGTACAAGGGTATAGACCTGATCCCTGCCCTTGCCACACTTAACATCTAATGAGGGAATCACACATGCAAACTGACAACCCCAGCGTAACGTAATTCACACCACCACCTGTTAAGATGCGGGCCCCTCAGGGTATGTAAAAGTACCAGGAGGGCCCATGGAATGAGAGTCATTACTCTGAGGGGTCAGGCACGGCTTCACAGAGGAGAGTGGCATGGTCAAGGGACAGAAGGTGAGGAAAGATGAGAACATAGGATATGAATGGGGGAGGGAAGGGCCAGTAGAGACACTGGAGAGGAAGGTGGGTCTAGCTCAAGGGCTTTAAATGCCAAAATTAGGATGAAGTGTGTGGGCTTTCTTCATAGGTTACGGAGAGCCGTGTGCTTTTTTGAGCAGGGTTCACCAGCTTCGTGGTTTAGAGGGAAGCCCCTGGCTGCAGTGTGAGTGGCAGATGGGACTAGAAATTGGGGGCAGAGAAGCCAGTCAGGAGGCTGCCATGAGAATTGGGCGAGACCTGCCCAGCAAACAGTGTGCAAGCCCCCTTTTCGGAAAGCCAGGCTGGGCAAGCGCAGGTAAATGCTGCAGGAGTAGCTTAGGTGGGCTTCAGTCATCTCCAGGAGGGCTAGAACCTTCTAGCGGCATGCCATCTATGCAGGAGTCAGAAAAATGAAAGGAAATGTTGGTCTGTGCTCTCTCAAGCTGACCCTGGCGAAGTTGTACAATCACAGATCACGTGGCACAATTGTTTTTGTTTCCATCCTCCCCTAAATCCTAAATTCCTCAAGGGCAGGGACTGGACCTCAGTGGTCTCCAAGCCCTATTTCCTGATACAGAAAGGCGCGATGCAGATACCAACGAAGGAACAAAAGATCATCAGAACGATGGCTAACATTTATTGGCCAGTTGCTCAGCAGGCACTGTATTTGCATTAGTTCACTTTAATCCTCTCAACATCCGTTTGAGGTAGGTACAAATGAGAACACTGAGGCCCAGAGAGGTCATGTGACTAAACTGCGGTCGCATGGTCCGTGGTGGAGGGACTCCAGCGAGGTTGTCATCTGGCTCCAGGGCTTACTCTTGAGAGCAGTAGGCTGTAGGGCCTGAGACAGTGAGTAAATGCGTGGCTGAGGGCAGAGAGTGTCCTGGGAGCCGGTAAATGTGTATGACCCCTCTCCCGCCGGCTTGCTCATAAAGGCCCATACACTGGCAGCACGGTAGATCGAATGACTGCTCAATTGGGGAAAAGAAGGAAGCAAAGAATTGGGAGCCATGGGAAGTCTGTCCCTCATCCCGCAGCGTGTGCCTTCTCTGACTGGCTCAGACATTCCCTTGCTTTGGTGTAGGAGTTGTTCGTAAATCCACGCACAAAACCCGAAAGTAGCCCCATCTTACATGGGGCACTTCTGAGTATAAAATAAAATCCCTAGTGAGGTAGTGAGCACGTTCCCCTGGCCAGTGTCATGAATGTATTTCATACACGCTTTTATTCCTGCAGCTGAACACAGAATCAACCAGTTTAAATCTATGAAGCGTCCTATTACTGCTGGTGACCTACCTCATAATTTCCAGTCCTGCCTCGGTCATGTTAATCTTACAAGACCTGTGATTTTAATAGTACTCTCGGTTTCCCATCGTCTACTCCTTTTGTCCAAAACAAGGGAAGTATGCAATAAAATGTTCACAGAGACAGACACGGTCACAAGGCAGTTCTACTGAAAGGTAACGTGGACTTGGTGACGCACAAAAGCCTGAGTTTAGCATATTAAAGGCAGCTCCGGGTATCAACGTAGAAAGTACAAAAATACACTTCATAAGAAAGTCAAATATTGCTTTTCAAAGTGTCCCCGTGCACCGTAATCATCTCCTGTTCTTTTATACGGCATTGTGAAATGTAATGATGTAGAAACAGTTTCAAGGGAGGACATGGGATACGGCTAGAGACTTTCAGTTTCTCAATTAAGAAAATACTTCTTCGTGTAAAATTCAATAAGAAAGGATTTGGCGTGTAGCTGTACAAAGCAAACATTCCTGATTAAATGTGGTCTTTTTCCAGCATGGCCCTAACAGAGCAACTTCTCGCACCTTAAAGTCTTTTATTACCATTGTTATGGTGCGGCACAAAGCGATTGAGATAAAAGAGTTTATGGCACAGGCAACAGGCTTTTTCTCCGTGGTATCTAACTTGTAACTGTAATCCAGGGATAACCAGTGTTGGATTAAATACAGCAAATCAGTCCCTGTGAACAGTTGTTCGCGTTTTAAAAATTCACGCTGCAGGAGAACTGTACTTTATTCAGGGATCTAGCTCCTTGAGGGCAGTGATTACGTATCCTGTTTATCTCCATACCCTTGGATCCCAGCTCAGGACCTGGCTTATGGTAGGTATTCAGTAAGGTTTGCTGAAAGAAAGGAATCAGGGCTACAGGCTCTTTTGGGAATCTTTTTTTTTTTTTTTTTAAGATTTTATTTATTTATTTATTTGTCAGAGAGAGAGAGAGAGAGCACAAGCTGGGGGAGCGGCAGGCAGAGGGAGAAGCAGCTCTCCGCTGAGCAGGGAGCCCGATGCAGGGCTCGACGCCAGGACCCTGGGATCATGACCTGAGCTCAAGGCAGATGCTTAACCGACTGAGCCACCCAGGCGTCCCCTCTTTTGGGAATCTTGCCCTTCGGGTAGCATGGCCGGGAAGACTCACTGAAGGTACACTTGGTTTTTGTCAGGCAAACAGTGGTCCCAGTACAAATGGCTGCCAGTTCTTCATCACCTGCTCTAAATGTGATTGGCTGGATGGGAAGCACGTAGTGTTTGGTGAGTCCTATTCCTGTCCCAGAGTCTGGGCCCCATTCACACAGAGTGGGACTTCCAAAGGAGCCAGTCCTCAGACTGTAATCCCCAGAGTGCTCGACTGATGTGACTGCTCTGGGAAGGTGGAAGTGGTGGGAGGTGGGGAGGAGTGTGGTTAGAGCACTAGAGGAAAGGACAGAGGGGCTATCTCATGGAGGTGTAAACGCTGAGGTGATCGTATGTCTGGGAGGGAAACCCGGATGGTATCACTTAAGAAATGCCACACAGAGAGAGCGCGGTACAGTAGGGCTTTGCAATCACCCAGACCTAGTACTCCACTCCTTCCTACCTGTGATTTTGGGCAAATTATTTCACTTTCATCAAATCTCAATTTTCTGATGGGAGTATGAGGATCAAATGAGATGCTGGCTAAGAGTGGACATGGGAAGCTGGAAAGTGCTATGCAAATGAGAATGATAAAGTCTAGCTCATACTCTTCTTACAGGAAAAATCATTGATGGACTTCTAGTGATGCGAAAGATCGAGGTGAGCCCTGTTTCGATTTCCTCTATCTTGGCCATTCTGGTCTAGTAGCATGAGTGTATCAGGCCCAGTCTGTACCGCCTCCAGTTACATGGGCTCCCTCAGGAAGAGGGAGGAGTAATAAGGAGAAGTACTGGCCCCCCTCCCCTCCCTGTTTTCTTGGCTTGTGAGTTTGCCTCTCTGATGCTCACCACAGTTTGGCCTCTGGCGGCCCCTTCACCTACTTGACAAAACCCAGCTCAGCGGTGAGTGCAGGACCCTCCGTGACCTGGCCCCACCACCTCTCCACAGCCCCTTCTGCCGCTTCTCCTCTGCGGTCCACTCGCGCCACACTACTAGCTCTTCTCCAAACATGCCGTACACATTCCTGCCTCCTGCTCCTTCCTGCCTCTCAGCGTCTGCTTGTGCTGTCTCCTCTACTAGAATGCTCTTCTCCTTTCTTTTGCTCCTGGTGGGATCCCATTCATCCTCCTAGGCCTACCTCAAATATCTCCTGTTGTGTGAATCCTTCTTGACCTGTTTAAGCGTGGTTGCTTCCTCTGCCCTGTTGTGTAAACTCTATCTTATAACTTACTGCATTGTTACATATCATAGGTTCAATTTTTCTAAATGTGGGACATTTTCTGTTTGATCTGGATTATCTTTACCCTTCTGCTAGGACATGGACTGTTATCATTTCAGTCCCTGAGTCCTCAGTCCGTAGCACAGGGCCTGGCAGGTATCAGTACATGTTTGGTGAGCGTGTGTGGCTGAGCAGATGAATCTCCACTGTGCTTTCTCTCCTAGAATGTTCCCACAGGCCCCAACAATAAGCCCAAGCTGCCTGTAGTGATCTCACAGTGTGGGGAGATGTAGTCCAGAGCAAGACTGATCAGGTACGTGTGTCTTTCTCCTCCTGGTTAGGAGTCCCCGGTGAAGACAGCATGGTCTAGTGGAAGGAACTTTAGACTTGAAAACATGGGATTGAGCCCCTTTTCCTGTCTATGTGACCTTCGGGAAATCACTTCCCTTTTCTGAGCCTGTTTCCTCATCTGTCAAATGGAGACAGTAGGTATCTCAGGCTCATTGTAAGGATCAGAAGAGAAAGGGTTATTAGGGCACTGTACTTTTCTACCACTTTGTGGTCTACAAAGTATCAACCTGAAAACCAGTAGGTGGTCTCTGACAGCACTGTCAGTCTGTAGTTCCTTCCATTCATTGCACCTGCTGGAAGGCCCTGGCTCCACCCCTGGGTGACTCCCTGCCGGGAGCAGCCTGAGCAGCCAGGAGACACAGCTGTCATGCCTTTCTTGTCAGAACTGATGCTCGGGGCACCTGGGGGGCTCAGTTAAGTGTCTGCCTTTGGTTCAGGTCATGATCCCAGGGTCCTAGGATCGAGTCCTGCATCAGGCTCCCTGCTCAGTGGGGAATCTGCTTCTCCCTCTCACTCTCCCTTTGTGCTCTCTCTCAAATAAATAAATAAACTCTTAAAAAAAAAAAAAAAAAAAAGAACTGATGCTCATTTCCAGGCCCTGACTTTGTATCTGCCAACCTCATAAGTGAACGCAACACATCTCTCAGCCCGCACAGGCTCACTTCCTTCCCACATTTGCCACTGCCTGCTCTGTGCTGGGTGACAGAGGATTAAAACTACCTCTGTCTTTCAGGAGCTTATGGGGAATAAGACACATTCTCAGAGGTGATCACTAGCAATATGAGTGACCTTGCTAAGTGTTATCAGAGTTCAAGCGAGAAATTGATCACTTCAGCTAAGTGTGGGGTGGTGGTGTTTTGCCTTTCTTTTCTTTCTTTTTTTTTTTTTTTTTTTTGATTTTCAAACCTGCAGAAAAGTTGGAAGAATAGTACACTGAACCGCCATCTCCCTTTCATCCGGATTTACCAGTGGTTAATATTCTTGTGTTATCATTTTACTTTGACGTTGGTTTTTTCTTTCCCTTCTTCCCTCTCCTCCCATTCCCTTTCCTCTCTCCTGCTCTCCTTCTTTCCTTCCTTTCTACCATCGTTCCTTCCATCGTTTTCCTTCATTTCTTCCCCATTTGAAAGTTGAAGACTTCTTGACACTTTACCCCTAAATACTTCAGCAAACAACTCTTAAAACTAGCATCCTACATAACCACAGTAATATTCTTTAATATACATGTTCCAACTTCCCCAGCTGTCCACATAGTAACTTTAATAGCTCTAAAAAAAAAAAAATTCAATGAAGGTTCACGTATTTTATTTGGTCGTTTATTTTTAATTATAAAAGAAACATAATACAATGGCGAGAGAACAGTTCAAGTCTTTGTCGGTGCCCCTCTTTCCCATCCAGTCCCACTTCTGTCCCAGGAGGTAACTGCTTTATCAGTTTCATGTGTGTCCATCAGGGCCTTTTCTATGCCTATCTTATTTCGGGAGGTTTTGTTTTTCCTAAGTGTCATCATACTATTTTGTTCATTTGTTTTTCATTTGGCAGATGTCGTGAAGACTTTTCCTCTTCCATCACATGAAACTACTTCATGTAAGGGTGCCTGGGTGGCTCAGATGGTTGGGCATCTGCCTTCGGCTCAGGTCATGATCCCAAGGGCCAGGGATTGAGTCCCTTCTTGGGCTCTCTGCTCATCGGGGAGCCGCTTCTCTCTCTCCTCTGCCATTCCCTCTGCTTGTGTTCTTTGGCTCTATCTCACTGTCAAATAAATAAAATCTTTATAAATAAATAAATAAAACTACTTCATGTAAAAACAAAACTAACAATATGCTATGTTTGTAGCATATAGCTTATTTTACCCTTCTCTTATGATTTAAGTAGTTATAAATTCTGGGTCTTAGTTCTCTATTTTAAATGTTGTGACTGTTTGGTCTGGAACATATTTTAAGCAAAAACTGGCATTGTGTTGCTTATTTTAACTTTGGTGATATCCTTTGTTAAACAGAAGTTCTAAATTTTGATGAGGTCAAAATTATCAGTCTTTTCTCTTACCTTTTGTGGTTTTGTCTTGTTTTAGGAAGGTTCTTAGTATCTCAGATCATAATGTCTTTTGTATTTTTTTTCTAACATTTCTGTGGTTTTATTTATCTACTTTAAAAATTACCTAGAATTTATTTTTCTTTTCTCTCCTTTTTTTCTGAATGGAGATCTAGTCAAATGCCAGACCATTTTAATAACTGTACATACCTCTATCTGGGACTGACTTTGTGTTCATAGCATCTGGCACTTACAGGCATTCATTAAAAATTTATTACATGAGTTAATAGAGAGGGAGAATGCCAGGCATTTTAGGCAGGGAACTGGTGTGAGCAGATGCTGAGGCAGGCATGCACTGACGTATGCTAGAAGCAGCACGTGGTCCTCTCTCTCGTCCAGCCAAATGGTCCCTTTGGAGACACAGTTGACACCCTGTGCTTTCTTTTCTGCCAGTACTGGAGGTCCCTAGGGCTCAGCTTGCTCTCCCCCTTCTGTAGTGGCTGGCATTTCCCTCCTTCTCCCACTTCTTTCTTGGCTGAACCTAAGTCGAGCTACTGGGTCCTCTTCCTTCCAAGAATTGACCACTGACCACTACCGGAAGACAGAGATAAAAAGAATGGTGTTTAGAATTGTTTGATTGGGGCTTCTTTTCCATAGTTTTCTGAGTCCCTTATAGAAAGTTTGTGGAAATCCTTGTTGAGGGCTTGATTGCCGAGGGTGGAGATCACAGCCCTCCCCTCCCCATCTCTTCTTAGCAAAGGGCAAAGTAAACCTTTGCCCCCGTGGAAGCCTCTCTTCTCAGCCTGCAACCCAAGCAGAACAAATTCCACGGGGCCATTTGACGTTCCAGAGGCTTCTTAGACCAGAACCGTCCAATAGAAATTACTGTCTGTGATGGTGGAAATGTTCTGTATCTATGCTGTCCATCATGCAGCTCCAGCCACATGTGACAGTTGAGCACTTGAACTATGTGGCCGATGTGACTGAAGGACTGAATTTTTAATTTAATTTTAATTAAATATATGTGTGGTACCTCCAGTTCAGTCTCCTACCCGTGACTTGCTCAGAACCGAATCTTTCATAGCTGATACTTAGAGGCAATATCATAATGGCAGTTATCATTTATTGCACGTACTTCTTGTGCTCTAATACTGAGCTAAGAACTTGAATTGTCTCATTTAACTTTACCAAAAATCCTTATCATAAGTTTTAAGGTGTTCGGGGATCTAGGTGGCAGTCTGACCTAAAGGGGCCCCACTTTGGGTTTCTCAGTAATGTGATTTGGGAGAAAGTAAGGAAAAGTGGAGATTAATTCCCCAGGGAGCAGGGTATCATCCCATCATTTTTCTTCCCAGCTGTAAAGCTAAAAGCATCTCTAATTCTATGGGAGTATTTCAGATCCCTCAGATTGTTTGGGGCAGGATAATTGTTGACAGCTAATATCGATGCTGTTTTCAAACCGTACTGGGCAGTATTTCTCAAACTTTAGTGCACTTATGAGTCACCAGGAGATCTTATTAAGATGCTGGTTCTGGCTCAGTGGGTCTGGATGGGGACAGAGATTTTGCATTTCCTTTTTTTTTTTTTTTAAAGATTTTATTTATTTATTTGACAGAGATAGAGACACCCAGTGAGAGAGGGAACACAAGCAGGGGGAGTGGGAGAGGAAGAAGCAGGCCCATAGCATAGGAGCCTGATGTGGGGCTCGATCCCATAACGCCGGGATCACGCCCTGAGCCGAAGGCAGACGCTTAACCGCTGTGCCCCCCAGGCGCCCCGAGACTTTGCATTTCTAACCAGCACTCCGGAGATGCTGATGCTGACTTTGAGTGGCTATAGTGGAATATCAGAGCCTGCTTTTTAATTGAGAAGCCACCATATTCCAATCAGAAAAGACCCAGAAGGAGATCCTGTCTTGGTAGTACCGGTCCAGCAGGAATCTGCTGCATTCAAATCAAGATATCACCTAATCACACATGTGAGGCCTTGTGTCTAGGCGCTGGAAATAGAAGAAGATGGGAAGGAGATAGAAGACCACACAGTGACTTGATCAGCTCTGCCTCCCTAGGAAGCACTTCTAGAACTTCTTCTGGTTTTGCCTTAGGTCCCAACTTTAGTTTTAGTGAACCTGAAGTTTTCTGTACAGCTCTAGATATAGAGACCATGGTTTTATCTCAGTGGATCCTGTGAAAGCTTTTTATGATGCATTTGGTTAGATACACATAAGTGAACCTTGGCCCTCAGGATTCTCTGCTGGAATCTGAACCGGGTTCTTTGCTACTTACAACCACTTGGGGACTAGTGGAGCCTCTGTTTTGAAAGCTTGAGAGTTTCTTGGAAAAGGGAGTGGCTGCGAGCTCTGGCAGCCCAGCTAGTCTGAACCGCTGCTCTTCCAGTTATCCCCAAACCTGGTACCTGTCGCAAGCAGTAGATAGCTTTCTTCTGTCATTGTTTCCCAATCTTCCTAAAGAATTGAATCACTTGGGGGCATTTGTTAAAGCTACTTATTCCCAGATCCCTTCCCTGGAGAGTTTGAGTGAGTGAGTTTGAGGTAGGATCCAGGATGCTATGTTTGTAACAAGCATCTCAGATGCTTCTTACCAGAGAAACATGGGTAATACTGCCCTAGGTAGTGCTGTGATGAGTATCTTTTAACATTTGCATCTTAGAAAAAATGTATAATTAGTGCAACGCATCATTTTACATGGTGATTAAGTTCAAATGTGATTAAGTTAAAAATTCAAATGGTGATTAAGTTAAAAATTAATTGTACCTGTGGGTAGTGGCTAGAACAGTGGGGAAGGTGCTGTTGGAATGACTGAGCTCTAGAAAACACTGTCCCCCCATTCTGGGATTACTCATAGATGTGATATATTCCCGTAGAGGAAGATGTTGGGACATGTTAGTGGCACATGGACGGGTCTTTCATTCTTTCCACAACTACGCACTGAGGGGGTAAAATGGGTCCCATGTTGCAGAAGAGGCTGCAAATTTGAAAAGCCTGGTCCCTGCCTTCAAGGCACTCACAGTCTCTTGGGGAAACTGACTGTGACAGTACAGTAAAGCACTGGACTGGAGGCTTCAGAACGAAGTAAGGAAAGCCGGAATGCTTGTGTCTGCCTGGAGCAGTTTGGGGAGACTACAGAAGAGACGGTGCTGTGGCTGAGTACGCGAAAGAAGAGAACTTCTCAGATGGCTGAAACGGGAGAGCGTTCCAGGCAGAGGGAACAGCATGAGCAAAAGCACAAAAGCAGGAAACAGCAGGAAGTGTCAGGGAAACAGCACCTAATTCCATATGGCCAAAGCAGGAAGGTCTGAAAAGAAAAGGGTAAGAGGTGAGGCTGGAGGAGGCCAGGGCCAGTTGTGAGAACCAGTTCAGGCAGAGACTCATTATGTTATCCTGAGAGTGGGCTTCGGATACTAGGCGCATTTTCCCCCCTGGGGTGAGAGTCCATTGTACTCCAGAGATGGTCAAAAGGGAACCTAGCCTGGTCCTCCAAAAAGAGGCAGGCCGACAGGAGCCGCTGGAGGATCCCGAGCAGAACATTGTGACTGAGTTTTCTTATCCAAAGATGGTTCTGGCAGCAGTGTGGAGGAGAAGCTGAGGCCAGTGAGGTGTCCACTGCAGCAGTCCAGGCGAGAGAAGAGGTTCCATAGGAAAATACAGGTCTAGGGAGCACCAGAGATTTGGCAGCAAATATTTGCATGGTGCTGGGTGTGTGACACTGTTGTTCCCTGCCCTGAAAGACAGAAGTCCTGCCAGCTAAAAAGGAAGGGAGGGGAGAATGGCTTCATTCCAGTCCGATCCAGTACAAAGGCAGAGCTCCCAGGGTGGTCATCAGGTCTCAGGCGTTGAGGTGTGCCAGTTGGTGAAATACCACAGAGCCTTAAAAAAAAAAAAGGTAAATCTGTGTGTGTTGGCAGATTTCTAGGGTACGTTAAGTGACAAAGTCAAGATTTAGTACATTCGAAGAATTATTTCAGAAATTACTGTAGTGTGAAATATAGCCAACTGTTAGTAATGGTTTCTTGTGTAGTGTAGAGATGGCAAAGAGTTTTTTTCCTCTCCCATTTCTGTTGTCCCATCTATGCTTGAATTTTCTATATTGAGCATAGATCTTATAATAGAAATACATACCGTATATACGTAGTTTTAACTGATCCTAGTTGCTCCCAGCTGCTCCCAGGAGCATGTGGCTAACAGCAGTCTGAATCACTCCCTGGTCCCTCCGTCTCCCAGGTCTAGGCAGTCTGCAGTGCCTTCCTGGGTGCTCCCACAGTACTTGGTTCATCTCCCTGTAGAGCATTTAACTAGCGTATTACAAATGTGTTGGCCTGGTTTTCTCTAGACAGAACTTGAGCCAGGGACCATGCTGACTAACACAGTGCCTGGTCTATGATAGAGCTTAGGTCCTGGAGCACCATGGAACTTATAAAGTGCATTTATGCTGTTCTGTACATTCTGCTTGGGGGCCAGGGTTAAACTCTCTGAGCTTGCAGTGTGACACCAGGACTCACTGTATCCTGGAGGGAAAGGGGTGTGGCCATGTTTAGGGGGAGGGAGACAGAGTAGTTTCTGAGTGTACTCACTCGGTTCTCTGAGTTAAGCTAACTACCAAGGCCATAAACAGAGGGTGTGGACTTTACTTTCTGTATGACACTGGGACCAAAACCGGCAAGGAAGGAAGATTGCTCTTTGTTCTAGAGCTCCACAGAGAGCCATCGAGGTCTGGCAAAAAGCACACAGACTTTGAAGCCAAGGAGACCAGGAAGCCCCATCAAACCATTAAACCCCTTGGGACCCTAGTTTCCTCTTTTGCTTGATTACAGATAATATATACTGCACAGAGTTTATGAAGGGTAAATAAATGAGATGATATGTGTGGCCATAAATGTTAGTTTCTTTCTTTTTCGTTCTTCTGTAGTATACCTCTCAACTTTGTCCTGGGGAACCAAAGGTCTGACCGAGGGCAAGAGTCAGACCAGTTCTGCTGTTTTGGGAAGAGCAGGTTAGGAGTGTAGAGAAGAGCTGGGAGTATCGCCTGTCGTGGAATGTCCCCTTCCAGTGCCTCTGAGCTGCTTATCTCTTCCATCCCTAATAGACCTCCACCTCTCTGCCATTTTAGGCCTTCCCTTGCTCTGGGTGACGCTCTTGAGCAAGATAATCCGGATTGGCCCCTGTGTTTGCTTCCGTGCCTGCTGCGGCCCTTTTTGATCAAGAGACCTTGGATGTGTCACAGATACAGAACCCAAGATTTTCTGTTTAAGTTTTCAATTGTAAATAAAGTTTTGTTTTGTTTTGGTACACGTGTTGTTTTTAAACAGTTGTAATGATAGCCTGTCTCCTCACACCTTAGCTTCAGCTGGAAGAACTGGCTCTCACCAGAGGCTAGCATGGACCAGAGCCAAACCGTCACTGTGGTTAGGTGATGCCTCAGACTTGCAAGCGATTGTAGCAGTCCCCTCTTGGGTTCCAGCTGATTGGGCAAAGAAGGCAAAGCTCCAGGGCTATAAGCACAATTTGTTCCAAGGATGTTCCCAGTAGGTTCAGTGTGGTTGGTTCTGGAGCCTGTGGGGAAAGGATCGCTAACTTAGGATATTTTTGGATCAGAGACTATTTGGTAGAACGTGTCTCAATCATGATGAAGTGGGAAAAATTTACTCAAAAATCTTGGTTTCAATCTGGGGTCGTTTTTTTAAAGAGTAGAGGTTTCGAGAAGTTCTCGTCCCCTTTCAGAGCTTCAGTTTTCTCATCTGTGAAGTGGGGATAATAATACCTATCTACTTCATAGCATTGTTGAAAGGTTCAGATAAGCAAATGATATGGCTATATGAAGGTCACTTGTGAACAGTAACGTGCTTGGAAAATGCTTATCTGGAAAGGACATAGCCCAACACAGAAAGATCCCAGCAAGCATAATGTTCAAGAGGTAAAGAGAGTTCCATGGTGTTCCTTTCCCGAGGCCATTTCTATACATTCCTACTTTTTCTGTCTTGGCTTACAGGCAGGGGTGACGCAGAACTCCTGGCAGCGACAGACGTAGCACAAAGCTGAGCTCTGTGACAGAAGAGGACCTGGTTCTAAGTGCCATTTCCATGTATTGGGGTACAGGGAGCTGGGAGACATACAAGGGCCCTACGATATAGATATTTGCAACTCCCTATAGCTAAGTAAACAGGGTTCGGGGGACAAAGTGAAGAAAGGACTGACCTAGTGGAGGAGGGATCTTTAACTGGAAAAGGTGGAATTATAGAGAGGAAGGAGAATGAGCAGCTCAGATCCTGAGCTGATGTTTTTCTGATGGGCCTTTCAGTTGAATTCAGTTACACTTGGCACCTGCGTTCTAGGCCAGTCTCTGTCCTGGGCACAGGAGCTGCAAGATGAGTAGGATGAGGCCTGTGCTTGTGACAGAAGATAGGCACGTTTCCATTCCGTGTGGTATTAGAATGTGAGCCCTTATGAAGACAGGAAACTTGGTTGTGTTGTTTTTTGTTTTGTTGCTATGTCCCCCACCACCTAGAAAAGGTAAGTATCTAGTACCTAGCAAGTGCTTGAGAAATACCTGTTGTATGAATGGTATGAACCTGGTATGCTGCGGGGTGGGTGGGGGGGCATGAAAGGAAGAGGTAACGTTTGTGGTAAGTATTGACAGATTGGGGGCTTTCTAGGAAGAGGAACTACGTTCTTGGGCCAGAGTCTGTTAGGGATGGAGGACAAGGTGAACATTATTTTGCAAAGGAGATTCTTGGAATGAACCTCGCCTTTCATATCACTTAAGGGTGGCACCGGCATTGTCTAAGCTGTGGCCACCATGCTGGGCAGCGTGGGAGGGGCTAGCGAAACTGGAGTGGAAAGCTCCCACCTCCCTCCATTTATCAGGAACTATTTATCCTCTAGTGCTTCAGTGCCATCTCTGCGCCCGTGGGGAGGCGGCTACGAGGAAACCAGTTTCCTAAATAACTTATCTTTATGCTCCTTGAGCTTGATGAGAGAGTTTAGTGAAATAATTGGAAAGTAAGTAACGACACTATTAAGTAACATTTTAAGGACAGATGTTACAGAATCGACATTTCTGTTTGAGAAGCTATCCCTTCAAAGCAATTACATAGGGAACATTGCTCATTTATTCACAGAGGTGCTGCTCCCATTGTTCTAAGTGTCCACTTCGGGAAAAAGGTCTCAAACCTATAGGGCACACTTTTAAATGTCCCCAGTGTTGGCAGAACTGCCTTTTGAGGAAACATTTTCTTTTTAACAGTCAAAAGTTATCTGGAGCTGGAACAGATGAATAGCAGCTCTAGAATCTGCCTATTCTGTCCATACACATTATTACTGCAAGCCTTTTTCACCTGGATTACTGGCGCAGTTGCCCAGACAACCTCTCTGCTGCCGGCACCTTCTCCAGTCCATTTTCTGTACCACCTTATTCATAGAACAAAATTATTAAGGTACTGAGTGTTGGGTACTAGTCTAGGTGCTTCAGGAACTCAGTCTGAGGAGAGGAAGATGTAATTAATGCAACACAGTGTGTTAGGACAGGAGGGTCTCCTAACAAAGTCACATCTGAGGCAAGACCCAAAGGACGAAGAGTTAAGCAGGCACAAGAGAAGAAAGGAGGAAGGAGGAGTCTATGTGGAGGGGATAGTATGTGATAGCTCAAAGGGAGCAGTGGCTGAAAGATCACCTGGAAGGTTGAACAAGGAATGTGAAAGAAGTGTCAGAGGTAAGTTCGGAGAAGTCGTCTAGGGTCCTGTAAACCACAATAAGGAATTTGGACAAACCTAAGGGCCGTAGTAGTAAGACTGTCATGATCAGAGAGGTGTTTTCAAAAGAACACTGTGGATGTTGTGGTGGAGAATATTAGTGTAAGAAAGAGGTGGAGAGTCGCTAGGAGGCCATAGCAGTGCTCTAAAGTGAGGGGTCAGCAAACTGTGATTGGCAGGTCAGATCACACACCCCCTTTGTCAGTGGCTCATAAGCTAAGAATGTTTTTTAAATGTTTAAATAGTTGAAACAAAAGATATTTTGTGATATGTAAAAATATGAAATTCAAATTTCAGCGTCCACAAATAAAGGTTTTTTTGAACACAAGTGCACTTGTTTATTGATTGTCTGGCTTCTTTCAGGCTGTAAGGTTGAGCAGTTGACACAATTGTCTGGCCTGCAAAGCTTAAAATATTTGCTATCTGGCCGTTAGAGAAAAAGTTGGCCTACTCCTGCTGTAAGCAATAGATGATTGCCTATACTAGTGTCATGGCAGTAGGAATGAGAGACTCTGGTTTGGCATTTCAAGAGTTTTAGGACTTATTCAGGGAGGCCTTTAGGAGGTGGAATTGACATCCTAGATGATACTGCACTGGCGAACCGTCTCCCTACTCCCGTTTTGTTCCTCTACAGCCCCTTCTCCACTCAGTAGCCATTAAAAACAACTTGCCACTCCCTACTTAAAATTCTAAGATTACCCTTCTCACTGTTGCCCTTAGGATAATTTCAAATAAAGTGTTCCTAATTTGAACCTGCCTACTTCTATAACCCAAGGTCTTCATTCTAGTCTTACTAGACTACTTTACTTCCATACCCCACCTCGCGCCTCTAGGCTTTTTTTTTTTTTTTTTTTTTAAGATTTTATTTATTTATTTGACACAGAGACAGCCAGTGAGAGAGAGACAAGCAGGGGGAGTGGGAGAGGAAGAAGCAGGCTCCCAGCAGAGGAGCCCGATGTGGGGCTCGATCCTATAACACCAGGATCACGCCCTGACAGACGCTTAAAGACTGAGCCACCCAGGCGCCCCTGCCTCTAGGCTTTTGCATAAACCCCGTAGTGCCTGGAGTCAGCACTCCACCTTCTTCCTACCTCCACTCCCAAAATGCTTCGTGCTTTTGCAAAGCTGGAGTGTTTGGAGTTTGGGGTGCTTAAATTTCTGCCTTCATCCCTAGACTGAATTTAAGGCAGAAACTGAGTCGCGAACTAGTGCATCCCAGCTGATAGTAGACCCTTAATAACGAATGAAGGTGGAGGACTTCAGCTGCATCAGGTGGCACCCTCAATTATAAATCGTTTGTGAGATGAGTAATCCCTATTTCACACGGCTGTAGTAGGGATAAAATGCAAGAAAAATGCCCAGCTTGCTCAATAAACGTGAACTGAAATTAAATCTGATTTGTGGCCAATACAAAACGACGTGAATACTTAACGAGACAGTTCTTCTATGCCTGGTAAGATGGTTCAGGAGGCAGGTCCCCGTGGAGTACACCACCAACCTCCGCCCTAAATATGCTGAGTAGGGGCGGTCTGACGGACTGCGTGGTCCCTCCAAGGTGACTGCTCCGCCAAAACGGACGCTCTTGGAATGCATACATTTAAGTCAGTTCCAAAAACCCTCGCTGTGCCGTGAGTACACGGCCATTGTAGAAAAGAGGGCTCTATCCGCAGAAATGGTCTGAGGTCACAAGGACCACATTTAAAGCAGAGGGAGAGAAGAAGGCCTTCCCTCCACATGGCGCTAAGGTGTCGTCGGGTCCCCTTACAAGCCCCTGGGTCAGGCCAGGTAATCCCGGTCAAGCGTTTGGCGGTCCCCTTCCTTCAGCCAGAACCTAGCCCTGGACGTGGGGCCCGCCCGCCCGCGCCGCAGCCTCGTGAAAGTCACGTTCACTCTTCCTGTCCTCTCGGGTACTCTATGGTTCTCGTGGTGACTCTACTCTAATTCTAGTTCCGGTCTCTATGGCGGCGGCGGAGGCAGGAACGGTTGTAGGTCGGCCGAATTAGCCGCCTAAGAGCCAATGAGAGTGGAGGAGTGATAAAGTATTAGCCAATAGAAGCCAGGAGTTGGGGTCAGGTGGTGAGATTGACAGCACTACTGGCCACTGAACGATGGTTGGGGCGGGTCTATCGCAGGGCTTATCCCGCCCGTCCCGCCATTCTCGCTAGTTCGATCGGTAGCGGGAGCGGAGAGCGGACCCCAGAGAGCCCTGAGCAGCCCCACCGCCGCCGCCGGCCTAGTTACCATCACACCCCGGGAGGAGCCGCAGCTGCCGCAGCCGGCCCCAGTCACCATCACCGCAACCATGAGCAGCGAGGCCGAGACCCAGCAGCCGCCCGCCGCCCCCCCCGCCGCCCCCGCCCTTAGCGCTGCCGACACCAAGCCCGGCACCACGGGCAGCGGCGCAGGGAGCGGCGGCCCGGGCGGCCTCACATCGGCGGCGCCTGCCGGCGGGGACAAGAAGGTCATCGGTGAGGACTGGACGGGGACGGGGGTGGGGCCATAGGGAAGCCTGGCGGCGGAACCGTTACCCGAAGCGGGGAGAGCCTGCGGGCGCGCGGCCGGCGGGGACCGACGCGGCCGCGCGCGGCCGCCCCTCCCCCAACCCCCTTCCCCCGCGCCCTCGCAGACGCCGGCCCGCCCCGGTCCGCGTGCCCGCCTGGCGCGCGCGCGCGCTGCCTCCCGCGCCCCCTGCGGACCCCGCGCGGCCGCGCGCCCCTCCCCCCGGGCGGCCGCGCGCCGCCGACCGCGTGTGCGGCGGGGTCCCTCCCCTCGCCGGCGGCCGCGTGCGCTCGGGCCCGCACGCCGTTGTTCCGTCCCCCCAGCCCGCTCCCTTCCGCGTGTACCCTGAGGGCGCGGCGTGCCGCCTACGCAGGCCCGAGTGGGCCGGGCGCTTCCCCTTCTCTCACGTGCTCCCCGCCCCGCAGCCGCGCCCGCCCGCCGGCTCCGCGCCCCGGGCCTGCTCGCGGGCCTCCGCCTCCCCGAGCCCACCCACGTGTGCTGGGGAGCCCGCGCGCGGCCTCGGAGGAGAAAGGCTGTCAGGTGGTCGCGGGCCGCCGCGGAGCGCCTGCGGGGCCGGGTGCCCAAGCGTGGCGGGTTTAAGAAAGGACGTCTGGTAATCGTGGGTTTTTTGTGTTTTTGTGTTTTTTTTTTATTCCTCCAGCAACGAAGGTTTTGGGAACAGTAAAATGGTTCAATGTAAGAAACGGATATGGTTTCATCAACAGGTGAGATGACCGCCACCGTAGTCTCCGTCCTACCTTTTGCATGCTCTGCTCGGTGGGTAGCTCTGCTGACTTGGAAGGGTGTAAGCGTGTGTAGGTTGCTGCTACTTGGTAGTGAGATTGTTTTCCTTGAAGACTGAAGGGCTCAGGAATCTAGAGATGGTCTTTGTTTTACAGCTAAATATTAATCTGAAATCAATTTGAGAGTCTTCTTAGGTACGGTGAGATTTAAAAGGCAAGTGCAGTGAGTGAGTCAACTCTTAAAAGGGCAAACTGAGAAAACGGAGATCTAGTCTAGTTCTCTTAGGCGCATTTTTAGCCTTGTCACCCTTTTATACGTTATTGAAATTGGTAGTGAAAAACGTGATATGACCCACTGATTAGTATATATACGTTATTTCTAACACGTTAACCTTTGGAGGTAACAAGATTTGGCGGTGCAAGATTTGTCATCTTGACTGTTAAGGTTATATATCGCCTTTGTTTAACGTTTCAATATGTGCTGTCTTGAATGCTTTGGATAAATTTCACATTAGGACTACAGTAGTTTTTATTTGTTTCTGTAGAGCATCTGGAGGAAATTGCCCCTTTCTCAGTTTTTATTTCTCATACTTTTTTTGTCGCCATCTTTAGGATTAGTCCTTAGAATCTTTTGTAGCAAGAGTGATGGTAACGTGCAGTTTTACACAGTGTACTCTTCATGGTCTCCCTTGTGAGGCGGGCATCATTTTCAAGATGGCTGCCAAGCAAGGCTGCTAGTGCAGTTGCATATGGGTGTAGAGCATGGTGTGTGCTCATAGCATTTTGGCCTCACAGGTAGGATACTGTCATCTCAGCGTTTTCTTATATTCTTACTTTAGAAGGCATTAAACAACCAGATGTTTTAAAAGAGCACCTAAGAGTAAGAAATAATATTGAATGCATGTGAAATGGACACTACTGCAAGAAACCAAGTGGACAAGATCAAGCTTAAAGACAGACCTAATTGGCTGATGAAAAACCTTTCATTACTCAACCATAAAGTGTTGTGGAAATGTTCAGAACAAAAGAGATTGTAAGCATTTGATGGTCTGTTTTCCACGTTTGCAGTTGTGGGGAAACATTCTGTTTCTTCCAAAATTTTTGGGAATTTTCCATCTATTCTTACACTGCTTTTGTGACAGGCCAAGGCTACATTTTTCATCAGTTTTTTTGATAATGGGTTACTAGTGATGAAGGAAGGGAATGCGTGGGTGCTTATATTTTACCCCTTTTTAGTTGATCTCTGAATGTTAGCGTTTCAGTTAATATTTCCCTCTTACTCTGATTTTTCTTACTGTCCTAACCCTTAGACCAATAGGTTTCAACTTAAAGTAGGCTTATTATCCTGGAAGGTTGTTAAAAAACACAGATTGCTGGGGCGCCTGGGTGGCACAGCGGTTAAACGTCTGCCTTCGGCTCAGGGCGTGATCCCAGCGTTCTGGGATCGAGCCCCACATCAGGCTCCTCTGCTATGGGCCTGCTTCTTCCTCTCCAACTCCCCCTGCTTGTGTTCCCTCTCTCGCTGGCTGACTCTATCTCTGTCAAATAAAATTAAAAAGAAAAAAAGAAAATACAAATTGCTGAATTCTTCCTTCCCAGCCTGGATTCATTGGGTCTGGGGTACATTTTTAACAAGAATTCCAGGTGATTGTCTTGTGAGCCATACTTTGAAAAACACTGCTTTTAACCCTTCACCCAGTATAGTATAATGCTGGTGTACATGTTAGAAGAGACTGTAATTTGCAGCCTTTTCTGTGGTTAGATTGTAGTTTGTGCTTTAGAAATTGTGCCATGTGCCTTATGTTTTGCTGCATTTTGTTAAATGGACATAGGTTATGATTTTTTAAGTGAACAGTTGGTAATCCAAGATAAAAGAGTCGTATATTTACATACTCTATTTTATGAGATGCCATTCCTTGAATATCTCTTTTCCAACTTGAAATCAACCCTATTGGTAGTCCTCCAGGGCAAGTTAAATGTAAATTGACTTTTGATGATCCTTTGTTGGGACTGTCCTAACCTCAGTTATTTTGTCAAGTTAACTGGTTTAAATGTGCTTTGTGTTTCTAAACTGGTTATTTCAATGATTCTAAGACTTTTCAAGTCACTGTAAAATGTGACTGCAATTAAGTCCAGGAGACTTTTGCCTTGATTAAGGGAAAATGTAGGTCTTAAAAAACTATAGTCTGATAGTTTGCAATTTGGTTGGCTATGTAGGCACTTGGCTCTCGGTGGGGGTTGGGGGGGAAGCAGACACATGCTGCTTCTGTAGAAAGAGGATGTAGTGTTTGAGATGATTGCTGTGACTATAATTTTAACCTTGGAGTTCTGTGAATTATATTCTGGTTCTTAAGATTTTTGTAATGAAAATAGGGGATAATTTTTGTGTAAATTTTGATTTTAAAGAAACATTTTCATTGTAAATATTTTGATCTAAATTACTACCTGTGAAAATAATGTTACAGCCTTATCAAAATTATTTTTTAAAGGGTTTTCTTTCGGTGGTTTTCTTGGGTAAAAGGTCCTGAATAAGAGCATAGACCTTTAGAACATCAAACATTTTGGCTGTTTTTTGTTAGGCTACAGAATCTCGGAATTCTGAGAAATTCATGGTTAGTCCTTGGGTATGCTGTGTCTTGAAAACAGTAATTGGATTACGTGACTGGAGGGGTTTATTCCCCCCTCCCATTTCAGTTTATTATGAAAAGCTTCACTCAGAACTGTTGAAGAGGTCATTAGAAGGATGCCACAGGGGTCAGTGGTTTCAGGGCTTGGTTCTCTGCTTTTTTAAATCTGGAAATCCAATTTTGTCTTTGCTTCCAGCTGTTGAAGATTAATCCATACTCATCAAATTCATGAAAAGTTGGCATGAATCAGTAACAATTTTAACGGTTTTTCATTGGGACATGCGTCTTTTCATAGTGACCACAATCGGAATACTTCTCTGTTCTCAAGAGTACTTAAAAATGCTTAATCAATCATTCTAGGGTTTTGGGGTGGGCAAGGAATTTGGAGCAAAGAGAATCCAATAGGGCAGAGGACATAAACTGGTGATCTACTAGCTGGATCTACCCCCAGATACTTTGGAAAACTGTCTTAAAAAGAATTGGAATGAATTGCTGATACTTAAAATTGAGGTAATCTCCCAAATATTCAGATTGCCATCTTTTTAAGATCTGAATTTTAGCTTTGGGACCTGAAGTCCCATGTAAATAAAATCAGCTGGCCACAAGTATTATTGCCACCTTTAAATGGGGCATACATTCTCTTTGTTTACCACAATATGTCATGTTTGGTTTTCTCCTGTTGTTGACTTCCCTTCCTGCCCGGCCTCTGTGCTTTGAGTTTATTACCTATGGTCTAGGAGCAGGTATAATATACTAAGCCAAGGAAGGGTTTAGCTATCTTTCTTCAGGAAAAAGACTTGGTTGTGGCTCTCAGGCTTAGTCTCTCTTTTGGGGATTCCCTGTGTATGTAACTGATGAAGGTGACTTCCTTCACACAGTGGTGACACATAAAAAAGGTAGCTAATGTTTCCCAAGCACTTACACCAGGCATTATTGTAAATGCTTTACATGAACTAAGCCATTTAATCCTCAGAATCTTTAAGGTGTCAGTACAATTCTCAGGCACCGAGAAGTTGAGTAAATTGCCTTGGGAAGCATAGTAAGTGGCAGAGCTAGGGTTTGAACTCCCATTTTCTTTCTTTTTTCTTTTTTTTTTTTTTTAAGATTTTATTCATTTATTCGACAGAGATAGAGACAGCCAGCGAGAGAGGGAACACGAGCAGGGGGAGTGGGAGAGGAAGAAGCAGGCTCCCAGCGGAGGAGCCCGACGTGGGGCTTGATCCCAGAACACCGGGATCACACCCTGAGCCGAAGGCAGACACCTAACCGCTGTGCCACCCAGGCGCCTGAACTCCCATTTTCTGCCTTTGGAGTTTGTTCACTAGCTGCTGTTGCACTGTCCCTGAAAATAGGCCCCGGTCCTCTTCAATTTGGTTAATGTCCACAGTTGCAGCTAGTTTCTTAGGGTGGCTATTCTTAGCCATCAAAAGACTTCTCTAAATGATACCAAGCAGTCACTGGAGCTCCTGTGTGCTGACTTATTAGTTCCCCAGATTTGAAAAACTTTGCTTTTTGGACTGCTTATTACGTGCAGTGAGGTAGTGCTGTAATAGTTTAGTGTGCAGATCGGGTTTACAAATTAAAAGGACTCGCTAATACTGGGATGCAATTGAGGGGTTAAGGGAGAGAGCTTTTGACCCTTATTTGTGAATCTTTTCATTCTGTTTTTGTATGACTTACAGGCTAGGAATGGGTTTTCTTTTTAAGGGTTGTTTAAATAAGAATATGTGACAGACATGGCCTAAAGTATTTACTCCCTGGTTCTTAGTTTTAAAAATGTGTAGTTCTGTGGGAGAGTGACTGCCAAGTCTCTTGGACTATTAAAATCAGACTGAAATTGATCACAAGCGGTAAGGTTATCTCTAAATCATAGAAGGCATGGATAGTTTATAACATAATTGACTAAATGCTGTGGCACTAGGGAAGACTTGGTGGTGTGCTATTAAGGAAGGATGAGTGGGTGGAAGCAAAAAAAAAAAAAAAAAGATACCTAAGTAGTCCCCAAGTCATGGTGTATCATTGGCAGTCTTCAGAAAGCACTGTTACTGGTTGTTGGTGTGGGTAGGGGGTGTTTTTGTTTTGATTTCAGAACTGAGGCTCTTCAGACAATGGCTTCTATACAAGGCACTTTAGGATTAATTTGCATGCTGGTTGTGTTAGCTACTGATCTTAAGTTGGCCAGAATTCATCCTTGTTCACCAAGTCACTGATATGTAAAAGCTTTTCATCTTGAAATCCAGAGTAGAGAACTAGCTTATTTACCTTCTGTTTTCCAAGTATTGGGGCTGTTACTGAGTTTTTCACCCTTCAGTCTTAGCCCTTGGAAAACATCTACAATCCAGCTCACTGAGGCAGAATGATAGAAAATAATGTGGAAAATGGTGTGCCTCCTGGCCGAAAGAAGTGTTTAATAGAAAACAAGTAAAAAGATAAGTAGGGTTTATTATCTTATGGTCATCTGCAGAACTTGGATATTGATGTCTGGATGCTTTGGGTTATGGAGAATAAATGGATGCTAAATCCTAGACGTTTTTATGACTAGAATTAATAATTTGTGCAGTTGGGCCATTTAAGCTGTTAAAAGGGCTTGGCGTGGTAATCTGCAACAAGATAATAGGATAAGAGCATTTAGTTATCGATAGATGAGCTTATATGTTAGGTTTCATTTAAGGCAATGCTGTGGTTTGGGGGGGAAATGTTTCCTAAAATTTTAGGAGATTTTGAGACACTTTTTAATCTGGATAGATTTAGTAGTGTTGGAGTTTAGTGCTGGCTCCATGTTTTTACCTTCATTGTGCTACATTAGAAGTTTTTAAGAGACTTCTATGTGTAAATCCCAGCAGGATTTCTTTTTTTCTTTAGCATTTTCCAAACTTAAAACTGTAACCCCTTTTTTCCTTCAACCTCTCGCTATCTGTGATTCTTTTTTCCTTGAAATCCATACTGTGTCCTCATTTGCTGAATAAGGACAATACTACTAGTTAGGTGAGAAAACCTGAGAGGTGGGGTTTTTCTGAAAATTTTTCCATATAAATAATGCCCTTAGTAAGAGCAAGAGCTGGAGTAGTCGAGTACAGCAGAAAGTGTGTGCCTGAGTGCGGGAGAACAGGAGCACTGTGCTGTGTGGCAGGACGCTGTTGGAATATTGTAGGCCTGTGCCGTCCAGTACAGTAGCCATTAGACTTGTATGGAAACGTGGTTCTTGCAGCTGAGAAACTGAATTTTTTTTAACTTGAATTTTAAAACTGATACCCAGTTTAGTGTTTGTTTTGAACCACTTTCTTAGGAACAGCTTGCGTTTGTGAACCTACTTTTCAGAAGTGTAAAATAGAGAGCAGATTATGAAGGCTTAGTATGAAAAAAGAAATGTAAAATACTTCAGTTTTTTATATTAATTTGTACACGTTTAAATGGTAAAACTAATTTTACGTGCTTTTACTTTTTTCATTGTGGCTACTGGAAAATAAGCGTAGATACAGATTTCCCCATGCTGTCCAAAAGTAGCGCACTCCTATGGAACCTCTCGTGAAAGTGAAGTGGTATGAAGTGAACTTTCAGATAACAGGGCAAACCTGTATCGAGCTTGCATTTTATCTCTTTTGGGCGGCAGTATGGATGAGCTTGGGTTTGATTATAGTGTGGTCTTTAGGAAAGTGTTGTTTCATCCGCATCGTCCAAATAAGGCGATTTGCCCCAGATCACGTAGTTTAGTAACGAAGATAGCCGGGATTCTACCCTTGGCTCCAGTGGTTCTAGTAAGGAAAGCTAAAGCATTGCGCTATGGGTATATTGCCTGCTCTTCTTTGCTCTTTCTCCTCTCTGATCAGTAGGACTTAACATAACTATAATATGCGGAAGACAGTATTTGGTAATCGAGCCGCTGCACTGGATCAGAGGTGGTGGCCTTCTGGTTGAAATACTTGAGGATAGGTCGTCTTATTTTTATTACTGGTGCTTAGCACAGTGCTAAGGCAGCTAGCTAGCTGCTTTTTAAGATTTGTTTATTTTGGGGGTGGGGGGAGGGGGGCAGGGAGACAGGAGAGAGAATCTTAAGCAGACTCTATGCTGAGCACAGAGCCCTACATGGGACTGGATCTCATGGCCGTGAGATCACAACCTGAGCTGAAACCAAGAGTTGGACACATAACCAACTGTGCCACCCAGGCACCCCTAGCTAGCTAGCTAGTTACTTACTATACTAGTCTGCCCTGTCCGTAGTTTTCCACCCTCAGTAAAGTTAGAAGTATGTCTCGGTTCTCAGCATATACCACAAAAGGTAAGGTGCAGTACTAGGGATGTCTCTGTTTTTCCTTACTACATTAATAATAGCTAAAGGATGGTGTTTTGTTTTGTTTTTAAGATTTTATATATTTGAGAGAGCACGAGTAGGGAGGAGGGCCTAAGGGAAAAGGAGAAGTAGACTCCCCACTGGGCAGGAAGCACCACTTGGGACTCATTCCCAGGACCCTGGGATCATGACCTGAACTGAAGGCAGACACTTAACCGACTGAGCCACCCAGGTGCCCTGGTCAGCTTATTTTAATTGGTGCTTTTCCCTCTCCAGTGACCTCTCTAGTAGCCATGAGCTTGCTTTTTTCTCCAGTATTACGATAAATAGGGGTCAACAAACTACCACTAAACAGTTGTTTTTATGATGGCTTGTGAGCCCAAAATGGTTTTTACACTGGGGGAGGAGATACAGAGCAGAACCTTGGTCTGATTAAATGGAATAGTTCTGTAACGCAGGCGAGGATGTAGGGGTGCTTGTTACTTGTCCTCCAGGAAGCAGAGAGACCAAATTGCTGTAAGCTGCCTCTAGAGCTGAAAATGTAAAGATTTCCAGACTGGTGCTTTTTGAGTTCTTAACATAGTAGAGATCAGGGCCTGTGGAGTCAGATTCTACCACTGAGCAGATGCACATACTTCATTTTCCTGATTTGTAGAGTGGGGGGTTAATGATAGATAGTGTCTGCCTCACCATTGTGAGGATCGAATGGTGTGTATAGTAAAAGCATTTGGGACAATATCTGGAACTTTCATCCTCAGTAAGGTAAGCTGTGGTATCTGATTTTTCCCATTTTGCAGATGAGACAGCTTTTCAAGGTTGCACAGCTGTTATTAGTGGAATGAGGACTAAAAATTGGGTTTCCTTTTAGCACTACCTTGAATTTCTGCGTAGTCACTTAAGTTGTAACTAGATTTAATGCATCCAGACTATAGAGTTCTATTTTGGCTAAAACTGGATTTTTTTTTTTTTTGAGCTGTCAAATTTTTTCCTAAAATCCAGGTATGCTTTGGCCATAATTCCCTAATAGGCTGGTTTGTTGTCAACAGAGTAAATGAATGCCATTGTCCAGCACATCATTAATGAACCCTTTATAGGTTTCCATATATCTTTGTATCCACAAAACATCTCCTTGAGCTGTCTTTCAGGGGATGCATTCTGTGTATTGCCTACCTTGTACTGTTTTTAAGAAGATTGTTCTGGGGGCGCCTGGGTGGCTCAGTCAGTTGGGCATCTGCCTTGGGTTCAGGTTGTGATCCCAGGGTCCTGGGATTGAGCCCCACATCAGGCTCCCTGTCTGCTTCCCCCCACCCCGCTTGTGGTCCCTCCCTCTCTCTCAAGTAAAAATCTTTTTTTTTTTTTTATTTTAATAATTTTTTATTATGTTATCTTAGTCACCATACAGTATATCCTTAGTTTTTGATGTTAGTGTTCCATCATTCATTATTTGCATATAACACCCAGTGCACCATGCAATACGTGCCCTCCTTAATACCCATCACAGGCCTATCCCAGTCCCCCACCCCTCTCCCATCTGAAGCCCTCAGTTTGTTTCCCAGAGTCCATAGTCTCTCATGGTTCATTCCCCCTTCTGTTTACCCCCCCTTCATTCTTCCCTTCCTTCTCCTACCAATCTTCCTGCTATTTCTTATGTTCCATAAATGAGTGAAACCATATGATAATTGTCTTTCTCTGCTTGATCAGATAAGTAAAAAATCTTAAAAAAAAAAAAGATTGTTCTAAATATTAGATGAGTAGTTGGTAGATTTTCTAATTCCTTTTACAACCTTGAAGTAAAATTTGTAAATAAGTACTTGTGTTTCTTTTTATTGTAGTATGTAGTGTATTTTATGTGTACATAGGTATTTGCAGCTATATCAGAAGGTATGAATAATGCTACCACAAAGACCAACAGATAAAAGAAATGATGTGTCGGCTACACAGATACACAGTGGCATTACCAATAAATGAAAATTTCTCTCCATAGAAGTTGCATTTTTAGTAAATGTAATGCATATTAAAACTTAAAACATCAGATTCAAAACTCAAGTTATAATAAATGTACTTACATGAAAGTTGACTAGGATACCAAATAATTCTTCACCTAGTCCTCCAGCAAGCTTGACATCCTTCACCCCAATTATGGCAAATAGCACCCATCTTTGGAACAACTTTAAATGGCATATGGTGGGTGGTCGGCACTGCCCCTGTTAAGGGTTCCTGTTCTAGACTTTGCCCACCTTTCCTACTCTACCAGATTTTTGTTTCACTTTTCCTTGGGGCCCCGGGGTTTGGAATTCAATCCCAGTGTTGAAGATGAGAACTTTAATAGTGATGGCTATGGAACTTTGCGGGATGCCTGTAGACCTGTTTGACAGGTAGGCATCATGGCAACCATTGATTCCCTAGGTTTCCTAATATTTAACTAGCTGTAAAAGTCAGTTTTTAACCAGTTGCCTTGAGTAGCTTTTGCAGTATTCTGGGTGTTTGTAGATTTTTCTTTTAAAGATTTAAAATTCTGTTCCCATAAATGACCTGTCCTCATGTTACGATGACCCAGGCTGTGTGGGTTCTTTGGCGCATTTGCTGCTCCACAGTTCCACAAGGAGCCAACAGTCAGTACGCCGGACAGTCTCGTTCATTGCAACCTTGGTTCCTTTTGTCATTAAACAGTAGAACTCTCATTGAGCCCATTCTCTCTCTGACCTACTCGACAAAGTGAAGAGGTTGGGGGAGGTCAGTAAAGGTCTGGAAAACGGTTTCTCCTGTGGTTTTTGCTTGTATGGTAGCATCATCTTAACCCTAGGGTCCTAGCTACAGTAAGCTTATTCTCCCATTTTTACCTCAAGAAAGAGGTCCTCCAATACATTTCCTCACACATAGCCCCTTTTAGTTTAGGCTTCCATCAGTCCTGGTCTGGGCTTCTAGAGTAGTTTTTAGAACTAACTGGACTCCTCTTGTATTTGAAATTTCCCTGATAGCCACTAAATTTTAACGTCTGATGATGTTATCACGCCTGTTCACCTACTCCGAAGCCTTTGGTGCCGCCTCTGCCTACAGGATCGTTTAGCCCCTGTTCTTTACCCTCCCCCACCCACAGCCGTATTCCTCGTGCTCTAGCCAGTCGAACTTTGCTTGCCTTGAATTTGCTAGTTGTTGCTTTACCCATGTCCATGACCTCTTTTCTGTCTCTGGAACGTCTTTCTCATTTTCCAATAAACTTACTTTAAGACTTAAAGGCCCATGTTTCCTCCTTTAACGCTACTTTTAAGTCCTAAAGCAGATACTTCAACCGTATTTCTTTAGCACAGTTTGACTAGACGTTTAATGACTGCTGTAAAATGGTGTCTGATATGAAGTGAGGGGTTGTGTGTGCTAGTAGGAAGCTCGTTCATATCTTCGCCTCCCTAGTTCTCCAGTACGATGCTTGTTGCCACATGAATGATGTGGGTATTGACAGTGTCCGTGTTTGTACTTCATTGTGGTTTTTTTTCTTTCAAGAGCCGTTTTAGAGTCATGACAAAATTGAGCAGAAAATAGTTTCCATGTACTCTGTGCCGATACATGCAACCTCCCTAACATGGTCATACCCAGCATGACCTCTCCCACTTACAGCACCAAAGTAAGGGCGATTTGTTAAAATCGGGCAGCTTATTACATTGACACATCCTTATCACATCACCCAAAGCCCATGGTTTACACTGGGACTCAACTCCTGGTGTTGTACATTCAGTGAAGGTTTTTTTTAGGGGTCATCTTCTCTGACCTCAAGGAGAGTTGAGAATTGGAAATGGTGAGGAAGAAATGAGAAAGAAGGATGCTTGGTAATTGAATGAGATATTTATGGTCTACTTTTAAAATGAGTAACAAGGCTCTAGGAGTAAGAGTGTTGTATACTGGAAAGTTGTTAATGTTTGGTAGGGTAGTAAGGAGTGGTAGTTGCTAGTCACTTAAACCCTCTTAATGGCTTAGTAGGTCACAGACTTTTTTAAAGTCCTCCTTCAGGTAGTGAGGTTACAACTGTTGCCAACTGCTTAGTTTCAAAAAAAATGGAACAAAAACTGTGTTTCTGCTTTAAATTTCCTGGTGGCTGGTTGGCAGCCAGAAAGTCTCTAACAGTAGGAAAAAGAGAGGGGAAATCCACAAAGAACAGCGCTTATTCTTAACCTTTGGCAGCATGAAACATATTCCATTTACTGACTTGTTCAACTTGGTTCTGTCTTGCAGGAATGACACCAAGGAAGATGTATTTGTACACCAGGTGAGTGCTTGTGTAAAGGTTTACAGTCCTAGTTTTAAGGGTTGTGAGGAGAAAGAAAGCTGGATGTTTTCTCAACAGTTGTTCCTTGCAAAAAGGTTATTATATCCAACCACCAAACAATTTAGTTCCCACAGGAAGAGTGGGAACATGCTTAAATGTATACATTGAAACATATTGGCAGTTTACTTAATTAACATAGGTGTTTCAAATGGGTATTTTGTTAATAGCTATAGGTTTTTTAAATGAAGAAATGTGCTCAACTCATACTAAATTTTGAAACCCGATTTCAGAGGAAGAAGAAATTCCATTAACCTAAACTTGAACCAGTGTTACTATAAGTACACAGAAATTTTGGTGGGGTGTTTCACACACTGTCAGGATTTACCTCTATGTTAGGACAATTCACAGTAATCATGGGGGAAATAGGACTAAGCTGCAAAACCATATAAATTTGAAGTGAACACTGAACACCACCAAAGTTATCCTAGGTCCTTCTGTTTATGCTAAAGCACTTTGAATGGGAATTACCTTTGAGAATTTTGGTTGGCTTGGAACACTTATAAATCCTTACTAGTTTAGGGTTAAGTGAAAAGGCAGTGTGACAAAGTTGGTAATTACTCATTAAATAATTTTTAAATTGGTATCAGTGTTTTAAGAGGAAAAAACTAACATGGGATTAGGTGCCATATGCTGAGCTTTCACAAGTAGATTTAAGAAAAATATTTTGGAAAGTGAGCATTAAGCATTACTTGCCACTGCCAAGTAAACACGAATATCTCAAACTTAAGTATCTCATGGGCTTCCTTATCCTCACAGGTGTGCATTGGATAGGAAGAACACAGTTGTGTTTGTGTAGCTGTGTGCACTGCAGTTGTTTCACCAAGACTGTAGAAGTATTGTTATCTTATGTTGAAAATCACTCTAAGAACTTTTTAACCACTTTTTTGTACTTTTTATCCAGACGTCCAAAGATACAGTTTTCACACTCACACTGTTATTCAGGCAGGTGTGAGCTTGGACGGCAGCATGCTCTTCTTAGGAAGGGCTGTCTGAGGTTGGTCCTTTGTCGCTTTCTGAGGTGTCCTACACAGACAGCATTCAGTGGCAATCAAGGGAGCCAGATCAATTTCTAGTATGTGCAAAACCTTATCAGAAAATCTCAGAGTCAGATATAGAAGTATGGAAACATTTGAATTCTAAACGCATGGGCACCTGGCTGGCTCAGTAGGAAGAGTGTGTGAGACTCTTGATCTTGGGATCATGGGTTTAAAGCCCCGTGTTGGGTGCATAGAGTACCTTTTTTTTTTTTTAATGAACTTTAAAAAATAAATCCTAAATGTAAATATAGGACTGCTCAATGTTATTTTTAAAACAAATGTTTTATAAAATTGAATGCCAACTCCTTTGTGTTCCTTACTTCTGCATGTTCAAAGGAATGCACATTTAGGAACAGGAGACAGCAAGGCTGGTCAGTCTTGTTACTTGTCAGCAGCACAGAAGGGTTTGGGGAGATTGGGGTGTTCTGAAGATGCTGACTGAAATAAGTTTTGAGATTGTAATTATCCATACTTCTGCTATCCCCTATGACTGCAGGTAATTGAGAGTTGGCTATATATGGAAGGTATGAAAACTTTGTGAGAGTTTAGATGACAGATGAGATCAATTATTTGGCTGAACGCATGTCACCCACTTGGTACTGACCCACAGGTGTCACCAATATGCTTTCCTCTTTATTTTGGAAGTGGTTCAACATTTAGTTGTTTCTTGGGACTTTGGATGCTCAGGTCTTAGTGTATCAAGGAGACTGCAGTTCTGGGCAACTTAGCTTAATTGGCTTCAGCTTTGTTGGTTGTCCTGCCTCCTATGGAATGGAAATGCATGAGTGATCCTGTAATGGATACCGCTGTGATGTAGAATGAACATGGTATTTGGAGTCCCAAGACCTGGATTTAGAAAAGTCCGTACTGTGCCACTTGAGCTGTGTGACCTTGGGCAAGTCACCTAACTTTTAAAAGCCTGTTTGTAAAAAAGGAGTAATAATACCTCATGTCATTTGTCGTAATGAGATTGACAAGTTAATGCATGGGAGAACTTTACTGTATTACACTCAAAACGTGAGGTGTTATTCTTCCCCTTTTACTTAGTGGTAGCAGTCTAGAGAACAAGTAACAATGTGAGATTTATTGTATTCTGAGGAGGTAATGACCTACTATCCCATGTGGTCAGATAATGTTAAGAGTGGCGCACGGTCAATACATGTGAATTGCATTTCCATTGAAGTATTACCATGGACCAGTTGGAAGGGATTTTGGTTGACATTTGTAACTGAGTTTGATATGGTTGACACAGGGACAAAGTTGGTTTGGTCAACTTTGAAGCATGCAAAACTAAACTCGCCTGTCATCTAAACTGGCCCTGTGTGGGGCTAGCTTCTACTATTAAGTGCAGTCTTTGGGGGATAGATGGATATCCTCATTTTGTTAAAGCTACATATGATGCTTTTTTGCAAAAGGCATTTTTAAAAAATACATATTGTTGTGTCTTGAGTGTTAAATTATTTGTTTTAGTTTGGAAAATAGTGGTAAAATGCTGGGGCCTTGTAAGATTAGAGCATTTCGGTTGAGGTTGGGGGTAGCATTGGTCCCTGTTTTCCTAAACTTATTGACAGTTTGGTGTTATTTAAAGCTAATTTTAAGTGTATATCCAAGCTAAAATGATATTGACTCTGGTACATTTTGAATGAAAAAGCACATTATTCTCCCCTGTTAATCTATTTTTGGAATGTGATATTACTAGACTGCCATAAAGAAGAATAACCCCAGGAAGTACCTTCGCAGTGTAGGAGATGGAGAGACTGTGGAGTTTGATGTTGTTGAAGGAGAAAAGGTGAGGATGCTTTTTGTGTCAAGGTTTGACTTCAGTATGGAAATGTTTTGGAGATCTCATCCGTTAGGATGGTGGCTCTAATGTGGATGGATGGGTCAGGTGACCACATGAACACAGGCGCATCAAGCCTAATGTGCTGGCTGCAGTTAGAGGGCAATCTCTTCAGAACAGTGAGGAACTGATTCTTAATCATTTCTATGCACCCCTGGCCACAGAGACCCTTTTTTATTTGTTTCGTGAAAACTTTGTGAAGTGTACTTAATTCTGTTGTCACTGTCAATATATGATGGCTTTTGTAGGGTGCGGAGGCAGCAAATGTGACAGGCCCTGGTGGAGTTCCAGTGCAAGGCAGTAAATACGCAGCAGACCGTAACCATTATAGACGCTATCCACGTCGCAGGGGTCCTCCACGCAATTACCAGCAGAATTACCAGAATAGTGAGAGTGGGGAAAAGAACGAGGGATCGGAAAGTGCTCCCGAAGGCCAGGCCCAACAGCGCCGGCCCTACCGCAGGCGACGGTTCCCACCTTACTACATGCGGAGACCCTATGGGCGTCGACCACAGTATTCCAACCCTCCCGTGCAGGGAGAAGTGATGGAAGTAAGTTCACCAAAAAGTAAAAGAATCAACAGTATGCGATAACTTTAAATAGGACTGCATTTTAAGCATTTTCTGGGTGTCTTCCCATGTATTGGAGCAATTAATCTTAATGGGAAGCATTTGTTTTTTATTTCTAAAAGATTAATTTATAGTGTAATAATAGTTGCTTGATTGATTGATTGATTTTTAACTCCTGTGTGCAGACTTTGGCTTTGTCTGATTGGGTTTTTACTCTGTTACTGATTCAGTCAGCTTGGTTTTCTTTTCAGGGTGCTGACAACCAGGGTGCAGGAGAACAAGGTAGACCAGTGAGACAGAATGTGTATCGGGGTTATAGACCACGATTCCGCAGGTATGGTTTGTATTAAATTTCTCGAGCACATGCTAGGACTCAGCAGCATCATGCTTCTCCTGCAGCCTTTTGGAGTCATTTTATTTATTAACACTTAACATTTTCTTTCGTCAGATGCCAAAGAGGTGAACCCGAATTGAGTTATCTTTGAGAATGTGTTCTTTGCTGGCACTGGTTAAAAACAGCTTGTATAGATGAGGTCTACTTATACAGTTGTGGGTTCTGTCCTTCCCCCCCCCCCCCCATGAGGTTATGGAATTTCAGTTTTTCTGTCCTTGAACAGGTAAGAGAATAGTATACATGTTTAAGACCTGCTTCATCGGGAGGGAGAAAGGTAAAGGTAAGCATTGCCCTTAAAGCATTAGGAGTATGTGAACTGTACCTTAATCATAAATGAAGAATCTATGGTGTCACCTCTGAGATGGCATAATTTTCCATTAATCACGTCTCAATTTAGGGATTTTTTTAATCACCCCTAAGTTGCAAAATGAAATCACTCCGGTAAAGTATGGTGAAGAGTTCCATGAGCCAGATGTGTTTAGTATATAAATGTGTGGTATATTTGAGGCAGTATACCC
This sequence comes from Ursus arctos, assembly GCF_023065955.2. Lineage (NCBI taxonomy): Eukaryota > Metazoa > Chordata > Mammalia > Carnivora > Ursidae > Ursus > Ursus arctos. The sequence goes on along the minus strand of NW_026622786.1, from coordinate 72,050,129 downwards.
AGTCTGTCCCACAGTGGTTGGACAGAATGGCGTAATAGCTATTTTTTTAAGGGTCTTTTTATATTAAAGTGTTGAGTCTCCAGATGTGATTCCTAAAACTGTTAAGTTGTATACTTAAGGCAATACAGTGTGTAATAACTTTTAACTAATCACTTATGTAAGAGCTTTAACTCTGCGTTTCCAATTAAGTTGTAAGAAATTCCTTACTGTAGAAGTATCCAAAATGCAATATAAAAGTCTTCAAGATACATTGTGACTCTATGAGAGAGGTTTCTGGACACACACACCCATGTTTAAAATACTTAAAGGAAGATGGAGCAGTGAAACTTTAGGAACTAGCTGAGATTACACTATACATCAGTATATATGCATTGAGAGTTTTGTCATAGCCAGTGTCTATATTTTATTCTTTTCTCATTTCCACTGATGGTGTGTTGTGTCCTGAGTTTTTATTTCATGAAAATGGCCTGGAGTTCCAGCCCTGGTCCATTAAAATCTCCACCAGGAGATTGTGTTGCCATGTGCTGGATGTTGGAGATCATTGGGTTTTCTGTGTTGAGTGGGGGAGATGAGTTTTGATGCTGACGGATGAGCTTTGTTGATCCCGAACTGAAGTATTGTTCAAACTAGTTTGAAACCTAGACAAAGATAACTCGTTGAAACATTCCAAATAATACAACATCATTTTTTATAGTGATTGGTGTTTTTAAAATTGGTCCAAAATAGGCTATCATGGCAGTCTATACATTATATCCATGGGTGCCAACAGCAGAAAATTTGGTTTACCTTTTTGTTAAACTATAAGGCTGATTAAATGTTTTGTCTAGCTTCATTGGTGTCTTTAACAAATAGCACGTGAATTTTTGTTAAGTGCTTCAGTTTTGTTGTTTGTCTTTTAAGTTAGACGTAATAGTCTCATTTGAATGGATAGGTTGACAGTGCTAGATACAAAGCATAAGGGAGGAATGGTGTTAAAAGTATTTTTGTTTGAGAAACAGCATATTTGTAGGCTGAAAATGGTAGCAGAAGACAGTTGGCAGAGGGGCGCCTGGGTGGCTCAGTCATTAAGCGTCTGCCTTCGGCTCAGGGCGTGATCCTGGTGTTCTGGGATCGAGCCCCGCATTGGGCTCTTCCGCTGGGAGCCTGCTTCTTCCTCTCCCACTCCCCCTACTTGTGTTCCCTCTCTTGCTGGCTGTCTCTGTGTCAAATAAATAAAATCTTCAAAAAAAAAAAAAAAAAACAGTTGGCAGAAAGCAACTGCTAGAATTGTCTTCAGATAGGATAGGATTTTGTCCTTAAGTGAGTGGTGGACCTTTTGCTAAGAATCCTGGGTGTTTTGTGTGTAAGAAGCCAGAGTTTGTGGGCATTGGTGTGCTAGTGGAGTCAGAAGGGGAGGGAGAGGTAAGAGAACAGGTGTGGGGAATTTGGGACAAAGATGGGGAATGATCTCTAGAAGAGCAATAAGGGAAATCAAACAATAGAATAACGATCACAAGGTCCACCCAGTGTGGCTGTATTTTCCAGCCATTTTTTTAGCGGCAGGCTCAGATTGAGCAGAGTTGGAATAGTCCAGCATTTGTCCATCCAAATGAAAGATCCTGGGGTTGGGATTGGTCATAATTAATGGTGGGCTTTATACTTGGGTAAGAAGGGAGAAAAATACTAAGGGAGAATAAAGTGATAGGATCACTGGATTATAAGCCCTAATGGAAGTAGAGAATGGGAGAACAAGAAGGAATTAAATTTAGGAGAATAAGAAAAAGAGTGTTGGGAGAGTGGAATGCTTAAAATCGGGAGAACCCAGGTGGAAAACAACTGGATAGGAGGTAAAGAATTTAAATGCCCAGGTTGTTTGGGGTTGTTAGGATAACTACAACAGGAAGAGGATAGTAAATGGAACATAGCCTAACGTAAGATTTGAAAAGCTTGGGAGTTTTAGAAGGTAATGGGGAAAATTGACTTAGAAGCCACAATGGTGGGGTGAAGAATTCACACTTGAAGGCTTCAGGGAAAAGCATTTATAGTCACTAGCAGAAGCAGTTCTAATCTTTTCCTTGGTGATAGAAATCTTGATACTTTCTTTGGTCCTGATATCTTTAATTTCAGGCTGTTGAACATAATACTGCTAGAATGTAGATTTGAACTTTTTTCTAAGTGTACAACTCTGGATTTTAGCATTCACAGTTAAGTAACCATTACCACTATCTCTAATTCCAGACATTTTCACTCCCCCACCCTGAGCCAGAAAAATACCCTTGTATCCATTAACAGTCACTCATTTCCCTGTACCCCAGACCCTGGCTACTACCAGTCTACTTTTTCATGGGTGAATCAGAGTCCATTGCATGGATGTCCTATTTTGTTTCTTCGTTAGTCAGCTAATGGGCACTTGGATTGTTCCCACATTTTTGTTATTGGTAATCATGAAGTGGATACTTCTTGGGTGTATAGACCTCTGAGTGGAGTTGCTGGGTCACATAGTGACTCCTTAACATTTTGAGGAATTGCCAGGCTGCTTTCCAAAGCTGCTGCACTGTTGTTATAATCCCACCAGCAATATATGAGGGTTCCAATTTTCCATATCCTCACCAACACTGGTGGTTTTCTGATCTTTTGATTAGGCCATCTTGGTATGAAGTGGTCTCTTCGTTTTGATTTGCATTTCCTTAATGACTAATGGTTGCTGTGTATTTTGATTTATAGAGAGAGAGCGTCTTTTCTTTGTTTTTGGTATCCTGCCTTTTTAGCAAGTGCTCATCTGTCTGTAAAAGATTAGTGACACTTGTTCCCAAACATGGTTACCATGAAGACCATTTAAAATGACATCAGAGTGTGTGGTGGTGTGCCACTTCTAGTCATTTCGTGATTAATTTTTTAATAGGTTATGCTGTGAGTAAAAGTTCAGTGGTCCGTTAAAACCAGTTTAAAATGCTCATCTTCTAGTTTACACTTCCAAATCTTGCAGTCATCCCCATTCAGTTTGTGAAATAGGAACCAAGTTTGTGTTTTTCATTTTTTGATAAATAGGCTAGATACGTTGTTTAGTGGACTGACCCAAGCGAGAACACTGGTGGGTGGCTTAAAGAATGAAGGTTTTGTTGTTGCAACTTTGCACAATATTCATTCCAGGGGTCCTCCTCGCCAAAGACAGCCTAGAGAGGATGGCAATGAGGAAGATAAGGAAAATCAAGGAGATGAGACCCAAGGTCAGCAGCCACCTCAACGTCGGTACCGCCGCAACTTCAATTACCGACGCAGACGCCCAGAAAACCCTAAACCACAAGATGGCAAAGAGACAAAAGCAGCCGATCCACCAGCTGAGAATTCGTCCGCTCCCGAGGCTGAGCAGGGCGGGGCTGAGTAAATGCCGGCTTACCATCTCTACCATCATCCGGGTAAGTAGGCGTAGGTGGCCTTCTGGCCTCTGAGCGGTCGTGAGTGGTGTCTGTTTCCAGGTTCATCAGGTAAGATGAGCCATTGTTATTTAGGGTGTCTTTCAGCCATGGTCCTCTTCAAATAACCTAAAATCCAGTTTGAGTAATAGCAAGTGTCAAGGCCATACTTGGCCTATCTAAATATTTCTTGAATTAGAGCCTTTTTTGTCACCTGTTCTGAATGAAATCTGTGATTTCACCAGTCTTGGTATAACTTCACCCTCAGAAGTATGATGATTACATTGTGTTTATTTTCACGAAGAGATGGGGTAACTTACTAGATTTAATAACCTGCATGGTAATGAGCAATGTAGTCTCTTTGGGGGAAGTGGCAGCTTTGACATTATATCATTTCTAAAGTTAAGGGATACCTTTGCATTCAGCTTTTTACTTGATACGGAGAAGCATGTAATTGTCTCTGTTTGGCTCTGGGATTGTCATTTCCAGCCAGTGATATTTTCGGGTTTTTCTCCTCTATTATTTTCTGGGTGGCAAAAGGTCATCCAGAGCCTAGCAGCAGCCGTTCTTGTCACAGCATTATCCACCCATGTTGGAAATCAGTGTCTTGGAATAAAGAAATAGATTCGTGAATGCCTTCCCTACTTAGCTGATGTGGTCTGGAGCAGTTTGCTGTATACTAAAAGAACATTGGAGCCAGTTGTGCAAGATAATCTTAAATTTTTTTATTTTTATTTTTTTACAGTTTAGTCATCCAACACGAAGAAATGAAGATGAAATTCCAGCAATAAGAAATGAACAAAAGATTGGAGCTGAAGACCTTAAGTGCTTGCTTTTTGCCCATTGACCAGATAAATAGAACTATCTGCATTATCTATGCAGCATGGGGTTTTTATTATTTTTACCTAAAGACGTCTCTTTTTGGTAATGACAAACGTGTTTTTTAAGAAAAAAAAAAAAAGCCTGGTTTTTCTCAATACACCTTTAAAGGTTTTTAAATTGTTTCATATCTGGTCAAGTTGAGATTTTTAAGAACCTCATTTTTAATTTGTAATAAAAGTTTACAACTTGATTTTTTCAAAAAAGTCAACAAACGGCAAGCACCCGTTAATAAAGGTCTTAAATAATTGTCTTTGTGTATATTTCTGTCTTGTTTTGATTTTAGTTTGTAAGTCCTTAAGCTGGCCATAGGACCCTTAGCTTAAACCTAGCTACAAATAGATGGTACTCACTGGATTACTTGGAAATTTCCTAATAATGTGTAATTCTTAAAGTGACATACCTATGGGCTCACCCTAAACGTGAGAAAACATTTACTATGATAATTTGGCCGTGTAAGTTTTTGCTGAGAGACAGTGGTAAAGGGGAGAGGGCATGCTCTAGCGTGTACTAACTGGATTCTAATCCCTGCAAGCCACTTACTTCTGCCCTTGTGGAAGCGTCCTTCAGCGTGCTACAGAGCCTGATTGGGCTCCGTATACAGGCTCACTCCTGTGTGTGGTTCATCCGAGATGGTGACAACAAATGGAATGCCTGTAGGAAGACTTGGTAAAGAATATGGAGGAGGGTAAAAATAATTTTGTGGTCTTGACTCCCTTCTAACCTAAACCTGTTCTGGTTATTCTTGTGCTATGTGTTGCTAGACGTTCATGTGGGATCATCCTGGCCAGTTTTGGGGCCCAGGGGGAACAGTGGTGGGGATTTAGAGAACTTCCAGGAGTCTTGCAGTTCTGTGTATGTCCAGGTGGTGGTGCCCCTTTCCTGAACGAGCTCAGAATTCACAGCCGAGATTGCATTGCACTGGTACCTTTAATTCTGAGGGACTGGTGAATGAGATGGGAAAATAATGGTCAAGTAAGCTAGTGTCTTGCAAACTCCTCTTACGAACTTGGGGCCAATTTTTTTTTTTTGCCTTTTATGAAGGTACTCTGTGCTGGCAAGAGTACAGTGGAACAGGCTTGAATACTATTGATGGTATGTATTTTTTTACAATTGCATACCTAGGATATGCATGTATCCTGGAAATAACAGCATTGGTTAAATATCCAATACAGGTATTCCTCACTTTTCAAAAGTTTGCATTATCCCATATCACTTTCCTTTTAGGAGAGACCTACATTGTTTTTGCTAACCAAGAAATTCGAAGAGCATTTTCACTTTTATGAAAATAGCATTCGGTGTTTGTTTTGCTGCAGTGAACTATTTACAGAAGCAATGCACTCACTGAGCAGCAAGAGTGGGGCCACCAAGCTCCTTCCCTAAGAAGTAACACTCATCAAGTTGCCGTAGTTTGGAACTGGGTAAGCATCTGTGCTCTTTTTGAATTCAAGTTAGTGTAGTATTGGTTTCAGGAGCAGAATTTAGTGATTCATCACGCATAGTAAATACCCAGTGCTCCCCCCCCCCCCCCAGCAAGTTGCCTCCTTAATGCCTATCACCCATTTAGCCCACCCTCCCTCTAGCAACCCTCAATTTTCTATATTTAAGAATCTTAACAGTGGTTTGCCTCCCTCTCGTTTTTTTCTTTCCTTTCACTTGCGTTCATCTGTTTTGTTTCTTAAATTACACATATGCAGGAAATACTTGTCTTTCTCTGATTTATTTTGCTTAGTATAATATACTCTAGTTCATCCATGTTGCAGGTGACAAGATTTCATTCTTGATCGCCAAGTAATACTCCATTGTGTGTGTGTGTATATACATAACACACCTTTATCCATTCATCTGGACATTTGGACTCTTTCCATAATTTGGCTTTTGATAGTGCTGGTATAAACATTGGGGTGCATGTGCCCCTTCAAATCAGGATTTTTTTAATCCTTTGGATAAGTAAAAAATATGGAACATTTCATGAATTTGCATATCATTGTGCAGGGGCCATGCTAATATTCACTTATTCCAATTTTAGTATGTGTGCTGCCAAAGGAAGCGCTCTCTATCGTACATCCATTAGCAAAGATATCCCAAAGTACCAGAAGCCTTAAGAGATTATTGTTTGTTTCTGAGAACACTTAAGTCTTTCCATATAAGTTAGTGGTGATTGCTGCTTCACTACGCTGTTCAGCTTACAGAGGGTTCCGTAGGAATGCGGTGCTTTCAGAGAGCAGGGGAGACCTATAGTGTTAAATGTGATTTTGCAAACCGCAGCAAGGAAGAAAATTTCTTGCAGTACAGTCTTGATGCCAGTATTGCAAACAAAACAACCTATGCATTTTTTCATGTGTTTTGTGTTGCCCAGCATTTTTATGAATGCCTTCATCATGTGTAAGGATTAGATAGCCTGAGTCTCTAAGGGAACCCAGAGAATGCATTCTTTCTGCGGCTAGGCTGCAGAGAAAGAACCTGGCCTGGCAGTCACGTGGTGCAAGCGTGAGACCTGGGAGAAGTCAGCACTTTGCTACAGGGGAGGGTGGATGCGGTGTTTTGCCAAAGCAGCAGCAGCAGGTTCCTCATCAGATCACTCCGCCTTAGTTCTTGACACTTAGCTTTGAGCCTGGTGCTCCAGCCGTAACAATTGCAAGTATCTCATCCCTTTATAAAAATATGTGGCTGTAACAGGAAGCACAGGAGAGTAGTAAGAAATTAGGTACCATGTGTCAGGCATGTGGTATGTTCTATTCAAAATGAGGAACAAGGCAAGGATGCTTGTCGTGATTTCTGTTAAAAACCTTGTACTAAAGGGCCTAGGCAGTGCATGGAGATGGAAATACGTAAAGGTTGGAAAGGAAACAGTGGCAGGCAGCATGGATGATACCGGTAACAAAAAACTTGCAGTCAGTTTAAGGATGGATAATGTGTGACTAAATGGCTAAAACTTGTTTATGTATAATAGTAAAATATTTTTACTTCGGGGCAGCTGGGTGGCTCAGATGGAACCGGTTAAGCGTCTGCCTTCAGCTCAGGTCATGATCTCCAGGTCCCGGGATCAAGCCCTGTGTCAGGCTCCCAGCTCGGTGGGGAGTCTGCTTCTCCCTCTCCTGCCTCCCCACCCTGCTTGTGCTCTCTCTGTCTCTTTCTCTTAAATAAAATGAATAAATGAATAAATCTTTTTTTTAGAAAATGTATTCAGAACTGTACCATTTGGGGGGTGCCTGGCTGACTCACTTGGCAGAATGTGTAACTCTTTTGATTTCTGAGTTGTGAGTTCAAGCCCAGGTTAAGTGTAGAGATTACTCAATAATAAAGGGTTTTTTTTTTTAATTTTTATTTGAGCGAGAGCATGGGCAGGGGGAGAGGGGGAGGGGCAAGTAGACCTCTCACTGAGCACAGAGCCCGACATGGGGCTCAATCCCAGGACCCCTGAGATGACCTGGACCGAAGGGCAGACACTTAACCGTCTGAGCTACTCAGGCACCCCATTTAATAATAAAATCTTATGTACCGTTTTCAAAATCTGGGCAGAAGCAAAACTATTAAAACGTATTAAGAGAAAATGGAGCTTTTCATGTTAATGGATATTGAGGCTTGTCAATTTGTTCAAATTAAGTTCAGTAAAAATTGAAAGGTTTGCGGGTTTTTGTTTTGGGGTTTTTTTTTTGATGGATCTTAGAAAAGAGAGAAGAGATATTAGCGGTTTGATGAAAGAAAAATGTAGGGGCGTCTAGCTGGCTAAGTCGGTGGAGTGTGTGACTCTTCATCTCGGGTTGTGAGTTTGAGCCCCATGTTGGGTGTAGAGATTACTGAAAGACTTTAAAAAAAAGAAGAAAATGTAAAATAATTGTCTTGGAGAATGGGAAAACAAATGTACCAGGGAAATAGAATTGCTGGGAAGTAGAGCGTTGGGTTTAACCAGGACTTTGCCAGCTAAATTCAACAGAAGAAAAGTGCAAAGGTATTAAAAGTGGGTACAAAGTTACAGATGACAGTAATATTCCCAACATCCTCTCCCTCATTCCCAGAGCCAGGCGTGGATCCTGATGAGCCAAAGCCAATAAGAGCGTAACATTCTCTGCTGAATGGAGTTGGTGCGTTCCACGTTGACTTGGAGTAAAAGTATTAACTTAGGGAGCTGGGAGAAGGTGAAGTGTGGTGCGCCCAGACATGCTTAACCTTGAGATGTGCAGTGACTGGTAATGACAAAGTTTTTAGGTGATGGTCATGTAGGTGGAAGATGGGAGGAGAAAGAAAACATTACTGGAAGTGAAAATGTCAAGAACAGACCATGATGTTCAAAGGATTTCTGTGGGTGTTGGAAGTTGCTGCAAGTGACAGTAGGAGGTAGTGGGCATGAGAAGCGGGTGCTGGTGATGCTGGAGTTAAAAGTCTGAAACATGCTGCTGGATAGTGGATTTAGTCTAAAAGCACAGGCTTCAAGGAAGGTTGAGCTTTTGAGGGCTTAATGGAGGAGGAAGATGGTTTAGAAGAGGCAGTGGTTTGATCTAGAGGAAACTTAGCCCACCACCAGGAACCCTGCTGCTTCAGGTGTCAGGGAAGAAAAGAAGCCTCTGAAAGGACTCCCAGGGAAGTCTGTTCTAGAGGCAAGTCTGCTTAGATGCAGAGTAAGAAAGTGAATGCACATGTTCTGAGAAGAGTCCGGCGAGGCTGGGCACAGAGGTGCAGACGGCACAGTGAAAGGTTTGGGGAGGGAGCAAACCTGGGTCAGATCTGGAGTTGAAGGGAGCGAATTGGGGAGCTTGAACATTGAGAGAGACAGCTAAATCAGAAAGTGTCACACAGGACAGGTGTAGTGCTGAGGTTCTGCTGGTGGAAAGGTTAGCCCGACCCTCCAGGGGTTAGGTTGACCTGGGGCTGGGAAGCGGCAGTCTGATAAGGAGCTCTGCCTCTCCCCCTTCTCTGAGTGGTGCTTCAGGTAGAGGAGGGCTTGGTATGTACCTTCAGTCCGGCCGCCTGTTTATGGGCTACAAACAAGAGTGAGTAGACTGTTACCTTGTACCATCTTCACATCTTGAGTGACGTGCTAACCCCTCTTCTAGGTTGGGGCACCGTCCTGCGCTTTAATTCCTCTGGGCTGAGGAGCTGATAGGGAACCTGGATTATCTTTAGAATGATTTTCATTTTAGAAATAATACTTTGGGGGGAAAAAACAGTTGGACCAGAAAAGAAGTGGCCAATGTGGGCATTGTTGCGGAAGTCCAGTTAAAAGATGAAACCCGTATCCTAGATCTGGCAGGAGGAAAGAAGGTCAAGTTGGAGATGTTTGCAGAAACGGAATTGATCTAGATGACTAGCTGAATGTGGGGTGAGGAAGAGGGGAGAACCCAGCATGACTGCAGAACGCTGATGGAGAGGGTGCCGTTGCTGGGCTAGAGAATGCACAGAGGGGAGGGGTCTTTTCAGTTTGAAATACATGGTGTTTGAGGTGCTACGGGGAGTTTGTTTGGGAAGCCGACTTGGAACTAAGGAGTGAGGTGTAGGGTGAGGTGAATGCTTGACACCCAGGTGGCTTTTGAAAGCTGCGGTCGTGGATGAAATCCCATCACTCAAGGAGCATCTGTGAACAGAGGGTAGAGGCCCAAACTTCTGGAATAAGACCAAGGATGTAAAAGTGATGGCCAGAAAGAGAAGTGAGAAGTCAGAAAGGGAGGACATCGCAGAATCCTAGAGCACAAAATAGGAAATGATTCATTTGGCATCAAAACCAAGAGGTCCAAGAAGGTGACGGTGGGAAAATGTCCACCGGGCTCAGCAGCAAGGGGACCGCTAGCGAGAGCAGCAGTGGAAGTGGAGGGGGCCCCAGGCCGCAGCAGCAGCAGGGTGAGGGCTGATGCTCCCACAGCCCTCCATCCCAGTAACAGCCAGCCCAGCCTCCTAGGTCCCAGCCAGAACCCTAAGAGCCCATCCTGACTTCATCTTTTTTTCTCACACTCCACATCCAGTGAGTCTGCAAATGCTGTTGATTCTGCCTTTGGAACATCCAGAACCTACTTCTCACCACCTCCCCCAACATGGGTCTAGGCCTCCACATCTCACCTGAATCATCAGTCTCCTAGATCAACTCCCTGCTGCCTTCCTTCCCATCCTCCACCTCTCTGCTGTCGTCAGTTTTCAATGTAGCGGCCAGGGTCACTCGAGTAGAAGCCTCCAGAGGCTTCTAGTCTCACTGAAGCAGAAGCCAGCTTCCTACAGGAAGCTTCACAGTGTACCCTGACCTGTCTCCCATTTTCTCTGCTCTACGCCTGGTTCACTCCGACCTCACAAGCTGCGTTTTCCAGACATACCCCAATCTCAAGGCTTTCCCCTCTTGATAGGAAGACTGTGTCCCCCAGTGAAACAAATGGCTCTCTCTCAGCTCTTTCAGGTCTTTAACTAGGAAGGCCTTCCATGACCACTGTTTAAAAGAGCAGAACCTCCCCATGGCCTCATCTCCCATCCTCTTTACCCTGCTTGATTTTTCTCCAGTGCGTATCCTCACCTGCTAGTTCTGTATTTCTTGGTCTACTCTTCGTGTTTGAGATTTTTGTTTTGTTCACTGCTGCTGTTCCCGGCATCTGCAGCAGAGCTAAAAGAGGAAAGTAAAAGCTCAAAAAATATGTTGAAATGGGATGAGGAAAGTGAAGTCTGCCTCTGGAAGGGCAGGTTTGTTAGTGTGACCAGGTAATTTACATATTAGCCAGATAGGATGCTCTGGTTGTCAGTTACGCTGGAGCCGAGGGGACTACCTTGGGCAACAGGGGAGTTCTGGTCACTCTAAAGATAGATTGGAGGGAAGGGTTTTTTAGGACAGAACATGTTTAGAAGAGGGAAAGAGGAGCGAAGCAAGAAGAGAGCTTTAGGATTATAAAACCTGTGTAACAAAGGGCCTCATTTTATCATGTGCATAAAATGTAATTTTCATAAGTCACTTGAGACACTGGGAGTAGTTGGGAGTCAAAAACCTGAGTTCGAGTTCTGTCAATGAGACTTGACCTTCCAGAGCCTTGGGGTGGGGCCGCCCCAGAAAAGGCAGCACTGAACTCCAAAGTAGCTCTTAAAGGAAGGTCTGTAGGACCGTCTACAGGAAACGGACAGGCTTTCTTGGATCCCGCCTTCAAACTGCTAAGGCCAGATGCTTGGGAAGAGCCTCAGAATGAGCATTTTGTATCTTTAGCAATAACAAAAATTATTTCTTGAAGTTCTTGTGAGGATTAGGTGAGACCTGACGTTTGGTTAGTGCTCAGTAAATGTCTTATTATTACTGGAATATTGTAAGGACCAACTGAGATAATAGTCGTGAACACTGTAAACTGAAGTGATGGGGAGCCTGCTTCTCGCTCTGCCTGCTGCTACCCTTGCTTGTGCTCGCTCTCCCTGACAGATAAATAAAATCTTAAAAAAAAAAGTGCTAAGAAAAAACCATAAACCAAAAATCCTATGTCTGGAAAATCACAAAAATAAATTCTGTATGATTCTACTTAACGTGAGGTACTTAGATTAGTCAAACCAGAAGCAGAGAATAGAATGGTGGAAATGGGGAGTTATCATTTAATGGATATATAGAGTTTCAGTTTTGTAAGAAAAAATTCTGGAGAGTAATGGGAGTGATGGTTGCACAGCAGTATTAATGTACTTAATGTCACTGGACTGTATGCTTTAAAGTGGTTAAGATGGAAAATTTTATGTATATTTTACCACATTAAAAAAAATTGGGGAAAAATGATGGGAAAGATGTTGAATAAAGATGTAAGAAAGAAAGAGTACATAGGAAACAAAACATTTTAGGGGCTTGTAGTGACTGTCAGTTTTTTATAAAAGAGAATTTAGATGGCCTGTCCAAGGAAGGGAAACTAGTAGAAACAACTGATATTTAAAGGCCATTTTATGAGGCTTTGTCATCTGTACATCATCTTTCCCATTTTTGTAAAAATGTCATATAACAAGGTTCATGTGCTCATAATTCTTGGAATGCATATTTAAATTAAAACCTTTGGGGCGCCTGGGTGGCTCAGTCAGTTAAGCATCTGCCTTCAGCTCGGGTCAGGATCTCAGGGTCCTGGGATGGAGCCCCAAGTCGGGCTCTCTGCTCATCAGGGAGCCTGCTTCCTCTCCCTCTGCCGCTCGCCCTGCTTGTGCTCGCTCACTCTCTCCCTCTGTCTCGCAAATAAATAAGATTTTAAACAAATTAATTAAAAACTTTGATGGGGCACCTGGGTGGCTAGTCGGTTAAGCCTCTGCCTTAGGCTCAGGTCATGATCCTACAGTCCCGGGATCAAGTCTCGCGTCGGGCTCCCTGTGCAGCAGAGAGCCTGCTTCTCCTCATGTGTGTGCTCTTTTCAAATAAATAAATAAAGCTTTAAAAAAAAACAAGAACTTTTAGGGACTCCTGGCTGGCTTAGTTGGTGGATCATGTGACTCTTGATCTTGCGGTTGTGAGTTTGAGCCCCACATTGGTTGTAGAGATTACTAAAAAAAATTTTTTTTTAATTTACACTTTAAAAAATGAGGTGACGGTTTTACACCAATTCTGGTACATATTTTGACATCTAATAATTCTTTTGTTAATTTGGATTGGTCATGAACAATCACTTTCACAGAAGAAAAAATAAAAATGTTCTACTTTAAGTTATAAGGTTTAAATGTGCTCTAAAATGATACAATAGCCTTTGGAAAGATGACTCTTGGCTTCCACTTGTAGTAACGTTGGTTCAAGTCTTCTGCTGAAGACAATATTTTCTAAAATCTTTCTAAAAGCAACAAAACACAGGGGTTGCCAGGCTGGGTCCAGGAAGAGGATGGTAATGGAGGAAAGTTAGTCCGATGCTCAGGGCTACTGTTTCCCTGGATATGTTTGCAAATCTGGAAGAGGCCCCTCAGGCTGAGTGCTGATCTGCACGTGTGTTTGCTGGTCTGGAAGAGGCAGTTGTGCTGGGCTGGAGGGAAAAACTTACAAAGTGCAGCCCCACCAACCGTGGGGACCCTTGTAAACTATGTTATGCTTTGAGTTGGGGGCCTCGAACGGTTGTACCATGGTAGCTAACTAGACCAACCGTCACAGATTGCAGCCTTCCTTGGAGTCACGTGGGGACCCAGAAATCTCAAGTCCTGAACTTGGATAAATGTGGTCCAGGAGAGCTAGTGCCCCCGGCGCGCGCTAAAGCAAATAAGCCTTGGCCTTAAATGATTTGTGCACGTGTTTAACATGCCACCTCGGGACCATACTCACAGATAACTAGGCTGACAAGGAGACGAGGAGCCGTGATGAACAAGGTTGAAACAGACAATCCAAAGGGCCCCCAGGAACCCCAGATGCTAAAGATAACACGCAGAATGCGAGGCAATTATGTTTGCAGTTACCTTTATGCAAGGAGAAGCTTGAAAATTTTAGGTGTTATGAGCTGAATTGTGTCACTCTCCCACCCAAATTCATATATTGAAATCCTAACCTCCAATACCTCAAAATGGGACTATTTGTACGTAGGGTATTTAAAGAGGTAATGAAGGTTACATGAGGTCATCGAGGTAGGGTTTAAGCCAACATGACTGGTGTCCTTATAAAACATGGACAGATACACCGCTGAAGGACCACTGAAGACACAAGAAGACAGCCTTCTACGAGCTCAGGAGAGAAGCCTCAAGATGAAACTACCTCTGCTGACCCCTAGATCTTGGACTTGTGGCCTTCAGGGATGTGAGGAAGTACATTCCTGTTGTTTCATCCACCCAGTCTGTGGTACTTTGTCACAGCAGTGCTAGCAAACTAATAAAGAAGGGAACCTGAAGCTATAATTGACCCAGCAGATTTTTTTTTTAATCAGGTGGGAATCTGAAAACAAAAATAATACCTCAGAGAAATCAATGGATATATTTGGAAGCAGATTAAACACAACTGAAGATAAAATTAGTTAACTGGGAGATAGTTGAAGGAAACCACTCATAATGAAGTACAGAGAATTTAAAAATTGGAAAACAGAAGAAAAGCTAAGAGAGAATATAGTAAGAAAATCAAGCAGACTATAATTAGAGCCACAGGAGAAAGGAAAAGGAGGACTGAAGAGAGAATGGCTGAGATTTACGCAGAACTGATTAGAGGGAAGGAGACACCAAAAGAGTCAAGAAGCCCAAAAACTTACATAAAAAATCCACATCTAAACACAATTTTTAGAAGACAAGAGAGGAGTTTGGGGAGAAAGATTACTTTGAAAGGAAGGACATTAAAGCTGACACTTGATTTCACAACAGAAAGAACGGTTGCCATAAAACCGTAGAATGATATCTTCAGTGACCTCAGAGAAAATAACTGCCAGCCTACGGTTCCTATACACAGTAGCATAGAAAGGTGAGAAAAAGACATTTTGAGATGAAAATGGGGAGCATCAACAAGCGAGCAGCAGACTTGCACTAATGAGCAAAGAAAATGATCCTATTGGAATTTTAGGAGATACGAAAGCAATGAAAAAGAAAGACTTAAGTCCCAAACAGACTGCCTACTTCTGAGGTAAGTAGAAGGAATTGCTGCCTGCCACCAGCAGAAAGTAGCAAACCCTTTCAGGACCAGGATCTTTTTCTTTTTTAAAGATTTTATTTATTTGAGACAGAGATCGAGAGAGAGAATGAGTGGGGGGAGGGGCGGGGGGAAGAAGCAGACTCCCCACTGAGCAGGGAGCCTGACTCGGGGCTCGATCCCAGGACCCCGGGATCATGACTTGAGCCAAAGGCAGACGCTTAACTGACTGAGCCCCCCAGTCCACCCCCTCAGGACTAGGATCTTGCATTGATACAAAACAGAAATTTGTGCCTGGTGGGAGGGCAGGAAACTCACTGCCACCCAAGACCCACCACCATTACATGCAGAGGGCAGATGCTATGTGGGGAGGACAAAGCCCTACCCCTGAGGCTCAGGTGCACAGGACCTGCCTACAACTAAGGCTGGAGCAGGAGAAAGGAGAAAACTCTCCTGCCACCAACATAAGGCTTGCATCATAATGGCAAGCTACTGCTGGGGAAGGGGCAGGAGTTTGGAGAGGGAGTCCCGCTGTGGTGCAGGATGCAGGGACTGTTGAATGCCGAGGTGCTCCCAAACCCCCTGGATTCCAGGTCTAGACCAGGCACAAGGTAACAGCAGCCCACTCAGAAAGGAGGCCAAGCTTCGATGTGCTTATCATATCAAGGACAGAGCAGAGGAAAGAATTCATGAACTTGATGACAGGTCAGTAGAAATCAATCCAACTGAAACAGGAAAACACGGAAACAATAAAACAGGGCAGAATATTTAAGAGCTGTGCCACAGTATCAGGCATGTAGCAGGTGAGGACAGGAAATACGGCAGAAGCACTGGAAAAATAACAGCTGAAGGCTTTCCAAAATCAATATAAGATAACAAACCACAGATCCAGGAAGCTCCGAACACTCACCCCCAAAGAGAATAGAGAGAAAACAACATACGCAGGCACTTCATGGTCAAACTTCTGAAAACCAATGATGGAGGAAGTCTGGAAAACACTGAGAGAAAACAAAGGACAAACAACAACAAAAAGAATTAAGCAGGCTTTTCATTTAAAATTATGTAAGCTAGAAGACACTAGGATGACCTCTATAAAGGACTGAAAAGGGGAGAGTCATCCCAGAACTCTATACCCAGCGAAAACATCTTTTAAAAATGGCGAGGGGCGCCTGGGTGGCACAGCGGTTGGGCGTCTGCCTTCGGCTCAGGGCGTGATCCCGGCGTTCTGGGATCGAGCCCCACATTGGGCTCCTCCGCTATGAGCCTGGTTCTTCCTCTCCCACTCCCCCTGCTTGTGTTCCCTCTCTCGCTGGCTGTCTCTATCTCTGTTGAATAAATAAATAAAATCTTTAAAAAAAAAAAAAAGGCAAAATAACGATTTCTGCTTGTGTCCACCAGAGGTGAGTCCCAAGCTTTCCCCTCCACCGCCGTCTTGAAAATCGTCTGTCTGCCTGGGGTTTCAAGTGCCTTCTGAGAAAATCAGTGTCTCCATGTTCTAGCTTTTGCTTAGACTTTAAAAACAAAACAAAACCTCTGTCTTGAAATCATTTCAAACTTCAGAGAAAAGTTGCAAGAAAGGTTCAAAGAACTCCAGGCTGCCCTTCACTGAGGTTCCCGGTCAACACCGTACCGCAGGTACTCGCCTGGTGACGCTTCACGGGTCTCTGTGCAGATTTCTTTTCCGATGCCTCATTCCCTCTTAGCACTTCAGTGTGTATTTCCTAAAATACAAGAGCACTGTCCTACGAGACTGCAGGAAACTATCAAATCCGGGAAATTAACTGAGAAACGGTACTACCCATCTACACCACAGACACGCTTCAAATGTCACTGGTTGTCTCAGGAACGTCCTTTCTGGGTCCGGGACGGCTCACGGCGTTTACTGTCCTGTCTTCTCAGTCTCGTCAGTCTTGTCTTCCGGAACGTGTTTTGAGGAGCCCAGCAGTTACTTGTAGAATAACCTCCATGCAGACTTTTTTGTCTTGTCGTAAGTCGGGTCAGTTGGTCCACCTTTAGCAGGAATGTCACAGCAATGACGCTGTGTTCTTTTCGGTGCGCTGTATCGAGAGACACGAATTTTGCCTTGCCCTGTTGCTGGTGGTGTGAACTCGTCACTTGATGAAGATACGTCTGCATGTTAAATATCTTATGCTGACTAGTTAATAAAGAGTTGCCATTATATTAGTTGCCATTTTACTGTAGAGCTTTTCCCTCCCCCAGCTGTTTAATTATTTGTACCAGTATGGACTAACGGATTCTTTCTTTTACTCACGGAGTTAAAATCCATTACTCTCATTATTTATTTTGATACTGAACTCGTCCCAGATAAAGCGAGTGGGAATCTCTTTTCATCTGGTTTCTGCATCCTTTGGTCGTGTCTCCGTTATTCCTCAAGCACTGTCTTACTTTCTGGAACATCGGGGTGTTCGGGCTTATTATTTCCTTTCCTCCGCAGAGTGCTGGTACCTGTTTGTGGCGAACGGTATTCCGAAGTCACGGTATGGTCTTGCCACTGGGTTGTCATTGCTTCTAGGCTTTTCTAGGAGGCAGAACTCCTAGGTATGTGGACGTAGGTATCTCGCACACACGCGTGTACACACATGCCGCTAGGGCTACTTCAGTATTCATCTCAGTATATACTAAGGCCACGTACCTCCAGTTCCAATCCAGCACCGCAGGGTTCATTCGAGTCGCCCCATTTCATCTTTGTAGGTGTGTCCTCCGGCGGTGGAGAGCCTGGCTCCCGTTATCTCCAACATTTTACTCATTTGTTCAATTCCCTTATATGTAACTCAGCTTCGGCACTGGCGGCCGTGGATGACTCAGTTTTGTGGTCACCACGTGGGCCTCTGTGTGGACGAAAGGCAGTCCTTCTTGGGTGTCGACTTGGTGATTTCATAGCATTGTGTCAGCCCTTCCCTTTGATGCCCTGTAAAGAATTCTTTGCCCAACATTTTTAGTTGTTCTGCACAGCAGCGTTGTCGAGAATAAAACCGCCTGTAACGTGCTCATAAATTGATCCAAATATTATTTTTATGTGCTCTATGAGGGGAGTCGGGAAGCACTACTTTGGGCATTGTCTTTCTTCATTTCCACTTTCCCCTGGATCGGGTTTAGCCGCGGCTTCCTATCATCATGCCAACTCTAGACAAAGTTATACCCTGACTTCTTTCCTTGTATCTGGAATTCAAATGATGGAGGAAGACAACGCACCACACAGCTCTTCCCTCACTAGCCTAGATCGGCGTTTCCCAAACACGTGTCCACCAGTCACCCGGAGATCTCCTTAAAATGCCGCGCCCGTGTCACCTGGTGCAGGGTGGAGCCCGAGAGTCTGTGTTTCTACCAAGTTTCCAGGTAGCAGGAGTCCCTAGAGCGTGTGTCACCTCTGTCCCAGGGGTCAGTGAGGGGTGGTTACATTGCACAACCTGCAAAACTTACAGGCATTTGTAACTTTTTGTTTTTTCATTTGCAAACCCACACACAAATGAAGAGAACAGAGTGAACGCCCAAGTATCACTGGCATTCACCGACCTTCCCTTGCCCCTGACCTTTTTGTTCTTAAGGCTATTTTAAAGCAAACCCAGCCTCCTATCATTTCAGCGTGCACCTCTAACACGCAGGGATTCACAAAACCCCAAACGAACCACGGTGTCATTATCCCACAGAATTAACAGTACATACAACACAAAAACAGTTCCCGGACACCATGTGCCACTCAGTCCCCGTCCATGTTCTCCGCGGCGGGCACCGGATGGGCCCCCAGGTCGCCCGCCCCACGGCCCCAGGCTCCTCCCTCTGCTGAGCACCGTCTCTGCTTATGCTACTTGGGTTTTCATCACTGGCTGAGAACACAGGTATTCTCCTCCCCACACTATTTTTATGGCCTGCCGGTTTCATTCTCGGGAGAACTCTGTTAATGAACATCAGCAAAAGCTTGCGGTTCGTGCCCTTTGACCCCCTCCCTGGGTCTCTGCCCAGTCCTCTAGCCCCGAGGCTGGGACAGTAAACAGCAGCGCGGTCAGGAGGCCTGGAAAGTTGGCCCTGTCGCACGTTGGCCGCACAGGTGACCTTGATGTAGACACTTGAAAACGGCTGCTTCAGGAGAGGCCTGGCGGATCAGGGTTCCCAAACTCTTCCACGCTTGAACTCCTCTAATTTTCCCCTGGGCATCTTTCCATGGCCAGGATCCCGCTGTGCTGTTAACCAGCTCACGGGGCTACGTGCAGCGATCTGACTCTCCACCCCTCCAGTCCCTGGTTAGAGGCAGAAGGGCACCCCCACGAAGGACCAGAGGGAAGCTTGTTCCCGCAGTGGTCAGGCCCCCCCAGTGGCATGGAGCTCACCTCTCTTGCAGCCTCTCCCCGAAACTCACGGGCAGCAGCCAGCACATTCTATCCCAATGTTGTCCTACCGAGGCCCAAGCCTCTGGTGGACGCTGAACCTCAGGAGAACGCACACGGTGTCCCGGCCACCGCTTTGTGACCAGAGAGCTAGGCTGCCAGATCCCCAGCTGGGGACAGGAGGGAGGTCCTGCACGACCCGCAGAGGTCGAGCCTCTGGACCCCACATCCCCCCCTGCTCAGCCGGTACCCGGCACAGGAGCCCTCACCCAGACACTCACTTTCCAGGTTCCAAATTCGGTGGTGTCCGTCGGGGCTCTTTTGGCTCTACGTGACAGAAGTCAGACTCAAAACTGTTCCAGCAAAAAGATGGGTATTTACTGGGGGGATGTGAGGACCTCACGGAGCAGCCCGGTCTCAGGAAAGGCAGAAGGAGACGGGCCTTCCTCTCATCCTTCCTCAGCTCTCCTCGTCACGAAGGTGCCTTTCTCCCTCCCCGACGCCCGCAGAGTGGCAAGAAATGTGGCCCCCACGGCCCCGAGCTGTAGGCCTCACAGAGGTGCCCACACATCGTGGTCCCTCAGGAGGTGACTGAGCTCGATGCCGGGTCCACCCCGGGCCGATTCGGTCGGCATGTCCGGGGCGGAGCCCGGGCACCGGAGCCCCGGGTGACTTGAAAGCTCGGGTAGGAGCAAGAACCGCTGCATTATGGCTTCTGGGACCCAGAGAGACTCTTCTGTAGTCTCATTCATAACTCGAGGGGCAGCGCTCCGGAAGCCCCTGAAGCGTCAGGCACCCACCCCTGTAGCCAGAGGCTGGCCAGGCTGCAGGAAACGGCCACTCCTGAGGCGCCCCCGTGGACGTGCGGCAGCTGCCAGGCCCGGGCCCTGCGCCCACAATCCCACAGCTGCTCCACCATTTGCGCCTCTCCTCCCATCCCTGACCTCCAAGGGGGCGTCGTGACAGTCATCCTGACTCCACTTCCCTGGAGCCACTCTCGGGAGAGAAGGCCCAGCCACCTCCTGGGGATTCAGTGAGTCGGTGAGAGCTGTGGTCACCAGACGGGTGTTGGAGGAAGCCAGACAGAGCTGGCCGAGGAGGGCTGAGGAAGGCGGGGACAGTTATGGTCAGCTCTTTCCAGATGGGAGACAGAGGGCAGTCGGTGGCCAGAGACTCGGGGCCAGGGAGGATGTCTGGGGCGGGCGAGGCCTGAGCATGAGGGGAGGTGCTGATGGGGGTTCATCTTCCCTACATCTCTCTGAGGACGGCTCCTCCTTCCATACTAAGGTGTATCTTACTTCACGACTGAAAGCCCCTCCAGCGGGGACCTCACCCTTCTGCCTAAGGACGGGGCGCTGGCCACAGGCAGGCAGCCTGAGGCCGCCCCTCTCTACGAGATCCAGAGCAGGGATGGAGGGGGATCTCGGCAGACTGGAGAGGAGGAAGGGTGGGTGTGGAGGAAGGGGCAGCATTAGGGACTTGCAACCTTGCTCAGGACAATCGGAGTGGCTGAAAGGCCCTACGGTCCTTCTCCATGTGGTGAGCTTCTCCCGTGTGCCCCCACCCCGGCTCTGAGGTAAGAATCAGGCTAGGGAGGTCACCGGAGCCCCGATCAGCATGGGGTGTGCCGTGTAACCCACCCTGCAGGTCTGTCTCCCCATCTTTACGCCCGAAGACCCCAGGGACCAGCTCTGGCCTCTCCAAGCCAGGACCCACTGTAGCCATGCCAGGGACACATCAAATGACACCACACTTGGGGCTGGATGTTCACTTCTCTTTCCAAAAAATAACAAACACACAGTCCAGGTGTGGCAGGGGACAGTCAAATTGGGGACCTGGACATTACACACCCAGGGGGCCCTTGGTGGAGGCGGACAACTTAACAACTGGTCTGAAAGTCAAAAGAGAGGAGAGCTGGTTAGTGGGGTGAGCAGGGGGGGGGGGCAGGGGCTGTGCGGTGTGGGTCCAGACGCAGGGACTGACCGGCGCAGTCACACCCAGGCCCCCACGGCAGCCCTCCCTGGGGCCCATTCCTGGGGGCAGGTGTGATGCGTGCTGGCCTAGCCATGCCTGTGGGTGTCCACAAGGTGCTGGGCAGACCGGCAGAGCCTGAGACCTGAACTCAGAAACAGTGGGCCAAGCCTCTTGGTCTCCCCGAACCTGTTTCCTCGCATGTAAGGGGGACATTCATCATCCTGGCACTGCCCCCTGCATGAGGTTGCTGTGAGGAGCCTGTCAGCCTGCGGAGGGGAAAGGCTCCGGCCACCCCAGGGCATGGGGCACCAAGGGTCGTCTTCGTGGCTGTGATCCCAGGGCCCAGCACAGAGCAGACACTCGTGTCGCCCTGCGGGGAGTAAATAAGCCGTCCTGGGAAAGCGACGGCACCTGGACAGGAAACGTGCTGGTGCCCGTGCGCTGTGCAGACGGGTCCACTCCTGTACCGGGACACGCGTGTGCACCTACGGGCTGGGAACCGAGCTCGCGGGGCGCGCTGTGCCCTACTGGCCCTGGCCAGGGTGCTGCAGGGGCCGGAGGAGTGCGGGGCTCAGACGTACTCTCGGGCCGCAGCCGAGGGGCCAGGCCGGTAGGGCTGCGGGCTGCTGTTGGCTCTCTCAGGCTCCGGGCAGGTGCAGCAGAGGAAGGAGCCCCCCAGTATGGCCAGGCCGGCGGACGCCCAGCCCACGAACAGGGCCGAGCCAAACTCGTACCTGCAAGGGGTAGGGAGGACAGCATCAGGTGTGGCTGCAAGCCCACCCTCCCCAGGGACCCCCACGTGGGGGCGGGGGGCGTGCAGGCTGTGGGGAGCGGGGACTGGGGGCCTCCCAAGGCTCCTGGGTCCCTCCGGTAAGTTCGGCGGCACGCCCATCGCTCCTCCCGCCTTCCACCCAGCACATCACCACCACCCAGGGGTCCCTGCAGTGGGCCTGCTCCGCACAGACTTGGGCCCCTTTCCCCCTCCGGCCGGAGGCGGGGGTCCCGGAGGGCTGCCGAGTCCCGTGGGGAGGGGCAGGGCAGTCGCTGCCACCTTTGTCTCAGTCCGCCTCCGGCCCACGGAACTCCCCGCGGCCACCGCCAGCCTGCACACCCCCACTGCCTCTCTGCGGCACCCCGCCCCCCACCCGGGCTCCCCGCCTCCGTGCCTTTGCTGGAGGCGCCCCCTCCCGGAGCGTCCCCCCTTCTGCGCCTCCTCCGCTCCTCCGCTTTCAGGGCCCACCCCAGCGGCCGCGTCCCACCCGGGGCTTTCCCTGACCCCTCCTGCTGTGCCTCCCGCTGACTCTTCCTGGGGGGCCTTCAGCTCCTCGCTTGCCTGGCTCCCTCGGGAGCGCCTCGAGGGTGGACAGCACGGATTGGGCCGTGTCCCCAGGGCCCAGCACGGGCCTGCATACCAGGTGCCTGGGGGAGGGAGGGACAGGGAGGAGGGCCAGCCCGCATCTGTCTCTGAGTTGAGCTGCCTCGTGCTTGGAGATCTTTGTGGCGAGAGCCACCAGCCCCAGGGAACGCTCGCCATGCCCGTGGCCTCCTTTTCTTCCCCCGCCACACCTCTGTCTTCTCCAGCCGGCCCTCCTGACTGCGATAGCCCTTCTCCCTCCAACCCAGGGCCCAAGGTCTGTTGGGATATCTGGGGTTGAGACTGTCCCATCCTCTGCTCCTGCACAGCTGAGAGGTCGGGGGTGGAGCCAGGTGGGCCCAGGCTCTTCACAGACCCCCTATCCCGCCCTCCCACCCTCATCCTTACAGTCCCTTCTAGTCTCGGCCATTCTAGCTCCTAAATATCTCTGAACCTCTCCCCACCATGCTGCATGCCACAGCCAGGAGGATTGTTGGCTGCCTCCCACCCCAGGATGGGGACCAAATCCTCCTCTGGCTGTAAGGCCCCCATCTGCCCCTGTCAAGTCTCCATCTCCCAGCCCAATGCACCTGCCGCCTTGGGCAGGAGTCACAGCGAGGGGCTTACTGAGTGCTCTCTGGGGCTCTGGCATTGTGCCGAGTCCTCCCTGCAACATCTCACTGAGCCCTCACAACCACGTCAGCTGGGTCCTTGGGTCCCAGCTCCATTTGACAGGAACTCGCCCTTCCCACAGCCAGCACACACGGAGCTGGGATTTCAACCCGGATCCAGGGTGCTGAGCTCCTGCGGTGTCTTCCACAGGACGCTCGCCTCTTCAGAGGGCTCGGCCACGCCCTGCCTGGCTCCCCACTCCAGCAGCTTCTCAGGGACAGCACCCGCGGCTCCCCGCCCCTCCATCTCCCTCCACATGCCCCACTGCACAAAGGCAGCAGAGCGGGAGGCCCAGCTCGCTCCGGTACAAGCCACGCCCTGGCACTCACCTGGCATTGACAGGTGTGCTGGGGTTGAAGAACTCCTGGGTCACTAGGGTGGCGTACCACGAGACGGCTGTCAGAGTGCAGAGGCCTAAGGACGGAGGAGGGAGCGCTCAGCTCTGCTCTGGCCCCCGGCTGGCCACCCAGAGCGGGGCCACCTGCCATGACCAAGATGGCGGACAGGGAGCCAGGAACACTGACCTGCCAGGAGGAAGAGGACACCCCCAGAGATGGCGATGCGGCCCTTGGCGATGGGGTTGCTGTCTCCAACCCGAGTGCACTTCATGCCGACCACACTGAGGACCATGGCCACAAAGCCCAGGAGCACGGCCACCACCATCAGGGCTCGCGCTGACTGGATGTGACCTGGGCAGAGCAGGGGGCACTGAGCAGGCGCTGGGAGAAGTGGGTGGGTGGGAGGAGCCCGGCAGGGAAGGGGCTGGGGCAGGGGCCGGAAGCTCCTCCTGGGCAGCTGCCTGCAGCAGGTGTGAGGGGACCGTGAGGACAGGGTGTGGGGCTGAGCTTCACCTCTACTCCCGCTGGTCACTACCCCTGCAGGTTCCTCCAGGTGGTGTGTACGGTGCCAGGGTAGTGTTACTTCTCCCGTCCACAGCTCTCCGGCGGTGGGACTCCCTTTGGGGCCCGGCCCACCCCCCCAAGCAGCGGGGTCAGTTCCTCCCAGGGCCTGGCCGATTCAGCAGGAGGGAGCGAGGGTGTTTGAGGCCCGGCTCAGCCCCAAGTTGGCTCTCAGGCAGGGACCCCTTCCCCATCAGCCATTCTGGCTCCTGGTCACTTTCCCCTCTGCCTCTGGGTCACCCATGGCAGCCGTACACCTGATCAGTCCTGGGCCGCGGGCAGCTCAGGGGAGCTGGGTTCCTGAAGGAGACCAGATGACCGGCCTGGACGGTGTTGTGGGGGAGGGTCGTGTGATAGCGGCCCGGCTCAGGCCTGCGCCGCCCTGGGCAGGGGGTGGGTGGGTCGGCCCTGAGCCGGGGACGGAGCTGCAGTGGTTCCTGTTTACAAGCCAACTTGTCAAGTTCAAATGCACACCCCAGGAGAAGGAGAGGGACCTATGTGCCCAAGCACCTGTGTGCACAGGCGTGTGTGTGTGTGTGTGTGTGTGTGTGTGGGCACACCCAAATGGAGGCATGTTGTCTAGGTGGCAGGCCTGGCCTGGAGGTGTGTGTGCACAGCTGTCTGCATACAGAGTATGGGGAGAGGTGGAGGGGACCTGAGTGCCAGGCACTCCTCTACCTCATCTAAGCCTCCACAGTCCTGTAAAGTCCTAGTGCCCCCCTCTGCAGATGAGGACGTTAGGACACAGAGAGGGGTAGCGACTCCTCGAGGGTGATAGTGGCAGAGCCAGGATCTGGACCGTGGCTGCCAGAGCCTAGAGCACCTGCCCTCCACGGAGCGCCAGGCTGGCCTGGATTTTCAAAAGCGCACGGGCGCAGGGGGCTGGAGAATGGAGCCCAGTGCAGGTGGCCGGCTGTGGGCAAGCTTGCTCTGGACCTCCCCTTCCCCGACATCCCACCTTCCCAACCCAGCTGGAGGGAGGCCTACCTTCCAGGGCGAGCAGTGAGTCATAGAGTTTGCACTGCACCTGCCCGGTGCTCTGGGAGGCGCAGGACATCCAGAGCCCTTCGTAGAGGCCCACGGCCGTGATGATGGCGTCGCCCGCATAGGAGGACTGCTTCCACTGCGGGAGGGCTGTGCTGGCGATGATGCCCACCCAGCCACCCAGGGCCAGGAAGTAGCCCAGGAGCTGGAGGCCTGAGTTGGCCATGGCCCAGGGGAGGCGGCTGGAGGTTCCAGGGCTCAGGGCTGGGCCAGGGTCCCTGGGGCGGCGGGGATCATGGCCAGGTAAGAGGAACTGCTGGGTGGGGGTTGGGGGAGCAGCGAGTAGCCAGAGGCTGAGAAGGAGAGGTGGCAGCCCAGCAGCGGCAGCAGCAGCAGCAAAGGCAGCGGCTCTGGGCTCTAGAATGCAGGGGGAGGCCCAGGGGCTGGAAAGGCCAGGGGCCCGCCCACAGCAGCTGCCTAAGCCAGGGCAGGGTCCCCAGCAGAGCTCCTGGGGGCGGGGGGCGGGGCCACGGCCCAGGTGGGTGCCCTTGCCCCACCTCCCAGGGATAGGGAGGGGGAGGGGCTGGGAGGAGTGACCCTGTTTGCCCTCAGGGCCTTCCTGCCAGGGAACCCCCTTTAGGAACCATGCAAGTGTCCTGCAATTCTAATTCCTGCTCAAGCGCCAGCCCTGAGAGGATGGATTTTGCTATTGCATGGCTGACCTGCCCTTTGGGGTGTTCTGTCCTCTGACTGTAGGACAGAAAGAAAATGGAATTCTACTTTGCAGCAGGTAAGACTAGAGTTAGACATCAGGGAGAACTTTTTGGAGAGGGCTCTGAGGCCAGATGTGGAGAGAGTGGGCTGGATGTTGGGGAGAGGGAGTCCCGGGTTCTGGGCGGCCATATGCATCAAAAGCAGAGGAGGCCAGGCCAGGGAATATGCACTGTGGGGTCTGTTTGAGATCTGAGGAGGGCAGAAGAGGGACCGCATCAAGGCTGGGCCAGACCTGGCTGCCAGCCAGCAAGGGGCCTGAACAGGGAGGTGGGAGACAGCCCTGACCTTCTGGCGTCGACCTGAAGGAAGGCAGACTGTTCAGCGCCGTTAATCCCCTTGCTGGCTGGCTTAGCAGCTCCTGCTGGGGCTGGAGGCCCCGGGCCCTGGCCCCCAGCTCCAGAACGGCCTGATGGGGAGCCGTGGCCTCTGCACATTCCTAGGGTTCAAGCGGCCCCTCCTAGCGCCCCGCCTTCCCCTTCTCGCTCCCATCCCAGCTCAGCCCTCTGGAGCAGGGGAATATTTAACTCTCCTCGAGCTCATTAGCAATCCCCTCACGTTCAGTTTGGCCCCATGGGCTCCACCGGGCGTGGGTGCAGAGGGAATGTCACAGTCCTGCTCCCACTCCGGCCAGCCCCTGGCTGCCCCCTCCATCCCCAGCGGCCCACCTGCCTTTCCTGGACCACAGTGGGGGAAAGCAGGGTCTGGCGGCTGACCCCCCACCCTCACCCGTAGGCTTCCTCCCCCACAGCCCGGGCCCCCCTCTGCAGAGACTCCGTCCCCAGCCTGCTCCCTTGCATTCTTCACGTGGCTATGCAAACGAGAGTGTGCCAGGCACTGCACGGACAATGGCTGCCCTGTGCACCCGCCCAGGGCGTGGGCCCCTGGTATGGCCTGCAGCTCCAGCAGCCGGGGGCAGGGGTGGGCGCTGTTTGGCCTGCGGTTCCGCACAAGGGGCAAACACTGGGCCCCCTCTGCGCTGGGAAAGCCCGAGCCACGTGGATCCATGGACACACAGACCTGCTTCCTGGGATGGCCCCAGGGTCCCCAAATTCAAAGGGGGCCTAGAACAGTTGTCTGAGAAGTCAGTCCTGAGTATGGATCCCTCTTCTATCACAGGCCATTCGGAGACCTACAATCAGGGGGAAGAGAGGACATGGCCGGAGCCCAGAGCGGAGACTCCTAGGAACGCGGTGCACACCCTTTCTGCGCACGAACCGTGCGGTCCTCAAGGCAGCCGTTGGTGGTGGGCAGGCCGAGAGGTAACCTACCTGGGCAGAGGACGCAGCAGATCTGTGCCCTAGCGCCACATTCATCCACACCCTGCTTTCCGAGGAGGCCTCTGACGAATGAGGGGGCTGAGAGCCAAAGAGGGGAAGGGAGCCACTTAAGGTCACACAGCTGCCCCCAGGAGCAAAGTCTGGGGGCGCTGAGACCTTAGAGATGTCAGGATGCCTGACGTCCCTCCGTCCAGGGCATCCCTCCCTCGCACTGGGGCCCCAGAGCCACTTTATGGCCCAGAATGGGGCTCATGTCCCCTCTGAAGCTTTTCTGGGTAACCCTCGTCTTTGTTATTTGAGGTTTCCAGCCTGTTCTGTCAAAATATCCTCTCCTACCCTGAGGGGCCTTCCCTCACCAAGATTCCAAAGCCTTTTGGAATTCAGATCTCGCTTCTGGGGGGAGCTCCCTACTGCCCCTGCGGTCCCCTGCAGTCCAGTGACTCCCAGGCATGTGGGGAGAGCAGGACAGCCCAGGCACCCAGCCCAGCCTCCGTTTGGAGCTGACGGGAACCACGTGGGACCGCCGCACTTCTGGTTTGACAAGTGCCTTCGCGTGTGTTGCAAGCAGCTTCTAGCTGTGACATCAGGCAAGTCCCTTAGCCTCTCTGAGGTAAAAGAGGGATAATGGCACTGGCCCTGTCTGGGTCATGAGGGAGTTACAGGATCAAATAATGGGTTCAAGTGCTTTTGGAAGCATACTGTGCCTGAGGCAATGTGGCTGGCAATGAAGGCTCTTCCGCAAAGACTCCCTCCTGGGCGAGACCCCTGTGCCCTCGGCTCCCGGGTGCGGGCGCGCTGCCTGTGGCTGGAGACCCGCAGCCCCTTCCTGCCCAGCAGCTCCCGGCAGAGAGCCAGGCTCAGCCACGTGTGCCGAGCATCGACCGGTTTGGGGATGCCATGTTTTTGCCCCCGTCCCAGTGAAGTCCTGGAGCTGTCTCCCCGGCCGCTCCCACTGCCCGCTGGGAGGGTCTGACGCCGTTGGGGACCATCCGGCACGCTGCAGCCACCGCCTGAAACACTGGGGGCTCGGGGGCGGTGCTGGTCTTACCGCCCTGCAACTCAGGCTCACGCTCCTGTGGAACCACAGGCGGGGAATGGAGAGGACTTGCCTCAGGCCACAGCCGGGAAGCCGTGCCAGCAGCCACCCGCGGTGTCCAGGCGGGGCCAGGCGCCCTGAGCTGCCGCCCCGTAATGCTCTGCGCCTCTTTCCGCTCGCTCGCTCGTAGCATTCGGCGTGTTTGCGTCCTTCGCCGGGACTGTAAGCACCTCCAGGCCCGATGACCAGCCTCACTTTTGGGTCCCCCACGTCACCTGGCGCGGGGGTGCAGCTGCTGGGGATGCCCCCTCCTCCCCAAACACCCCTGCCGAGAGCCTGCCAGCAGCCTGGACGACTAGCCGGCCCTCATTACGTGCACTTACCCAGCCCCGGGGACACGGAGAATGTTTGGCCTTTCATGAGTTCAGCTGAGACAGCGGGGCAGCTCTGTGCGGTTAGCATACGTTGAAATTGTAAAGGTCGTCTGCCTGGATTGGAAGCTTCTGGAGGACCAGCATCAGGCTGACGTAGTTTTCTGTTCTGTGGCGTAGCTGGTGCGTGCTGAGCACTGTGCCCGTGCTTTCCGAGCATTCCCTCGTTACTACAGTCGGGCGTCCTGGGCCGTAAGGACCAGAATCCCACATGGCGGGGAGGACACGCACTCCGGCCTCACAGACCCGAGGGTGGAAGTGAGCTTCGCCCAGTTCAGCCTGGGGGCAGAGCTCACGCCCTCTCCAGCGCTGCGTCTTCTCTCCCTACGGCAAGCGCGTCACCAAACACGACACGATGGCCGGTGACTAGCAAAGGAGTGACCGTCCCCGTGGGGTCCTGCCCTTGAGCGTGCTCACACACTGCTGTCTCCAGCTTCAGAGCGGCTGCTCCCCTACTTCTCATCTCCCTCCAGCGTGTCCTTCTGTCCCCACGGAGGGCTGAGCTCCTGGGACGAGCCCCTACCTCCACGGCCAGCACCCCGCTCCGCCCACCTTCCTCTCCCCCTGGGGACCGCAGCAGCCTCGCCCGCCGCTGCTCGACTTGTGCTTGCCCCAGAGCCCCTTCTCCACACACACCCTTCACCGAGGCTGTCACTCCGCTGCTGTCTCACCGAGGCGGAGCCCACGTGCCCACGGTGACGGACGAGGCCCCCGAGACCCCGACCACACTGGCTGTCCCCTTCCTGCCCACTCCGTGCCACGTCAGCCTCGTTGCTGCTCCGCCCCTCCTCAGGGCCTGACTGGCTTCCTTCTCCACCTCGCAGGCGTACCCACACGTGTGAGCACGCGCACACGCACAGACACGGACACACGTGTGCCTGTCCCCCTACTAAACAGCAGCTCTGGGACGGCAGGGACTCGCTCTGTTTGCTAGCGTGATCCCGCAGCAGGCACCGAGCTGGTGTGCAGTCAACCACTACTGACTAGGGGAGGACCCAGAGTGCAGGTTCCCGAACTCGGCACCCACAGCATCTCACGCCCAGGAGGGGAGATGGGCCTGTGGCCAGAGGGGCAGAATCTTCACTTGTGCTCGCTCTGTCTCCGAGAGGTGTGGTTCTCCTGGGGTCTAGGGCCTCCGAGGCCGGACGGCAGCGCAGGACGCACGCGGCTGACGCGGGGGCAATAGGCCAGAGCACTGCGGGCCGGCCGGTGGCTGCCGGACTCGGATTAGTCGTAATCCCCACCATTCATCCAGAGCTTTCCAGTTTACAAAGTGCTGTCATATCCGATACTGAATCCACCCAGAAGGCGGTCAGAGTGAGGCCTGGGATCCCCGCTCTACAGAGGACAAGTCCGAGGTGCCTGGGGTCCAGTGTCCGGCCCGAGGCTGCAGAGGCCGCGGCCACGCCGGCTCCCACTCCAGGCCTCCTCACGCCGCGCTGGGGCAGCGTTTACCAAGTGAGAGCAGGCAGCCGGGGGCCGTCCTCCTACTCTCCGCACGAACTCCCGGGTAAAAAAACACACATCATTTATTCTTTGGTTGTCTACACAGACACTTAAATACTGTAGTGCTGTCACACGGCTGCCCGTGCAGGCCCCGGGGGCGGCTCTGGGCCGGCGTCCTGAGCCCTCGGCCAGGTGCAGAGGCAAGGGGGCCGTCCCGCCATGTCCACTCCGAGAGCGGCAGCACCGTGCGGACGGCTGCGAGCAGGGTCCCGCTGGCTGGGCGGCAGACACCGGGTCCCCGCTGCTCCACAGCCCCCAGGGCCCGGCCGGGGGTGGGGGGGGACACAGTTCCTCCAGGTGGGTGCGCTCACCCGTCCACTGCGAGCCGGACACCGTCAGAGCTCATCCCTGTGTCCCACCTCACTGCCAGATAGAGACTCCCCTACAGGCTTGGGGGGCCCCTCCTGGGCTTCCTGGAGCTGCTCCTGGGAGAGGTCCACCTCCTCTGGGCTGAAGAGCATCTTCACCAGGTCATCCGCCTGCACCCGGTCCTGCGAGGACAAACCCCCCTACTCAGAGAGGCCTCTGGACCAGGCGCTCACCTCTCAGGGGCTGCTTCCTGGAGACGACAAGTTCTTCCTCCATGGCCTCTGAGCTCATCTGCTTCCCCGCAGGTCCAAACCTCTGGGCAGACAGCTGAGGTGCTGCCCAATCAGGCGAACACTCCCCATCTTGACACCCCAACCCGGAGCCCCATTTACAAGTACGGAAGAAGGGCCAGGGACGACAAGGCAAGGTGGCCAGGAGGAGTCTCTGTGGACACCAGGCCTGGTGTTCCTCTCCTGTCTAAGCCGCTGGCAGTGAGACTGGGGAAGGGCGAAGCAGAACCAGGGCCCCTGCAGGGACAGATCCCAGCGCCCCGAGTGCTCTCACCCGCTCACTGTGCCGCGCGTCCAGCGTGAACCACAGGGCAATGGCACAGCGCTGCCCTCTGGTGACAGCCTTCACTCCGTGCGGGTTCTCCGTGCCTGAAGAGAAGCCCACGGCCCTCCCGCACTGGGGCTGCACCTCGGCCTGCAGGAGACACAAGGTGACAGAGGCGACTGTGACTCCTTCAGAGGGGCCCAGGGTCACTCAGGGTCTGGAGAGAACAGGGGGCCTCAAGAGGAGTGAGCGACATATCTCAAAGCCCCCACCTGCCCCGGGGTTGAGGAGAGGAGCCCTGGCCACTCTGCCCACTGCGCCGTGAGGGTTTCTGTCTCCCAGGGACAGGCCCGAGGGCACACTCACCGTCACGGTCTTGGCGTCTAGTTCAGTGAAATAGAATGCGCCTCCATCGAAGTCCCCATTTAGATAAAGAATGGCGCTGCGAACGACAGACACGGTCTCGCCATGGGCCTCCTCCTCCCGCTCCCCCGACAGCCCGCAGCTCCAGTGCACCTCCAAGAGCTCTCAACCAGCAGCCGGAGGGGGCCTTCCCGGGGAGGGAGCCTCCCCACCCCGCCACCCTCACTCCAGAGAAGCCACTGTCCTCCTCCTCACACCACACCCGAATGACTCCCTTTCCCTCCGACTTCCCAGCCAGAGGGTGTGGGGATAAGGGACTAGATTCTGGGGACAGCTCTGTGTGTGTGTGTGTGTGTGTGTGTGTGTGTGTGTGTGTGTGTGTGTTGGGGATGGGGCAAGGCGCAGGGCACTGGGGGCCTCGGAGGGACAGCGGGCACCTGTAGTCCCGGAAGGTATAGGCAGGGGGCTCCTTGACGCACACGAGGGCCTCGGCGTTCAGGATGCAGTTGTCCACGTGGACCGGGTGGCTACTGTCCTTCCTCTCGGCCTGTGCCTCTGGGACCGAGGTAATGCACGTTAGCATGGGGACACCTCAGGAGACACTGCAGCTCTCCTGCTGGCACGGGGGGTGCTTCCCAACATGCCTCTGGGTCTATGGGAATGGCCAGTGAACTAGGGGTCTCTGGCTAAGCCATCAGCCCGGGGGTTAGCTGCAAGCTTCCCAGGAAGGTTCTGGGTGGGGAAGCAGGTGCAGCAAGCAGGGCTGGGAGGCTCTAACCCAGGGAGGGTTCTCGGCTGACTGGCACGACCTGGCTTTCGGGCTCGAATTTACAAAACAGGAGTCCCCAGGGAGGTGAAAACGAGGAGGCAGGAAGGTGGCAGGATGCAGGGCACAGCGAGACTCGCTATGCAGCGGGAGGCGAGGTGCGGACGGCGTGGAGGGGAACAGACAGGAGGAAACAGACAGTTAGCTTGCGCGGGGCTCTGCGGGGGGAGAAGCCGCGCAGGAGGAAGGCCGTGAAAGGGCCCAGACAGCGCGAACTGTAAAATGCCAGGCAAGCCCATTCGTGACATGGAACCGTCGCCCCTAGCGCAAACCCTGGGCACGCCCGCAGCGGGCTGCTGGCACCCTCAGGTCACGGTAGATCCCTCGTGTTTGTCCCCACCTGTCCGGCCAGTCGCCAGGCCCTGTCTCTCCACCTCCTCCAGCTCCCTCACCTGCTCTCCTCTCTACTCCCACCCCGCTGGCCGGGTCCCGGCTTTTGTCCTTGCCCAACCGCTCACTGCTGCCCAGCTTCCCTCCTCTGGTTTGAGCCACGTTCTCCAAATCTCTCGCCACAAAGCGGCAAAACTAACCTTGTAAAGACAAAGGTCTCACCGAGTCCTTCATGTTGGAGGACTCCTCCTGGTTCCCACTGCCCGGCCCCCACCTGAGAGGCCGGGACACATACAGTTGTATGTCTGACACAGTCCTCTGGGCGTGTCCAGATTTCAAGAAAACTCTAAACCTTCCGGGGGGAGGAAAGCCCTCTCAGCTCTGCCACCGAGCGGCGCATCAGTGCCGGGGCCTCTGAAGGTGGCGGCACGACCGGTCCGGCTGTGGGCCACGTGTGACCCCCAGGGCACTGGCCACACCTCATGCCTCCTCAGGACAGGAAAAGGAAGGCAAGAGAGGGAGGGCGGACGAGGAACAACCTCAAATCTGCTCTGCCTGTGGAAGTCCATCTCTCATGGATTTGGTAGTGAACGGTTTGTGACATGGCCCTTGCAACACGGCTCGCGACCATCTACAACCTGGATGCCCAGCAGCATTGCTGAGACCCCACGGCCTCCAGGATGAAAACAAACTCCTGGATGGAGCTCTCCAGAGCTGGGCTTCTGAAAGCCTTCCCAAGCCTTACCTGACTGCCCCCCAGCCCCACGCCCCAGAAACGGCCACTTTCTTAGTCCCCACTGCCAGGCTGCACGTCTCTGCACGGGCTGCTCTTTCTGGCTCGAGCATCCTCTCATCACCTGGGCACTCCACCACTCCTATTCATCCTGCACCACTGTCATCCCCTCCTCCGGGAAGTCCTCCCGACTCCCTGGTGGGCTGACTAGAACTTCCTCCGCTGCACTGACCGCACGGGGTGGCCACATTTTGTGCTGGCTCCCCAGCTAGGATGAAGAGGACCATATCCCGTTTCTGTCCGTGTCCCCAGCACCCGCGCCAGGCCACAGCGTGTGCTCAGCTCACCTTCGATGGCGGTGCGGCACACCAGGTGGGAGTAGGAGAAGTAGAGGGGGGTGTCCAGGCGGAAGTAGGACTCCATGAGGCGCCGCACCTTCTCGGTCACGTTGTAGTACAGGTGGGCACTCTGCAGCGGAACTTTCCCTTCCTGTCCCAGCTGCCAAGGAGACCAGCGCTCAGCTGCCCTGAACTCCCGGCCGTGGGCCGGCAGAACCCGCTCCGCTCCCACGCAGGACAGCCCTCCTGCGTTACACCGGCCCCGCTTCCACCCTTCTCTTTGCAGACAGAAAGCACTCTCGCAGCTCTGCACACCAGTCTTGTCTCGCCCGCCTCACTTCGACCCCACTTGCTTCACCAGCAGGGACTCAACCTCCCTCAACTTAATTCATCCTCCATGGTGACCGCGGGAATGCGACAGGCAGACACCTTCACTCCCCCCCGACTACCCCCCAAAGCCTGAGCCTCCCCTCTCCCCGTTCCCCGTTCCCCACACTCTAGAATGCTGAGTATCGATTCTACCTTGAGGGCTTTGAAGACCGTGACACCATAGAACTTTTCACTGGGGGTGTGTGGGGAGGTCTGACCCCGGTAGCCATCTCCCGAGGTCGCCGCTGCCTGCAAGGCCCAAAACACAGGGGGGCTTAGCCGGGGCGGCTGAGGGTCCGCGAAGAGGTGGTCCCCAGTGCGCAGCGAGGGGCAAGGGAGCTCAGCGCTCGGAGGCACTTGGCGCAGGGCCCTTGGGGAGAAGGTCACGGGGTTTCCCGTACGTTGGTCAGTCTCTGCAGCTCCCGGCACTCGTCAGCAGAGATTACACCATCCATCACCACCCTCTGCGAACCATTCAAGACTTTGGAGTTCATGGTGAGACTGATGCCTTCGTAGACCAGGGGGCCACCTGCAAAGCAACGACAAGATGGGCTGAGTCCAGCGGCAGCTCTGCTCAGACACTCTCCATTGGATGGGATAGAAATTCCAGTTATTTCCAGGCCACCAGAGAAACCTCCTATTTGGTCACTTCCAAAGGTGGCGGGCGTGGCCCAGCGGACAGCACTTGGAGCTGACAAGACGGGAGAGCTGAGCCCTAGGCCTAGCTCCCCTGCCGAACAGCTGCTGGCTCCTGGGCCTTTGCCAACTGTTGAGGAAACATCACCAACAGATTCTTAAACCCCTGAGCTCCAGCATCAGAAAGAAGTGGGTTTGACTCCTGAATCCTCCACCGATTAGCTGTGTGACCCCAGCAAGTTACTTAACATCCCTGCGCTTTCATTCCCGCGTCTGTAAGACAGCACCACTCCTGAGACTGCTGCTTGTCTGATGTAAAGAACAAGAAGGCGAGTTAGATGGTCAGGACAATAGCGGGCACACAGGGGAGGCTCAGGGTCTTAGCTGCCATCACACCGGTCACCAGCAGCATTCAGTTGCCCAGCCCACCTCCCCCAGAGAAGAGAAACAACAAAACGAAAGCTTTCTGAACCCCAAGGAATGTGGGACAAATTCTTTCCACATGCTCATCTTGTTAGATTAACCACTGTTCATTTAAGCAACTGTAGAGCGAAGGCCAACCTTCTCTTCTATCTCTCACGGTGCCCTCCATGCTGGGGATCTGCTGGAGGAGACTCAGTTCAGCTCCGTCTACTTACTGAGGCCGCGGTGTGTGCCAGGCCCCGTGGGAGAGAGGCGAGGGTCTCACACCTGAAGACGGCACCTCTCCCAGCAATGATGCGAACGGGCAGACTTGGTACAAGCCCCCAGAAAGCTGCCGTGGAAGTTCCAAAGAGAGAGGGAGGGGATCCCCAGGACAGAGAGATTAAGCAAGGCCTCGTGGGCAGAGGCGATGGGAGGGTACTGGGAGGAGGGACAGGCATGAGCACAGCCGCGGGGGCAGAGAGGCCCGAGGAACAGGAGCAGCCCAGGGCAGACGAACAGAAGGTAGAAGCAGGTGGTTAGAGGGGCAGGCACAGTGGGTAGGGGCAGGGTCTGTGTGTTTGGAAGCCTGGTCTAGTCCCTGCAGGGGTAGGGGAAGCACAGATCAAGGAGGGCAGGAGTGCAGAGAGCAGGTGCAGGGGGCCTGTAGCAACGAGAAGAGGAGAGGCTTGGGGAGAGGCAAGGAAAAGCAGTCTCAGTGCAGCTTGGAGCAGGCGGACGGGGGGAAGAGACCTCAGACTTGGAGGCATGATAGAAGTGGGGAGACCAGGTGAGGTTTGCGCTATAAACACTGACTGCAGTGAGCTAAACGAGCGTTGCTGTGACCCAGGAGTCCTGATGCTTTGCCGAAGGCCAATCCTCAGTGCCTTCTGCGTGGGTCAGGAAGGGCGCCGGGCGAGGCTAAGCCCGGTCCCGGGGCAGGCCAGCTAGCGCGGGGACCCCTGGCTTGCAGACACTGGAGCTCTGTCCTCTCACCTTCCCGCGTCAGCCTGCTCACATCCAGCGACTCCTTGGTCTTCTCCTCCACCAGGGTCTCAATCTCCTTCATAAGGTCTCCGATCTCCTGGGAGATGCGGACGGCTGTTTCCCGTTCGGACCTGTGTGCAGAGCTGCTCTAAGGACTGTGTTCCGGGGCCAGCCTGGCTCCCACCCAGCTTCCCCGCGTGGACAGCCCCCCGCCCCCCACTTCCAGGAGGGCACATCTGCCTGGGCTCGGGAAGCCTCAAGTGCTTCATCGGGCCGCTCCAGCCATGCAGTCTCTCCAGGGTCCTCACTTTTGTTTCTCTTGCAATCTTTTGGGAATCACGTCTTCTGGAGTCCATGAATCCTAAGAGCAGATCAGGACAAATATCAACGCTGTAGGGTGACGTACTTCACCTTCTGGGTCTCCACGCACAGACTCGGGCCTCCGGGAGAAGCCACCTTATCAGCTGCCTCCTTGCGGGAGGTGAAGTGAGGTCTCTGAACCGAGTCACCCCGCTGCCCCGAATTCCCCTTTGTCTTCCTCTGTCTCTGGTCCTTCACGGGTTTCACGGTTCCCGTGCCTGGCCCAACCGCCTCAACAGAGTCGCACAGCCAGCCCCCCACCCCTCTCCCGCATCCCGGCTCACCGGATCCACAAAGGGAATTCCGAAGACATCGTAGGCAAAGAAGAGCAGTTCTTTCTCCAGCAGGCTGCGCTGTCGGTACTCCCGGGCACTCTGAGGGAGCAAAGTGGAAGGAACGCCCTGGAATTCAGCCCTGTTACCTGGGGGGGGGGGGGGGGGGCTAACCCCACATTCCACGCTCTTGCTCCCAGTGGGACCTGAGCTTCCTCTCCCACCACCACTACCGTGTCTGTTGTCCAGTTTGGGGCAGCAGGCTCACCCCCGTGCTAAGGGCTGCTCTGGCCTGGCACAAGCAATACCTCCGTGGGTGACATAACAACCACCCCCCCGGGCCCCCCATTAATCTCTGAGACAGGAAATCTGAGGATTCTCAGGAGATGTGGAAATATTCCTCAAAGAAGGAGAGTTCTTTCTTGACTTCCATAGGGGGTTCAACGCGGAGGCAGGAGACCTAGGTGTTGGGTGACCCACGTGTTATTCATTTAACCTTCACAGCCACCCTTCACGTTGATACTGTGCTCCTCGTTTTAGAGATGGAGACACTGAGGTGCAGGGGGTACACGGCTTGTTTAAGCTGACACTAGAGGAAAGAGAGCAGGCACCGACATTCAAACCCAGGTCTTCCAATCCCAAAGCCCAGGTGCTTTTTCGTTAGGCCCTCTCCTCCCCTGAGACTCTGAACAGACTGGATGGACCCCGCCTGGAGCCGGGCTGCAGCTGGAGCAGCTGGGTCGGGCTTTCTGGCCCCTCCCACCCGTGCTCACAGGTAGGGCTTACCCGGGGCAGGGAGACTAAGCACCTTCCGGGGCCACAAGTCTCCCTAGGTGCCCTGCTAGACTCCAAGCAGCAGGAGGAAGAAAGAAGAGAAAAAGAAGACATCATCAGTTGAAATAAAAGATGAAGGCAGTACGGAAAATGTTAGCAAGACCTCAGAGTCCTACGTCACCTAGCGTAGTTACCCAACAGGGAGATGGAAAGTTTCTCCTCAGGAGTTTAAGGGATTCACCAAGCGCTAGACACCACGCTCAGCGTGTTACTCCAGTTAAACCCTCTCCCACAGCCCGGAGGCTGCTCGGAAGCAAATCCCACGCCTCCGTTTATTCACTCGGCACTGATTCACCGAGTAGGCGCTACGAGCTGGGAACCGAGCCAGCACTGGGACAGCGCAGGGAGCGACCCAGGTCGCCACTCTCAGCCACAGGCCACCAGGCAAGCTAGCCCATCTCTTGGGGCCCAAAGGTTCTCATCTCTAAAATGGGAGAATAGCGCCCCCATCACGGCAGCTGTGGGAATTAAATGAGATGATGGGGATTGAAGCACACAGCGTGTGGACCAGGACAGGGCTCAACAAATGCTAGTTACTTGCTTTCCGGAAGGAGAGTTCTAGTTAAAAGTGGTTTATTTTTCCTCCCTGCCTCAAACTCACTAATATGACCATAAAGTGGGGGGCTGGGGGAGAAGGAGGGAAGGAAGGGTCTTAACTCAGCAAGACAAAGAGACCTGAAGTGCCTTCTCAAAGGCAGACTGTCACCACCTAGTGGCCAAA
Source organism: Ursus arctos (assembly GCF_023065955.2). Classification (NCBI taxonomy): domain Eukaryota; kingdom Metazoa; phylum Chordata; class Mammalia; order Carnivora; family Ursidae; genus Ursus; species Ursus arctos. The sequence continues at coordinate 72,012,075 of NW_026622786.1, read as the reverse complement.
GAGGACAACTACAAGGTAACATGCTCACAGACCAGGAGAGGGCAGGAGGATTGTTTCTACAGGACACTCAGGGTTCCCGAGCTAGGAAGGAAGAACCTGGGTTTTCCCCTTCAGGGCAGGCTGGCGGCCCCACCTCAGCAGGTTGTTGTGAGAATCGAATGAAATAAAAACAAAAGCTATGGAAGAATTTTGCAGACTAAATGCCCCACACATGTGAAGGGTGGCTATCCTCAATGCTGAGCGCCACGACCGCCCCGGGAAGCCGACTACTGCCTCATCGCCTACCTCCTTCTCTCGGCGACCAGAGGAGAACTCAGCACCCTGGAGCCAGAGTACAGGCAGGGCAGACCCGTGCGGAAAGCATCCTGCTGCACCTGTGCATTCCTGGTGGGATGCACCATGCCCACTAGGTGGGCAGCACCATGCCTGCGTCTCCCCAGCGGGAAGCTTGTGTCTAACTAGACGTGAAGAGGGAGCAGTGAACCCCCCACCATTCTGCCAACACCACCTCCAACTCCACCTGGCCAGTTCCCTCGTCCAGCCAGTGCCTCCCCTTCTGAGCCTTGCACAGCGGGTTGGGTTACTGCTTAAAACCCTTCAAGCATCCACCATTGTCTGCCCTATGGGACAGAGGCCAAGATCCTGGCAGGGCACTCAAGCCCCTTCCCAGTCTGACCCTCCCAGGCCTCATCTCCGGGAACTCCCCAGTATCATCTTGCATGTATGTGGGACAATTGTCCAGGGGTGTGCAGAAGCTGTCCCCATCTCCAAGGCCCTCCCTGCCGCATTCACCTCCCGAAGGCTTTTAAAACCAAATGTCAACAGCACTTCCCCTTGCAAAGCCTTCCACGGCTTTTGCCAGTCCATGGCTGACTTCCCTCCTCCAGGCCGGCTCGCATCCAAGGCCATGCTCGGATTTACTACAGTGTTCTCTAAGTTTGGATTATGTCATCTGTATCATCAGTGCCCTGAGGTGCGCTTTAGACGGCATTCCAAAAGACATGAAGGTAACGCACGTAAGCTAAAAGAGACCCACAAAGTATCGACAGACATGAACAGACACACAGGTCTCCCTCCCCACCCCTGACGCGTAGGCCCGTGCCTCACGGTAAACTGATGAACAGTTTCTTATCAATCTGCCCACAAAGTTGACGACTTAAAAAGTACATACGTATTTTTAAAAACATAAATAGGATACAACGTAATTATAGTTCTAGATCTTTTTTTTCTTTGCCTACCACAGAATCATGGAGACCATTTCGTACTGGTGCGTAGTAATCTACTCATGCAATAGAATAGTTGTCCCGTACACCACTGGATGGACCTACCGCGATTCATTTAACCAGCTCCCAAGTGGAGGGCATTTAGCTTGGTTTGGTTGGTTGCTTTCAGCAGCAGGGTTCTGACGTGTGTCCGGGCACATTTGCCTTCGCATCCTGGCGCGACACCACTGCGTGGCAGATCTCCGGTGGCAGAATTGCCGGTTAAACGAACGGTCCAATTCACAATCCCACCACAGCGTGGGAGCGCGCCTGCTCTGCACCCCCTACGTCCGTCCCATATATTTGCCGCATAAACAAATGAGCTGCCTCTAGAGTAATATTGCTATTTACCATATTTTTCCTCCGACAAAATGGAAAGCGGGTCCAAAGTGACATTTTTACGTAGAAGGTAGGTAGGGTTTGGGAAGAGCCGGCGGGACAGGGGTGACCGAGGCTGGCCTTCCTCTCACTCATGTTCTGTTCTGAAGTCAGGGATCACTGTGGCCATGATAGGCCACCCTCTGTTTCAGGAGGTGGCTGAGGTCAGAGGTGAGGAAACCAGCCCCTGGCTACTTGTGTACCATCAGCGAGACCCCCGGGATGCTGTCTGTCCACACAACTCTTGGGACACACTCATACCTCGCCTGTTGGCTTACAAAGTGCATTTCTACTCGGTATGTCACTTGACCCCCATTCTATAGAGGGAGAAACGGAGACTCAGAGGGGCAGGGCGGGTGCCTGAGACCCCACGCGACATGTGGAAGACCACACATCCTTGTAATCGCAGGAGCCACGGCTTGAGCCCAGACCAGTGACTCTGAATCCAACTCACCGTTCTGAGCTCAAGAAGGAGAGGGTTTAGGGTCTGTACCAGGTGTACGTACAAACGTCGAGGTTTGTAGTGTCCTATTTCACTAAGTTAAAAACAGAAGTTTTCACGTTTTTACTACAAAAAATAATTTGTAATTCCGCTGAAGGGAATTTAGAAAATATAAAAGGGCAAGATACAAAAAGAATCACCCATATTCCACCACCTAGAAATACCACTGTTAACATGTCAATGTGTTTCACTTTGGTCACTGTGTCTGCTTGGGAGCGAGCTGGGAATGATGCTGAGGGAGGGAGAGCTCCGAGCAGGGGCAGGGAGGAAACAGAGCCAAGAAAATGGGTGAGTGAAAAAAGAACTTAGCTGGAAGTAAGAAATGATAGATATTGGCCAAATGATGTCAAATCTCAAAGCAGAGGTGCCGAGAAAGGGGAAGAGGGGTGCCCGTGCTGCAGTTCTGCTTTTCTTTTATGACTCAGATGGCAGACTTCTGGGCCCTGATGGTGCTGAGTAAGGCCGCTCCCTGGTTCTTAAGTGACAAGCGCATCAGTGCACTTGCCTCCGGCCCAGGCCCCCGGCCCCTGCACGAGCACTGCCAGACCCTCACGCCCCCCGCTCTCCTGCCCTCGGGTCCGAGTTCAGCTGGCAGCTGCCCTAACAAACACAAGTCTCTCACCTCACGGGGACCAATGGATCTGGCTGGTTCTTCTCCAATCATGGCTGTATAGTAGGCCAGATTCTGGCTCATCACCTCATCGTTGGGGAAGAAGAGGAGATAGGTCTTGGCACATTCGATAGCCTGTGTATAATTCCCAACTGCAAAGCAAAAAAGAAATGGCTGAGAAGAAAGGGTCTGATCCTGGGCACCAGGAACCACTGGTCTTGAGTCTCAGCATAGCCCGAGGCAGTGATGACATGCCAGGTGGCCCTGCTACCTATCACAGCTGCCTGATCCGAGGGAGAAGTTCTAGAAGAATGAGAAGGATGGAAGTTACACAAACACAGAATGCAGAACTGATGTAAGGGGCTCAGGGTCCTCAGGCCTGCCTATTACCGAACGCCCAGCATGCCGTGATGCTTAGCCCACAGCAGGAACTCGGTAAGGGCCTGCTGACTCGTTGCTTGTTTGGATACTGGCGGTCCCCCGAGCATCAGTGCTATCCTACGGCGAAGGGCTGGAAAATGTCCCGGGAGCTGGTTTAAATGGCAGTACACCCCTGCCTTTGCTCTAACTGAACTTAGATGCAGAGTGAGATTACCAATATTCTAGAAGGGACAAGAGAGAGGTTTTACGTCTCCCTCTCCCAGCTTTTCGGGTTGCTGGCATCGGCTTCTGGGGCCAGTGGCTTGTCACAAAGCAGCCAGGGGTCACCTGGCACAGTGCCTCCCAGAGTGCCAGGTCACAGTGAAAAGCCAAACACGCTGAAGTGTGCAGTGGCCCTCATCCCTGCCTCCCTGGCTTCTGGCTTCCTACTGAAAAGCGGCAGAGAAGGAAGAAAGCAGGCCTTACTGTTATAGTAGGCAAACTGCAGATAATTATAATGTGAGGGGAGGAAGTCTTCAAAGGGCTTCTCTCGACTTGGGTGGGAAGCCAGCTCCGTGACGCAGTTCTGCTTACAGCTGAGGACCTGGATGTAATGGTCTGAAAGGAATCAAAGACAGGGAATAACCATCAGGTCGATCTTCAGGATGCGGATTCTGGAGAAGAGGAACAAATTCAAGGGCAAGGAATTTTCAGTCCGATTCCCAGACGTACTAAATTTAGGTTTGAGGCAGAAGTGGTTGTGCAGGTACTGTCCGCACGTGGCCCCGGGAGCCCAGGCCAGCTGGCGAGGGCAGGTGCAGGGGGGTGGGTGGGCAGGTGCAGGGGCCCGGCGGCAGTGCGTGGGGCAGGTAGGCGCTCACCTGCAATGGCCTGGAAGAGGTCTGCGTTGTACTCCAGGTAGTTGTAGCCGTCATAGTCATAGGGCCCTTCGCACAGGGCGCGGCACTCGGCGTCCGCCACCAAGTACTCTCGCAGCGCCGCCTCCAGGTGGGCCACAGCTTCCTGCGGCTGTTCCTCGGAGTAGAGCCGCACTCCCAGCCGGAACTCGTGCTACTGGGAGAAAGGGGGACTCAGCTGTCGGCCGGCACAGCCCTGGGCCCTCTCTCCCCCCGCCACCTGCACCTGCGTCTTCATGGCCTGTCTCAGGCTAGGGATGGAAAAGGGTAGCCACTACCTAGTGAAGGCCTTCTGTAAATGGTCTCCACAGGTTTCTCTGGAAACGCAAAAGCATTAAACTCAATCTAGATAAAAGATACACGGGAGTTCATTGCAACTTTCTTGCGCTTTTCTGTAGGGATAATAGTGTTCAAAATAAAAGTTTAATTAAAAAGAACTCCTAGATGTTAGAATGAGGTCTGTGCCGATGGGAGCAATCCTTCCAGCATAAGGGGGGGAGGGAATTAAGGCTGCCGCTGATTACAGAATGGGTTTTGCTATACGTGGACCACAGCCTCCATCCTTGTGACCATTTCCATTGGTCACAGAATCACTAAAAAAACCCCGTGTGTGTGACTGTATAATGTACTAGATGTACACAATCTTTTTTTTTTTAAGTAGTCTCCACCTCCATCACAGAGCCAAACAGGGGCCTGAACTCAGGACCCTGAGATTAAGACATGAGCTGAGATCAGGAGTCTGGCATTTAACAGACCGAGCCACCCAGGCACCCTTACACAATTTCCTTTTAAAAGCCTTTTTGATATTGTTGTTTCGAATATCTCTATTTCTAAACTATTAAAACTTAAGAGAACATAATAGGCTCTTTATAAAATGGTGTATCATCACAGACAATATCTTTCACGGGACACAGACTTCTGCTAAACAAACAGAATAAGAACATCGAGGAAAACTGTCCCACTTACAGTAGTTCGAGCATAAAATGGACTATCACACAGCCATTAAAAATTGTGTTTTCAGAGAAAATCTGAGACATGATAGAAGGCTCATGATATAGTGTTAGTTCAAAAAGGATGATGAAAAATACATACACAATATGACACCAAATTAGGGGAAAAATTAAGATCTAGAAGCGTTTTAAAAATAGGCCAAAATAGGGGCGCCTGGGTGGTTCAGTCATGAAGCGTCTGCCTTCAGCTCAGGTCGTGATCCCAGGATCCTGGGATCGAGCCCCTCATCGGGCTCCTTGCTCAGTGGGGAGCCTGCTTCTCCCTCTGCCTCTGCTCCCCTGCTCGTGCTCTCTCTCTCTCTCTGACAAATAAATAAATTCTTAAAAAAAAATAGGCCAAAATATGAACTACTGGTTTTCTTAAGGTGGCAGTGTCATCAATGATCACTCTGTTTTATACTTATCTGCATTTTTCTGTAATGTTGTACAATGAATGTCTACTACTTCTGTAATCAGAAAACAAGCCTAGTAAATATCACTTTAACAAAAAGAGAGAATGGGGGAACAAAGTTTTTTTCACCATATGTGGTTTGGCCTCAAGATCCTTGAAGTCGGCTTCCTTCACTCCAGACATGGTTTGGTAATAGTCTAGGTTCTGCCGCATCTCCGTGTGCTCAGGATTGCCCACGAAGAAGGTGTGTGCTGCTGCTACGGCCTTTTCCAACTTGTTGATCTAAGAGTAAAGCACAAGAACATGATCCTCGCCTCCAAACCCTGAAGGTTTGTGTCCAAATGCGCAGTCTGCAGTAAACAGGAAATCCCAGCCTCCCTGAGCCTTCCACTCCACAGCTTGCTCCAGACCTTGCCAGCCCCAGAACACACACCTACTGCAGGAACTCCATACCAGAAATCAGGAGCACAGGGTCCTGGGCAGAATTTCAGCCATTTCCCAAAGCAGGCTTAGCAATTCCCCAAATCATAGGAGGTAAACCTTCAAAGTGTAAACATTCTATTTTTAAAGAAAGGTCATATTGTTGGGAGGAATGCTATGGAAGACTGACTGCCCAAATAATATATGGTCAAGATTCAGAAGTGGCAACTGAGCTGAAAGAAGTCTAAGGCTTCAGGAATTTAGTAGCAGGGGAGAAAGAGCAGTTAACGGTTACACTGTGCCTAAGGATTTCCCTAGAAGATACTTTTTTTTTTGCATAAAATATAATCAAGTGTTTTTGACACATTCAAGGAAAAGATGGGTGATGAAAAAAATCCTAAAGTCTTATACAAAATCTGGATATGGCATCTTCTGACTCAAAGCCCAGGGCTCGTGAGGTTAAAACAAGTGGTTATGAAATCTGGGGAGAAAAAAATGTGCCGCACGCCACAATAATGCCCATAGCAATGGACTCCAGCATGTCATGGTTACACAGGTTCTTATGCGGAAGCCAGAATAAACCACTGATGATCTAATGATTAACACAGGCGTAAGTGTTAGAACTGTGACAAAGCTAGGTTTAATTAGTCACTTGCTGGGGCTTTCGATACTTAAAGTTTACTCTCTAAATTGAGTTCTCTAATCTGCCACCTGGAGATAGCACTCACTGTCTCACAGGCTTGTTGGTAATGTTAAAATGAGGTGGCGTACATGCGGCTTCTAACACCTGGTGCTGGGCACATACTAAGTGCTCGATAAATGTTAGCTGGTATTATTAATATGCTAAGAATGTTTTCCTTTTCCTTTTTTCATCAGTACTAGTAAATGCATGCTAAACAAGGGGTTGGCCCTGGCTCTGACCCTAAAACAGCTAGGTGACCCAAAGTCAATAATCCCCATCTCTGTACCTGTTTTGTTAACTGTACAATTAGAAATTCTCACAAGTCTGTCTCTTTCATGGATTTATTCTCCTGCCCTTATCTTTAGGCATTGCTCATGCATTTCCCTGTTCTCTCCCACCTTCTCTCTCCACTCCCAGCCCTTCTTTACTCCATAAGCACCAAGGCACCTAATTTCCTTCTCTCAAATGGACAACCAACTCATCTCCTAATGGTTAGCCCTGCCAACACTTTCTCCTTCTCCCTAGGCTTATTCCACATTCCAGAATTAGCATTCTAAAACCTGATTCTGACACTGGTTCCTGAAGCCTGCAGAACTCTCTTCCCAGCCTGGCCTCACTCTATCTGGAATGGCCATCTTTCCTCTCCTCTAGTTATCACTAGGACCGACTTCAATTTTCACTTCTTCTTTCAGTCTCCCTCATTTGTCTGAGATGAAGCTAGATCCTCCCTCGTTTGTGCTCCCATAGTCCTATGTACACACCCTTTTAATAGCCTTTTCTATAGTGATTCTCACTAGGGAAGTGATATAAAACAAAACAATATAAAGTCAAGCATTTTAATGACCTGTATAAGAATTGGAATGTAGCAGGTATTCAGGAAATGTTAATCAAAGAATCTGAGAGTGTGCTGTTAAATGACATGACCAAAGACGTGACCCACTTATTTTGGTTTCAAATACAGTATTTTTCTGAGTAACAAGGAGAAATGTAAGCAAACTGCGTAAGCAAAATGCTTGTGGAGAGGTGGAAGTCTGTGGTCCTCATGGTTCCCTAAGTCTCCTTCAGGTAGAACTGAAGGTCTGTTAAACTATGGATGTAACAATATGCAACACATGGGGCGCCTGGATGGCGCAGTAGTTAAGCGTCTGCCTTCGGCTGGGATTGAGCCCCACGTCAGGCTCTTCCGCTGGGAGCCTGCTTCTTCCTCTCCCACTCCCCCTGCTTGTGTTCCCTCTCTCGCTGGCTGTCTCTCTCTGTCAAATAAATAAATAAATAAAATCTTTAAAAAAATATATGCAACACAGCACCTTCTTCTTCCTTTTCCCCCAATAAAATGGGGCTAATAATAGCACTTACCTTACCTAGCAGGGACATTGACAGGATCTGGGCAAATAAATCAATAAACACAAAGTACTTAAAATAGTGCCTAGAAGTATGTGCCGGCTATCATCATCATCACCGCGCAAGTCAAGGGCCGTCCAAATCCATGTATGCACTTGGACTTAAGCCACTCTGGAATTCCTAAAAATACTCATTTTCTTTTGAAAACCTGACAACAGCCAGAGGGTCCCGCTACAGGGAGGGGCTAGACAGCCCCTACTGGCGACGTGGCAACCTCACGTCCTGAAAGAGCTGCTGGACTCGGGCAGCAGGAAAAGCATCACTGAACAGCGAACCGGAAGGAAGATAGTGTAGAAAGGTCCTAGCTTCTCACTCGGGCGCTTACAATGAAATCTGGATGAGAAACCCAAGCTGCCGCTTTAGTTCCCTTTAGGAAGCCTCCCGGGGAACATAAGGCCAAGCTTTGCTTGGTCCGTGCCTTAACCCCAGGCTGGACCTTTGGGGTTACCATCTGCCTAGGCGAACCGGGCGAAGCAGGTCTCCCGGCAGGGTCCCTGTTCTCCTTGGGTCCGAGGAGAGCTCCCCGGCCAGGAGGCTACCTTCCCTCTCCGCTGACACTTCCCCGGCCCCCCAAGTTCGCCCGGGCCATCTGCAACCACGCCCAGAAGGATCCCTGCCGCCCAGTCCCGGGCAGGTCTGCACCTTGAAGTAGGCGACCTGCAGGTAGTTGTAGGGGCTCCGCTTGCGGAACTCCAACTCCAGTTCCTCGCTGAGCGAGTGGGAGGCCGGCGGCCCGAGGCAGCGGCGCAGGCAGGCGGCGCGGCGCAGCAGGCCCCCAAAGAAGCGCAGGTCGTGCAGGGCGGCGGCGCCCGAGGCCTGCGCCAGGCTCGGGGACGAGTCGGGGTCCAGCTCCCACGGGAGGTCGGCGGCACAGCGGGTCCGGCAGCGCAGGCGGAGGGCGCGCAGGGCGGCCCGCGAGCGCAGCGCCCGCTCCATGCTCAGTACCACCCCCGCCCAGTCCCCGCGCGCGTAGGCCGCGGTCCCCTCCGCGAAGAGCAGGTCAGGCGCTGCCATGTCCCATCCCGCCTCGGACTCGACCTCAGCCCGGGAGGCGGCGGCGGCGACGGCCAGCAGTGTGGTCAGCAGCCTCAGAGTGCGTGCAGCCATTGCCTCCTCTGACCTAACGGGACCGCCGGCCACCCGCCACGGAGGCCGGAGTCCCACCCCCGAGGAGTCCCGCCCCGTCCCGCCCCGTCCCGCCCCTGAGTGGAACCCCGCCCCCAAAGCCAGGCAGCGCATGCCCAGGAAGCTTGCACCGCCTTTCTGGCTTTGACAGGCGTGGACCCCGCCCCTCAGCTGAGGCCTGTGCGACAGCCGGGGCCGCCCCCGGGTCAGGCTGCGCTCCTCCTCGGTGGTGTCCATTGGTGGAGAACACGGAAGCTCCGCCCACGGGCCATTATGCGCATGCTCTTCCAGCTCCTGACGCGAGCGCAGTAGGGAGGTGCAGGTGTTGTCATGGAGGCCGCTGCGAAGCTGGGGCAGGCGGAGGAGGTCCCCGAAAACCAAAGAGTTCAGCGGCTGACAGGTCGGGGAGGTTCGCGGGGAGGGAGTCCGGCCGGGGAAAGAAGCCCTCACGGAGCATCTAGTCTCCCGGGCTGCGCGGGAGGCCGAGGGCGGGCGCTCACGGGCGGTGTTCCTGGGTATGTGTCGCAGGAGCCCTGGTGGAGCGCACCTCGACCCCCGGCGGCGTGGCCCTGGTGAGCCCCTACCACACCCACCGGGCCGGGGACCCCTTAGACCTCGTGGCGCTCGCAGAGCAGGTGCAGAAGGTAAGGAGGTGCGGCTGTGGCAGTAAATAACCGTCTTCGTTCACGTTTGGCCCTGCGTCCTACGACTGGGACCTCACAACCACGTAGTGCGGGGTAACATTTTTGTCTGCATTTTACAACACGGGAAAACTGAGACCAAAGGCTCCTTCGGCTGCAGCATGTATAATCTCCTTTGCCGGGAGGTTTTGCACAGCGCTTTCAATATTCAGTATTTCATTTGGGCCCTCGGACAGCCCTGTAAGGTAGGCAGTGCCGAAGTTCTTCCTCCCATTTTACAGGTGAAGAGAAGTTTCCGTGGAAGTTTCAGGATTACTCTAACGCAGATTCTGCAGGGATGCATAGTCCACTTACTTTAAACTGCTTCTCATAAGATCTTTATCTGTGACCTGAATGCTTTTAGAATTTAACAACTTCTAGAAGAACAAGGGCTCTTAAGTTTTGTCTTGTGCTTTCATTCACTGGACACAACATTCCCAAGCCCAGTGCTTATTGCCAAAAGTAAAAAAAGGAGGAAATGCGAAATAACAGAAAAAGCACTGGAAGTTTGGACACATGCGTGTTAATCCGACTTTTTATTTTATTTTTTTTTTAAGTAGGCTCCACACCCAGCGTGGAGCCCAACGCAGCTTGAACTCACCACAGTGAGATTAAGACCTAAGCTGAGATCAAGAATCTTTCTCTTAGCCAACTGAGCCACCCAGGCGCCCTCACCCCCAACTTTTGATATTAACTTGCATGTGACTTGAGGCAAATTACTTTTCTCTGGACTTCAGCTTCTTTTTAAAGATTTATTTATTTGAGAGAGAGGGAGAGTGCACACAGAGGGGGGAGGAGCAGAGGAAGAGAGACAGAATCTTCAAGCAGACTCCCCGCTGAGTACATTGTGAGGCTCAAACCCAGGACCCTGAGATCATGGCCTGAGCCAAAAATCAAGTGTCTCATGCTTAACCTACTGAGCCACCCAGGCACCCTTTGACTTCAGTTTCTTTATCCATAAAATGCGGGGTTTCAACTCGGAGAGCTTCTAGAGCTAAAGCTGTGAAAAATTCCATCCATCTTTACCAAGACTTCCAGTTGTAGAACCCTCTTCAGTATGTAGTGATATAGGGCCCTGCTGCTTTAATGCTTCTGATATCCCTTCATCCTTGTATGTACTATGTCACATTTGGCCTTGGTTATATAAAGGTCTTTATTTTGCTTAATAAAAGGTCTTTATTTTGCTTAAAAATATTTAATTATTAATGTGCCCAAATTCCCTCACATATTTCTGTACTTCAGGGGTTTTTTGTTTTTTAAGATTTATTTATTTGAGAGAGAGAGAGAGAGCGCACGTGTGCGTGTGCATAAGCGGGTGGGGCAGAAGAAGAAGGAGAGAGAATCTCAAGCGGACTCCATGCTGAGCATGGAGCCCGAAGCAGGGCTTGATCTCATGACCCTGAGATCATGACCTCAGTTGAAACCAAGTTGGACGCTTAACTGACTGTGCCACTGAGGCACAACCCTGAGTTTTTTTTTTAATTAAGACATGTTTGAATGCTTAAGAAAGTGCCTTTGATTCAAACTTTGCGACTTCTCTTATCTATAGAGATGGGGAGCAAAGTACAACTTTTATGGATCAGGAGGATATGATGTGTCTGTTTAATTGGATCACTACTGGGAGAGAGGCACCCAGGCCCAAAGCTCAGGCATATATTTTCGTGGGTTACTGAACGACCATCATGTTTATTATGGTAGCCTGAAACAAAGACGGAACATTTTTGCCCTTCAGCATATAATCTAGGGCAATATAGAGGGTGCATTATTGTGCTCCTTTTTTCCACTATTATCAATATTGAGTAGCTGAAATAAAAACACTAGAGACAAAGATTGAATCAAGCATATTTACTGTGTCCTGAAATGTGCTTTCTAGCAGGACTGACTGCTGATATGCCATTTCAGTATTAATGTGTGTTGAGAAAGAGGTCTGGTATTAGGGCATGACATTTGGAATCAGACCGATCTCTGTTCACATCTTCAACTGCCACTTATTAGCTGTGAACGCTTGGACAGGTTGCTTCACCTCTCTGAGTATAGTTCCTAAAATGAGACTGAAGTTACTATCTCTAACTTCATAAGGTGTTATAAAGAACTAAATGAGATAATATATGTGAAGGGCCTCAGAGTGATTGGGGCCAGAGTTTGTGTTTAGTAACTGTAACTACTTTTCACCTCATTTCTGTTTGAATTAGGCTCTTTTGTTTACAAGGAAGAGATTTGCTGCTACCACCTTAAGAAAAAGACTAATAATGAAGCTACTCCACTCCTAACCTGGAACTGTCTTAGCTCTAGGAACCACGTAGTCTCTCCTTGGCTAGAAGGTGCCTCATTGTCTTCGGGACAAAATGCGGCACTTTCACCATGGGCCATAAGGCCTTGCGTGATCTGGTCCCTGCCCCCTTCTTTAACATCCAGCTCACTAACTACCATTCAGACGCTTCCTCAGTTTTGTGCCTGGTTGGCCCTTTCCTTTTGTTCAGACCCAAGTCAAATGTCACATCCTTGGTGAGGCCTTGTCTGTAGAAGGCTATACCCCACCCCAACCAAATGACAGTATTATTAAATTGAATTTGCCTCCAGGCTACACACATATTCCAATCCCTACAGTCCTCATCACTCCCTGTTATTAAACCATTTACTTCCCTCACTTGTTACCTTTGATCTCCTTCTACCACATAATTATGGTTATTTCCTTCATAATAGCACATCATTACCCTGAGTCCGTGTAATACTAGCTCTGTTGTCTTTCTTGTTGGTGTCTGTGTTACTCACCAGAGCTGTGCTGTTCATTGTGGGAGCCTCTAGCCACAGACGGTTGGTGAGCACTTGGAATGTACGGTTTGTGCAGCTGAGAAGCGGAATTTTAAATTTTATGTAATTTTAACTAACATTTTAAAACCTGATAATTGAGGCAATTATTGGACACTTTTAAGCATATTTGGAACAAGCTGAGTATGTGAATTGACTCAACTGTAAATTTTATGGAGTCCAAACACAGGTTGAGTGATCAAAATTCGGCATCCCAGTTGACAGTGTGGGGATATAAAATATACACTTACTATGAAATATAAAATATCTCATTAACATTGTTTTATACTCATTACATGTTGGAATGATAATGGTTTTTGATATATTGGGTTAAATATATTATTAGAATTAATTTCACTTACTTTTACTTTTAACACAACTGCTAGAAAATTAAAAATTACATATGTTCCTTGATGGTGTTCTAAAGGCCAGTGTACTAGGCTGTAATCGTGACAGAGGTAGGGGCCTCTTTCTCTGGTTTGCCGGCGCACCCCGGGCATGGCATGGTGTCTGACACAGTGGTTGCTCAGTCTGCATTTGTGGGACAGATAAATGATTGGCCTGTTTACCCAGCTGTTTATGTTTTCTCATGACACTGCCTTATACCTGACTTTCACCTTGAGCATCCTTAACTAACTCTCTTGATATTTCTTAGTTCAAGTTTAACCTCCTAATTTCTTTTCCTTAACTTAATTGTATACCACTGGACATTAATCAGCTTTTCTTGAAAGTAAACTGGAAGTCTTTGACAAATTTCTGATGCCTGGATGGTCATCCTTCCTAGTACCTAAGTTGGTCACACCAGTCTCTCTGGCTTTGAAAATTATTTGATTTATTTTAAGCTATTTCTGTTGCCTTCAACTGCATTTCCTAGCACATGACAGGTGGTCTTCTATGTACATTATAGCTTTGTTGCAGGTCTACATCCTAGTGCTGTCTTTAAAAATACATTTGATGTAGCAATTAGGAGTGCAAATATAAGTCAAAATATGACTTAGGTTTGATGTAAATAATTCAGCCAAAGTGATGGTGAGATTAATTGGTAGTTTCTGTATATAGCTAGATTCCTGCGTAACAGGTGATAAGAGCCATATCACAAGTATCTTTGGATTTTTATTGTAAGTCCTGTCCCTGATTTCTGAAATACTTAAACATGAGAAAGTAGATGAGGCCTGAGGAATGAGTGCGTTTACTCAGGCAAAGAGTAAGGCGGCGAACATGTTAAATCAAGGAGAAGGCGTGTTCGGTATATTTGGTGGCACGTGAGAGCAGGGCATGTAGGAGGCCTGAAGTTCAGTGTGACTAGAATGTAGAGTGAAGAGGGGAGAAAGCTATGGGACGCAGAAGAGAAGGAGGGCCTAGTTCTGTGCTGTGGGGCATGTCAGGGGAGGCTTCTCATAAGCGTGCTGTGGGGCTGAGTGGAAGATGAGGGAGAGGAGTGGGAGCTCACGGGGGATGGTGAGAAGAATTCTTTAGGCACAAGTGAAGATGCTGAGATGACTCTTCACACTGGGCTCTAAATGACACTGTAGAAGTCTTATCCTTTTTCCACCCACCCTTTGGTTTTGTCTTACCTTTAGGCTGATGAATTCATCCGAGCAAATGCCACCAATAAACTGATGGTCATAGCTGAGGAAATCCAACATTTACAAGAACAAGCCAGGAAGGTAAGGGGCAGCTTGTAGACAAGCATTCATTTGCCTCATTTAATGCACAGAATTGACTGATCTTGATCATAATCATTTAACTTATTTGTCTTCCGTACCTCCTAGAAATACAGGAGTGTTGAGTGAAATAGAGTAGGCCCAAGAGGTGGGGTAGCAGATAAGCTTTTTCACCAGAGACAGTTTCAGTGAGGTAAAGCATTTTGAGGGGAAAAATAGGTTCTCAGTTATAAAAGAAATGCACTTACTACAGAAAAATAGGAAAGAAATTTAAAAGCCATTCATAGCCAGTCGTGTTAGACATTTTGAAAGATAATCCTTTTGAAGGCATTTTTACAGCTTAGTAGCAGTCCTAAGTTTTGTCTCTTCAGAATCATCTGGATCCTCGTAGTGACTAATTGCTAAGGGGGAGTGATTCCTAAGCGTTGAGTAACTTCCAGATTTTGTCGGGGATAATCACTGAGTGTGAGCACCTGTTACACGTGGTGCTGAACTTGTTCCATCCCTGTGGGTCTTAGGTGTTGGAAGATGCTCGCAGAGACGCTGATTTGCATCGCGTAGCTTGTAATATAGTCAAAAAGCCTGGCAGCATTTACTACCTTTATAAACGGGAGAGCGGGCAGCAGTATTTTTCTATTATTTCTCCAAAGGTAAGAACGTCTATTTTTTACTGGTAGAAGTGGCTACAATTAGCTTTTGTTTATCACGGTCTTAACATACCATCGTGAAGAATTTGTCACTATTGAAACATCAACAAGTCCCCAGTGATATTTTATATTTCAGAGATGTTCTGCTAGATAGTAAGACAGTATTTAAGACAATTGATAAAATAAGTTGGGTTTGAATACTATTGAATTTTTTACTGAAGAATCCAGCTATTATTTTTTTCAAATGAATATGATACATCAAATTGAGGGCATAGTATGTTTCTTTTCTTCCTGTCTGTGAAAAAAATAAACCCTCGGTTGGTTATTTATTTATTCATTTTTTACAATAAATACTTTGGAACAACCAATAATAAGATTCTTTTACATTTGGACGAAATAAAGTACATTTTTACTTGACTATATATATTCTCAACTTTAGAAAATACCAGGCAGTGTTTCTGTTTGTAAAAAAATAATAGCTTCATCTTGCTAACTGGTGATGCTTCTGTTTGTTAAAAAAAAAAAAAAAAAGTCTTCATCTTGCTAACCAGTGATTGGAATATATAGAAAAATATCCAAAAGGAGGGACGCCTGGGTGGCTCAGTTGTTAAGCATCTACCTTCGGCTCAGGTCATGATCCCAGCATTCTGGGGTCAAGCCCTGCATCAGGCCCCCTGCTTACCAGGGAGTCTGCCTCTGCCTCTGCCTCTGCCTGCTGCTCTCACGCTCTTTCTCTGTCAAATAAATAAATAAATCTTTTTTTTTTTGAAGATTTTATTTATTTATTTGACGGAGAGCACAAGCAGGGGGAGCAGCAGGCAGAGGGAGAAGCAGGCTCCCTTCTGAGCAGGGAGCCTGATGTGGGGCTCGATCCCAGGACTCTGGGATTGTGACCTGAGCCGAAGCCAGAGGCCCAACAACTGAGCCACCCAGGCGCGCCAATAAGTAAATCTTAAAAAAAAAAAATCCAAAGGGTCACATGCCATATGAGTCTATGTATTTATAAAGTAATTTCAAAACTTTTCAATTGTGGTAATGAACATTATATAAAAATCTCATGTTTTCCTGCCAAATATATGAAATAATGTTTATAACTGAATGGTATATACTTTTGAAACAGAATATATCCAGGCCAACCAGTAATGACCATTAATTTCCTAATAAACAGAAATAAAATGAATTATTTAAGAGTTTTTAAAAAAAAATTATTTTTGCACAAAAATCTTCTCTGGTCTTTGAGAAAATGTAGGCATAAGAGTTGGTAAATGTTTTCTAGAAAATTGGAGGTGTTGTGAGCCCAGGCATGACTTAAAAAATACACATGAAAAATACACTTAAATTATTTCACAGCCCTATCTCTGTTAAGAGAGGTATCTGATGTGTGATGCAATGAGGATGATTCTGACTGGTCTCAAGCAAACAACCAAAAAAGAAATTCGTGGCATAAAATGAGGAAATGGACCCAATTTCTTTACCCCCTACCCTGATGAGAACTGACTCCTTTGCCTTCTCTAGGAATGGGGGACAGGTTGTCCACATGATTTCCTTGGTGCCTACAAGCTACAGCATGACTTGTCCTGGACTCCGTATGAGGACATTGAGAAGCACGATGCCAAAATCAACATAGTGAACAAGTTGCTAAGCCAGCCAGCGTCCTTGCCTCCAAGCATTGAACTCTCCTTCCAGGGACCGACTGAGAGTGGACACTTATAAATAGCTCTCACGGCAAGGACCTGTCACCTCCTTGTTGCCATCATTTTCTGCCTTGATGGGAGGTGGCCTGAGAATTGAGGTATTGTGGGTGAATCATGAACTTCTTGAATGGAGACCCTGTGTGGGGCACCTGGGTGGCTGGTTAAGCAGTTAAGCTTCTGCCTTTGGCTTTGGTCATGACCCTGAGGTCCTGGGATCGAGCCCCATGGCGGGCTCCCTGCTCAGTGGGGAGCCTGCTTCTCCCTCTGCCCCTCCCCCCACTAGTGCTTGCGTGCTCTCTCTCTCACCCTCTCACCTCTTCTCTCTCTCTCAAATAAATAAAATCTTTAAAAAAAAAAGAAAGAAAGAAAAGGAAAGAGACCCTGCGTGAATATAAATGCTGTCGTTACTACTTTTTAGTTAGGATAGTAATGAATCCTGTCAGTCTCTTGGATCCTCTGTGGGTCACAGGTACCCAGCCAGTCACTTTCAGAGTATTGGCCAGTGTACTTTCCTTCTCCTTTATCTCCGTCTGTTCTCCCCAAGTCAGAATATTAGAAAAAGAAGAGTTTCTTTTTCCCACATAAAAGTTAACGAGGCATATTCCAGAGAGGACTGTTTTTCATCTTTTGTACCTGAAAGTGTTTGAGATTACTTTGGGGTTGAACATGGGGGGGAAAAGGAGACAAAGCTTTAGAGAGACTCTTAACTGCAGAGAACAAACCGCAGGTTGCTGGAGGGAGGTGGGTGGGGGATGGGCTAGATGGGTGATGGGGATTAAGGAGGCACCTGTTGTGATGAGCACTGGGTATTGTACATAAGTGATAAATCACTTAATTCTACTCCTGAAACCAATATTGCACTACATGTTAACTAACTAGAATTTAAATAAAAACTTGAAACTTAAAAAAAAAAAAAAGATTGGGTTGAGGCTAGTTAGCAGTTAGTACGGCTCCAGCACAGGACGGGGCTGGAACCTGACAGGGTCACCCAGGTCGTACTTGGTCACTCGTTTCACAGGGGCTGCTCTGTGGAGTCAGCTGCAAGTCTCTGGTGGGGATGTCCTTGGAGACACACGCACACATTAGCGGTACAGTAGTTGATTCTGACCACAGAAAGTCTCCCAGGTTTTCACAAGCTTCTGACCCGCCTGCTAGTGACACATTTTGAGCAGGTGCTTATTAGTGGTCTGTTGCCGCACACATGACCAGAAATGTGGTTTAAAACAACACATGTTTATGATTCCATAGTTTCTCTGGGTCAGGAGTTGAGGCATGCTTCCCTGGGCCCTCTGCTTCAGGGTTTTCACAGGCTGCAGTCTGATGTTTGGCCAGGGCTGGGTTCTCATCTGAAGGCTGGAAAAGGATCTGTCTCCAAGCTCACGTAAGTTGTTGGCAGAATTTCAGTTCCTCAAGGGTGCTGGACTGAGGTTGTTGACTGTTTACTAACAGACTATTTGCCAAAAACTGACTTCAGTTCCTTGACACATGGGTCTCCCCGACATGGCAACTTGATGAAGGCCAACAAGGACGAGTCTGCCAGCAGGACGGAAGTTACGGTCTTGTGTAGGCTTCATCACGGTAGTGCCATCTCATCCTTTTGCTGTATTCTGTCAGTTAGAAGCAAGTCAGAGGCAAGTCCACACTCGAAGGAGGGAATTGCACAAGGGCATGAATACCAGAAGGCAGGAATCATTGAGCAGGTCTTGGAATCCCTGCCACAGTGCTCAGCTGAGAGGGAGAAAAGAAGGTCCTGGATAAAAGAGGCAGTACTACCAACTGGTTAAGCATGGTAGGGTTCAAGTCACAGATTGGACTTGACTCTCAGCTCTGACAAGATAACCTCCCCAGCTGGCATCCCCGCTTCCTCCTGGATCCCTTCTCCAGTCCATTCTGCATACAGTCATCAGCTTGATCTTTTTGTTTTATTTTAATTTTTTTAAAAGATTTTATTCATTTGACAGAGTGAGAGAGCACAGGCAGGGGGAGTGGCAGGCAGAGGGAGGAGGAGAACGGGCTCCTGCAGAGCAGGGGGAGCCTGATGTGGGACTTGATCCCAGGACCCCGGGATCATGAACTGAGCCGAAGGCAGTCGCCCAACCAACTGAGCCACCCGGGCGCCCCAGCTTGATCTTTTTAAAATACAAATCCCCCCTCACTCGACATTTCCTAACCACTGGAGCAAAAAAAAGAACAGTTCGAAAAAAAGTTCCTGCGGTTCAATAAGGTGCACTTCCCGCACTGACCACCAGGGAGTGCCATTGCTCTTTGCTTCTTCAGCCAAGCTTGGGGAAAGTCCGTGGCAATGCGGTGATTTTGGAGGTAGCATCTCAGAGTGGGGAACTAGGACCCATTGGTTATAGACAATAAACATTTTCCATTCACCCATCCATCTACCCATTCAACCTCTTTACGAGTATGAAGTGCCTTCTAGGTTCCAGGTTCTGGAGAATAACACAGCTGAGTAAAACAGACACCTGTGTCCAGGGAGCTCTCAGTCTAGTGTGTGTGTGTGTGGGGGGGAAACCAAGTCAACAATTACCGTGTGGTGTAAAAAAAGGCTGTGATAGTGGTATGCGTGCAATATGGAGCGCCATGGAAGGGTACCTAACTCAGCTTGGAGAATTAGGGAAGACTTCTTAGAAGAACAGACACCCACTTAGGTATTGAAAAACAAACAAGAGCTGGAGCTTGCTTGATTGGTGACTTCAACTGTCCTCCATAGAAGTGTCTTTGGAGTTTGGCGTAGGGTTCATTTCTGGATGGCGTTTATTTGTGAGTGAAGAAAGGAGTATCTATTTAGCAAGCCATATTAACCAAACCAGTCCCAGCAGGCAGGAGGGCTGGAGTGAGGTATGTGCTGGCTAGAGAACTCTACTTCTAATAGCTAGAAGATAAGTAGACAAAGAATGGGAGGAAAAGGGATTCCAGACTAGAAGCAATATGACATCTGGGGAATTGCAGCCAATTTAAAGTGAAGAATGTGGGCCAGGGGCTATGGGAGAAGGCTTAATTGAAAGATTTGGGGTAGGGAGTTGGTAATATTGGCCTTGTATAAACCTCTTGGCGGTTGGCATCTTGGATTTGATGAAGTATGGCATTTTGAAGCTACGACAGATTGCATCTTGTTAATTAATAGGAATGATGGGGGATGAGTGAGAAGAAAACTCTCAGATAATGCTTGAATTTTTGGCTTGAATGCCGATATGGGTGGTGGAGATCCACTCAACAAAATATGGAAGGGGGAAACATCCCTGATGTTTCCCAGAAGGCTGACCAATCTATATTTGCTTTATTAGCCCACCGTGCTGGCCCTGTCCAGGTTCAGGTGTGAGTAGCAGTTGACTACATCTCCCTTTCTCCATCCTAGCCGTCTGGAAGGAGGGTTTGCTGTGTCCTTACATTCTCAGGTTATCTGTCTACAGGCATTGAGAGTATTGGTATTGTAGATACAAAGATGATAAATACTGCTGAGTGAGATTTTATTCTGCCAAGCATATCCCTTGTCTGATTTAATTTTCACATAACCAACCATCTAGGAGGTATATAGTATCCCTGTTTTATTTTTTTTTTAAGATTTTATTTATTTATTAGAGAATGAGAGAGCAAGAGAGCAAGCACAAGTAGGGGCTAAGGATAGAGGGAGACAGAGAAGCGGACTCCCCACAGAGCAGGGAGCCCGACGTGGGGCTCGATCCCAGGATCTCAGGATCACGACCTGAGCCGAGACAGATGCTTAACTGACTGAGCCACCCAGGCACCAATAATATCTCTGTTTTAGAAAGCAGGAACATCTGCCCAAAGATTAAGCAAGAGGCCCATGGTTATATAGATCAAACAGTCCTGTTTGATTCAAGTCTGACCATAACCAGTCCTAGGGGATCCCAACATAGAGGTGTAAGGGAGTTAAAACACAAAAGTGACAGAGTAAGCTGTGCTTCTGGGATGCTCTTGGAGTCGTTCGCTTGGGTGTATAGTGATGAGCCTGGAGGGGATGTACGTCAAGGCCCAGGAAGATAAGTAACTTACCTAAGGTCATATAACGCCCAAGCAGCGGAGCCCTTGTTTCCGGCGTTAAAGCCTGCAAACCCCCCACGCACAAAATGGGGTTCAGCCCTTAAGGAGCTGGAGCTTGGGGGGAAGGAGCTCCTAAGTGCCCAGAGTAATTATTTATAAAGAAGCTTCTGATTTAGCAGACCACCCTCTACTTGAAAGCTTTTTTCTTCATTTTGATTTGGGATATTAGCATCGCCTGCTTTTTTTCTGACTTCGCTGACTACACCTTTTCTGCCTCCTGACACCTGGCTTTTGGATTGCTCTGGGGCCATTCCTTAGCCCTCTTTTCTGTCTCCCTCTTAGGTGATCTAATCCATCCCCACGGATCCCATACCACCCCTGTGCTGCTGGCTCACTAGCTTGCCGCCAGCCCTGATCTCTCCCCAGCTTCATGCAGGCTTGTTTATCAACAGCCTCACCTGATGTCATTACAGCCCTAACGTGCCCAAACCGAATGTTTTGAATTCTGCCCCAGACGTGTTTCATCACCAGCCCCTCCACTGCCGTCAACACCTAGCTACCTCTGCTTTTGAGGCCAGAAGTCTAAGTCATCCTCGATTCTGCTTGTTCTTCCCACAGCAGTCAGCAAGTCTTCTCAGCCGTCTTCAAAATATATCCCAAATCTGACAGCTTCTCACCACCTCCACCCCGACCCCTCGGGCCAGACCACTGGTGTCTCTGGCCTGGACTAGTGCAGCGGCCTCCCAGCTCACCTCCCTGCCTCCGTTCTCACCCTGCTTCGGTCTAGCTCCACAGAGCCTGGGAGCATTGTCCTTTACAAGGAGAATTCGGGTCATAACCCCGCTCTATAAAAATGACCCAAGAATTTCTCATTACACGAATAGAATCCATGCCTCTTGCCAAGGTTCTGTGTGATCCATCCTTCTCTGCACTCGCCCTGTTCCTGCTGACCTTGTCCTTTGAACAAATCAAGCTCATTTCTGCTTTGGAGGCTTTACGTTTGCTGTTCCTGCCTAGAACATCGCCCCCAAGAACTTAGCCTGGTTTGTGGCTTCTCATCATTTAGGTCACTGCTCGTGTTATCACTTCACTGATCACCCTGTCAGAAATACCAGCTCCTCTCACGTCCAAGTAACTGCTCACCCTGCCTTGGTTTCCATCGCCCTTTTCGTAAGCAGACAATATTTGTTGCCTTTCCCCCACACTTGAGGGTAAGTTCTGTGCGGACAGAAACAGTGTCTGTCTTGTCTACTGCGCTAGCCCTAGCACATAATAAATACTCCGGCAGTGTATGAATGGAGGGACGTCTGTATCTATAGACTAAGTCAGTGTCATTAACAGAAATATCGTGTGAGCCACACGTATGATTTTAAATTTTTAAGTAGCTACATTAGAAAATACAAACAGGTAAACTTAATAATGTATTTTATCTCACCTGTTGTATCCTAAATGTTAACATTTCAACAAATAATACTAAAAAATTATTACTGCGTTATTTTTTTATATACATATATATTTTTTGAGCTAAGTATTCAAACTCTGGTATTTTTTACACCGACAGCACATCTCAATTCAGACCAGCCACATTTTAGGTGCTTAAGAGCCATATGTGCCTAGTGGCTACCATATTAGTACAAGTGTAGACAGTCGACCTTTCCTGCTCTTGTTCTCTACTTCCTTTGCAAGATCCAGAACAGAAGGAAGCGAGAAACTTTTTTTTTTTTATGTTATGTTAGTCACCATACAGTACATCATTAGTTGTTGATGTAGTGTTCCATGATTCATCGTTTGCATATAACACCCAGTGCTCCGTGCAATACGTGCCCTCCTTACTACCCATCACCGGCCCAGCCCAATCCCCCACCCCCTCCCCTCTGAAGCCCTCGGTTTGTTTCCCAGAGTCCATAGCCTGGAAGCGAGAAACTTCTGACAGATGGGGACACGTCTTTTGTAGCTACTCTTACTTCTTCTCCCTCCTCAGAAGGAAGCCTTGGGGATGTCCAGGCTAACAGAGGCGTGATCGTGTCCTTAGAGTAATAATGAAGATGATAATGACTGAGCTGCTACTCTGTGCTGAGCGCTTCGTTTAGTTCACACAACAAGCCCATTTTACAGATCAGGAAGTGGGTTCAGGAAAGCAAAGTAACCCGTTCAGATTTACACATCTGGTAGTGTTAGAGCTGCAACGTGAACTTGGTTGAGAGTTAAAGCCAGCGTTAGAGTTAGTATGCTGTAGTTTTCAATCTGCTACTAATGGTCCGTGTGGCATGGACAAAGTAAGGTAGATACGAAGGACAGTAGGAAGCTGACCTGGCTCTTGGACTTGTTGCCTCCATCTTCGTTTTCTCTTTTCGTTTCTCAGACACCTTAGGTCTGACTTTACTGTTGGGCTGTGTTCCCGTCTCAGCTCCATCAGTTATGAGAATCAACAAATCCTCCATTTCCTCTTCTGGAGAATAGGAATGCTAATACCAATGTCGAGAGCATTTGAGAACGTCCAGTAAGATGATGATGATGTCTGTAAAGCATTGAGCACAGTGCAGGGGGCTAGTCGCCACTCAGGACACGCTCCTCTTTCCCCTCCAGGTTGCTAGGAGAAGCAAAGTGTCACCTGACCACCCAACTCCACCCCTTCTGTTGCTTATTCTTCTGTGGGGTCTTGGGAGCCATTGCCGTTCTAAGTCCACTTAGGGCAGGTGGGAGGATGTGGGGCAGGTGTCAGAACTTGTGTCTGGGAACCTACCCAACACTAACAAGCTTCTTTCTGTAGCACAGTATTCTTCCAGTTGCCAAATTAAGACACCTCGGACAGGCTCCTACCTTCTCCTTCTCATTCTTCTCCCCCACCCTTGGGATGCTTTTCACAACAGCTCCTAGTCCGGCTCCTTCCTCCCATTCCCTTCTGTTGCTGTCCAGCCGTATGTCCTTTCTCCCGCCTGCCTCATCTCTCCTGCAGCATTACAGAGCCTTCTTCCACACTAGTTGCCAGAATCATCTTTCTAAACCAACCTGACCATGTCACTTGCCTACTTTAAACTATTTTCAGGACAGTGTAAATTACTCGGCTTGTCATCCATCCAACGAATACTGGGGTGGGATGGGAGGACTTACCATATGCCTAGGCAGTTCTTATAGATGCAAAGATACAGTAGTGAACCAAACAGCAAATGCCCTGTCCTGGGGGCCCTTCACAGTCTGGACCCCGGCCACCCTCCACAGCCCTATCTTCCTAAAAACCCTTCCAGCCGACCTCCCACCAGCTGTGAGCTCCTGTCTCTTCACCTCCCGAGCCTTCCCTCACTGCCCACAATGGAGAGACCAGTCCCCTCCCCCCAGATCCCTCCATTCCCCAAGGCGCCCAAGTGTGGCCTAGGCTCCTCTGCAAATTGAAGCCCCTCTTTCTGCCAGCTAGAGCCCCCTGCCCCTCCCCTGCCTCCCGGGGATTGTGAGCTAAGAGCCAGGGGTAAGAGGCTTGGGACCTGTGCGGCTCCCCCAGGCCCCGGCTGGCCCGCTCCACCGCACAGGAAGCGGGTTAAGAGTGCTGCCCTCACCCCACCCAGGAATGTCTGGTCCCCAGGTAGGCATCCGAGGCAGCACACATCCCTCCCCAGAGTGCTGTCAGCCACCAGACCCCCGGGGTAGGAGGGTGGAGCCATCCGGGAGCCCAGCCAGGCTCTCTCTCTTCCATCTTCTCGTGCAGGCTGGCGTCTGGGACGCTGCCGTAGCCCCGTGGGGCGGGACGCGGGGGACCCCGGGAGGGGAGGGGGCGTGGCTGCGTGTGGCGGGAGGGGGCCTGCGGGGCTGCGCGCGGTGTTGGGGGGGCGTCTCTAACGGGGGTGGCTGTGCCCCGAGGCCCAGCGGCTGCCGGAGCGCCCGCCGAGCGCAGGGCCACTGTAGTTTGCGCCGGGCTTCCACGCACAGGAGCCGCTAGGCCTCGGGGCCATACCCCTCTCCCCTGTCCTGCTGCCCACAGTCCCTGCGACCTGCAGGTCCTGCTCGCTGCTCTGCCCTCGCTGCCCTCAGGGCTGCCTTCCTTTTCTTCCTTTTCTCCCCTCCACTCCCAACCCTATCTGACCCAGACACCTCCTGGCCAAACGCCACTGCGATGCTACAGGGTCACATGGGCATATCCCCAACTGCGGGCTCCCTGACCACCCCACTGCACCTCCAGTCACCAGCCCCCCCCTCCGCCTCGCTGGGATCCAGCCGCCTCATTGTGCTTTGGCACCTTTCTCCGCTTTGCCAGGAGCCCGCCCCGCCTCCTCCTTGGAGACCCTCCCTAAACACCGCACCAGTGAAGCCTTCCCCTGCCGGCCTGCGGACTTAGTCTGGCGTTCCCTGGTGTGCCCACAGCACCGGGACCTCCCCTGTCCAGCACGACCCTCGCCACAGGGCCTTCATGTCCCTACACGGATCTGCCTCCCCTACCAGACTCCTTGCCTCTTGAGGATGCAGCCGAGCTCTTGTTCTCTCTGCCCCCAGAGCACAGCCCTGGCCCGGAGCAGGCATCAACACATGTATTTAGAAATGAGTAAATGGAAGATCGTAAGCATTGGGTAGATGCTGGGTGTGCTGAGGGTCTGGATTGTGGAGAGTTCATCTGAGAAGGCTTCTTGGAGGACAGACTGAGCAGGCTCTGGCAGGGGAGAGGTGTGACTTGGTGCAGTATCTTGGGAAAGCACTAGTGACATATGCTACCAACTTAACGATCCTCGAAAAACTTCTATTGTCAGGCCTCATGCTGGGCACAGGGGACCTCAGCCTGCGCTCAAGTTGCTTCCCCTGTAGTAGAGGAGGAAGACAGGATAGGCCGTGCCAACGCAGAGTGCCAGGTGTCACACGGTGAGCACACGGAGACGCGGCAGTGTAGAGGAGCACCTGGCTCCGGGGGGCGGGGGCAGGCTTCCTTGAGAGCAGGGGGAGAACCAGCAGGAGGGGCAGAGAGGAGGCTGACGGCCGAGCCGGCCTCCTCACGAGGGCCTGGACACCAAAGGAAAGAGACAGACTCCATCCTGGGCGCCTGGGGAGCCACGGCCAGCTTGCACAAAGTGGGGGAGTGACGGGATCTAGTCCTGCAGGCCACTGCCCAGCAACGCCTCAGCTCAGACCCGCTCATCCAGAAGCCTTCTCTAAGCCCCCTGTCAGGCTGGACCCCTCTTCTATGCTCCCCTGGCAGCCTGGCCACCTCCACTTTTCTATGCAGGGTGGAATACTTCTGCTCTACTGAATTCCTTGAGATGTGAGACCAGCTCTTAATCTTCTCCATGTCCCAAGCACAGAGGCACTCAATCTTGCTCATGACCAAATGTTCGCTGCATGAATGGATTGCTCCTTTTTCCTCTGGATTTCTAGAGGTCCACATCCTTTCACACCCAGGACCTGTGCAGTATGCTGAAAATGGCATTTAATTGGGAAAGAGGAGGCCAGATTCAAATCCTGGCTCCATCATTCACTGGGACAAGTCACTTGACTATCTTGAAAACTCCGTTTCCTCCCCTGTAAGATGAACAGAGTCTGGGAGGCCCCCATGCATGCAGGAGTCTTGTCTCCCTGAGTGGACTGGACGTGCCAGGAAGGTTTTCCCCAGCACCTAGCTCAGTCTGAGCTTGCGGGGAGCACAGTGCTCAGTGATGTTGGTTGGAAACAGCAGAGTGCAGAGTAGAGGGGAAAGAACACTTCAGGCGACGTCGTAAGTCCTGTTCTGCCACTTCTGGTGTGATTTTGAGCAAGCTGCTTCCCCTCTCTGAGTCTTCTTTGCCTTAGCCTGCGAGTAGGGATAGTAGCCCTCACCTGGCCGACCTCACGGGGCCAATGGAAACCATAGATGTAAAAATGTCTCCCGAATGAAAGGGGTAGTATGGTAGATAACTGATCATTAATTAAAAAAATAACTGAGGTGGTGCCGATGTGGTGTGTCTGGTACTTGGTAGAAACGCCCCGGGTATGTGCTGACCACCTCTGAGGGGCAGAGATGCCGGCGTGCTGCTGTCCGAGCAGGGCTGGGCTGGGCTGGGTGCAGAGCTGTTTGCTCTTGCCGGGGTCAGCCCTGAGGCCTGGGAGAGCCTGGGAGGGGGGCTCCAGGGGAGGGAGTACGCAGCCAGCCCTTGGCTCCCCTCCCCTCCCCCATTTCTCAGCCAGCATTCTTCCCGTCTTAGGTTTGGAGGGGCCCTCACGTGAGAGGGTCTCAGGAGTCCCGATGGCCTTGGCGAATGAGACAGGCCTGGGGGAGCAATGAGCCCCACGGTGCTGCCCTGAAAAACTCCCAGTTCCAAACTCCAAGCCCAGCCCCTCCCGGCCTCTGACATCTTGGTGGCCGGGTTTATGGGAAAGGACCATCATTTGTCTTAACTCTTGCCCAGAGCAGAGGGGCCTGGGGCTAGACCCAGGCTGAGCGGAGGCAGAGGCTCGGCTTCCTTCCTCTAAAATGAGGGAGGATTCAATGAGGAGAGCACCTTGGAACTTGTTTATTTTTCTCAGGGGCAGGGGTGCCGTTTGTGGGTAGCGTGCCTGCAGCAAC
Organism: Ursus arctos; assembly: GCF_023065955.2. Taxonomy (NCBI): domain Eukaryota; kingdom Metazoa; phylum Chordata; class Mammalia; order Carnivora; family Ursidae; genus Ursus; species Ursus arctos. Next base: position 71,984,993 of record NW_026622786.1, on the reverse strand, counting down.
GAGCCCCTGTTCCAGAGAGCGCGGGGCTCCGTCTCCGAAAGAGACTTCGTGTCACAAGCAGTCTGTGTGTACGGAGCGCGTGTTTGGTCTTAGAGGAAGAGCAGAGCCAGCCAGGCCGTGCAGACGGGCAGGGCCACCTGCTTCCCCGAGGCGCAGAGGGGCTGGGCAGCGTGAGGGGCTCGGGCAGGGCCGCCGCCCTAGGCGAGGCTGATGCTGCCCTGCAGGGCTGGCCGAATGAGCCCCTCCTTGGTGTCCTAGCCCACAACCTCCTCCTGCCTGGAGCCACGCCCCCAGCTGAGGGGCCCCAGACTGAGGACCCGGGAGGCGGCGCTACCTCCTACTCACCCACACGTGCCTTTGAGCCTCTCGGTTCTATGAACCCCAGTTGCTTCATTCATAAAATCATGATAGCACTGCCTTCTGAGGTCGTCAGGGTCAGGAGAGAGAACATAGTGGAAGGTGCTTGTGAACTATTCTGTGCTGTCCATGTTCATGTCTCATTTCTTGCCTCTTCCCCTGTTGGAGCTGGGCCTGCTGTTCCGGTCGGGGCCTGTCAGAACCAGGACCTCGGGGCACCCCAGCAGCAGCCCGGTCCTGAGGGAGTGAGCACGGCCTGCGGGACAGAGGAGGCTGACTCCACAGCGGTCTCTTCTGTGCTTTCTACCCCGCAGGGAGCCTCTCACCCCTGGGCTATTCCTGGGAGGTGAGGGGGTTGCCCCTTCCCAGGGTTCTTTCTTATTCCTCTGGGGCTCACCCCACCGGAATAAAAGTATTAAAAGTAACTTTGTCATTTTTTTTTTTAAAGGGCTCACCTCTGACAACAGGTTCATCTCTCAGATGGGGGAAGGGCCCATACCCCTTGTCCCCTGGGCCACGGGGGTACCAGGAGAGTCACCACGTGGGCTGAGGGAGGTCTGCACCAAGGCAAGGGGTACAGTCAGAGGGAGTGGAAACTGGTTGTGTGGGCTCACGCGCTTTGCTGGTGAGCTTCCCCAAGACACTCACCCTCAGCACCTCTGTCTTTACCTCCTGGTCTCTTCCATCCGCCTCCCGTCTCTCTCATTCCAGTCAGTGAAACAGTGTTGGGAGGGTGCGGTTCTGGGATGAGGTCCAGCGAACAGGAACTGCCTGGTCCCTGGGAGCCTCTTTTGGGACTCCTTGACCTTGGGAAACCCCTTGCCCCTCTCCCCTGAGCCCCAGATCAGTGCACCAGTTTCTTCCTGAACAACGACCAGAGCTGTCTCCAGATGAATGAATTTTCCTGGAAGGATGTTACCAATGCCTTGTCCCTGGCCAACCTGATCCTGGGGCTCTTCTCCATCTTCTGCAGCTTCTGCAAGTAGGTCTGGGGCCCAGCAAGCTCCTAGCCAAGAGCTGGAGCCACTGGCATGAGGGAAGGAGAGGGGAGCCTAGCGAGCCGGGCACTGAGGCACAGGATCAAGGGGGTCAGGAGAAAGTGTAGCGGGTTGGGAGTCAAGGGATCAAGATCCTAGCCTCAGTTCACCCACCAACCTGATATGTGAATTTGGCTAGGTCATATCCCTGAGCCTTGGTTTCCCCATCTCTAAAACAAAGAGCTTGCACTGTGATCTCTATAGTTCCTTCCAGCTATGGCAGTCTAAAATGGTTTTTATGAGAAAAATCAAGAGATTCTGTTCTGGAGGCCCTTACGTAATCCTTGGGTAGGCAGGTTGCCGTTTGAAATTTTTGATTCTTAAAATAGAACATATGTGGTGAATATTTACAATTAGCACTATTGTGGAAAATCTGAGACATGTATATGGGCCCCTAAAAAGCAAAGCAAATCATATTTTGTAAGCAAATTATAAATTGAATCATATTTCAATGCCTTCACAAATCAGTTCTTTAAAGAGAAATCCCTTATAACACAGATATCCTCCTCCTAACTGATTCTCTATAACCATCAGCATGTGACTTCTCTGGATCCGTTTCTCATCCATAAAATAAGATGATCTTACCTGATGATGTTTGAGTTCCCTTCCAGTTTGAAAATGTTATGACTCTCTAAGTCTGGATTTGTGGAGTCTTATAAAGTAGAACATACCTGCTGCAGAAAATCTCTGTTGTCTTAGTTCAGTCTAAGCTTCTGGGAGTGTAGTTTTTATGGCATGATGGTGAACCCAGTTCCCTGTGGACACATAGGTATGGTTCCAAAGGAAGGTGGTGCTGAGGTTGTTTAGAGACGGCTGAAGTCTGGGGTCAGGCTCTCTGCTTCTGCTTGGCCATCCAAGCACTGCAATGAGGGTGTCGACGCAGGAATGCAGCTGAGGGCAGCCTTGCCTGAGACGCCAGTGGCTGCTTTCAGAGGGGTCTGGGAGCATGTGCTGGCTACAGCATGGAATCCTCGAATGTAGGGTCTGCAAGAGATCTTGGAAATCATTGAGAGCATCAAAATACGTGAGATGAAAATGGATAGAACCGCAAGGAGAACTCGACAAATCCATTATCATAGTTGGATATTTCAACACCCCTCTATCAGAAATGGACAGATCCGGGGGCGCCTGGGGGCTCAGTTTTTAAGCGTCTGCCTTTGGCTCAGGTCATGATCTCAGGATCCTGGGATTGAGCCCCGCATCGGGCTTCCTGCTCAGTGGGGAGTCTGTTTCTCCCTCTCACTCTTCTTCTGTGCTCTCCCTCTGTCTCTCTCAAATGAATAAATAAGAAAAGTTTTTAAGTAAATTAAAAAAAAAAAGAAATGGACCGATCCTGTCGGCAGAAAATCAGGAAGGAGATAGTTGAACCGAACTGCACCATCAATCAACTGCATCTCATTGATGTTTATAGAATATCTCGTCCAATAACAGCAGAATACACGTTCTTCTCTTCACGTTCAGGCTATAAGATTGCATTTAAATTTAAAAGACTAGAAATCATACAAAGTATGCCCTTGGACCACATGGAAGTAAAGTAGAAATCAGTAACAGAAAGATAACTAGAAAATATGTGGAGGTTAAACAACATAATTCCAAGTAATACATGGATTAAAGAAGAAAATATTTTGAACCAAAAGAAAATGAAAGTACAGCTTATCCCAATTTGTGAGACGTGGTAAAAGCAGGGGTTAGAGGTTAATGTGTAGCACTGAATGCATACACTGGAACAGAAAACTGCTCTGTGAAGGAGGACGTCAGGAGAATTAGAAGACAAAAGCTGCACGCTGGGAGAAAGTATTTGCAAAAGGTACATCTGATAAAGGACTATAATCTAAAGTAGACAAAGCTTAAAAACTCATCCATAGGAAAACAAACAATTAAAAAATGGGCCAAGAACCTGAACAGACACGTCACCAAAGAAGACCTACAGATGGCAAATAAGCCTGCGGAGAGACGCTCCACACCACGCGTTATCAGGGAGATGCAATATTATATTTAAATAAAATAATAACTATTAAAATAATTAAAATAATGAGATACCGCTACATACCTATCACCAAAGCAGTTGTCCAGAACACTGAGAACACCAACTGCTGGCGAGGGTGTGGGGCAACAGTGGGGGTACAACATGGTGCCACCACTTTGGAGGACAATTCGGCAGTTTATTACAAACCGAAACATATTCTTTCCGTGTGATCCAGCAAGCACACTGGTATTTATCCAAATGAGTTAAAAGCTATGTCCACACAAAAACCTGCAGCTGGATGCTTACGATGTTTTATTTATAATTGCCAAAACTTGCAAAGCAACCAAGATGTCTTCTAGTAGGTGAACAGATGGATAAACTGTGGTATTTCCAAACAGTGTTACGTAGTGCTAAAGAAAAGAGCTACCAAGCCATGGGAAGCCATGGGAAGCCATGGAGGATCTTCAGCGCATGTTACCAAGTGAAGGAAGTCAATCGGAAAATGCTACGTACTGTATGATTCCAGTAGTACGATGGGATACTCTGGAAAGGCAAAACTCTGAAGACAGTAAAAAGATCCTTGGTTGACAGGGGTGGGTAGGGGGAAATGAAGAGGAAGAGCACAGAGGATTTTTAGGACAGTGGAAATGCTCTGCATGATACGATACTGATGGCTACCTGTCATCACACATTCGTCCAAAACTATAGAATGTGCAACAGCGAGGGTGAGCCCTAAGGTGATCTACGGACTTTAGGTGACTATGATGTGTCAGTGGAGGTTCATCCTTGGTATGTACCAAGAATGTGCCGTTCTGGTGAGTGATATTGCTAATGTGGGAGGCTATGCGTATGTGGGGGCAGGGGGTACATGCGAAATTTCTGTACCTTCCTTTCAGTTTTGTTGTAAACTTAAAACCTCTCCAAAAAGATAGTCTTAGAAAAACTGAAAAGAAGGGAGATATAAAATCAATGATGTATGGTTTCCACCTTAGCAAACTAGGGGGGGAGGAAATGCAAATTAAGTCCAAAGTAAGCAGAAGAGAAAAATAATAAAAATGAGAGCAGCCATCAATGAGTTGGAAAATAAAAAATCAGTAGAGAAAATCAATGAAACCAAAAGCTGATTCTTTGGAAGGATCAATAAAATTGACAAGCCTCTAGGCCGGCTAACCAAGAAAAATGAAGAAAAGAAGAGAAGACACAAAATGCCAATATCAGAAATGAAGGAGGAGCCATCACTACTGATCCCATGGACATTAAAGGTATAATAAAGGAAAATTATGAACAACTCTATAAATTTGATAGCCTAAATGAAAATGGACCAATTCCCTAAGTCATAAGTTAACAAAACTTGCATTAGGAGAAATAGATAATCTAAATAGGCCTGTGTCTATTAAGTCATTTGGCACAAACCCCTCATTTTACAGATGGAGGAAGAGAGGCCTAGAGATGTAGGAGTGACTTATCTGAGAATCCCCAGTGAGATGGTTGCAAAGGCTAGAACATAGGACCCCTGTGCCCTCAGATATGCCTGGGGTTTAGAGCTGGAAGGGACCTTACTGATCATCTAGGGGGCTCAAGGCACCCCTTTAAGACTGTGGGTTGAGAGTATGGCAGGGGTGTGTGTGGTGTATAAAGCAGAGTATCTCAGAAAGAACGCGAGCTTGGGGAACATGCAGGGCAGGGGTGTGTGCACGTGTGCAAGTGGAGGAAGCGTGGTGGTGTACTGGGCGGATGTGGGCGGTTGGCCAGGGGAGGCCACGGGAGAGCCGTCCTGCTCGGGCCTGCTGCCGTACACTTCAGGAGATGCCACTGTGCCTCGTGGATGCTTCTCATCAGCTTCCTGTTAGACACGGCAGTGGGGGCGATAACCAGACACCTCAGCCTCTGCTCCAGGTCAGGTGAGTCCAGGCCCCAGACCCCTGCTCCCGGACCCCAGGAGCCCCATCTCAGGTCACCACTGCCCCCCTGACATCCAGCAGGCCTCCGTCAGTCACCACCCCTGTTCACAACCCTCCGAGGTTGGCAGAAGCCGCCCCAGGGCCGTCCGGGAGCCCCGTAGTCTAGAGCTGGCCCTCTGCCCGCTCACGCGTTAGCCTCGGCCAGCCTTGCCCCGGCCGTTTCCTTATCTGCCCGGCCTCCCTTTTGGGGCCGATCCAGGGATCGGGAGGGGCTGGTGGCTACGGTGGAGGTGGTCAGGAGTGGGGGAATGAACCCTCCCCCCAGCAAAGCAGCTGGTTCAAAATACAAGAAAATATTTTCGCATAAAATTTGGCTTGAAAAAGGGTTCCATAGCCTGTCAGTTTGCATCCAGCTGCAGTCCAGTCCTGGAGGCTAAGGGTGGGGAACTAAGACCCGAGAGGGGCAGACTTGTCTAAGGCACACGGTCAGCGGGAGGCAGAGCCAGGAGGAGCCCCTGTCTTTGATCCCCGGGGGAGCAGCTGTGGCTCGCCGGGACCTCAGACCCTGCGTGGCCCCCCCGGCAGCTCCCCCACCAGAGTGGACTGAGGTGTGAGACAAATGGGAGTAAGTTCTAACCTTGGCCTTCTGGAGCAGGAGTGGAGCTGAATGACTTCGCGGTCTTCACCACTTTCGGCCTGGCCTCAGCCCTGCTCCTGGGTGTGGACGGGCCTCTGAGTGGGTTCCTGGCCGTCATCTATGTGTTAGCTGCTACTTTCCGCCTGTGTTTTTATTCAACCGGTGAGCGAACCCCAGCTTCGCAGCTGAGCGTCGGGAGCCAGGGAGGGGGAGCTGTTGGATGCCAGAAGCCTGGGGGGCAGTCACTGACTCCTCCCCCTCCTTTGTGGGGTCCCTCTGCCTTCCTCCGTCTGCGCCCCAGGCCCCCTGAAGGCTGCGAGCTGCACCGGCAGGGCCCTGGGGAGGGGGGGCAGGGGCCTGTGGTCCTCTGACCAGCTGGGCCTTTTCCTCATTGTGAGACCTTTAGACGGTTCACAGAGACTCGCAGCATCTAGAAGTAGAGGGCGTCCTCCAGTTTTCCACAGCACATGGAGACATGGAGCTCTGTCACGGGCGGTCGGCCTGCCCAAGGTCACAGTGCAAGGGAGGGCAGATGCCGACCCGACGACCTCAGGAGACCCTTCTACAGAGCCGTGCTCGGCGCCGGGGCTCACGCCTGCTGCTGGCGGCCGGCCTCCGCGTGGGGAGCAGGTGCAGAGCCCACGCGTCATCTCTGTGAACAGCTCCGAGCCTCATGCCAGCCGCTGCTGCACGCAGGGGGCATTTGGAACGTGGGCCCGGGAAGACCCAACGAGAGGGCTTGTTGGGCTGAGACTGCTTTAGACGCAGCTGACCCGCCTCGCTCTCCCCGCAGGCGCTCAGCTCACACACAAGGGCCTGCCCTGCCGCTACGCTTCCTGTGTCTTGGCCTCCACCTCCCTTCTGACCAAAGGCAACACGTTCATCCTCTCTTGCATGGCCTCGCTTATGATTCTATTCATGATGGACCAGAGCTACTACCCACACGATGAGATCCTGGAGTCTGAGAACTGGAAAAAATTGGTTTATCTGGGAGGTGAGTGGCCGTGGCCGCTGGTGGTTGCTTCTTATCCCTGCTGCTCGTTGCCACCTGCACCGCGGCCCCGCTCCCCTGAGCGGCCTTGCCCTGCTTTGCCTTTCTCCGTCTGGCGTGGATTCACTTGTTCATTGTCTCCACACTCTCGACCCGCCCCCGGATCGAGAACTCTCTTTTATTCACACGGTACTCCCTGGACCCAGGACTGTGCCGACCACAGGCCCGAGGCCCAGGAGTGTTTGTTGAATGTTAGCACGTTCAATCGGGAACCCCTGCCGTACGCCAGGGGCTGGGAACCAAATCGGTAAACTAGACCAACTTCCCACCTCAGGCTTTACAGTCTGACAGGGGAGACAGACACCAACCAAATAATGGCAGAAACAACTAGAAATGCATAGTTTTGATGTGTTGTGGAAGCACACGGTGCTCAGAGGGGGTGTTGGAGGGGGACCTAGTTAGACGGAAATGGCCTGAAGGGGAAAAGGATGCTTCGGAAGATGACATTTAAACGGAACCTGGGTGAAGGTGGCCAAAAGGTACGAACTTCCAGTTGTAAGGAAGTCCTAGCGACCACAGGGAGCAGTACCATGTTGTATATTTGAAAGTAGCTAGGAGAGGAGAGCTTCAAAGTTCTCGTCCCAAGAGGAGAAGCTGGAGCTCCGTGTGGTGGCAGATGCTCACCAGACTTCCTGTACTGACGGCGTCACACAAATATCGAATCCTCGTGTCGCACACCTTGCCCTAGCACAATGTCGTCTGTCCGTGATGTCTCAATGGAACTGCAAACAAAATTAAAAAAAAAAAGAAAGAAAGAAACCCGCAAGATGACTGGCGAGGTGGGTGAGAGGGGTGGTTCAGAAGGGAAAATGGTATTTCGTGAAGGCTCTAGGCTAGAGGTGCTGGAATCATTCGAGCAGCCATGTGGCTGGAACAAGCTGAGAGACACTAGGGGTAGAAACCAAGGCCGCGAGATGGGCAGGTTTTGGGAACTGATCCCAACAGCAAATGGGAAGGCTCCGAAGGGATTTCTGAGCGGCAGTTTTAAGTGGCTACTTTGACTAGATGGTGGGAGACTGAGAACCGAAGGAGGAAAATGGACCGCCAGCCCATATTAATGGCATGAACTTGGCCTAGTTACCTCACTGTTGTTTTTTGTTTTTTTTTTTAAGATTTTATTTATTTATTCGACAGGATAGAGACAGCAAGCGAGAGAGGGAACACAAGCAGGGGGAGTGGGAGAGGGAGAAGCAGGCTCATAGCGGAGGAGCCTGATGTGGGGCTCGATCCCATAACGCCGGGATCACGCCCTGAGCCGAAGGCAGACGCTTAACCGCTGTGCCACCCAGGCGCCCCAAGTTACCTCACTGTTTTGAGCTCAGTTTTCTTCATCTATAAAATGAAGCCATTACTTCCTACCTCGGGATTCTTGAGATTAAATGAGATAATGTATATCAATCTGGCACACATGTGCCCTGTAAATAGCCCCCTTCTTCCCTCTACCTGCCCTCCTATCTCATAGCAACAGTGTTTCCCACAATGTTCTTTGCTCCTGTAGATACCGCTGATCCCCTCACCTCAAAATAAACCATACACTTGGCCTCAGCCTTCCTTGGATTGTCTTGGCTCTGTGAATAAAGCAGGAAACCGCCCCTCACAGATTCTGACACTATTTAACGCCAGAGCCCTGCTGGCTAGATTTCAAAATGGCCACTGTAGGTACTCCTCTTACCTGGAGTGCAGTCACCTTTTTATTGATTGATTTATTTTATTTATTAATTAAATTTTTTTTGAGAGACAGCCTGGGAGAGGGGCAGAGGGAGAGGGAGAGAGAGCCTTAACCAGGCTCATGCCCCGTGTGGAGCCCAATGCAGGGCTTGATCTCATAACCCTGAGATTGTGACCTGAGCCAAAATCAACAGTTGGACTGACTGTGCCACCCAGATGCCCCTATTTTATTTTTTTTTAATATTTTATTTTTAAGTAATCTCTACACCCACTGTGGGGCTCAAACTCAAGACCCCACGATCAAGAGTTGCATGCTCTACCCCCTGAGCCAGCTGGGCGCCCCACCAATCACCTTTTTACGCCGAGGTTCTAGCTCCTCCACAGAGCTTTTGAGAAGCTGGCCTGTGGCTACTGAAACCTTACGTCACGTATTTTCCAAGACAAATCTGCTTTAAAATATTGTCTCATTGCCTCAACAGATGAATGACCATTCTTAAATATTAAGTATCCCAAGGTTCCAATCAATCTCTGTAACTGCTTCTTACCCTCAGAAGTGGTCTTCTGTCAGATCATGTGTTCTGATTTCTCTTGAGGACTGCATGGCTGTTATCCCCATGCACATGCTGTTGCCCCGTACTCTCCCACCCTCTTTTGAGCTCTCTGAGGCTAAGTGCCTACTTTTTACGAAAGTAGACATGGCTTTGAGTCAAGACATTGTGCAGGTTACATCCCCTCTGTCTCCTCATCTGAAAAACAGACTTGATTCTGAATCACAGGATTATTGTGAAATGTAAATGGAACAGTCTTTGTAACACACCTAGCAGAATGTCTAGTGCAAAGAAGATATCCCACAAGTGTTGGTGCCCTTTCGCCTTTCAGTGGTAAATCTGAGACTCAAATGTGTTGGGGGTCCCCCAAGACCACCCCCAGGTCCCTTGATTTTCTAGGGACGCACAGGATGCATATAGTAGTATTCACGGCTAAGATCTGTCACAGCAAGAAGACACAAAGCAAGAGCAGCAAAGGGAAGGTGAAAGGGGCAAAATCTGAAGGAACGACATGCAGACCCCCAGGGTCCTCCCCGTGGGGCCACCCAGCACAAAATTGTGACAACACTCATGAAGGCTTGTCTACCTGGAAGCTCTGTAGAGACTCAGTGCCCAAGGTTTTCATGGGGGCTGGCCACATCGGCGCCCTCGGACTAGCAGTACCAAAATTCTAGATTTGCACGAAGGAAATCAGTCTCAGCACTGTCTAAGCACAGTGAGCCACTCTCGCCCACGAGGGAAAGTTCTATATTGGTCTAGGGAACTGTGTACCAGCCTTGTTCCCAGACTCCAGCCGAGGACTAACCGGGTAAGCAGAAGCAGGCCTTTCTAGGGAGAGCTGTCTCAGGTCTGCTGTGCTCTTCTGCACATGGGTAACGTTGTATTGGCCATTGTCACGTGTTAAACTTGACACAATTATATATATGTATTTCTAACAAGGGGTCTGGGCAACTCAAATGTATTCTCAGCTAAGACTGATTCCTGATCTGAATTCGACAAAAAGCAACCTGAGTTTGCATTCGATTGTAATCGTCTAGTTACAAACAGACAATACCTCTTAATGGCAGGGCTCTTGTCTCATTGGTTTTTGTCTCTTTGGCTCCACTAGTACAAACCAAGGGATGGGAGGATGGGGATGGGAACGAAGAGGATGGAAAGAGAGCTTCATAAAAACGGAGTGTTTGCCTTTTTCCTTCTAGGTATCATCCTGCTGCTTTTGTCTCCATTCTCCCTAACTGCGTTTTACTGCCTGCTGTGGTCACTGTCCTACATCTTCTTTCCAGACGCTCTGTGGGGCAAGGCAGCGCGTCTCAGGCTACAGTGCCGAGAAGACTAAACAGCTTCACCCACTGCCACAGGCCTCCGTGGGGTTTGTGCCGGCGCGTTGGGCCAAGCCCTGCCTTACCCTCGCTAAATCTCTCCTTGGCCCCACGCCTCCTGGGCGCTGGATAACGTGTTGCCTTCAACCACAGGAACCCACCGCGGGGCCAGCGGCCTTCACTTCCTCCTCATTACTCAGGGTTCTGAATCCCTTGGGGACACGAGTTGTTTCTTTTTTTTTTTTTTTTTAAGATTTTATTTATTTATTTGACACAGAGAGAGACAGCCAGCGAGAGAGGGATCACGAGCAGGGGGAGTGGGAGAGGAAGAAGCAGGCTCATAGCGGAGGAGCCTGATGTGGGGCTCGATCCCACAACGCCGGGATTACGCCCTGAGCCGAAGGCAGATGCTTAACGACTGTGCCACCCAGGCGCCCCACACGAGTTGTTTCTGTCCTATAGAACAGAGTGTTTTCCAAGCTAAACTTGGGCTGGGCTGAGTTGCAGCCCTGTTACCAGCTGGGGACCCTTGTGCACTCAGGTCAGTGCCTTGGAAGGGAGTGAAACCTCTGGAATCGGTCTAATCCCCGCCTTGGCCTGTCTGGTGGTTACTGCTCCAGTGACGGGGGGCGGGGGGTTAGTGAAGCGGTTCCTTACCTTGCAGGCCCCGGCTCCGCAGGGCCCATCACAGGACTATCGTGCGGCCCAGGGTAGACGTGCAGAGGGTTGTGCAACGTGACATGCTGTATTCGAACAGTCAAAGCTGCTGCCGTTTGCTTCAGCGAAGAAATTAGACACACTGGCAGCTTGAGGGCATCACCTGGCTTCCATCTGGTTTTTTCCTAAACTATAAAATACTGAACTGTAGATATTCAAATGCCACTTCGTATTCTAAAAGCCAAACTGAATAAAAATAAGGAGTATTGTATGGAACCTCACGAAGGGGCCGGCTGAAGGCAGTGACCCCCCAGGCCTGCCTCTGGACCTTCTACCTCCAGACAGTATGTACCAAAGGTTGTTGGCTAGTTCGGCCCCTTCCTCAACTATGGAGCCGGAGCACTTTTTACCTAATTTCTTCAAGTTTGCAGAACAAAGTATTTGGTAGACATGCATTAAGTCTAAAATTAGATTTTTAAAAATAACAATCCAGTGAATCACATGGCTACAACCTGGCTTTAAAGGAACGGATAGCGCCCTCCTGGTCCCCGCTGCTCTCTGTCCGTATCGCTGTCATGTCATTTCTATTTTTCTTGGGTGGTTGACTATGTCTGTGCCTCACCCAATTGAGGCTCCTTCAGTTTACATTTTTTAAAATGTCGGCTGCTCACCGCGGAAGCTGGTAGTCAGACATGTTTGCTCTGTAGGTGAATGGATTTCCTCATGCATTCCGGTGGGTTATATACGAGATTACTATACTGCAGTGAGAGCCTCACGAAAACACACCTACACACACATGCAAATACGTGATGTCCTGTGGTACTATACCTTCATTTCAGAGATGCTACACTTCATCAAAATGTTTAGGAAATGCAGCTCGAGAACTGCGTTCACATAAGCTCTTAGAGGCCAGCACCTAGCAGGTGCTCAAAAAACACTCACTGTGTTCTGAACCAACAAAATCTAGTCCAGAAACCCACGGCTGAAGATTAGCCAACGATGTCCTCTTCTCAGCCACATTAGTTATCAGATACGGCTACTTCTAAAACTTGAAACTACATTCAAAGAAGATGCAATTCCGAAAGAGGATTTCCATGTTGCTTTTGAGCCACAGCGGCAGAGTTAGAAGAAATTCAAATCAAAACCACATTGAGACACCACCTTACACTAGTTAGAATGGCAAAAATTGACAAGGCAGGAAACAACAAGTGTTGGCGAGGATGTGGAGAAAGGGGATCCCTCTTACACTGTTGGTGGGAATGCAAGTTGGTACAGCCACTGTGGGAAACAGATGGAGTTTCCTCAAAAAGTTGAAAACAGAGCTACCCTATGACCCAGCAATTACACTACTGGGTATTTGCCCCAAAGATACAAATGTAGTGATCTGAAGGGGCACCTGCACCCCAATGTTTATATAGCAGCAATGTCCACAACAGCCAAACTATGGAAAGAGCTGAGATGTCCATCGACAGATGAATGGATAAATATGTGACATATAGATATAGATATATAGATATAGATAGATATAGATAGATATAGATAGATATATGGAATGGAATACTACAATGAAATACAACTCAGCCATAAAAAAACCCCAAAATCTTGCCATTCGCAATGATGTGGATGGAACTAGAGGGTATTATGCTAAGTGAAATAAGTCAATCAGAGAAAGGCAATTATGTGATCTCACTCATGTAGGGAATTTAAGAAACAAAACAGAGGATCATAAGGGAAGGGAGGGGAAAATAAAAGAGGACGAAATCAGAGAGAGACAAACCATAAGAAACTTTTTTTTTTTTTAAAGATTTTATTTATTTACTTGACAGAGACAGCCAGCGAGAGAGGGAACACAAGCAGGGCGAGTGGGAGAGGAAGAAGCAGGCTCATAGCAGAGGAGCCTGATGTGGGGCTCGATCCCAGAACTCCGGGATCACGCCCTGAGCTGAAGGCAGACGCCCAACGACTGCCCCACCCAGGCGCCCCTACCATAAGAAACTCTTAATCATAGGAAACAAACTGAGAGTTGCTGGAGGGGATGGGGGGTGGCAGGATTAGATAACTGGGTGATGGGCATTAAGGAGGGCACGTGATGTAATGAGCACTGGGTATTATATAGGACTGATGAATCACTGAACTCTACTTCTGAAACTAATAATACACTATATGTCAATTAACTGAATTTAAATAAAAAAATTTTTTAAAAGAAAATTTATATTTTTCACAAAAAATTTATTTTTGTTTGAAAATACTGATTTATTTAAAATAGTAAAAACCTACTACAGGTTAACATAAGTAACAAAAACAAAAGCTCTTTGGGGTCCTCCACTTTCAGAGTATAAAGACGTCTGAGACGAAAACGTCCGAGCCTTGCTGACTTCGGGAGGTTAAAACTTGCCCGATGTTCGTGCGTGAGCGCTGAATGGTGTGAGTGGCGCTGAGTGGTGGGCCCAAGAGTCAAACCCAGGCAGCCTGACTTCCCAAGTGTTCGCATGATGAGTTTTGTGACGCAGAGCTCTAAAAACACCCCGTGCCCGGAGAAACCGGGAGTAGACCGCGTCGGGGTTCGGGAGTCGCGGGCGGGGAAGCAGGAGGCGCTTCCAGTCGCCCTGGCGATGCCGGGAGAGCCGGGCGGTGCTAGTCCGCTTAGGGATGCAAAGGCCTCTGCAGCCCTTCCCTGGGGCAGACGAAACACCTTTCTTTTTTTTTTTTTAAGATTTTATTTATTTATTTTTGAGAGAGAGAGAGAAGAGAAGGACAGCGGGGGTGAGGGGCAGAGGGAGAAGCAGACTCCCCACTGAGCTGGGAGCCCGATGTGGGGCTCGATCCCAGGATCCTGGAATCACGACCTGAGCGGAAGGCAGACGCTTAACGACTGAGCCGCCCAGGCGGATGAAACTTCTTTCCCTTTAAATTGTGAATAGAAAGATGACCCAGTCCTGCCCTTGTTCAGGCATCCCTCACATCTCAACATTTTTTTTGCCACAACCCATAGAAACAAGGAATTTTTACCTCCAATGCAGCAGACGCTTTCATACGTGTACATATCCTGAAACAAAACGTCATGAAATAACATCTTTACCACATATACGTTTTAATCTGTTGTTTCATTAAAGAGAAAAGCCAGTCATAATTTATTAACCTTATTTACAACCACCTGCAGTTGGGAGAGCTGCAATTCTAGAGGACTTCTCCAGGATGGAATAGTTCTGGGGGAGCCGTGTTAATACGGGAGTTCTCAGCTGAGGATCAGAATCTTTCCCAAGTGATGCTCACGTTTACTTGGTTATTTGAAATTTGGAACGTTTCCCATGAAACAAGGTGGTTGGGAAGGGAAGTAACACTTACTGAGGATCTAGTACATACATTAGCTCGTTTATTACTCCAACATACGTTCCCGACGGGAAGAAAATATTCCACTACGTCGATGGGGAAGGTGAGGCTCAGAGGCTAATAACTAATGTAGGATTGCTACGTGACTCCGAGTCATCTGAGCCCAAGAACAGTGCTCTCTGTAGTATACTGCGGCATTTTTGTAGGTTTGTAATAGCTCACTCCAAACCCCAACTCCCCAAAAAACAAAACCAAATATTCCCCATTCAATCTGAATTCGGCAGGACCCCATAGAACCTAATTACCATTTATGGGGATAATCTTTGCAGAGACCAACTTAGTTATAACTTAGGCTCTTAAGAACACATTCTCCACAGTGGTAGCAAGTTCCTCCCGCCCCATTAATGGCCCAGTTTACTCCTGAAAACAAGCCACAGCAATGGGAACAGAATTCTCAGTGACTTCAGAGGCAGCAGGGAGACAAAGAGGAGATGGGGATTGCTTGAGATGTTCCCAGCACCAGTCGGGAGCATACAGGCATTTCTAGGGCAGAGTAGAGGAGGTGGCGGCATCTGGCTCCTTCGCCCTGAGAGGTCTACCTCATTTCCATACAGATTCAGCTTTCTGACACCCTTCTCCCTACTCAGGACTATCTAGAAATGAAATATCCCAAAGGAGCAAGCTCTGCTTTTGCTCAGTATTAAAATGACTCTTTCTCGGGGCGCCTGGGTGGCACAGCGGTTCAGTGCCTGCCTTCGGCTCAGGGCGTGATCCCGGCGTTGTGGGATCGAGCCCCACGTCAGGCTCCTCCGCTATGAGCCTGCTTCTTCCTCTCCCACTCCCCCTGCCTGTGTTCCCTCTCTCACTGGCTGTCTCTATCAAATAAATAAATAAAATCTTAAAAAATAATAAAATAAAATGACTCTTTCTTGTCACAAAAGCTGAAGTATGAACCACCGGTCCTGATACGAATGTCTGAGGCAGAAACTTTACACTTTGATACTTAAAGATGGCAGGTGGATGGATGGGTAGGCGAACGGTTCTTGAGGAAGCAGTCTGGATATTCCCAACACACACCCACTTCTGGGCCTGACAAGGTAGCTCCCGGAATGACAAGCGAAAACCACCTGCTCGCGTCTCCCCACGGGTCCCAGCCTGCTGCTAGCTGTCTGTCACGAGGTGGGAGGAATCCTGGCTGCAGGCCTCTGCCCTGAGTATGGGCTCTTCAGAGAATCGAGGCTAACAGATTTATACCTGTGCAGCCAAAACCTTAGGAACTGCTGGGTCAGCCAGCTTTGGCCCAGAAGATTGAGAACTGGAAACACTCACATTCTTTCTTCTGTCTCCTCCCTTCCACTCCCTCCTGAAGGCGATAGGGTTCCCTCTGCTCACTTCAACTTGTCTTACCTACTACATTCTTTCTGACTCCGCTTTCTGTGGCTAGGCACCCCAAGCTAAAGTCTGAGCAAGCGAACATTTTATTAGCATTTTATTTATATTTTTGAAGCAGATCTACAGTTTCATGAGAAATACTGATTTTTCTCAAACAATAGAAAAAGGTTAAAAAAAAAAGAGAGAGAATCTATTGTCTTGGAAGAACCAAACAAGTCTCTTCAGCAAGCATTGGGCCAATTCAGACTGAAGCAACCAGCGGAGCAGAAGCCACATACAGGAAGTGCAGATTTATCCAGTTTCAGGAATAATGCAAACATCTTCTTGTCTAGTTCTGGGAGGTTCCGAGCGGACCGTCTCAGGGCAAGGGGGGCCCCATCCCGTCTGCACGGGCGGCTCACTCCCCAGGAGGCTGCATCTGCTTACAGAACTCATCGAACTGCTGCTGCTCCAGCTCTGTCATGACTCTGTTGAGGGCATAGATCTGAAGGGGAGAGAAAGATCCGTCAGCAGGGGAGACAGCCGCTCCCCGCGTCCTCAGACGCCAGAGGCTGGGGCATTTGGCGCCGCCGGCACCGCAGCAGTGATGCAGGCGCGGCGCGAAGGGAACCGAAGAGCGGACACTAGTTCCATCTGGAGGATCAGGACAGACGCAGCTTGATCCGGCTTTTGAAGAGTCGGGAGGATTCGAACACTTAGAGATGGGGGGTAAGGGACATGAGAGGCGATGGCCAGGGGGTAGTATGATGAAACAAATATAATGGAAAAGTACAGGATTAGTTCTGGAAACTTCAACGATGCCAATATGAAGGATATTAGAGAGTCTGGAGGCCGGAGGAAGTGACAAGTGTGTTGGAGCCTGACATGCCAGGCCAGGGCCTCTGGACTTTGGCCAGACTCTGGAGAGCCAGCGAGATTAGTGTGCGGGGAAGCAACCTGATGCTATCTCTGCTTTGGGAGAGCTAACTGGAGACCATGTGAGGGATAAAGTGGAAGAAGAGATTAGGGCCACTTACGACGCAACATGACGATAGTCCAGGAAGGAGGCGGCAAGAACTATGACGCAGGGTAGGCAGCGGGGATGGAACTGCAAGAGACGTTCTCAGGTGAAAGGTGGGGTATCTACCTCATTCCTCACCTTTCTTTATCCTTGTGGTATCAATCTGTCCACTGCCGAGCAGAAACATCAGAAAACTTTCCAATTTGTCGAAGGGAAAAATGAAGGAGTGTGTTGTGTGTAGGTGATACAACTGGATTCATTTGAGAAAAGACAAGAAAGAGGGGGGAAAAGAAACTGAGAAGTGAGACAAATAGAAAACACAAAATAAAGGGCAGAAACGGCAACCAAATGTGTGAGGATCACCAACCCTGTGAGATGGTTCTTTGAAAATACTAAAGAAAATCCTGCAAGTCTGACATGACTCGTCAAGATGAAAAGGGGCAGACACAAACATGATTAGAATCAGAAAGAACACGTTACTGATAGCAGGGGGATTAAAGCAAAATACTATGAACTTTGTGTCAGTAAGTTTGAAAACCTAAATGAAATAAACTGCTAGAAAGTAAAATGATCAAAACTGACTAAACAGAAAGTTTGAATGATGCTATAATCTCTCCCCCACATTTTTTTTTACTGTGGTAAGATCCTATAACCTTTAAGGAAAACATGAATGCCACAGTGATGAAGGCAGTTAGAAACAACAACACAAACCAATTCTCAAAAAGCATAATATTGACGGTTAAAATGGTTAATTTTTCTGTTATGTATATTTTATCGCAATGAAAACAAATAAATAGATCTGAATAGTTTAAAAAAAGAAAAGCAGCTGAGTGAATAGAGCCAGTCATGGAATGTAGTAACATATATAAAATTCAGAAATGCGCACAATTAGACAGTATATTGTCAGGCTACAAGATATTATTGGGGGCACACGGAGAAATACTAAATTAGTGCAGGACAGCAAGGGCATGATGGGCATAAAGTCAAGGAATGAGGGCACCGCTAGTGGGAAGGGCTGGGGACAGGACCCGCGTGGGGCCCGAGGAGCTTCCAAGTCACTGGTCACACTCTATCTCTAGTCGGGTGGTAGGACGGGGTGTTGGTTTTACTCATCTTCTTTGAGCGGTACGCACCCACACATGTGCGTAAACTTCGAATACACATACATTTGAACCTCTGCTTCATCCATCCATGCTCTAACGAGCATTATAATCTGCATGCGACTGAGCTGGGGACTGAGAGGGATATTAAGTAGCTTCTTGGAGACCTCTAGATCCAGAAGGCAGGCTGGTGGAAGGGAAAATAGCATAAGCAGAGAAAGAAGACTCAAAATGGGTCAGCAGGTCCGAGCCAAGGAACGGAAGACTTTCAAGAAGGAAAGGGTGGCCAACTGTGTCAAATGTGGCTTCACAGCCACATGCGCCCTCTGTTCCATTTACTCGTCACGATGCTCCCTCACATCTCACTTTCTGGAACGCAGCATCTCTGGAGAACTGAATGGAAACCGTATCTCTTCCTCCCCGCAAGGGTCTTGTCACATTCCTATCTTAGGAGATTACATTCCAGGCAGCACAGATAAAGCCAACAGCAGGGCCCTTATAGGGCAAAGCAGAAAGCAGGAGCCCAAGGTCAGATGTGTTTAGCTCACAGTCTGCTCCTCAATCCCTGAGTTACTAGGGGTTCTGTGCTTTTAAGTGAGGGTAATACCTTCTACGTCACAAAGTCACCTATTTTATATTCCTCTCTCCCTGCCTTATGCCAGGCAGGATTGACAAAGGTCGGGATGGGAGTGACAACAGTAAGCTGTGGTGTGAGGATACCCATGGTCACGCACGTGCAGGCTGGCCCCGGGCCTGGCGGTATTACACGACAATATTCCAATACTGAGTGCCAATATTCCATTTCCGCGCGGCACCCTCAACGCGACCCGTCCTTCCACCCAGAGTCCACACAATAAAAGCAGGCCAGCTGCTAGGAAGCACGTGGTTCCTGCTGACGACTGCTGCCATTTACTGAGGGCTCTCTGTGTGCCAGGCACCGTGCTGAGTGCTTCATACACAACACCTCTGCTCCTTGTAACAGTCTTGTGAGGTAGGTATCATCACCCTCGTGTTTCAAGGGGAACGGAGGCACTGAGGTGCAGAGAGCTGAAGCATCCTATCCAAAGGTCCCGTGGGAGGAACTGGGGCTCGTGACAAGCTGGAATTTGGAGTCGGACTAATAAATCTAACCTGTGAAACCTCACCAGAAGGCTGTCAATAATGACACGAAGAAAGTCCTCCACATCTATCCCTACGGTGTGCACAAAGGACCATGTCCTCAGGCTGTTTCTTAACGCGGCCCTCCAACTGTTCCCCAAAGCGCAATGCAGTACAATTATCTGGGGGCCTGGATCCTGGTGGCGATGGGCAGGTGAAGGAAAGGGGAGAATAATTTGTTAGAATCCACGTCCACAGCTCTCAGATGGTCTGTCTTAATCCAAAGGCGGATTTCAGTGTATGGATTAACTTTGAACACACTATTCAATCTACTCACTAGACTGTCTGCCTCTCGCACCGAACGCTATCTCCACAAAGGGAGGGATTCTTCTCTGCCTTGTCCACTCGTGTATCTCAAGCCCCCGCAACACTGCCGGGCACAGAGCAGCTCGGTATTTAACGAATGGATCGAATCGACACGAATTTAAGGTCTGCCGAGATCAAGGCGGAAAAGACGTGAGGAATGGGAACCCTCTTCCGCTGCCGATGGGAGCGCGCACTTGCACAATGTTCGACAGCAATCTGGCAACGTCTAGTAAAACTGAAATAAACATGGTAATTCTACTTCTATGCTCTACAGAAATTCTAGCACAGGTGCCAAAGGAGACATCTAAGTTTTTCACTATAGCAATGCTTGTAGTAGCAAAAAAACTATATTTAAGTGTTTATCACTGGAGGAATGGGTAAATACACTAAGTGGATTCATAAAATGGACTACTGTATCTCTCTCTCTTTCCCCCCCTATGCTCACTCGTTTTGTTTCTTAAACCAAGAAACAGACTCTTGAATACAGAGAACAAACTGATGGTTACCGGAAGGTGGGTGGGGGATGGGTGTGATGGGTGATGAGCACTGGGTGTTGTATGGAAGTGTTAAATCACTATCTTGTACACCTGAAACTAATATTACACTGTATGTTACCTAACTGGAATTTAAATGAAAACTTAAACAATAAAAATAAAATTGGGGTGCCTGGGTGGCTCAGTAAGTTAAATGTCTGACTTCGGCTCGAGTCATGATCTTGCAGTCCTGGGATAGAACCCTGCGTGGGGCTCCCGACTTGTGGCGGGAGCCTGCTTCTCCCTCTCCCTGTGCCCCTCCCCCTGCTTGTGCTCTCTCTCTCTCAAATAAATAAAATCTTTAAAAATAAATAAATAAAATAGACTACTATAAGCAGTGATGAGGAATAAACTAGATTATATTAACATGAATAGTTCTAAAAAACATTATGTAAGCAAAATGTAAAATAAAACACAAAATTTTATTAATGTAAAATTTTAAAACACAAAAGAATATTGTATGTTACTCAAGGATATCTATTAATATATCTGAGTGTAAAAGCATAAAAAACTATAGTGGATGCCCATAGAGAGGGAAAAGGGTGTAAGACAGGAAATGGACAAAGAGGACTTTAAATTCATATGTAATTTTTATTTATCTAAAAGGCTCCAAGCGAATATGACAAAATATTAACCACTACCAATCTGGCATGCTGAGTACCCAGGTGTTTGTTCTAATATTTTGTTTTTCCATACTTCAAAAATTTCTCAAAAAAGAAACACTAAAATGCCTAGAAAGAGGGAAGAATTTGCGGCAAGCTTTCTTCTGATATTAAATACTAAAATAAAAACACATGTCTGGATGTGGTTCCACATAGGTAGTGCGAACAGTTTAGCTTTTCATTCTCAAGTTGATTCTAAGTGTTGACAGAACAAAGAAACACGTTTGCTGGGTGTAGAGCTTGGGCTTCTGCTTCTGGTTATTTGCAGCTACTCTCCAGGCCAAAGCCTGAACATCTGTGCTAGGGGGTGTCCAACACTTGTTGTCCCTCGCTGACCCCTCCCTTACAGTCCTTTCTCTTTTTCCTTTCTTTCTTCCACAAAAGCTCTGCACCAGGGGTCACCTGGAAAGGGTCAGGGTTCTGACACTAACCTGGCGTGTGACTCTGGGCGGCCACTTCATCATTCTGGACCTCAGTGATCTCCTCCTAGGAGAACTGTTTTGCCTGGAGGCAGGCAGCACTCCCCCTCACAGCTCTCCTCTCCACTCCTCTATTCCAGCATCATCTCCAGCAGACTACAGGTACACAGGCCTCCTCCTTAATCTCACCTCTGCTCTTTGTCTTTGCTTCAGCTCCTGCTGGGCTGATTTCTGCTTGGCCTTCTCAACTCTGCTGACAGGTTCTTTAACTTTGGATTTTTCTTTACGCGAAGGTTGATCCATGACTTCACTTCTGACCACTTCTTAGCTCTGACCTGGATGGTGCAGAAGAGACGGACTGATTAACAAAAGAAAGGAAGGAAACTCCCTTAACGAATCCCCAAGTTCAGCCCCCTCCTTTGACAGGTGAGGCAGAGAGGCCCCGTGGAAAGGGGGGTTGGATTTCGTGGACTAAGACTGAACCCACCGCCATGACCTTGCTGGGTGTCCCTGGGCAAACTGTTTTAATATCTATTTTCCTGAAATTTTAAAAATGTTTTCTGTATATTTTTAAATTTCTAAGAAAAAAAGACAAAGCAAGAAATGAATAAACCTAATGGAAAGAGGGAAGACAGGGCCGCAAACTTTCTCCTGATATTAAATACTAAAATACGTAAGAACTAAAATAAAATCCCCTCCACTCCGAGCCTTAGTTTCGTGTCTGCAAAATGGGACCCCAGCCCATTCCCTGGCGTGAGCACCACGCGAGGGGCCTGGGACCCGCCCCTACGCTGCAGCGCGCTGTTCTGCGAGGCCACCGCGGCCCGGCCGGGCGAGCCACTCCCAGCCTCGGAGCGGGGCGGCCGGGAGGCCCGGGCCTCGCGCCTTCTCGGGCCTCAAGGCCACGGCCTTCCCACCTCCGCCGGGCCGGACAGTTACGGCCCCGCTCGGCGCAGGGCCCCCACCCGGGCCCGCCCTCCGCCGCATTCAGCCCGGGGCCCAAGCCCGGCCCAGGGGACGCTCCCCCGCCCGCCGCAGCCCTCTCCGGTGCAAGATGGCGGCGGGCTGCGGTCAGGAGTCGGCGCCGGCCCTCGAGCTCTCGGGCCTCCGGGACTCCGCCGCGTCGCCGACAGGGCCCCACGTGGGACACCCGGCCTTTCCTACCTCCCGGCCTGCAGTCGCGAGCCCGCCGCGCCTCGGATTGGGCGGGGCCGGGGCGGTGACTCGGGGGCGGGGCCGGGAGGGGGCGGGGCCGGGAGGGGGCGGGGCCGGGAGGGGGGCGGCGGGGACCGGCGCGCTCTGAGGTCCCGCCCCCTGGGAGGGCCGCGCGTGCGCAGAAAGAGTAGCTCGTCGGCCCCCCCACCCCCACCCCCAACCCTGGTCCTTCCAGAGCGTGGGTTCTAGGACTGGGGAGGTTTAACAATGCCTTTCCTGGGAATATTTTCTGGGGCAGCTGTTAGGCTTTGAAGGGTGAGAGCTGAAGCTTGGGATGAGAATTGTAACTTTTTGGGCCTCAGTTTCTTAATTCGAAAAAGTGGGGATGGTGATTTGCGCTTTCTTGTTTACGAGCTTCTTACGAAGACCAAGTGAGGCCCTGCTGGTCACAGTGTTTTGAAGAAGGAGGTCAAGACAGATGTAAATAACCAATATAACCATAGAGAAACGTTCAAGCTCACTGATAATGCATCATTTCACAATTGTTTTACAATTACAATTTTACAGTTATTTAAAATAATTTTACAGGGACGCCTGGGTGGCTCAGTCGGTTAAGCGCCTGCCTTTGGCTCAGGTCATGATCCCAGGCTGTTGGGATGGAGTCTCGCATGGGGCTCCCTGCTCAGCAGAGAGCCTGCTTTTCCCTCTGCCTGCTCTGCCTGCTGCTCCCCCTGCTTGTGCTATCTTTGACAAGTAAATACAGAAAATCTTTTTAAAAAGATAATTTTACAAATTAAAATAGCTGGCTATCGTTTTTCATTTATTAGAACAGGATTGAAGAAAATGGTAGGTAAATGCTTTGACAACAGAAATCTTGTTCAGTCTAATAGTAATAATCTGCCTCTCTTCAGGGCTTATGATATTCCATGCACTGTTCTTAGAGTTTCACATTTATTAACTCATTTATTCCTGTTGATAAATGTGTACAATAATGTACGTGTATAATAACGTTATTATCCCCATCTTACAGATAAGGCAACAGAGGCGCGGAGAAGTTAAGTGACTTGTCCATGGTTACACAACTAGTAAGTACTGCAGCAAGTACTTCAGCCAGGATTCAGGAGAGGACAATGGCCTATCCAGAGGAAGACATGTCATCTGGATCCCCTACTTCTGTTCCTCTAAGAATTAGGCAAGAATTGAAAACCCAATTGATGGATTCTAAGCAGGAAGTTGTTCAATGGATATAGAGTTTTCGTTTTGTAAGATGAAAAAGTCCTAAAGATCTTTTGCACAAGAATGTGCATATATTTAATACCACTGTACTCTACACTTAAATAAGGTGGGAAATTTTATATTATGGTGTGTGTTTTTTTTTTTTACCACAATAGTTAAAAAAGCACAGCCTTTGACTCAGCAATTCCACTTCTAAGTCATCCTAACTAAATAATCACAGATAGCATTATTCTTAAGAGTGAAAAACTGGAAACAATCAAAATAATTGTAACAGGGGTTGAATAAATAAATCGGATAGCTGGCATGGGATTCTATGCAGCCATTAAAATGAGATAGAATATTTATTGACATAATAAAACGTTTTTATTAAATGAGAAAGTTACAAAGAGGAACATACAACATAATCACAGTATTTGTTTCGAAAAAAGATTATTCTATACATACGGAAAAGAAGCTGTATGAAAACACACCAAAATGTAAATCCAGATTATTCTGAGAGTAGAGGGAATTTTTTTTTTATTTTTATTTTTTAGAGAGATTGAGAACTTGGGATCAGGGGCAGGCACAAAGGAAGAGGGAGAGAGAGAATCTTAAGCAGGTTGCACACCCAGGGCTCGATCTCACAACCCTGAGATCATGACCTGAGCCAAAATCAAGAGTCAAATGCCTTAACTGACTGAGCCACTCAAGCACCCCAAGAGTAGAGGGGGTTTTTATCTTCTTTGTGGTCTTCTGTATTTTGCAAAATTTTTACAATGAACACTTAAACTTTAGCAAGATTTATACTTTCTTTTAATCTGAAGAAAGTCTAACAAATGTTATTTTAAACTTCTATATTAATGTTGATTGGATTATTGTTAATAATAAAAGTGGCCAGATTAGATTGGATTATATCACAGCTGGAAACAGGGCAGGGACCTTTGGAAAGCTTTAGAAAGCCAGCTAAAACAGACTGCATATAGGGTATGAAGGAGTGGAAAAGCCAAAGGAGAATACTGGCAAAACAGTGGAGGCGCTGATACAAGTGAAGATTTGCTGTGTTGGCTTGGGAAAGGATGGAGGAGGAGGTAAGTGAGAGGGGTGTGTGTCGCGTGTGTGTAAGACAGTGTACACTTAGAGGTGGCGAGAACAGTTGTCTAGCTGCAGAAGGTACAGATGTGGAGACACTGGTTTGGGATTCTTCATCAGGAAAGTGAGGCTGGAGTCTGGAGGGAATGAAAGTCCCCTCCTTGTTCTTCCTCTATGAGTTTATGATCTCTATCTATCTATCTATCTATCTATCTATCTATCTATCTTTCTGTCTTTTTGGGACCATCATTGAGCCAGAGTTTACATTGATATAACTATGGAATATTTTTACAGTTGAGCTGTATTACTTTCACTTTTTGGACAACCTTTTTCTCCTAGAGTCAAAAATTGCCTTTTTTAAAAATTCACTTAATTATGCATCTATTGTTAATTCTTCCCCCAAATTCTCTATCTGGACTATACAATACCTCTTGATCTGGTCACCTGAATCTGGTGATCTTTCAGCGTCTTTTTTTTTTTTTTTTTTCCTTGGAGACATCCTTCCTTGGGCCCATCCTCCTCTCTCCAAATTGCGATCTTGGCCTCACTGTCCAACTATTGTCCTAGGATTTCCCCTAACCACATTCTGGGGATTCCCATCTCTACTCTCCAGTGCCAGATCCCCTGATCTTCCATTTGTGGTTTATTCTCTCATTTTAGAAGAGCACATTCTCCAGTAACCTCCCCAGAAGGGGTTTATGGGAGGTAAATTTTTGAATTTGCTTATGTAAAAATGGCTTTGTTTTACTCTCACACTTGACAGTTTGGCAGGGTACAGATTTCCAGATTGGAAATCATATTCTCTCAGAATTTTAAAGGCATCGATCCATTGTCCTTTAGCTTCTCATGTGGCTAGATCCTGGAGAAGTCTGATTTATCTGATTTCCATCATATCCTATGAAATTTTTTGTTTGTGAGTTTGTTTTCTGGAATTTTTAAAGGATATATATTTTTCCTTCGTCCTTGGTGCTCTGAAACTTCATAATGTGTTGTGGTAAGTCTTTTTCATTCATTATGCTAGGCACTCAGGAAATGTGTGGGCTTTGGGGAGACTTTGTGATAGATTTCCTTGTTTTTAAAATCTTTCCTTTCTCATTTCCCATCTCTCGGTTTTGCTTATTCTGCTTTATAAGAGATTTTCCTGAACTTTATCCTCTAGTTCTTCCGTTGAATGTTTTAAGATTTTATTTATTTATTTGAAAGAGAGAAAATGCGAGAAAGAGAGCATGAGAGGGGGGAGGGTCAGAGGGAGAAGCAGACTCCCTGTTCAGCAGGGAACCCGATGCGGGACTAGATTCTGGGATTCCAGGATCGTGACCCGAGCCTAAGCCGGAGGCAGTTGCTTAACCAACTGAGCCACCCAGGTGCCCCTCTGTTGAATGTTTTAGTCTCTGCTATAAAATTTTAATTTCCAGGAGTCTTTCCTGGTTCCCTGGCTTTCCTTCTGGTGACCTCTTGCTTTGTGCTGTGGATTCAGGGTCTTCTGTTATTTCATATTTCTGAGGACCTCCTTTGTGATTTTCTGCCATTTTCTTTTACTTCCTTGATTGTCTTTGTTGTTTATTTTGGTCTCTGGCGTTGGCTCTGAAGTCGGAGGCTTTCCTCAAGTAATGATAAGAGCTGCCATATATTGGGTGTCAAGCACTGTTCTGAATAGTTTACATGTTTTAACTAACTTAATCCCTAGGCCATCCCAATGAGGCAGTTACCATTCTTACTGGCAAGGAAACTGTGACACAGGAAGGTTAGGCTCTCACCCAGGTCACAGAGCTTAGAAGTGAACCAGAATCAAACCTCTAGCTCTCCAATTCACAGGAAATAGGAGGGATAGAGAAATAAATTAAATGATACCACTCGAAAGCAATCAGCCAAATCCAGAATGTAGGGCATTGTACAAGACAAATTTCTAAGTTTTACCAACAATCAAGAGTATAAAGAAAAAATTTAAAAGAAGGGCAGAGGGATCATTATAGAATAAAGACCCTTTAGAAACTTAACCACAAAATGTAATATGTGTATCTTACTTAGACCCAGATTTGAACAAACCACCTGTAAAAAGACATGTTTGACACCACTGAAAATGTGTGAATGTAGACTGCATATCAAATCATATCAAGGGATTATTGCCAGTTCTGATAGGTGCAGTGATCGCATGATGTATGTAGTTGTGGGTGTGTTTATGTGTACCTTAAAAATTACTGAGGACCCTAAGAGGTTCAGCTTATATGGGTTATATTTTTTTGAAATTTGCCATAGTAGAAATTAAAGTAAGAAGTTTTAAACATAATTATTACTTCATTAAAGACAATAATAGGGGGTAGGGGGATGGGATAACTGGGTGATAGGCATTAAGGAGGGTACATGATGTAATGAGCACTGGGTGTTATATAAGACTGATGAATCACTGAACTCTACCCCTGAAACTAATAATACACTCTATGTTAATTAACTGAATTTAAATAAAAACTTTTTTTTTTAAAGATTTTATTTATTTATTTGACAGAGATAGAGACAGCCGGTGAGGGAGGGAACACAAGCAGGGGGAATGGGAGAGGAAGAAGCAGGCTCACAGCGGAGGAGCCTGATGTGGGGCTCGATCCCATAACACTGAGATCATGCGCTGAGCCGAAGGCAGTCGCTTAACCGCTGTGCCACCCAGGCGCCCCTAAATAAAAACATTTTTAAAAGACAATACACGTTAACATAAACACTTATATTACCGTAAACATATGTTAACATAAACATGACCTAAACATAGCAAATACACATGTTAACATAACACGTTTTATGAAAAACAACTATTTTCTGAAACAAAAAAAAATTAGAGGGAAGAGTGGCACCGTTTTACACATCTATACATCTCTTAAGTGTCTGGCTGGATAGGGGACAGCTGCAATCTCACATAGCCTCTTGCTTTGATCTGTGGCAGGAGGCTGTGAGGTTGAAATGGATGTAACTGGAAAAGGGGCATTTCAGTCGCCTTCTCAGATAATTGTGGATATTCTTCTTTGATACTATAGCAGACTTGGCAAGTGGTAGTTTCTGAAAGGTTACTGCAGGATAGGATCTAAAATCATACCAGTAAACTCTTCTTGTCTTTTTTCCCCCGCGGCCTTATTGAGATGCAATTGGCAGGTGTACAACTTGTAGACTCGATACACTTACATATTGGGAAGTGATGACCACCATAAAGTTAGCCGGCACCTCTCCATTCTGTCACATACTTACCATTTCTTTGTTGTGGTGGGAACGTTTAAGATGGGCCTTCTTCGCAACTTTCAAATGTATAATACACCAACAAACTTCTCATACTCTGTTACAGTTAAACGCACTGGTGTATCTTGCATATTGAATAGGTCTTTTACCTTTACATGATTTTGTCAAGACATACATTAGCCATATGGAAGTTATTGGTTCACGGAGTTATGCAGATCTTTCAAATGTTAACACATTTCATTACACAACATCAAAAAATCACTAATCAGTAATGTCACTGCCAATCTCATGAGAATGATCTTTTTTTATTGGGAAGCTCTCAAGCCCACAGGAGCAGATGAAATGTCAACACAGTGAAAAAATAAATAACAGCTTATTATTATGAACATAAGAATACTGTGTGACCTCATGAAAGGGTCTCAGGGGCTCCCGGAGTTCATAGACCCCACAGACCCTACACATGGCTGTCCTAAAGAAACTCTTGCACATGTGAACCACGAAAGACTGTCCCTGGCAGCACTGTTTGTAAAAGCAAAAGCCCAGACACAAGCCACCTGTTTATCAATGAAGGACTGGACGGAACATTGGTATATTCGTACAGTGTCTACCACACACTGGGGAATGAATGGACTAGAGCTCTGTGAATCCATCTGGATGAATTTCGGTATCTTAATCTGTACTCCACCAAAAAGCAGAGTGTGAACTGAGTCCTTCAGTGCAAGAGTTTACTTAGGAGGTGATCCCAGGAATCAGAAATGGTGAGTGAGAAGACAAGGAAGAAAAAGCACTAAAATGTGCATTATTGAACTAGTGATGTCTTTTGGGCTACTGTGCTCATTCCCTCTGGGAACTCTGAGGTATCGTATAGAATACAGCGCAGAATTGTCCCTCAAAGGTGTGAGGCTGGAGCATTTTCCACTGACGCCGTCCCTGCTCAGCTGATCCCTGGGGTATTAAGTAAGGTTCCTGAACCCCTGGGCTGCGTACAGGTTGAAGAGCCTTCCCAGCCTTTGCAGAGGCCAGATTCAGATAAGAGACACTGTGGCCTTTGAGTGGCTTGCTGGCAGCTTGCCTGCAAGTTTCACTACCCCAGAATCGGGCAAGGGTTGCGGGGGAGAGGGGGTTGAGGGCATATGGTGTGAGCCACCACAGGTGTCTGCTAGACTCAGAAACTAAGGTTGAGCGAAAAAAGGAAATCACAGAGAATTATGTACAATGTGCTCCATTTGTATAAAATTCAGAAATACATAATGCATTGTTAAGGATACAATCGTGGATATTATGAATGTAGAGTTATGGACATTATGAAAGCAAGACAGGCAGGAAAGGGTTTATCACATGTTGGGAGACAGTAAGCAAGTCCGTTTGTCAGAAAGCACACGTCGGGGTGCAGCTGGAGATAAAGGTAGTGCGTTAATGAAGGGAGCTAATTGGAGGGTGTCTGTGAGACCAATCTTCAATTTCACTGTAATATGGAAAGTAAAGGGGAGCGAGCTTGTCAGAGGGAGTGTGACAGGATTGAAACATAGTGAAGGGAGTCACTACTCAGCGTGGAGGGAAAGGGGCCAAGGGGCAAAGGTCCCTTACAGGGGTAGCCCTGGGACGTTCCCTCACTTTTAGGGAGCCTCCTCTTTGCTCTGTTTCTTTATCAGGAGCAGACAGGCAGGGTGTGGCTTGTTGGTGTATAGGACACGGCTAGAGGGAAGTGTGTGGGACAGGGGGAGCCCCTGGCTTCAGGCTTCTTTGGGCTTCGAATAAAAAGGTGAACTCTTCCCAGGCTCGCCTCCGTAGCCCTGCCTGATGTCCCTGCCTGAGGCCTCATCTCCCTGAATGGCCGGAGGGAGCGTTCCCAGCTTGGAGACTCCAGCTCTGCTGGTGAGGGACAGAGGGCCCTCGATTCCAAAGGTGGTGAGTCCTTCTCCCTCTCTCTTTTTTTCAATCTTTTTAGTCCTTTGACTTTCTCAGGATCCTCACATTTGTTGGAGAAACTATCCCCTTTCTCATCACTCACATTTTAGAGGATGAAATGGGGGGAGGGGAAGTGAGCACAAAAGGATGAGTGACAACGGGGCTGGATAGGTTTTGACGAAAGACTCTCATTGAAGTATTATTGTTATCATTATTCATTATAACAACCATCTTTTATTTAGCCCTTATTATTAGCCAGGTCCTGTGCTGGGTGCATTTAGACTGACCATTTGTAGATTTCCAGGTTCGTCTTAGCCTCCTTGAAGTTGTCAAGGGAACTTCCATTGTGTGTTTTTTTCTGACTTAAAAGTTTTGAAATTAAGCTCTTTAAAACCTAAATGTAAATGAAAACCTGGGGACAACACGTTCCCAACATGTGTAGTAGAAAAAAATTGTTACTATATGAAGAATTTTGTAAACCATTGAAGAGAAAAAGGCCCACATAAAAAAATGGACAAAGTATTTAGACAGGTAATTGACAAAGCCCAAATGACAAATAAGTAATCAAAAAATATAAATTAAAATAAAACACCATTAATTCTTTTAAAAGAGATACATTTTTTTTACTCATTAAAATGACAAAGATTTTTTAAAAACATAAAACCCTGTGATGGGAAGACTGTGGGAATTTCCTAACTTTGGTAAATGGATCTGACCTTTCTAGAAGGCAATTTGGTAGTGTACATTAAAAGTCTATTTTAAAGATGGGAAACTCAAAGCCTGAGAGTTTAAGTGACTTGCTTAAAGTTACAGAGTCAACAGTTAGTTAGGGACTAAGCCAAGATTAGGGCTAAGACTTCTAACTCTGGCCCTCAATGCATTATCAATTGTAGCAATGCTTATAATAGCAATGTGTCAGAAAACCTAAATATCCTACAATATAGAATTATTTTTAAAATTCTCTGATATCCATGATGGAAGACTTAAGTCATTAAAAGAGTATTTGATGGTATGGGAAATTGTACATAATGTGGTGCTTAGGGAAAATGTCAGATGTCAACAGTATATATGCTCTGGTCCAAGTTTTAAAAAAAGTTACACATATGCACAGAAAAAATATTTGAAGAAACATAGCACTGGGTGGAGGGATTACAAATGATTAAAAACAATTTAGCCATTTTTGGGGGGTAATTTCCAGATTTTCTACGATAAGTAGGATAGAAAAAGCAATGCATTTTATTTAATAAAAACCTTTTTTAAAAAGATGTATTTATTTATTTATTTGAGAGAGAGAGCGTGCACAAGCAGGGGGAGGGGCAGCGGGAGAGAGAGAAGCAGACTCCGTGCTGAGAAGGGAGCCCTATGTGGGGCTTGATCCTGGGACCCTGAGATCATGATCTGAGCCAAAGTCAGACGCTTAACCGACTGAGCCACCTAGGCGTCCCTAAAAACCTTTTTTAAATGGCTGAAATGCTATGGGGCCATCCCGGAGGTGGGTTGGAGCTGGCTGACTGGTGGGTGCCTGTTAGGGCAGGAAACGTCTATCCCAGAGGGCAATGTGAGGGGCTCACAGAGTCTGAAGGAATTTGAGGCCACAACCAGGGGACAGAGTGAGGAAAGAGGGCTTTTAGTTCCTTGAAGTTGGATGAGTACAAAGAAACGAATAAGAATTCTGATAAAGCAATGAAAAAATACGTATTTACATATAGCAGTGTTCTCGGGGGACGTGCTGACTATGGGGACTTACACCAGAGGTGGCATCCGGACAGCCAGTGACCGACCACTCCCACACACTATCTGTTCACCCTTTTCTATTTTCAGTCTTTTTCTTCTATCCTGTCTCCTCTCTACCATCTTTTAGTTTCCTTCCCTGTTCTTAGGTTTCTTCTTCCCATCAGACGTGAAAATGCATGTTGAATACCATGGTTCTTCTTCCCCACTGCTGTGTCCTCTGAAGGCTCTCAAAATTAGAATCTGACTAATCCTCCTCCTAACTCAACAATTTTGTAAACTGAAGCATCAAGTTTCCAAATTATTTCTAGCAAAGAACTGAAAGACAAGCACTCTAGATGTATAGTTTTTCCTTTTTATGAAGCACAATTACAGTATATTAGAGCTGGAAAGGAATTTGGTACTCCATCAAAATTCCTTCACTAAATGAATTTACTTTTTGCTAAATTTAGTTTTGTGTTACATATTTTATTGTTATATTATGCTTTATTAATAAGTTGGGAAATAGAGATGAGAAAAAATTGTCCATATTTCCAACACCTTAATTATTAACTGTTCCTATTTTATGGGACTTCCTCTCAACTTCATCCTTAAACACTCTTTAGTATAATCATTGTAAATAGGTCATTCTGTATTTTGATTTTAACACATCATTATTAGTTTTCACTTGAAACTTAGGCTTGATGAACCATAATTTACTTAGTCATTTTCCTCACTGATGTGTTTGTCGGTAGTCCAGTTTTTCACTATTATAATAATACTGCTGAGATCATGTAACCTTCTATCTTTCAGATTCCTTTCTTAGAGTAGAGTTCCAGAATATTTCTTACTGGATCAAAAGGCAAATACATTTCTTTACTTCTCGGTTCTTCCCAATTTACAATGAACTCAACAAATGTAAGTGAATCTCCCATTTTAAAGATGGGAAACCCAGGGCTTAAGAGCTTACGTGATTTGCTGAAAGTTACAAAGTCACATAGTAAGTTAGGGACCAAGACAAGACTAAAACCAAGCCATTTGACTGTAGCCTTCCATTCACTAGGGATACCAGCTTTTCCTTTACCATTTGGTTTTATTTAGCCTTAGATTCTTGAGAATTTTCCCACTGGCTTACTCTTTGCTCTTTTCAGATGAGATTATGAATGAAATTCACATCTTTAATAAAAAAGCTAAGATCTTACATCACGCTAGTCACACTCTACCCAACAACAGAATACACATTTTTAAAAAAGGCACATGAAACATTTACCAAAATAGACCATATGCTAGCACGTGAAACAAGTCAGTAAGTTTAAAAGGATTCAGATCATACAGTGTATGTTTTTTGCCCACAATGGAATTAAGTTAGAAATTAATAACAGAGGGACACCTGGGTGGCTCGGTTGGTTGAGTGCCCGACTCTTGGTTTCAACTCAGGTCATGATCTCATGGGTTGTGGGATTGAGCCCCGGGTCTGGCTCCGTGCTCAGCGGGGAGTCTGCTTGAAGATTCTCTTCCTCTAGTCCCCCCCACCCCACTCGTGCTTGTGTGAGCACACGTGCTCTCTCTCTCTAAAATAAATAATCCTTAAGAAAAAGAAATTAATAATAGAAAGGTATCTTTAAAGTTCCCAAATATTTAGAAACTAGATAATACACTTCTGAATAACCCATAGGTCAGAGAAGAAATCAAAAGGGAAATTAGAAAGTATTTTGAACATAATGAGAATAAAAACCACCACATATCAAAATTTGTGAGATGTCACTAAGCAATAGCAGGAAGAAATTTATAGTACTACATGACTATGTCAGAAAAGATCTCAAATCAGTGACCTAAGCCGCAAGAAAAAGACAAACCCAAAGGAAGCAGAAGAAAGGAAGTACTAACAAGCGGAGCAGAAACTGATACAGTAGGAACCAGAAAAACATTAGAGAAAATCAGTGAAACCAAGAGCTGGTTCTTCGAGAAGATCGATACAAATGATAAAGCTCTAGCCAGACTCATCCTGAAAAAAGAGACACAAATTACCAGTGTCAGGAGTGAGAGAGGTGACATCACTACATTAATTAATTAATGAAGCAAATTCTTAAAAGACCCGAAGTACCAAACTCACTCAGGAAGAAGCGGATAGGTGGGGTGCCTGGGTGGCTCAGTCGTTAAGTGTCTTGCCTTCGGCTCAGGACATGATCCCGGCATTCTGGGATCGAGCCCCCCATCCGGCTCCCTGCTCTGCTGGGAGCCTGCTTCTTCCTCTCCCACTCCCCCTGCTTGTGTTCCCTCTCTCACTGGCTGTCTCTCTCTGTCAAATAAATACATAAAATCTTTAAAAAGAAGAAGAAGAAGAAGAAGAAGAAGAAGAAGAAGAAGAAGAAGAAGAAGAAGAAGACGACGACGAAGTGGATAGGGACACCTGGGGTGGCTTAGTTGGTTAAGTATCTGTCTTCAGCTCAGGTCATGATCCCAGGGTGCTGGGATCGAGCCCTACATCGGGCTCTCTGCTCAGCAGGGAGTCTGCTTCTCCTTCTACCCTTCCCCCCGCTCGTGATCTATCTACCCATTTCTCTCTGTCTCACACACACACTCTCTCTCTCAAATAAATAAATAAAATCTCAAAAAAAAAGTGGATAATCTGAGTTACCCCATGTTTATTAAAGAAATTGAATGTGTAGTTATAAACCTTCTTGTAAAGAAAACTCCAGGCCCAGATGGCTTCACTGGGTGATTTCCATCAAACATTTGAGGAAGAAATAATAACAGTGCTGCATAAACTCTTTTAGAAAATTGAAGAGGAGAGAATACTTCTCATCTCATTCTATGTTGACAGCATTACTCTTAATTACCAAAATCAGAAAAAGGTATTACAAGAGAAATACTGACCCTGTCTTTCAGTGGACATAGAGGCAAAATTCTTAGCATTTTAAAACATTTTATCCAAATGTATAGAAAAAGGATAGTACTTCATGATTGACTGGGGTTTATCCCCAGCATGCAAGATGGGTTAATATTTTAAAAATCAGGGGCGCCTGGGTGGCACAGCAGTTAAGCGTCTACCTTCGGCTCAGGGTGTGATCCCAGCGTTATGGGATCGAGCCCCACATCAGGCTCTTCTGCTATGAGCCTGCTTCTTCCTCTCCCACTCCCCCTGCTTGTGTTCCCTCTCTCGCTGGCTGTCTCTATCTCTGTCGAATAAAATAAAATAAAATCTTTAAAAATATATTTTAAAAATCAACCGATGTAATTTACTATATTAACAAACTAAAAATTAAAAGTTATCTGAGGGTTACTGAAGGGAGGCGGTGGGTGGTGGGGTAACTGGGTGATGGGTATTAAGGAGGGTGCGTGTTGTGACGAGCACAGGCTGTTATACACAGCTAATGAATCGTCGGACACTACATCAAAAACTAGTGATGTACTATATTTTGGCTAATTGAGCATAATAAAAATAAATAAATAAAAGTTATAATCTCAGTAGATACAAAAATATCATTGGACAAAACTTAACATCCATTCCTGATAAAAACTCTCGGTAAACTAGGAATGGAAGGGAATTTGCTTGACTTGATAAAGGGCATCTATGAAAAGCTTATGGCTAATATTACACCCAATGGTGAAGAAGGAATGTGTTCTGCTAGGAACAAGGCAAGGAACCAGTGTAATAAGGCAAGATAAGGAAATAAAAGCCCTCCAGATTACAGAGGAAGAAGGAAGACTTTCTTTATTCACAGATGATGTCATCATCTATGTAGAAAATCCTATGGAAGCTACAGAAAAACTCCTAGAACTAACAAGTGAACTTAGCAAGAGCATGGATATAAGACCAATATACAAAAATCAGCTGTGTTTTTACATGCTAGTAATGAAAAATCAGAAATTAATACCATTTACAATAGCATCAAATATTAAATATTTAGGAACGAAGCTGACAAAAGATTTTATACACTGAGAGCTATAAAATAGTGCTGAGAGAAATGAAAGGTGTGAATAAGTGGGGAGATAAGCCATATTCATTGGCCAAAACATTCAATGTTGTTAAGATGTCAATGGTCCTCGAGTTGTGTATGTATATTGAACTTTAGGAAGTGAGATCATATATTTATTAGGGGGACATTCCTCATAAAGGAATTCCATGATAATCACTCTGAAAAGTGAGGAAGTCATTTGCCTATTTTGTGTCTCATGCTACAGGTGAATGCCTCCTTCATTCTTTCATCTACTGATCCATGTTTTATATTCTACTTACTTCCAGAAAGAATCCTGTCAGTGTGCTTGCATAATACCCTGGTGTGTGCATGATCGCCTTTCCTATTCCAGGTGTAAAACGAGGAAAATAATACCGACTTTTCAGGGTTATCGTCAGTACCAAAGACGATATATGTAGAGTACCCACAGGCATAGTAAATGGGAGCTATGTTAATCTAGAACAATATTAGCAATTCAAAAATATATTCATGGTTTAGTGTTAATCCGAACCTACATTAATATAGTGTTGATTATTATACTATGGATACATGTTAACTGAAGAAGGGGCCATCCTGGCCAACCGGATCAGAAGGATGAATCCTGGAGATGAGTATGGTGACCCGATGGTTATCACATCCAAATAAGAAAATCTGAAATAAAAGACCTAGCAGCACTTGTTAGTTTCCATTCCAAGCTCTGAGAAGAGGGCCCGCTGAGCAGCTGTGGCTGCGGCTTCTGGCTGTGGACCCCGGGAGCGGAGGGGTGGGGGGTGGGGGTCACTTTCAACTGTGCTTCTTTGCCTCCTGGGCTGTGTGTGCCTTTGCTCAAAGTTTACTCTGTTTCTCTTCCTTCTCCTTCCTTCCTGGTCATCTTCCTCCTCCTTCTTTTAATATGCACTGTATTTGTTTTCTGATCATCAACGTTATATGTATTCAAGTAGAAAATTTTGAAAATGTAGAGGAGTATAAGGCCACCTTTAATCCCCACTGCCTTCTTTTTTCTAAGCACCTTCTCCCTAAATGGTATCATACTATGTATATTGTACTCAAAGTTACTGGTTTGGATTATAGTAAAAATGTCCCAGTGCTATTAAAGATTGTCCTATGACATGATTATGAAATGCTGCATAGTATTTCACTGCAAGAATGTATCATAAATAGTTCACTCTTTTCATTTTAATGAACTTCTGGGTTTCTTTCAGTTTTTCCTTTTCAAAAATAACTTTGTGATGAGCGTTCTCACCAGCAAATCCTTACACACATCCTTACTGATTCCTATGGGATTCTTTTCTGGAAGTGAAATTACTGGGTTAAACCTTCTGCATATTTATAAATCGCTTAATACTTATGGCTAAATTATCCTTGTGACAGTCGTTTAGCAATGAACAAGGGAGTTGGTTTGCCCGCATGTGTGATAATTCTGGAGATTAAAAAAATATTAGATAATTTGAAAGGAAGACAAAACATATCTAACCGTGGTCTTAATTTGCGTTTCTCTTTTTGACTAGAGAGTGAATGTCCTACTTCTGATGTCATCCTCCCCGGGGTTAGTCTGCTCCCACAGCTGCTTTCTGTTCATCAGGAACGTGGTAATGTGCTTCAGGGAGACTCCCCTCCTCAAGCCACCTCAGCTGCCTTCTGACAGAGTGACAGTGTGATGGAAGGACTTCATTTGCTTTTTTTATTTTTAGAATCTGGTGCTAATGAGTTCACATGTATTTTCTGTGAATCCTCACTATAGCCCTAGCTATGAGATAGGTACTATTATTAGTTTCATTTCATGTGTGAATTGAGAGGAGACTTGGAGAAACTAACTAACCAACTAACTAACTAATTAACTAACTAACCTGTCTAACGTCACACAGCCAGGTAATGGCAGAGCCAGGGCTGGAACCCAAGCTGACTCTAGAGCCCAGCCTCTTAAACACTTAATAATCTATCTGAATCTCGGAAGATGGGGCTGTGGGGGTCTCCTCTTACTTGACTTCAAGCAGCCGTGGTTCAGCGTGGAGCTCTGTGTCACTATGGGCATGTCTACCCAAGGGGTGTTACAAAAGCACCTTCTAGTTGAGGGGTTTGGGGATTGGGGTAACTCCCAGGGATCCTGGGCCCTGCCTACTTCCACCTTGGATGATAATTTTTTTAAAGATTTTATTTATTTATTTATTTGAGAGAGAGAGTGATAGAGAGCACGAGTAGGGGAGGAGAGGGAGAAGCAGGCTCCCCACCGAGCAGGGAGCCTTATGCGGGGCTTGATCCCAGAACCCTGGGATCATAACCTGAGCGGAAGGCAGACACTTAACCGACTGAGCCACCTGGACGCCCCACCTTGGGTGATAATTGCTAAGGCAGAGAGCTTTTCTCCTTGACCTAACTTCTGTTGTTCAATTTCTGAGTAGCTGGTAACTGCGGGAAAATGGGTGGGAGAGAGGGGGGAAAAAGTCCTAACTGTAATCCTGACCACGCTGTGTCCTGGTGCTGGGCTGCCAGCTGCAGCCCCAGGGGATTAGAGATGGATGTTACATACATCATGACTGAAAAACATAAGCGACACCACCTTAAAGCAGTGTGCTGTTTGCCATGAGAGAAACCGAACTGGAAATTTGTTCAAAGCTTAAGTCCCTCTTCAGGTTCCCACCCTCCCTTTGACGGCCCACTTCCTCCGAGTCCCATTCTGCCCTGTTCCAAGACCTTCAGGGGCCTGGCCTGATGACTTCTACAAAAACCTTCCTCTTTGAAAAGGATTTGAAATCTTGGGGAGAATTTAAGAGACATTATCTCTTCTGGAAGTTTTTTGTTTATTTGTTTGTTCTTTTAGAGAGAGAGAGAGAGCAACTGGGGCTTGGGGGGGCAGATAGAGAGAGAATCTCAAGCAGGCTCCATGCCCAGCATAGGGCTGGAGGAGGGGCTTGATCTCACAACCCTGAGATCATGACCTGAAGAGTCTGATGCTTAACTGGCTGAGCCATCCAGCTGCCCCACTTCCTCGAGTATCTTTACATTTAAACTTCATCCCGAGTTGTGGCATGAAAGATTTGTTTCCTACTAAAGGAATTTCTGGCAGTAGCAAGTAGGTGGGGAGAGAGTTTTCTAGTAGGGAACCCTCTGGGGTGTGCTTGTGGTTCCTGCGCTCGGTGATTTAGTAATAACGACTACAGCACATTCACTGAGCACTTCTGCCAGGCATTTGTGGCAAGAGCTTTCCATGCACTGTCTCCTTGAACCTGGGAAGAAGGTTCCACCTTTATAGATTAAGCCGTGGAGGCCCACAGACATTAAACAATGTTCCCAGGAACACGGAGCTGGTACCTGAGTGGAGCCAAGACTTGAATCCCCTGTGGGTGGAAGAGTGGCCAGCAACAGGCCCTTTCCAAGTCTGGCTTCGGACACTGAATGCTAGAAGAAGCCTGTATTCTTGTGTGCACCTGTTTAGTCCTAGGTGTAAGTCCCCATTCTTCCAGACTCCTCCCTAAGCCTTCCAAGTCTCACTCAGTGTCTCACTCTCCGTGTCTCCATGGCCCTCACTCACGGCATTTATAGACACCCATGACACCAGCCTCCGCGTTGAGCACTTCCCTCCTTCAATCCTCACAATACTCCTGCCAGGAGGCACAGTTATTATACCCATTTTAAAGACAGAGAAACAGAGTCTCAGTCGCAAGGTTGCCCAGAGAAGCTAAGTTATAAGTTGACGTGGAGGTAAGTAGCAGGGCTGGGATTCCACCTGTGGGCTGTGTGGTTCTGGAGCCTTGGCTGTGCAGCCTGCCTCTGCACCCCACCTGCTTACCTCGCGCCCAGGCCCACGTCAAGCTCACCAGCCCTTTCTTGTGTCTCCCTGCATCTGTCCTAGTTCGGTCGGAGATGGCAAGTTCCTCTGGCTTCTGGCTCTCCGGCGGCCTCGCGGCACTCGTGTTCCTCCGGCTGCCCGCGCCCTTGTCAGGTAGGAGTTGGAGAAGCTCTTTCCCTGCCTGGGACGTCTGCCGAACGACTCCCAGGAACAAGGGAGCCTTATTTCTAACCGCCTTCCGTCCTTTCCAGTGTCCTTCCCTGGCCCTGCTCTTCGCCAAGACACCCCTTTCATCCTACGCCCAGCTCCCTTCTCTGGTCCCTCCCTGACGCCCTTGTCCCCTTTCTGTCCGCACCGCACAGGGGACGCCGACGACTACCACCTGGCCCCGCTAGGAGGCACAGCCCAGCTGCTCTGCCCGCTCGCCCTGTGGCCGGTCACTGTGCCCACCGTGGTGACCTGGCTGCGGTCCCCACGCCCGGACGGCTCCCAGGTCGTGCACGTGTTCCGGGACGGGAGAGACCGCGAGGAAGGCGTGATGCCGCAATACAAGGGGCGGACGGCGCTGCTGAGGGACCCCCGAGAGGGGAGCGTGTCCCTGGAGATCCGCCGCGTCCGGCTGGAGGACCGAGGGCCGTACCGATGCGAGGTCCAGATCGGAAACGTGACTCGACAGGGCACCGTGACCCTGCAGGTGGCAGGTTAGTCATTTTCAAAGGGGGGACGGAGGTGCCCCCAAGACCTGAATCGGGGGATGCCGTTACCCTAGGGGCGGATTCGCGAAGGTGTGAGGATGAAGCCAGAGACTGTCTCGCAAGGTTGGGAGGAGCCTGGGGGTGGGGAGAGGGCAGGCGCGCAAGTGCCCCGAACAGCCCGCCTCCCCGGGAAGCTGCGGGGAGGGGGCAGGGCTCCGGCGGGACCGCGCCCCCACTGCCAGGCGTCTTTGCCCCCGTCCCCCTCCAGTTCTAGGCTCCGACCCTTACATCCACGTGAAGGGCTACGACGCTGGATGGATCCAGCTGGTGTGCAGGTCCGCGGGATGGTTTCCACAGCCTTTGGCCGAGTGGACAGACCCTCAAGGCAGGGTGCTTCGTCCCCTGTCGGATGGCCATGTCCTGGAAGCTGGGCTCTTCCGGATAGCGGTGTCCAGCAGAGTCAGGGACAGCACGCTGGGAAATGTGTCCTGCACCGTCCGCAATTTGGCCCTCGGCCAAGAGAAGACCACGGCCATGCTCATAGCAGGTAAAAGCCGGGGCAGTAAACGGGCTTGAAGCCCCTGGCGAGAACTCCTACCTTAGTGGAAACTTTATAAAGAATTTTCAAATTTTTTAAATTCTAAGAGTAACACACGTTTGTGGTAGAAAACTTGAAAAAAGGATGAACATTATAAAGAAACCAAAAATGGCCTATTAGGTCATAAATTAGAACTGCCGCTAACCTTTTGGGGCATTTCTTTGAAGACGTTCTCATATGTCTGCGTCTCTGAGTGTGCGTGTGTTTGCAGGTATGGATTCTGGGTATCTTCCCCTTCAGTTACAACGTCACGAGCATTTTCTGCCCATGTCCTTCAGTAGTTCTTTGCAACATGATTTTTAAGGGCTACATAGTAGTTCGTTGTGTGGTTATAGCATAATAAAACTAATCAAAGCCCCGTTTCTGGACATCTGGACGGTTTCCAATTTTTCCTCCTATTATAATGAATGGTGCAGTGAACATCTTTGCGCAAAGTTTGGGAAGTGATTCTGATTATTTTCTTAGAATGCATTTCTGGAAGTAGGATTAAGGGGTCCAAGGGGTATGAATCTTTTAAAGACCCTTGAAACACAGAGTCGTGGGGCAGAGCAGAGTGGTTTTGAAGCCAAGAAAGACAGGCTGTGGCCTGGGGTCCCAGATGAGAAGGGGTCATGACTTCTGTGAATCCCTTCTGTTTGCCCCTCTGTCCCCCTCCCTTCCCTGACTACTGTCACTGAGTGCTAAGTGCTGTACTTGCCTGACCTCTTTAAATCTCCCAGCAACCCAATGGGACAGGGATTATATTGTCTCTATTTTGTAGACGGTCAACCAGGCTTGGGGAGGCCCAGTCCCTCGCCCCGGGTCGCACAGTGTTGAGTGACGCCTCGCATCCAGCTGAGGCTCTTCCCACTGGTCACAGAGCTGCTTCTGCTCTTTTTTTCTTTTTTCCTTTCTCCTTTCTTCCTGCCTGGGCTTTAGGTCTGCTCCTGTAACGCCGCAGAAATTGTTCTGCCCCTGCTGGTAGGGCTCAGGGCCAAGATGTCACTCACTGACTGTTGTTTCACAGCAGAGTGAGGACTTGATGGGGAGACAGGTGGGTGCTCATGAGAAGACTAGAGAGGATCCTGGAGGAAGCCCCTCCTATCCTCCAAAGTCCCTGGAAAATGGCTCCATATTGGGCAGGCCAAGGTTGCAGTTGAAAAGTGGAGTTGAACCCGTTGTCTTCAGGCAGGACCATCAAAACTACCCCTAAGAAATGAACATCTCACTTTAAAGTCATCCCTGGGTCATCCAGGGTGGGGGTTACTGAGAGAAGCGAAGACCCTCACCAGTCTTGGCTGGAGGTCTCTCCCTAGACCCGATGGAGACGGTTGGGTGTGCTTGAGTCATCTGCACTCTGAAGTGGGGTCCTTGGCATGGGAGAAGCTGTCAGATGTCTCTTTGAGGGTGGCCATTGGTGGTTTCTATTTTAGCCCCGTCTCCAGGGAGGATCTCCTCCTCCGCAGTGGCTCTGGCTGTGGTCCTGCCTGTCCTGGGGGTTCTCATCATCGTGGGCATTTTCCTCATCTGGAAGCAAAGAAGATCAAAAGGTAACCAAGTGGTGAGGGAGTCCTGGCTGGCCAGAAGTGGGACGGGCTTCTCGAGGACATGGCCGGGAAGAAGTAGACGTGGCCATGAATCATCCATAGGTTGGAGACCCTGTAACATGGCTGAGAGAGAACTGGGAGAGCCCTGCTTGGGGACTCCCAGTGCAGAGAGGGTCAGAGAAACTGCAGAAAACTCCTGGGCAGAGCTGTGAATCCTTATCTTTTGATAAATCAGAAAATAACTGATCATGCCAGCCTTCTAGTTAGTTAAGAAATTCAACTCTATCCATTAGATAGAACCCCATAAATATGGTTGAATTTCACAGGATCGCAGGGTGACAAATGACCCTGGAAGTCACAGAATCCAGTACTCCTTCCCCCATCTGATGGTTTGAAGACCCTCTAATCCTTTCAAATAGTCTCACGCCCACAGTGACAAGGAGCAAAGTCCTACTCAGGCAGCTTGGGCCATCTTTGGACAACCCTGCCTCCTAGAAAAAGCCCTTCCTTACACTGAGCTGACACCTCTCTCTGTCTTCCAGAGAAGCTTCTCTATGAGCAGGTGATGGAGGTAGGTAAGTGTCCTGAGCTGGGTGGGGATGTTACTGTGTTTTGTTCATTTCGTGCTCCCAGTGCCCATGAATCTAAATTGTATACCTGAAAATGCCAGTCCCTGCTGTGCTTGCTGGCAGGGTGGTGGGGCGGCTTTACTTGTCCAGTTTTCGCAAACTCTTACTTGTCAGAGCTGCTTCCGGTATGTTTGGTGATTTTCGTTTGTGAACTCACTGCTTGGTCTCATTCTGTGGGAGTCGTGTAGCTGTAACGTGAGGGTAGCTTTTATTCACTCGACAAACAATCAGTAACGTCTACTAAGCACCGCGGACTATACTAGACGCTGGGGCCCCCATGCCGTGTAAAAGCAGACCCAGTCTGTGCCTTCTTGCAGTTTTCAGTCTAGTCAGGGAAGCATACATGAGTGAAGTAATTACACAAATAAATATGCATCAACGCCACAAAAGGATGTTCTAAGGGCTGCAAAGACTAGAACCAGGAGGAGCCAACCAACCAAACTTGAGGGACAGGAGCGGAGTCCCCAGAGGAAGCGATGTTTGATCTGGAAGACATGCAGGGTTGGAGAAAGAGGGAACAGAAAACCTTCCACAGCAGAAAGAACGACATGCGAAAGACACACAGTGCAGAAGTGAGGGGAAAGGTGACGGGGTGAGGCCGTGGACTTTGCAGGGGTCAGGCCAGGGGAGGCCTTGCAGAGCACGTGAAGGGTTTTTGGTTTTCCTTCTCGGAGCGGTGGTAAAGCAGTGAACGGGGCAATCCTGACCAGAATTGTGCTTTGAGAAGCGCTCTCTGGCTGCGGTGTTGAGAAAGGGCCAGAGGGGGTAAGACAGGATGTGGGGGGTGCTTGGGGGGGCACCATTTCTGTCATCCAGATGAGAGATGGTGAGAGCCTGGGTCAGGGAGGTGGAGATAGGGAGGTTCAAGAGCGGGTGAACTCAGTAGGAGTCGGGGACCCTCAAAGTAATGGCACGGAATCTCATTTACTTTTCTTCCTCTAGAAAATCTTCTCTCAGACCACGCAAAAGAAAAAGGTAATTATATGTATAGAATAAAGAGTAGGGAACAAATAACAAAGAACATATTCTTTCTACTTCTACATGAATGCTGACAGTCTATCATACATACATGATACACACACACACACACACACACACACACACACACACACACCTTCCACTGATATTATTGGAATCTACTTTCCCATATCAAGGGGCTATAGGGCAGCCATGGTGAGGGGATGCCCTTGGTCAACAGTCACAGGTCTGACTGTCCTGAGCTCCTTCATCAGCCTTTCCACCAAGTACTTGAAAAGAAGGTCTAGTTACTATTTAAAAAGGTATTATTATGGTCACATGGGGTGTATGAACATCTCAAAAATCCATACGACTTTTGCATTGAGAAAGGCACCCTGATATGATGGGAGGGTCACAGGCTCTACAGAAAATGACTGGCTCAGTGACATCTG
Organism: Ursus arctos; assembly: GCF_023065955.2. Classification (NCBI taxonomy): domain Eukaryota; kingdom Metazoa; phylum Chordata; class Mammalia; order Carnivora; family Ursidae; genus Ursus; species Ursus arctos. The sequence goes on along the minus strand of NW_026622786.1, from coordinate 71,941,056 downwards.
GCTCAGATCACCGGTCTGCCACTTACTGACCTTGGACAAGGCACTTTACTGCTCTGAGCTTTGGTTTCCCCATCTGTAAAATGGGAACACGAAGTCCCCTCACCTGATTGTTTTCAGGATTAAAATAGACAACCTAGAAATTTCTTATTACGAAGTCTGGTACCCTTTTCCCTTCCCATCTTTCATCTTCATTAATTGAGCGTTTGCCCTGGGCCACTGTGAGTAAAAGACACACCCAGGGTGCAAAAAAACAGGGGCTCTGCCCTTGGAAGGTCTTGCTGGGAAGACAAGTCCCCGGCTCAGAAATGGCTCCGTCTGCACTGATTTCCGCATCTCCTCTCCTCCCAGGTGGTGAAAGTGTGGGCGCGCACACCCCAGGGGCGCTATGGCCATTCTGTCCAAGGGCGGAAGGCACAGTGTGGGGTAGTGAGGCTGGCCTCCGACTGGGAGGCAGACAGACGTGGGTTGGAATCCCGCCTCCTTGGCCACTTATTAGCTGGAGGACCCGGGCTAATCTCCCTGTCCCTCTGAGCCTCAGTCCGGCACTCTATAAAGTGGGGCTACTAATTATGGGCACCTCACATTGTGGAGGATTATAACAGGACACAACAGATGGAGGCTATTAATAATGGGAAGAGTAAAAAGAAACCCTAAGTTCCTTAGGGGCCGTATCATATGCAGTTTCACTGCCCGAGTGTGCGAGGCCTAACCCATGACCAGCCCTTAGCACAGGGCCTTGCAGTGGACCCCGATGTGTAACTTTAATTCTCGGGCAGAGCCAGCGCTGGGAGACAATGTGGGCTGATGGCCTTCCCGGAAAAGCCACAAGTTCAGTACTCCCCAGAAGCCTACAGCTTATGTCCCCAAACCTGGGATCTCCAAATGTATCAGTCTCTCCGTAGTACTTCGAGGGCGGCACCGTCGAGAATCACAGAGCCCCGGCGACGCGCCAAGGCTAGGCCTACAGCTAGTCTTTAGGCACAGCTGTCCCCGGCAGCAGGTTGTTAAAGGGCAGTAAGGCACTCATGAGCACGCAGTTACACACACACAGACACTCATGGGGACCGCAGAAAGGGAGCCGGACAGAAAGGGGGGGCAGAGAAAGGAGAACCCAAAGTTCTGGGCAGCCCGGGTCATCGGGAAAGTGGCACCAGCACCACCGGGCTCTGCAGTCCGAGCTTTGAGGGATGCGACTGATTCCAGGGCCCACGGGCTGGTCATGGCCCCTTCCACCAGGGGGGATGGAGTGATGAGCCTTCCTGCGTCCCGGGGATAAAGCAGCCCCATCTATTCACTCGTGCCTTTTTCTGTTTTTTAGGAAGACTCCATAAAGCCCTCAGTAAGTTCCACTCCTCATCCGTGCCGCAAACCTCCTTCTGCTGACGTCTTTGCTTTAGGATGAGTGTCTGGGTTTCACTTCTTGGGGTAGAAGAGGGGGGCAGGGGTACTTGAGGCCATGGGGGTTGCAGATGTACTGGTTCTCAAAGTCCTCTCTGCTCAAATATTCCCTGTTCCTCTTTCCCATAGAACTGTTTTCTGCCCTCTCCCTGGGAAAGGTTTTACCAGGAAGCCTTCACCTCCCATAGGTGAAGCCGCCTGGGAGACCCTTTTCATTCCCTAGGCGTGACATTCCCTTCGGAGGGATCCGAAGCACATGAATCCTCGTTAAAGTGAATGTGCGGAGCAGTGTTTTCCACCGCTTCACATATGAGAACCTCCTTATAACCAAAACATCTTCAGACATTGACAACATGTCTGTTTTGTTTTATACCGCGAAAACATACCTAAGGAAAAGGGAACGGGTGATGGTGTTAAATGAACTCACACTTTATTCTTCTCCCACAACATCCTACAGATGTTGACGTTGTCATGGCTTATATGCAGGAGATGTGTTATTGACTCGGTCTGTTGGGAAGTTCTGGTGGACCCAGGAATTGGTTGACCCCGCCGTGTGGCTGGGGAGCCCTGGCCCGCGGCTGGGAGCCCCTGCTGCTGCAAGCCCCGTCGCGGGGAAGCGCAGCGCACTGAGATCCCACCTGGGAAGGTGGTTGGGATGGGACTGCAGCGCTCTGGGCACGCAGAAGCCCTTGTTCTGATTGATGCCACTGTTTTTATTCTTCAGAGAAGCTCCGGAGTGAACTGAGTAAGTGTCCCGTGTTCTTCTAACGCCCGTACCACCTGATCTCCCATTGAGTCTGTATTTCCAGCGATAGCTCACCCCCTTCTTTCTTCTTTTATAGAGTTGAAAAGAGCTGCAGCGAACTCAGGTGAGGCACACCTTCCCTGCCCTTGGCCCCCACGCCCCAAGAGTTCTCCGTTTTTCTATCTTTTAATTCAAGCATCCCCTTTACGCCTTTCAGGCTGGAGGAGGGCGAGGCTGCACTTCGGTAAGTTACACCAGTCAGGGCATCCACATGTTGGAGCCCCTGGCTCCGGTCCTGTGGAATGCAGACTGTCATTTAAAGCTTTTTAAAATCAAATCTGTTTATCTGCGTATCAAATTTTAAAAAATCTTTGTGATTTTTGGGGTCACATTTAGATTTAGATTAGATTAGATTAGATTAGAAAGTCTCCCCTCTTTTAGAACACTGATAAATATAGATGTTGATCTTCTTATGGGTTCTCTATGATTTTTGAGATTTATCGTAAGTGTATTGGTTATTTGTATGTTATCTTCGTGACTTGTCTGCTCCTGTCCTGTCCTGGCTACTTTTTGATTTGTGAGGGTTCTTTCTGTATAAAGTATACTAGTCCTTTGTCTTATTTTTCACAACTTATTTTTCCACTTTTTCATTTTCATTTAACTTTCCTTATGATATTTTTTTGATGTGTGAGTGTTTTGTTTTTACATAGTCAAATTTATTCTACTTTTCCTGTGTAGTCCCTTCCATGCTTTCAAGTCTGGGAAGTCCTTCCTATCCACAGCTGGACCAACAGCCAGTACTCCTGTTTCTTTCCACACACCTGCTACGTCCTTCTTCAAAGATCAGTTTTCTTGGGGGGCAGTGACTGAGATTCTCAGAGAAGAGAATGGGTGAGGCTCGTGCTCTCACAATGCAGACCCAAAAAAGGTTTTGTAGTTTTATTCTAAAAGATCTGCACATCTCTTTTCATTTTATTCTTAAGTAGTTGGCTTTTTTTTTTTTTTTTTTTTTTTGCTGCTATTTTAATGAGACCTGTTATTTTCACTGCTTTGCAGTCCTTGTCAATTTTCCGGCTGCTCATCCCCCTTCTGTTCACACGGCTTCCTTCAGGCAGGTCCAATAGAGTTGATGAGTTGGCACTTGAGAGAACACCAGATCACCTTGGTTGGCATTCGACCCTTCCGACACTCGTGGTCTGGCTCACCCCCACCACCTTGACTGAGTACGGGTTTCACGGGTTCACTCTCCAAGAAGAGCCTGTCTTCTGTACTTGGGGAAGGGGGGAGACTCACTGTGACCCTCGTAATCCACAATTTTAAAGAAGAATCCTTCTCTCTATATTACCATTTAAAAATAACGAGTGTAAGCAATGATTTTAACTACCAAAATGGGCATCACACAGTCACTGTGTGAACTAGGCACCATCTCACGCATTAGCTCATCAAATTTGTACAAATTTGCCCCCACTCCCATTTTACAGAGGAAGGAACTGAAGCTGGGAGATAAATAGCAAGCCGAAGGTCACATAAGCAGCAAGCGGCAGAGCTGGGACTCACACAGCCGAGCTGGCTACTGGGTCTAACATCAAAGCCTGTGTTTATTGTCATACATTAGATTCCTTGGGACCATCAGAGACAAAGGCAGTGTCTCCTAGGATTAAGGCAGCTTCACAGACAGATGAAATACTTTGTCCTCCTTCAACTTAATACACTGCTAGCAGATCTAGGAGATTGGAAGACAGTTTTCTTTGGCTCCCTTGCATACAGGGGAGGGGGAACCATGAACTCAAATAGGCCAACAACAGTGGTCACAGACCTAGAGATTATCTTTCCCTCCAAATTTACCCAAAGATCCCCTAAGACCTTGCCTTCCCCAGCCTCACCTGTCCGTGACTCTCTGCAGTGGCAGTGACCCTGGACCCGGACACAGCACATCCCAAACTCATCCTGTCTGAGGACCGGAGATGTGTGAAGCTTGGAGACAGAAGGCAGCCTGTGCCCGATGGCCCCCAGAGATTTGACTTCGTCGTCAGCGTCCTGGGCGCTGAGTACTTCACGGCGGGCTGTCACTACTGGGAGGTGGACGTGGGAAACAAGACCAAATGGGCCCTGGGGGTGTGTAGTGAGTCTGTGAGCAGGAAGGGGAAGGTCACCGCCACGCCCGCCAACGGACACTGGCTTGTCCGCCAGAGTAGCGAGAAGGAGTACGAAGCTCTCACATCCCCGCAGACCACCCTGCGCCTCAAGGAGCCCCCGCGGTGCGTGGGGATTTTCCTGGACTATGAAGCAGGCATCATTTCCTTCTACAATGTGACCAGCAGAACCCACATCTTTACTTTCACCCATACTTTCTCTGGCCCCCTTCGCCCTTTCTTTGAGCCTTGCCTTCATGATGGAGGGAAAAATACAGCGCCTCTAATCATCTGCTCGGAACTCCAGAAATCAGAGCCGTCACCTGGCCGGGAGCCAGAAGAAAAAGGCCACGCAAACGGAGACGTGGCCATGAATGTGGACCCTTCTTTATTCCCACCTCAGGCATCAGAGCTTTTTCCACCCGGGGATATGATCCTGCCCTGGCCCTCTGACCTTGCCCCAGCCCTTCAGGGGCTCAAGGTTCCTTCTTTTTAGGGCCGTTCTTCATTACCTGCTCCCCTGATGGCCCAGCGCCCTGCCCTGGATTTCAGTCTGCTGGCCCAATGCCCGACTCCGAAACATGCCATCTCCTTTCCCCAGATCTAGACATTGTGATTTTGATTCAAACCACCTTTCACCCAGGACTCAGTTCTAAACTCTGTCATCCTTCTGGGGACTTTAAAGTTCCCATTGCTCAGGAAGAATTCTTGAAAACCAAACGAACCGTCAGATTAGGTTCAGGTGATGACGGTGAATGTGTGTCACCGAGATACAGGGGTTCTCTGCTCGAGGAGCTATTTAGAGGAACTTCACCCTGCCTCATCCTGCACTTGACCTTTTAGTCCTGAAGTTATGGTGCCTAGTCACTGACTTCTCTCTTGTCCCCTCCAGAATGGCTTTTTTCCCTTCTCTGAGTGCAGACTTCTAGCTCCCAAAGCCAGCTTTTTAAAAGTAAACATGTTTTGGGTCACATGCTCTTCCTTCTTTCTCCTGGAACACGGGGCGGGGAAGCTGGAGGGGAAACATGCCATCCCTTTCTGTGTCCTCGATGCTCGTTTACAGCGTAGTTTCCTGACGTCTAGAGCTAACGTACAGTCTTCAAAGCTAGCTTACCTCCTGATGCTCACCAGGTGCGGGGATCTCAAACGTGGTAGCCACAGTCCCGAAAAGCCTCAAGAGCGCAGTCAGGGAGCTGGGACTCCCAGCTGCAGACGCGCAGCCCATCTGGGCGTGGCCTTGGACAGACAGCCGTGGATGGGTCTGTCTGTCCCCCCGGCCCTTTCGAATCTCCTCCTGGGATTTAGAGAAGTCCAGCCAGAAAAGCAGCAGTTTTAACCAACAGCGCAGAGGCTTTTTTTGTTTGTTTGTTTTCCATAAGACCATTACCCTAGAGGACTTGACTATTTGTGTAGCAAACAGCCTCCTACGTCAGAGTACTGATTTCGAGCAGGAAGTTGGTAGCTCACGTCTGAGGTTAAAATCATGAACCTCATTTTTTGGCGTGGATTGCAGAAAGAAGCCTACTCACTTTCAAGTCATTCCACATACGTGATCGGGCCTCTGCGGAGATACTGGCTGATACCAGTTTGTACATGAGAACACAGTTCTACCCAACAGAAACGGGATCTTTCTGTCAGAAGTTCTGTTAGTGCCTGTAATAGTTAGGGTCCTCCGGGCCAGTATATATTTGTTATATTTATATGTATAAAGAGATTTGTTATAAGGAATTGGCTCACATGACTTTGGAGGCTGGCATGTCCCAAGATCTGCAGGGTTAGTCAGCAAGCTGCAGACGCAGGGGAGCCAATGGCGTAGTTCCAGGCTTGAGACCCAGGAAGAATCAGTATTTCCATTGGAGTCTGAAGATAGGGGGGAAAAAAAAAGTCGATGTCCCAGGCTGAAGACTGTCAGGCAGGAAGAATTCTCTCCTACTAGGGGGAGGGTTGCTTTTTGGTTCTATTCAGGCCTTCAACCGATTGGATGGGGCCCACCCATAATAGGGAGAGCAATCTACTTTATTCATTCTACCAATTTAAATGTTAATCTCATCCCAAAACACCCTCACAGGAACGGAATAATGTTTGACCAAATGTCTGGGCACCCTGTAGCCTCGTCAAGTTGATATATAAATTTAACTGTCACAATTAATGGGTGAAATTTTTTGTTTGCTTTTGTACAGTTCTTAAATAAAAGTTTGATATTTGTTGTGTGGCATGATGAATGAGCAGTTGTGGGGAGAGGCTTTGCACTGGTAATAGGAAAACACCTTATGGGATTGGTTTTTGAACAGCCTTGAACCTACCCAAGCAAGCTTTAACCACAGTTAGAAATAAAGCCACAGTTTTATTTCTGATCTGCCTTCTCGGTATTTCATTTATATCAATTCATAAGCAATAGTGTATGTGGGGGTGTATTTATATTTTACTCATTCATACTCCGTTTCAAACATACTTTCCTGAATATCTTAATCTTAAAACGAATTCCCATTCTTCGCACTGGCTGCACCCAAGAGAATTTACCAGCAGGAAAGAGAACTGGTATTTGTGGAAGCAGAAGCTTTAACTCATTTAATCCTTTAAACAATTCTGCCAGGGATTTTAAGGCGAAGGAAAATGGTGCTCCAAATGGCTAGGCGGTAGAACTGGGATTATAAATCTAGTTTATCTAGCTCTGAAGATAATATTCTTTGCTCTTTGCACTGAAATACTGTGCAGATATGAGAATATTCTATTAGACTTCTTCTTCTTCTTTTGTTTTAAGTAAAACTTGAAAAAAAAAAAAAAACCCTCATCCTGGCTATACCTTGGAAGTCTTATTGTGCCGGCTTGATGAAAGGACGGTCAGGTTTATCCGGGTAGGACCCGGAAAATCCCTGTGCAGGAGCGTTGGGAGACCCAGGGGCAGCTCCTCATACAGGGAACGTTTAGATTCTCTGGCAAACGGATTGGGTTGGTTGATCTTTAATCTCCCTTCTAGTTCTACAATCCTTTAACTTTAAATTACAAACCTCGAGTAAAGCGCGGGACTCAAGACTTCACGGGATATCTACAGGACCGTCAAATGCCACCAACTCAAAGCAAAGAAGAAACTGAGTTTACGATCCCTTGGAGGTCGTGCAGGTTAGCTCTACGTATTCTACTACTGGCCACACCGGTGGCCCCCGCACGTTGGGCTTTTAATGCGTGAACGTGGAAGGAAATCCGAGGACCTTGGAAGGGAACTCAGTCTCCGCCGCTCAGTTCTAAACTTCGCAAATTCCTTCTCGGAATCTATGCGCTTCCTCAGGACTACAACTCCCAGCAGGCCTTGCACGAGGCCAAAGCTTATTGGCGAACCAGCCTGGGTTTCTTGCGTTGTGGCAGCCAGTACAGCCAGTGGGAAGGAAGGGTCTCCCTTAGGAACCAATCCTGGAGAGGTAGGGCGGGTCCTCTCTGGGTTCCGGCTCCGGCTCCTCCCGCGGCCCACCGAGGCGGTGCTGTCCCTGACGGAGCGGCGGGAGCGAGGTGGGTCCGGGTTGGGCCCGAGGTCGCGGGGGGAGGCGGACGCGGCTTCGCGGGTAACTCTGAGCACGGCCCCCTCCCTTCCTCCGGGGAGCTAGAGGCCGTGGCTTTGCTCCTTGGACCCGGTGGGGAGCAAATGAGACCCGGTGGTCCCCTCGCCCCGACCCCTGGCCCGCGCGGCCGGGCGGCTGCCCCAGCCCCTCCCCACAGGCCCTCCTGTTGGCCTTTCAGTCCAGCACCCCCAGCGCCGACCACACTTTGGGGGCCAGCCCCTCCCCCTCTCCCACCCCGCCCTCCCAAGCCGTCCGGCTTCTCAAAACCCAGACCTATGCTCTAGGACGCGCGTATCCTCGACTTCGCCATAGGCTTCTCCCCGCTGCTCACAACCCAGCCTCTCGGGCCCCGGTCTCCTGACACCTTTGATTGCAGCCTGTGCCTCCTCTCCCCTGCCCCTCTCCCCCGGACCCTCTGACCCCTTTGGCCCCCCTCTTGTCTGACCCGTTATGCAGCCACCCGGTAGAGTGCCCTGTTCTTCAACACCTTGTCCCTGGTCTTTTTAAGCTCCTCTCTCCGCATCAGCCCCCACCCCTACCCCTTGACTTGACCCTAAAGACCCCGAACTTTGGCTCTTCATACGACTTTTCAGGTTGGCCTCTTCACTTTAACCCAGGCCCTTGACCTTCAGCATCCGTGATCACCAGCCCTATCTTCTTGGCTCTTCCTTCTTAGCCCTGGCCGCTTCTCCACTGCCCCAGTCCCTTCCACCCTGGGTCCTGTACCTCTGAGCCTCATGGGAAGGCAAGCCGGATGGGCCCTTCTCTCCCAAATCTTTCCAATGTGCATCTGTACTTGACCTGCCACTGTGTTCTAGGTACATAGTAGGCTCCCCATCTCTCCAAGTTCCAATCTTGCTCACCCATCTTGCAAGTCCTAACTCAGATACCGCCTTTTCCATGCTCCCTGATCTCTTCAGGGAGACAGGCCTGTGTCATCTGAACTCCCTTGGGCACTGTTCTTATGCCTTCGTCCTGCCCTTCCCGCTGCCCCTGCCCCCCAGGCTCCCATCTCCCTTCCCCCCTCCTTCCCTGTTTTCCTCCCTCCTTCTCTCCAGTACTAGTGTCGTGCCTGAAAGCACTGGCTTTGGAGTGGAGGGCATAGGTCCCAGCTCTGCCACTCACTTGCTGTGTGCCCTGGGGCAAGTTACAGTTTCTCTGAGCCTCAGTTTCCTCATCTCTAAAACAAGCTGTGAAAATGAAATGACATGATTTGCATATAGTGTTCAGTCCAGGGCTTAGCACTTAGTATGAGCTTCAGAAATGTTTATGATTGTCAGTTCCTGTATGGTATGCCAGCTGCTGTGCGAGGCATTGAGGAGTGGATACACAGGTGACTATGGCACAGTTCCTGACCCCCCAGAACTGAACCCTCTGCACTGCATGCCAGTTTCTGGAGTTCATGGCCTATTTCCCTGTGCTGTGCCATCAACCGAGGGTAGTAACCATAGTCCTAAATCTTTTTGCTCTTATTTTGATCCAGCCTTCAGTCCTGAGTAGAAGCACAGCCTGGTCTATTGCAGGTTCTTAGAATAGAGGATTGGATGTGCGTGGGGGCCAGGTAGCCCCCTGCATGGAGGGAGGAACTGGAGTCCTAGGTGGGGTGGCCAGGGCTGGGGACTGAATTCGGATCATATCCATTGACTCATACATTCAGAAAACATTTGAGCAGTGCCTCATGCTGGGGAGAGATTGCCAAAATGACCCAGTCTCTGCCCTCAAATTGCTTATAACCTGCTAGTGGAAACAGATATGTTAAAAGATCATTGCAAATCAGTGTAAAAGCAAGAGTGCACAAGCTTCTATGGGTGTGTGAAGGTGGAAGAGTAGGCAGATTTCTGGGGAACGGTGGGTGAGACAGACACACGTAAGCATGACATGGGTTCTGGACGCAGGCCCGGCCTTCACTCAGCTCCTTCCACGACTTGATTAAGGATCTACGCTATGTGACTGTCACTACTTGAGGAGTTTGGGTTACACTAGAGAACAAACACCCTGCCCCTTGTGGGACTTAGTTTTAGCAGGGGAGGCAGACACTACGTAAGAGACATAAGAAATAAATAGAATGTTAGCAGGTGAGAAGTGCTGTGGGGTATGGGGACTGGGAGTGTGGGAATGGGGTTGTGATTTTTAAAAGGATTGTCAGGAAACAGTAAGTATCAGGGAATAAATTGTTTCTAATGTTTACTTGCATTTTTGAGAGTGAAACAAGCCTCCTTCACATCTCTTAACTAGATTCTTCAAGAAACACTCTCTAACAGGGATTGGTAAACTGTAGTTCACCTCTCTTTGTCTTAAATAAAGTTTTATTGGAACACAGCCACGCTTGTTCCTTTATGTATTATCTGTGGCTGCTTTTATGATACGAGAGCAGAGTTGAGTGGTTGCAACAGAGATCCTATGGTCCCAAATATTTACTAAATATTTACTGTCTGGCTCTTTCCAGAAAAATTTACTGGCCTCCACTCGAAGATTTGAGGCTCTGTCTGTATCTCACTTTTTAGATTATATAGAACCTCATACCATTTTTTTTCTTGTACTGTTTTTTATTTATTTTTATTTTTTTTAAAGATATTATTTATTTATTTGACACAGAGAGAGACAGCCAGCGAGAGAGGGAACACAAGCAGGGGGAGTGGGAGAGGAAGAAGCAGGCTCATAGCGGAGGAGCCTGATGTGGGGCTCGATCCCATAACGCCAGGATCACACCCTGAGCGGGAGGCAGACGCTTAACCGCTGTGCCACCCAGGCGCCCCCTCTTGTACTGTTTTTTTAATTAAAAATTTTTTTTTCTTTCCTAACAAGATCACATAAGGAATCTTATTTCACTCTTGTAATCTGTGCCGGGCTGGGATACAGTGTCCTCCACCATGGTCGTGGTAGCTGTCATTGCGGCGTCACTCGTGCCCGCCACACAGCACCCTGAGCACACTGGAGGCATCCCCCCGCCGGGGTTCTGCAGTATAGGCGGGTGTCATGGTGTTAGCGATGTGGAAGTTGAGGCTCAGAGGGCTTGAATAATTTGCACAGTTCTGCAGTGTGTGTCACCGTCGGGATCCAGCCCTAAATGGAGTCAGTGTCCCTTCCATGACTGCTGTTGTGTGTTCAGAGACACTTGCTGACTTGAAGGAATTCTGTCATTTTCTCCCCCCACTGTCCTGTCACAGCCTGTGCTTCCGCCCCTCGTCCCTTGCTCGTGTCACTGCACGGTGTCTGCACCAGCCCGCTGGGCCTTCCGAAGTGCCACTAGTGCTTTAGGGCCCAGAGGAAGCACCACACTCGGCAGAAGTACTTGTCCCCTCGTTGCCTGTCCCGGGCTGTAGGAATTCAGAGTCTGTGTAGCCCAGCGAGCATTTGTCGATGTTTGCCTAAGTTGGCAGTGTGTATGTGTAGCTGTGTGCGTGGGAGAGAGTGTGGTGTGTGTCTGTGTGTCTCTGTAGGGGCATGTGAGTGTGTGGGGGCTGTGTATGTGTGTGTGATTTTGTGTGGGGTGCGAATACGGCTGTGTGTGTGATTGTGTAGCTACGTACGTGGCTATATGTTTGGGAGGGCCGTGTGTGTGTATGTGGTGTGTGTGGCTGTGTGTGGTTATAGGTGTGTGCGAGTGTGTGTCATGCGTGTCTGTGTCTGTGTGGCTATGTATGTGTGACTGTGGTATGTGAGTACAGCTGTGTGTTTGGTGTGAGTGTGTGTGCGTGTGTGTGTGTGACACGGTGTCTGTGGTATTGGAGAGCGGAAGTGGACATTGACCAGTCACAGAGGCCAGGCCCTGCGGTAGGTCTCGCAGGGCCCCGACGTTCACCCTTAGTCGCTAGGCCAGGCCCTGGTCTGGGGAAGGGAAGGCTGGTGGAACATTTAAGAGAATTCACGGCTGGGCCTTTAAACAACTGGCAGAGCCTCCAGAATGAGAGGTTCTGTTCATTTTGAAAGCAGGCAAATGGATACTTTTAAGGAAGCTTTTTCAAAAGAGATTAAACGCGAAAGGAGTTTCCGTTAGCTTGGAGTTAGGCAGGGAAATGGAATCGTCCCCAACTGGAAGCTCCTTCACCTGCACACGGATTAGGGTCTAGCTGTCATTGCTTAGTGGCATTAAGAAGAGTGACATTATTCACATGGCACAACCAGCTGTTGGGAGTGGACAAGAGTGATGCCTTCTTTTCACTCCCATGGGTACCTTTAAATATCTGTGGCAGTTGGTCACTTGAGAGTTGTTAAGTAAAGGCATTCTCTCTAAGTATTCCCGTTAGTTAAGGTTATTTCTGATGGATGGTTGCATGGGGAAGGTGTACGCCCCTTCGGCCAGAACCAGGGTTCCCTGTGGTCGAGCCTGACCCCAGGAATAAAGATGTTGGCCATTTGTGTCATTCTCAGGGTTCAGAAATGGGCAGTGAGAAGGAGCAGAGTCCAGAGCAGCACCTGCCCGAGGAAGGGGAATGGGGGAAGCCCTGGAGAGCGGATGACTCAGAGGGTTTTCAGATCCCAGATGGGGAGAAAGAGCACGGGCAAGAGAGCCCAAAAGAGGGTCCGCAAGAGATCCATCCCAAAAAGCCATGGCAGAAAGTCACTGTCCCCGCTGGAGAGCCCGGGGGCCCCGTGGCTCACCCGAGGCCCGAGACCGACGAGAAGCCCTTCATCTGTGCCCAGTGTGGGAAAACCTTCAATAACACCTCCAACCTGAGAACACACCAGCGCATCCACACCGGCGAGAAGCCTTACAAGTGCTCGGAATGCGGCAAGAGCTTCTCGAGAAGCTCCAACCGCATCCGGCACGAGCGGATCCACCTGGAAGAGAAGCACTACAAATGTCCCAAGTGTCAGGAGAGCTTTCGGCGGCGCTCGGACCTCACCACGCACCAGCAAGACCACCTGGGCAAGCGGCCGTACCGCTGTGACATCTGTGGCAAGAGCTTCAGCCAGAGCGCCACGCTGGCCGTGCACCGCCGGACCCACCTGGAGCCCGCGCCCTACATCTGCTGTGAGTGCGGGAAGAGCTTCAGCAACAGCTCCAGCTTCGGTGTGCACCACCGCACGCACACAGGCGAGAGGCCCTACGAGTGCGCCGAGTGCGGGCGGACCTTCAGCGACATCTCCAACTTTGGAGCACACCAGAGGACCCACAGAGGGGAGAAGCCCTACTGGTGCACTCTGTGCGGGAAACACTTCTCCCGGAGCTCAAACCTCATCCGCCACCAGAAAACGCACATGGGAGAGCAGGCTGGGAAAGACTCCAGCTGAAGGACAATGAGGGACAGAGGCGGAGAGACCCAGCCTAGCGTAGGAACATCTGTAGGATCTGCTGCCGCCCCCTCGACCTCAAGCCCCTCATCCCACTTGGGAGGATGGTTTCCTGTTGCCTCTGAAGCCAGGATCTCCGGGAAGTCCCGAGAAGGGACTCGAGTAAAAATCCTTGCTGCTTTCCAGGCCAATTTCTTGCCTTGGAAAGTTTGGGGGATCCAGTCTTGGCTTCATGTCCTTGGGATGAAGCAGAAGTAGGGTAGGCTTAGCACATGCTCGTGTCATTAGGGCCACCATCCCCTGGCCTTTGAGGAAGTACCTGTGAGGTGGGCATCACTGTCTGAAGGTCCTCCAAATCGTATATGAACTGCTTAGGGCATACTGTGGGGGCCGTCGGTTCCCATCTGCTGTGCCCTGCCTGTGCTGGGAGGAGCGGCCTTCCCAATGGAAGGGGCCTCTTTGGCCTGGAGAAGAGGTCTGGTCCTGCCTTAGGAACGAAAGGGAAGCCCTCAGGGAGCCACGATCCAGGGACCTTCACAGTCCCCATGTTTGTGACTTGTTCCCCCCCTCCCCCGCATCTGTTCCCAGAGTGATTAGCAGTAAAATCCTTCAATGAAAAGGACCTGTGTACTTATTTGGGGCATCAAGGAAGTGGGAGCTGGGGAGCTGGTCGCCCTGCAGCCTCTCTGGAAGGGGGCTGAATCCCAGGAAGGAGAATGGGTGGCTGCTCTGAAAAGCAGAGGAAAGCAGGCTGAGTCTCTGGGGCCTTTGAGGAGGAAGACAAGAGGAAAGGAAGGGACACTAACCGAGCATCCACATCTGCTCTAGATTCTACAGGTGTCATTGACATCTTTGTCTCCGTGAGCGGGCACAGCAGCCCTCAAGGGAATCAGAGGAGGACACAGTGAGAAGTCAAGTCACGCAGCAGGGGTGTGGTGGAGCCAGAGTTCACACTTGGGCCTCCCTCGATTCTGAGCTGATGCTCTTCCCATTGCTTGCACCCAGTGGCTTCGGAAGGGGGAGCCACTTAGGGGCTGGCCTGGGACCAAGTGAGTCCCTGGAAGTGGGAGCTGGGATGGCCTCTGGATGTGGCCCTGGACCATTTGCTCCGTGGGAAGTCAGTGCCGCGTCTGAGAAGCTTTTCTCCTTTAGATTCCTGATTGACACTTGTGCTTTGGAAAAATGATCGTGTCAGGGAGTAGGGGGTGAGGGCTGGGACGAACCCATAATGGGAGTCTTTGCCTTTAGTGGCAATAATTTAGTGCCCAGGGCTGGGACAGCTTGGCAGGGGTCCTTCCAGCTTCCTGCCCTCCTGGTTTAGGCCTGGCTGCACGTGCAGATTTCAGTGTTTTCCACCGGGCAGTTTAATGTTCACCCAGATTTCCTCCCTACAAATACAGAAGACCCTTCTCTACATCTCTTGCCAATCAGGTTGTGCTCTTCCAGAGTGAGGGGCCTTCTTCATTGTAGCTAATTGCCAGAATATGATTCTGACACCACCCATAACCTAACCTATCATATGGGATCCTGCCACCCACCCAGGGAGGGATGTGCTAGGAGCTTCATACACATCATGTTGCATTCTCACGTAAGCCGGGAAGTAAGAATTACCCCCACAGGACAGTTGGAGAAACAGGCTGACAGAAAGCGACTTACCCGAGATTACTTGGCAAGTAAATGGCAGGGTCAGGAACTGAACCTATTTCTGCCTAAATCCAAAGCCTGTATTTTTTCCAGCTATCAAAGACTTCCCAAACAATTCCTTGACATATGTAGGACACTGCAGTTTACAAAGCACTTTTTTAAAAAGCTTTTATTTTAATGACCCGGTGCTCATCACAAGTGCACTCCTTAATCTCCTTAACCTGCTTCATCCACCCCCCACCCCGCCACCTCCCCTCCGGTTTGTTGTCTGTAGTTAAGAGTCTCTTTCTTGCTTTGCCTCTCTCTTTTCTTTCCCCTTTGCTCGTCTGTTTTGTTTCTTAAATTCCACATATGAGTGAAATCGTGGTATTTGTCTTTCTCCGACTGACTTATTTCCCTTAGCGTTATACTCTCTAGCTCCATCCATGTTGTTGCATATGGCAAGATTTCGTTCTTTTTTATGGCTGAATAATATTCCATTGTATATATACACCACATCTTTATCCATTCATCAATTGATGGGCACGTGGGCTGTTTCCATAATTTGGCTATTGTAGATAATGCTGCTATAAACATAGGGGTGCCTGTATCCCTTTGAATTAATGTTTCTGGATTCTACAAAGCACTTTTATACATACACATTTTCCTGCTCCTTGAAAAACTGCATACAGATATTTTAAACATATAGTGACCCAAACTTGCCTGTATGAATTGGCACACTCCCTAATAGTTAAAGTTGCCATCAGACACCACTGAGCACCAGTTCTCATGCATCTATTATCTCTGAACTCCATAATTATCCTGTAAGGTGGTAGTGTCCCCATTTTTGAGAGAAGACAAATCTGAGAGGTTCAGTGACCTAACCCAATGGTTAAGCTGGGATTCAAATCGGGTATGTGGGACTCCAAGGCCACAATCTTCATTATACCCAATACCAAGTTAGGCCTACTAGTCCCCTCTCTGGGGAGCTTGATATTATCCTTCCAGACCTGGAGCCTTAGTGACAATTGCTGTGACTTTCTGGGAGTCTCTGCTGCCAGGAAGACCCAGGACCAATGTACTAGGGACTTGTTTGATCTCGGGACATGACTTGCTGGCCCATCTGACTTGCCCCTTTTTGATCCAAGTTCATAGGCTAGGGTTTCTATGTTGGTCCAGACCTTTGAGTCCCGACTAGTCCACTTAGTCACTCTCTGACTTCCTTTTTTGTTAACCTCCCTAATTTCCTCTTTCATTCTCTTCGTCTTCTTAGGGCAGGAGATTGGCACGCAAACCCAGAGGCGCAGTGCAGGATGATAGGTGTCATTACGGTTGTACCCAGGGTGCTCAGGGAGCCCAGGGGAGGGCCCTAAACTGGCCTGTACTGGACACTGGGGTCCAAAACTGAATAAGACAGTCCTTCCTGCAGGACACTCTGAAGAAGACAAACTCCTCAGAACCGGGTGTTGGAAGAACACAGCTGGGAATGGCTAACTCTTTGCAGGGAAGGAGAAGGTGAGACGACGATTGAGCCTGGTCTTGAGTGAGTAGGTGCTTAGTAGGCAAAGAAGAAGAAGATTATTTCAGATGGGAGGGAAGGCTTGGTGTTTTAAGGAACACTGAAACACTTGATGTAATCAGTGTCCTGTGAGGAGGAGATGAAGCTGGTAGGTAGTCAGGGACCAGATTGTGAAGGGTGTTGGATGCCAGGGTAAAGAATTTTGGACTGTAGACAACAGAATTTTCAAGCCGGGGAATGGCATGATCATTCAGGCTAGTGTGGAGGATGAACTAAAGGGGGATTAGGTAAGTTGGAAATACGCCAAGCAGTGGTTGGGGCCCTCCTGACCCATAGAGAACTCTGTATGTTTGCCTCAGAGCCTTGCCAGTTCCACAGAATGGAAAAGTCCAAACCTTCCAAACAATTTCTGCAGATCCCCGAGATTCATACTCTCATGGTCTCCTCTTGCCTGAGGTTCCTAGGAGTGTACAAGCCGCTGTTTTGTCCCTGTCAGCCCTGTCACAGAACTAAGCATCTTCATTGGCTTCCCCAAGAAATTCTGCCATACCAAGCATTCTGTAAGTTTAGAATCATTTTGAGAGACTGGAAGTCTTGGGGAGGGGCTCCCATCATGGCATATACCTAGCTTCCTCTCTTCCCTCCTATTGCTGCCCCCATCCTCTCCCAACTGCCCTGGAAACTGCAGATTCTTTTAGTCTATTATAAAGATTTTATTTATTTATTTATTTATTGGAGAGAGAGAGAGAGAGCAGGGGAAGGAGCAGAGGGGAAGGGAGACAGGAGGGGAAAGAATCTCAAGCAGACTCCATGCTTTAGACCAACATGGAGCTTGATCTCAGGACGCTGAGATCATGACCTGAGTCGAAACCAAGAGTTGGGCACTTTAATCGACTGAGCCACCCAGGTGCCCCATCTTTTTACTCTATTATAAAAAGCTGTTTGGTTTTCCTCAGCTTCTGATGCCAGTTTGCATACACAAACACATCAAGGAGCTCAGCAGAACAAAGGCCTCACCATTTAACAACATACCTCATAAAGCAGTTGTAAAAATAAACCAATAAATACCTTTGGAGAGTCACGAAGTATGTAAGCGTATTAAAGGTTTAAGACCCTAGTCTGAGCAAAAGTGATTGTTTCCCTTTCCTTCTGAGACTCACTAAAATAACATAAAAGGAATCGAAACATAACAGCAAAGAAAATGGCAGGGAAGAGGGGTGGCAGGTGCGGAGACTCCAGCAATTTCTAAAACTAGATGACACACACTGATGACTCAGCAGAGTGGAGGAGGCCACAGCCCAGAATTCAGGCGATGGAAGTGAGAGCCAGTCTTCCTGGCAAAACCACAGAGAGGCTCCGAGTTCATGGCTGGCAGGTGACAGACTGATGACAGACATGAAAAGTGGGTCTAAAAACTGCAGAATTTGTAGAAGGTCTGTCTGCAGCTGCACCAGTCAGCTTACTCTTGTCTCCAGAGTGGAGAGTAACTGATGCTTACCTCCAGACAAAAATAAAACACAAAACAGCAGGACCCCAGAAGGCTCATTCTATAGAAATTCAATAAATCTCAAGAAATCTGGTATGGTTAGTATAGCATTGATACCCCAGAATAAAACTTTTGTCATCGTGACATTTACAAACCCTCTTCCCACCTCATCCCCCAACAATGACCCGTCCACTCACACTACAGAAAAGCCTTCCAGAAGACTCCACTCAGCTTTCCTGTTCAAGAGGGTGACCTTTCAGGGAAACATACAGCAACAGAGGAAATACACAGCAACAGAGGGAACCAACTCAATTACTGAGATGAATCAACTTGGTCTGTTATTCCATAAACAGTCAATGGGGAACACCAGAGTTAAGAAGACAGCTAGAAGCATGAAAGAGAGAGACAAGGTAAATAGAATAAGTGACTCCAGACAACAGAAAGTTATAATGGAGCAGCAGAATCTTTAAAAATTCTAATTATATCCCCAGGAAGATCTGGGAAGATACTACCTCCATAAAACAAGAAAGGTTGCTAGTGGAAAGGAACAGTTGGAAAATAGGAAGTAGCTTTTGGAAAGTAAACATATGACAGCTAAAATAAGATACTCAAGAGAGCACTCGGAAGAGAACATCAAGAAAAGCCCCTACGATGTAGAGCAAACATACAGATAAGGAAAGAAGAAATAAATCACACAGAAGGTTCTTTTGCTGAGGACCGCTGGTCATCCTCCAAAATCTGTTCTCTGATTTTGTTGCAGCACTGAGCTAACCAACATTTCCCAGCCTCCTTTGCAGTTAGGTATAGTCATATAACGTAAGTTCTTGTCATTGGAAGATGAGCAGAAATGGTATGTGACATTTCTGTGCTTAGCCCTCAGGAAAGCAGACATGTCTTCCCCTCATTTTCTTCCTCCCTTTCACTCGTCGTAACCTGTGGGAACCCAGCTCTGACAGTTGCAGACAATGTAGTGCCCTAGTGTCAATTTGCCAGATAAAACACAGGACACCCAATTAAATTTGAATTTTGTAGGTAAACAATAAACAATTTTTTAGTATAATTATAATTATGTCCTAGTGGGTGGCAGGGCAACGGGATGAAAGGAAGTGTGTTCTTGAACTTGGCATGCAGCAGTGCTGTCCCGCTCACATGCCTGGACGCTTCACAACTATTAATGAGAAACATATTTTTCTGTACTCCAAGCCATTGCTTTGTTGGGTCTCTCTCTCAGTCTCTCTCTCTCTCTCTTTCTTTCTTTCTTTTTTTTTTTTTTTTACAGCAACTTAACCTTTTACCCTAACACTTAGAGGTGAGTATCTGCCATAACAAGACTGTGGCATATCTTATTACAGATGGTGTCTTACATTGCCATTGGTCATTCCCCACCCCCACATTTCAACATCTCCCAAACTGGAATATGTCCAATATTGATGCTAGTTTAGATTCAGTGAAATACCACATTATAAGGAGATGAGGCAGCGATGTCACCAAGATGGTGGACTAGGAAGTCTCAGCCTTTACTGCCCAACAGAGACAGCGACTTAACAACAAAATATGGGCCAAAATACCTTTATGAGAACTCCAGATACCTATAGCAGAGCTCAGCGCAGGTAGTTCTTCCCGGGGGTGGGGGGTGGGGGGTGGTAAGAAAGGCAGGGGAAGAATGAACCATGTATCCAATTGTCTGGATTTTCTGAAGGCTGCCCAAGGAACTGGTTTTTATCTTACTTGATTTGGGGTACTGGTAGGGAAACAAAATACTTTTGATGCCACTGAGTACAAAGTACTTTGGCTGTCACTGAGCACAACATACACTTTTGGATGTCACTGAGCGGGGTGGCATCATGCTCTACACCAGAGAACCTGCAGTACCACAAATAGGCACCAGAGGGAGCAAGAGAATATGAACGCCTGAAAAAAGAAACTAGCAAACCTCTAATTGGGGAATTAGAGCATAAGCTCAGAGAAACTGCATCCACTAAAAAA
Source organism: Ursus arctos (assembly GCF_023065955.2). Lineage (NCBI taxonomy): Eukaryota > Metazoa > Chordata > Mammalia > Carnivora > Ursidae > Ursus > Ursus arctos. The sequence goes on along the minus strand of NW_026622786.1, from coordinate 71,921,378 downwards.
GTTTTCAGAAATCCCAGAATCTCTAGCCAGTCTGATTATTAAAGGTTTTCCCCTATGGGAAGCCAGTCTGTACAAAACTCTGAAAAATAATACATGAATAAAATGAGAATATCAAGAAAGAGAAACTACAGAAAAAGAACCAAACAGTGGCTCCTGGGTGGCTTAGTCAGTTAAGTGTCCGACTTGATTTCAGCTCAGGTCATGATCCCAGGGTCGTGAGATCAAGCCCTGCATCAGGCTCTGTGCTGAGTGTGGAGCCTGCTTGGGATTTTCTCTCTCCCTCTACTGCTCCCCACGATTTGTGTTCGCTAGCTCTCTCTCTCAAATAAAGTAATTAAGGAAAAAAAGAACCAAACAAATTCCAGAGCTGAAGAATACAATAGCTGAGCTGAAAAATTCATTAGGGGGGGTTGACAACATACTTAACCAAACAGGAAAGAATCCATGAACTCAAAGACCGGTTATTTGAGATTATTGTGTCAGAGGAACAAAAACTAACAAGAATGAAGAAAAGTGAAGAAAGCCTAAGGGATTTATAGGGTATCACAAAGCCAACCAATGTGTGCATTATCGAAGTTCCAGAAGGAGATGAGAGAGAAAGGGGCAGAGCACTTAAAGAAGTAATGACGAAGGATATACAATCTCAAGACACTCCATAGACTCTAAGTATGATGACTCCAAAGAGGCTCCCATCAAGACAAATTATAATCAAACTGTCAAAAGTCAAAGACAGAGAGTCTTGAAAAGTGGCAAGAGAAAAGCAGCTCACTACAGACAGGGAGCTCCCATGAGATTCCTGCTGTATTCTCAGCAGAAGCCTTACAGGCCAGACGTGAGCAAGATAACATATTCAAGGTGCTGAGAGAAAAAACCTGCCAGCCAAGAATATTATATCTGGAAAAATCATCCTTCAAAAACGGAGAAATAAACACTTTCCAGATAAACAAAAGCTGAAGGATTTCATCCACTAGACCTGCCTACCAAGAAATGCTAATGGGAGTTCACAAGTTGGAACAAAAGGGTGCTAGACAGAAACATGAAAGCATATAAAAATATACAGCTTGTTAGTAAATGTAAAAAAAAAAGACAAATAGAGAATACTTTAATATTGTAATGGTATTGCAAAAAACACTTTTAGTTCTGATATAGAATTTAAAAGACAAAAGCATAAAAACAACTATGACTATAAAACTATGTTAATGGATATAATAAATTATATAAAGATGTAATTTGTGACATTAGTAACAATGCTGGGGGTGGAGAGATGAAAAGAGTTGCATTTTGCATATGGTTAAAGTTGTTACCAGCTTAAAACAGATTATCATAAGATGTTTTGTGTAAGCCCTATGGTAACCACACACACACAAATACCTAGAGAAGATACACAAAAGAAAATGAGAAAGGATTCAAAGCATGTGAATACAAAAAGTCAACAATATACAAGGAAGGCAGAAAGAGGAAACCAGGGACAAAATAGCTACAAGACGACAGAAAGCAATGAACAAAATGCCAATTGTCTTTCCCTTTTAATTACTCTAAATATAAATGGATAAGCTCCTCAAAGACACAGAGTGTCTGAATGGATTAAAAAAAAAAACCCAATTATACCCAACTATATACTGTCTATAGGAGATCCACTTTACATATAAAGATACACATAGGGTGAAAACGAAAAGAAGGAAAAAGATTCCATGCAATTAGTAACCAAGAGAGCAGAAATGGCCATATTTATATCAGATAAAACAGACTTTAAGTAAAAAACTGTCACAAGAGACAAAGAGGCACATTATATAATAATAAAAGGGCCAGTTCACCAGAGAGAATATAAGATTTACAAATATGTACTGACTGAACATTATAGCACCCAAACATATGAAACAAACATTGTCAGAACTGAAGAGAAAAATAGACTGTAACACAATAAAAGTAGGATATTTCAATACCCCACTTTCAATAATGGCTAGAACAACCAGACAGAAGATCAATAAGGAAACAGGTCTGAACAACACAAGCCAAATGGACCTAACATGTATATACAGAATATTCCACCTAACATCAGCAGAATGCACATTATTCTCACGTGTACATGGAACATTCCCTAGGATAAATCACATGTTAGGCCACAAAACAAGGCTTAACCAAATTTAAGAAGATGGAAATTATACCAAGTATCTTTTCTGACTACAATGGAGTAAAAATAGAAATTAGTAACAGAAGGAAAATTAGAAAGTTTACAGATATGTGGAAATTAAACAACACACTCTTGAACAACCAAGAGGTCAAAGAAGACAAGGGAATCAGAAAATAACTTGAGACAAATGAAAATGAAAACACAACAAACCAAAATATGGGATGCAGAAAAGCAGTATTTTTTTTTAAAGATTTTATTTATTTATTTGTCATAGAGACAGGCAGCGAGAGAGGGAACACAAGCAGGGGGAGTGGGAGAGGAAGAAGCAGGCTCACAGCGGAGGAGCCTGATGTGGGGCTCGATCCCAGAACACCAGGATCACGCCCTGAGCCGAAGGCAGACGCCCAATGACTGAGCCACCCAGGCGCCCCAGAAAAGCAGTATACAGAGGGAATTTGATAGCAGAACATGCCTACATTGAAAAAGAAGAAGGCTCTCAAACCAACAACCTGAGTTTATGCTTCAAGGAACTAGAAAAAGAACAAACTAAACCCAAAGTTATCAGAAGGAAGGAAATAGTAAAAACAAAGGCAGAAATAAATGAAATAGAGATCAAAGAAAAAACAGAAAAATCATCAAAGTACTGAGTTGGTTTTTAAGATCAATAAAATTGACAAACCCTTAGCTAGACTAAGTAGGACAAAAAAGGGAAGGCTCAAATAACAAAAATCAGAAACGAGAGAGGAGACATTGCAACTGATGTCACAGAAGTAAGAGGGATCATGAGACTACTATGAACAATGATATGCCGGCAAAATGGATAACCTAGAAGAAATGAACAATTCCTAGCAATATACAACCTGCACAGACTGACTCAGGAAAACATAGAAAATCTGAACAGACAGTAAGTACTAAGGAGATTGAATCACTAATCAAAATGCTCCCAACGATGGGGCGCCTGGGTGGCATAGCGGTTAAGCGTCTGCCTTCGGCTCAGGGCGTGATCCTGGCGTTATGGGATCGAGCCCCACATCAGGCTCCTCTGCTATGAGCCTGCTTCTTCCTTTCCCACTCCCCCTGCTTGTGTTCCCTCTCTCACTGGCTGTCTCTATCTCTGTCGAATAAATAAATAAAATCTTTAAAAAAAAAACAAAAAAAACAAAAAAAACAAAAAAAACCAAAATGCTCCCAACGATGAAGAGTCCCAAACCAGACGGCTTCAAGGGGGAGTTCCACCAAATACGTAAAGAATTAACACCAGTACTTCTCACAAAATTGAGAGGAAAGAACCCGTCCAAACTCATTTCCTGAGGCCAGCATTACCCTGACACCAAAGCCAGACAGACACTACAAGAAAAGTACAGACCGATATCCCTGATGAATACGATGCAGAAATCCCCACTAAAATATGAGCAAAGCGAATTCAGTAGCATATCAAAACCATTGGACATCGTGGCCAAATGGGATTTATCCCTAAGATACATGATGGTTCAACATGTGAAAACCAATAAATGTAATATTACTATTACCAGGTGAAGGACAAAAGTCACATGATCATCTTAAGTGATGCATAAAAAGCATCTGACAAAACTCAACACCCTATCTTGATAAAAACACGCAACAAACTATGTACAAAAGGGACGTACCTCAACAAATTAAAGGCCATATATGAAGAGTCCACAGGGAACATTATACTGAATGATGAAAAACTGAAAGTTTTTCCTCTGAGATTAGGAAAAAGGCAAGTATGCCCATTCTCATCACTTTTATTCAAAACAGTACTTGAAATCTACCCAAAGATATTAGATAAATAGACAGATGAATAAATAAAAGGCATCCAAACTGGTAAGGAAGAAGTAAAATTATCTCTTTTCATAGATGACCTGATCTTATATGTAGAAAACCCTGAAGACTCCATAAAAAAACTATTAGAATAAATGAATTCAGTTAAGTTGCAGAATAGAAAATTGACATATAAAAACTAGTTCCATTTCTTTTTTTTTTTTAAGATTTTATTTACTTATTTGAGAGAGAGCATGAGAGCAGGGTGAGGGGCAGAAGGAGAGCCAGACTCTCCACTGAGCAGGGAGCCCAAGGTGGGGCTCGATCCCAGGACTCCAGGATCGTGACCTGAACTGAAGGCAGATGCTTAACTGACAGAGCCACCCAGGTGCCCCGCTAGTTGCATTTCTAGACACTAATAATGAACTAACTAGAAAGGAAGTTAAGAAAACAGTCCCATTTATAATGTATCAAAAGAATGAAATACTGGGGTTCCTGGGTGGCATGGTCAGTTAGGCATCCAACTGTCAGCTCAGGTCTTGATCTCAGAGTTGTGCGTTTAAGCCCCACATTGGGCTCCACACTGGACATGGAGCCTACTTAAAAAAAAAAAAAAGAATGAAATACTTAGAAATAAACTTGAGAAAGGAGGCAGAAGACTTATACACTGAAAACAACAAAACATTGCTGAAAGAAATTAAAGTAGACACAAATAAATGGAAAGACATTTCATCTTCATGGATTGGAAGATAATATTGTTTAGATGTTCACAGTACCCAAAGCAATAGACAGATTCAATGTTACCCCACTGAAATCCTGGCATTTTTTTACAGAAATAGAAAAAGCAATCCTAAAATTGACATGGAACCATAGACGACCCAAATGGCCAAAGTAATCTTTGAGAAAGATTGACAAAACTGGAACATTACACTTTCTGATGTCAAAATATATTACAAAATACAATAATCAAAACAGAATGGTATTGGTATAAAGGTAGACATATAGAACAATGGAACAGAATAGAACCCAGAAATAAACCCATGCACATATAGCCAGCTGATCTTCAACAGAGAGCCAAGAATTCACAGTGGGGAAGGATAGTTTCCCAACAAATAGTGTTGGGAAAATTCAGTATCCACATGGAAAGAATGAAATTGGATCCTTATCTTACACCATACATAAAATTCAACTCAAAATGGATTCAAGACTTAAATGTAAGACCCAAAAGCATAAAACTAGAATAAAACATGGGAGAGAGCTTCTTGATGTTAGTCTTGGTAATTTCTTGGATATGACAGCAAAAGCTCAAATAGACAAGTGAGTCAACATCAAATTAAACAATTTCTGAACAGCAAAGGACACTATCAATAAAATGAAAGGTAACCTACAGAATGGGAGAACATATTGCAAAACCTGTATCTGGTAAGAGGCTAATATCTAATATATAAGGAACTCCTACAACTCAATTGCAAAAAAACAACCTGATTAAAAACCAGGTAAGGAATTGAATAGACATTTCTCCAAAGAAGACATACGAGTGGCCCACAGGTATATGAAAAGGTGCCCACCATCACTAATCATCAGGGAAATGCAAATCAAAACCACCATGAGATGTGACTTCACACTTGTTTATCAAAAAAGGAAACAAGTGTTGGTGAAGTTGTGGAGAAACTGGAACCCTTATACACTGTTGATGGAAATATAAAATGGTGCAGCTACTATGGAAAACTGTGGAGATGCTGCAAAAAATTAAAAATTGAACTACCATATGATCCAGCAACCCCATTTCTGGGTATATATCTAAAAGAATTGAAAGAAGGGTCTCAAAGAGATATCCACACTCCCATGTTCATTGCAGCATTATTCACAATAGCCAAGAAGTGGAAACCACCTAAATGTACATGAATGTAGAGTAGATAAGGAAAATATGGCATATACGAATCAGCCTTTAAAAACAGGGAAATCCTGCCATATACAACAATATGGATGAAACTTGAGGACACTGTGCTTAGTGAAATAAGCCCATCACAGAAGAATAAATACTACATGATTCCATTTAAATAGCCAAACTCACACAAGCAGGGAGTAGAATGTTGGTTGCCAGATGCAGGAGAAATGGAGAGGTATTGTTCAATGGATATAAACTTTCAGTCATGCAAGATGAATGACTTCAAGAGACAAGACAGCACCTGTAGTAATAATAATACAACACAGTGCCTATAGTAACAGTACTGTTTATAAACTTAAAAATTGTTCAGAGGGTATATCTCATGTGAAGTGTTCCTACCACAATAAAATAAATAAATAAAATGTATGGACACAGAAAAGTTGAAAGTAAAAGGATTTAGAAAGATAGTGTAGGCAATTAATAACCAAAAGAAAGCTACTGTATAGCTTTGTTAATATGAGAAAACATAGACTATAAGGGGAAAAGAATTTCTATGATTAAAGAGGGCCACATAATGATGAGTTATAATTTATCAGAAATATGTAATAATTCTGAAGCCATGAGCACCCGGGAAAACCTCAGCAGTTGGAATGACCCTGCTGCTTCCAGGTGAAAGCTCTAAGAAGCAGTGTGTATTGCTACGTGCTCTCTTTTCCCTCTGCCGTGGCAATCAGGACTGTTCCAGATAGTGCCTTCTCCATCAGCTTGGGTTCCATCTGATAATACTCCCAGCCAATTCATGATGGACATGGAACATGAGCAAGAAATAAATGTTTAATGAGTTGTTTTTGACAGTCTTCTTGAGCTCTAATTGACACACAGTGAACTAAACATATGTAAAATGTACAATTTGATAAACGTTGACATAGGTATACACCTATAAAGTCATCAGAACAATCAAGATAATGAACATATGAGTTCCGGTCCAAGACGGTGACATAGCAAGACTCTGGACTCCCCTCCCCCACAAATACACCAAATCTGCACCTATTTATAGAGCAATACCTCCCAGAGAAGAACAGTGAGTGTCTATACAGCAAAGGGCAAAAAGACCACACTAGGAATGCCAAGAGAGACAGAGACACAGTAACAAAGGGAATCCCCAACTATTAGAATATAACAGATCCAGCCCCAGTCAGATAGTGAGACAGCTGCTGAAACTCTCTCCAGGTTGGGAGATTGGGAGGGTGTTTATAGTGGCACTGTCCATAATAACAAAACAAACAAAAATAACCAAAGTGACTGGTTTTATGACTTTGAGATTTATCTATGTAATTACATGAAGCTGTATTCTTTGATTTTTACTGCTCTAGTGTGTGAACACCACTGTATTAGGGGAATGCCATGATTTACTTATCTAAGCTCTTCTATAAAAGCATTAAAGCCAGACTGTTTTTACTAAATGTTCAAGGGTACAGATAATTCTTATGCATATTATTCCAAATGGGAGAAATTATCCAACTAATTTTTAAGAGGTTAATGTAATATTGATACAGGGCAGTAGAATGGACAACCTCATTTATGAACATGGAGTCAAAAATTCTAATCCAACAGTAAATTTTAAAATAAGGTATTACAACCAAAGTACAGCTTATTCCAGGAATGTAAAGGTTTTTTGAAAATTAGAAACCACCTCTGCTTTTGGCTTCCTATCCCAGTCCCACTACTTCTTCCAGGGTGATAACACAGGCAAGGAGCCCCATCTGGGCAGTCAGCCACCACAGTTACTCTGATGAGGCCGCATTATATAGAGGACCAGGGAGGGAACATCTGGGCTCATTCATACAGAAACGCTAATGATTTCAACACACAGATGAAACAGATATGCAACAGATATGATTTACTAACTTAAACTGACTAGACCGAGGTCACCTGGGGAAATGGTTCTGGAACCCAGAAGCTCTTTTGAGTAAAAAGGCTCAAGACAATATTTTCTTTCAGGACATGAAATGCCTTCTGCACAAATCCCGTGTGCCTCCCCAGATCTCCCCAGGCAGAGCTAATTTCTAATTTCTAATTTCTAATTTCCATTTACTTCATTTGCATGTGGTATTACTACCTCAGAAGATCACTCTTTCACAGTCATCAGTGTAATGGATGGATTCAGGTGAGGGTCATCAATGGATGTTAAAACCACTGGATGAAAGATGGTTGCAGGACAGGATATTTACAGTTTCCAAGTATCACTCCATAGGTTACTTGATTAACCACGAAGAGGAAAAGGTACCCTTAAAATGGAGATCTGATGGACATCACCTGAACCTAGTGATCAAACTTACTATCACCAATAAGAGACAAACTGACATTACGTGCCTCCTGACGTGATGTAATGGGAAGCAAACATCATGTATATAGTATTTTTGCCAAGAATGATGAACCCGAGTCTAACTGTGGGGGAAAGTAACCAAATCTGGACTGTGGGGCATTCAAAGAGACAACTTCCCTGGACTCTTCAAAAAATATTATTGTCATGAAGGACTATCTATTTGTATGTGTGTGTTCATGTGCACAACGCGCGTGTGTGTATGATTAAAGATGAAGTTCAAAGGATACTAAAAAAGGCTTGACAACCAAAGGCAATGTGGGATTCTTAAATGGAGCCTAGATCAAATAAGAAAAAAGTTATACAGAAAACAGGGAGGACAGGGGCGCCTGGGGGGCGCAGTCGTTAAGCGTCTGCCTTCGGCTCAGGGCGTGATCCTGGTGTTACGGGATCGAGTCCCACATCAGGCTCCTCTGCTAGGAGCCTGCTTCTTCCTCTCCCACTCCCCCTGCTTGTGTTCCCTCTCTCGCTGGCTGTCTCTGTCAACTAAATAAATAAAATCTTTAAAAAAAAAGAAAACAGGGAAGACAACAGATGATATTTTCATGTTATTGTATATTAGATATCATTATATGAATGTCACATTTCTTAGATGTGATAATGGTATTGCAGATACATAGGATATGCTTATGTTCTTAAAAGAGTTACATGTTGGGGCGCCTGGGTGGCTCAGTCAGGTAAGCATCTGACTCTTGATCTCAGCTCAGGTCTTAATCTCAGGGTCATGATTCTAAGCCCCATGTTGGGCTCCATGCTGGGTGTGGAGCCTACTTAAAAAAAAAAAAAAAAAAGTTACGTGCTGAAATATTCAGGCATAAAATGTCATGATGTCTGGAACTTTCAAATGATTCAGCAAAAAAGAAAAAAGTATATGGATGGATACTTAGATAAATAAAATGTGGCCAAATGGTAATAATTTGTGAGTCTAGGTGTTGGATAAACTATTAACTCGTTATACTATAATTTTACCTTTTCTCAGGATTATTTTTCAAAATAAAAATTTGGGAGGAAAGCAAAACCAAAAACCTAAAAAATGCACCTAATGCAATTGGAAAGAGGCAAGGGCAGTAAGGGATTGAGGAAATCCAGTGCAGCCGTTACTAAGGCCTTAATCCTAACTGGTTAATTACCCACTGTGTTCTTGAAATCCTCACTTTTGTGGTCATAAAAATGGAAACATTCCATAATTTCTGCTTGTTTCTCTTCTCTTTCTTCATATGGCCGACTAATCTGAATAGTTTCTCCTGAATTTACTGATTTAGTTTTATTTTTTCTAGTTAACCTTGGTGTCTCTCTCTCCTCCTGTACGATAAATTTCTGCAGGAGTGCTGACAACACTGACTCCATCTTTGGCCCTCCATCTTGTTCATGCCTGGGAGATGAACTCCCCAGAGCCTACATGTTCCAGGCCCCATGGATGTTAACATATGCCCTGCTCTTCCCTAAAGTGGTCAACCAGAAGGTGCCATGTTAGATAACTAGTAGAGATCTTCAGGCACAGAGATGGCGCCACTTTAGATAACATTACCCTCTGACCTCACTACAATGCCTCTTACTCTCTAGAAGCTGTGGCTTAAGGTCCAGAGTAGGTGGAAAAATAGCTGTGCGGTGTTTGGATTGTCTGTCTGATCCTCTCGTAAGTTACCCTGGATAAAGCAATATAAACGGTAGAGTGCGGTTTGCATTGTTTTTCGGTTTCAAAGGGCCTTCTCAGTTTGGAGAATACTTTACTGACCCTCCTCCACCTTGTAACAATTTCCCTTCTCAATTTCCCCCCCTTTGACCAATGCTGTCCTTTCAAAAATGGAAATCACCCTGATAGATTAAAGGAGGAAAACCATACGATCATCTCCCTTGATGTAAGGAAAACATGCAATAAAATTCAGTGCCCCTGGGGCACCTGGGTGGCTCAGTTAGTTAAGCGTCTGACTTCAGCTCAGGTCATGATCTCAGAGTCCTGAGATCAAGCCCCATGTCAGGCTCCCCACTCAGCGAGGAGTCTGCTTCTCCCTCTGCCCCTCTGCTCGTGCTCTCTTTCTCTCTCAAATAAATAAAAATCTTCTAAAAAAATAATAAATTCAGTGCCCCTTAAAAAATAAGAAAACTTCCTTGAAATGAAAAAGAATATCTATAGCAGTATCTCTATCAAAACTCATACTTTAAAGTATGAGTAAGCTTCTAAACCTTAGAAGCATTTCTTTTAACACTGGTAACTAAGCAGGTCAATAAGATGGGGTACTTCTATCACCATCAATGCTCGGCATGATATTGGAGGTGCTGACCAATACAATAAGACCAGAAAATGAAGGCAGAAGTATAAGGATTGGAAAGGAAGAGATTTATATGCAGGTTATATCACCATTTGCATAAAAAAGAAGAAGAGCTAACATCTACTGAGGACTTAATATGTGTAGGTTCTGTTCAGTAACCATTACATGTATAATGCCACTTAATTCTACTTTTTAAAAAACCCTAGGAAATAGGTACAATTATTGTCCCCATCTTACAGCTGATGACACTAGAGTAGAGAAGGTAAGAAATTCATTAAAGAGCAACTAAGCAGTCTAATCCTAGGGCCTTAAGTTTTAACCCCATTTTATATTATAATTTAACTGCCATCAGTACAACTTGCAGCAGACAAAGAGAGGAATGAGAAGATCGAATGCAATAAAAGTAACATGTCTTTAGAGCTAGAGGAGAGGGCATAACAGTGGTTCTCAACCTTGGTTGCGTATTAGAATCTTTGAAGAGCTTTGAAAAGCCCTAATGCCCAGGCTGCACCCAGACCACTTACATCAGAATCATGGAAGAAGGCTGAAATGGCCTCAGCTTTTAAAGAACAACAGAATTAAAATACCTTAAGAGCACTCAAGAATTCACTCAAATTGTGATAGAAGATTCCTATCTTGCAACCTGGGTGAGGTTGCAAATTTCAATCAGGTGAATTACAGAAGGGCGTAATTTGAACCCAGGAGAAGGGTACGGACAAGAAGTCCCCTGTTATAGCAACTATAAGAAGGGGTCACTGTATCCACATGTGGCTCAGGTAGAATCATCTTGGAAGCCTGCCAAGCTCAGGTCCTGCTTCCCGGTGTCGAATCTCTAACTGATAATGACCTTACTATGTTAATAAATTGTCAATCCAACAGCCTCTGCTTGTTTAAGATGTCAACCTCAGCCTTCCTAAGAGGGTAACTATATCAGAGCCATGAACTGTTGAGCTGGTCACCTCAAGGTGACCCTCCCAGATGGTAACTCTGTCATGGTTGTGAATTGTTGACCCAGTAATCTGAACTTCCTAGAGATGTTAGACCTTCTTTCTCAGTGATTAAGTGGCTTTCAAACCTAAAAAGGCTTAAAGTTAAAAATAGAGATGATAAATAAGTCAAACCTATCATATTTATACTTTTGTGTTTAAAATATGTTTGTGTCATAATTTTGAAATAATATGGCATATTGAAGAATCCGACAAATTAGTCTATGAGGTGTAAGAAAATGTAATTAAGTTTGGAAATAATATTGGAATATCTGACCACTCGATCTAGATTTATGTTACATATACATATATAAGACAAATTTTTGTCAAGTACTTGGGAAGGATTTGTTCATTAGGGATGGAAACTGGATTGATCAGGCACATGAAGGGTATAAAATGAAAATAGAATATATGAAATTTACTATTTAGTTTAAAATGCTTAATGGGGTTGGGGGACACCTGGCTGGCTCAGTTGATAGAGCACATGATTCTTGATCTCAGGGTTGTGGGTTTGAGCCCTATGTTGAGTGTAGAGATTACTTAAAAATAAGTCTTTTAAAGTCTTTTAAAAAATGCTTAATAGAATTACATATTATAAGTTTAAAAATGGGATTGTTTAAGAGTTTAGATCATGGGGTGTCTGGCTCATGCTTGAGCGTCTGCCTTTGGCTCAGGTCATGATCCCAGGGTCCTGGGATCCAGCCCTACGTCAGGCTCCCTGCTCCACAGGAAGCCTGCTTCTTCCTCCCCCTCTGCCTGCCACTCCCCCTGCTTGTGCTCTCTTTCTGTCCAATAAATAAATAAAATCTTAAGAATAAAAGTCTTTAAAAAGAAGAGTTTAGATTGTTCTGCCTGTTACTTGAACAGTATTAAAATATTCCTTTAAATCTAATCAATATATATTTTTAAAGATTTTATTTATTTATTTGAGAGAGAGAGTGAGCAGGGGGAGGGGCAGAGGGAGAGGCAGAGGCAGAGAAGCTAAACTACAACCCTGAGATCATGACCTGAGCCAAAACCAATAGTTGGACACATAACTGACTAAGCCATCCAGGTGCCCCAACCTAATTAACATATATATATATATTTAAAGACATTTATTAGAGAGCATGAGTATGTGGGGGGGCGGGGACAGAGGGAGAGGAGGACAGAGGGAGAGGCAGACAGAAACTCAAGCAGACTCTGCAGTGAGCATGGACCCAGTGCAGGGCTGGATCCCATGACCCTGAGATCACAACCTGAACCAAAACCAAGAGTCAGATGCTCAACCAACTGCACCACCCACGTGCCCCAGCCTAATTAATATTCTTATATAGCTATAACAAATTTATAAATAGAATAGTGTAGTTGCAAATTAAACTTTTAAGGTTTAAATAAAACCAAAGTTTTAAGTTTGTAGATGAATAAATGTAATATTAATTTAAAACCCAAGGTGCTAGAGTCTTCTCTGTTCACAAAATCTGGCCTCAGACCTGAAAAAAAATCACACCGATGCTATTATTATATATATTTAACCAATGAAGAACTGAAGCTCAGAAAGGTTCAGACAGCAGCAATCAACTCCATGCATGTCTGGCTCTAAATCCTGTGCTCTTAACCAGTGTACATATGGCTTCCCTGACTGACCACCCCCCTAAAAAGTCAGGTGACTTTGGAACTTGAGCCTCTGGGCTCAAGTACAGCAAAAATAATGTCGCTGCCTCTCTCCCAAATGTTCCCCCCAAAGAATCATTGCATCTCATTAACTCTGACTAGCTTAAGGGTCTATTCTGGAGCCAATCATTGTGTCTGGGGAAATGTGATGCTTTAATTGGCTGTGCCTGGGACTGACTGCAAGTTTGAGGTAGAGTCAACTCCACCACAAACACTTGGGCCTAGAGTAGAGACTGTGCAGTGTATGTGGGACATCATCAAGTGCACCAACATATGCATTGTGGGTGTCCCAGAAGCGGAAGAGAAAAGAAAGGGGCAGAGAGAATATCTGAAGAAATAATGGCTGAAAACTTCCCAAATTTGATGAAAGGTATGAATATAAACATCTAAGAAGCTCCATGAACTCCAAGTAAGATGAACTCAAAGAAACCCACATTGAGACACATTAGGATCAAACTTTCAAAAGACAAAGAGAGAATCTTAAAAGCAGCAAGAGAGAAACAAATCATCAAATACAACGGATCCTCAATAAGATCATACGCAGACTTCTCATCAGAAACTTTGGAGGCCAGAAGACAGTGGCCTAACATATTCGAAGTGTTCAGAAAAAACAAACAAACAAACAACAAAAAACCTGCCAACCAGGATCTGTATGTGGCAAAAATTTCTTTCAAAAGGGAAGGAGAAATTAAGACATTCTCTGATAAACAAAAACTGAAGGAATTTGTGACCACTAGATCTGAGCTGCAAGAAATGCTCAAGGGAGCCCTACAAGGTGGAATTAAAGGATACCAGACAGTAACTTGAAGCCATATACAGAAATAGAAATCTCAATAAAAGTAAATACATGGTCATTACAAAAGCTAGTATTACTGTAACAGTGGTCTGTAACTGCACTTCATGTTTTCTACATCATGGGCAGTAAGGAGAGCACTTGATGTAATGAGGGTGTTATATGTAACTGATGAATCACTAAATTCTACCCCTAAAATTAATAATACAGTATATGTTACCTAAACTGAATTTAAATAAAACATTTTTAAAAACATAAAATATGCATGTGCCTAGAAGTGCATTCATAAGGCTAAATAAATAAATATTTAAAAAAATAAAGATGGGGCGCCTGGGTGGCTCAGTTGTTAAGCATCTGCCTTTGGTTCAGGGCGTGATCCCAGAGTCCTGGGATCAAGCCCTGCATCAGGCTCCTCTGCTGGGAGCCTGCTTCTTCCTCTCCCACTCCCCCTGCTGTGTTCCCTCTCTCGCTGCCTGTCTCTCTCTCTGTCAAATAAATAAATAAAATCTTCAAAAAAATTAAAAAATAAAGAGAGTAATACATTTAAAAGAAAACACTAATTATTGGTTTAAAAGCTGGTGTTATTGTAACTTCGGTTTATAACTTCAAATTTTGTTTTTGACATAATTTAAGAGACTAAAGAATTTAAAAGAATTATTAGTTTATGTTTTGGGGCACACAATGTAAAGATGTAATTTTGTGGCATCAACAACCAAAAGGGGTGGGAACAGAATTGAAAAGGAACAGAGTTTTTGTATAGTATTAAACTGTTCAAATTAGAGTGTTCAACTTCAGGATGTTAAATGCAATCCCCATGGTAACCACAAAGAAAATAGCTACAAAACATAAAAGGAAAAAAGAAAGGAATGTAAACATTTTACTACGAACAAAAATCAACTAAACACAAGAGAAGACAGTAATGTAGGAAACAAGAAACAAAAAAAGCTATGGGTCATATAAAAAACAAATAGCAAAATGACCAAAGTAAATCCTTCCTTATTGGTAATTACTTTACATGTAAATGGGTTAAATTCTCCAATCAAAAGACAGTCTGGCAGAATGGATAAAAACACTTGATTCCACTAAGATGCTGTCTACCAAAGACTCACTTTAGATCCAAAGGCACAAATAGATTGAAAGTGAAAAGACAGAAAAGATATTCCACACAAACAGTAGCCAAAGGGAGTAAAGATAGCTCTCCTAATATCAGACAAAATAGACTTTAAAGCAAAAAATATTTACAGACTACTAGGGGTATTAGCAAGTGATAAGGAAGTAAGGAAAATGCAAGCCAGTGACTACAGAGCCTTAAATGACAGGTTAGGTATTCTTTCTGCAGTGAGGACTATCCAGCAGGGACGACTGCTAATCCCAGATGAGAACTGAAACGGGAAGAGTATGGAGGAAGTGGACTTGGTTGAGGAGGTATTTCAGTTTACACTCAGAGAACACGAAATCTTTTCCCATAAATGACTTGACTTGAAATATCCCTTATAGAGCTTGCCTCTGAAGATATATCTCAAAGAGTTAGACATGATTTTTGAAAGTATAAAATGAAAGGCTTAAGTTTGCCTGAGCTCCAGCACCTATTGTCCAAAGAATAAAAGAACAACTTGATAGATTTTTGTCCCAGTTGCTTTTGATCTAAGTGGTTTTTAAGAAAGCCAGTATAAGGGGGCTATATAATAATAATAATAATAATAATAATAATAATAATAGTTATTATTATCATTATTATACTAACCATTTAGTGAGCACTTGCTGTGAGCCAGGTACCATAAGTCTCTTCTCATCCAATACTCAAAACAACCCTGTGGTGATATATGTTCAGTTATTATCCTTTTCTCATAGATTAAAAAAACGGAGTCTAAGAGAGGTCACAGAATTATATGCAGCATTACTTAAAGCTCTGTGCTTCCTGTTTCAAAGTCCCGTTCTCAGCCCCCACACTTCACACACATAAGCAGTTGCACTAGACAGAGAGAATATAGCACTGCCCACCCCCCCTTCCAGGGTGATGGGCTGACAAGAAAGGAACTGCTTGACTTTTTTGTGTCTCAATTTGTTCAGCAATAAATGGAAATAAAAACTGCATCTTTTTTGAGCAGAGTGATGGGAGATACTTGACTGGATTTCAAAGGAGGCAGCTCAACCATGATGGAAATGGGAGGCTGGTTAAGAGAGTGTAGTTCTGTTGGCAGCCCAGCTGCAGCTGCCTCATCTAGACAATGGGCATAATCATAATCGTATCTACCCCCTAGGGTGTTTCTAAAGATCTAATGTATAATAGATGTCACAGATTTAGAACAGTGCTTCACAGGGGTGCCTGGGTGGCTCCGATGGTTAAGGGTCTGCCTTCAACTCAGATCATGATTTCCAAGCCCTGGGATGGAGCCCTGCTCAGCAGGCAGCCTGCTTCTCCCTCTGCCTCTGCCCCTCCACCCTGGCTGTGCTCTCTCTTTCGCTGTCTCTCAAATAAATAAATAAATAAAATCTTTAAAAAAAAAAAAAAAAAGAACAGTGCTTGACAAATAGTACTCATTATCTAAACACCAGCTGCTATTGGTATTAAAGATAGAAACTAGGCCACCACGGATCATTGTGGCCATAAATATATGTAACCTCCAAGCAGAGAGAGGAGAGAAGCCCACAATCATCTTGGCTTCCTTTCAGTTGGCATTTGGTTTGGAGGATCAGCTCGCTATAATCTTGGCCAACAGAAAGGAGAATTCAAAGATATGACTCGGATGGAGAAAGAAAATGTTGGGAAATGATAATAGTTCCTATTTTTTATCATTTCCAAGAGTATACCACTTGTTCTTGTCTAACCCTCACAGATCTCTGGGGTAAGTATTCTTTTTTTTTTACGATTTTCTTTATTTATTTGTCAGAGAGTGAGGGAGAGAGAGAGAGAGCACGAGCAGGGTAAGGGGCAGAGGGAGAAACAGACTCCCCACTAAGCAAGGTGCCGATGTGGGACTCAATCCCAGGACCCTGTGATCACAACCTGAGCCGAAGGTAGACGCCTAACCCACTGAGCCACCCAGGCATCCCTGGGGCAAGTATTCTTACCCGTGTCCCCTGTCTTAGCTTCCACTCCCACCTCTGTAAAAAGACGGTAAAAACTGATGGGGATTTGTGTTTGGGCAATATGCCCCCAGAGCCTGTACTTCTAACCCCTATCCTCATGCTTCTTGAGGACCTGCCACTGAGAACCAGATGTCAAGGTCAGGTGTCCCCAAGGCTATAGTGTGGGGGGGAGGGGACTGAGACACACTATAAATTACATCATGATCTGCACTAAGGTGTGTGGAAATAAATTATAAGCCTCAAATACTTTGATATACCTTGTTTACAATTAGATTTTAAACCCTAGGCCACAAGTATCAGTGATACTTCATGAGAAACTTTGAGTGCAGCCTGTTGGCACAAGCGATTTTGAAATACAAAACACTAAAAAGTCTTCTTTCCTCTGCTTAGAAAGAAAGGAAAGCGGTGAGAGAATATTTACCTGCCAGTTTTTATAAAGTTTAGGTTAAACCTATCCTTATCCTTCATACTTCTTTCTATCCAAAAGAGCGATTGAATTCTGAAGACCCCTTATGAGGAAAGGCAATGAAATCTTGTGTTTCATAACTGTCTTTCATGGGTTGTTGAAACCTTACAACTTTATTTTTATTACAGAAAACTATAGATGTTGAAATGTGGAGAGTTGTGTTGGTCCCCTCAAAGTTGTAAAATATGACACGGGAGGTTGGATCTGCTCACCAACCGGTGGTAACTAACCTGCTGACCATAACTACAGATGACAATCAACACGAAATACCAAAACTGTGAAGTCTCATCTCACATTTAAAAACAAACAAAAGTCCTCATGTAATGTACAGGCCCTACATGACCCGGCACTGACCTCATCTACTCGTCCCCCCCGGGTCCAGTTGCCTTGGCCTCCTTGCTGGTCCTCCAACACACCAAACATGGTCCTGCCTTAGCACCTTAGAACTTGCTGTACCTTAACTTAGGTTTTTTTTCCCGCAGACATGTATATGATTTGCTCTCTCCCTCACTTGTCTGTGTTCAAGTATCACTACCTCAGAGAGGCCTTCAAATTATCTCATCTAAAACTGACCTATCTGCACCTGCCCTCACAATCCATCGTCCTCTCTCTTTAGATTGCCTTTTCCCCCCATAACACAAACCACCATCTGATACTTTATTATGCACTTGTTGATTGCTTATTTGGTCCTCCCCCTCCTCAGAATGTAAGCTCCATGAAGGCCTATCTTTATTATTCCCAGCCCTGGAATAATGCCAGACACCCAGTAATTGGTCAGTAAATGAACGAAGCAAAACAAAAGAAAAGATCTGAGTTCCAAGACAGGAAACAGCTTGCACCGGGAATCCATCACCAGGTGGTTCAGGAGATGCCCACCGTCAGAGCCAGTGAGAATGGAAGAAATCCCTAGGAAATCATAGAAATCTCGGGGGCGAGCACCAGACTTTCCCAATAGGGTTGAAGGGGGAATGTGGACTAACTCCAGCCGATGGTGGCTTTACAGATATATTATCTTATTTCATCTTAATATCACCACAGATGAGGAACTGAAGATCAGAAAGGTGATTTCTTCAAGGTTATTCTGCTAAGTAGCACCTTCTTTCCAAGACGCCACGTTGCTTAGGAGAAAGCTTGACAAAGAGCATGTGCCCAGTTAAGTAACAGTTGAAGGAATTAATGGACACTTTGTAGAGACAGTGACAGTTAATTTAATCTACTTGAGATCAAATGGCCTTATACAGAGAGCAAAGGCAGCCAGGAGAAAGAAGGAGCTTGAACAAAGTTTTGAGTTAGTTGCGTTCCAGGAGCTGTTCGGGAAACACTGAGCACATGACTGTGGCTGGATCCTAGAGTGCTGAAGGAGCATATTGGGAGACAAGGTTTCCAAGGACCAGAATGTGAAAGATCTTGACGGCTAGGTTAAGGAATCTGGGCTTTATCATGAGATAGTAGGGAGCATTAAGCCATAGAATGATATGGTCAGACACTGCTTTAGGAAGGTTATTCTGGGATGCCTGGGATAGGGTCACCCAATGGATTTGTTGTAATAGTCCCAGTGAAGGGTTATCTCCCAAAGCAATCCATTCTCTCTGAACCTCTGAGAGGTCGAGGTTATCACCTGCCCTAAGTGTTCACACAACAGCCACTAGTTGGCAGCAATGTTCCAAGGAGCAGCTTCCCCAGGACGGTGATGGAATTATCTATCACCTGGTGGAAAACAAGTGGCAGGGTGATCTGAGTGGAGGCAACCCAAGGGCCCATAGGGGAAGGAGTATGTGGAAGCCAGAGCCAGAGTGATCAATGCCTAGAGGATGGTTAGGGTGAGGTGGGGGCAGTGGTGACTGCTGAGGCTGCATCTGAGTGCTAGAAACTGATTCTGAATGGCCTTGAATTTCTGGAGTAAGGAAGCTGGGCATTATCCTAAGGGAAATGGGGACCCAAGGAAGGGTTTAAGTAGGAGAGAGACATGACCAGATGTGCATTTTATAAAGATTTGCAGGGGTGCTTGGCTGGCTGTCAGTAGAGCATGAAGCTCTTGATCTTGGGGTTGTGCACTCAAGCCCCACACTGGGTATAGAGATTACTTAAAAAAAAAAAAAAAGATTCGCGGCGTGGAGAATAAGGGGAGACAGAAAGCAGAAGGAACAGTGAGGAGGTGCTGCAGTGATCCTGGGCGAGAGACGATGCGTACCCAGCACCAGGGCCAGCAACTGCAATGGACAGAATGGGTCAGATCTGTAGATGATTTAGGAAATAAAAATCGTAGGATGAGGAAGGGGGCATTAAAAATGTTCTGACAGAAGAGAATGAATATGCTTTCCCTATTATTAAATACACATGCTGAATTGTTGGATTTCTGCCTAGAACTGCACTGGAAAAACTCAGATTGTGGAATTTAGCACTGAGTCTAAATTCTAGTCCACTCACTCCACAGCCCTGACCGGAGTCCGCGGCGGGATCCTGGGGATAAAGGGATGCCTCAGCAGTGGCCTCCCCTGTCTGGTGGAAGGACACCAACGCCTGCACAGTTGATGGAGGAAAGACAGGGCGCTGTGGGGCCCCGCGGCGTAACCTGACCCAGGTTTTCAGGGAGAGACTTCGGAGCCGAGGATATCAGATGAAGGGTCTCACGAACCATCAGCGAACTAAACCAAGTCCTGGAAAAGAAGGTGGCCGAGGGCAGCGTCGTTACCTATTTACCCCTTTCCGTCAGAAGCTGTACACGTCACCTTGCGGGCGATGAGAATGGCGGGCGAGCTACACTCGCCAGCGGCCGGCGCTAAACCAGCGCAGACGCACGTCCCCGCGCGCAGCCCTACGAGGGGCTCCGGCGCCGCGCGCCGAGCAGCCCGGCTGTGATTGGTGGCGGCCTGGGGCCCGCCCCTCGCCAGCCAACAGTGTGGCTGATTGGTGGAGACACCGCGGAGCCCCGCCCTTCCTGCGAGGCGACGAAAGAACCACGACCGAGCGGGTCCCGGAGCACCGCTGCTGGGGTCTGGGGAGGACGATCGATCGTCCCGGCGATGGTGGCCTGCGCCGTCGGCAGAAAAGGCGTCGAGGGAACGGAAGCTGTGCCTCCCGGAGCATTGTGGGTCACGGCTGGGGCGGGTCCGGGCTCTCGGCGCCTGCGCGCACTGCGCGCTTTGGGAAATGGCTGGTGGCGGGCGCGTAGGGGCAATCTCAGTGCGGACAGGGAGCCAGGCAGTGGGTTCTCGGGCCTTTTCACACCCGGGTCTGGAGCCTTGGGGCGGGGCGGGACTGGGGTGCTGTGGGCTCTGCTCAGCTTCGGGGCTTCGGGCTCATGGGCGCCATCGTCTTTGCATCCTTGGTGCGCTCCTCCCTACCCGGACCATCCCTGATGTGTTTCCTTGGATCCGGTGGCAACAGTCGCCAGGAGTGCCGCCATGAGCATTTGAGAGACCGGAGCTCACCCCCCCTCCTCCCCCGGCATTCTGGGTCCCTAACCCTCCTCTTTGCACTGCCCCTCCAGGGGTCCCCTCGAAGCTTACAAAAATAACTGCTTTCAAAGGAACCCTTTTGGGGACACGTAAGGCTTCCTCCGTCACACTTAACCTCTCACCTGGCCCCAAACCGTCGGGCTTACTTAAGCCTTCCGGCTCCAGCGAGGCTAACCCTTTTCCGAACCACACTCCGCATTTGTGAGATGGATGGATAATGCCGCAGATTTTTTGTACCTAATGATAATGGACATAGGCACTTCCATTTACTAAGTACCTGTTTTCCTTTCTCCCTCCTACAACCACTCTTCGTGCCAAGGAAATTTTATAGCTCCGAGTGCAATTCTGAGGGCTTCTACAGGCAAATTCCACCCCCCCTTTCAACCCCCCCCCCGATTTTCTCAGCAGAAGCTCTAGGAACGAATTTCCTTGGTGCTTTATTTCACCAACTATTTTCCAAGTGCCCGCTGTGTGCCAAGCCCACCTTTAATGCCAAAGACCCTGATGAACCAAATTGACTTCTTTCCATGAAATTAATACTAGAGGGAGAAATTAGTAGTTGTAGGTAAAGGGTGGAAGGGTATATAGTACCACAGGAAAGAACAGATGAAGCTCTTGAAATTTCTGGGTGGGGGTGGGAGTGGGAGTCAGAAGTTTTAGAGAGGCCACAGCAGCCATCTAAGCTGGATCAGAGGGGGCATTTCCAAATGAAATGGAGAAAGGCAGCTTGACAGTGCTCACCCGGCCCCTTTGGTCGCGGGGGAGGGGGTAGTAGAAGGACTCAGGTATGGGGTAAGGGTTGTGTAGTGTAATTGTTAAAAGTAGGGGTTCTAGAATGGTTTGCTGTGAGGCTTCGGGCCTCTCTGAGCCTGTCAAGTGCAGACATATACCTACCTCACATTCAAGATAATGCGTATCAAGGCCTGAGCATCAAGGTTAGCACGTAAGTATCATTTTTTGAATACCAGCTATCATGTGAAGGAGAACAATGCCTTGAATGCCAGGATATTTAGATTTTCTCTGGGTAGTAAGGGGTCATACAGATTTTTAAGCAACAGAGGGTCTCCCAACCAAGTACTAAGCAGGCCCGACCCTGCTTAGCTTCTGGAGATCAGGTGAGATCGGGTGCATTCATGGTAGAGGGTGTTGATCAGAAGTGCTTGGAAAGGACTGGATCCCGAGTCACCAAGTCCAAAGTCACTATCGCAGTTGCTTCTCTCCCATTCCATCCAAATCTCCCTAAACGCACAAGCATTTCAAGACCATGTTTCTAAAAACCAGCCATTTATGTCTGTTTAGGTAAGTTACAGAAGGAGTAAGGTGGTGTATTTACAAGTTGGTTTGTCCAGATATACTATAACTTAGTGTCTGTATTTAATATTGACAACCAAAAATATATATAAATATCTTCCATCTATACACAGCAGGGCAGGAGTGTCCATGTCTTCTTGAGCAGTGAGTTCTCAGCCTCCCATGGCCCTCCTCTCATGGTGATCGTCTGGCCCTCAGTGCAAAGGAGACTAGAAGCTGGTAGCCCGTCTGGCCCTTCCCCTCTCCTCCCTGCACTCCAGTGCTCCCAACTGGTCTCACACAAGGCAAAATTACTTTGAGTGGTCGGGTAGGAAGAGATGGGTATGGGCGAACCCCAATGGAGCCTGAACCTTAGGGTAGGGAGATCCAGGCCTCAGAAGAGAGTGGCCACAGCTACCTCTTGGGGTAGAAGCCTCATAGTTCATAGTTCGATTAGTGTGTCCTTGGTCATAGGTCCAGCCCTACAGATTAGCGTGGTGAAGAAGGCGAGTGTCTAGGCAGGGCTTGGGCCCCACCTTCAGGTACTGGGCCATTCAGGGTGAAGCCTGGGGTGCAGATACGGGAGACTGGCTGATAAAAAATAATAACAAAATCAGTAATAAAAAAAATTATAAAACTTGTTGCTTGTCTGAATAGATCTGAGCAACAGTCTTGTTTTTGTTAAAATCCTGGAGCCATTAAAGTCCTGAATACTCTTCTGGACATCATTGTTGGCTGAAGAAAGGAGCCCCAGGCCCAGCTCTGCTGAAATCTGTCAGTTTGGAAATCTCCAGGTGCCTGTGCTCCAAGAGATCCCTGGAGCTGCTGGGAGCAGGCCAGGCTGGTGGTGTGGGGCGCCTCACACTTGCGAATCGGCCCCCAAGGGGTGGAAGAGCTCCTCGGGTGTCTTGTCACTTTGGCTGGCTCCCCCCTGCCGGAAACCGGAAGCAATCTCATCAAAGGTCCGGCCTTTGGTCTCAGGAACTTTGAAGTAGGTGAAGATGAAGAACAGAACCAGGAGCACGGTGAAGATGATGAAGACGTACGGACCGCACAGTTGCTGAAAGACACACAGATACACTTGGTTGGAGTACTGACCCTACATCCTGGCTGTAGGGCCTTGTAGGACTTGGGGCCTTTGACTGAAAAAGGGAAGAGCTACCCACAACCCAGAGTGCTGGGATGATTAAATGAGTCTGCCTGCACCTGGCGTGTAATGGGCTCCAGGGAGCAGGGTCCCCCCGCAGAGCAGAATGGAGACAATTCAAAGCGAAGGAAAGAACCCCGGAATTGAGGTCAGCGTTTTTAACTGCGTGACCTGGGCTTCTGAGCCTCAATTTCCTCCTCAGCAGGATTCTGATGAGAAGAGCTGGGAGAGCACTTTGCACAGCAGTACGGGGTCCTGCATGCAGGAGAGGAACAGTGAGCATGGAGACACTGGCAGTTCTCACCTCGACATACTGGAAGCACATGCCCACAATGAAATTTGAGGTCCAGTTTGAGAAGCCAGCAACAGCAATGGCAGCTGGGCGAGGACCCTGGCTGAAGAGTTCAGCCACAATGAACCATGGGATGGGGCCAGGGCCCACTTCAAAGAAGGCCACAAAGCCAAAGATGGCCACAATGCTGAGATAGGACATCCAGGGCAGCTTTTCCTGTTGAGGACGAGAGAGGGGCGGACAGTTAGATTAGGCTGTGTTGGGTGCTCCGAGGAAACAAACGGCAGCGGTAGTCCAGGGCAGGGCTAAGAGTCCTGGGCTAGGAGGCCTGGGGCTGATCCTGGATTTGCCACATGACTTAGGGACCCTCACTGGGTCTCACTTTCGTCACCTGAACAAAATGATCTAAGTCCTGCAGGACAGGTGTGAGCTGGAGTGTACCCTGTGGGAACGGTAATGTGGGGTGTGCGTGGGAGGGGCTAAGAGGAGGTCCCTGTGGTCCCGTGGCTCTGGAGGCAAAGCAGTCAGCCGGAAGCAGAATGATGTGGAGGAACATTTCTGGGGTAAGTGTTAAAGACTGTAAGGTGCTCAGGGCCAGCAGGGTAGGCCCCAAGCACGTGGCCCTATATAATCATTCTCTTCAAGGAAGCCGCCGTGGAAAAGCTACAAGCTTTGGTTCTGATCCCAGATCTGTCACGCACCCCTTGCAGCCTGCTGGACCTCTCAGCAATCACCAGACTTTCCAGACTTTGGTTAAGCTGTCAAATGAGCATACTGCTGCTTCCTTGCCCAGAGGGCGGACAAATGAGTGTCCATGCAGGGAGAGTGGCCAGCACACCATTACCACGGTGGTTACAGTCACAGGCTTGAGGCCAGCCGACCTGAGGCCGGTTCCTGGCTTTGTCCTTTATCTGCTGCCTTCCTGACCTCGTTGGGACTACGCTTCCTCACTTGTGAACCGGGAATACTAACTGAACCACACGGGGCAGTGGTGAAACCGAGAGAAGGCATGCTTCCATGTCTTGGTGGGGAGGTGGGTCATACTCTCTAGGGGCTCTTCTGGAGATAAACTAAGGCCACGGATGCATACTTTGAAAGGCTTAGTACCAGCAGAGCAATTCCTGGGGAGAGGGACTTGGGTTCGGGGGCCAGCGGGGCTGCAGTGAGAAAGCACCAAACAGGGAGGAGCCAGGGCACGACGGGGCGTGAGTGGGTGGAAGGAGACAGCCTAGGGGGCCAGGTCAGACCCAAGCCCATGGGGTTGGGGAGAAGGGGGCGGAACTAGGGAGAGGGCAGCCCCCACCTGGGCTCTGAATGCCACTGGCCAGGCTGGGGCTGCCATAGCACTCTGGGACCGATAGCTCTTGGGAGCTGTCCCCACCCCTACCGCCCCACTCCCAGAGCGTGGTCACTCACCAGCAGTGCCAGCGCGATGGTCATGAGCACGGCACAGCCCGCCATGCCGGCCAGGCCGATGAGGTGCAGGGTCCGCCGGCCGGCTCGCTCCACCACAAACAGCTGCGGGCAGACACAGGGTCAGTGCCGCCCCCATCCAGAGGCTCGTCCCCGGTGTGGGGAAAGCCACGAGGCCCTGCAGAGACCGGGGAAGACGGTACCGCCTCCTCCGTGGGGCTCAGCTTAGGGACCACATAGGCTCTGAGGGGCAGAGGGCTGGCTCTAGACAGCAGGACAGGGAGTGAAAGCTGGCCCCAGAGAGCCAGACAGCGGCGCTTCCCGGCTGTGACTCTGGGCCAGCCACTGTACTTCTCTGGGCATCAGTGTCATGGGCTGTTGGACGTGAGTAATGAATCTGACAGGCCTGTGACGGTGAGATGAGACAGCACTTACAAAGAACCTGACACACGCTCAGGTCACGGGAAGCGCTGCTGTTCAGTCATGAGGCCCTGCGGCCACCCTGAGCCGGACCCTGACAGCTGACCGGGGGTGGGCCCTGGCGCAGACTCACCGACACGACAGTGAAGGCTGTGTTGACTATGCCGGAGCCAATGGTGGCATACACAGGCTGCTGCACCCCCGCCTTCTCGAAGATGCTCGTGGAGTAATAGAAAACCTAGGGGACAGAGAAGTAGTTGGGGCTTGGCTGAGTGCTGTGGCCCTTCTCCCGCCTCTGCCCTTGCAGGTGCCGGACACACAGTGAGGACAGAATGAAGGCGACACAGCACCAGGGCCCTGTGGGGTCTGGTTCCTTTGGCAGGGGCGTGTTTGTTTTCAGCTGGGGATCTGGTCGCAGCACACACTTGACCACAGGGCTTGGCCGGGGCCCACGGGGAAGGGCGGGCGAGGGGGCACTCACGGCATTGATGCCCGACAGCTGCTGGGACAGCTGCAGCACCACGGCGATGAGGATGGGCTGGCGGTAGGCGGGGGAGCGGAACAGCTCCAGGATGGTGACCTTCTTCTCCCGCATCATCTGCCGACTCTCCTCCTTCATCTCCTGCAGGTCACGGGTCACGTCCGCCGTCCCGCGCAGCTTCTTCAGCACTGGGGAGACCGGAGGGAAGGTGGGGGTGGCTCAGAGCAGGAAGAGGGCCAGGGCCAAGGGGCGGGGAGGAGGGCAGGGCCCTGCCCGTACCGCTCTTGGCCCGGTTCTCCTCGTTGCGGTTGATGAGCAGGAAGCGGGGGCTCTCGGGGCAGAAGGGCAGCAGCACGCACTGCAGCAGGGCCGGGATGAAGATGACACTCAGCAGCAGGGGCCACAGGTCCTCGTTGCCCATGATGGAGTCCAGGCCGAACACCTGCGGGGAGCAGGGATGGAGGAAGACGCCCCGGGCACCCCAGCCCTGGCTCCCGCTCCCGGCCCCACTGTACCCGGGGGCCTTTGCATGCTTTGGGGAGGCGCTGCCGGGAAGGCAAGGCTTAGCTTCTCTGAACCTCAGTTCCCGCATTTGTCACATGGGGAAAGGGGAACCTACTTCACGGCCCAAGTGGGAAGACAAATGGCATGGCTACAAATGTGGCAGGCGAGTCACAGGGTGTGGGGGCTTTGGGGGAAGGGAAAGCCTTCTGGAGAGAAGGTGGTGTATATATAAAGGCATAAGGCCTGGAGGCCTGAGACGGCCGGCACGTGGAGGTACCAGTGGGCCCCCCCGAGGCTGGATCCCCAGGGGAAGGACAGGACCCAAGGCAGAGTAGGCTGGGATGAGACGGGTCAAGTCATCTGGACTTGGCTCTCATACTGGGGAGGCCTTGGGAAAATCGTGAGTGGCGGAGTGTTCTCCGGGATCCGGGCCTACCGGGACGGGTGCCACGAGGCCGTCCTTTGCTGCAGGGCTGTGGAAGGCTGGATGAGAATTCTAATCGGGGAGTCACGTGGACACAGACACCAGAGCCAGCGAAGCTGTGGGGTGCACGCAGTGCGAGCAAACAGACCCTGCCCCAGCTTACCTGGGCGATGAGGATGCCGACGACGATGCCCAGCTGGTGCAGGGTGCCCAGGGCCCCGCGAAGGGCCGTGGGGGACACTTCCCCCACGTACATGGGCACGAAGCCTGTGGTCAGGCCGCAGTACACACCGATGATGAAACGGCCCAGGATCAGCATCTCAAAGGACTTGCCCAGTTTCGAGAAGCCCATGAGCACAGAGGACACGAAGGCCAGAAGGTTCATCATTAGCATTGAGTTGCGCCTGGGGGCGGGGTCACAGGTCAGGTGGGTGCCCGGATCTCCCCAGATTCCCAGGGGCAGAGGTCAGAGGCAACACCCTGAGCAGGTAGGGAAGTCTCCCTCCCTCCCATCTGGGACACCCCGGCCAGGGCCAGGACCCCTTCTGCTCACCGGCCAAAGCGGTTAACAAAAAGGCCCACAGAGAAGGAGCCGATCATGCCTCCTACAGAGAAGATGGCCACGGAGAGGGACCACAGCGTGGTGAGCGTGGCCGGCGAGATGCGCTCCCCATAGCGGTGGATCCATGTCTGGTTGTAGAACTCCTCAATCACCTGCAGGAGGAGAAGCGGCCTGCTGAGCGAGGGGGGCCCCCAGCTGCCCTGTTCCCACTGACCACAGGCTGCCGAAGAGGGCCCAGCACTCGGCCGGGCCCCGAACTCACTGTACACCTTGTGTCAAGTCCCTCCCTTTTGTGGGCCTCAGTTTCCCCGGGTGAGAAACAAGGGGCTGCGCTCCTTCTCTAAGAGCGGTGCCGGCTCTCATGCTTCCCCCGGGTGTGGTTTCCAGTGCCTTCGGGGGACACGTGGTCAACAGAACTTGGTTGGGGTGAGTGGACAGCAAGCAAATGGCCCACGGTGGAAGTTCAGGCACAGCACAGGGAGAGGTTCGGGGAGAAAGGACCTTCTCCTCCCACTTGGCCCCCTTCTCTTCAAGGCGCCTAAGGCCCTAGGCTCCTGCCACCTGCGCCCTCTCCCCCACCCCCTTGCTGGGGAGGAAATACAGCTGGACAGATGGTTCCCGGTTCTAGACGCTCTGGGACAAAGGGACGGGCAGGCTCACTGACTCACTGACTTTACACCCAAGGGCCTGGTGTGACCAACTGGCAGACAAGACATGCTTCTGAGCCTCACGTGATTGCTTTCTGACCCCTAGGCCCAGCTACTTGTGGGAGTTCCACCCCGAAGGACCCGTGGCCTCCTCCCCTCTGCCAGGTGCCAGGCTGGGAGGTATGGGGAAGGCTAAGGACAAGGAAGCGGTTCCAGGAACTGGAAACACCTGTCCTGGAGGCCCGCCCCCCAGCCCTGCCCCCACCCAAGGGAGGGCCTGGCCTGATCCACCGGTTCTGCGTGAGCACATTCACCGCACTCTCAGGCAACACACACACCCCCCCAGGGCCACAGGACTGGCCTGACGCACCCAGCCCCATGCGTACCTGGGCACAGACCCAACATACCCAGAAACAGCTTCCTATGCACACACGCTGTCTCACACACATACTGGTGCTCACGATCTGAATACTCCTGGTTTCAGCCAGTCACAAACCTGCGTGTCCCTCTTCCCTTCAACCACCCGCAGCTCAAACTCAGCTCCTTGCGCACCTAGCCCGTGCCCAGCCGGTCCTGGCAGCCTTCCCCACACGCATGCTCCAAGTCCCTCCTCACGCAGCGTTGTGCAGCCTCTTGCACAACCTCCATGGCACTGCTCTTGGACCTCCCTAACCCTCCCAAGTCGCAGGGGTCTAGCAGAAGAAGAGGCGGTGGGTAGCCATAATTACCAAAGGGGGAAACTGAGGCCCTTGGTCCCAGGAACGCCCATCGAGTATGCTGGGTCTGGCCCCACGGTTGCAACGGGTCCTTGGCCTCCATCTTTTTCCTGCCCTGGTGCCATGATCTGTCCCAGGTCTGGAGACACCTGACAGGCCAGGCTCCAGGGGGTTAGGATGGGTTGACATGGGGGATGGGGAGCAGAGGGAGGCAGCCCTAATGATCTACTCTGTCTGTCCCAGGGAAGCCAGAGAGTGCAGGGGTTAGGAACCTGGACAACTGAGTTCAGGTCCCAGCTCTACCACACTCAACCATGACCTCGGGCAAATTATTTCATCTCAAATTAGTGGTATCTACTTCATAGCGCTGCAGGGGATTAATGATACAGAGAGTGCTTGTGCGGTGCCTGGCACCTCCACTGAGCCAAGGGACCCCAGCAGGTTCTGGTACCGACCCAAAGGCAGTGCAGACCGCTGACAATGTCCAGCCAACCCTGCGTCCCATAATTCAAAGTCAAGGCTCCGGTCAGGTATCAGTCCGGCCTCCGCACCTCCCACATCTCTACCTCGGCTCTAGGACTCATTTCCACGTTCTCCACGGTCACTCTGCCTGAAGGGCCCAGCCTGCCTTAACCATGCTGAAACCCTCTGAGATCCAGCTCAAAAGGTCCCAGGAGTCTGTCCTTCTTGAGTTAGGGACCCCAGTGGATTCACACTGTGGCCCATCCCAGGGCCCATCCAGGGATGCCTGGTAAGTGAATGGAAGGGTGAAATGAAGAGAGGGCCTCAGGCTCTCCTCCTGGGAGGCCCTGCTTCGCTGGGGGCAGAAAGGCGGCAGATTTTAACAAAATAAAACAAAGTGCTTCTGTTCTTCAAGGGCTAACACCAACCCCAGAGGAGGACTGGTTGGGAGAAGTAATGCTCCATTTATCAGGCTCTGCAGAGAACAGGCTGTCCTGGATAAGGGGACTGTCCAGATAAATGACACTCACCCCACTGAGGACCCATCATCGGGGTGGAAATCTCTCTCCCCTCTGTCAAGCTCACTCTGCTGCCCTTGGGGCTCTCTGAAGGGGCAGGGAGAGGTATTTGCCCCAGATAACCTTTAATTTTTGCATTCTGTAGTTCTCAGGGTCTTCCTGTGCCCCCCACCTCACCCCTGTGGTTCTGATGCTGTCTCAAGAGAACTCTCCACGTTATCATTTTGGTTTTTGCCAAGAAGCCAGCTAATGGAATTGCCTGAATTGTGTGCAAAGAGTCCACAAGTGCTGAGTAAGGGCTTACTCCCTAAATGAGCTTAAAGATGTGAGGCTGGGCTTTCTGTTTTGGCAGCTCAGGTCTTGAACCCTCTTCTTGGGGCTGGCTGGAGATGTTGAGGCAGCCAATAAGAGGACCACATTCCCAGGGGCTCCCCTCCCCCAGTTAAGTGTGCTGCTTGTGATAAGTTAGAGGGACCCAACCTTGTCCACAGCTTGCTCAATGGCTCATGAACTCCCCTGCTACTCAGACCACTTCATGGGGATGGGTAAGGGTGAGCGGCCAGCCCCCTTCCCCCTCCCGGTGGCCCCGGGCTCCTCCTTTCCATCCCCCAGCAGCACTTCCTGGCCAAGCTGAGGCAGTGCAGTGGGTTCCTGCCTTTTGATCTGGCACTTGAGATTTCTGGGAAGAAGCTATGCCTGGTTTTCCATTCCTGGTGCTCGTGTGGGGACTGTGTGTCCTGTCCCTGCTGGGGGTCCATGCCCCACGTGGGGCTGAGCTGGCCCTGGGCCCAGGAAAGGCAGGGTGTCCCTGGAGAATGAGAAGAACCCTACCCGGGGAGAAGTTCTTCCACCCAGGCGGTGTCCTTGGCCCCCACCCTAGCAGTGGCTGAGTGCTCCTAAGTGAAGAAGAGTGTCCACCCTCAGAAGGACCCCACAGACCCAGTCTCCACCACAGGGTCACCGGCAGCCTCTGCGAGCCTGGCTCATGTTTGAGGCGAGGCCTGGCTCGTGCTTCTGAAAGCTCCCACCTCACATGCTCCTCACAAGCCTGGGAGATACCCTCGATCCTGCCGCCACCCCGCATCCAATCAATCACCAGGTCCAGCAGAGCCAGTTCTCCCTCCTATCTGTCCTATTCTCTACCCGGGCAGCACCTGCCCTAGGTCTCGCCTGCATTCTGCTCCTGACTCCTCCCATCCACCGCAGCGACTCTGCTTCCGTGGTCAACTACTCCCCATCGTGGCATCAAAGCCCTGCATGTCAAATGCGCCAGGCTCAGCCATCCATCTGCAGCTCTGCTCCCTTCCCAGTGCATTGCCAGCCTTCCCCCCGCCAACGGTCTGTGTGAGTGCACGCACGCTGGGGGAAAGAAGGGGACTGCCATGGCATCAGGCTCTCAGGAGTTGAGGGCTACGAAGGATCTCTTGTCCAATCACCCCTCACTGACCCTAGGGGGCAGATGCCCGCTCGGCGACACCGTAGAGGCCAGTGTGGCAAAGCAGGCCTGCTCTGGGCAGCTGAGATCCCCTGGACTAGATGGTTCCCAGTAAAAAGCTCTTCGCCAGCCTGCAATTCTCCTGGGGGTGGGGGGAGGCTTGCATCACATCTGACTCCTTGGGAATCCCCCCCCCCACCGCCGCCCAGCCCAGGCAACTGTGGGAGAAGGACCACGTGCGTGCCTGTCTGCAGAGGAAGTTCTGACTTCCTCTGTGTCTGGGCAGCATCTGTAGTCAGGGCCTGGGCATGAGGGGGAGCCTGCTGTCCTGCATACAGATGAGCTGTTCTTCACGCCACCGCTGTTCCTTCAAGGAGAGCAGCTGCCATCTTAGGAGCGCTAGGGGCACACAGGGTTTCCCGTTTCTAAGCTGTTCTAAGCTGCCTGAACACAAAGCATGATCCTAAGGAATTCACAGCCTAGAAAGGACCTGAAGGAACTAGGGGCCTGCCTCAGGGAGTCTTTCCTCGGACCCTGCCTGGCGGCCCCAGGCACAGAAACCCAGCAGGTCTACAGAGCCCCAGGACACAGACTTCAGCTCAGAAGAAAGGCTTTCTAGGCTTCAGAGGATGAGACTGCCCACCTCACAGGTAGTGAGTTCCCAGTCAGCAGGAAGCATACAAGTCAAAGTTTAGACCAGAGATTGCTGAACATTTTATGTAAGAGGCTAGGTAGAAAATATTAGGGTCTGTTGACCACCTATGGGCACAGATGATTTTTCTCCACCACCCCCAACCCTTTAAAAATGTGAAAACCATTCTTAGTGCATGGGCTGCACAAAACAGCTGCTGGTTGGATCTGGCCTCCCTGCCAACCCTTGATCTAGAATTCTAGATTACTGCCAGGAGAAGGGGTATGCTTTGGAACACCTCTGGCTGGTCTCAACATCCTTCCCCCTACCCCAGGGTCTTCTAGACCACCCTGCGGAGGAGAGTTAGAGCTCCCTCTCCAGCCTCTCTTCTCTGTCCTAGATGTTCTTGGGGGGTGAACGGGGTAAAGAGCAACCTACGCTCTGAGCTCCAGTTAGAAGGAAGGGCCATCGTGTCCAGTTCAGTCCCTCAGCCTGGCCTTGACCCCGACTTCCTATTCCCTGCTTTCCCCTCCCCGACAGCTATCCTCCGCTGTCCAGAGTTTATATCTCCGCAGCAACTCTCAGCCCCACCCCAGGGTCAGCTGGGAGTTCTAGCAGAGGCTATACAGGTAGGGCTGGACAGATAGCCCCACCTGCCAGGTGCCCTGGGGCCCCTCCTGGGGCCTGCAGAAGAGGCCCAAGAAGCCAGATGGAGCTAGAAGCTGGGCCCCAACCCACCAGGAAAGGTTCCGACCACCCACGCTGCTCCTCTGCTTCTCCAGAAGAGCCCTGACACGGCTTCTCTCCAGACCCAGGCCAGGCCTTTGCTGTGGCCTCCTCACTGCTCCCTGACCCCCAGAGCCTCCCCTGCCAGCACAGGGATCTTCCCGTCCCTGTGGCAGGCCCTGTCCACAGCCTTTCTGGGCTCCCCACTGCCCCCACCGCCACCCAGGCACCCCACATGTCTGCAGTGTCGCTTGTGCGGCTCCTCTGCCTTCTCCCTGACGAGCTGTGGGTCACCTCGCAGAGAATACACTAATACTCCTCTGGAAAGCCTTCCAGAACCCTCCCCTCCTCCTCTGCCGCAGCGGTTCGCAGACAGGGGCAATCGGCCCTGCAGAGGACCGCTGGCTGGGTGTGCTGGCCCACCAGCTGTCACACTGGCGGGAACGCTGCTCACCACGCCACACGGCACGGCCAGCCTCCCACAGCGCCACAGAACTACCTGGTCCCGAAGGTTCATGCTGAGAAAAACCCTGCTCTCCGGGCCAGGTGCCTTCTCCCTCCCCCTCCTCGGCTCCCACGGGGCCTGTCCACACTTCCGTCCATGGCTGCCCCGAGACGGCTCGTCCCGAGGAGACATGTGCTCCCTCTAGACGAAACTTCCACGTGGGGGGCATCGGTGTCACCGGGCCCCAGCACCAGGCTGGGCGTAGACAGAGTTGTTACTAACTGATAAACAAGCCACGAATCTGCGGGGCCGAAGCGGTGACGTAGCCGTGACAGGCTGCAGTGGTGTAAGAGATTGGGCAACCGCGTGTGGGAAACTGTTGCGAGGTCTGTACGTGACTGAGCTTGACTCGGCCTGGAAGTCAGAGCACGAGGGACCAGCTGGGTAGCAGCTGTAGGTGTGTGAAAGGGTGTTTGGGTACCCATCCGACTGTAGTATAAAATTGCCAGTCCTTCTATGATGGGCGAGGATGCAGACGGAGCCAGACTCTTGGATTCAAATCCCAGCTCCGCTGCTTACTAGCTGTGTGTCCTTGGTTTAATTGCTTAATATCTCTGTGCCCCACTTTCTTGTAAAACAGGGATGATAGGGCCTACCTAATGATGTTATTCCAAGACACAACTGAAGGGTGATTTCTGAAGCACTGAGGTAAGGCCTGGCACACAGTAAGCTCTAAGGGTTTGTGTTAGCCGAGACGGGTGACGGGGAGAGGGGAGGGACCCAGAAATCTCTGGATCTTGACAGAGGTAAGGAGAGGCTGCCTGGAGCCTAGAGCCTGAAGCCTGAAGCCCAGTGCAGCCCCAGCGGACAGAGGGCTGTGATGGGAGGTGGTTCTTACCTCTAGCACTTTCACTCACGAGCAGGGCCATCTTGGGCAGACCTTGTCTGCTCTCCAGGCCAAGTTCCTCCTTTGTCAAACAGGGAATGCTGAGCCAGTGGACCATCAGGCCCCTTCCAGCCCCAACTCTGGTTTCTGAGGACGCCTTATTCTGAGACATGCCCGACACTGTCCCTTGGCCAGGAACTCATGGATTCTAAATGGCCTTTAGTCATCTCTATTGGCAACTCAGCCATTTGGGGAAGGGAGAGGCAGTTCTCTCCACCCAGGATGGTGGTCAGGATACCTTGTTCATTTATTTGCTCTCCCTGTGGCTGGGCTTCCCTCTCCCTCCGCCCCCCAGGAGACAGGAGGCCTGGCAGGGGTGTCACGGGGATGCGGTCATCACTCTGGGTGAGGCCCGGAGGCCACCGGGTAGCTCAGCCTCTCACTTTCCAAGTGACCTCACCAGCCTGAGCTTCCTTCTTTAGAAGGCGGCAAGATAACTAGCCCCACCCACCTTGTGGGGCTGCCGTGAGCAGATAATTTACGGGGAGGTGCTTTGTAAACATTTAAGATAATGTCAGGATTAATTAACCACTTCCAGGAGGAAGCCCTTTGGCGCCTGTTTTATGGAGGAGCCCCAGCTTCTGGCCTCCTCACCATTAGTGGGGCACAGTCTCCTTCAGAGAGCAGGCCGCCTGGACCAGCCCAGGGCCGCTTCCTGAGAGTGTCACACAGACTGGCAGTGGGCGTGTGGGGAATACCACATTAGGGCCACACTTCCTGCCACGGCACCTCGTCAGGGGCCGCCTGGGCCACCTGTCCGTCCTTCCCCCAGGGCTGACTCCCCTTCAGGGTCTGCCTAGCTGCCAACTCCTCCTCGAATGCCAGCATTAGCCTGCCCTCCTCTCTGCTCCGGAGGTCCCCCAAGCCCTCCATTAATTAGGAAGCCCCCCAATTAACTATGCTCTGGCTCTTCCCAGGAGTCTCCCCCCCCCCCCCCAGAGTCTTCGGAGCTTAAGGCCGGGCCGGGTGGGGCCCAGCTCAGACCGTGTGTCACAGCTCTACCCCTCCCGACTGTCTGGGACAGGGCCCGGCGGAGCCCTTGCAGAGCGAAAGTGTCGGCAGGGCTGAGTCACCACCCTGCCGCCTCCCAGCACAACCGGCCGTCATCTCTTCCTCTCCTGTCATCCCATCCCCTCCTCCCAGGTTAGCTGCATCACGGCGCATCCGCTCCCAGCTGGAAGCACTAGGGCCAAGCCGGCGAGAGGTGCGTGCAAGGTGCAGGTGTAAGCAAGGGGTGCGGGCACACGTCCCGGAAACCCCGCTCCACTGCAACGCGGGCGCTACCGATTCTGGCCTCGGGTCCTCACCGCGGGCCTCTGAAGTGACCTCTGGACAGGTGCCCACAAACGCTCCCATAAAGGCTGTCTGCAGTTGGGCTGGGCACTCCGTGCCGCCCACTGGCCCTGCCAGCCGCCCCCGCCGGCCGCCCCACCCATGCTCCTCCGCTGTTGGGCCTTCCGCCTGTCTCTGATTAGGCAGGAGGCCCCCCGACCAACCGTGGATTTGTCCGCATTTGCAACTTCAGAAGTTCCTCAGTCTCAGCTCCCAGCCAAACGCAAGCCCAGTGCCTCTGCTCCCCCAGCCCTGCCTCCATCTCGCCCTCAGCCAAACGCAAGCCCAGTGCCTCTGCTCCCCCAGCCCTGCCTCCATCTCGCCCTCAGCCAAACGCAAGCCCAGTGCCTCTGCTCCCCCAGCCCTGCCTCCATCTCGCCCTCAGCTGCTCTCTGCTGATTCCTTACGGCACATTTAAAAAAAAGAAGTTTTCACATGTGAAAAAGCATCTCAGGTGGACCACCTCTCCAACCACCCCCTCTTTTCTTCCTTCTCCACCGAATCTCTTGGAAGGGCCCTCCCTGCTCTTTCCCATCCCCCCTCCCTCCTCAACCAGCTGCAGGGAGGCTTCTATCACCGCGGTTCCACCCAGGCAAACTTTGGTCACCACAGGGCACCATCCGGTCTTCGGCACTGGGCAATATGGGGCTGACTTGCCCAGGTCACCGTCTGGGGCACCTGACAGCACTCCTTCACCCTACTACTCAACTCCTCTTTTTATCCCAGTCTCTCTAGGACATCCCCCTCTCCTACTATGTGGATCCCAGTGACCAACTCCCAGCCTTTCTCCAGCTAACTACCCGCCAGAGGAACAGACCCCCACGTCCAAATGTTTCCGGTACGCGTCTCCAGCTGTGTCACGCCAAGCCTCAGTTCTGGAATATCCCTCCCGCACCTCTCAGCTCCTCCCATACCTGCTCCCCCTCCAGACCCCACGCCACCCAGGCCAGAAACCCAGAAGCCCCTTTTAAACTCTACTCTTGTCCTCCCACTGAACTGATGACCAAATCCTGCCCACTCTTCCCGCTCCGTGTTTGTTTTCCTAGCCCTATTCCAATGCAGCCTTCTCGCTATTTCCCTATCTCTCATTTCCCATTCTCAGATCCCTCCCACCGCCCAGATGCCCGAATCCTTTCCCTAAAATGCAAATCTGATTCTATCTGTCCTCTTCAATGAGTCCCTATTGTCCTCACTGAGAAGTCCATACTCCTAGCTTGGCCCACGCTTGGTGCCCACGTGCCCATCCTGATGGTGCCATGCCATGCCAGTGGCTGGTATTTTGTGGATGAATTCTACCCACAAGGCCCTTTGTAAGTCAGGCTTGGGCTTACCTTGTTGGCCTCCCCAGCCTTCTTTCTCCTCCTGCTCACCCTCCCCCGGACACACCAAGTCTCTCTCATCTGTCTACCCAACCCTGTTCTGTTTCTGGAAAACACTCTATCCTGATCTCAGAGTCCTCATTCTGTCATTAACTAAGTGATCATAGTTGAGACATCACTTAACCCAGGACCTCTTGACTTTGGCCACACGTAAGGATCAGTCGGGGGTGTGTTAAACATTCAATGCCCAAACAGCATCCCAGATCAAACACATCAGAATTGGGAGTGTCCAGGGGACCCCAAGGTGCAATCAAGTGCAGAACTCAACCTCCCTCTAAGACCGTGCAGAATTACCATCTGTATGATTCCCAAATGCAGCCAGCTCCGAGGCACACACCTTGGCAAGAGCTGTTCAGAACACTTAGCTAAAGCAGGGCTTGGGGCTGTTCCAAGCATGGGCGCCATTTCAGACAAGTCTGGAAAAGTCCTGTCACCTCCACTGCAGCTGAGCATGACTCAGCAGGCCAGGCCTTCCTGGTGACCTGCTCTCGGGCATCAGGCGTGGCCCCCCACAGCCACCCTCCGCCTATCTGGAGGAGGACCAGCTCTGACTCCCGACACTGCCCAGTTCCCCAGGACGGGCCATTGGTCCTGGGGAGCCAGCTGCACTCACTTTCTAGCCTCACCCTCTGGACAATAGAATGTGGTCCTGACAGGACTGTCCACTCTCATTTCGTCCTCCCCAGGAAGGTACAGATTTTTCAACTGACAAGGCAGTTGGTCAGGAAGACAGCCTGAGATTGTGGAAACAGTCTGGCTTCTGAATCCACCATTCACTAGCTATGTGACCTTGAGAGGTGTTGGTTATTTCATCTGCCTAGGGCCTCAGTCTTTGGGTCTATAAAATGGAACTCACCACCCAACCTCATAAACATATGCGAAAAGGCTGTTAGAGAGAAGGGACTCCTTATGATTTCCTTTCCTGCCCCTTGACCCCTTTCCTGCCCCTTGACCTCTCTCCTCCCTAAAGCAGGTAGCTGAGCTGGAGGTGGTCACAGGGGTCCCTCCCAGTCCTGATATTCAAGGGAACAAGTGAGGACAGATCTGGGATGTGCCGCGGGGAAAAGGAAGTAAGGCAGACCCCTACCCCCTATGGTACCCTACAGCGAGATGCCATTTTTACTTGGACTGGCACAGGACCTCCAGGGGAAGGAGGCTGTTTCCAAGTGGAACAGGAGCCATTACAAGGGAGGGAACTGCTTGTGGATCGGTGTGAGCCCAGGCTTGGGGACTAGCCGGTTGGGAGAGCTTCAAGGCAGACTGGGGCTGCTGGGCAGGTTTCCTTTCTCTGCCCACTCTCCCCACCTGTAGGACGGGAGCAGCGATTGTCGCCTGCCTGCCTTGGAGAACGCGGTGAGCAGCAGGGAGAAAAGCACCACCAGGCCTACTGGAGCCCCAGAGTGTCACATAAATGCAGTATCCTTGTGTCAAGCATTGCTCTGACGATTACAGAGGTCTGTGTTGGAGTAGGAGGTTGGTCAAGATGACTTATGAAGCCCCCGTGATTTTGCAGCCCCAGGATTCCAAGGCCAAAGCCAAGAGTTTTTGATCTGTTCAGGGCCAGAAAATGGGCTGGTGGGAGCAGATGGTGAGTTGATGTAAATGACTAGCACCCAAGAGGCAGGGTGAGCCTGTGGGGTGTGCAATGCCCAGCAGAGCAAGCTGTGCTGATAAGCCAAGGGAGGCACAGCACTCACCTTCTGGGGGGCATTGATGACGCCGGTGTTGTAGCCAAACTGCAGGGAGCCAAGCACTGCCCCTCCCACGGCCAGCATGAGACGGCCCGTCAGCTTCTGCAGAGAAAAAAAAACCCATACTGTTACAGGCATGTCTGGGCCCAGGTTACTACAGGGCAGGGCATGGGCTGGCAGGTTCCCGTGTTCAGATATCTGGCCTGGCTCCTGGCACCACACCAGTCCTTCTCCCAGGAAACTCGGCCACTTCCTGACCTCAGATGCCCGAACCAGCCCCGCTGACTTCTAGACTCGGGGCTGGCCAGACTCATTCCTGGGGGAAGGGGGGAATTAGGGTCTTCTCTCTCTCCGCAGCCAGGTCTTGGCCCTCTGGAGTCTCATTCCTCTGGCGGAGCCGTGCCCGGGGTCCAGGTGGCTCCAGACTCTGTCTGGGAGGCCCAGGAATCAACTTCCCTATGCAAGGGGGGCCAAATTATGTGGGAGGAACAGTATAGGGAGGGGGAAGCACCCTGGATTTGGACCGGAAAGTGCTGGCTTCTGATTCCAGCCGACCTGAATCCCAGCAGGCTACCACCCTTCCCCAATCCTGCTGGACCCCCATTTGCATGCGTGCAAGGCAGGAACAGTCATGCCCGGCAGCATGAGCGATGCAGTCCTTCCCTCTCCTCCCTCCATTCCCGGGGCAGAAAACAGAATCCTGAGAGGCAGAGACAAGTCCCAGATTACTCAGGGGTCTGCAAAGAGCCAGGTTCCTGACTCCCCATCCCATGCCTCTCATGGCAACCATCTGCAGACCATGAGCTTCCCAGGGTTATGTGGACACAGATGACGTAACAGCCAGGAATGTGCTCTGGAAAAGTACATGACACTAGGTGAGTAGGAGTGTTGGGCCAAGGTGTTTCAATGGGCAAAGGGTTAGGGGAGAAAAAATCTGGCGGAGTTTCTGTCCCCTGGCAGCGTGGAGGCTGCAGGCAGGGAAGAGGCCAGCAGGCAGGAGAGTAAGGTGCCTTGCTGGAGAAAGGGAGAGGACTTTTCTTTTCTGCCTTTCAACAAGAAGAAGCCAAGAAATGTGACATGAGGCCGGCCCTTAACTGGTTGAGAGAGCAGGAAATTGGAGGAGGGGGTGCCAAAAGCAATGACCGGTGCTCACCGCTCACTGTGTGCGCCACACCAGGCTGGGAGCTAGCGGGGAAGGTCAGGAAGCACTAAGCCACAGCCTT
Source organism: Ursus arctos (assembly GCF_023065955.2). Taxonomy (NCBI): domain Eukaryota; kingdom Metazoa; phylum Chordata; class Mammalia; order Carnivora; family Ursidae; genus Ursus; species Ursus arctos. Next base: position 71,881,794 of record NW_026622786.1, on the reverse strand, counting down.
TGGCCTCAGTTTCCCCAGAGAACCCGAAGCAGCCCTGACTTCAAGATCCTCACAGATGGCACTGGGCTTATGGCTAATCGGACACGTTCCTAGCGTGGTCTTTTCATTCTCTAGAAGCTGTCAGGCCAACGACGGCAAAAGCCAAGGTTCTCACAAGGCTGAGGAGGAGGAAGAGGCTTCCGCTAGCCTGCGTGCTCACGTGGAGTCCATTCTTCGCCAGATGAGTGCTGGGACCGCCCCTCCCGCCGGGCCACCTCGCCCCTTCCTGGCCCAACTCTGGACATTCATCCTAGACTGGGGCTCTCCTCATAGTGGGCCGCACTCCTTCCAAAGTCTCCCTTCTCTTAACTCCCCAGGGAGCCTCCAGACCCAGGGCTGTTGGCCCCGTGTGGGTGGGGAGCACTGGACAGACGTCCTCTGTGGGCCCGAGCCAAGCTAACTCGTTGGGTGGCCGCTGGGACGCAGGCAGAGGCTGTCACAAGGCACTGAGCATGGATGAAGGAGGGCTGAAGAGTGGCAGTTTTAGGCCCCGGCGAGAGGGCTCGCTGCCTGATGAGTCGCTGTGTTAATTCAGGGTTTTCCACTGCGCGGTCCAGAGTACGGTATTATGGTGTGCCAGATACGTATTTCTCTAGTTCACAGTAGAATAAATATAAATATGATTTAACAAAATGTGGGTAGCTATATCACAGAATACAGGAAAAAAAGAAAGCTCTTTACATATTGATTTGGGACACTTCCCAAGATGTATTAAGGGAAAAGCTAGCTTCACAGCAGGGTGATGCCTGCCACCTTTGGTGTTAAAAAAAAAAAAAAAGGACAAAGGCTGAGGATGGGGGGTGAGGAAGAACATTCCACCCGCCGACTTGAAGTAACGCACAAGCACGGTAGGGCCGTACGCTGGGGGGTGCGTGGCAGAGGCGGGAGAAGAGAGGCTTCACTTCACACCCTTCTCCATGTTTTTGAATTTTGGACCATGTGGGTGTATCACCCACTCAAAAGAACTTACTTGTAAGTCCCTTGGTTTCACATGACTTAGAACAAAGCATTTAGATTAAAATGGCAGTGAAGAGCAATACAGATGATCCGTGCACCGGGAAACCAACAGCATGGCAGCCGGGGCTCTGCAAGAGGCAAGTCCTGTGATTACAGACCCCGTTTTCAGTCTGGCTCTGAGGTTCCAGAGGTGTCCGCGCCTCTGCAGTTACTCTTGGGGCCCTGTGGAGCAGCCGGGACTACGGGGAGCCAAGGACAGACCCCTGGGCTGGAACTGCCACGGGCAGGTCAAGGTCAAATTCTGCTTTAGAAAACCCGCCCACCCACTCCCTGGTTATAGCCACAGCCACCCAGGCAGGCTGCCGCACTAGGGCTCACACGTGCTCAGTGACCCACGCTCCAGGCCCTGGATGAATGACACAGGCCCCCGCCTGGCATCACGGAACAGGCTCCTAGGCGAGTGGGGAGGCCTGTGTGGTCAGAGTTCCCACAGGGGGGTGGGAGAAGGCCTTGTGGGAGTGCTGGAGGGAGAGACTTCTAATTTTGCCTGGGGGCAATCAAAGATAGGTTCCTCAGGAGGTGACATTGGAGTTGGGCTGTGAAGGACATGCAGGGAGTCTGCCAAGTGGGGAGGCAGTGGCAAGACTGCATTCCAGGTAGACAGAACAGTACGTGCAGGGGGAAGAAGAGGGGCCTGCTTCCGCCGGATTAAACAGGGAGTGCTCAGTGCAGCTGGATGCTAGAGGCGGGGCGGGGGGGGGGGCGGGGGGGAGTCCCCTCCTTTGGAGGCACGGCACCCCCCCCATACCCAGCTGGAGCTGGGCTGTACTGAGAATCAGGAGACCCAGGCTGAAAGACAGAGAACTACTTCCCTTCACTTGGCAGCTGGGACACGTGGAGGCCTCTGGCTTCAGTTTCCTCACACAGGAAATGGGGATCAGAGTTCCTTCCCTAAACACTCGCTGTCACGTTGGTATCTGTGGCCATCATGGAGCCTGCAGGGTTCACCTGACAAACATTTGCTGCACCCAGGAAGGATGGGAAGTCACTCTCCATTGGGCCACCATGGCACCCTCTGCCCCCACCTGCTCTGAAGTGCCACGATGAAATCCATTCACTCCACATGTTTATTTAGGCGTCGAGCTGATGGGACTACTTGGTGACAACCCGAGAAGGGTACCGAACCCACAGCTGTGGCTCTCTCGTGAAGCCGTCTTTAAGAGTGGAGGAGCAACGTGGAATCTGGTATCTGTGACTCCCGGGAGCCCACCCTGGTCGCCCGCCTGTGACCAACCTGGGGCTGAGGCTCCCTTCGAGAACACCCCACCCTCTTGCAGGGTTTTGTGCTGGCTGTGTCCTCTGCAGTCTGCAGCTCTGGCTTCTAGCAGTTGAGAATACCCATCGCTGTTCACCCACCAGTCTGGGAACTCCCTCCAAGAATGGGGCCTGAGTCTTACCCAGCTCTGCGGCCAGAGTGCCCAGGGTAGGGCGCAGTACCGAACAAGTGTGAAACAAACCACTTCTGAATTTAGCTTTCAGGCAAAACAAGTTCTATGGGTATCCATTTGGCCAGAACAGTGCTCATCCTAACAGGTTTTACCTCGGCCACTGATCGAACCCCTGATGGGTACTAGAACACCAGCTCTGAGAGGCAGAAACAGGCTAACAGTAACTCCCAACTCCCAGGACTTGAGAAGAAAGATCTCTGAAATGAGGCAGACCCGAGTTCAAATCTAGGCTCTCCTAGGAGTGCCATAGGCCTCTCAGTTCAGCAAGTGCCCAGGCTCAGGGGCCAGCACAGAGGAGGACCTCACAGCCCCACCCCCACCCCATCAGCCCTATCCCAATGCGAGGGTCCTCCCTCTCCCGGGAAGCCGCTGATGAGGTGTCAGCCTCGGGACCTCTCCTCCCACACACTGGGATGCCAGATGGCACACTGGCTGTGTCGCATAACTTGCTAAGCACTGTGGCCCTTTGACCCATGCCCATGTGCCCTTCCACAGCACCATGCTCCAGCCTTGGGCTTGGCCTGCAGCAGGCCCTTGGTCAATATTGGCAGAGGGAGGGCACGTGGCTACTGCCATTTGGAGGCAGGGCATTCCCTGCAGGAGGAGGGTCCCGGTGTTGGCACGATCCAGACACTGCTCCCATCCCATCCTCCTCCTGCAGCTTCTCGCATGGTTTCCTGATGGGCGCGGAAGCGCAGGACCTGGGCTTTCTAACGGCTTGGTCCCCAAGTTCTAGGGAGGACGGGGGGGATGAGGCAGGGAGTATGGAATCCACAAGCGCTCCCTTTTGATTTATTTTCTGTATGGTTTTTTCCCCCAAAAAATCTCATTTGAACAAAATTCTGGGCATTAGAAAAGAAAGCAGCCCAAGAAATGGCAGAATTGCTGTAACAGTCTCGTGTGACAGATGGGGAGCCTCAGGTCAGAGGGCGGACTCCCAGGATCGTCCGCAAACAAAAGCCAGGGCTGCGACTCCCGTTCTCTGGATTCCTTGACTGGCAGTTTACCCTCTGACCCCTTCCATCCTGCCAAGTCTTTTCAAAAAGAAGAGTGATGGGTCACCCCTCAAAGCCTAACCTTCAGGTGACCTCAGGCATTTACTCCTTTGGAGGCCTTCCCCTCGAGCTTTCCAGGGATGTCAGGACTTCTGCATGGCTGAGCCTCCCGTGCACCCCACAGTGGCCCCGGGGGCAGAAGGCACTCATCAATCTTGCAGGCAGAGAGGAGAGGAGGGAGCCGCTGCATTTATCAGTCCCCGCAGCACCCACCAAGCCACGGGCTGCTTCTGCATCCTGATTCCACCACTATGAACACACGCCGGGGGAGAGACTGCTCCCACTTGGCAGATGAGAAAACGGGACGTTGGGAAAGAAAAAGTGGATAAGAGAAGGTCCTCTGCTTCTGTGATGCTTCTGGTAGGAGGCCTCTGAGGCCAAATCCCACGCCCTTCCTGCTCATGCCCTCCCCCTTGCCTCCAGGCACTGGCCCCCCGAAGGAAGCAGGGTTCCTACCTGGTGCTTTCTATGTAGGTCAAATTCTGTTCTAGCAACTTTTGGGGCCTTGCCCAGTCTGAGCCAGGATAGCCCAGGCCGGAGCTCAGAAACCTCCGGCCACTTGGGTGGGTCTTGCTCTAAGCCAGGGCTGGCGAACTAGGGCCTGTTGGCCACATCCAGCCTGCCAGCTACAAGCAGAGTTTCCATTTTTAAGTGGCTGGAAAAGAAAAAAAAAAAAAAAAAAGACTAATATTTTGTGATACATAAAAATGACACCAAACTCAAATGTCGGTGACCACGAATAACAGATTATTGGAACACAGTCACATTCACTGATTTATATACTGTTTATAGCTGCTTTTACACTACAATGACACACAGGGACCACAGAGCAGAGAGTCTGTCAGCTTCTGCTTGAAGCCCTAGGTCCTCGGAACTGCTCTCTGTTGGGGCACCTGGGAGGCTCAATCCATTAAGCTTCTGCCTTCGGCTCAGGTCACGATCTCGGGGTCCTGGGATCCAGCCCCGCATCAGGCTCCCTGTTCCTGGGGCGGGGGGGTGGGGCAGGTGGCGATGGGAGCCTGCTTCTCCCTCTCCCTCTGCCTGCTGCTCCCCCTGCTTATGCTCTCTCTCAAACAAATAAAATCTTAAAAAAAAAAAAAAAAAGAACTGCTCTGTGCAAACCTAGCCCATGAACTGCACAGGAGTTTCAAAGCCTTCCAGGTAAAAGCAGACCCTCTCTAAATAACCAAAAAGGTGCCTGTCCTAAAACGGAACACTAGAGCAAACAAGTGGCTCCCAGGGCTGTGTGCGGGTCCCACACATCTGGAAAAGCGGACACCCCAACAGGTACCCATTCAAGGGGTGAGATGGGCACCAATTCGACCCTGATGTAACTCACCAGGTCAGGCCATGGGAATACGCAGAGGTCCCTGTCGGTAGACAAGTTTAAGTCCCAGCTCCCCGCACTTGTGTGACCTGGAGAAAGCCCACTCCCTCCAGACCTCTTTTTCTCCACAAGAGAGGGTTCCTAATAATACGTTACTAAAGAAAGATAATACCTGAATGCTTGTCCCCAGTGCTATTCTAGTCAGTGGGCATTCGGCAAGAAACCAAACCAAACCCCTGCCTTCTTGAAACGTAATACTTTAGTTGGGGGTCGGAGGGCAGAAAGTAAAACCTAAAATACATCAGGTGGCACGTGGTATGAAGAAAGAAAGTGATGGGGGTGCTGTATCTTAATCACAGTGGGCCGCGCCTGTAATGGAATATCGTGCAGCTGTTGGAAAGAATGCAACACATCTGTATGTCCTTGGTATGAAGTGAGTGCCAGGGCGGACTGTTCAGGGAAAAAGCAAGAACAACGTGTCAGACGTCTGTTTGGTGTAAGGAAGGGGGAGAAAATGAACTTGTATAAATGGCACTTGCCTGTATGTGCAGAGCAAATACATCTGTACATACCGACCTCTCGGGGATGGGGGTGAACAGGAGGGGTTGTGCAGGGCACACAGAACCATGTAGAAAGTGTGATCCATTTATAGGCACGCACATACACACATGCCCAAAAAGAGGTCTGTGAGGAGAAACACCGAACCATCACAACCGGGAGAAGACGCTTATTCTTTTACTTTGCATGCCTCTCGATAGTTGACTCCATCATTTCCATAATTTTTTTTCAAGATTTTATTTATTTATTTGCCAGAGAGAGCGAGCCAGAAAGCACAGCGGGGGGGGGGGGGGGGCACGGCAGAGGGAGAGGGAGAAGCAGGCTCCCTGTGCAGAGACCCCAGGACCCCGGGATCATGACCTGAGCCCGAGGCAGACACTTAAACCAACTGAGCCATCCAGGCGCCCCTCATTTCTGCAATTTTCAAAGCATCTACGACCTGACCCCGAGAGGTAGATATTATCCCCACCGCAGGGGAGGAAACAGGCTTCAACAGAAGGTGTGGCTTCCCTGAGGTCAAATGGTGGAGCTGTTTCTGCTGGCTCCCCTTCCTGCCCACTCCCAAATACCAGTGGGAGGCCGGCTCTGGGATAGGCGATCTGGGGACACATCCTGTCCAGCAGAGGCCTCAGTGGCCAAAGGTTCCATAAGCTGGGTCTGGCAAGAGGTCTCTCCCCTTCCAGGGTGCCGAGGCCCTGGAGAGGCCAAAGCCAGCAAGATGTTGGTGCCGAGGTCTTAGAGTGGGTGAACTCTGCCCCCATCCTGTCCCAAGTTCAAGGCCTGGGAGCCCTGCTCAGTTCTTATAAAACCCCACCGCTTACGCATTAGCTTAGGCCTTCCTGGCTTGGTGGCTAGATGGCAGAGCCTCGGGCTCCCCTCCACCCCTCCCACGGAGGGAGGTAACAATCAGAGGTTTGTTTTGGTGGCCAGGCCTGGGCCTGCCAGCCTGGTCACAGCCTCTCTGAGCCCACGAGGCCAACCAGGAGCCTTCTCAGCCTCCACCATCCAGGGGACGCCAGTTATCGAACTGAGTGGCTTTGTCACCTGTGTGCCCAGGAGTGAGGCGGGGGAAGGGTGAGGCTGCAGGTCCCAAGCCAATGCTGCACACTTCCCCCTTTGTTCTAGGCCTCTCCAGCTCTGCCAGCTCCAGGGGAGGGGGAACTGGATGCCGGTACCCTCAGAGCCAGAGAGGAGCTCTAGGCCCTGACACCCCGTGACCAGGAGGGACTGGGTATAGCTGAGCTCCCTGAAGTCACAAGCTGATTACGGGGGATTTGGGACTGACCCAGCGCTGGGCCAAGTAGGGTTGGGTCCCCGAAAGGCTCAGCAGGGGACAAGGATCATAATGGAGATGTTTACACTGTCCGTGCATGTAAAGTGGCCATACGAAGGGCCTTCCCACCTAAAGAGCCACCACCTTGAGGTGGGGAACTTGGCCAGTCTCAGCATACCTGCCATGGGTAGCAGGCTTCCAGCTCCACGGCTCTGAGGAAAGTCACTTGCCCAAGGTCATAGTTTCCTGAGGACATGTTTTGTTTCCATTCTCAGAAGGACTTCAGTTGTCAAGTTATGTCTAATCCCACATTTCGACTCCGACTGCACCCAGAAGCAGCCTGAAGTCCTGTAGTGTGGGAATTCCTGCTCATCTGGGCTGAGTGGAAGGGGGCACACTGGACAGGGGGTGGAAAAATCATCTTTTTTTTTTTTTTTAATACTCAGGAACATCTCCAATTCTTTGTGACAGCCTTATCTTGGACAAGCGTCTTTCCTTCGTGGGCCCCACTTTCCCCATCTATCAAACAGAGGGCTGGGCCATGCGATGGAAAGTCCCTTCCTGCTCTAACTTTCCTTGATCTTCTTATGTCATCCCAGAGAGGCTGGCAGCATGTTTTGCAGTAGGAGGCTCAGTGTGTGACCTTGGGAAAGTCATTTCTCATCGGACAGTAATGTCACTGTGGCTCGTATCTCCCTCACAGGGAGGCAGGGCAGCCACATTAGCGGACCCAGGTCCGAGCCCGGCCCTCCCACCCAGCCGCGAGCTCCGCCAACTGGCTTCCCAACAAACCCCTGCTGCAGAAGAACTGGCCGGTGGGATCTTTCACGACTGACTCCACTGACCGGCACTCATGGCTTGGGCATCCCCGGGCTCCCCAAAAGCTCCCACTGTCAGAATGCCAAACTTCTGGATAGAGGCCACAACCCAGGTACAGTCACCTGGGACTCAGGTAAGTGCAATGGACTGCGGGAGTCCAGAGAAGCAAGGAGCATTTATGGAGCACCTATGGGGACGGATCCATTTCTTTCTGAATTCTTACACTCTAATCATGAAAATGACATCCCTCTGCAGAAGAGGCAACTGAACTAAACTGGAATTCGAAACCACATCCTCGAGACTTTAAAAGTCTATGCTCTTCCTACCACTGAGGGCTGAGGAGCCTTGCAGATCTCTGATTTCTCCTTTATCTGGAAGACAGAGAAGGAAGAGACCCCGCAGAGGCCCCGCAGAGGCCCCGCAGAGGCCCCGCAGAGGCCCTGGGCGCCACAAGGGACTGGCCAGGAATTCTTCCCAAAGGGCTGGGTGAGAGGTCCTAGGGCAGGGCTCACCTCACCTGTTGCCCCGGAGGGGGCATGAGCAAACCTTTAGCTGGGAGGGGAGGCATTCAACCTGTCCCCCACTTCCTACTTAAACTCAGCACAGTGTGCAGAGGACACGACAGATCACAGGGAAGTCGGTTGAGTCTATTCTCAGTGCGTAAGAGATGAAGGGGAACACAGCAGAAAGAACGTCAGGGGCACCCGGCTGGCTCAGTCGGTAGAGCGTACAACTCTTGATCCGGGGTTGTGAGTTGGAGCCCCGTGTTCCTGTGAGGTTACGTTAAAAAAACATTTTTTTTTTAATCTTTAAAAAAAATTGAGAGAGAGAGAACAAACTTTAGAGTCAGACACACCTGGCTGAAAGATCTCAGGCAAGGGACATAATCTCGCCAGGCCTCGGTCTAACGTCCTTCACAAAAGGGCTGTGCTTGCTGATCAAATCCGCAGTCTCCAAAGGGAAAGGCTTTATTCCAGAATGTATACCAATGACCCAGAGAGGGTTTAGCAAAAAAAGTTTTTAACCATAACTGTTATCTGTGTCTCTTTTTAAAATTTCTATCGTATGTAGGCATATAATTTAATAGCATAACAGTGTATACACATGAATTTGTAAATACAGATAAAACCACTGAGAAGGAGGGGCTCCAAAGTTATTTACTGATGGGCAGACAGTCCTAAGTTTGGAAGGTGCTGCATGAAAACACCCACCGGCTACAGCATTTAGAACCAGCTCGTACAAGGGCAGCCTTTGAGTTTAGGCAAACTCTCCCGTTGGCCCCCAATTCAAGAAAGGGTGTGGTGAAAGGATACTGACAGCCCTTTTTGACTGGCCTGGGTTCAAATCCAACCCCACCACTGACTAGCTGTGTGGCTTCAGGAAAGTTACCTCTCTTCTCTGAGCTCCAGGCCTGTGAACCAGTAGGGCTACATGGAGGGTCAGTAACAGTGGCATTTTAGCCAAGAGCCTGGTAAACTGTAAGCGGTTGTCTCCTACATTTTTCTGTCTGCTCAGAATATTCACTTAGCCACTCAACAAAGAAACACCCAGGTCCTGCCAAACAGGACCGTTCTTACTCTTGAAGAAGTTAAAAAAAAAAAAAAAAAAAGTCATTCTTTTTTACAGACAGGGAAACTGAGGCCCAGAGAGATGAAGTCGCCTGTCAGAGCCCTGAGATAAAACAGCAAGGGTCTCTAGCCCTTACCACTAGCTAGAATCACTTGTTTTATTTTTGTTTTGTTACGTCCATATGCCAGGATAATGATTCACCGATGACTGTCGGGTGTGCGGCTCAGGGTCTCACCTCAAGCCCAAGGGTCAGGGTGGGGTGAAACAAGTTATCTGGATTCAACAGGTATGAGGGAAACTTTTCTCCCGCTGAGAGGACCGCCTGGCGTGAGTCAGGCGCCACTCTGGCCAGGCCAGACCCCGCTCGGTCCCACTGGTCACCTCCGTGGCCCAAAGGAAGGGCAGTGCACAGTTCAGTCCTACCCCACATTCCAGGTTTTAAAAGGAGGGTGGGGGGGACCCCTGCGCCTCCCCTGCCAAGGAGCTGGGAAAATTCGAGAGGGAGCGCTTCAAAGAAAAAAACTCACTTTAAAATATTCTTCACAAGGGGAAAGGGAGGGTAAGAGAGAAACAATGCCCTGCACACAGGAGGGGATCGATAAATATTTGTTGAAAAGGAACCGTTCTGGGAGTCACAAAGATCCCCTGCAGGACAAGCCTCTCTACGGATGAAGACAGAGATCCTATCTAGGTAGTTGTTTGTCCCCAGGGGAAGAGACCACATCTAGAGTGCGAAGTGTCCCCCGGACCCCCAGACCCGGACCCCTGGCGTGCCCTCCTCCCGATCTGCTCTTGCTTGGGGCACCTTCCCGGTACCCCCCCCCCGGGGACTCGCGGCGGCGGCCCCCCGGGAGCTCTTTCGGCCCAGCCCCGCCCGAGCAGGGAAACGTGCCACCTCGGAGCACCTCTCCTCGGTACTTGGCAAAGCTCTGGGGCCTGCACTACTCGGAAAGGAGGGCCTCAGAGGCCGGCTTTCCGTCTCCGCCCGGGAGCCGGGCATCCTGGAGTTGGCGCTCCGGCGGGAGAAAAGTACCCTCCGCTTCGGAACCTCGGAGGGCTGGCGCGGAGACGGCGCGAGGCCGCGTCTAACGCCAAACAGGAGGCCGCGCGCCGGAGCGCGGCCCCCGGGAGAACCGAGCAGCGGCTCGGAGCCGGCCGAGTGGGGGCGGGTCCTGCCGCCTCCGCGCGCCGGGGCCGGGGCCGGGCCGGGGGCTCGGCCCGCTCAGCCAATGGGCGCCGCGCTCGAGCCCCCTCCCCCGCCCCGGGAGGAGTCGGCGCGGGGCCTCCGCCGGGGAGATCGTGAGCGACGTGCCGCGCCCGGGCCCTGGGTGCCCGGGCCCCACCGGGCCGCGTGGACGGCGCGGCGCCCCCGGAAGGAAGCCGGATGCTCAGTGCGGGCGCCAACTACGCACGCGGCGCCCTTGCGCCCGCCACATCCCGAGCCCATCCGCACCCGCGCCCCCCGCTGCGGCAGAGCGCGGCGCTCCAGGCCGGCGCCGGCGGGAGGCTCAGAGAGGCGCGGCGCCCGCCCCGGGCGCACAGCGCGGCGGGGCGGCGGGGGAGGCTCGCGCCGGCGGAGGGTCGGAGGGCTCCGCGCCTTTGTTCCGGGCGGGGAGGGCCGGCAGGCGCGCGGCTCACCTTGCTGCTGGGCTCCATGGCCGCGCTGCGCCGGAGGCTCTGGCAGCGCCGGGTGCGCGGGCGGTGACGGGCGGACGGGCGGCGCTCTCCGGCTCAGGCTCCTGCTCCGGTTCGGGGACTCCGACTGCGACTCTGCTTTCGGTCGTCCGGCCTCCTGCTGCCTGGCGAGCTCGCTCCCAAGACCCGCGGCCCACGACCTCCGCGCTAGCCCGGGCTACCTCTAGCTTCTCGCCTTGAGCGCGCGGACCGTAGAGTTTATAGGACCCCGGCCATTGGCTGGCGCTGCCGGTGTGTGGGGGGTGTGTGGGCAGAGCCTGGGGGCGGGGCCTGGGGCACGTCCGGGGCGGGGCTCCGCGCGGAGGGGGCCGGGGGAGGGGTCCGGGGGGGGGGCCTGGAAGGCGCCCTGCCCGCTCCTCGCTCTCGCTGTGGGTCTCTCCCGCTGCCCGTGCCCCGAATCCGGGGAAGCGGGCTCGCTGTGTGACGCGAAGCCAGTGTGCACACCTCTCTGAGCCTCAGCGACCTCTAGCAAAATGGTGGAGGTGTACAGCAAATCGGGAGCGGCGTGGGATAGCGCTTAAGAGAGAGGACTCTGGAGTCCTCCCTCCGCCACTGGGTAACTTTGGTACACTGAGGGTGATAACAGTACCACCTCACCTCACGGGTTTGTTATGAAGATGAAGTGCGTTAATATTTATAAAGTGTTTGGAACGGCGTCTGTTTCGTGGTAAGCGGTATTGAAGTATTGGTGAGACGAACTACAGGAGGTCTCGCTCCCATATTTTCTCCTAAGCCCTTTCCACCCCCGACATTCCTGTTCGCAAGCCAAGCCTTGCCTTAGCGCAGTCTGGGCCGGCTGCCTGGAAATCCATACCCACCTCTTCCCTGGGCTTTCCTGTCACCTCCTTTTTGAAGTCTCTTCTACTCCTGACACTACTTGTGAATCTATGGCGACAGGTAAGTGTGGAAAACAGGAACGGTAAGAATACAGGAGTCCTTGGGTTTCAGCCAGCTCTATTGTATACCAGTCCTAGCACGATCCCAGGCAACGTGCTGGCCTTTGAGCCTCAGTCTTACTACCAGTGAAACGGAATGAATACCACCTCCAGGCTCATGTGCTGTCACGAGAGATACAATTTCCAGATAAGTCCTTGAAGTACTCAGCACTTGTGAACACACACCAAGTCCTTTCACCTTATTTGCTCTTCTAAACCCGCGTCTTACTTGAGACACCGCGAAGGGAGGGACCCCCAAGTCCAAAGTCCTGAGGTTAGGCCGAACATCCGTTTCCCTGTGGAGAGGGACAGGGAGGGGTTACTTTCAGTTGGAAAGGAGGAGGCCGAGCTGACCACATGACTCCTGGACTCCTCTGTCCAGACTGTGTCCAGTGTTGCCAAGGGGGCACCCTGGCTGGGCATGGAGCAGGCCCCTTCCCTGCACATGTCTGCCCATGGCTTCTGTTTCTGTGGTCTCCCAGCTGCTCAGCCTGCAAAGCTTGGGGCTTCCTCCTGTCCCCCAGGTACCAGAGGCCACTAAGCCCTGCTGCTTTCACTCTCTGTACCACCTCATCCCTCCTCCCTCTCCCCCTGCTGTTTGCAGGGCCTCCACTCCTCTGGTCTGGTCTCTCCTCCTCTAGTCACGACCATCACTCTCAGGCTCATATGTCTGATGCTGCCCGAGACGGAGCAGGCCCTTGGTTAGTTTACAAGCTCTTGGCCTCACCTCTCCCACCAGCAGTTTCTTCATCTCTACGTTTGCTCTGGTTTCCTCTGCCTGACTCCCTCCACCTCCGTGTGCCATAGTGCTTCTGATGGCACAGAGGACCTCTGCAGTGGGACTTCTGGGAAGTGCCCCAGAGTCCCCCAAGAGAGAATCTTTATCTTTACCCTTTGGTGTTTCTCCGTGTGCTGCTGGTCCTGTCTGTCTTCCCCCAGATGGGGCACCTCGAGGATGGCGTCCGTGGTGTAGACACATGGGCGAAGGAGGGAAGGCAGGCAGTGATGAATGATCAGATGAGTAGCTAGCCTGCCTACGTCCTGCTAACACTTGCAATCTTTCCTTAAGTAACTTTTTGATTTTGCCACTTCCCGGCTCAAAGTCTCCATAGCTCCCTGTTGCCAAGCACGCCCAGTCTGTTGTGTATGCCTCTTCCCAGCTGTGGGTTTGTCTCCCTCAGCCCATGGGTCACACTCACCACCAGACTCCCTTTCCTTCTTTAGGCCAGCCCTGTGTGGGTCACTTCCCCAGGGTCAGAGGCATGTGAATCTGTTGCTAGCCTTACGGAGCCCCCAAACTGGAAAGGATGCAAGAGGGGCAATGGACTGCAGTAATACCAAGTGGAGTGTACAGGGATAAGAACGTGTGTGTATGGGAGGAGAACTTGTACCATAGAGGAAGGAGAGGGAGTAGAGAGAGCTCCAGGGAAGGGAAGGGGCATGCTGAGCAGGGTTTAGAAGGCTGAATGTGAGTTCACCAGGTAGCTCAGAGGGAAGGCCATTCTTGGCAGAGGGAAGAACATGTGTAAAGACAGCAGACAGGCAGAGAGTAATTGCTGAAAGGAAGGAAGAATCTCTAGACAACATTCAGAGACTGAGGGTGGACCCCCGGATTCAGACTCCTGAGTCCCAGCTCTGCTATTTACTTACCAAACGTCACTGAGCAAATCCCGTCTCTCTGAGCCTCAAGACTCACATTCGTAAAATGGGTATAACAGTTCCCTCCTGGATCGGCCTGAGGAAAAATGGATGTGTATAAAAGTTTATCCAAATAAACAGTCCTAATTCATGATGTCAAATCAAATGCCCCTCCTCTGGTCACGGCAGCACTGGAAGACAAAGCAGAATGACCAGAAAAACAGCTTTACTTTTTGCCCCACCGCACCATACCTGCCCAAACAGACCCCCATTATCTGCTTGAAATTCCATTTCTAGGTGTTGTCCCTCTGTAAAAGTTTTACGACCCCCTAGAGGCTACAGTTTTGAGGTAAATTCATGAGAAGCTATTAACACTGGATCAGAGGTTAGATTCTCAGGTGGGCTAGTTTATTTTGGGGGTGGCTGAGTCCTGGGAAACAGAATTTAACTCCAACCAGAGAGGGAACACCAGGGAAAGCCTAAAAGGCATCTGAGCCTGGAAGGTTGGGAGACGGGGGAGGAGAGACGAGGAGCTAATGCGGGGAGCAGGGCAGGAAGGTGCAGCCTGAGCCGCAGAGCCCCCGAAAAGCAGCCCCAGTGGATGGAGTTGAGAGACAGAGGAGATGAAGTTACGGGGAATTTGAGCAAAAGCAGCTGAAGAGATGGGGCCATAAAGGCCCTCAATTGCCAGGTTATAGGAGTTAAGACTTTATTCCGTGGGTAGCGGGGAGCCATGGAGGGTTTCTGAGCAGGGGAAGGGCGGGGAGAAATCTCCCCTCAAGCCTCCCTTACCCTGCGGCTTTAAAGAAGGCTGGGAGGAGGCTGCGGAGCCCTAGTGCTGGGCTTGGAGGGACCGAGGGCCCCCTTCACTCCCCCTCAACCCCAAGCTGTGCTCACACTGGCAGCTTTGTTCCCTGGAGGCTGCCTTTAGCTCTGGAAGGAACTCGGACTTTTTCTGGGTCTGATTCCAAGCAGTTCCAGCCCCAGCCAGTCGGAGTAAGGGCTCTCGGGGGATTGGAGGGGCGGTGCCAGGTGGCCCGGCGGCGGCGGGGTGCGTGCCTCGGAGCACGCACGTGGGCTCGGGCGGAGCTCTGCTGGGCGGTCCTAGCTGCTCCCCGAGTCCGGAGTGAGTAAGGCACCCGGGAAAAGGGTTTTTTTTTTTTTTCTTCTTCTTCTTCTTTTTTTCTTTTTTGCCTTTAAAGGCAAGCGTCCCGGAGAAGAAGCTTTGCTGAGTCAGCCAACGCCGCTGATGCAAGGGGGGCTGACCTGGGTTGGGACGGGGGAGCCCTTAATCCTCAGGATGTTTTGCAACTCAAATCCTCCCAGGCTGCAGGTAAACGCGGTGCTGGACTCCAGGAAGGCCTGATGGGCCAAGCAGGACGGTTTTGTGTGTTTGATATTTTCATTCTGATTAGCACACCTGTTCAAACCACCTGCTCTTGAAGGACTGTTCAGCTTCCCTTCTTTATCCTTGCTGTGCCCTTCCCCAGGCCTCTGCTAGCGTTCTCATCAGGGCTGCCACCTGCTCGCTGATGCTGGGGGATGCAGGGGGAACATATCCCTCCTCCATTCTCTGCTGAGCGCCAGGCTTATCTGGACAGCTGCCTCCGGGTCAGCTCTCCGAATGTCCCATAGGTTACCTGGCGCTCACCTTACTTAAGTCTAGACTCATCTTCCCCTCCCTCCCAGTCCCCACCCCAGAGATGGCTCCTCTATCCACCACACTGGCCAAGGCAGAGACCTAGCATCTTCCTTGCCTCCTCTCTCTCCCTCATCCCCAATATCCAGTCAGTCCTGTGACCTCTATCCTTACGAAATATCACTGGACTTCACCCACCCCTGTTCATCCCCACTGGCCCTGAGCCAGCACAGTCTAGAACCCCTGTGTATCCACGCTCCCACCTGCCACCGCACTGGTCTCTCTAAAACCCCCAGCCACCGCATCCTTCCCTTGTTTAAACGTCTTTCCAGGGTGTGCCTCAACATGGTTACATCTCGCAGACATAATGTGGAGCGAAAGAAGCCATATACAAAAGAGTGTGATTTCATGTGTCCAAAGTTCAAAAACAGGCAAAACTTACCTATGGGATTAGACGTCTCAATAATAGTTACCCTTGGAGGCGAAGCAGTGGCTCTGAGAGGGGCTGGTATCAGGGCTGGGATGGAGGTAAGGCAGGATCAACAGTAGCGACGTTTCCCTTTTGCCCTGAGCTTTCACATGACTCAAGACGGCACTATTACTAGTCCTGTCTTTAGTTAAAATTTTGATGTTTTGTCATCCTGGATTTTTTGCATTAATTTAGATTTTTAAAAAATATCACATTGCAGCACTGTTTATCTTGATGACTGAGCTTTCCATACCCCCTTCAATTTTAGCGTGGAGGTGAGTGCCTCACTTGCCATACCCTGGTCCTGACCCTGCTGGTAATGTTTTGTAATCAGGGTGTTGGTTACAGGGGTGTGTTCAGCTTGTGAAAATTCATTGAGCTGTACACTTCCAATTTTTGTGCTTTTCTGTATGCACATTATGCCTCAATTACAAGATTTCTTTCTTTCTTTCTTTCTTTTCTTCCTTCCTTCCTTCCTTTCTTTCTTTCTTTCTTTCTTTCTTTCTTTCTTTCTTTCTTTTAGCTTAAAAAACCCAAATCTTTCCACGGTTCCAAGGGAATGTCTACCTTCCACTTCCTCCAGCATCTGCGGCACCAAGAACAGGACAGGGCGCAGACTGGGACTCAGTACATACTTGTTGAATGAATGAATACAGTATCATCCCAGTTAATTTAATTCCCACAAGAACTTGATGAAATGAATGTTTTTCTCTCCTATTTTCTTTTTTAGATTTATTTTATTTATTTATTTGAGAGAGAGCGCGCGAACAAGGGGAGAGGCAGAGGGAGAACGAGAATTAGACTCCCTGCTGAGCTTGATCCCAGGACCCTGGGATCCTGTTGGGATCACGACCTGAGCTGAAGGCAAACGCTTACACAAACTGAGCCACCCAGGCTCCCCTGTCTCCCGTTTTCTTAAAGAGACAACAGAGATTCAGGGAAGTGAAGTAATTTGCCCAAATCAGGGAGTCGGTAGCAGGTAGTGAACAGGTCAGTAGTAAATGTCAGTTCCAGCCCCTCGATGAAAAAAAAAAAACTAACCAAAGCTCTGACTAGCAGCACTCATGGAGGTACCTGGCCCCGCACCAGCACCAGCCTCGGACCTGGGTCTGGCGCTTATCGCTTAGATTACAGTTTATCTGAGCCTTATCTTTCCCTAGATAATGACCTCTTCTGGGCAGGGGCTCAGGCACTCCTGTGTTCCCCTGTCCAGCTACTTAGCACAAGGAAGAGGCTCTAAGTGTTTAATAAAGAAATGGAGCAAGGAATGAATGAATGAGGGGTCTGTCAGTGATGCGGGCTGAGTAGAGCACCTTGGAGACAGATCGGCTAGCTGTGTGTCCTTGGGCGTTTGACTTGGGCTTTCTGAGTCTCCATTTCCCCACCATAAAATGAGAGTCTCAGTACTCACTTCAGAGATTTAGTGAGAACAGGAAGTGAGAACATGGCTGTCAGGTGACTGGCATATAATAAATACTGGAAAAATGGTAATAGGATTAATATTGCCTGTGTTTTACATTCACAAAGCCTGATTGACTTCAGGGTGGCAGGAATCGACCTGTTTCAGTTTCCATGTATTGTTTTCTGGGGGTCCCTGGAGTTGGAAGGAGGGCCCCTGATGTAGCCCCCAGGGTTTTCTTTCTCTAGCCTAGGGAGAGGGAGAGTGCTGTAATAGCCAGGAAGTTGGCTTCATGGGCCAGCCCCACCCTGCCGGTGGCCCGTCTTTGACAAGTTGCTCTCTCTGGGAGCCTCAGTTTTCTCTCTGTAAAATGGAGCTCAAAATAGTCCTGAGCCTGTGGGGCTCTGGGGAGGGTTCAGTGGCTTGACCCTGGGCCCCGGGCCCAGTAGACTCTCCATTAAGGTTGACACTGAGGAATTAATCTGGCACCCTCCGGTAGGAAGAGCAAGGAGACTGGAGGGTCTCAGCCACCCTGAGAAGTCCAAAGACTGATGGAAAAACAAATAAGCTTGGCTGAGCTCTGTTTTGCTCTTAGAACCTTATTCCTCCTGAGAAATGAAATAACAATATCCTTTATGCCGATGCAACTTTTTAAGTGCACAAAGGAACCTTCCCACACATCATTCCTTTACCCCTCACACCTGTGCGGAGGGCAAGACTAGATTTATTCACATTTCCATGGGGGGGTTGAGGGAACCGAGGCACGCAGGAGTTAAAGCCACTTGCTCGAGGTCGACCGAAGGAGGAATTTGGTAGCACATTGGAGGTATGAAACCTGGACCTCTTAAATGCTGGATACCACCGTGCAGCTGTTTGGATCCAGAAGAAGCACGCAGCTCATCCCCCCAGCAAGCAGCCGTGCGATCCAGCAGGTGTCACATTGTGCTCACCCCCCTCCCCCAGCCCCCACCTGGGTGCCACCTGGCAGTCACACGCACCTTCATCACGGAGAAGCCAGCTGACTCACCCTTTATACCAGAGCTGACTCACACTTCAGAAGGGGGCGAGTGAAAACCAGTTGAGAGCCCAGAGAAGCCCTCCCTTCCTCCTTGAGGCTTGAGATTCATGCCCCAAATCCATGGCAACTTAGCTCTGTAGAAAGGAAAAGTAATGTGGGCTGGCTGGGGACAGAGATCTCTGTGCTCAGAGAGTGGTGGTGGTTCTGGTCCTCGCTGGGCCCTGCTACAGGTCTGCTGAGTGATTTTAGACAAGTCCTTTTCTAAGCCTTTCTAAGCCTCGGTTTCTTTCATTTTGTAATGAAGGGGTTTTAACAGGTGCCCTGCTAGGCCCTTCTGGCTCTGGGTTGAGAGACGCTGTCGTTAGAAGTCATGTGTAGGGACAGTTCGCTGTATGCCAGGCACATGGTTCAGTGGTTGGCATGGACTTCTTTTCTTTAATTCTTCTAAGCAATCCCAGATGTACGGTGCTACCCCATTTTACAGGGAGAGCAACCGAGGCACAGTTCCAGAGCAATGTGCCCCAGGTCAGGCAAGGAAGTGGGTGGCAGATCTGAGAACTGAGCCCAGTCTGTCCCTAGAACTCTCATAAATTGCTCCACACCTACCCCGTTGATCTTGCTAGACCTCATTTTTCTCATTCAAAAAAAAAAAAATGTGGTAAAATATACGGAACGTAAAACTTACTGTTGTAACCACTTGTTAAGTGTACGGCTCAGTGGCATTAAGTCCATTTGCGCTGTTGGGAAACCATCACCACCCTCCATCTCTGGGACTTTTTCATCTTCCCCAAGGCAAACACCTTGCCCGTTGAACCCCCATTCCGAGGCGACCAGCTTTTTACTTTCAGTCTCTATGAATCGGACTGCTCTAGGGACCTCAGAGAAACTTTCTTCATCTTTAAAACTATGCTAATAAAAGTCAAGGGTTATTTGATCCTTCTCTCAGTGGTGCAGTTGGCTCAGACTTGGATTTAAATTCCAGTTCTTCCGTTGAACAGCTGTGTGCCCCCAGGCAGGTTGCTTCTGTCTCTGCGTCTCCCATTTCCACATCCCTGAAATTGGCCTAAAGAGCCCTGCCTCCTGGGGCTGTTGGGAGGATCACAAGAGACAATGGATGAAGGCGTTTGGAAAGTCCAATGCCACTTCTAGAGCTTGTCATGTGTACCTTCTTCCTGGGGCGCTGGGACTGAGACCCAGGCTTAGATTTATGGGTATAAGAGCTGGAAAGATAATCAGATTGTACATTTCAACCTATTTACACAGGAAAAGACTGAGGCCCAGAGAGGTGTAAATGACTTGTCCAAAGTCACACATGGACATCTATGCATCCGTATGCATCTATGCCCTGGGCACCGTGCCCTGCATAAGGCAGGTGCCCAACAGATATTTGCTGCTGAGGCTGGAAGGTGGAGGCCATGGCATGGAGACAGGGCCTTGCTTGCTCGGCTGTGGAGCCCTCCCCTTAGGCAGCTTGCATTCCATCCTGTGTACCTGGTTTTGTTTTGTTTTGT
Organism: Ursus arctos; assembly: GCF_023065955.2. Taxonomy (NCBI): domain Eukaryota; kingdom Metazoa; phylum Chordata; class Mammalia; order Carnivora; family Ursidae; genus Ursus; species Ursus arctos. The sequence goes on along the minus strand of NW_026622786.1, from coordinate 71,862,385 downwards.
TTAAAGATTTTCCTTATTTATTTGAGAAAGAGAGAGAGAGAGAGAGGGAGAGAGAGCGTGCACAAGCAGGGGGAGCAGCAAAGGGAGAGGGAGAAGCAGGGCTTGATCCCAGGACCCCAAGATCATGACCTGAGCCAAAGGCAGATGCTTAACCGACTGAGCCACCCAGGCGCCCCCTGTGTACCCAGTTTTGTAAGGTGGCTGGCTGGTAGAGCCTCTGCTTCTAGAAAGTGCTGGGTTGTTCTTTTTACTGGTTCCCAGAAGGCTGGCCTCGTGGTGGAGCGTCCCTTCTTTCTTATACTCATAGAGTAGAATAGTAATTGTTAGGAATTTTCGGTTGCAAGCATAAATGCATTCACGCCAACTTCCACCAACAACGGAGAACTCACGAAAGGCTGCAGAGATGCCCCACGAACCAGGAGCAGAAAGGCAGTCGGGCGCTGACACCGCTCTGCATGCAGCGAGACGGCTGCCACCAGGATGGTCTGTGTCACTCATCCCTGCTTTATTCCTCTTCCTCTGCCCAGACAGGCATGTCTCCGCACAGGAGATTATGCCACGGCACGATGCCAGGAGATACACGGGACCATTTCAATGACCCTCAGGCAGACTTGACTGTCTCCTGGTCCTGATTGTAAGTGTGTAGACAAGGGAAGCGGATGAGCCCAGTCTGGGTGAGATGTTCATCTTGGGTCCAGCTGGCTGTGGTCAGGTGATTGGGTTATAGAGCACATCGCAGGCTGGCTGGGCTCACCTCTGTGTGTGGGTGGGGCAGAGGAAGGTGTGTGATTCCCCATGGAGACACACAGGCAAATGTGTGCATCTGTTAAAAATGCTGTGAAATGGAGATATACATTCATGGACATGGAAAGAAAGTCCAGATATTTTTGAACGAAAAAACAGGTTATAGAACAGCATGCTTATCACATTTTTCTTTTTTTGTTTTTAAAGATTTATTCATTTGAGAGAGCGAGAGAAAGCAAGCATGAGTGGGGGGGCACAGAGGGAGAGGGAGAAGCAGACTCCCCGCTGAGCAGGGAGCCTGATGACTCCAGCTGGGTTCCAGGACCCTGAGATCATGACCTGAGCCGAAGGCAGATGCTTAACCTCAACCGACTGAGCCACCCAGGCTCCCCTATCACGTTTTTCAAAGTAAATATGCATACGTAACGTAATTGAGTCTCTATACATACACGCTAAACGTACATTGAAATTATGGGTAGCAGAGTAAGGGGTAAAAGTTTTTTTTCCTCTTGGGTAATATCTTCCTCTTTCTGATTTTTTTCTGAAGAATGAGTATCAGTTGAGTAACGATAAAACAAGTCTTACAGGGCTGCAGTGTGTGCTAAGACATTTATTCACTTATTCAGTAAGTATTAAGCCTCTAGTGCGTGATGGTGTTTGTGAAAGGCACACAACGTCTGGCCAGTGGCAGAGGCTCCGGAATCAGCAGCAGCCGAGGCTCTGCTTTTGGGGGGGGGCTGGGGGGGGCACACGGGGCGCTAGGAGCTCAGACACAGGTGCTTCTGTTCTAAGGGTCTACATACATTCTGAAAATCTCGGAAATGCAAACGCGGTGGGGTCTCAGCTATCTATTGCCGGGGAATGGAATATCAACTCCAAACTTAGTGGCTTTGAACAGCAATGATGTATTATTTTTATGATTTTGTGGATTCGGCATTTCTGCTCCCCATGGCGAAGCTGAATTTACTCACATGGTGGCATTCAGCCGGACGCCGGCGGGGGCCATCCTCCACTCGCGGTGTCACATTCTCCTCTGTCTCCAGCAGCAGAGCCCAGGCATCCTTACAGCATTGTTGCTGGGGCCAATAAGGAGGGTTCCACAAGGACAAGCCCCAATGTGGAAAAATTTATCAAGCCTGCTGGTATCAATGCAAATCATTCTGAATATAACTTTCTTTATCTAGAAGTGGCCCTAATAAAATCAGCAGACACGAAGCCAGTGCGATGCAATGTGTTTCTGTCCCGCTGACTCAGGCTGTAAGAAGGAACACAGTGTTGACAGCTGAGCTCCTGACAGTGGAGATGAGGTCACTGTGTCCTCACTGGGCGGCCGATCGGGACAAGGGCTCTGCTTTCCGGCCCAGTGTCTGCGGGTCTTCCGGTAGTCACAGGGCACACGGCCTCACCTGCCACACCTGCCGCCACACCAGCCACACCCATCTTGGGTCTGCCCTTTCCCCTCTGACCCACTCCGAAGGGCCCGATGATTAAGGTCTGGACCTGGCCACCTTTGACTAATGAGAGTTGTAAGGAGAAGCCTGTAAAGCAGGACCCTGCGTCCTTGGCATTGAACAGCCAGAGCCATCCCTCATGGCCTCCAAACTTGTGAGCTGGGGGACACCTTCCTGTGTGGTAGCAGGGGTCCTGGACTAGAACCAGCCAGCTTCTTTCTGGTTGTGGAGCTGGCAATGGAAGTTTTCGGAGCCTCAGTTTCTTCATTTAGAACATAGGGTAGCAGAGCTTTAAGGGTTATGTGCTTTCTGTATGCCTGATACCTGTCACTCCCACGGGATCCTCGAAGGTTGGGAGTATCCTGCCCACTTTACAGATGAGGCAAAGTGAGGCCCAGAGTAGGGAAATAACTTGCCCAAGATCATGCAGCTCATGAGTAGCAGAACTGGAAACAGGAGCTCAGGCCAGCCTGGAACCAAAGCCCACGCAATCTCCTTTTCCAGGCTCTGTAAAGAATCGGGTGAGAAAAGGACGTGCGCGAGAGCACGAGCTTCACCACGTGGTGAAGAGCATCTGCCATCGCAGTGCGATTTCAAAGCCCTGCTGTCAGCCGGCTGGACTGGTAGCACATTCTCAGTGGGGGGATGGCTGGGCTGGGGACCCGCCTTGGAGAGCCACATTTACCACTGGATACACTACCACTTTTGTGTGTCCAAAAGGTGCCTGACTTCCCAGCTACGATTCTACTTTGGTCTGCTCTCCCCTCAGAAGGAGGCAGGGCCCTTCACTTAGTAATCACTACCATTCACGTACGGAGGTATTGCCCCGGGCTAGGTGCCCTTTATATGTACCCGGTGCCTTTCCGCAGTCCATGCCCACAGTGATTGTGTACGGAGGTTCTCTTGGGATCCCATTTGCTGGATGGGGTGCTGGGGCCCAGGGGAGGTAGGTAACCAGCCAGGGCGGCCGTGTTGGGTTGCAGGCTGACTGGGGATCCCACCCTCCTAACCAGGCCCAGGAGTGAGGTGCTCAGGGCTAGACCACCAGCATTGACAAACCTCTTGTCCTGTGGTCCCCAGAGCCTCTTCTCAGCCCTGGAAGACAACCAGAGCAAGGCCATTCTCTGCCTTACAGATGGAGAAACTGAGGCCCAGGGAGAGGAGGAGGCTTGCTTCCTCCACCGTCCCAGACTGCTCAGTCCAGAATGCTGGATGGGGAAGCAAAGCTTGCCAACGATGTCGGACTTCAGCCTACCAGCTGCAGCGGCCTCAGCAAGGCCTGGGCGTTCCTTCCACGGAACTCGAGGTGGGGCAGGATGAGTAGGAGTGAGCTGAGAGGTCAGGCCAGGCCAGGAAGAGGAGAGGGCAGGTCTCTGGGGGGTCCTGGGATGAGGAAGGGAGCCTGGAATGGGGCTTGGCTTGCGATTACTTACCAAAAGCTTTAAACAGGGGCCATGTGGGAGTGTGGAGTTTGGGAATCAGGGTCTTCCGGGTGCAAAGAATGTCTGTGCTGCTTATGAGAATGGTGAGTTTGGGCAAATATTTCCCTGAGCCTCAGGTGTAAAAGGGTGAGGTGTGATGGGTTAGACTGTGGTATCTGGAGAGCTGCCTGGGTGAGATCCCGGCTCTACCACATCCAGTGTGGCCCAGGGCAGGGGTGTTTGCCTCTCTGGGCCTCAGTTTCCTCATCTGTATGATGGGCCTGGTAATAACAGTACTTACCTCACCTGGCTTTTGTGAGGATTTAAGAGCCTAGCAACATAGGCAGAGGGCATCAAGCAGGCTTTTCGCCTGATCGGTCTTTGCTACCATCACCATCATCATCGTCATTTACCTCAAAGGATGTGGGGGAGGATTTAACGGGGCTGCTGTTGCAAATGGTCTGACGCGGGCATTATCAGATAATGACTGAACAGGCTGACAGGTGCTATGGTTTAGGTGGTGGGAGGTGCTGTGAAATTCACAGGGAGGACATAAAAGTTTTGCCTGGCTGGGTAGAAGGGTGTGAAAGGCTTCCTGGGGAAGGAAGTGGCATTGTCTGGGCTTCAAAGGATGTATGGAAGTCCCCCAGGTAGAGGAGGGGGCAAGTAGAGAGATGAGTTTGAGTGAAGGCTCGGGCAGTGAGAGGGGACCATGAGCGGTTTTGTTGGGCTACATGTTTGGGGGGAGGGGCAAGGCATGAGGCCGCACGGGGCACTGGGTGCCCATGGCAAAGGGCTCAGAATGCCTTGCTTGGGGGTTTAAACTTGATCCAGTAGGTGGGGGCGTTCCTACGCCTGTCTACATGGCAGAATCACTCAGGACACTTTAAAAAACACAGACTTTGTGGGCCCGTCCAGCCATATTCTGAGCAGTGGTAATCACGAATGGTTCAAGCTCCCCAGGAAATGCTGATGCCCAGCCAGGTTGGGAACCGCCGCTATGGGGAAGGGGTATCTCTAAGCAGGGATAGGCTTCACGGAGATACCAATCCCAGACCTCCAGGATCGGAGCAGAGAGCTTGAGAAGGTGTGAAGGTAGCCTAAGAGACCCCCGACTCAGACTCCCAGCCTCTTACCCCTCTCTAAGAGAGTCCCACCTTCTCATGGCCACATTTGTCACCAGAAATGGACCCCAGAGATGCTACTCCCCTACAGCCCTCTGGCCTCAGGCAAGACAACCTTCCTTCCCTCTGTCCCTCCATCCATCCATCCATCCATCCATCCATCCATTAGACACAGTTCTTGATCTCCCTCAGCATGTGCCCGGCACAGTATTGGGTCCTGAAGGTACGGTGGTGAGGACAGCAAATACTCCACACCCCTCTACAGAACTTTCCATCAGTCCTGCTTCCCTTAGCTGGCTGAGCATGGAGTGCTTTGTCATCAGGAATGTGGCTAAGTACAAGAGAACTAGGACAGGAAACCCACCTGGGGGGGGGGGGCTCAGACAGAGACAGCAGCAGGGCCCAGTGGCCCAGCCTCCAGACCCCATGGCTTCCTGGTTCCCCCTTCCCACAGGCCCAACCTTCTCACCCGTATGGCTCAGGCCTTGCCTGCTCAGCTCTCAGGCCCTCCCCACGGTGCCCCTGCCAGGAGGGTCCGGGTGCCCAGGGGAAGGGTGAGCTGTGCAGTCCCCTCCTCAGCCCCCAGCATACGAAGAAGCCAACGGCCTTGGATAAGGCCTGAGCAACTCTTCTCAAGGGCAGGGTCAAGGAGCATTTCCTCACAGGGGTAGCAGAAATAACAAACACGAGGAAATGACAGGGATTCTGGGGGATTTCAGAGCACGCAGCCCGGGTACAGGATGGACCCATGCAGAGAGATGGGGTTAGAACCTTGTTGCGGCAACTTCCTCCCCTCCCCCTTGGAGCCATCTCCTTGTGACTTCATGCTTTTATTCTGTTCTTTTGGTTCATCACAACCCTTTGCCGGCTCCAGCCCCACCCACGCCATCAGCACCGTGGGTGCTGCCATGTCCCTGTCCCACTCTCTCACTCTGCCATTCACTCGCTTCTTCCCTCGTTCATTCAACGCGTACGTACCACGTGCCAGCCACTGGAGATGACGCCACAGGCAAAACACGGCCTGACGTGGAAGCCCAGCTGGGCGGGTAAACAAACACAATGGAACAACTCCAATACAATGTGACTGTTGCCACCGTGAAGGGTTGTTTTTGTGTTTTTTCTTAAGATTTTATTTTTAAGTCGTCTCTACTTCCCAACGTGGGGCTTGAACTCACAACCCCGAGATCAAGAGTCACATGCTCTTACTGACTGAGCCAGCCAGGCGCCCTGCCACTGTGAAGTTCTGCACAGGGTGCCAAAAACCAAGGGAGGAACCAAGGGAAGGCTGGTTCCTGACGAAGGCATAGGAACTTAAAAGCAGTGTACTAAGCGGGGGAACAGCAAGTATAAAGGCAGTGAAAGATGGTTTGCGATGGCTAGAGCCCAGGGAAGGTTCAAGGGACAGAGGCAGTAGAGGCTGGAAAGATCAGAGGCGCAGTCCATGGAGGGCCTTGACTGCTAGGTTAAGGAACTAGAACTTTCCACTATAGGCAATGGAGAGGCCTGGTCAGCTTTGCATCTTAGAATGACGATGTGCGGAAGCTGGTTTGAGGGAATGGGCTGGAGAAGGAGAGGCCAGGCAGAGCAGCCAGAAGAGGACCAGATATACAGTCCAGGTGGGAGAAGTCAAGACCTAACCAGTGTGGGGACAGGTGGGTGGCTCAACAGGTGTGAGCACCTCCGGGCATAAGAACCGAGGTGAGCGTGGGACAGAGAGGCGGCAGAGCCGGCCCCACTCAGGGCAGCTGGGTGTGTCCAGGGCTTGAGGTCAAAGATAGGCTGAGGCAGGCAGGAGCTCCAGGAACTCCTGGGCTTTAGGCTTCAGTAGGCTCAAGGTCAGCCAATGCAACTAGGTCTCTGTCTAGAGACTTGGGGGTTTGCAGCAGGACCCCAGCATGCATGCAGGAATCAGGGCAAGGTCCAGCCCTGGGAAAGAGTCCACATGAGCCAGGCAAGGTGTCACACGGGGCCCTGATTCTGAAGGGAGAGGCTATGAGGCAAAGAGCAGAGGACTCCTGGCTCCAGAACCTTTCCGTCATGAACAACCTCCCTTCTACGGCTACCTGTAAAGATGGGCTAGAGGGGCACCTGCGGCTGTTCTCTTGCTTATGCTTGGCCCCCCTTCAGATGGCTCCTCTCAGACTCCTCATCTCGACTCTAATTATCATCTGCCCCCGATCTGGGGACCCGAAGTCTACAATGGGTTTGTCCTGCCTGTGGCTCCGAGGTCCAGTGAACTCTGGAATGACTCCACCTGCAAACTGCACAGTTGGAATGGCACGTTTACTGCCGGGAAGCTTCTTGTAAAGATATATATAGACTTACATCACAATCCTGCAGTTCTACGGGCAGGTATTCACCCAAGACATATGAAGGCCTATGTCCACCCAAAGACTTGTAAGTAAAAGCCCATAACAACTCTATGTAATGGCCAAAGATGGGCAACAATCCACTTGTTCACTAACAGGTGACTGGGGAAACGAATTGTGACCTACCCACACAGTGGGTACTACTCAGTAATAAAAAAGCAGGCGCTAGCTTTTAGTACGTGCAACAACGTGGACAAATCTCAAAACAAGTTGAATGAAAGAAGCCAGAAGAGAGAGAGTACATCATGTCTCTGATTCCATTGACATGAAATTCTAGGAAATGCAAGCTAATCTATGTTGACAGAAAGCAGACCCATGGTTATCTGGGGTGCAGGGGAGGGGCGGGGTGGGAGGGAGGATTACCAAGGGGAATAAGGACCTTTTGGGGGTGATAGATAGGAGCATTATCTTGGTGGTGGTGATGGTTTCAAGTGTGGATACATCTGTCAAAACTTGTCAGATTGTATAATTTAAACATGTGCTCTTTATTGCATGTCAATTATACCTCAATAAAGCTGTTTTACAAATCTGATGCCAGTTACATGCAGTCACAGCCAGTCTGGTCTTTACAAGGCGTCCCTCCGCCTGTCCTGCTCCTAACCGCCAGGGCATATCGGAAGATTGGTGTGTACCAAACACTGCGTGCATAATACTTAGACCAGATAGACGGAGTGTTCGTTTAACCCTCGCGACAGCCTCGTGAGGTGGCACTGTCGCCATCGTCTCTGTCTTACATCTGGGGAAGCCGAAGCGTGCCGAGGTTAAATCGCTTCTCCCGGGAAAGGTCATTTGACCGCACCCCAGCTCCAGCATTTATCCCTTACCTAACCCAAACTCTGTTCTGATGTGTTCTTATGATTATGCAAACAGTGTGATATTTGTGGAGAACAAAACTGAAACATATATTTGTTTTTCATCAATCCCTGTGTTCATTAAATATCCTAGCACATCTAGTGATATTTATTTTTCCGTATTTTTATCCATACGAAGACAGTATTTTTACTACCATAATTCAATAACGTACATAAAAATTTGTTCTGTCTCCCCCAGCCCGACGTATTTACGAGGTCTTATACTCTTCTGCGTAAAGAACACTGGGAAGAACAGCTTTTCGGTAGGTGATTTTTTTTGTTGTTTTCAGGCAAAGTCCTGAAAAGTGGAATGCAGGACACAAAGTGTTATGCTTTTTCCTCCTTATCCTGATCTAAAAAAACACAACTCAACTTGTCGCTGCTCAGTCTATGCTGGAGCCTTTTGGGAGCTCTAATCCAGACCCTGATATGCTTGTGACAGTTGTCAGTTTTGACCACCAAACACCCATTCTCCCTGCAACTGCAGGAAGTGGCTAAGTCCCCAGCACCAAGAGTAGGTCGTGATCGGTTTTAGCCTGTCCATATGGCTGCAGCCAACGTCCAAGCGGGGCCCCAAACCAAATCAGAGCCAATGAAAAGCAAGAAGACTTCTCCTCGCATCCCTGAGAAGAAGTGGCTCCTCTTCTCCATGGGTGCTACCAGGGAGACTCGCCTTTATGGGACAGTACAGGGAGGCACAAGGAAGCTTCTAGCAGAACGGTGGCGGGTGGTGGGAAGCTTTCGAATGACACTGTAGAGGTCAGGCCAGAGAGAGAGAGAGAGAGAGATAGCAACCCCTTCTCTATCCTTCATGATGTTGTTTAAGCCCCCCGAAGCCAGCTGACAGCTTCCTTCCATTTCAATCAGTTTTCATCCATTGATTTATTTGAACAATATATCCCCACGACTCCCTATGCGTTAGACACACTTGTAGGAGCCGCATGCATTAGGCTTCGCGAGACCGTAATCCTAAATTTAATCTTAGCCTAATCCTTAGTTATAAACTACGACTCTGATCTTTTTCTGGCGAAGAGCTTTCGGTGGCAAGAAACAAAGGACGAAGGGGCCCTAGCATGAGAATATGCACCAAGTGAATCCCCAGGGATGTTCTTACGGAGACCCTGACCCCGACCCCTGAGCCTCAGGAGGTCCAGATCTAGGTAGGCCCCGAAGGATGAGGGATGCAGCCCTGGCTAATCAGTGGGACTTCATGTCAGGGTCTAAATGTCGACAGTCTCAACTAACAAAGAGATCCTGAAATGATTTGTTCTCTGGACAAACTGTGATTCCTTTATAGACCCTTACTAACAATCTCCACTGCACAAATCCTATCACTTGTGCAGATTATACTGGACAAAACCAGTGAACTCTTTCAAATGTATGGTATTAGAACTTCTTTCAAATTTAAAAATTTTGCTAATAGGGGCACCTGGGTGGCTCAGTCATTAAGTGTCTGCCTTTGGCTCAGGTCATGATCCCAGCATTCTGGGAGTTTGGGGATTGAGCCCCGCGTCGGGCTCCCTGGTCAGGGGGAAGCCTGCTTCTCCCTCTCCCAGTCCCCCTGCTTGTGTTCCCTCTCTCGCTGTGTCTCTCTCTGTCAAATAAATAAAATCTTGAAATAAATAAATAAAAATAAAAAAATAAAAATTTTGCTAATAAAAGTGCTAAGTGCCTTTCTCCTTCTTGGCTATACTTCCCAAGGTCTCATTTTTCCTACCCTGGTGCTAAGAGGCCCTTCCTCTGCTGCTGAGCACAAGGCCAGTCTTGGAGGTGGCCTTATATAGAAAAAGTCTATATTTTTTATTTTTTTATTTTTTTAAAAGATTTTATCTATTTATGTGACAGAGAGACAGCCAGCGAGAGAGGGAACACAGCAGGCGAGTGAGAAAGGAAGAAGCAGGCTCCCAGCGGAGGAGCCCGATGAGGGACTCGATCCGGGAACGCCAGGATCACGCCCTGAGCCAAAGGCAGACGCTTTAACGACTGCGCTACCCAGGCGCCCCGAAGCCTATATTTTTTAAAAATCAGGTTTTTAGGCACCACTTACACACAATAAAATTCTCCAGTTTCAAGTGTAAAATATGAATCTTGACAAATGTATACAGTTGTATAACCCCATCTACATAGATATACGCATATCTGTACCTTGATATATGGAGACAGAGCATTTCTATCACCCCAAAGTTCCCTGTGCCCCTTTGAAGTCAGTCCTCTCCCCCAATTCGTAGCCTCTGGCAACTACTGACCTGCTTTCTGTCACTGTAATTTTGAGTTTCCTGGAGTTTCTTGTAAACAGAATCATAGAATATTGCACTGTTTTGTGTCCGGCTTCTTTCACCAGCATAACGATTTTGAAACTCATCCATATTCTTATGTATATATCACAGTTGTAGTGGTTTGTTTCTCTTTATTGCTGAGTAAATTCTATTATGTGGATACTACAGATTGTTAACCCATTTACCAGTTAATTGGCATTTGGGTTCTTCTCAGCTTTGGCTATTGTGAATAAAGTTGCTATGAACATTCACTTATTAAGTCTTTGGATAAATACCTCTCGGTAAATATCTCTTGGGTAAATACCTAAGAATGGGATGGCGTGGGTGTGGTGTAAGTGTGTATTTATCTTTACAAAAAATTGCCAAACTGTTTTCGGAAGTTGTGCCATTTCACATCCCCACCAGCCCTGTAGGGGAGTTCTAGTCGTCCACATCCTTGCCAAACATTTTTTATTTTTGGTCATTCTTATGGATGTGTAGCAGCATTTCACTGTGATTTAAGTTTACGTTTCTCTAATGACTAATGATGTTGAGTATCTTTTGTGTGCTTATTGGCCATTTGTATATCTTTGTTGAAGTGTCTGATCAAATCTTTTGTCCCTTGAAATAACTGGTTGTGGGACGCCTGGGTGGCTCGGCTCAGTGGGTTAAACGTCGGCCTTCGGCTCAGGTCATGATTATAGGGTCCTGGGATCGAACCCCACATCGGGCTCTCTGCTCAGCAGGGTGTCTGCTTCTCCCTCCGCCCTTCCTTGCGCACACTCTCTCTCTCTGTCTCAAATAAATAAATAAATAGAATCTTTAAAAAATAAAATAAAATAATTGGTTGCCTTCCTACTTTGAGTTGTCAGAACTCTATAAATTCTGGCTAAAAGTCCTTTATCTAGTACATGTTTTGCAAATGCTTTCACCCTCTGTACCTTGCCTTTTGCTTTTTTAATGATGTCTTTTATTATTATTTTTTTAAGTAAACTCATGACCCTGAGATCAAGACCTGAGCTGAGAGTGGGGCGCCTGGGTGACTAAGTCGTTGAAGCCTCTGCCTTCAGCTCAGGTCATGACCCTAGGGTCCTGGGATCAAGTCCTGCATGGGGCTCTCTGCTCAGTGGGGAGTCTGCTTCTCTCTCTACCCCTCCCCCCACTTGTGCTCTTTCTGTCTCTGACAAATAAATAAATCAAATCTTAAAAAAAAAGAAAAGAAAAAAAAAATACCCCCAAACCAAAAAAACCTGAGCTGAGATCAGGAGTTGGACACCTAAGGGCTCCTGGGGGGCTCAGTCGGTTGAGCAGCTGCCTTGGGCTCGGGTCATGGCCCTGGGTTCCTGGGATCAGGCCCTGCGTCTGGCTCCCTGCTCAGCCAGGAGCCTGCTTCTCCCTCTCCCTCTCCCTCAGCTGCTCCCCCGTTTGTGCTCTCTCGCGAGCACGCGTGCTCTCTCTCTCTCAAAGAAATAAAATCTTTTAAAAAAAGAAAAAAAGAGTTGGACACTTAACCGACTAAGCCACCCAGGTGCCCCTTTAATGATGTCTTCTAAAGAGCGGACGTTTTTCATTTTTATAAAGTCTAATTTATCCGGGCTTTTTTCTTTTATGGTTTCTGCCTTTTGTGTCCTATCTGAGAAACCTTTGCTTAGCTCAGGGTTTCTTAATTCCATTACTATTGTCATTTGGGGCCAGATAATTCTTTGTAGGGGGAGGCTGTCCTGTGTACTGAAGGGTATTAAGCAGCGTTCCTGCCCTTTACCCACTAACTCAGAAGCATCACCCCTCCAGCTGTGACAACCAAAAATGTCTCCAGACATTGCCAAACGTTTCCTGGAGAAAACTGCCCCAGGTTAAGCAACACTGGTCTAAACCAAGAAAAAAAATAATTTTCTTCTACGTTTTCTTTTAGAAGTTGTCTAGTATTAACTCTTACAATTTCTATAACATATTTTGAATTGATTTTTGCATTTGGTGTGATGGTTTGGATTCATTTCGTTGCATGTAAATACTTATTGTGTTCAGTTTGTCGAAAGGCTATCCTTCCCCCATTGAATTACCTTGCCCCTTATAAAAAATTGATTGACTACATTATCTGCAGGCCTATTATCTGCAGACTCTCTCTCTATTCCACTGATTTTCACGATCATCCTTACACCCATCCTGCACTGTCCTGATTATAGTAGCTTTACGTTAAGTCTTGAAATCAGGTGGTATAATCCTCAAACTCTGTTCTTACTTTACAAAACTGTCTTGGTTTTCCTAAGACTTTCACATTTTTGTAACTTTGGAATCAGCTTGTTAATTTCTACAAAAGCATTCTGCTGATATTTTGATTGAAATTGTAGTGAATCTATAGGTCAGTCCAAGATCGATATAATATCAGGTCTTCTCATCCACAAACATACTTTATCTTTGCATTTAAAAATCTTATCAGCAGTGTTTTATTGTTTCAGTGTACTAGCTGCGGTGGTTTAAAAAATCTGTTTAGAAATTATTTGCTACACCTCTCTTCCAAAGGTAGAAATTAATTCTCCTCCCTTTGAGTATGGGTTGGACTTAGTGACTTGACTTGTTCTAATGAGAGAATAAAGCAGAAGTGACAGCGTGGGACATTGGAGATTAGGTCATAAAAAAACACTGTGGCTTTCCGGTGGGGCTGTTCTTTCTGAGATCATTCACTCTGGGAGAAGCTAGCTGGTATGTTGTAAGCAGTGTAAGCAGTCCCATGGAGAGTTCTATGGGACGAGCAAGGGAGGCCTCCTGCGAACCACCACAGCAAGCCTCCAGACGATACAGCCCTGGCCAGCATCTGGGGTGCAACCTGTGAGGGGCTCCGAACCGGAGCCAACCAGCTAAACTGGTCCTGAGTTCCTAAACCACGGAAACTGAAATAGGAAATGGTAGCTGTTTTAAACCACTAAGTTTGGGATAATTTGTTATATAGCAATAGATAACTAGTATCTCGTATCTCTTCTGTTAAATGTAATACTACTTGATTTTTTGATGCAATTTTCTTTTTTATTTATTTATTTTTTAAAAGATTTTGTTTATTTGTTTGTCGAGAGAGAAAGAGCACATGCAGGGGGAGAGGGCAGAGGGAGAAGCAGGCTTCCCGCAGAGCAGGGAGCCCATGCAGGACTCGATCCCAGGCCCCTGGGATCATGACCTGAGCCCAAGGCAGACGCTTAATCAACTGAACCACCCAGGCGCCCCTATTTTTTATTTTCATTTATTTATTTTTAAAGATTTTATTTTTAAGTAACCTCTGCACCCAACGTGGGGCCCAGACTCACAACCCCAAGAGCAAGGGTCGCACACTCCACTGACTGAGCCAGCCAGGTGCCCTTTGGTGCAATTCTAAAAGATGTTTTTAAAATTTCAGTTTCCAGTTGTTTATTGCTACTATATAAAAATCTGATTGGAGGTGCCTGGGGGGTTCAGTTGGTTAAGCGTCTGCCTTCAGCTCGGGCCGTGATCTCGGGGTCCTGGGATCCAGCCCCACATCAGGCTCTCTGCTCAGTGGCAGGTGTGCTTCTCCTTCTCCCTCTCCTGTGATCTCTCTGGCTCTCTCTCTTTCTCAAATAAATAAACAAAATCTTTTTTTTTTTAAGATTTTATTTATTTATTTATTTGACAGAGCAAGAGCAGGGGGAGTGGCAGGCAGAGGGAGAAGCCGGCTCCCCACTGAGGAGGGAGCTCAGCACAGGGCTCCATCAGGACCCAGGGATCATGACCTGAGCTGAAGGCAGTTGCTTAACTGAGTAAGCCACCCAGGCGACCTTCAATAAATAAAATCTTAAAAAAAAAAAAATCTGATTGAATTGAGAACCCTGACTTTGCATCCTGCGACCTTGCTAAAGTCAGCTTGAGTGGCTCAGAGGTTCGTTTTGCTGTGTGGTCGTCCTCAGCTCCTGGCTGGTGGGCGCGGTCCTCTTTCGGTGGGTACACTTCTAATCAACCACGTTCTTACTGAGTCCGATAACAAGAACCTTCAGGACCCCAGCCGCGGGAGTGCGTGCACTTTTACTTTCCCATCTCAACACTAGCTCAGCAACTCAACTACCACCCCGCTTTGCTTCACTTCATTCTGCCGGCTACTAACTCGCTTCCTTTCAATACTTTATTCCAGCCGCGGACTTGAGCAGGTTCAGATCTCTGGACTTCTCCCGACTGCGACTCCTTTGCCTCCGTTTTTCTACCAGTGTTTCCTACTTCAAGTTCCCAAGTGTGACAATCTGGCCCGTCTCATCTTGTCCCTTCATGTCATCGGTTGCCAGGCAGCCTTCTTCTGATCACGTTCCCCTTCTTTCTTCTGGTTCTTTCTGTCCATAGGATCAAAGTTCCATGATCTACACGTATCTACTTGGGCTGTAGGACTTGGGACAGACGGATCTCCCTTGAAAGGAGCGTGGCGTGGTGGGTCCTGTGTTGCAATGGATACCTCTCTACAAACCTCCAACTCTAGGCCCCCCTCTTGGGAAACCTTGAGTCACTCTGTGACCTCAACCCTGCTCGTCATCCAATTCATGAGAAAAACCCAAACCTCATTTAAAGAATTGAACATTTTTTTGCTCAGCATTCATTATCTCCCTCCCAAACCCTCCCACTCCTTTCCTTGCTCATTCACAGTCAGAACTAAAAGGCTCAGGAAAAGCAGGTGCTCCAATCCACAAATCTGGCTGGTGAGCAAACCGTGGCCCAGAGAGCTCAAGTGAACTTGCCCGAGTTCATACAGAGGCAAAATTACAGTATGGGCCTCCTGATTTTCCCAAGTTCTTTTTTCCCCCCATTAACCAATACTTGACCCCTGCGGACATGCCCACTTCCCATTCCCTCTGGGGTTTGGGGGCCAGAAACTGGCGGTCGAGTCCAACGGAGGCCGATAGGGCCAAGGAGCAGGTGGCAGTTAGGACTCAGCCTATGCTGTGGGTGGCAGGTGTCCCACCCCACCCAGGATCAGGCTTTAGGGCTTGGTGGGTGAATGCCTGAGGCTCTAGGTCCAGGTCTGGCTAGGAGATGAGAAGTTTCAGAGGCAGGGTACTGGCTGAGTTGGAGGTAGAACCAGACTCCTATGTTGGTTTCCTGCTCTGCTGTAACAAGTTACCACAAACCAGGGAGCTCGAAACAACAAAAATGCATTCATGCATGGTTCTGGAGGCCAGTCTGAAAGCAAGGTGTCAGCAGGGCCCCACTCCCCTCTGAGACCCTGTTCCTCGCCTCTTCCAGCTTCTGGTGGCTCCATGGTGTCCTTGGCTTGTGGCCCATCCCTCCAGTCTCTGCCCCATCTTCACACCTCCTCCTCTGTGTCTGTCCGTCTTCTCCTCTCTCTTATAAGGACACTCATGGTAACATGTAGGGCCCCCTGGACAATTCAGGGGACACTCCTTAAGATCCTTAGTTTAGGGGCACCTGGGTGGCTCAGTTAGTTAAGCATCCGACTCTTTTTTTTTTTTTTAAGGTTTTATTTTATTTATTTGAGGTGGGGTACAAGCAGGTGGGCGGAGCAGAGGGAGAGGAAACTGACGAGGGCCTTGATCCCTGGACCCTGAGATCATGCCCTGAGCTGAAGGCAGACGCTTAATGGACTGAGCCACCCAGGCGTCCCCAAGCATCCGACTCCTGATTTCAGCTCAGGGCATGATCTCAGGGTCGTGAGATCGAGCCTCACGTAGTCTTCACTGGGCATGGAGCTGGCTTAAGATTCTCTCCCTCTCCCTCTCCCTCTCCCTCTGCCCTCCAACTCTAAAAAGAAACAATCCTTAGCTTAATCACATCTTTTGCCATATAAGGTAATCCCCACAGGTTCTAGGGATTTGGCGTGGATATCATTTGGGGCACTGCTTTCAGCTCACCACAGACCTCACAATCCTCCTTCCAATGGCTTCTGAACTGGGGGATGGAGTGGTAGGCCAGGGCTCCTTCCTTATTCCTCCTGAGAATAGAGGGGAAACTGGAGAGAGCCAAGAGGGAGAACAGCGGTGGCCCTCCTAATTAGACACTAGGTTAGCTCGGGCTGCCATACAAATGCCACAGACCGGGTAGCTTAAACAACAGAAATTTATTTTCTCATAGTTGTGGAGGCTGGAGTCTGAGATCAGGGTGCCAGTGTAGTTGGTTTCTGGGGGGAGCTCTCGTCCAGGCTTGCAGACAGCTGCTTCCCCCCCCCCCCCCACATAGCCTGTCTTCCCTGTGCACATAGGGGGAGGGGAGAGAGAGAGAGAGAGAGCGCGAGCAGAAGCAGGGGGAGCGGCAGAGGGAGGAGAACCAGGCTCCCCGCTGAGCAGGGAGCCTGATGTAGGGACTTGATCCCAGGACTCTGGGATCATGACCTGAGCCAAAGGCAGCCGCTTAACAGACTGAGCCACCCAGGCGCCACTATGCTTGTTTTTATCGAATCATCTCAACTAGGCATTTATACTCTATGTGACAGGTGAGGACGCCAAGGTTCATAGATGAAGTGACTTGTCCTGTTAACTCAGCCCGCTGATGAGTGTCAGAGTGGAGATTTAAAGCCGCCCTGGTCTGCGCCTGAAGCCCACATGGCTTCCACCAGCCCAGGCTCGGCCGGAACTGCACACGTAGGGCTCCAGCTCCGCCCTGCGCACCCCGCAGCCCTGAGCCCGCTTCCCCCAGCAGCGCCCACTCAGAGTTCCCGGTCCCTCTACAGCCCCACCTTCAGCCCTCAAGAACCCACATCGGCTCCTCGCTCTTGGGGGTCTTGAAGAAGGCAGTCACTGAAGGAGAAAAACAGGGGTCCCGGTGCAGGGCTTCACTGGGTCTGCACTGGCTGGAACCCTGCGGGGGTGGGAGGGGGGAGGGTCTGATGAGAATGACCTGGGGAGAGGCCTTCCCCCCCCATTAGGAGACTTTTCAGTTGAGGTCCAACCTCCATAGGGGATCCCTGGCAGTCTCACATTCTGGACCTCAATTTCTTCATCTGTCAAATGGGGGGATTCGGTTCATTTGTAAGATATGTTCTGTGACTTAAAATCCTATCATCACGACCAAAGCCCTCTGGCTAACAGCCTGCGTTCAGTCATCACTACTCTTCAGGAAACGCTTACTTCTACTGCCAGGAGCTTGTCGCTGTGTTGGCCAATGCCGGGTAACAGAGGGCACGGGGACGTGGGGGGAGACCCAATTCCTGCCCTGCGAGGACTGCTAGCGCCGGAGTAAAGGCAGATACACAGGCAGGGCCGGGCAGGAAGGTGCACAGTGTGAACAAAGAGCCCTGGGTGCTGAGGAGATGGCTGAGGGGGAGGGGCTCAGCGGGAGGAGTAGAGCTGCAGGTGACCCCACATTCAGGAAGGCAACGAAGGCATTTTTATCTCCATTTTACAGTTAAGGAAACTAAAGCTCAGAGAGAGAGAAATGAGTGCTAAGGCCACGCAGCTGGGAAGTGGCCTTCATTTCAGGTCCTTGCCCTACACTGTTGGGGACACCGAGATGAGGACAGGAAGGAGTGTGACCCAGGCACTGCAGAGGCCCGTGAGAAGTTCTCAGTCTGGGGCGATGGACAATCCACACGCCTCAGCTCCAGACACTCAGAGAGCAGAGCTTGGCCACCTGCGGATGTCAGGCCTTGGCCCCAGGAATCCCAGTGTTGCCCTGGCCCCTGGGGAGCTGTAGCACACCCCAGGGTCAGAGCAGTGACCATCCACAAAAAGTCTCAACCTGCTGAGGGTTTTCAACCCAAATAAACTCATGGCCTCGGACATCCATTCAATCACCCACTTGCTCATCCACTCCTCCGTTCTTTCAGTCCTTCACCGCATGGTACCGAGAGCCCCCTGTGTATCTAGACCTGTGTCTGTTTGGGGAGCCTTCCCTCCCTCTTTGGACACTAATCCCCAGGCCTCAGCACCTGGGCTGCAGTCCCGGGTCTGCATTTGATTCTGTAACTGTTGCTCCGTGCCTGGAGCCGGCAGGGCAGGGGCCTGGTTTCCTGCTTTTCTGGTTGACCTAAGCGAGATCGACCAGGCTAGCTGACCTCTCTGCGGCTCCCAGAGCTCCCTCTCCAAGGAATGGGGACTCTGTGCCAGGTTGCAAGGGGAGGTATTTGTGAACACAGGGGCCCCACTCCCTAGGTCTGCAGATTAGGTCCAAAGCAGAAGGGCAGAAGTGGAGGGGCCAGATCCCAGGGCTCAGCCCTGTTCCCCACTGTACTGATAAGGCCGAGGCAATGACTGCGCCTCCCCGCAAGTGGTAGGGGCCCAGCCTTCTAGTCTGTGGTTCTCCGGTGGCCTACAAATCTACCCTGGGTGGTCCTCTGGCTTTGCCTTTAGCTGCTTTGATGGGGGATGGGCTGGGGGTGTGGCGGAGGAGAGCGGCCCTGGGTCCAGAAAAACATTCCCTCTCAAAGTGCTTTTGATCTCCAGTGAGCCAGGCCCCATTCTTCTCCCCCATCTGCCCCTGGATTGCCCTGCACCGAGGACAAAGTGAACGGGAGCGGAGGCCAGTGAGGGAGGACAGTGAATTCGAGGGCCATTCTGGGATTCATTCTCTAACCCTTCGGGACGGTCAGGATCTTTTGCTGGGGCCCACGACCCGACGCGTGAGTGTATGAGATCAGGGGTGGGCGCGGGTCTGGGGGACGACACACACGCGCCCGCGGGATGGTGAGCGAACACGAGGGCGTCCTGTGGGCACGAGTACACGCAATGGTGGCGCCGCGGCGAGCTTCAGAAGGCGTTGGTCTCCCCACTAACGTCCATTGGCGCCACCCTCCCCTTCCCTTTGATGAGGACAAGACAGGACAATCTTGCGTCAAGAGCCGCTTGGAGACCGGTCCATCTAGGTTGGCTCCTAGATAAGACATTCCGGAGCGCGGACTTGTGCACCTGGATGTTCTTATGCCTCGAATTCCGCTTAGAGGTCCGGGGCGGCGTCCCCGTGCTCACACTGCGGGGGTGGGGGGTACGGTGGGGGCAGGCGTGCGTACCGGGGGAGCCCTGCCCGCGCCTCTCCCGCAAAACCCGCGACTGAGCATGTCACCACCCGCTCGCCCCCCGCCCGGCCGCCGGCCGCCCGCCTCGTCCCCGCGGGCAGCCCCCCACTCTCTGTCTGCGTCCAGACGGGCCGACCGCGGCACCGGAGCCCTCAGCCTTCCCCCGGGTGCGCGAGGCAGCCCCGCCCCTCTCGGTCCGCGGGGCCCCGGAGGCGCGGGCGGCCGGGCAGGTAGCGGGCAGGCGCCACCCCGCCCGCCGCCCGGGCCCCTTGTCACCTGCCCGGGCGCGCCGAGCCGACGAGCGCTACGTGCGCGGGCGGCGGGCTGGGCGGGGGGCGCGGGGCCCTCCTGCGCGGCGGGGCTCCGGGCTGACCCAGGGGCCCAACCCCCCTCCTTCGTCCTGCCCCTCCCCCGCGCGCCCCTTGCAGCTGCGGCCGAGCCTCCCAGAGACCGCGCTTGGCTTCCCAGGCGCAGTTCCCGCGACCCCCCTGAGCGCCGGGACCCCCCCCCCCCCCGCCGCCTGACCACTTTGCACCCCAACGCCCGGCTCGAAGGCTGCTTCTGGGAAGCCGCCTCTGACTCCCGAGGTTAGTCACTGCCCTCGGGGCGCCCTCCGGCCCAGATCCGTCGGATCGAGGCTCGCAGCCCCTCCACCTGCAGGGCGGGGCCCAGCACACGGCCCGGCCTAGGCCCCGCCGCCGCCCTGGCGTCCTCAGTGCGGGAGTGAAGTCGGAGAGGGGCCGCTGCCCGGGCGGATGGGGGAGCTTCCCTGTCAGTCCTGGCACCGACCCTCGGGACTCCTTGGTTGCCCCGAGCCCCTTCATTTACAGGTCCTCCTCAGCCAGAACCTCCGCTCCCCGGCCTCGGCTCGAGCTGTCCCTTCTGCCCGAGACACCGCCAAGGCCCATCCCTGCTGGGGAAGCCCTGCCTGCTCCTTGGGGTTTTGTGGTGATCTGTGCACCTGACCTTCGTGCCACGCACAGGCTTTACACGTAATGTTACAGCTCCCCCTCTTCATGACCCTGCCCGCTAGTGAGGTGACAGCCTTTACCTGACCGACCCTGCGTTTGAGCTCTGTGCTAGAAAGACATCAAACGTCAGAAAGACATAAAAAATGAGCCCTTTCTCCCACCTCACACCGTGGCTTTGCTCTCCCAGGCCTTCCTCTGGGGACAGCCGTTCCTCTGAACCGCTCCCCATCTCCCCAAGTCCTCCCCCTTTCAGGCCAGAACAGGGCAGGGCCGGGATTCTTGCTCTAGGGTTAGGTCAGTCTGGGTCCTCTGCGGCTTTGGGCCTCCTTGAGGAATTTCAGGGGTGAGCGTGCAGGGTGTGGAGAGAGGTGAGGTGGGAGCTGCAAGAATGTGGGGCTCCCAGAGGGAAAGCTAGCAAAAGGTGGAGAGGCGGGTGCGAATGGGCCGTCCTGGGAAAAGGCCCTGGGAAGCAAGGGCTACTTTGAATGACAAAGGTTCCCTGGGGAGCAGAGGAAGGCTCGGGAGGGTGGGAATGTGGGAGGAGGAGGGTCAGAAGGGCGGGGAGGAAGCTGCCCAAGGGCTCCCATCTGCTGCGGCCCTTTCAAGTCCTGCTAAACCCATAACAATGAGAGGAACTGACCTGTGGACACCAGGGGCAAAGGATGATTAACGTAGTTCACCGAGGAAATACAAAAACCTTATGAAAATGTCAAAAATCCCAAAGTACAAATGAAAAGGAGATTCCGGCTTTTCTTATCTATAGAACTGGTCAAGATAAAAATAATGAAAACACCAGATGTTGGTAAGATGTGGGAGAAGCCAGGGCCTTTTTCTCCGCTGAGGAGGAAAATTGTACGTTTCTGTACCACCGTGTGACAGTATGTATGCAGGAAAGCTTTGAAAAGAGTTATACTTTGATTCAGCAATTCTACTTGTAGGATGCTCCCTAAAAATCAGAAATTATTTGTCCCAGCCTTATTTATAACTGGGGTACATGGGAAGTTTCCCAAATTCTCGATGACAGAGACCTGGGTGAATAGACTATGTCACGTTTGTGGAAGGAAGGCTGCGGGGAAATTAAATCTCACACTCTCGACGAATATTAAAGAGATGAGGAAACACTCGAGATATGCTAGTAAGTGAAAAGGGGAAGTTATGAAACAGCATGACTCCAATTTTATACAATGTCTATATAAATATGCGTAACAGCTGCCCTGGATAGTGCGGGGCTGGGTGCTCTACCCTGTGCGAGGAACTCCGCGCAGTCTCCCGTAGAAGCTTCTCAGCAGCCTCGCAGCGGGGGCATTCTGCTAACTGCGTGGGGGAGAGGACTGTGAGGAGATTCCCCCGGATCCTAGTGTGTGCTGTGCTTTCCCCCACAGAGGTGGGAAGGCCGCAGAGACCTTGAAACAGGCGGGCGACAGGAGAGAGAAAACATCATCTCCGCAGATTAGGAAGACCATGGTGTAGCTGTTTGGATGGACTGGAGAAGCCAAGAGGTGGGGAGACCTGTCGCAGGGTTTGGGTAAGACAGGGCGGTGAGGCCTGGGGATGGAGAGAACGCTGCTGGGGGGCGGGGGGCAGCCTTAGGGGCTTTTAGGAGGTAGAAGACGCCGCACGTGCTGACTGACAGCATGTTGGGAGAGACAGAGGCGGGTCTGTGGCCGGGATGCCGACCAACGGGAGAGGAGGGGCCAGTGTGGGGTGAAGAAGCTAAATCTGGTTTGGGGTCTGTCAGGGGTCGGAGGAAGAAGAGGTGCTCTGGAAAGGGTCTTGAGAAAGATCCAAGAGGTTGAAAACCAGGACGACCCAGCTCCAAGAAGCCCAGGGAGGAGAGTGAGGGAACGTGAGCCAGGGTACGACGAGGGTGCCCGCTTCCGCGTGGGGCCTCAACGGCTCTCTGCCTGCGCCCAGCGCGAGGATGCCCCAGGCCCTCCCTGGGCTTCCTGCCTCCTCGCTGGGGGCTCTGGGTATTCTCTGGTCACCCCAGGGCCTCCCCTCCCCCACCGAGGGCCCTCCAGCGCTACTGGAGCTTCAGAGGAGAGACCGGAGACAGTGCCTTATAAACTGACCAACGTATGATCTCTGATTCAGGCTGTCTCAGGCTCTTCCACGGCTAGTTGGTTGTGTTTTCTCTTGTCTTTGGTGGCTGCTTGGCTCACCTTTTTCTCCTCCGATGATGTGTCTGTTCTGACTTGTTCCGTGGCCCGCTGTGATTCAGTGGCTGGCCCGTCCCCGGGTTTGCTGTCAGCCATTCAGCCCTGATTTTTGGAGGGTGACTCTGCTCTGGGGCCTGCTCCTCTCCTTACTCTCTCGCATCTTGAAGGTCTTCCTTCTTCTCTACCATCTTTTCCCCCAAGAGACCCAAGTTTCTACCATAATTTCAAAGAGGACCGAAAATTCCTCTTCTCCCTACTCTTCCTCCAGCAGCCTCTCCATTTGCATCCCTTCCTGACCAAGTCTCTCCAGTAATTATCTACATTTCTTCATCTCCCCTCTGCCCTCTTTTTTTTTTTTTTTAATCATCTCTCTCTCTCTCTTTGTTTTCCCTGTTTGTCTCTTAATTCTTTGCAGTCAGGCTTCTGCTCCCACTTGTCCACTGAAACTTTTCGTAATGATCACTGTAGTGGGTTAAATGCTGACTCCCGTAGGATATGTCCAAATCCTAACCCCTGGAACCCATGAAGGTGAACTTATTTGGAAAAGGGGTCTTTGCAGATGTAATTAAGTGAAAGATCTCAAGATGAGATTAGCCTGGATGTAGGGGGGTGGCAGGTATGTTTACAAGAGCAAGTCAGGGAGATCTGGGACTGACGCACAGGGAGGATGGCTACGTGACACAGAGGCAGAGGTCATCGTTACACAGCCACAGCCAAGAAACACCGAGGATCTCCAGCATCCACTGGAAGCAAGGAGAGAGGCATGAATCAAGTCTCCCTCCGAGGCTCAGAAGGGTCCCTGCCGATATCTTCATTTCAGACTTCTGGGCCTCCGGAACTGTGAGGCCCCTCGTTTCTGTGGATCTGAGCCACCCAGTTTGCCATGGTTTGTTATGGTTGTCCAAGAAACTAATTCAGTAATAATACTAGCAGCCGACCTTTATGGAGTGTCTACCCTGTGCCTGGCCCGGTCCTGAATGCTTTACATGCGTTATTTCATCGAATTCCCACCAACCCGATGAAGCGGGCATGCGGGAGTACAAGCAATGCCAACAAAAGCAGTAAGGGAGAGTTTGCCGTGTCTTTGGCATTTAAAAATTGAACGTCTATCTGAGCAGTGTGTTTTATTTTTCTCTTTTAGAGATGAGGAGCCCGCAGACCCAAAACGTATGTAACTGCCCGAAGTTATACAACACATAGGTAGTGATGCCAGGATTTCAACCCCGGTACCTCCTTGGGTGCCCTTACCCACTTTGCACTTCTTCTCAGGCTCCTGGCAAACAGGGAGCCCAGCAGGCTGATGGGCGGATTGACCCAGGGCTGGATTTTGTACAGTTGCAGGGCTGGAAGGGGCCAAGGGGCTGGTGAGTTTGGGGGGAAGACTGTGGGGCTGGATGTGTAGGTCTGGCTGAAGGAGGAGGAGATGGAGGTCTTGATAACCTCCGACGACAGAAGCCCTCCAAGTGACAGAGCCAGAGAAGTGTCTGTGGCTGCCCTGAGGACCCTGGCCTTTAAGATCCCAGAGCCTGCGCAGTTCTGAGCGATGGTAAGGTCTAGTTGTGTCCATGGGAATAAGTGATCGAACCCCAGTGGCCCAGCAGGAGTGATGGGGGGCAGGCAGGAAGATTGTCAGTTGACTCCATTGAATCAAGAAACCTGGAAGGCAAAGATCATGCCATTACTGATAGACTGATCTGGAAGTTCAAAGGGCTGAGCCATTACTCTTTGTTCTTGTCATGCAACAAATGGAACCTGGGCTGGCTCTTGAAAAACAGATAGGAGATGACAAACAGGAAAGCCAGAAGGGCTTCTAGGTAACAGGCACAGCAAGCACAGAGTCACGGAAGGCATCCAGTTTATAACTGAAGTTGGCTCTAGTTAAGGGTGCGTGAAAGAGTATGATGGGACTTGAACTTTGAAAGTGTCCTAATTTGGGGACCCCGCAAAGCAGACGCTGAATCAAAGATTCAGGTGCAGGTACTGTATTTAAGAGGGTGTCCCCAGAAAGGATGGTGAAGGAGTGGGGAAGAGAGAGAGAAGGGAGGAAAGCCAATAAAAGATGAGGTAACTGGGGCTTAGTCCCACAGCAGACCTCTGCGAAACCGTGTACAACACCCTGTGGAAGTGTCCCACAGGGGGACAAAGAAGCTGGAACATTTGTGCACCCAATCCATCCCGTCCTCCAATCCTGCTGCCACGGGAAGCCCTTGGGCAGAGACCAGCTGCTCTTTGTCACCAGGCCACAGAGAGTTAAATACCAACGTTCTGCGCAAGCATTTAGAAAGATTTTGCAGCAATTTGACATGTAAGTAAGAAATACGAAAAGATGGGTCTGAGACGTGTTGTCAGTAATTTGAGAAACACTGCTCTATTTGGTTATTTCTTTTTCTTTTTTTTTTAAGATTTTATTTATTTATTTGACAGAGAGAGACAGCCAACGAGAGAGGGAACACAAGCAGGGGGAGTGGGAGAGGAAGAAGCAGGCTCCCAGCGGAGGAGCCCGATGTGGGACTCGATCCCAGAACGCCGGGATCACGCCCTGAGCCGAAGGCAGACACTTAACAACTGAGCCCCCCAGGCGCCCCTGTTCAGTTATTTCTTGAATAAAGGCATGAGCCAAGGAAACAATGGTGGCACTAGTGGGTCCTCTACAGGGAGGCCCAGGTGGGCAGAATGTCCATCTCGCTGCTCAGATGGTAGTTTTGTCACTTTGCCAGCCAAGAGAAGCCTTCCTCGGAGCCCCACCCTTAGCACAGGCCGCTGCCGGTGGTGTGTCTCTCTTGCCCACTGGAAGGTCAGGCAGCGAGGTCAAGCCCAAGCAGCTCGAGTGCCCAAAGGCTCTTGGTTCTGTTCCATCTGGAAACTGGCTCATTCCGCCCTTTCAGCCAGGGCCCCACCTGCCCCCTTGCTTCCACACTGTGCCCGGGAGGGAGAGCGACGGAAAGGGGGGCTGTCCTTGAAAAGCCACCGTAAGACCAGACAGTTTATCTTTTAAGTGGAGCTGGAAGGTCAGCTTCCATCTTGACAATGGATCCTCGAGCTGGCGCCAGGGATGTGGCATGGCTCTTACCCTTGCTTTCCCACCTCGGCTGGAAATGCTCCGATCCAGGGTCTTGGGTCAACAGAGCAGTTCCAGGCACGAGGATTCCTCAAAGCCAGGATGACTCAGGTTGTCAAGTGTGGGCCAAAGAAGAGGCCCAGAAGCCAGTTCAGTCCTTTCATGAGGTTTACAGATCCTCCACCCTGGCTATGCTTTCATTTACCTGTTCTGTCGTGCCTGCTGTGGTGAAGAGAGCCCTGAGGCCCTGGGTTAGCAGTTCAGTGCTGCTATTTTGCTGAGTAACTGAGGGGCTGTTCACAAAACCTTTCTGTATCTCAGTGACCTCATCTGGAAAAGGATAGAACCCCCACCTCATAGGCTGATTCTGAGGACGGATGGAGATAACGCTCTAGCGCATCTAGTGTGCACGGCCCTCAGACTACGGGAGTGGAGAGGGGGATGTTTCCTTCCCTTTCCTGGCAGCTGGAGAAACAGAGAAGAGCTCTGGCTTGGAGTCAGATGGGCAGTTCTTGCGCAGCCTCAGTCGTCTCCAGCATGTGACCATGGATAAGCTTCTTAGCATCTCTGAGCCTCGATGACCTCATCTATAAAGAGCAAATACCTACTTGCAAAGTTGTCGTGAGGCTTAAATGCAACCAAATACACAGAAGAGTATGGCGCACAGTAGGCGCTCCCTATATGTTCATTCATTGAACCCTTACTACTATTAGTAATCCTGGAGACTAGGCCCACTAGGTCAGGCACTGAGGATACAATGCTGAGTAAAGACCCACTCTCTTGCCTAGGAATTCAGTGAGGGAAATGATATTGTAAGGGAAGCAGATAAGCGTACAGATAATCAAGTCACAACCATGGCAGCACTACAAAGAGAGCTACCGAGTGCTAAGTGAAGATGTGACAAGATAATTTGACTGACTTAGGGAAGTAAGGAGGGCTTCCCTGAGGAAGTGATACCCGAGCCAAGGTCTGCAACATGAGTGGGAAGAACATTCCAGACAAGGAACAATATGTGCAAAGCCCTATGAAGGGGGGATCCTAGTAAGTAAAAGGGACTCGAAAGAAGCTAGTGTGGTGAGAGCCCAGGAACGGAGGGAGCGTAGGGTACAGTGGGGCTGGAGGGGAGGGGGGAGGCCCTACTTCACAGGCCTTGAAGTGGAGATAGAAAATCCAAGAGAGGGGCGCCTGGGTGGCTCAGTCGTTAAGCGTCTGCCTTCGACTCAGGGCGCGATCTCGGCGTTCCGGGATCGAGCCCCGCATCAGGCTCCTCTGCTGGGAGCCTGCTTCTTCCTCTCCCACTCCCCCTGCTTGTCTCTTTCTCACTGGCTATCTCTCTCACTGGCTGTCTCTGTGTCAAATAAATAAATAAAATCTTTAAAAAAAAATCCAAGAGAAAGAAGGAATAGTACGAAATACAAGATTTCTAGGAAAGAGTGAAAGGAGGGCACTAAAATCCAGGTGGAAACATCAACCTTTGATGAGGAAGTCAGCTTCCATGTTGAAATAGAAGAAAAAGAGAAGAGGATGGGTGTAGAGGTGTGTGTGTGTGGCTATGGGAGAATATCAGGGATGGAGTTTTCTTTCTCTGTCAAGTAGAAGGTAGGATCACCACTGAGAATGAGAATAGAGGAAGCTGGTTTGAGGGGTGTGGTGAAGGTGTGACAAGGCCATTGGAGAGTGGTTGATTCCTGGGCAGTGTCCAAGGCTCATTTGAGGCGAGGGTTCCAGAGTCTTGGGAAAGCCCTCTTCCCTGTGGTGTGTAGCCCTCAGCCATGTTTGGCTGCCTGGCACAGGAAGCCACAGGAAGCAGATGGGGAGAGGTTTGCTCAACCAGTCGATTGAAAGACAGGGGGCCAAGAGAATTTATGGCATTGGCAAGACTATCATTGAAACGTTGGACCTTGACTCTGAGCTGTAATAAAGGAGGACATGGCCCACACCTGGTAGAATGGCCATCATCCAAAAGACAAGATAGGACAAGTATTGGGAGGATGTGGAGAAAAGGGAACACTTGTCCACCGTTGGTAGGAATGTAAATTGGTGTAAGCGTTATGGAAAACAGTATGGAGGTGCTCAGAAAATTGAAAATAAAACTACTCTATGACTCAGCAATCCCACTGTGGGTCTATATCCAAAAAAATGGAAATAGGATCTTGGAAAACATACGTGCACTCCCATGTTCACTGCAGCGTCTTTCACAATAGCCAAGATATGGCAACAACCTAGGTGCCCATCTATTGATGAGTGGATAAAGAAGAGTTGGTGTGTGTATTATTCAGCAGTGAAAAAGAAGGAAGTCCTGCCATTCATGACAACACGGATGAACTGTGAGGGCATTATGCTAAGTAAAATAAGTCAGAGAAAGACAAATACTGATGGTGTCACTTATACGTGGGATCTAAAAACAAAACAAAGCAGTTAAACTCATAGAAACAGAGAGTAGAGAGGGGTTGTCGGGAGCTGGGGGTGGAGGGAAAGACATGAGGAAGAAGAGGTGTGCACTAGAAGAACATTGAGGGGTGGTGGGCCGTTGCAGGGGACCCAGGCCGTGCGTGTGGTGACACATGGAGGTTGTGGTCCGTTGGCCGATGTTCAAGTGGTGATTTTACAGCTGGAGCCATGACGGTTGTTGGCAGGGTCCAAGGCAAGGCTGTGGGAGGTGGTTTACGATGGAGTGGGAGAATGGGTGAATATATTTGTGGGGTCACCTGAGCTACTTTCTTTCTCCAATTAGCCCAACAACCTGTCTTTTCTTTCATCCTTTGGTTTACAACCACCTTGCCCCAAACCTCTCTACTTCTTCAGGCTTCCTTCATGTCTCAGCTCGGAATGTCCTTCCACCAGGAAGACTTTCTTAACTCTTACTCCAGGAGGGGTCTCTGTCAGAATTAAACATCCTGGGAGGTAGAGAGACCCCACACGGTCATCACCTCGGCTGTGTTCCTGAATGTTCCCCGCCCAGGTTGAAACCCCACGGCAGGAACTTGTTATCATTATTTTGAGTCATCAGAAATGACAGCCTTCAGGGCGCCTAAGTGGCTCAGTCAGTTAAGTGTCTGACTCTTGATTTTGGCTCAGGTCGTGATCTTGGGGTCATGAGGTCAAGCCCCACGTGAGGTTCTGTGCTCAGCGGGGAGTCTGCTTAAGATTCTCTCTCGCCCTCTCCCTCTCCCTCTGCCCCTGCCTTGCCCCTCTCTCTCTCTTAAAAAAAAAAAAAAAGGAAAGAAAAAGAAACGACAGCTCCCATCCACGGGGTGTTTGTCACGTGTCAGGCTCTGTGCTGAGCTCTAACATACATTTCCTCGCCTCATCGCCATTTCGCAATAATTTTCTGAGTAGGTGGGAGCATCACACCCTCTTCTTCAGACGGAGAAGACTGCAAGAGGGCAGGGCGCTTGCCCAGAGTGTGTAAGCAAGGAGTGGTTTGGCTCATCTTTGCGCCTCTACTCCTGGAGCAGGGGGGAGCCATGGGTGAGCCACACAGCAGTTCTGTCTGATGCCCAACCCCTGCCCCCCATTCACGGTGAGCAGCCTGAGTCATAGCCGACCCCCACAAGGGGTCCACCTGGGCCTCAGCTTCCCCAGAAGCACAGAATCAGGTATAGAAGGGCTCTCCAGGGTGAGCCTAGTCCGGCTGCCCAGTTCATGCTGAGACCCCTGCTATGGACTGAATGTTTGTCCCCTCCCCCCCAAATTCGTATGTTAAAGCCCTAACCCTGCAGTGTGATGGTCTTTGGAACTGGGGTCTTTGAGCCATCCTTAGGTTTAGATGAGGTCACAAGGGCAGGGTCCTCATGGTGGGGACAGTGTCCTTATAAGAAGAGACACCAGAGCCCTCCCCCCCCCCCCCCATGAGCAGGCACCAAGGAAAGGCCACGTGAGGACACGGGGACAAGGTGACTACCTGCAAGTCAGGGAGAGCTCACCAGAAATCAAGTTGGCTGGCACCTTGATCTTGGACTCCCCAGCCTCCAGAACGTGATAAACGAGGCCCCCCGATCCGTGCTGTTTTGGCAGCCCTAGCTGACAACACAGCCCCTTTCCCATATCCTCGCAAAGTGCTCACCCTCTTTTCCCCTCGGAACAGGGAGCACGCTGCTTCCCTGAGGCAGCCGGCCCTCTCTCTCCGAAGAGGGGTGCCTGTTGACAAGCCCTTCTGTTGTCGGGGAGGAAATCTGCCCACCAGGGCTTCCACACAACAATCCCAGCTCTGTCCTCTGGACCCACATGCAACAAGGCTGCTCTCTCTTCCCCGACACCCCTTCAGATACTTGCAGGCAGAGACCATGACCATCCCACCCACTTTAGGTTCCACAGGGACAGGGGCCACGTCTGTCCTATTTATTTCCACGTCCCCAGCACCTTACACAATACTTGTTCCAGGGGAGGGGCCTTATCCGTATTTGTTAGTAGAATGAGCAAAACTAGTTCCATTCAGGTGAAGTATTTTTAGTTCCTTTAACTGTACCTCCAAGACCTGGTTTCAAGTCTTTTCTTCCTTCTCTTTCTTTACCATGTTTTTATGCTAATTTTCCAGAAACTGAATTTTTGTTCTCTAGAAGAATGAGGTGTTGGTTCTCACCGCTTGACAGACTGTCAAACATTCCTCCTCCATCTTCCCCGTCCCTGTACTCTTCCCCCTTCTTCATCTTTCTGTGTTACACACACTCCCTGCGAGAGCGACTTTGTAAAAAGCAAACAAACGGGAAAGAAAAGCTGACACTCGTGAATGTTCACTGATGCTACCACAGAGGGGTGTCGCCAAGGATCGGAGAGGCAGGGTAGTGCGGGCATGAGGGGACAGAGCTCGGGAACCTGGTAGGACAGAGTGCAAATCTCTGTGCCACCCATTCCTGAGCCGCGTGACCTGGGGCAGGTGGCAAACTCTGTGAGCCTTGGACGCCTCGTTGGTAAGTAACACCTACGTCCTGTCCCCACCTCCGGTGGAGGGTCCGTGAGACCAGCGACACCTGCGACCGCGCCCTTAGCAGGGGGCTCAGCTCGCGTGCTCCAGAAGGTTGATGTTAGTGAAGGAGATGGAGGGAGGCAGTCCGTGGGTCCTACAGTGGAAGGGCGACAGCGTCTCCGTGGGAAGGAACCGGGTTCAAATCCCAGCTGGCTGCCTGACTAGCTGGGTCACCTCGGAAAGGTGGTTTTCCTCCTTTGAGCCCCAGTGTCCTCATCTGCAAAAATGGAGATGCAAGGTGGTTGGGAGGGCTCACGGAAGTCCCTAGCGTTGTGACAGATCCCCCAAAAGACGTTTGCTTTCGGCCCTTCCGCGTGTGGTGTGAACTCTCGTGTCTCCCGCTCAGCGAGTCACTCAGAAGGAAAGGCTGATTTCGGCGCGTGGACACACAGCTACATCGCCGTGGGAAGAAAGTGCAGGTGTGCACGGCCGCCAGAAGGAAGGCGTGTCCAGTAAAGCGGGAGGCCAGTCCCCAGGTGCTCCGACACCCCATTTCCGGGTGCACCCCACCGTCTTCTTCACGGCAGTATTGTTCTGGACCTCCTGAGCTTGCTGCTGAACAGAGCTGAGAGCGGTGCCTAGCACTCACATGTAGTGAACACTCGACTATTTACTGAGTGAATACATGAATGTTACGGAACAAAACCCAGTCTTTCTTTTTCTTTCTTTTTGACTGCTAGGCCTAAGTCCCTATTCATCCTGCATTTATGAATATTTTTAATAACAAAAGAAATACATGCTGACTCTAGAAAAGCTAATTAGAAAATACAGTTGATCAAAAAACAAAAATAAGGGGTGCCTGGCTGGCTCGGTCAGAGGAGCCTGTGACTCTTAATCTCGGGATGGTGAATTCAAGGCCCACGTTGGGTACAGAGACTGCTTTAAAAAAAAAAAAAAAAAGAATCCCATGCGGTCTTCCTGTCCAGCCATAACCACTGGTGTTAACAATTTGCCATTAGATCCTCCCAGGCACCCCTCTAAGCAAACCCACTGAAATAGCAGTCAAGACATATGGTTTGGGGACTGGTTTTATTTTTCCTTTTCACTTAATAATCCTGTGGATGTGTCTCCATGTCATTGAAATATTTTCTAAGATGTTTTTAGACTTTACTAGTCACTATTTTAATTTTACTATTAAGCTGTGTGATAGATTTACTCTTTCATCATTTATATGTGTTTGTAATTCCATTGAAGGGATGTTCCGTAAGCAAACCTTGTATAATGTAAAAGACGAACATTAACAAAAATCCCTCTCAATAATCCTGTCGGCAACTCTGCCCCCAGTAGTTTTTTTAAAGATTTTATTTATTTATTTGAGAGAGAGAGAGAGAGAGCACAGAGGGAGAGCGAGAGGGAGAAGCAGACTGCCCACTGAGCAGGGAGCCTGATGCGGGGCTTGATCCCAGGACCCAGGGATCATGACCTGAGCTGAAGGCAGACGCTTAGCCGACTGAGCCCCCCAGGGGTCCCTGTGCCCCAGTACTTGATCTGTTCTTAACAAGGCTGGGTGGGCACTAACATTCGCGGATGTCCCCGTCTTGCTTAACATAAGCCCCACTGATCCGTCCTGCAGGAGCTGAGCGGTAGGCAGTGTGTGCGCTGGGGAAAAGCGGGGCTCCCACGTCTGCTGCCTGTGGCTGAATGCCCAGCTCTGCCACTCCTTAGTTTCCCCATCTGCAGAATGGACACAAGAACACCTTCTTATGGAGTTGCTGAGAAGATGATCTGACTTCACATGTGAAAAGCGCCGAGCATAGTGAATGCCCGGCCCGTGGTCAGTAGTCAACAAATGGCAGCTATTATTGTTAATATCGTAAAAAAGATCTGACTAAATCCAATCTGTAGATGAGGAATCACAGAGCAAGCTGGAGGGCTTGCCCACTGACACAACCAGAAGGGACTCTACACTCTGGCCGGCTCCAAAGGGAGTTCGAATTTCTGAGGCTTCTACAGAATACACCACACGCGACAGGAGGCTTTTTGCATAATTTTGCAGTGTCACCTGATTCCACTTAGGGTCTATCAAATACGGGACAGAGAATATCCTAAATCATGTTGCTGTGTGGATACTGTTACCCTTGTTGAGTGGAAGAAAAACTGAGGTGCACAGATGGTGAGGGATTTGCCCCAACTCCAACAATTAGCAGGTAGTAGGGCTGGGACTGGAACCCTTAACCGCGGGGCTCGCCTCTGTCACGAGCGAGTCTCAGAAGTTCAGTGGCTTGCTCACAGTGTCACCACAGTTTCTATTCTGTCATACTCCTTCCCCAAACAGTCTTGTGGAATTTTCCAGGAATCTGGGGCTGGAGGTGACCTGTGTGGTCATCAGATGCTTGAGGAAAATGACCAGGATAGCAACATCCTGACCGTCAAAGATCGCAACTAGGTGCCCAGAAGGCCAAGTAGGTGAAATGCGAGAGTCCCAGGCTGGAGATCAGAAGTCTCTCTCTCTGCAGCCCCCTCCTTCCCTGCCTGCCCTTTCCTTCTCCCGTAAACCCTGGCAGGAAGGAATTGTTGCCTTGGCCTCAGGAAGCAGCTCACACAAAGAGACAGTGCCACACCTTACCCCGGCCCCTCTTCTCCCCCTCTCCTCCAAATAGTGAAAGTAGGAGTAATAATAATGATCACGACAATACTTATTGAGTGATGATGACTGTTCTAGGACTTTCCATACCCTTGTTCAGCCTGGCCCACCCAGGGTTTCCTGGCCTCCCTTTATGGGGGTCCTGACTCCCTCACAAATACAGCAGGTGCTGTGGGACCCCTAAGTTAATCTTCACAGTCACCTCTAAGGTCTGTGGCTGTTATCATTCCAGTTTGACACAACAGGAAACTGAGGCTCAGAATGGGTGAGTCCTTGGTTAAAGTCCCGCAGTGAAGAGACCTCGACTGGACCCCAAGTCTGTTGGATTGCAGAGCCCTTGATCGTAGTTGGTACCCTGGGCCCCAGAGTAAATGTTGGTACCAGGCACACTGTGGCGAAGGGACCTGGGACGCCACAGCATTCCTGAGGGTCCTTGGAGGAAAACAGAGTAGCTAAGTAGCACCTGAGATGTGATTCTGGGTTGTGGCTTCTCCCTGGTTTTCTGTACGACCATGACTTGCCCTCTCTGTGCCTCGAGAGACCTCAGGACCACAGGGGAGAGGCCAAGGGGCCCACAGCAGCGCTGGGCCGTGTGAGGACGGCAGGAGGAGGACACGGGAGCGGGGAGAGCCTCCGAGCTCCCTCCTGAGCTCCACCGAGAGTCTCTGGCTTCCACCCCTGGGAAGAGGGTTTATCTAAAGTCTACCTCTACCCAAAGTTATGCGATGAAAACAACACCGGGGGGGGGAGAATTATATGTGAAATACTTATTTTAAAAAAAAAGGCACTGGACTTTGGGTCGGAAGGTCTGAGTTTTGGTGTGGCCTCATTACCAAGGACGTGGGAGGAACCCAGTGTCCCCAGCTCGAGCAGGGCTCTGGGTCCAGTTCCGTCTTCTCGTTGGCCTCGAACTGGCGGTCTGTGAGACGAGGGCATCTTTCATATGGTCTCTGATGCACCCGCCCTGGCACAGCCCTGTGGTGTCCCCTTCAGTTCTTGTCCTGATGCCCCCGAGGCTCGCCGTGGAGGTGAGGGCAGGTGGAGGGGCCTGGGATGCCGGGGGTCTGGCCTCAGGGAAGACACAGGGATGGGGGCTCAGGTGGGTAGAGGTCGGGAAGGGGGCACAGTGCCATGAGGACAGACCGCTCCTGGCGTGGCCCTTGTGTCCCCCCCTGCATGGTGTGGGGGGCCTGGCGGGAGATCAGAGGTCCACCCGCGTCAGCCCCGCCGGCCCTCGCGTCAGGAGGCGCCTTCTCAGCACAGAACAATGCGGGCTCTTTGAAGGGTTGGGCAGCAGGGGATGGGTGTTTCTCCAAACATAGGGCCTCCTTTGCAAAACAGGCTTTGATTCCCAGGCCCGGAGGCCCCAGGTGCCTGTTGGGCGGCAGGCGGGGGCTGGGGGCTTTGTTTGGCAGGAAGAGGGGACTTGGAGACTCGGAACAAAGCCTGGGACACAGCTGGCCGGGGCTGAGGCTGGCCTGGGCAGGCAGGTCAGGCTGGGATGCCAGTGGGGGCGGTGGTCTGTAGGTCTCGGGCCAGCCCCCTTCAGCCTGGCCACCTCTCATGGGGGGCTTGGCTCTCTCATGCCTGTGGAAGGGGCCGTTGAACTCCAGCCTGTCATGGTGGTCCACTGCCTCCCCCAATCCCTGTTCGGGTGGGTAGTGGGCAAAACTGGAGTCTAGGACACAGACTCCAAGAGATGGGGAGGAAGGAGCATTAAGCAGAGTCCACTGGCCTGCACTCGAACACCTACGCCACCAAGAAGGATGATGGCTCCTACCTTCTGCCAAACACCATGCTAGGCGCTTGACGGGCATGT
Source organism: Ursus arctos (assembly GCF_023065955.2). NCBI lineage: Eukaryota > Metazoa > Chordata > Mammalia > Carnivora > Ursidae > Ursus > Ursus arctos. The sequence continues at coordinate 71,827,663 of NW_026622786.1, read as the reverse complement.
GTCTCTGGTTTCACCCTCATTTTCTTGCTTGACAATGGCCTACAGGACCCCATGGGACCTCTCTGGACTCATCTCCTGTCACCCTCCCACTTGCTTGATCCACTCGAGCTAGTCTGCCTGCTCTCAGTTCCAGAACACACCAGGCACAGTCCCATCTCCACACCATCTGTTCCCGCCACCCAGAACTCTCTGACCCGGCTGACCCTTCCCTCCTTCATGGGGCAGCTCACATCCTCTGCTCGCAGTGAGGGCCCATCCTGACCAATCTGCAGGGTGGGCCTTCCAGCTTGCTCGTCTTTTTCTTTTCTCTTTTCTTTATTTAAAGTAAGTTCTAGGCCCAACATGGGGCTTGAACTCACCACCAAGATCAAGAGTCACATGCTCTACTGTCTGAGCCAGACCCGAGCCCCCCAGCCCGCTCCTTTCACACCCCCTTCACACTCTTTTCACTGCTTGCCATCACGTACAGTCACGTAATGATCAGGCTGGGTACTGACTCTCTCGACTCAAATGTGGGCTCCGCTAGGTCAGGCACCTTTGTCAGTGGTATTCACTCACGTGCCTTGAGCACCTAGAATGGTGCCTGGTGTGTTGTAGGCACTTGAAGGTTAACCTTATGTCAACTTGTTTGGGCCAGGGTGCCCGGTTGTTTAGCCAAACACGAGCCTGGATGTTGCTGTGAAGGTACGTGCAGATACCATTCATATTTACAATCAGTTGGCGCTAAGTGAAGCAGATTGCTCTTCATAACATGTAGGTGGGCCTCGTCCAATCAGGTGGAGGCCTTAAGAGCAAAAACTGAGGTTTCCTGAAGAAGAAATTCTTCTCAAGACTGCCACATAGAAACCTTGCCTCAGTTTCCCGACTCCTGGCCTGCAAAACTCAGACTCGATATTGCAACATCGACTCGTCCCTGAATTCCCGGCCTTCCAGTCTGCTCTATAGGTTTCTGATTTGCCAGCCCCTTAAAATAAGGCGAATGTGCCAATTCCTTAAAATCTCTCTTGCTCTCTCTCTCTCTGTTTCTAAAACCTGTTGGTTCTGTTTCTCTGCAGACTCCTAACACAGCACTCAAGAAATACTAGCATTGGACTGTACGAAATTGCTGTTTTTGTGAGCACCCAAAAAAAAAAGGTTAAATATCAGCAGTCTCATTCAGTTCAATCAACTTGTCGAATGAATAAATGAATGAACCACAAAGCAATCATGAGGTAGGTGTTATCTCACTGATAAGAAAACCGGGATTCCTGGGTGGCTCAGTCAGTTAAGCATCTGCCTTTGGCTCCGGTCATGATCTCAGGGTGCTGGGATCGAGTCCACATTAGGCTCCCTGCTCAGCGGGGAGCCTGCTTCTCCCTCTGCCTGCAGCTCCCCCTGCTTGTGCCCTCGCGCTCTCTCTGTCTGACAAATAAATAAATAAAACTCTGACAAATAAATAAAATCTTAGGGGAAAAAAAAAGAAAGAAAAAACTGAGATTCCAGGAGATAAAGCTGCTTGCTAAGCAAGGCACGGCAAAGAGTGGCGGGGCTGGGATTCAAACTTCAGACTGACTCCAAGGCCGGTGCTTCTAGCAAATGCGGCAGCTTCTGCCTTCTTTAACCAAGCAGCCGACCACCAGGGATCCCCAGGGCCGATCCCCTCTGAGAGCCTTAGTTTGAGAGGTCCATGAAAGAGTGGCCAGGAGCCTGGGCGACTTTAGATGCTCCCCAGCGGCAATCCGGGAAGCCAGCACGGAGGTGGCTGTACCAGCTGCGGCTCCCTTCATCTCAGGCATAGCTCGGGACTGCCCGGGTTCTTCCTTGGTCCCGGGGTCTTTCCACAGCCGCTGGTGGCCCCTCTCCAGGGGAGCCAGAGGGGAGACTGACAGAAGGGCATGACCCTTGTCTCAGCAAAAATGGAGGCACCCAGTTGGGAAGGCAGCAAGGCCTGCTGGTCTGTGGTGGTGAAGGTGGTCTTGGCGCCAGAGGACCTGGGTCTGAAACTTGGCTCTGCCACTCAGCAGCCAGGTGACCTTGGTCAACATTATTTCATGTGTCCGAGTTTCAGGCTCCCCATATGTGAAGTGGGATAATAATGCTTTGCCCTGGTATTATTTCAAACACGAGATGAGATGATGCACGGAGAGTACTTAGAACTCTGAGCGCTCAGTGAACAGTAGTAGTCTTACTGCTTTCAGCCATAGCATCACTACAAAGGGTTAGATATTGCTGGAGGCAAAGAAGAGAAGTTCCCAGCATCTATTTTGGGGCCCTGATTACATCGCTTTGTCCCCTCCGGGATTCCCTCCCCCTCAACGTGATGGACTTTGGAAGAGGACCTGATGACTGCAATTTAGACTGGTTTTGTTCTGGTGAGTTTAAACCTTCCAGGTGTTACCCTCTGGGGGGTATCCCTTGTTTAGACCTGAGCTTTCATTCTGGCCGAAAGCCTTTGTCTGCTGTTTAAAAAAACCAAAAACCAAAAACAAAAACAAATCGCCAGCATTTCGGGCTCCTGGAAATGACACCCCGCTGCAGATAATTACAGTACCTTGCATTTTTTTTTCATCTAAACTGGTGTTTATGTTAAAACTGTAAGGGGGGCGTGACAATGACAGGCCCTCTAATCCTGCTTTTTACAGCTGGAGGAGCTTAGGTGCAGGGGAGACTCTGCTTTTCCCAAGTCCTCAGTGGTCGAGCCACGCTGTGAGCTCTCCCCCGGCTCCCCTCCCTCCTGAGCCTGAAGACGGCTTGCTGTGGGCAGTTTGGTCTCCGAAGAGAGGCCGCAAGACAGTTCTCTGGGCCTTAGGAAGAGCTTCTCTTTATATGCAAAACACTCATTAAGCTTTATTACTATTTCACACAGAGAAAAACACATGAAGTATTTAGAAATAAAATGCACACATTTTCGAAGCAGCAGGCTTAGATTATTTTTAACCAATAATGGTTCGAGATCAAAGAGGTTTAGACACCACAGCTTGAGGGAAGCATCCTGAACTTTGGCTTTCAGGATGACCTCCTTCCTGCTCCGGGGCTCAGCTCAGGCTGGTCCCTGCAGGGGAGCAAGACAGGCCAACAGCACCATTTTTCAGACGTTGGTGGGTCCTCAGCCAGGTCAGAATTGCCTGCTGTCCCTGCTCTCGGACAGTCTGGCTCCCACTGGCGTAGAAGGTTATCAGCCCCGGAGCCTTCAACAGCCTTTTCCTGTTATCAGAGCCCAAGTGTCCAAGAAGGAGTGTGACCCTCCTGCTTCTTCCCATCCTGCTGGGTTACAGTCTGTCCTTGGAGCGAGAGTAAACAGAGGAGGTGACAGTGTCAATAAATGTCTCCCATGTGGCCTTGGCTAGCACACATGCCCTCCCACTAAGGGACGCAGGTAGGTTTGTGTTCGTGGCCCTCCCTATGACACACACGAGAATAAATATTAAGAAGACGGGAAATAGTAATACAAATAAAGAAAAGAACAAAAAAGGAAAAGAATGTCCCTTTGCAGACTCTGAAAGAGATCTTCAAAAGCTAGTTCTGCATAATGCCAAGTACTGTCTTTTGAACCTTGTCACATTGTAGGCGATGAGTGGCAAATTTGATTAAGAGCCAACGTCACCCAATACGATGAATTTCCCTATCTCTTACAAATATACAATGAACACGTGTCAGTGAGCTCATTCATTCATGAGAGAACCAGCAAAATGGTACAACTGCTTCAAAGGATAATTAAACGAACCTCACGTATATGTCTTAAAAGAATGCTCGTGTATTAAAAAATATTTACGAAATTGTTCTATCCATGGGGCAATAATCAACTGTATTCCCCTGGTCCCAATTCATTTGCATTTCTATGGAAAAGAATAATTTGCACTGATATCAATTTTGCAAAACTTCAAGATTGTAAAATATTTTAGGGATAATAAAATGTGAAGAAGGTCTAGAGCAACCCAGTAATCTTTGATGCCACGTCAATGCCTTTCTCACAATTTTCCCTAATACCAGAAAAATAAGTTTGGCAAATACAATCGAAGAACCTCATGAAAAACTTGATTCTATGTGAATCAAAGTGGGAGGTGAATCATTGCAGAGTTCCATCCTCGTCTCCACATGGATGATTCTAGGGAGGGCAGTGTGCTATCCAGGTAGGAAGTAGAAGATCTGGGTTAGGTCCAACCTCACCGCTCTGTGGTTGGGTGGCCTCAGGCCATTCCCTTCTCTCTGACTTTTCCAAGACTTCTGACTTGCAAAATGGGACCACTAACAATGAGATTACAGGGAGGAAAGAAGTACCCCAGGCCCGGTGGATAGTAGGAACTCAGGCCACAGGGATTTCCTTCCAGCTTCTTGAAACTATTCCCAGTGGTTACTCAAGGCATGTCCATCTTTTCCAGGTCCAAGGGCTGCCTGTTTCAGCCACCTGGCACTTCCAGGTGTGAGACCTCAAGTGGATTGATTTTTGTCTGTGTAAAGCTTCAGTGGCACCAAGCAAAGTCTGGGGGAAAGGTAGCCAAAGTCTTCTTTTCTTTGGAGAAAAATAGACCCTGGCCCCACACTGTCACCAAAGGGCAGGTGTCTGGAAATGTAGGGAGAGGAGGAATTCAGTGAGCCCAGTGCAGAGCTAAGAAGAGATGTGGGTTAAGAGGAAGATTTGGAATAAGCTAGAGTTTCCCACCTCTCAAGGGGTGGTAAGGGACATCTTCAAAAATATGACGAAAACCAGACATCGGTGTGTGTGTAGGCTGGTAGAGGCTGGGGCAGGCGGTTCAGAGTGAGTGTCTCCAGCTTCAGACGAACTAGGGCCAGCCTCATAGAGGAAGGGAGCCCCAAAGTGAGAGGTGGCAGATCAAGCTCCTTCCTTGTCACCTAACTGATGGGACAGATGAGCTGCTGTGGCCTAGATGGGGCGCAGCCCCTTAGAGTCTTTCCTCTTTTATCTGAGGGGGCTGCCCTAAGTTTCTGTCACCCTAGTCTTTGAGTCCACACAGCAGAAGACCAGTGTGGAGGGCAGATGATGGGGTGGGGGGACTTCCAAAGGAGAAGTATGGGGCCTTAACTCTTTCCCTCCCTAGTTCAAGGGCTCCATCCCTAGTTCAAGGGCTCCCTCCAGAAGGTAAAGACCGTGGGCTTTGGAGCCAGTCTGGGGTCTGTGTCAACCATGGAGGCCCACCACTCAGCTCTCCCTTCAAAAAAGAACTCGCTGTTCAGCTGTGTGTTCATTTTCCAGGGCCGCCATGAGGAAGTACCACACACCGAGTGCTTTACACAACAGAGACTGATTTTCTCACAGCTCTGGAGGCTGAAATCCAGAAGTCCGCAGGGCGTGCTCCCCCTGAAGGTGCTAGGGAAGGACCTGCTCCATGCCTCTCTCCTGGCTTCTGCTAGCCTTCAACATTCCTTGGCTTGTAGATGCGTGACTCCAACCCTCTGCCTCACGTGGTGTTCGCCCTGTGTCTCAGTCTTCACAGGGCCACCTGCTTCTAAGGACACCAGCCACATTGGATTAGGGGCCCAGTCCAATACGACCTTGTCTTAACTAATGACCTCTGCCACAACTCTGTTCCCAGATAGCGTCACGTTCAGAAGTACTGGGGGTTAGGGTTTCAAAATAGCTGGAGTTTTTTTGAGGAGAAGGAGGAGTGGGGAGACATAGTTGAATCCTAGCAAACTACCAGGAGTGAGTTAGGGGACTCCTTCTACTGCAGTCCCTTCAGGTAGCTGGGCTTTCCCCAGGGCAGAGGCTTTCAAGCACCAGGGCAGAGGCTTTATCACACCTGCACCACCCTCAGGTGGCCTCCTTCTATTCCCGTCCCTTCATCTCACACAGGCATTAGCTCCTAATAAGCATTTAGTCCTCCTAACTTCATCACCGTCTGCTTCTTGGAGGGACCGAAACTGGCAAAGGCCGTAAGACGGGTTTATTTCCTGGATCACTTGCTGCTCAGGAGTCAGTGAAGATCCCCCATCCCCAGGGGTTCGTGGGGTACAATAGTACCCTGGTGGGGACACAGGGTGGCAGCTCAGTTGCTGAATCTTTCACTGGTAATGACTTGGAAGATTGTCGCAGTGGTGGGCACACCCTGGCCCTGCGATGATTCAGTGTTTGAAAAACAGAAGGGACCATGCATGCAAGGGTGATGGAATCAGCTGGCTAATTAAGCTACCTGAGTTATATTGACGCTTCAGAGAGATAATGGAAAGTCAAGTGCGCTTAGAAAACCAAAACTAAGTGGGGGGGGGGGGTGGTGGGACATCTTGCAAATAAGTCTTTATCTCCCCAGCAGGAGAGCAGGTAAAGCCTGCTATCAAAACCAGGATTTAATGGTAAGGAGCTTCAAAAGTCATAAAAGGCTCAGCAGAGGCAAGTCTGCCCGTGGTTGGGGCCATCTGGGACCTGAGGTATGGGATGAGGACACCTGTATGTAGGGTGATGACTCCTAGAAAAGCCAGGAGCCTTACAATTTGTAAATAACAATTATGGTAAAACTAGCAGAGTTAAGGTGCCAGCCAGACAATCTTGCCCTGCACAGGACTGTGGAGATGGGTTAAGGGAATAAAGTATCCCTACAGGCAAGATAGAGAGGTAACCAGCAAGGGTATCATCAAAAGAGAGCAAGAATGTTTAGGCAGGAAGTTTAGGGTGGTAGTCCCAGTAAAACGTCACAATTCCTTGCTCAAAGTTCTTGGACTTGAACCAGTTTTTAGGTCTTTGAGTTAGAAGAAAAGAGCACCTGTTGACTGAAGAGGTGGCTGGGCGTCCCAGAGAAAGGGCTACGCTACACCATGGTAAGTATATACTGCAAGGGTCTTCCCAGTCCTTCCCCAAAAGCACTGACAAGCCATTTACTCAGATATTATTTACTGGGGAAATAGGAATGCCCAGACACATTTGGACTATTGGATCTGGGGTCTGAGTTGACATTGATACCCAACGACCTGAAATGTCATCATGGACCTACATATGAGGGCCAGCTGATAATTAATGGAGCCCTGTCCAGAATGCAGCTTATATTGGGTCCCCTGGGGATGTGAGACCACTTGCTACTCATTTCTCTGATCTCTGATTGTATAACTGGGGTTGGCATGGTTGGCAGATAGAGTGATTCTTACACTGGGCCCTTGAACTGTGGGGTAAGAGCTACCATAGTGGAGAAGGCCAAGTGGAAGCCTTTGAACCCATCCCCCTCTTCCTCCTTCCCTGTCCACTCTCTATTCTGTACACTCTCATTCCCACCAAGAGAGTAAATCCAAACCAGTGTTGCATCCTGGGGGTGGGAGAGATGGCAATGTTAATGCTGTCATTAAGGAGCTCAAGATGTGGGAGTGGTGGTCCCCTATCATACCTCTGTTGAGTTTATCAGTCTGGACCTTGCAGAAATCAGATGGATTCTAGAGTGTGACTGGAGACAACTGAGAGCTCTACCAAATAGTAGCCCCAAATGCAGCCGCCGCGCTGAGCTAGGGTCTCTGCTGGAGCAGGTGGGTACGGCTTCTGGTACACGGTGTGCCCTCACCGGGTTGGTAAATGTGTTATTTTCTCTCCCAATCAGGAAAGAAGATCAGGAACGGTTCACATTCACACGGAATGGACAATGATATGCATTCAGGGTTTTCTCCCTGGGCTGTGTCGACTCTCCTGCACCTTGTCACAATATATCCCAGAGTTGTGGACGACGTGCTCATCTGGCAGAACATCCCCCTGATCCGCGCCATTGACAACAGCAAACTAAGCAGGATGATGAACCGGAGGTGGCGAGCGCACTGGAGGCCTTGATAGGACACATGCACCCCAGAGGGTGGGAGATAAGCCTTAGAGATTTACAAGCCAGCCACAACAGGAAACATTTGAGGGGTCTAGAAATCAAGGGCGTATTGGGACCTCCCCTTCAAAGCCAAAGACAAATGGCTGCATTTTGTCTTTGCCACCATACAGAGGGAAGCGCAGTGCCAGTTAGACGTGTTTGGGTTTCAGAGGTACATATTCCCTATCTAGAGACACTGCTCCAGTCCACAGATGGGTGACAAGAAAGGCTCCTAGCTTTGAGCGGGGCCCAGAGCGAGAAAGGGCTCCTCAGGAAGTCCAGGCTGCAGTGTAAGCAGCCCAGCCACTCAGACCGTACAATCCGGCCGATCTTGGTGCTGGAGATGCTGGTGCAGAAAAAGATGTGTTGTGAAGTTTGCAGCGAGCCCCAGAGAGAGAATCACCGTGCAGGCCCTGCGATGAGGAATGAGGGCTTGCCAAGGAGACAGCTGGGGAGGGAGGGGGCTTTTGGGGTGGATTTAGAGATCGTGGAGGAGGGACACGTGGAGCACTAGTTGAAGCTCCAAGATCAGCTGCAGTGACGGGAGCTGTAGTTCGTCCCGCTGACCTCCCTGCTCCAAGTCTCTTCCCTGCAGGAAGGAAGGCCCACTGAAAGCCTGGAGAAGTGCATCCACGTGGGGCACAGGTGGGCTGTGGGAGCCATGGGAGTGCACCATTCAGACCTCCCTTCAGTGAAGAGCTCACCATTGGGCTGCAGAGGGTGCAGTAGGTGACAGCTTCCAGCTGCAGAGCCTTCAGGCCAAGGTCATGCTCCCTGGGCTTCTCCCTGCCAATGAGAAGCACACGGGTCTTAGGATCTGGTCATTTCTGCCCAGTGTGGGACTCTTCTAATGGGCAGTCTTTGCTCAGAAGCTCTGCACTGAGTTGTCTGAACTTTCTCAGCTTTGCATGGCAGCCTGACAGCAACTTTTGGTATCTAGAATCACACCAGGTAACCCTGGGCTTTTGATGTACATTTGATGGCTCTGGAAAGTGAGTGTCATTCACAGGCCCCATTGGAAGGCCATGCCTTCCCCCGGAACAGCCTGTGGAAGTTGAAAGGGCACAGGTTTTCGAGTCAGACATACCTGTGTTCCAATCGTAGCTTCTCCACTGACCAGTCGTGGAACTTTGGTCTCTAGGGTTCCTGAAGAGGCTCGATTTTTTTTTTTTTAATTTTTTAAAAGATTTAAAAAATTTATTTATTTGAGAGAGAGAAAGAGAGAGAGAGAGAGAGAGAGGGAGAACATGCAAGCCGGGGGAGGAGCAAAGGGAGAGGGACAGGCAGACTCTGTGCTGAGCGTGAAGCTGGACGTGGGGCTCAATCCCACGACCCTGAGATCATGACCTGAGCTGAAATCAAGAGTCAGATGCTTAACTGACTGAGCCACCCAGGTGCCAGAAGAGGCTTCATCTTTATCGTCTCTCTGATCCTCTCTTTTTCTCTTCCCCTTTCCCTCCATACCACATGCCCAGCCAGAATCCTGCAAGGGCAGATTCTCTGCCAGCAGCTGCCAACGCCACGGAAGAAAAGTCCCCATTAGACTACACTCTCTGAACTCCCGTCCCTCCCCAGTATCACGGCCTCCTATAATTTCCAGAAGGAGGCCAGCCACTCAGACAGCTGAGTTGAAATTTAGCAAACTTCCTTGAGTTCCCGCTTTGTACCAGGTCCCAAACTGGACTCTACCATAATAACCTTCACAACGACCCAATGAGGCAAGCTCGTTATTATACCCATTTGATAAGTCAGTAAATGGAGGCTCAGCAGAGTCAGAAAGTGGAGCAGGGATTGGAACCCAACCCACCGTCCTCCAAGCCCAGTGCTCTTCCTCTGACACAAGTGTGCCTGGCTGGGGTCGCCACCCAAATCTGTGGGGATGGAGATGTGAGAAGCCTGACTCGTAGCTGGGTAACTGGGGGTCTGGGGCCACAGTGATTCTGGCCTGCATTGGCTTGTGGTGTCTAGGCTGCAGGAAGCTGCTGGAGGGACTCCTGGGGTCAGGCATGTCATGGGCAGGCCCCAAAGACTTCTTGGAGAGCTTGCAATTACCAGAGCTCTTTGGATAACAGTGGAAGACATGATAACAATATCAACTGCAATTTGTTAAATCCGTACTACGTGCCAGACATGGAGGGTTAACAAACGTGATCTCATGCAATCCCCCCTGCAATCTGAGAGCGTGGATTTGTTATCCAGAATTCCCCATCCAGCCCGCAGGACTCCAGAGCTCACACACATTCCTTGCTGCAGAGACGCAGATCCACACCTCCCCCTGATAATGATTGATGGCCCTCACCCAGCAGACCGTGTCTTGGCCGGGCCTGTCCTGCTCACCGCTCCTCCCCTGCTCTGGCTGCTCAGAGCAAGCCCGAGCCCAAGCACCAGGTTTGGGGCTGAGATCACAGAAAGGATCTAAGGTATGTCCCACCTCCCTGACATGCTGAGACCTAGAGACAGTGGAAGAGACTTTCTAAACCCCATTCGGAGCAAGAGAGAAAAAATAAGGTCCGCACTTAATGTTTGTAGGACAGAAAGAATGTTATAGAACAGAACCTGAACGACCCCGCCTTCTCCATCAAAGAGAAAGCTCTTTGAACAAGAGAAGTGAAACAATCCCTCCTGACTGACGGGAACCGAAGGCCAGGTGGGGCTGAGACAGGGCTGCCCCCAGCTGCCATTGCTCTGTTCGAGGCCCTCCAGGCAGAGATGGGTCATTCCAGAGGCCCTTCTGGGAAGGTGAGAGGTGCCAGGAAGAAAGCCAAAAACATGCTGCCTCCATTCAAGCATGGGAAAAATATGGTGCATTGAGCTTATCATAATCCTAGGCAAGATTCCAGAAGTTCCTTTCCTAAGCAGGGATTACTGGGAGCCAAGACGGGTTCACTTAGGTCAAGGCATGTCTCACTCTCCAGATTTCCCCTGTAGGAAGGGTGATCAGAACATGTTGTGGGAAAAGGGCCACAGATGCAGGATTTAAAAAAAAGACTTTGCTGTTATAACAACTACATCGAGGAAGAAAGGAGAGAGTTCATCAGCCAGGGTCTGGAATCTACCACACCCCAGCTCCTTACATATCAAAATTATAGGCTTCCTTTTATAGCTGAGGAGACTCAAGAGTGCTGCCAAAATTTGTCTTGTGGTCAGCAACGGAGGAGGAGTCTTGGGACCCACAAAGGAGGAAGATGAGATGCCCTGAGGCCATGGATATTGGCAGCCAACATCTGAGAGGGTGAAAGTCTTAGTCCAATAAAGCACTTAAGATCTAGAAAGGCTGTAGAATTTGTCCAGGGGAGTAAAACATCAAGAATCTCATAGAACACATAACATGGATAAAGGAGGGGCTGATTTCTTTGTCAAGCACCCCTAGCACCAAGGTCAGTTTTGCTATTGAAATATCTTTTTTTTTAATGTCTCTCACCCATCTCTTTGACAGTTAATGGAGAAATATGGGCCAGATCAGGGTAGCTCAGGCTTCATGTGGCTGTTTGAGCCCCTCTACTCCGGGTAGAAGGCAGTAATCGATTCTGTTGGGTGGGAATCTGCCTCCTTTATAACCCAGAGCATCAACAATGTGGCCCTGCCACTGTCACTCACTGGTGTCTGCTGTGGCTGTGCCCTGTGCAAAGGAAAAGAATGTGTGTCTGCTGTGTGAGAGGAAAAGCCTGCTGGATGCCCTCTGGTCCTGAGATTGGTCCTGCACTGCCCTCCACCAGCCTGCATGGCATGACCATTTCTATTCTGAAGGCCATGGCGTGAAGAGGTTCCAAGTTCATGCTCTGGAGTCAGACTTCTTCCCTCTCCCTAACCCCATCCCATTGCAGTCTCGGCTCTGCCATTTACTAGCTGGGTGCCCTTCGGCAAGTTAGTAATTTATCTGGGTCTTATTTTCTTCATCTGAAAATTGGGATAATGGTGGTGACTTTCACAGGGTTAGAGCACTGACTTTCATGTTTTGACTTGTGACTCACAGTCAGAAATACATTTGGAGAGACCTCAATGTGAGACAGAAAACCATCAAAATCCTAGAGGAGAACACAGGCAGCAACCGCTTTGACATGGGCCACAGCAACTTCTTGCTAGATATGTCTCCGGAGGCAAGGGAAACAAAAGCAAAAATGAACTACTGGGACTTCGTCAATAAAAAGCTTCTGCACAGGGAAGGAAACAATCAACAAAACTAAAAGGCAACCTTCAGAATGGGAGAAGATATTTGCAAATAATGTATCTGATAAAGGGTTAGTGTCCAAAATTGATAAAGAACTAATCAAATTCAACACCCCCAAAAAACAAATAATTCAGTTGAGAAATGAGCAGAAGACATGAATAGACGTTTTTCCAAAGAAGACATCCAGATGGTCAACAGACACATGAAAAGATGCTCAACATCACTCATCTTCAGGGAAATACAAATCAAAACCATGATAAGATACCACCTCACACCTGTCAGAATGGCTAAAATTAATAACACAAGAAACAACAGGTGTTGGCGAGGATGCAGAGAAAGGGGAAACCCTCTTGCGCCGTTGGTGGGAATGCAAACTGGTGCAGCCTCTCTGGAGAACAGCGTGGAGGTTCCTCAAAAAATTAAAACTAGAGCTACCCAAAGACCCAGTAATTGCACTACTAGGTTTTTACCCCAAAGATACAAAAATATGGATTTGAAGGGGCACCTGCACTCCAATGTTTATAGCAGCAATGTCCACAATAGCCAAATTATGGAAAGAGCCCAAATGTCCATCCACTGATGAAAGGATAAAGAAGATGTGGTACACACACACACACACACACACACACACACACACGCTGGACTATTACTCAGCCATCAAAAAGAATGAAATCTTGCCATCTGCAAGGACATGGTTGGAGCTAGAGGGTATCATGCTAAACGAAATAAGTCAGTCAGAGAAAGACAAATACCATGATTTCACTCATATGTGGAATTTAAGAAACAAAACAGATGGATACGGGGACAGAAAAAAAAAGAGAGGGAGGCAAACCATAAGAGACTCTTTTTTTTTTTTAAAGGTTTTATTTATTTATTCGACAGAGATAGAGACAGCCAGCGAGAGAGGGAACACAAGCAGGGGGAGTGGGAGAGGAAGAAGCAGGCTCATAGCGGAGGAGCCTGATGTGGGGCTCGATCCCATAATGCCGGGATCACGCCCTGAGCCGAAGGCAGACGCTTAACCGCTGTGCCACCCAGGCGCCCCAAGAGACTCTTAACCATAGGGGACAAACAGGGCTGCTGGAGGGAGGTGGGGGGATGGGCTAGATGGGTGAGGGGCATTAAGGAGGGCACTTGTTGGCATGAGCACTGGGTATGGAAGTGATGAATCACTAAATTCTACTCCTGAAACTAACATTACGCTATATGCTAACTAACTAGCATTTAAATAAAAACTTGAAACATTAAAAATAAAAAAGAAATACACTTTACACCAAGACCCAGCATACGCATGTGTACGTATGACTGGAAAAAAGTTTCCACAATTTCTACCTTAGTGGCTCTTGCTGAGCTCTAACGTTTTCTGTTCCATTCCATTCTTTTCTCTTCTGTCCTTTCACTAAGCAAAAGGATAGCTGAGAACCAGTACGTTGATTTTTACTACTTACACGGGTCACCGCCCGCAGTTTGAAAAATGCTGGGTTAAGGTCTTTCTAGAGTATTGTGTTCAGTTCCCAAAGTACAATTTCCTTTACCAGTGTCACTTTTTAAGAAGACTGTTTTCAAGCTAGAGGGTGTCCAGAGGAGAAGGACCAGGGTGTTCTTTTCAGTTGACATGCAGACTGGTGCGGCCACTCCGGAAGACAGTACAAGGTTCCTCATCCACTCCTTCACTGGATGATTTCTTCGTTATTCATCCATTTACCCATTAACGTAGGTGTGGTGCCTGTTTCATCTGGAGAAGAGACTCCAGGGAGAGGTATGCTCTGTAAGTCAGGTCAGAGAGGAGCTAGAACTATCCCTTGCACTCCCCTAGGCAGAACGGGGGCTGTGGGAGAACGGGACAGAGAAGCAATTTCTGGTCATCATACAGGAAGAGTTTTCCAGTCCTGCGTGCTGCTGGGTGATGAATCTGGCTGCCGGTGCCACTTCTCTTTGACCGAGACTGATCAGAGGTGGGAGAAGGGAAGCCGCCAAGAGGCTTTCGCTATTGTGTGGAAGGTGGGCTGAAGTTGGTTCTTCAGCCCGTGCTCCCTGGAGGCTAGGGGTCTGCTTGAGTCACTGCGGGGGCTGCTATGGGAATGGGGAGGAAACATCAGCTGGGGTTCTGTGCCCCTACCTGACAAACAACTTTATTTCTGGTTTATACGACAGGATTCTCCATGTGGTTTATTTTGGAAGGGGGTGCTGTAGACACATGCCACGGATGTTAAAAAAAAAAAAAAAAGTTTAATCTTTAAGCTAGGAGCTCATTAAATCCCTGGGAGTCTTAGAAGCAATCATTTCTAGGATTCTGGGACTCATTTTTTTCCCCCTATAAAAACAAGTCCATTAAAATTACAGCATAAGCCTTTGTTTTGTAGTCTTAAATCCAGATATAATTGAGAGCAAGAGTTAAAGAATTACAAGTGTGGCAGGATAATAGATTGAGACGTTATTTTGTGTTGGTGGTTTTTCTTCTCCCCAGTCCCCCTCCCCCACCTGCCCATCCTCCATGGCTGGTGGAGAGCAGGGAGCCTCCTTCACCTCAGGGGGTGTTGGTGAAGCCAGGTTGAAATCAGAAGTCACCAGCAGACAACTGGTCTTTCAGGCTTTTTTTTTTCCTTGAAGTCGGCTCCTCACCTAGCTTGGAGCCCAACGCGGGGCTTCATCCAGCTCATGACCCTGAGACCGAGACCTGAGCTGAGGTCAGGAGTCAGACACGCAACCACTGAGCCACCAGGCCCCCCACTTTCAGGCTTTTTTGATTAAAAGTCTGAGTTTATTGAGGGGATTGTGCTGAAAGGGAAGAAGGACGGAGAGGAGGGATGGGCGGGTACGTCGGGGGAGGAACTGGCAGAATTGCAGCGGGTAGGGGCTACGGCGTGGCTCCCTTAGGGGGACAGGACCCCAGACTCCCACACTCCTTGGATCCACTGAAGCCACTGTGCTGTCAGGATTTGGGGTTAGTCTGCAGTGTTTCTTAAACGTTAATGTGCACATGAATCACTGGGTTTCTGATTCAGGAGGCGTGGGTGGGTCCTGAGATTCTGCATTTCCGACTAGCTCCCCTGGGACTCGATGGTGCTGGTCCTCAGACCTCATTTTGCGTAGCGAGGAGCTCAAAGGGTCATTCTCTCTTTTTTTGGACACAGCATAAGCCTTCCAGACTTTTGTGCATCCTCAGAAGAGGGAAGCCCCTCCCGATAATAATGGAACTGGAATTTTCCATCAGCACAGCATAAAGGGATGCACCATTAGTTCTAATTTGATTTGAAGGAACTCATACACTTGAGCTTGTGATTGCCAATGCATAGCCACTGCCCAGGTTACACTGCATCTCTACGGGAATTCAAAGGTTATTAACCCCCTCTTGCTCCAGGGTTGGATTCACTAAGTGGAATTCAACAGTTCTCCCTTCCCCAAGTGAGAAATTCTCGGGGTCTCGTATCCTTAGTATCCTTTGGTTCAGTTTTCCTGGGAGTAGAGGCCATTTCTCCGCCCCGCCTTCTTTCCCAACCGCAGGTGGGGGGAGGGGTTAAATCCCTTTGACTATCTGCTTATCTTTGTTTCTTTGGGTGGAATTTTATCTGGTCCTTATCTTGCCCCTGCCAGGAGGCACAAATCCTCCTGCCTGTGTCCTCCCGCAGCTGGGGATCTGAGATAAACCTAGGAGTCACAAACGAGTGAAATGGAATGCAGCAAGCTCCCTCCCCCTCTTTCGGGGTCTCTCTCTTTTCGGGCAGTGGTGGTAGTGTCCCCTGTGTCCACCGGTTCATCTCCACTTGATTGGCTTGCTTGCTTCATGTCCTCCTTGGGAGCATGCATTATTTTGTAAAGAACAGAAAAAAAACTGTTCCCTCCCCATGCTAGTTACTGCCGACCTCAGGGAACAATTCTTAACCCGGACTTTGCTCCCTTTACTCAGAACGTCTAAACATACATTTATAAAAGGCACAATTGGTACTCCTTGCCTAGAAAGTACCAGTATCTTGTATTTGCGTGGCACGGTTACACTTCTCAAAGGGATCCAGCATTAACTGAGCACCTACTTGTGCTAGGGACGTTTACGCTTCCTAACCACCCCTGGGAGGAGGTACCAATATCCCTTCTCTCTTGATCCGCCAATATTTACACTAAGGAGCCTTCCTAGTTCAAGCAAAAGCTGGACAAACAAAAGCAGAAGTGTTGTTTGCAAGAAAGAAAATTTTAAAGGGATAGAAAGCAGGAGCTCTGCTTCCTTGGCCCATGGGGGCCACCCCAGAGGGTTATTTCACTGCTCTCTGGAAAAGCAAAAAGTGCTAGGTGGCAAGTGCGAGGTGGTGGTGGTGAAGAGGGGTTCGGTTCTCAGGGAGGTGGGGAAAGTGGGTTGGACAGGTTTCTGAATGTGTCAGTGTGCTGCTGGGTCTAATTTCCAAGGAAGTGAGAGAGTTAGCACCAGGCTGTGCCCAAGCTTGGAAACTAGGCGACAGGTTCTGTCCCATAGCTCTGGCACCAGGAGATCCAGAGTCTAACTCAGCAATTGCACTGACCAACCGTGGGCCAGGACCTTCCGGGCTAGAAGCCTCAGTTCCCCTTGCGGGAAAGTGGACTTGTTGGGCGGCGTGCTCTCCAAGGTCTGAAATGCTCTGATCTTCCAGCTCCAGAAGGGAGATGGCTCCCTTGCCTGAGAGGCTGTGACCTGTTTTCTTTATTGGGGGGGGGGAGCAGGGAACACACATACCTGGGGGTCACTCTGTGCTAGGTGCTGGGGATGCAGCAATGAGTAAGACAGTGCTTCGTCCTTGCTTTCACTAAGCAGACAGAATGCCGACAGTCAGAAGGGCAAGACACTTGTTAACACTTACTGCTTCACTGAGGTTAAGCAGAGACCAAAGCGAGAAGAAGGAAGAAGCATGTGACAGGCAGAAGAGAGTTCCAGGCAGAGGGAACAGCATGTGCAAAGACCTTAGGCAGGGACAAGATTGCCGTGGTGGTGGGGACAGATGGAAGCCTGAGTGACAGCAGGGTGAGGGGAGACGGTGGGCAGTGACGCCTCTTTCCTGGTCTGGCTTAGGCTACAGAGTTCTTTTGGAGGCAAGACATTGGACTAGGTGTCCCTCTGTTTCTTCTTCCTACCTCCTCTCACACACACACACACACACACACACACACACACACACACACACAGCAACCAACCTTGGGAAGCCTTGGATAGAGCTGGGTAGGGGCTTTGTGGTAGATCTTTCAAAGCAGGAAAAACTCTGTTCTTCTCCCCCCACTCTCACCGGTGGGGGGGACCTTGGGGTCTCGCCCGAGGAAAGGAAGCACTGCTTCCTGGTTTATGTTGAGATGGGAAAGACTTGCCCAAGAACAATGGCGTTTTCGTAAAACACCACTTTGTTCTGGTGAAACCAGGAGGGGGTTTCCTTCGGGACCTAGCCTGGTCCCATTGCCCCAGCCTGCCAACCACAACAGCCACATGTCATTCTCTCGGACCAGCCTTTCATCTGAGACACTTGCTCACACACAGCCCTGACCTGCTTAACCCTTCAGATGCCACCCTGCCCAGGCAGCAGCATCTCCGGGCTGGAAATCCCAGGACAGGGGGAACCCACAGATGATGGGGTAGTCTCTGATCTCTCATTTGAAGGGATCTTCTCAAAAAGGGCTCAGATTTGTCCTGGGAGTGTCTCAAATCACAAAAATCTTTAAAGCACCAGGCTCAGAAGGTCACCCTTTTACAGGTGGGGAAACGGAGGCAGAGAAAAGGAAGTGCGATCACTGAGGCCACACAGATTGTTTGTTAGTGGGGGAACCAAGGCTAGGAGGCAGGACTCTGACTCTCAGACCAACACTCTTTCCACATACTGTTCTGCTCTAGAGGAGTAGAACAAAAGTTGGGGAAGGGAAGGGATTAAGTCTTCATTGGACAGACAGACAAACCTACAGGGGCCCAGAATGTCTGGAGGGAGGCTTGGAGGGAAAAGGGTATGTGATGTTGGAAGCTGGACCTCTTGATGTCACAGGCAGTAGGGGGTGACTCCTGTGACCACCTCTGTGTTTTTTAGGCATGCCTGGCTGTGCCTCTGTGAATCACTAAACAGACCAACTTAGCGAAACAATGAAGTCTGTTCAGAGGAGGACATTAATGGGAAGTGAGTGGGCATATAATTGTATAATCAGGACAATAAGTTGGAAGAGCTTTGCTTTTCTCCAACTGCTGTTTTCACATTCTGCCTGGCACAGAAGCTGGCTCAGGTAAACAGCAAATGTGTCTCGTCCTCATAAAGAGGTGGGTGACGGTGGCGACAGTGTTGGGGGTGATGAGGTGTCCGTGGCGGTGGAGGTGTTGCCGACAGATCGGGTGGTTACAGTGATGGCGGCGTAGATGTTGGTAGTACCACGTTTAGCGGTGTTGGTTGTAATTAGGGTCACGCTGGTATCATGTACAGTTATGGTGGTGGTGATCCTGGTGGTGAGGTGGGTTTTGCGGGTGTCCATTTTAGCGGTGTTGCTTGTAGTTCTGGTCATGATGGGAGCAGTAATGGTGGTGATGGGTGGTGTGAGGGTGACGGCGGTGTTGAGTACAGTAGCACTCATGCAGATCGTGACGCCAGGGACACAGTGTTGTGTTAGGGAGAGTGCGGGAGGCAGCGGTGGTGCTGGTGTTCAAACGATGGTCATATTTGGGTAGTAAATTGACCATTATCTGGGATGGTGGAGACGGTGATGATGGGGTTGGTATAAGGATGGTGTAGGTGTTGGTCAAAATGACCTTCATGCTGTTTTGTGCTGGTGGTGATGATGGTGGCGTTGGTGTCAGCGCTAGCTAGCTACAGTACTGTTTTCACAGGTGTTGGCAACACCTCCTGTCTCCGTTGGTGAGGCTAACAGATGGCAGGTGGTGTGTGGCTGCTGGCATCAGTGGTGAACTTGACAGTAGCCTTACTATCAGGCTGATGGAGGCAGCGATGATGGTGGGGTCACAGTGATACTGGCGGTAATAGGGAGACAGGGATGATGACCAGAATGGTGGTGATCACACCGAGAGTGGGACAAGTTCAGGCAGCGACCCCAATATTATATGAGATTTCTGGAGCTGCCAGTGTGCTGGATGTGGAAAGACTCACTATATTTCCCCCCAAACACTCCTTCCCATTTGCCGCAATCCTGGTGAGGATTATCTGTCCATGTACGAGGAGAAGGCTATCTTTTGGGGGTCAGTGGGGATGACGCTGGAAACAGGTCTGCTGCTAGGCCAGTAGACAGGGAGGGAGGCTCAGGATTGCTGAGCTGGAGAGTGCTCTAGGGGGCAGGTCAGCAGGAAACAGGCACATGAGGGCATGCCCATGGTGGGGGGCCACACTGGGCAGGCAGGGCGGAGCCGGGGTGGCCGTGCAGGGGCTCACGTAGCTGGCAGAGCAAGGGCTGTACTTCCTGCTGACTCAGCAGAGCAGGCTGGGACTGATTCTCCTGCACTAATGTGTCTTCTCCCCAGGATTAGCTCACTCAGCTCTGGCTGGGAAAGGGGGAGGGAGGCGGCCTCTCCCATCTCCCCAGGCTTAGGGGCCCTTGGGGAAGCTGTGGGCAGACGGTGGGGCCCCAGCAGGGCTAGCAACAGACCCTGTGTATCCTTGACCTCATTCCCAACGGGCCCCCACTTGGCTGGCGGGGAGCCAGGCTCCGCAAGTGTCAACGAATCCAGCTGCCCCGCACCTGCCCCCTCCCCCACACCCACTCCACGTGGCTGGTTCGCCCTGTGTTCCAACCCCAGGTCTGCTGTGGGAAAGGCAGCACAGCACGGGAGCGGGGAGAGTGAGCTCTGGGGCCAGACCAGCTAACCTCAGTGTCCAGGTCCCCCCCACATTAACTTGTGACTCTGGGCAGTCCCTGCCCTCTCTGCATCTCCGCTCATCGTCTGAGACAGAGGCCATAGCTGCTGTTGTAAGATCAGATGACTTAAGGCAGACGATGTGCTCGAGGAGTTGGCATGGAGCGGGCATTCGGAGTGTTTGCTAAAATTACACTGACTTGAATAACTTTAAGAGACTCTTAAGTGAAGTCTGTTTTCTCACCAGCAGCATTGGGGATAATCCTTAATGTCACACCTGATTGAGAAGCGAAGGGGATACAAAAGGGGAGAGGGTCTGTGCAAAATAACGCAGTAGTTGCTACTGTCCTTGCTGTTGCTAGTACAAGGGCCAGTCCCAGCAGCCCTCTGGAGCAAGGGGCTCAGATCACATAGGATTTGGGATCCCTGGGGTCATGCTATCCTGGGGCCCCAAGACCTATGCCAGCCCCTGCCCACTCCTGAACCTGGGAACAAGCCTTCTCCTGAAGGGAGGATTTGAGGAGATTGGCAGCCCCGTGTCTAGCCTTTGCGCCTTCCCCTGCCCCAACCTGGGATTTACGCCAAGGATGGGGTGGAGAAAGGAAGAGAATGTTCTGGGAGAGTCTTTCCATACTGAGGCTTCTGTGGAATCTTTTATCAGTCCTTCATTCCTACCTCTCTCTTTCTCTGCCTTCCCTTCGTCCTTCCCTCATTCATTCATTCATTTCCTCATTCATTCGTTCATCTGCAGGACATGCAAGTCTTGAGGTCTGCCCTTGTTCCGGGGAGAATCCAGCATAGGTTCTAGTCAGGGCTTCAGGAAATGATCCTGAGCCCGAGAGGGAGAGGGAAAGCATCACATGAAAATTTAAACTTTTTTTTTTTGAATTAAGGAAACCTATCAAGTGATGCTATTTAGATGCCAAAACATCACCACCTAAATAAAAGAATGACAGTGTAACTTGTTCATTTTCTCAACTGTAAAAGACAAAAATGATACACTCCCATGGATTTTTTTCTTTCTGTTTGTTTGGATTTCAGGTGCATGGAGCTGGTTACTAATACTCCTCTCAGCTAATTTAATTTCACCCCTTCCACCCAGATCCCCCTCTCATTCCTTACTCCCTTCCTCAATCCAAGAATCTACCGAAATATGGTCAATGAGCCAGCCAGGTGCCCCTCCAATATGTTTTTTTTTAATTAATTTATTTATTTTAAAGAGCACAAGAGGGGGCAGGAGCAGAGGGGGATGGAGAGAGAATCTCAGGCAGACTCTGTGCTGAGCGCGGAGCCCAACGCGGGGCTCAATCCCATGACCCTGAGGTCATGACCTGAGCTGAAATCAGGAGTTGGACGCTTAACCGACTGCGTGACCCAGGGACCCCTGTTGCTATTGTTTTAATATGTCCTTAAAATATGCTTTTCTTTATAAAGTATGCAATTTGGGGGGTTAATTTAAAAAACAGTATTGCGCTCTAAATCTTTCTGGTCCCTACTCTTCCTACTCCATGCCAGGTCACTGTCTGTGGATTGTTCTGTTTCTTCTCACTACTGCGTAGTCCACGGCAACCATCCCACAGGCGTCCCTCCCTCACGCCGCGCATGGCAGCCGCATCCCGCCACAGCCTCAGAGCCTCACTGCAAGCATTACAGGGAGAACCCTCCGTTCGGGGCTCCTGCTCAGCAAAGTCAGCTGTCATTCCCGGTGTGACACTGTGGCTTCTATCCGTGCCCTGGGCCGCGTAGTCTCCGTGCCATTTCATAGGCGCACAAGTGTTGTCGTTCTTACCTCGGGATGATGGGGCGCCACGAGCTCCCTCGCCTACCGCGGATGCTCCCGGTGCTCGGCTCCGGTGTTGGCTGCGGCACCGAAGAGATGAATTTCACAAGGTCCCACGTCCTCGAGGAGCTCGCCGTCTAGGGAAATGGACAGTTCAGGTCAGGGGTGGGACACAAAGCCGTCAGTGACCAGTTCTGCTGGTGGGGGCACAGGAGGCTTCCCATGGGCAGAGCCCCCGAGTAGGGTTTGAAAAGATGAGTAGGAGCTCTCCAGGTGGATGGGGGGACAAAGAAGTGGGGAAGAGATGTTCCAGGTAAAAGGAACAACCCATGTAAAGGGTCAGAAGTATGTAGCAGCTGGACAGGCTTAGGAAACTTAATGATTTTGTTATGGCCGAGGCAAAGGGTATGGAAGGGAAGGGGCAAGAAACAAGAGCCAATTGCTGAGTTCTTATTATGTGCCAGGCCCTGTTCCCAGTGGTTGAGTACGGAGCCTCTTTTAAGCCACAATATACCACTATTATTCCCATTCTACAGGACAGGGAGACAGAGGCCCAGAGAGGTACGTTCCTTGCCCACAGTCACACAGTTCATAAACCAGGTACCCAAGAACTGAAGTCAAGCGGTTTGGGTTCATAATCACAAAGCTAGGACCTCCAAAAGATGAGGAAGGTGAGGTCAGGTGTGACTGCAGGCCTCACACGCCAGCCGAGCGGCAAGGAGGAAGGCACAGGAGGCCCCGTAAGAGAGCCCAGGTGCCATGAGCGAGTGTGCAAGACCAGAGGAGTGTGTGAGGGTGTACACACTGAGAGTGTCAACTACAAGTGTGCACGCATGTGTGCACGTGGGTGTGCTTGAGGGCATGTGAGTGTGCCAGGTGCCCGTGTGTGTGCCACAACACACGCTCTATTAGGACAGGGTGTGTGTGTGTGTGTGTTGTATGTAAGTGTGGGAATCTCTGGCTGAGCATGGGCCTGTGCATATGTTCTGTGGGCGTGAATGTGGGCCTTGGTGTTGCTGCCACATGGGGCCCCAGGGAAGCTGTCAGAGCCCATCAGCCCGGCCTGGTGTGAAGGGCCTGGTCTTGGCCTCAGAAGCTGGAGGGGCACATCCAAGGCGGCCCGAGCCTCGTACCAGTGGGGCGGAATAATTTAATGAGGGTCCAGGAGGGGGGCTGTGGCTGGTGGAGGGTAGGAGGGGGTTCCTGCTTGTGCCCAGGGCAGCTTCCAGGCTCCACAGCCAAGTATCTGGGGTCTGCCTATGTGTTGGGGAGGCCGGGGGCTGTGTTGGGTGCCTGGCCATGTTTCCCTCTTTCCCTGTATAATAGGAGAGCTGCATCTGAATCCCGGGGGCTCCTGTCTGGACACCAATCTAGTCCCCAGGTGCCCATGAAATTTCAGGAAGACTAGAACACCACGTCAGGCTTTTTCATCTCTAAGGACATTCTGGCATTTCCATGAGATGGAGCACACGAAGAATCATCCCTGTATCAACAAGTCTACACCTCTCACCTTATAGAGGGGTGTGTGTGCGTGTGTGTGCGTGTGCACGCATGTGTGCGCGTGTGCGTGTGTGTGTCAGGGTGGATGTCCTTTGTGGGGGCCTTGGGTCAGAGAGAGAAATGTGGGGAATCCATTCTACTCCATTTTTTAATGTAAGATGTGGGTAGAAGAAGGAGGATTTAGGTCAGAGTAGGAGAGGGGAGTGAGGATGAATATTCACGTGAGGACAGAGTGGCCCTTGCCAGGGAACTGCTGTGATGGGCAAAGGAGAACGTCATCCATGTCTCCAGGGGCTTGGGCAATACACACAGCTCTGTTATGTTCAGTGATCATGGTGTGAGAGCTTTCTCCTCAGAGGCTCCTGTGACAAATGTCCTTTCACGGTAAGAACCTCCCTTGGGTCTTAGGCCCATCGCAGGACGAGGCTCAAACTCCTTAGCTCCACATACAAGGCTTCCTCTAAATTCTAGGGCCTAGGTTCTAGACTTTACAACCAAAGGTGTAAATTCAGGGCCTACCATCTGAAGCCAGCTCACAAATGAGGGTTTTTTTGTTTTTTGTTTTGGCTGCCCAATATCCTTGAACACAAATGCTTTGGCATATGGACTGACCTGTTAGACACAAGCCCCACCACTCCCTATTACTTACACCCTCCCATTTCGCTACATCACATCATCTGCTTGGCCCTAGAAAGTACTTGAATTTGGGACCTTGAACTTGTGCTCTTTGAGACACAGGCTTGTGTATTTTATGTGTCATAACTAGCACACAGTAGGTACCTGATAAATGTTTGATAAATGGCTAAATTCCAGTTTACCTCATTTCTTGTACCTCAGTCTACCCTCTACCTCTATCTACCCGCTTGCTCTCCAATTCAGCCCACACTGAAGCTGCTGTCTGTTGCCTGAAACACAATTTTCCCTCGGAAAGCTCCTTGGTGAACTCTGACTCACCATTCAAGACCCAGGTCAAGTGGCCACACCTCCAACTTGGCAACTCTCTGCCCTGTGCTCCCACCATGCTCTATCTATCGGTGTGTTACAGTCCCCAACCCCTGCATTGTAATTACTTGTTCATGTGTCTGGTCTGTCCAGCTTAGAGCACCTGTTACAGGACTGTGCCAGCTGTCACTGTTTATGGGCTAGATTTTGAGATTAGCTTGTATTTGATACTTACATTGAGTTTCAGTCACTGAGAAAGACTTAAATGGCCCATTTCAAAAGGCCATTCTGAAGCCTGAGTCAGCTGGCTCACCAACTTTGGCAAATCCCATTAGCAGCTCTGGGTGTTTTGCCCTCAAATCCTGGCCCCTTGATCCTTATCTTCGGTGGATGTAGGAAGAGGACTCATGACTCAGGGTCTGGTCCTTGGAGGGAGGAGAATCCTCTATGTGGCTCCAGGCAGAAGACAAGTACTAGTTCACAAGCCAGGACCAGTCCAGCCTCCAGCCTGGCCTGGCCACTCCTGGCCCATGACTCGGCACTTTCTGGGGCTACCTGCCGGGTTTGAGGTTTGGCCAAGGCAAGTTGCCGGGGCGTGTGGGAACCTGCTGGCAGAGTGCACCTCCCGGGGCTGTGGATAGCGATGCCAGGGCACACCCATGCAATGTCATGCTGGTTCCAGGGCCTCCCCTCCTAAAGGCTCGGTGGGTAGCTCCCGCCCAGGATCCAGCCTTCGCTGTGCAGGGTTTCTGGTCGGGGTCAACTTATCTCTTGCATCAGGTGGTGGGTGATGTGATGTAGGAGTGAGACAGCATGGGTGTGTGTGCAGGTGTGTGTAAGTAGATATGTGAGTGTAAGGATCACGTGAGAATGAATGTCCATGAATGTGTACTGTGTGCATACATATGACTCTGTGTGTGTGTGTGTGTGACGAGCAGGTGTGCAATGGCATGTATGTAGGCAAAGAAGACAGGTAGGAATATGTGTGGGGTGTGAACGACCACCCACGGGTGCAAGTAGATGTTTGCATTTGTGGGTTTATGTGTGAGAGTTTGTGGGTATGCTGTGTGGCATGTGCATGTGTATACAGGTGACTGTGTGTGACAGTGGAGATGTGAATTTCAGTCCTGATTCTGCCACTTCCTAAATGTCTTGAAAACTTAAATCCCTTCCCCTCTTTCTATAAAATGGAATGGCATAGACAAGGTGATCTCTTCAGTTCCCCCTGGAGCTCTCATAGTCGAGGACTAGTTAGGGGTTGAGCACAAGCATGGGAAAGGTGTGTGTGCACCTGTGCGTGTGTGGGTATGTGTGAATGTGTGTGTGTGTGCGTGCGTGCAAGGGCATTGCTTTGACTTCTGATTCCACACTTAACTGGGTTTCAGCTTAGCCCCTCCCCTCCCTGAGGCTGGGATGCTTCATCCACAGGTAGAGCTAAACTTTCCTACAAGACTGCTGTGGGGCCTAAAAAATATTGTTTGCAAAGTGCTTAGCCCAAGATCTGGCTCAGTTCCCCCCCTTAGAGGTGTACATGTGTGTGCACATGCGTGTGTGTGCATGTACGTATGTGGACATTCATGTGCACATGCTTGACTGTGCAGGTTGGTCCAGAGAACGGGTAATTAGTCTAGACCACTCCTGCCCTCTGGGGTTTCTGACTTCTGTCTGCGAGGTACACACCTACCCAAGAGAGGTAGAACTGGGCAGTCAGTGTCCAGCTGTCCGCCCGGGCTCACGTGGTCCTGAGGGCTTCCCACTGCCCCAGACTCCCTGTCATATGGGTGCAGTGGCCTGGAAAGTAGGATTGGTGCGGGCAGGAGACAGGCTCCCAAATCCGCTTAGTGCCCACCCCACCATCCGGCATATTAGAGACTAAAGAGATTCTTTTTCTTCTTAAAGGGTCAACTGCCAGCCTGGCGTGGTAGCTGAGCTGAGCACGAGACTCTGAGGCATCAGAGTGGGGTCCAGGAGTAGACAAGGCCCTGCCCTCAGAGAGTTCCCAGCCCAGTGGAGAAGTCTGGCGAGGTCAGTGACTTCCTGGGGTCTCTTCTCAGGGCAGGAAGGGATCATGCCCTGCATCTGGAGAAGGGGTGGGTGAGGAGGAAGGTTTTCTGGAAGGAAACTGACCTGAGGGCTTGGTAGAGGCTGGAGAGGATAAGGAGAGACTCTGGTATTCCAGGTGGAAAAATCAGAGTGGGCAAAAGTGTGTGTGTTGGGGGGGGGGGGTGTCAGGGAAGACCAGGGAGAGGGTGGCATAGGGTCCCTGGAGAATATCAAATCCACTTCTTTCACTTTCTTGGTCAGGAAATGAGCTACAGAAGGGGAGGGATGTGCCTCTGGACAGAGTGAGGTCATGACTGATTCCAAGCATCCGTTTCTGGGTTCTGAAGAGAGATGTCAAACTGAGTTGCAGGGGCC
Organism: Ursus arctos; assembly: GCF_023065955.2. Classification (NCBI taxonomy): domain Eukaryota; kingdom Metazoa; phylum Chordata; class Mammalia; order Carnivora; family Ursidae; genus Ursus; species Ursus arctos. Next base: position 71,801,297 of record NW_026622786.1, on the reverse strand, counting down.
CTCCCTTGCTGGTCTCATAGGGGTCTTGGTGAGTTGGGGCTGAGACTTAGTGGTGTTGTCTGCTTTCAGGCCAATGGGAGGATCTGGGGCTGGACCTTATGTTCCTGTCTAGAGGCCCCAAACAAACCCAGGTAATGCCTGTGCCTGACCTACCAGGGCAGGTCCCAGTGCCAGACATTGGACTCCCAGAGAAGATCTCCAGCACGGGGTCACATGCACCGGATGGGCTTCCAACAGCCATGCCAGAGAAAGCTCCAGCAATCTGACCTAGAGAAGATCACATCTGGACTCGAAATACTGAGAAACTATCCCAACACTTGTACTAGATGGATCTGGATAGGCTTCCATTGCAAACCTAGAACAGCCCGAGTAGATTCCTCTATCTTGATCCAGGACCCCAGTGAAGATCCCAACATCCAAGTTGAGAACACCCAGAGAGGGTCCCAAAACCCACACTCTGAACACTGAGAGAAAATTCCAACACCTGGACCAGATAACACCGGGACGCCTCCAGCTCAGACCCAGATCCAGAACACCCTGACTGGATCCCTACAACCTGATCCCAGAGCTGGTTCTGAGATGGAACAGACTCTCCCAGCCCCCCCCCCCCCCGCCCCCATCCATCCTCCGTTGAGCTCCTCCTGGGAGATCTCCCAAGTTGCAAGGCTTTTTCCAGGGAAATGGGTGATCATGCCTCAGGATGCCCCGGGTAGGGGAAGGGGGTTGGAAGGCAGGCCCGAGCCTTTTGCGGGAAGGGGTGGGGATTCAGCCTGCGGGGTGGGCTCAGTCAGTTGCCCGCGGGTAGGTGGGGTGGGAGCGGAGTGCGGGCTGTGTGTGCGGCGGCACCCTCTAGTTGGGGCGGAAACCGGGAGCCCTGGAGGCCCTGCGGCTCCCGCGCCGCGCGCCCCCAAACCGCCCTCGGGGCGCGGGCGCGGGGCCAGGAAATCGGGCGCCGGCCCTTAAAGCGGGCCCAAGTCGAGAGGGGGCGGGGTGGCCGCTGGCACCGCGGCCGCCGAGCAACGTGACGGCGCGCCCCGGCCTCGGGTCCCCACCCGGACAAGGCGGCCTCTGTGCAGCTGATCCCCGCTCTCGGCTGCAAATCCCTTCCGGCTGACGGCCCGCGCCGGCTGGGCCAGGCGGCGTGGGAACCGGCAGTGGGGCTGGGGGCGAGGTGGGGAGCCTTTGGGCGGGAGGCCCCCCTAAGGGAGCGTCTGCTCCCCGAAAGGGTTATTTCACCCCCGCCCAAGCTAGCAAGGGCTACCCGAGGCTGAGAGAGGTTGAGTCACTAGACCCAAGTGGCACAGCCCATTCCGTGGTCAAAGCCAGGCTTCCACACGAGGCCCCACGATAAACTATGTATGTGTTGTTGAGGGTAAGTGGCATTATGATTCCCGTTTGTAAGGGAGGGAACTGAGGCTCAAAGCTTTGAAGCCACCTGGCCGAGGTTCTAAGACGGGCTGGGACTGGAGCCCACCTCTGCCGACTTGGACCTGAGGCAGGGTGTCCGTGGGGTCACCCTGCTGGATCCACCTGGCCCCAGACAGCCCTGGAATATCCAGGGGAAGGCTCGGGCAAGGATGTGAGTCACCGGGCACATCTGGTCAAGGAGTTGTGTTTCTGGGTTCCTGGGTACGGTGGACCCAGCGAAGGTGAGGAGTTAATCTCTTGGAGGACAGTTGTGGGGCTGGAGGTGGGGATGCAGCGAGGGAGATAAGTGTGAGGGTGCAGGTGTCAGATGGGATGGAGAGAAGTGTGGGGGAGAAATGAACCAGGGGAGTGGTGCTGGGTGCCCCTCTGCTCTGCCTGTAACAGCAGGGGACAAAGCTGGAATCTCAAAGCTAGAGAAAGGGTCATGGAGGGGGTGGTGCTCCAGAGCCAGCCTCACCCTGGCCTCTGGGAACAGGGTGGGGATTGTCCAGTGAATTCTTTGGAATGAAAAAGTGGCGCCTTCTCAGTGCTGAGGGAGCCTGGCTGGCTCCTGGGTTTTGTCTAGCTCCTTCCCGCCTCCCAAGATTGGGGCAGCTCAGGTTTTTTTCTCCCCTTTCTTGACCTATGTTTGACCTAGACAGGCAGTGGGGGCTAGTGGGGGGCTGGTTAACAGGGGCCTGGGTGGGTGGTGGTGTCTGTTGAGTGTGCACGTAAGCCTCTGGGTGTGAATGTGGCTGTGTCTGTGCATAGGAGGAGTATCTGAAAACGCCTTATTTGTGTGTGCCTTGGCGAATGGGTCTACGTGCCTGGCGGGGTGGGCGCAGTGTGTCTGCACGTGTCGTTTGGGTCTGGGCACCTTTGCTTCATCTGGATCTGTGTTATCTCTCTGGCCTGTAGTTTATGGGTGTATTGATATCTGTGAGTCTTTGTGTGTGTCTGGGTCTCTGCCTGCTTCCTGCCCCAACAGAGCCCTGAATGCCACTTTGCTGCCTGAGTGTGCAGAGGAATGTGGGGGGCACGGGGAGAGGGGAGCACATGTGCTGGGCTGCAGGCCTGCTGGTCGTGGAAAACTACTGAGGCCTGGGGGGCGGGGGTGTGGGCAGGCCAAGCCGGCCTGGAGCCAGGCTCTGCAGCTTTTGCCCTCCTCGACTCCTCCCACCCCTTTCTCTGCCAGGCTGGGGACCTGCTGAGATGGGTCCTCCATCAAGTGGAGAGCACAGCCTCCCTCCCTCCGCTCCCCAGATGGCTAGACAGGCCTCTGCCCCTCGCTGGGCCTCAGCATCCCTGGGGGAAAGAGAGGGGGTGGGATTATAGGTTCTTTGAAGTCCTTCCCAGTCCTGACATTCTCTCCATTCTGTGAATGTTCAAGGGATTCAAAGAGAGCAATTTCACCTCCATTTCAGGGATCAGGAGAACGTAGAGCCAGGGCTGCTAGAGCAAGGCGGGCTTCTAAAGATGATCTGGTTCTATCCCCCCATTTCATGGGTGGGAAAACTGGGGCCCAGAGCGAGACCTTCCAGCAGGGCAAGGACCCAGTTTCCAGATCTCCTGCTTCCCAGTCCCTGGCCTTTCCATCACGGCTGCTTTCGAGGGCAGCCTGCTCTGCATGGAAGAAGAGCCATTTATGATAGTCTTGGAGGAGGGGTTGAGCCAACAGGCACCGGGCGGCAAGAAGGCGTGGGTTAAGGTCTGAAAGTGGGCAGTTGAGGCATAGAGTCAGGAGGGCTGCGAGGGCACAGTGGGTGATAGGACTGAAAAGGTATCTGAGCTCTGCAGCAGGGTCCTCAGCGGCTGAGTAGAAGGGTGTGGATTCCATCCTATAGGTGTTTCTGGCACAAAGGCAAGTTGGCAGTGGAGCGGAGTGGTTAAGGGCGGATGCTCTGCGGTCAGATCAGATTATCTGTATTCAAGTCCTAGTTCCAAGACTTTACTAACTAGGGTTAACTATATAACCAAGAGGGGGTTACTTAAATTCTCGATGTCTCACTTTTCTCATCTTTGAAAGGGAGAAAACAATAGTACTTCCCTCACATGGTTGTTGTGAGGAATCCATGAATGAGTGAGAATACAGGCAAAGCCCTGAAGGCCTGACATGCAGGAGGGCTGCATAAGAGTCCTGAGGACGTGCCCTATATTTTAGTCTAGGCTGGAAGGAGAGAGTGAAGGCAAGGGGACCAGTGGGGAGTGTGTGGGTATCATGCGGATGAGAGCTATGGTCTGTGATGACATCCCCTGGGTGGATAAGGGAAGGGGGTAGAGTGCTCAGAAGGCCTGGGGTGTTGTGGGCAGGTGGGCAGAACTTTCCCACTGAAGTGGTTGTGGGATGTGAGTGGGAGGCAGAGGTTGAGAATGGCTTCACCAGTCATGGGAGAGGTGCTAGGGTCTGTGTTGGGGTTTGGAGAGGAGGGATGGACTTGAGAAATACTTGTGAGATGACTGACCAGGACCTGGAGACAAGTTGTGGTGGCAGGCGAGAGGAGAGGGCGAAGTCTGGGCTGAGCACTTGTGGGCGGACAACAGAGTGGGGACTGGTGAGTTGCGGGAGGGGCTGGGGAAGCGAAGGGGCTCAGCCCAGTGTGCTGAGTATGGGGTGGGCCCCTCCTGGACTTGTTATCAGGCCTGGAGCTCAGGAGCCAGGCCTGGGCTGTCGATGGGAGTGGGAGCCATTTGATAGGCCCATGGTCAACAAGGCGAGCTAGAGATAGAGGGGAGCCAGGAGCCCCTTCTGAGAAGCAGAGCCTTGGAGAAGCCGCAGCCAGAGGACTGGGCAACCCCAGCCAGCCATGGTCAGAGGGGGTGAGGGAAGAGTGTGCTTCAGGGAGAGGGCACAACCATGAGAGCCCCTTGCTGGGGAACTGGGAGGGATCTGAAGAGAGAGTTAGAGCTAGAGAGAATGTGCAGGGCCTTGGCTTTTGGCAATGAGGAGGCCACCAGTGATTTTTGTAGAGTCCAGACTGGAGAACAGGGAACAAAACCCAAGCTGCGAGGAGGCAGAGGATTGATTAGTGGGATTAGGGGAATGGAGACAGAGGTGGGAGGGGGTCGCAACTGCCCAGAAGCTTGGCTGAGGAGAAGAGGGAACAACAGGTGGCCGCCAGATGGGAAGGTTCTGAGCCTCTCGGTGAAGGGGGGATAGGAGTTATCCTCCTTACTTTTCAGGTGGAGAAACTGAGGCTTAAGAGGGTTCCAGGGCTTGTGCAAAGTAACGAGAAAGTAACGTGGAGGACAGCCTGGGATCTCTGACTCTTAATGTGGTAATTTGTTAAAAGGGCGCTTGAAATAGCATACCACACAAATACACACACACACGCATCGTTTTCTGATCACGGAAGTAAAACATGCTTGTTGGCTACATCTGGAAGCACGCACACACACACAAGTGCAAGAGAAAAACTTAAACACCACCTAGAACCCCACCACCCGGAGAGAAGCATTTTGACCATTGTGCGTTACGACCTTCCACGTTCTTCTCTGCTGATATACATAAATGCATCCTGGGATCAGGTAGCCGCAGTTTTATAAATCCCTTGTCTCCTCAGCAATATGCTTTTCCGTAGTAAGATGTATCTCTTGAGAATTTTTTCTCTGTCCACAGTGTACTGAGGGAGACAAGATTCACGGAGGGGACCCTACAGCCAGCAATCAAGAGTAGATTGACGAGGCAGTGTCTTTTCTCGGTGTGCGGGGGCCATGGCTGGAATACTGGATAGGGAGTCCAGAGGGCTGGCTCACTGGGTCCTGGATCGGCCATGGGTTCGCTGTGTAGCCTATTTGTCCTTTCTGGGCCTCAGAATCCTGGAATCCCAAAGAGTTATAAATGGATCTCTAAGGCCAGCTGCCGACACTGTAAGATGGAGGAGGGACAGCCGTAGAAAATGAAACTGCTGTTACCATCATACTTCTGCAGGTCCTTAAACTCCTTTGAGCCTCAGTTTCTTCATCTGAAAAATGGGGATCATGTTTACCCACCCTGGCTGTAAGGACTCTGGTGAGAATTGAATTAGAGTAACGATTACAATGCCTAAGAATAACTGACACTTGGACGATGTTTTGCTGTTTATCCACATTATTTCACTGATCATTCCAGGGACCCAATGAAATAGGTACTATTTTTGTACCCCGTTTGGTTCAGATGAGGAAGCCATGGCTTGGAGAGGTGAGGTTACTTGTTCAAGGTCATAGGAAGTAACTGGTAGAGTTGAGATTCAAGCACAGGTCTCTCTGTTACCAAAGCCGGGGTGTTTGTACTGTACTGTGATGACTTGGGGTGTGCGGGCCTGACTGAGAAGGAACACTGGCCCGGTGCACCTGTGCTTTAGCCATGCTTGACCCAGGCACCGCCATCCGTGGGGAGTGATCGCCCCCTGGTGTTCCAAGTGTGACATGTCCCGACGGAGGAGAACTAGCGATCTGCCTGTCTCAAAAGAGAAGTAGGGTGGGAGGAGCTCCAAATAACCCCAACTCACCCTTTCAGAGTTTGGGGGTTCAGGGAGAGTTAATGCATATCTCATCCAACAGTTCAGTAGATGAAAAGTTGTGCCTCAGACAGCATTGGGTAGAATCTTTGTAGAAAGAGGTTGTATTTTGGTGGTGGCACTTACCACACTTCCAGTTTTGACATCCTGAGAAAAGAGGGCTCTGCAGGCCATCCAGGCTGTGGTCCCAGCTGGCCTGCCACTTCGGCTATTGGACTAGCAAATATGTTGGTGCCCAGAGTGTCTATGGAGAACGAGGACACTGGAGTCTTTGGGAAGCTCCAGCAGTCTTGGGCAGACTTCTAGGTTTTAAAGCAGGGCCATGACTTCTGTGGCAGAGAAATACTATTTGAAAAACACTTCCTGGCCTTGGTAGAGACCAGATGCCCAACCATGTGACACCAAGAGACTATGTGGTCATAGCTGCCTATCACGAACGGGCATTATTGGATCACTATAGATGACTTGAGTCATAAGACTGGGTGAGCACAGCAGCAATGCATCGCATGATGAAAGTAGCCATTCAAGTCATGAATATGTTAAAAGAGCAGGTGTGGTAGACTCCTATGCCATCTACTAATGCAACTCACGCATCACCAGTGAGCATCACAAAGGGGTCCCTAGGACCAACGGACGGAGAGTGAGCAGATTTGGGCTTGGTTCACCAGTGGTTCAGTGTGGTTTGCTGGTGTTAGAACGGACCGTTCCTGATTGTAGACCCTATCAAGGATGGTCCTGAAAGACAGGAGTGAAGAGAAAGTTCCCCAGTGAGTAGAGCTCAAAGCATTCTACTTGGTCATGGAGTTTCTATAGAGGGAGAAATGACCCAAGATACCTACACACATTGATTCCTGGGCCATGATGAATGGCTCAGCCAATTGGTCAATGGCCAAGAAGGAACAAAGACTGGGAATCTTGGGGAAGAGTTACGTTTAGTGGATTTAGGGTACTGGGCACAAAGCATGCAGATCTGTTTCCTACATTAATGTCTAGAACAGAGCTTTCACTTAGGACACACACAAAAACCCCCCCACACATGCAATCTTAGCCTCTCTCCTTGGCCATCCTAGAACTTGACCAGTGAGTCCAAAGTTAATGGCCATAGTGGCATGGATAATAATTCCGCATGGGCTCAACGACACTGGCTCCCTGTCACTAAGGATGACTTAATGCTTGACCGTCTAGCATCAGAGAATGATGCAGAGCCCGTGATATGGTACTGTTCCTCGGAGAGACCTGCCTGCTACTTACTGGCAGGTTGACCACATTGGATGCCTTACATCTTGGAGGAGGCAGCATTTTCTTCTTGCTAGAATTGATAATTTGATAGATTTTCATTCTCTGACCGCAGCACCGTTATCTGAAGTCTTACAGAGTGCCTGTCCATTGTCATGGCGTATCTCGCATATTGCCTCAAGCCAAGGGACCCATTTTATGGTAAAGAACATTAGAAAGTGAACTGATCGCTACATGAGTGACTGGTTAATATAACCCTAGAAGCAGCCTGCCTGATGTAACGGGAACAACTAAGTGTGAGCTCAGCTAAAGCACCAGCTTGGGGACAGTACCTTACAAGTGTGTGTGTGTGCTTTTCATTTGTTCTATTCTTTTATGCTTGGAAAGCCTATCATATTCTAGAAGTTAGATAACCGTCTACCTACATTCTTTTGACAAATGGTTATTATATTATTTTCATTGGATTTGAATCCATGATTTTGACATATGGTATGAAATGTGAGTCTTAAAACCACATTTTTTTATTTTTATTTTTTAAAGATTTTATTTCAGAAAGAGAGAGAGAGTGCAAGCATGAGTCGGGTAGGGGTAGGTCAGAGGGAGAAACAGATTGTCTACTGAGCAGAGAGCCCCATGCGGGGCTTGATCCCAGGCCCATGGCTTAACTGACTGAGCCACCCAGGCGCCCCAGATTATTTTATCTTTTGTGGACTTACACGTTTTAATGCCTGATGGGGCATCCCCCACACACCCATACGCAAGTGGAAGGGTTTGGAAGATTACCCCTTAAATGCATGGTCCTGAAACTCTCTACGTCCTAGTCCCTACTCTGGAGTTCGCAACAAGCAAAGTGAGCACAGAGTGGACCCTGGGGTATGTGTTTAAGGCCACAGGTTTTCTGAGTCCTCTGGGGAGTGGCAATAACGTATAGGAGTTCTTTGCGGAAATGGGGAAGAAAAAGTGATGAATGGCAGAGGAGAAGGCATCCCCTTCTTCACACTCTGGTGTGGACACTGAAGATTTCTTGACTCCAGCTTACTAATGCTGGCAACTTCTTCAAAGAGAGAGAACACACCGGCCCCTTGTCATATGCTGTCGTTGGAGGGACTGATCCTGCTGGCAGTCTTGGAAGGTGGGTGATGCCTGTAAGTTTAGCTGAAAGATGAACGCCAGCCTCAACTTACACCTGAAAGGCCAGAAAGCAAAGGAGCAGTCATTATTTACCACTGACTGTCCAGAACAAAACCTTGCATGATTTTCACCTTCTGCTGGCTTGCCACTGCGTAGGAGTCCCCAGCTCACACACAGACTGCAGTCCATTTAAGAGGAGCGTATCTTAGAGAAGAGGGGCAAAGCTGGACCGTTACAACAGGTGGGTGCTCTCCAGGCTAAGCGGCAATGAAAAAGAGAACCATGACAAAAGACCAACAAGACCTCCCAAGTGATGCAAGTAAACCTCAAAAAAGACTCCAAAACTGCAGGACATGTTTCTGAATTTAGAGACTTGGTAGATTGGTTTAAAAGTATGGTTGGAGCTGAGAAGTGAAATACCATTGTGATTGTTAAAAAAAATCTTATAATCCACAGTAAAAATACAAAAGAAATAGAAATCTTGAGTGGGGGGAAAAAGTAGCTGACTCATGATAGATCTAGGAGGCTGAGCATGTTAATAATAGGAATTATAGAGGGTAAAAAAGGAAAATAGATGGAGAAGTAATAATTAAACATGAGTAGAAAAATGCAGCTTTGTCTAGTTGAATGTAGGCTAAATTTACCATTGAAAAACCCACACTCATTCCAGTTCCTTGGCGTACATGTGACAAACACACATGAGTATATATAATTAAAAGAAAAAAAAAAAAAGAAAGGTGAGCATTCAGATCGAAAGAGCTCAAATAATCCCAGGTATGATTTTTTTTTTTAAAAAGCAAAAAGTCACACTTCCATGGAACTTTCTAAACTTCAAGGGTAAAGAGAAAAACCTTATAAGCTTCTCTTATAAACAGAATAGGTTACCTATGGAGGGAAAGAGAGAATCTGACTAACGTTGGCTATTTCATTGATAACAACAAAGGATAAAAGATACCGAGCAATATCGACAGAAGGGAAACAGGTTGTGTGATTCAATAATCCTAAATCCAGAAAGGACACAGTTCATCCTATGGCACAAAAGAAAAACATACGAAGATACAGAGAAACTACCACACATGGACTCCACCTGAGAAAAATATTTTATCAAATTGAAAATGGAATTAGTGGGGCGCTGGGTGGCTCAGGGCGTGATCCCGGCGTTCTGGGATCGAGCCCCACATCAGGCTCCTCCGCTGGGAGCCTGCTTCTTCCTCTCCCACTCCCCCTGCTTGTGTTCCCTCTCTCGCTGGCTGTCTCTATCTCTGTCGAATAAATAAATAAATAAATAAATAAATAAATAAATAAATCTTAAAAAAAAAAGAAAATGGAATTAGAATAGAGATTCTCAAGATTAGAGAAGCTGGATTGTGCAGAAGATGGGGGTGAGCAACAAATCTGACAACACATTAATGAAAATTAATGGGAATCTATAAAATTATTTGCAAAGTTTTCTTGGAACAGAAAAGACATGTGATTAGGCAAATCCTAATCATAGACTGTATTCTTAGAAATCCTCTTGCTACTTTGTGATTCTGTTCACAATTAGATAAGAATGGGTATAAAGTGTATGTGACCAGATAGGAGGAGGAATGTGGGATAGCAAGACCTGCAAGGAGGACAGACGTCTTTGGAGGGCACCTGGCTGGCTCGGGTGGAAGAGCATGAGACTCTTGATCTTGGGGTCGTAAGTTCAAACCCCACACAGGGTGTAGAGATTACTAAAATAAATAAATAAACGTTAAAAAAAAAGCAGCAAATGTCTTTGTATAAAAGTCATATCTAGAACAACCAGATGGAAGATAAAGCAATAGAGGACTTCACCAACTGGGTGAAACAGGAACAGATAACAACACCCAATCCAACAAGAGTATACGGATTCTTCTCAAGCGCACGTGGGCGTGTTTTCCAGGACAGATCATATGGTTGGGCCACAAATCGAGTCTCAGTGGATTTTAAAAAGTAGCTATCATAAAAAGTATCTTCTCTGACCATGACAGGATGAAATGAGAAAACTGGGAAATTCACAGCTTTGTGGAAATTAAACAACACACACTAAAGGAACCCATGGATCAAAAGAAATCACAGGGAAAATGAGACAATAGAGACAAACAAAAACACAACATAACAAAGCTTACGGGATGCAGCAAAGGCAGGGCGAGGGTGTACTGTATAGCATATAGATGCTTACATTTAAAAATAAGATAGACCTCGGGGCTCCTGGGGGCTCAGTCGTTTAAGCACCTGCCTTCAGCTCGGGTCATGATCCCGGGGTCCTGAGATTGAGCCTGCTTCTCCCTCTCCCTCTGTGCCTTCCGCCTTGCTTGTACTCTTTCTCTGTCTCTCAAATAAATAAACAAAAATCATGGGGCACCTGGGTGGCACAGCGGTTGGGCGTCTGCCTTCGGCTCAGGGCGTGATCCTGGCGTTCTGGGATCGAGCCCCACATCAGGCTCTTCCGCTATGAGCCTGCTTCTTCCTCTCCCACTCCCCCTGCTTGTGTTCCCTCTCTCGCTGGCTGTCTCTATCTCTGTCGAATAAATAAATAATCTTTAAAAAAAATAAACAAAAATCTTAAAAAAAAAAGGCAAGAAAGATCTTAATTTTACAATTTAAGGAACTAGAAAAAAGAATAAACTAAACCCATATAGCTAGCCCAAGGAATAATAAAGATTAGAGTGGAGATAAACAAAATAGGGGACAGAAAAATGACAGAGGAAAAGAAATGAAACCAAAGTTGGTTCTTTGAAAAGATCGACAAAACTGACAGAATTTTTGCTGGGTGGACTAAGAAGAAAAGGGAGAAACTCAAAGGACTAAAATGAGAAGTGAAAGTGGGGACTTTGCCACTGATTCTACAGAAACAAAAAAGATTGTAAAAAGGAGAGAGAAAAAAATGCAGTGTAACACTGATACCTGGAAATGTTTGTATGAACAATTTAATCCTGACAAGTTAACTGATCTGAGATTATCCGTGTCAATATTTAGTATAAAATGTTTATGTATGTAACCAAGCTTGGGAATTCTACCAAAAGAGGCGTGCCTCCAGGCATTAGAAATATACCTAAAATTGAGGTGCCTGCAAATGTGACTGGTTTTCTTTTTCGGTTTTGTTTTGGTTTTTTGCTACAACTGGAACTAAAAAAAATTTTCTCTTAACTTTCAGTTTTGATTCAGTTTTGGACTTAAATTTCAGGGAAGTTGGAACAGGGTTGCGGCAATAACACGAAGAATCGATTGTTAACACTTTGACCTTTCTTTATACACATGCATAATTTTTCTGAATTTTCAAGAGGAAGTTGTAGACACAATGCCCCTTTACTCCTAAATATTTCCATGTGTCTATCCCCCGGGCAAGAGCATTCTCTTAACAACCTCATTATAATGATCAAACCAGGAAATTCACACTGACACAATACTATTTCCTCATTTATAGGCCTTATTCAGATTTTGCCAATCATTCCGATGGAGTCCTTTTAGAGCAGAAGAAAATCTTTGATCAGACATTGGTTCCGGTTTTCTCTTTAGTTTCCCTTAACAGGAAGAGGTCCTCAGCCTTTTTTCATGACATTGAACTTTTTGAAGGTACAAGTGTAATAACACCTGTTACATCTGCTGTAACAAATTATCACAGACTTGGTGCCTCAGAACAACACGGATTTATCATCGCCAGGGGTGAGAAGTCCATAGTGGGCCTCATGGAACTAAGATCAGGGTGTTAGCAGGACTGTATTCTGTCCGGAGACCCTAGAAGATAATCATTTCCTTGCCTTTTCTAGCTTCTAGAAGTGGCCTGCATTCATTCAAGGCTTCATTCCTCCATTTTCAGAGCCAGCAGTGTTGACTGAGACCTTCTTATGATGTCAGAACCATCTAGCTGGTCCTCGCTTCCTGCCTGCTTCTACTTACAAGGATTCTTGTGAATTCGTTCAGTCCCCCTGGATAATCCAGGATAATCTCTGTATCTCAAAGTCAGCTGTTTAGCAACCTTAATTCCCTTTGCCATGTATTCTAACATAGTCACGTGTCCTGGGGCTTAGGGTTGGACGTCATCTGCCTCCCACAACAGGCCAGCTATTTTCAAGGATGCCCCTTCCTGTTTCGAGAATGTCCCTTGGTTTGTCTGATGGTTCCCCATGATTGGATTAAGCTTTGGCACTTTTGGAAGAAATACCCTGGGTATATTTTAGTCAGTCAGTCTGGTATCTGGAAACCTCGATGAGCACTTGTATTGGTTTTAGTCTCTTGATTATTGTGAATTTTCTGTGTTTGCTCGTATCACTTGCAGGTAGTTACAGTGCATTTTTTCTCTTCACGCTTCAACACTTATTTTTCTCATTGTATTGACCGGGACCTCCAGTACTGTGTTAAGCAGTAACTGGGATAGCAGGCATCCTTTCCTTATTCTTGGTCTTACTGGATGCATCTAATATCCTGTGCTAAGTACAATATTCGCTCTAGGTTTTTATTTATAGATTTCATCAAATTAAGACTAACTTTCTCAGAGATCTTTTCATTAAAAGGTATTGAACTTTGTAGGGTTTATCCCCTCCCCTCTGAAATACATGTGTCTTACCAAGGCATTCAGAGTTCTTGTCAGTTTTTCTCATTAGGTGCTATGAACATGGTATCACCAAAGAGATACTCCGTGGGATGGTCAATCAGTCCAGGACCCTTTGTTTTTTGTTTTTAAAAATTTATTTATTTATTTATTGAAGAGAGAGAGAGAGACAGAGCACGAGCCAGGGGAGAGGCAAAGGGAGAAACAGACTCCCTGCTGAGCAGGGAGCCCGATGACAAAGGGCTCAATCCTGGGACCCCAGGATCATGACCTGAGCTGAAGGCAGAGGCTTAACAAACTGAGCTGCCCAGGTGTCCCTAGTCCAGGACCCTTTCAATGTGATTGTAATGCAGAACAGAAGAATCAATATAGCCCCAGGGAAATGTGAATATGCAAGCATTCTCCATTTTTTTAAAAAAAGATTTTATTTATTTGACAGAGATAAAGACAGCCAGCGAGAGAGGGAACACAGCAGGGGAGTGGGAGAGGAAGAAGCAGGCTCCTAGCGGAGGAGCCTGATGTGGGGCTTGATCCCTGAACGCTGGGATTACGCCCTGAGCCGAAGGCAGATGCTTAACGACTGAGCCACCCAGGCGCCCCTTGATTTTTTTTTTTTTAAGGTTTTATTTATTTGACAGAGAGAGAGCAAGCCAGAGAGCACAAGCAGGGGGGCAGGCACAGAGGGAGAGGGAGAAGCAGGCTCCCTGCTGAGCAGGGATTCCCAACTCAGGGCTCAACCTCAGTACCCTGGGATCATAGATCTGAGCCGAAGGCAGACGCTTAACTAACTGAGCCATCCAGGCACCCCTAGATTCTTGAAAAAATATGCTATCTCCAAATCTAGCCCAAGGTGGGTGTTCTTCTATACTCCTGAGCCACTATATGCTTACTCATATCTTGGGAATTATTGCAAGAGTTAAATTTAAATGAGACACAAATACTAAAACTTTGTTTAAATCAGAAATCTGGTAGTGTCATTTTAACTTTCTACCTCTATACATGTAAGAGAAGAGAAAAATGCCAATGATCCCCTTCTGAATTAACCAAAAAAAGGTCACAAATATTTATATCTTCCAGAAAATAGAGATGCCAACAATTATTAAGGAAGACACTCAATCAGTAAACGTCTTTTAGAGATTGTGAATTATCCTCATAGGACATACCAGCAATCTGAGAAGATTTATTTTTCAAGATTTTATTTATTTATTTATTTATAAATTTTATTTATTTATTTGAGAGAGCAAGCACAGGAAAGAGAGAGCAACAAGTGGGGAAGGGGCAGAGGGAGAAGCAGACTCCTTGCTGAGCAGGGAGTCTGAAGCGGGGCTCCATCCCAGAACCCCGGGACCATGACCTGAGCTGAAGGCCGACGTTTAACTCACTGGGCCACCCAGGCGCCCCAGCCCCAATGTTTTAAAGGGCTGTCTTGTTAGAGGGACACCTGACTGGCTCAGTCGGAGGGGCATGGGACTCTTGATCTCGGGGTCATGAGTTCAAGCTCCACGTTGGGTATAGAGATGACTTAAATAAATATTAAAAAGATGAAGGGCTATCTTGTTAGAAGTAACATTTACAGGAACAATTGTATGATACAGAAAAGTGTGTGTTTATCTGCAGCTGTGAGGAGGAAAGAAACAGTTTCTCTTCTTCCCTAGCTAAGAGTTCTTTCCCCAGCAGTTAGAAACACCCACAGTTTGAAGGCTTAAGCACTGAAATTCCATTACTTGGCAATGAAAAAATAAAATCCAAACATCAGAGACACAAAACTTACCTCATGGGATGGAAAAAGCCATATTAATAAATGGAATGTGTGACATGTAATGATTGGCATCTATTAAGTTGATCTACATAAAATTGCTATTTTGTATGTAAAAACGGTCAAAGATCAGCAATTTCATAAGGTCCAACCTAATATACCTCGGGGTACAACTGATGAATTACTTGTCCATCTATCCTATTGCATTGTGAGCCCTCGTAAGGCTGGAACTATATCTTTTTTTTTTTTTTAAAGATTTTATTTATTTATTCGACAGAGATAGAGACAGCCAGCAAGAGAGGGAACACAAGCAGGGGGAGTGGGAGAGGGAGAAGCAGGCTCCCAGCGGAGGAGCCTGATGTGGGGCTCGATCCCAGAACGCCGGGATCACGCCCTGAGCCGAAGGCAGACGCTTAACCGCTGTGCCACCCAGGCGCCCCGGGAACTATATCTTGTTTATCTTTTAAACACCTAGCAAATCTGGCCCATACTAGGTGATGAATACATGTTAGATTTTGGTTCTTTGCTTCTTTCCTTCAACAAATGAATCTGTTGAGGACATCCTTGCTGTGTTGCCATTTATTTCTAAAGTCAAATTGGTTTTCCAGTAAACATGCAAACACAGCCTTTCAGATTCTCTTCTTTGACTCTCTTCCCAGAGTGATCCATTGGCAGAGGTTCAATTGCTACTTTCCAGTCCTGAATCACCATAAAAAAATTGCTATCCATTTAAGAAACAGGTGTTTGTTGTATTGCTTTACTAGAACTGAGCTCCTGGGAGTACTGCACTTCTAAATTATTAAACCCCTACTTTATTATTGATGCTCTCTCTTCTGATTCTGACACTCTCCAAATTGTAGGACCTAGTGAAGGCTGCTGTAGACTCTCTCTAGTACTCGGGAGTTGAGGGAGGGCAGGACTCCAGTTCAGAGAGGTGACCAAAGCCGGGAAAGTGCACTGTGCTTGGCTGGATTCGGGAGGGGCTTCTCCTCTGTGTTTTATCATGCGCTGGCTGGGTGACTTTGGGCAAGTGGGCTTATTTCCTCAGCCAATAAAAAATAATGGTCATGTCAATAAAAGCTCCTTGCATGTGAAAATGCTCTAACAAGTGAGAAATTTAGTAATACTAGCAGTAGGACAAAAAGGAATTCGATTTCCATTCAGACCAGACTTCTGCAGTAGATAAAGGAGTTTAAGAGGGAGTCTAAGGGTGCAAAACAATGAAACAGATGCATGCTGTCCCTTTGGCTTTAGCTTTGATGCTAACCATCCCAGCACCCATTTGCTTCTCCATCCTTCAGTTGCCCGTGGGCAAAATGGGGATGATAAGAGCCTTACAGTACAGCTGGGAAAATCTCCACTAGAGATTTGCGCCCTAATGCTATAAGGCATCTTAGTGTAAGCAAGGAATTAACGCCTTTACTAGGCATCTAGAAGGATCTTAGCTACGCGTCATCCTTGAGCGAATTGTGAAAAGAGTCACAAATCATTTTCTGAAAGGCTTAAAACTTTCGCGGAACTCTAGCTGAGAAAGGAGCATGTGAAGGGTCTTAGTGCTCCGGAAATGCAATAGAAACACGAGGTGATTATAATGAAGTTACTGGAATGCCAGTGATTGGGGCTGGGCAGGATGTTAAGTCCAGTTGCTGCGACAGGTTGACTGCTTGGGCCCTGGGGAGACAGTGCTCCCATGGTCCGGCTCTGGTGCCCGCGGGCCTTGACGGCGGGACCCACATCAAGTCCGGGGGGATGGGGGCCGGTCCACCTCTCGGCATCCCGTCTTCCCCTCGGCGGCTCCGACCTCCGCCAAGGCGGCCAGTCTTCCATCCGGGACCGCGGTAAGGACTACAACTCCCAGTTCGCCGCGCGGCTCCTGGGGGCGGGAGCTCGCCGGCCAATCCCCGAGGAGGAGTGAGTCAGGCCGGCAGGTGGCCCGGAGTGCGGCGGGCGCTTCGTGGAGCGGGTGCGGGGGTGCCAAGAAAATTTTCGGTAAGGAGTTGGGGGCATGGTATACGTGACTATATTCTCTAAAGCTATAAACCCTGTATAAATGTAAGATGATGTTATGATTGCTATTTTGAAGATGTTATTCCTTGATTTTCTTTTCTTTTTTTTTTTTTTTTAAAGATTTTATTTATTTATTTGACAGAGATAGAGACAGCCAGCGAGAGAGGGAACACAAGCAGGGGGAGTGGGAGAGGAAGAAGCAGGCTCATAGTGGAGGAGCCTGATGTGGGGCTCGATCCAGTAACGCCGGGATCACGCCCTGAGCCGAAGGCAGACGCTCAACCCCTGTGCCACCCAGGCGCCCCTCCTTGATTTTCTTTTGCTACCCTGAGGTGACAACTGGGGTCTTTGAGTCATTGTACAAATCACTGATATTTAACCATACGAGTGTTTCTCTTTTCTAGGAAGAATGGAAGTATATGCGTCTTGCTTAAAGGTAGCTTTGTAGGGATATGGTGCCTGAGAATTATGGGAACATGGTCTCTTTTGGTGAGAATTCATTTGCCTAATTAGGAGCTGTAAGAGTTCCTCTTCTTCTTCTTCTTCTTCTTCTTCTTCTTCTTCTTCTTCTTCTTCTTCTTCTTCTTCTTCTTCTTCTTCTTCTTTTAGATTTTACTTATTTGAGAGAGAGATTGAGCGAGAGAGAGAGAGCGCACAAGCCAGGGGGAGAGGCAGAGGGAGAAGCAGAGGGAGAAGTCGGGAGCCCCTTGCGGAGCTGGATTCCAGGACCCTGCGATCATGACAGGAGTCAAAGGCAGACACGTAAAGGACTGAGCCACCCAGGCGCCCAGGAACTGTAGGAGTTCTTACAAGTAGAACTCCAGGAGACTGGGCTAATCGGTGTTTTGGAGCAGTAGAAAGTGACACAAGAGAGGACATTCTGACCCTGTGTCTGACAGGGGAGTTTTAGTATCTCACAGTACTTGTCATTTGCCTTTCCTCTGCAGGCCTCACTAGAAAGGCAGAAAGAAAACCATCATCTAATAGGCAAATTATTTTTCACTCATCTGTTATCAAGACCCATCATTTTTCTCGAGCTGCCCTGACTTTATTAAAGTCATTTGTGCCCGGGAGCAGATGATTTCTATCGTGCTTGCTTTTCATAACAAGAATAGGTTAATGCTAGAATATTGTTTAAATTGGACTGGGGTCTTTTAAAAATTGGCTGCGGCACTTATTTAAATTGGGAAATGGTTTCCTTTTATAAGAGAATTATAAACAGTACCCTGATTGATGAATTGGCTGACGGTCCTTCCTGCCTGAGATATCCACCAGCTGAAGCGTGTAACACTAAATGGGAAGAATCAAATGTGCTTCTGAATAAAACCTTTTGGTGCTGGGAAGGCCAGTGCAGAGATCTCACTCGGAGGTCTGCGAGTTTCTTTAAGTGACTTCTTTGGAGGGCTTGCTTTGGGTAGCCTCTTGCCTCTCTTCACTGGGAGAATTGCAGGGTAGAAATTAATTTCGTCTGAAAGGTTGTTTCAAAGCTCTTTTCCTCACAGTACCTTTTCTTTTAGTTTAATGAGTTTGATTCAGTTTGGCTTTTTAAAAAATATTTTATTATTTATTTATTTGTGGGAGAGAGCAAGCCAGCAAGAGAAAGAGGGAGAGCGTGGGGGAGGGGCAAGGTGGGGTGCAGGGAAGGGCAGAGGGAGAAGGAGAAGCAGGCTCCCTGCTGAGCTTGACCCTGGGACTCTGGGATCATGACCTGAGCCGAAGGCAGATGCTTAACCCACTGAGCCCCCAGGCTCAACTTGTTCAGCGTGAACATTCTTGAGAGGTATTAATAAATATACTTTGATTGCTTGTATCTGGGTGGGCAAGCATTTGGGATTGCTCCAAAAACATAGTTTTATTTTTATTTATTTATTTGAAAGATTTTCTTTTTAAGTAATCTTTACACTCAACGTGGGGCTTGAACTCACAACCCCGAGATCAAGAGTCGCATGCTTTACTGACTGAGCCAGCCAGGTGCCCCCCAAAACGTGGTTTAAATGAGTTCCAGTTTGGCTTATTTGTTTTTGCTTTTATATTCAATCCTGTTGCCCTAGGGCTTCCTTAGGTTGGGTCAAGAACAACTTGTTGTTTGTTTGTTTGTTTTTCTCACAGATCTGAAGGATACCTCTCCAAATGATATCCATCCATCTTTCCATTCACCCAACAAACATTTATCGAATACCCCCTGTTTAATAGATTACTGTGAACAGGTAACTGTGCTAATGGAATTGCAGCTAGAGTTTTGTTTTTTTTTTTAATAAGATTTTTAAAATTTATTCGAGAGAGGGAGAGACAGAGCACAAGCAGGGGCAGAGAGGCAGAGGGAGAGGGAGAAGCAGACTCCCCACTAAGCCAGGAGCCGGACGTGGGGTTCGACACCAAGACCTGGAGATCACGACCCAAGCCAAAGGCATACACTCAACCATCTGAGCCACCCAGGCGCCCTTAGAATTCTTTATAGATGTTACAGAAACATACTTCTCAAATTGGGTGCGATTGAAACTTCAAAGATATGCAGCTGTGTGCCATGGTGCACCTTCCTGGGCAGAAAATATTTAGTTAAGAAAAACAGATTTAGTAAGGTAGATTTCAAACTTTGCACAAAATCCTGAGATTAAAATAAAGATTTTTATGAGAGTTTACTGTTTATAGAAAGGTTCCTTCATCTTTTCTCCAGAGTTCATCTCTTTGTAGGAGTACACGGACATGGACATTTTACAGCTATTTCAGTGGAGAACTTTGAGAAGCACTGAGTAGTGAGGTGGGGCTGGGGAGGTGGCGGAGGGGAGGGACAAAGAGAAAGAAAATGAGAGAGCGAGAGAGAGGGTTGATTTTCCAGATAATCTTGTTTTAACTTCTTACCCCCTTTCAATGTCACATTAACAGGCCTTCAGAACCTCAAACCTAATGCTACTCTTCAGTTGGAATGAGAGTAAACCTCATGGCTCTTGGATTCCCAGGATTCCTCGGAAGAGGAGATGTCAAACAAGACACACCAGTGAGGGCCAGTCAGGGTAATTCCAGGCAAGGAGTGAAGCCTCAAGACTTGAACTCCGTTTATACACATTCAAATGGAAACTAACAGGAATTACGTAATTTCTAGTTCTGTGATACAGGGATCTTAGGCTGCTTCTATAGTTAAAGTGTGATGAATTTAGTTTTAGGGTTTTTGTTTTGTGTCTTTTTTTTTCTTTTTTTAAGATTTTATGCACCTATTTGACAGAGTGAGAGAGCACAAGCAGGGGGAGCAGCAGAGGGAGAGGGAGAAGCAGTTTCCCTGCTGAGTAGGGAGCCCGATGTGGGGCTTGGTCCCAGGACCCTGAGATCATGAGTTGAGCCAAAGGCAGGTGCCCAACCAGCTGAGCCCCTCAGGTGCCCTTCGTTTTTTGTATCTTTTGATTGTTGTGCTGTCCTTATCCCATAACAATGGTCTGTAAGATAAGCAAATGATTTTCTATTTGAATGATATGCAAAATGCTTTTTTTTCCGCCTTAGAACTTTATAGGGAAACTTGGCCACATGCAAAGAAGATTGGGCCCCAGCCCTGGCTCCAAGTCCTTGGCCTCACTTCTGATAATCCATAGTATGAAGTATCTTCTCTGTGTTGGGGATGTGTCTAGCCTCCTGTCCCCCAGTCAGCTCCAGAAGTTGACTTTCTCTGGCTTCTGAAGTTTCTGTAAGAGGCATTTAGGGAAGCTGGTTGAGTGAGACTTGATGTGTGTGTTGCAGTAATAAAAAATGTTTATGTAGACAGTGTGATTTCAGATTTTTTTTTTTTTTTTTTTTGGCTGCTTAGAGGGGTAAGCAAGTTTGATAACCTCTGGTGTATTCAGTTGACTAAAGTTTGGAGGGATCTGTGTTATTCCATCTGTTTTTTTTAAGTTCTTGGCAGTCTGCGTATCTAAAAATTTCCCTTCCTTATGGTCTTGATTTAGAAAGCAAATATGTCTGAGAAAATGTGTTTAATAATAATTTCAGTTTTTACTTAGTTTTTACATAGCACTGCCTCACATCCTGCTGTTGGTGCTGGGGATATAATGGTGAGAAAAGCAACGTGATGCCTGCTTTCATAGAGCTTAGAGTTTTCTGGAGGAAGATAGACATTAATTGAAGATTTGCGTCAGAAAAAAAGTCCTAATGTCTACGGGAGAATATTTCATCCAAGACTAAGTAGTGCTCATTTGAATTGCTTCACGTGATCTTTTGTCTCAGCTCATCCCTGATCCTTGGGTCTAGCCCCAGAGCTCTGGGAAAGTTATATACAATGAGTCATAACTCTCGTCTTTCCGCAGATGTGGGAATCCCATTTTCAAAAGCTACATTATTCTCCAGGCTGGAACAACGAGGGGGAGAATGCTGAGTCTCGAGAGAAGTGACCTCCTTGAGGAAAATGCACCCAGGTGAGCATTTGGAGAACAAGCAGTGGAGAGAACGGACTAACATTTCCGATTTGTAAGATGTGGTAAGTTGGGCAGTTTTGCCAGTGGCCTTCTGTATGGATATTCAAATTAACTAAAACCTTGCAAAAGGCCTTGGGGTTTCTAATTATGATTTTCATCATGTAGCATGACTTAGGGGAATGGTGTAAATGTTTGCTTCTTGGATATTTTAGAGCAAAATTTTGATGAACTAGGAATAGAGCTCTGAAGCAGAGTGCTACTTAAAAGCATAGGCTCTGGGGCCAGACTCCTGGATTTGAACCTTAGCACTACTGATAAACTCTGTGATCCCAGGCAAGTTGCTTAACTCCTCCGTGCTTTAGTTCATTTATAGAATGAAGACAACAGTGGCATCTATATGCCATAGGGTTATTGTAAGAATTAAATGTTACCCATTTTACTGATTTTTTTTTTGCATGCACATTTTTTCCCATGTTTTAGACCTTTGAAAATGGAATATTTCTTTTTTTTTAATTTTTATTTTTTTAAGATTTTATTTATTTGGGGGGGGGAGAGAGAGAGAGAGAATGAGTGGTGGGGAGGGGAAGAGGGAGAGAAAGAGGGAGAAGCAGACTCCCCACTGAGCAGGGAGCCTGATGCGGGCTCAATCCCAGGCCCCTGAGATCATGACCCGAGCCCAAGGCAGATACTTAAATGACTGAGCCACCTAGGCACCCCAAAAATGGAATATTTCTTGAAGTTGATGACAGACAACTTACAGTCTTTGTTGGCTAGGTGGCAGTAGGGATAAAATCATTATCTGTGTGTTTGCAAATATTAAAAACTTAAACATCAAAACTCACAGAAGGGAGTCAGGGGGTTGGAAGATGATCTTGGAGATAATAGTGGGTGGCCATTTTAACTCCCAGGAAGAAAATGGTTGAGAGGAGGGGTAGGAAGATGATAAATGGAATGTACTCCGCAGCGTTCCTGCAGGGGGAGCCACAGCAACCCAGCACCAAATGGCTTTTAGTTCCTAAAAGACGTGCTGTATCCTAATCCTCATAATTGAAGAGAAGGCAGTACATTGTAAATTGTCTGTAAATGTGTGAATGGACAACTCCGAGTCAAAACGTAATTCGTAAGAGTCAGACTCTGAATATAAAGAAGTTTTAGGACTACTTTTACGTATTTATTTTACTTATTCACTTCACCCACTTATTTCCTTTTAATGTAGGCACAGCAGGAATATATACTAAAAATCTAAGAAAGCTCTTTCAATACTTAGTCAATAAAAATTCAATGTGATGAGAAACCATTGTGTCATAGTTTAAATGGCAGGGTTTTTTCTCTCTTAGCGGTGCAGAAAATAATGTTGCATCTTAAAATTCATGATGTCTTAGAGTTGATGAAATGCAGCAATATAAATAGAGCACTTAGAAGTGTTGGTACATAGTAAATACTACATAAATGAGCTATCATCATTACTGCATGATGATTTATTTTTGTTTTATTTAAATTCAAGTTAGTTACCATATAGTGTATTATTGCTTTCAGGGTAGAATTTACTGATTCATCCGTTGCATATAACACCCAGTGCTCATCACATCAAGTGCCCTCCTTAATGCCCATCCCCCACTTATCCCATCCCCCCACCCACCTCCCCTCTTACTGCATTTTAGTTCTGTTTCTGGAGGACAGGGAAGAGAGCTCCTATTTTGGGGGGGGGGCAGTCAGCTAAGTACAGATATGCCTGCTATAATGCCACATACTGACAAATCTCACACTGTGTAAGATCAGGCACCGAAAATGACAATTTATGTGGGAAAAATTATGTATGGACCAGTGCGACATCTGCGTAATAACAACACCCTTGCCCTGTGTGAGTCTCAGGAGAGCCAGTTTGTGTTACAAGAACATGCTTTGGAGTAGGACAGACTGAACCTTTACGTTTCCTCCTGGTAACCTTGCCAAGCAGGTGCTATTCATATTTTAGAGGTAAGAAAGTGAGTTGAGGATCAGAAACTTGCTTTGGGTCACATGGTTGTAAATGATGATGATGGAAGGAATCAAATCTAGGTCCTCCTGGCTCCAGAGCCCATACCTCTTGCACGTGTATCCCAAAGCCCACTTCAGCCAGATTCCCTTCCTTGCATCGTTTCTCCCATCCCAGAATAGTGATACCCTTTGCTGGATGAACTCTTAGCCACGTCTGCTTCTGGGTAGGTTTTGGAATGTGGGAAGTAAGTGGAAGCAAAAGACAGTTGATTTTTCCTTTAAGTATTTTCTTAAGTTGCTTGCTAAGATTGGCTCTCAAATTTCTGTCTGTAGTTAGCAACTGGGTTTCCTGAGATTGTAAGGTCAGCGTCTGTCTCTGGGTGAAAAAGTGCCATGAGACCGACTATAATTCAGAGTGTTAGTGTTTTGAAAGAGCTTTCAAAACTTGGCTGTCATTTTTAGATGAACTGTCGCCAGATGGCAGCAAAATGCCTTGAGCATGAGATCTGAGCGATGTAACGTGTCTGATTGTTTTTACCATTCATTTACAGAAACAGCGAGTCTAAACAAAATTATCGCATACTATATGTAAATGTTATTTTCAGAGAAAGCTTTTCAAATAAATGAACTCTTGTAGTGATTTATGTACCGAGGGCAGACTCTATGGCAAGCATTTTGCTAAATATTGTATTTACACGTATTGTTTTATTTTATAATTACAATATCATAATCTCTATTTTATTGACGTGCATTCTGACGCTTTGGTTTTATATATTATTTTTGTATCGGGCCATCTCACTGAATCCTCAGTTTCAAGGCTCATCCTGAATTTTTTTCTATTAATTCTAATAGCTTTCCCAGTGGTTGTCCTGCCTGAGATTTTTCTGGCTATTTAGATTATCCGCAAATACCCTGCAAGTGAAAGAGAGTTTTGCCTCTTATTTTCTAATATTTATACCTCTTGTTTCTTGTTCTCGACTTAGTGATTAGCTAGGACTTCCAGAAAAATACTAAATAAAAGCAGTGATAATATATATCCTCCAAGAATGACATTTGCTATCATTTTTTGGTACATAGCCGGCTTACCGTATTTCTTCTCTTTTTTCTTTTTCTTTTTTTTTTAAGATTTTATTTATTTATTTGACAGAGAGAGAGACAGCCAGTGAGAGAGGGAACACAGGCAGGGGGAGTGGGAGAGGAAGAAGCAGGCTCCCAGCAGAGGAGCCTGATGCGAGCCTCGATCCCAGGACCCTGGGATCATGCCCTGGGCCAAAAGCAGACGCTTAACAACTGAGCCACCCAGGGGCCCCCCGGCTTACTGTATTTCTAAATGGCTACTTTTTTTTTTTTTTTAAGATTATTTATTTATTGGAGAGAGAGAGTGGGGGGGAGGAGCAGACAAGGAGGGAGAGGGACAAGCAGATTGCTGTCAGCAGGAGCCTGGTGTGGGGCTGGATCTCATGACCCTAAGGTCGTGACCTGAGTCAAAATCAATAGTCGGAGGCTTAACTGACTGAGCCACGAAGGTGCGCCCCCCGCAATCTTTTTTAAAAAGTAGGCTGCACACCCAGTGTGGAGCACAATGCCGGGCTTGAATTTATGACCCTGAGATGAAGACCTGAGCTGAGATCAAGAGCTAGACACTTAACCAACTGAGCCACCCAGGTCCACCGCCCTGCCCCCCCCCCCACTTTTCTGATGGCTAAGCATTTTTGAAAGAAATGGGTGTTGAGTTTTATGAAATGCTTTTTTGACAGCAATTTTCGTGACCATGGTTTTTCTATTTTCCCGAAGTTGAGCCATTCTTGCATGTCAGTGGTGGCATTAGTGGTGGTGATGAAGATACTGATAATTGACATTTAAGAATTTACTATAAACCAGTCAGTGTTCTCAGCACAACTCCAC
This sequence comes from Ursus arctos, assembly GCF_023065955.2. Lineage (NCBI taxonomy): Eukaryota > Metazoa > Chordata > Mammalia > Carnivora > Ursidae > Ursus > Ursus arctos. The sequence continues at coordinate 71,776,427 of NW_026622786.1, read as the reverse complement.
ACCACAACCTGTGAGACAGCTAGTGCTGTATTACTGTCACGTTGTTTTACAGATGAGGACGATGAAACACTGAAAGGTGTACTCAGTCATTTCTTGGGCATGACATTTTTCTCTTAGAACTCTACTGGTTTTAATTTTTTTTTTTGCTCTTATTTTATTTAGGAATTTTATAGCTATACGCATGAGTAAAATTGGTCTATGGTTTTCTATTTTTGTGTGCTATCATCCAGTTTTAATATCAGGGTTATGTTTTCCTTGAGGCATGAGTCGTGAAGTGTTCTTTCTCTTTCTGTGCTCTGTTTTCTCTCGTTTCCGTTTCTCTAATTGAGCTGGCTTTTTTTTTTTTTTTTAAGATTTTATTTGTTTATTTATTCGTCAGAGAGAGAGAGCACAAGCAGGGGAGTGGCAGGCAGAAGGAGAAGCAGGCTCCCCACTGAGCAGGGAGCCCCAGTGGGACTTTATCCCAGGACCCCGGGATCATGACCTGAGCCCAAGGCAGATGCTTAACCGACTGAGCCCCCCAGGTGCCCCTAGCTGGCATTTTTAATCATAACAACCATTTGCTGAGAACTTCTGTGGGTTAGTGAGCATGTAAAACACTTCACATACGTTAGTTTATTTATTCCTCTCCATGAAGAAATATATATTATGCCTATTGGGTAGATTTTTTTTTAAAAAGGTTAAATTACTAAAATTTATTTGTCTAGGTTTATACAGCTAATGTTAGGCAGGTAAGGCTTTGAATCTAGGCTATTATCATCAGGAAAAACCCCACTTTAAATAAAAAGAAAAGTCTAAATCTTGAGGTTTCATGTGTGCAGAACCCTAAGGTAAGAAATCCTTTAAACACCCTGCCCCTCAAAAAACTGTTAGGGTGCCTCAATCCTAATCTTGATCTTCCCTAGATAATGAAAAACTACAATCACTGAATTTTCTCTTCATTCTGTCCAGTTTTGAGATCAGAAATGAGAAGGAAGACAATGCAGAAGAGAACATATTTTTTTCAGGTCTAGTGGGTAAGATAGATTGAGATAAGCTTGGTGCTTCTTTCCATGTTTTAACTTTGAAAAAGACTTGGCTAAGAAAAGGGGCCACAGCCAGCCGTGGGAAGGACTGTGTCCTGCCTCCGAAGCCAGCGCGGACTCTCGCTCCAGGGTCCTGTGCCCGTGCAGCAGGGGCTGCGCTCTGAGCTTGGAGCCCAGCAGCTGGGACCGAACAGAACGGGTGCCCAGTGAGTGGTGAGTGGTGAGGGCTGCGATCGCCACCTCCCCCACTGTTGCTAACTCTGCTTCGGGCCGATTTAGAAGTGGCCAGGATGCAGGGCAGGAAACTGGTCCTATTTTTGAGTTAGGACAGGACGTTGAGGATTCTATGTCCCTCCGTGCATGCCGCTGCGACTTCTGGGGCATTTTTAGCTTCTATACGGTATTATCAAAGAAAAGACTTTGAAACTGAACATGAAATAACATCCCTAGAACATCAGCAGGGAAACTCCACCCTGGAAGAGGACAGCTTAAGGTCATTTGCAAACCAGGAGGGGTCCTGTGTAGAGTTGTATAGACGTTCTGAGTGTGGACTGAGTGTCACTCAGAGCTCACACGTTCCTAAGGAAGCATCCGCTGATCGACACAGGAGAGAAATACTCTCATTGCCCAGACTGTGAAAAAAGTTTCAGTGACAGCTCAAATTTAATTAGACAGCAAGGGACTCACACTGGAGAGAAGCCCAGGAAAGTGCCCTGAGTGTGGGTGGTCCTTCAGCCAGAGCTCAGCCTCACCAGCCACCGGGGTCGCACAGGGGGAAGAAGCCCTACAAGTGCTGTGAGTTTGGGAAGACCTTCAGCCAGAGTTCTGTAGACCCACAGGGCCTTTACACTGGGGAGAGGCCCCAAGTGCCTGGAAGGTGGTCGGGGCTTCCGTGGAAGGTCGCTGCTCTCAAGGGAGAAGCCCCGTGGTTGCTGCCAGCGTGGGAAGAGCTTAAGCTGCAATGCATTGCTTTCTGGACATCACAGAGCCCACACAGCGGAGAGAGCTTACAGATGTCCCTCTTGTGGGAAGGACTTCAGCAACAGTCCAATCTTATTACTAACCAGAAAACTTACTCTCAGGAAAAACAGTTAATGTGGCCAGTAGGGAGCAAGACTTTGTAACCACTAGTGACTGCATGGACCAGTTACTGGGCAGGAATCCTGATTGCTCTATGGACAGAGTGTCTCTCTCTGATGTGTCTTAACCTGCGGAAAAAGTCTGCCCTGAATTACGAGATTCAACTCTTTCCAAAGATAGAAGATACTGTAAATCTGAGGTTGTTTTAAATCCTGAGTCCGTTAAAGCCTGTGCGCAACATGTATCAGTTCTCAGTGTCGCATAAATCAGAGGTAGCTCTTGCGAAGAAGCAGTAAGTTAGCGTAGAATACCATTGAACGTTTATGATTCTCTTGAGTTCAGCGACTTGATCTGTGAATTTTGCCTGTGATTCCTGTGACTTTATCCTTGTGGCCAAACACATTGCTGTAGAGTGTTGAAACAGGCACAGTCCATCTAAGGCTGTCTCTGATTTGGAAATCAGGGGTAGCGGCAGGCAGAGGGAGAAGCAGACGCCCTGCTGAGCAAGGAGCCCGATGCGGGACTCGATCCCAGGATCCTGGGATCGTGATCTGAGCTGAAGGCAGATGCTTAACTGACTGAGCCCCCCAGGCATCCCTAAATTCTTTATATATTTTATTTTATTTTATTTTATTTTATTTATTTTTTTTTTTAAAGATTTTATTTATTTTATTCGACAGAGATAGAGACAGCCAGCGAGAGAGGGAACACAAGCAGGGGGAGTGGGAGAGGAAGAAGCAGGCTCATAGTGGAGGAGCCTGACGTGGGGCTCGATCCCGTAACGCCGGGATCACGCCCTGAGCCGAAGGCAGAAGCTTTAACCGCTGTGCCACTCAGGCGCCCCTCTTTATATATTTTAAATACAGATCCTTTGATACATGTATTTCAAGTTATTCTCTCTCCTTTGACTTGTGTTTTACTTTTTTGAAAATATCTTTTGATAAATAGAAGTTTTTATGTTCAGTGCTGTCGAATTTATCAACAGTTAATGCTTTTGTTTTCTGCTTTTGAAATCTTTCCTTACCCCAGTGAAATGCAGATATTCTCTTATGTTACCTTCTGAAAGCTTTATAGTTTTGTCTGAAATTGATTTGATTGTGTATTATGTGTAGTAGGAGGCAAGTTATTTCCTTCACACGTACTTACTTGGGTCAGTTGCATTTAGTGCAAAGACCATCCTTCCTCCACTTCTCAGTGGTTATAAGTCATGCATCTTTCTAGGTTTTCTATTTTATTCCGTTAGTCTATTTGCCCGTTTCAATGCCAGTCCCATACAGTCTTAATTACTGTAGCTTTAGATGAAGTCATAATATCCCAATATCCCATAATATCCCAAAATGAGCAAGTCAACTCATCTTACTCCTTTTCTTCAAGGATGTGTTGCTGGCTTTTCCTGGCCCCTTGCAATTGCACACACATTTTAGCATCAGCTTGTCGAATTACTTACATACACATGCATTCACGTGCCTGCACTTGGAATTTGGATTTGGAGTCCATTAACTACGAATTAATTGGGGAGAAATGCTATCTTCACAAAACTAAATATTTCAATCTATGAACATTTACATATCCCTCCATTTCTTTAGGTCTTTTAAAATTTCTTTCAAAAATGTCTTACTCTTTTCTGTGTAAGGGTCTTACACAATTTTTGTCAGATTTAGCTGTAGATATTTGAAATTCAATTCTAAGTTATATCTTTAAAAAATTCTATCTTAAAATTTTTGCTGGAATAGAAATATAACTTGTTTTTGTATATTGACCCATATTCAATGACTTTGCTAATGCTAATAATTTTTAGACTTTCATTTCCTCTTGGGGTTTATAGACAATGATATAATGTCAACATAAACAGTGGTATTATCTGTGAATGCTAATAGTTTTGTTTCCTACTTACCAATTCTTATACTTTACATCTGTTTTTCTTATCTTATTGCACTAGCTAGGACAACTAGAAGACTGTAAAGAGAAGTGGTAGTTGTGGGCATCTTTGTCTTATCCCTGATTTTAGGGGGATTATATATAATGTTTCACCATGAAGTTTGATGTTTGCTATAGGTTTTTAGGGGATACCCTTTGGCTTGAGGAAGTTTCCTTTAAACCTTATTTGCTAAGAGATTTTTTTTTTTTGTATACATGGGAAATGGATTGCTAATATATCAATGCTCTTTACATCTCTGTTCATAAGCAAGTTTGATCCATAGCTTTTCTTTCTTCAAGTTTCTCTTTCTGATTTTGGTAGCAAAGTAGAATGGCCATCTAATTTGAGAGCATTCCCTTAAAAAAATTTTTTTTTGACTACTTTGTATGAAGTTAGGACCATATGTCACTTGAATATTTGGCAGAAGTTAGCTTTAAAAATTTCAGGGCCTTTTTTTGAAAGAAACAAGTTATTATCAACTATTCATTCTATGTATTTAAAGGTTATAGATTAATGTAGGTTTTAAAAATTCTCTTCAATTGGTTTTGGTAAATTATATTCTTTTTTTTTTTTAAGATTTTATTTTTAAGTAATCTCTACACCCAACATGGGGCTCAAACCCACAACCCTGAGATCAAGAGTTGCACGCTCTACCAACTGAGCCAGACAGATGCCTCTTGGTGAAATATATTCTTCCTTCCTTCCTTCCTTCCTTTCTTCCTTCCTTCCTTCCTCCCTCCCTCCCTCCCTCCCTCCCTCTCTCCCTTCCTTTCTTTCCTTCTTAAAAGATTTCATCTGAGAGAGAGAGAGAGAGCATGAGCAGGGGAGAGGTGGAGGAAGAGGGAGAAGCAGACACTCTGCTGAGCAGGGAGCCTGATGTGGGGCTCAATCCCAGGACCCTGAGATCATGACCTGTGCTGAGGGCAGATGCTTAACCGACTGAGCCACCCAGGTGCCCCAGTAAATTATATTCTTATGAAATTGCCCATTTCATATTTTTTAATTTATTTTATTTTATTAAAAATTATATTTTTAAATAAACTTGTTCTTTTGATCAATTATCCATAAAGTTATTCATAGTATTCTCTTATGATAAGAAAAACTTTTATTGTATCTCTAATTATTACCCTTTTTTAAAGTTCTATTATTATTTTTCCTCTTCACTGTGATACAGTTCACATAGCACTGGAATTATCTGTTTCCTGAAGGTTTGGTAAAATTATGTGAAAACATCAGGGTTTGGTGCTCTTTGAGGGAGGGTTGGCCTTTTTACATCTTTATTTATTTTTATTATTGTGATTGTTCTGTTTAAACTTTCTTGTCTCTCCTAAGGCCAGTTTTGTTAATTTTCATTTTCTGAGAGAATAATCTGTTCAAGTATCAAATTTACTTGCATATCACTGGGAAAAGTAGTCTAGGTATTATTCTTTTAGTTACTCCATACTAGTGATATCTCATTTTCATTTTTTATGTTATGCATTTGTGCTTCTTCCTATTTTTTCTTGAATAGGTTAGTTAGTAACTTATATGTGTTATTTTAAAAAGCTCTTGCATGTATTAATATTAATGTCTTATTTTGTAATCAATATATTTATTAATTAGGTATTTATTAATATCATTATTAAATCCTTCCTTCTGTTTTCCTTATGTTTATTCTATTGTTTGTTTTTCCTAATTTTTTTTTTTTAAGATTTTATTTATTTATTTGACAGAGATAGAGACAGCCAGCAAGGGAGGGAACACAAGCAGGGGGAGTGGGAGAGGAAGAAGCAGGCTCATAGCGGAGGAGCCTGATGTGGGGCTCGATCCCATAATGCCAGGATCATGCCCTGAGCCGAAGGCAGACGCTTAACCGCTGTGCCACCCAGGCGCCCCTGTTTTTCCTAATGTTTTAAGTTGGATATTGTCTTATGGTCACAAAATGGTTGCTGGAGCTCTAGCCTTCTCATCTGAGTTGTAGACAAGGAGAAGGGAAAGAGCAAGGGACAAAAAGGGAGCCCTTTCCCTCAGAGGCATCTCCCTTTAAGGAGCTTTTCTAGATGCTTTATCCAGTAACTTGGTTTATATTTCATTAGCCATGCTTATCTCAAAAGAGGCTGGGAAATGTGGGGTTTTAGCTGGGCACGTTGCCATTTCAGCAGAACAGGGATCTGGGGCGCCTGGCTGGCTCAGTCAGTGAAGCGTGTGACTCTTGGTCTCGGGGTTGTAGTTTTGAGCCCTACATTGGATGTAGAGGTTACTTAAAAATAAAATCTTTAAACGGTGTAGGGATCTATTACTAATGAAGAGGCGGATAATAGAGATGGGTAAGTAATCTGTCACAGGGTTTTAAATCTTTGAAGTTCAGTTAACTCTACTAAGTCTTTATCTTGGTATGAACTGTACAATGTTACTTCTTTTACAGAGACACGGTATATTTTTTTCTCACATCACTTTTGTCTCGACTTATAGGTTATTTTTGTCCAGGAATTTGGTTCTACCTTAAAACTTTTAACAGTAAGAGGGGCGCCTGAGTGGCTCAGTCAGTGGAACATCCAGCTGTTGATTTTGGCTCAGGTCGTGATCTCATGGTAGTGAGATTGAGCTCAGCATGGAGCCCGCTTAAGATTCTCTCTCTCCCTCTTCCTCTGGCTTCCCCCCCACCAAAAACAAGAAAAAACTAAAAAAAAACTTTTAGCAGTAAAACTTGGTCATAGTTACTATTGTCTGAACAATGTTGGTGTTTGTTTAGATTCGCCGCATGCTTACGGTATTATTTGCTCACTATTCCTTTTCCCCGTGCAGGTGTTCACTTTGGACTCATTTTATTATTCCTGAGGTACACCCTTCAGAAGATACTTCAGAGAGGTTCTGTTCATTGGAAAGCCTGTCCAGTTTTTGTTGTGTAGAAATGTCTTTATTTTTTTAAAAAAATTTTTATAAGGTTTTATCTATCTATCTATCTACCTACCTATTTATTTAGAACATGAGTGGGGGGAGGGGCAGAGGGAGAGGGAGAGAGAGAATCTCAAGCAGACTGTGCAGAGTGGGAGCCTGACGTGGGGCTCAGTCTCACCACCCTGAGATCATGACCTGAGCCAAAATCAAGAGTCAGATGCCCAACTGACTGAGCCCTAGAAATGTCTTAATTTCACCCTTATTATTGAAAGATAGTTTTCCTGGGTCTAGAACTCTCGGCTGACTGTTACTTTCTCTAAAGAACTTTGCAGGTAATATTCCAGTGTATTGTGGTGTTGCTATTGAGAATTCAGCTATCAATTTAATTGACTCCTTGGTGGGTGTTCTTTCTTTTCTGGATGCTTTTAGCATGTTTGTTGTGTGTGTGTGTGCTTAGCAGTTTGACCATGATGTGTCCAGGAGTGCACGTGTTTCCTTAGTCAGCTTGGGAATGTGCAAGACTTCCTTCATCTCTTGTTTCAGGTGGTTCATCAATTCTGGAAAATTTTCCGTTATTATTTCTTCAAGTATTGCTTTTTCCCATTCTGGTCTTTCCCGCTATACCAAATTAGTTCTTTACTGGATATTCTCCCTCTATCCTCTGTGGCTATTAAATTCTTTCTCATCGTTTTCATTTTTTTGTCATCTTTTAGCTTTTTCCTCTAGTTTGCTGGTTGTCTTTCCAAATGAGTCTAGCCTCCTATTAAATCTGTTCCTTGTCTTTCTAATTGCATTTATGGTTTTTGCCTCTGAAATTTTCTTTAGCTATTTTTTAAATCAGACCGGCAAATTCTTTATATTCTCTTTCTCTTGATTGTGTTTGTAATTCCTCTGGGCTTTTCAGTTTCCCTATTTTATTTTATTTATTTTTTTAATGTTTTTTTATTATATTATGTTAGTCACCATACAGTACATCCCTGGTTTCTGATGCAAAGTTCGATGATTCATTAGTTGCGTATAACAACCAGTGCACCATGAAATACGTGCCCTCCTTACTGCCCATCACCAGCCTATCCCATTCCCCCACCCCCCTCCCCTCTGAAGCCCTCAGTTTGTTTCCCAGAGTCCATAGGGGTGCCTGGGTAGCGCAGTTGTTAAGTGTCTGCCTTCGGCTCAGGGCGTGATCCCGGCGTTCTGGGATCGAGTCCCACATCGGGCTCCTCCGCTGGGAGCCTGCTTCTTCCTCTCTCACTCTCCTGCTGTGTTCCCTCTCTCTCTGGCTGTCTCTCAGTTTCCCTATTTTAAAAATAGGGGCTGGGGGGCGCCTGGGTGGCACAGCGGTTGAGCGTCTGCCTTCGGCTCAGGGCGTGATCCCGGCGTTACGGGATCGAGCCCCACATCAGGCTCCTCCACTATGAGCCTGCTTCTTCCTCTCCCACTCCCCCTGCTTGTGTTCCCTCTCTCGCTGACTGTCTCTATCTCTGTCGAAAAAATAAATAAAATCTTTAAAAAAAAAAAATAAAAAAATAAAATAAAATAAAAATAGGGGCTGGGTTCCATGTTCTTGAGGACACTTTCTGTCTGTGAACACTCCCTACCTTCCTCCTTGGGGTGGAGTGTGGCATGCCAGTGGTGATGCACTATTAGGTCAGAGCTCTTCTGTTGAATTACCCTTCTCTTCTGGGTAGCTCAGGATGCCAAGTTTGGTCTAGAAGTCCTACTCTGGTGCCACCACCCATTAGGGACCCAGCATTTCCATTGCACTGGCTACTCCTGAAAAGCTTCTGTCCCAGCTACTTGCTAGGTGCAGAACAGCCTCGGGGGCAATGGCTGACCCTCACTTCTCCACTTCCACGCCCATGGGACACCAAGATGAGACCATTTCTGATAAAAACAATTTCCCAATCTTCCCAGGTATATAGGTGAACATGCTTCCTAAAGTCAATTTGCACCTCCTTGCGCTGTCACTAGAGAGCTTGTTTCCTTCTTCTCTAGTCTTGGAGAGGTGGCAGGGCCAGACCCCTTGTACTGAATAGAAACCCTTCAGACAGCCAGAGGCTCAAGGAAGAAACAGCATTCTGATTCTTTTGAGTTAAATGCTTTTAAAGACAAATACTAGGTCTGGCTCTGGTTTGTACTGGCTCACTTTTTAATTATGGGGGATCTGGGAGATCTTTTGATTTAATTTACCTGTTAGATGAAAACTTTAAATTTGTGTGGACATGCAGGGCACCATAGAGAAATATCTGTTTATGCAACTTAGAACAAAATAACTTTTCTTTTTTTTTAAAAAGCTTGTTTGAGATATAATCCACATACCATACATTTCACCCATTTAAAATACATAATTCAGTGGTTTTTAGTATAGTCATCTATTCAACCTCACCGTAGTCAGTTTTCATTTTTATTACCTCAAGAAACCCTGTACCTTTTAGCTCTCACTCCCCCCCCCCCCAACCAAGCAACTACTGACTTGCTTTCCATCTCATAAATTTCCCTCCTCTGGACATTACATATAGATGGATCATAACATGTGGTCTCTTGTTACTGGCTTCTTTCACTTAACATGATGTTTTAGGGTTCGTCCGTGTTCTAGTATGCCAGTATTTAATTCTTTTTGTGTGGCTGCATAATAGTCCATTGTACGACTGCTACACATTTATCCATTTGTCAGTTGATGGACATTTGGGAGGTTTCTACCTTTTGGCTATTTATTTTTTTAATTAAAGAAAAAAAATTTTTTTAATGATTTTTTATTATATTATGTTAGTCACCATACAGTACATCCCCGGTTTCCGATGCAAGGTTCGATGATTCATTAATTGCGTATAACACCCAGTGCACCATGCAATACGTGCCCTCCTTACTACCCATCACCAGTCTATCCCATTCCCCCACCCCCCTCCCCTCTGAGGCCCTCAGTTTGTTTCTCAGAGTCCATAGTCTCTCATGCTTCATTCCCCCTTCTGATTACCCCCCTTTCTTTATCCCTTTCTTCCCCTACCGATCTTCCTAGTTCTTATGTTCCACAGATGAGAGAAACCATATGATAGTTGTCTTTCTCTGCTTGACTTAAGAAAAAAAAATTTTTTAGAGAGAGAGAAAGATCCAGCACAAATTGCGGGGAGGCAGAGGGAGAGAGAGAATCCTAAGCAGGCTCCATGCTGGGCTTGGAGCCTGACATGGGGCTCGATCTCACAACCCTGAGATCATGACCTGAGCCAAAATCGAGAGTCAGGTGCCCAACCGACTGAGCCACCCAGGCGCCCCTACCTTTTGGCTACTATGAAAAATGCTGCTATAAGCATTCAAGTACTAATTTTTATGTGCATGTATATTTTCATTTCTTACCTAGGAATAGAATTTTGAGTTATATGGAAACTATGTTTGGTCATTTGAGGAATTTCTAGAAAAATAACTTTTCTAGTTCATAATTCCTTCATTTGTAATATGGAGATGATAGTGGTGTCTACTTCATAGAGGGTGTTTGTGGCGGGGTTAGTTAGAAAATGAATGTATGGCTCAGTATCTGCAAATGGAGACTGAGTAATGAAGGCTATTCTTACTATCATCTGATCTGGACTCTTCCACTTGCATGCTGGGTCCAACTCACTCTTTGGGCCTGAACTCCTTGTCTGTCAAGCAGGAAGACTAATGTTCAGTGATGAACACAGAATGACTTGGAAAAGGAAGGTGTAGAGGGGCTGAGTTGTTGTTCCTGGCAGAGTCCACTCCCTCTTCCTTCTCCACCCCTCCTGCTTCACCCTTTTTCCTGAGGCTGATTAGTGGGTTCTTGACATCCAAGGGGCCCAGCTCCAAGTTCCAGCCCTGCTTCTTCATCAGGAGCTCTGGAATCTGATCCTTGATGTCCTTACAGATTCTACGAAGATGCCTGGGGGCAGGAAGAGAAGATGTCATGCCCGGGGACTCTAAGTGAGGGTTTGCTTCCAAGTGAGCTTCAGCCTGGAATGATCAGAAGTTAGACCTACGAATGGATTATGTGGGTGGTGAATTTGGGGGAGGTATGGGGCATGTTTTCACCTCTTAAAAGTCGTTGGAGTCATTCTCAACTGCTGTTTCTGTTAAGGCTTATGTTACGTGTACTGTTACATGTGCTCATGCTTCTGTGAGTGTCCTCAGATTTTGATATATGAGATAAAAAAAGCTGCTTACTGAAATTTGTAACAGAGATCTGTAGAGAGGCTGTTGGTTTTATGAGCTGTAACACCACTCTTTTTTCTCTTTTCAAGAAAACTTGTAGGAAAGGAAATTAGGGAGTGTCACATTCTAGGGATAATGTGTCACCCAGGGAGGTGTTCCATTCTGCCCACACTCATCTTGGCCTTCATGGAGCTCCTGCCACCTTGTCTTCCTCAGCGTCTGTTGGTCTGGATTTTGCCCATCTCCTTCAGGCCAGTCATTCCTCTCTCCAGCTAGACCAGTAGCTTTGTGCTGTGGAAGGACCTAGACTTCTGAGTCGGGCAGCCCCGGCTGCACATCCTCTCCGCACCGGTCTCTGTCAAACCTTCAGCGAGTCCCTCAGCCCTGCTAAACCGTAGTGTCGTGACCTTTAAATTGGGAATAACTCCTCTCTCGGGCATTAGAGTGCAAGGACTTACTGCACGCGTTCTGTACACGGGCTCTCCAGGTGCCTTTTATCCATAATCTCTAATCCCTTCACCTGTGATGTGGTGGGTGCTATCCTTGTCCGGCTGAGGCTTCGAGGGTTCAGTGCATTGCTAATGTAGTAGCAGTGGTCTGTGCCCCACCATCCCTTTGGGCCTTACCTTGATTTCTGCCTATGGCTGCCGGCATTAACACCTGTTTCCTATGCCTGGGGATTCTAGCACAGTAAAGTTTGATGGAAGGCAGTGCCTCACCTCCAGCCTCAAAAGCCAGAGTGTTGTTGGTTGCTTGCTTTCCCTGACCCCCAGCGGGGGAGCGAGCACTGCCCTAGACTCAGCCAATCGATGCTGCCGTCTGGGACTTCGAGTCTGGGGGAAGTGACGCAAAGCAGCAGTGGGCGGTGAGAACGCATCTGACAGCAGCAGGAGCATCCTGTGGCTGGTGTTGGTGGCGGCGGCTGTGCTCCGTGGCCACCATGCCAGCCAGCGGCCAGGCTGCTCCAGTGGCAGGAGCTGGGAGCTTGGCTGTGGCTCAGGCCACCTGGGCTCCTTTGACATCAGTCTACCTTTCTTCCTGTCAATTTTGTAGCTTCTTGATGTTCTTCCTCAAGTTCCTCTTCAGCTTAAGTCACTCAGACTTGGTTTCTGTTGTTTGTAATCAAGAACTCTGTGTAGCAGCTGTGTGTCCCCAATGACAGTCCTCGGGTATTTCTGAACCTTTTCATTTTCTGCCTGATACTCCCATCCAAATGCTGGGAGTCATTTGCCTCTGGTCGGTGCCAGTCTCAGTCTGTGAGTATCGGCTAGGCGTACCAGGGGCATTCACCTGGCTCTGGCGAGCTTCCCGCAGACATCTCCCCTTGTAGTTCTTATGATTATAAGGCACCTTTCAGTAACAACCATCAGGAAACTTTGAAAAAATAAATATTTGTTTTTTCCAGGCCTGGAAATTACACAGCACACCTGGGGCCACACAGTAAAGTCGCAGGTAGAGGGAACACATGGGCCTGGGGTTCTGTTTTTATTGGGGTCGAGGGTGGGGAACCTAGGGTTTTATAGGTATGCTCTTTTTTGGTAAATTTAAAACATAAGAGCAAGCATTTAAAGCTCAGGAAGATAAAAGACAAGTGGCCCAAATGGTCAGTTATCAAACTCAACCAGGATCTCTAAAACAAAGGAGGTGGTCTGGTTCTTCATCTAGCGTGGCTCTCTGCAGCATCCTTTAGCCCAACCCTGGGGTCTGGAGGAGTTGCCATTTGTGGTGTACATCTGTTGTTTTTATCTGCCCCAAATATTCTTCTTAAGAGGTGGTCCTTTCCACTGGTGGCTGGGGCTGCCGGTCACAAGACCTACTTTCTATGCCAAGGGGTGAGCCCCTGCTCCAGCAGGTGGATGGGTAGTGTGAAAATATTTTTTAAAAAATGCACTGGGAGAGAAGAGCCCTTTCTTTTCCCTTGGATGACAACCTATGAAGATGTAACCTTGGAGTTGCTTCTGTGTTCCTTGCCAGAAGAAGGAAGGAAGCTGTTAGTTTCCTAGGGCTGCCATAACGAATTACTACACAATTAGATGGCTTAAAACGGCAAAAATTTATTTTCTCGCAGTACTCAAAGAAGTTCAGAATCAAGGTGTCCCTTCTGGGGTCTCTGAGGAAGAATGTGCTCCATGCCTTTCTCCTGGCCTTCGGAGGAGCCTATCATTTCCATTCCTTGGCTTGTAGATGCAACGCTCCCACTGCCCCCATCCTCACGTGGCTGTCTTCCTTCTGTGTATGTCTCTGTCCAAATTTCCCTCTTCTTATCAGGGTACCAGTTAACCGGAATCGGGTCTACCCTACCGCAGTATGACTTCATCTTAACTTAAGACCCTATTTCCAAATAAGGTCACATTCACAGTTTGGGGGGTGGATGTGAATTTTAGGGGACTCATTTAACTCAATACAGAAGCTAAGTTAGCTAAGGGTCAAGAAGTGGAAAGAGAGAGAACCTTAATGATAATTTATTAATTCCTAAACCCAGGCAGCCTGGATGACGCGAGCTTCACCCTGGACTTTCCACATATGTGAGCTAAAACATTTCATTTCCTTTAAGCTAGTCTGTGTTTGATTTCTAGCACTTGTAACTGAAAAGGTCCCGACTAATACAGGGGTGAGTGGAAAACTGGAATAAAGCCAGCTGGGACTTTAACAATAGACCAAAATGCATTAAGAAAATGTGAATTTTCTCTCTCTATTCCCTTCCTTCCATGCACTACGCCAGTCCAGTCTCAAGACGTACCACTCCCTGCACCAGGCTGGTCTTCACAGTCTTCCAGGGTCACCCTGGTAGGAATGTTCTCCAGGGAAAGGGTTTACCCCTTTATTTACTTCTTCCTTTTGCGTGATTGAGCACAAATACCCAAGAAATTGGGATATAAAATGAGCCATATTTGGGAACTGATCATTGGAGGTATGGGGACACAGGTAGGGTTGGAGGTTTGATTCAATTGAATGATGCTACTCAGTCTTTGTATCTGGCACTCAGCACATTGCCTGACACATGGTAGATGCAAAATGAGTATTTATTGAGAGGGTGAAGGAAATAGCATATATATAGTGTTTATGGGGGGAAATTAACCGAAGCATACATGATACGATCCCAGCCCTTGGGGCTCTCTGTGTAGATTGGCAGATAATATGCCCTCACAGAGTAATTACATAATAACATAGGAAGATCCACAGTCCAAACATTTGGGACTCTAGGGAGGAAGGTTGGAAGTTTAAGAGAGAGAGAAAGATCCCTGGGGTTTGGGTGTGGCTAAGAGAGGATTGGGTTGGGTCTGGAAGGACAGGGCTCTTCTGTTAAAAAAAAAAAAAAGAGCAGAGTGGAAGTATGGAGAATCTTTGTGTCCTCTCAGGGGGATGTGTAGGCTGGACAGGCAGAGGTGGGGAGGGAGGTCTGGCTGGTGATGGGGAGGTAAGAGTGAAGAAGAAAAGTCTATGGGCCAGGAGGTGTCTCTAGGAAGCCAAGATCCTGCTCTTGCAAGCTCAAAAAGAACAGAGAAGAACCATTATCTCTCCCATCCATCTAGATTCCATGTTGGGCCAAGATGTGAGGCCCCCGGCTCGGGCACGTGATGATGGGTTTATGTGCACTGCGGGTTTGTGTGTGGCCAATCTGTGGTTTAACACAGCTGTGGTTTGGGGTTTGTCTGTTCTTTTTGAAGCTTCTAGTTGTATATGATGAAATTAGGGCATTGTTGGAGGCTTTCTCTTCTGCTTGTTACTATTACACAGCAGGAGACAGTCCAAGCTCAGGGCTGGTTCCAGTGCTCACCGTCCTCGATTTGTTCCTTACCCTCCATCTATGCTGACCCCGTTGCTTCCCTCCTCAAGGCCTGGCAGGAGAGAGTAGCAGGAAAGGGAATGATTCTTTGTGGACTTGCCAGCTGATTCTTTGGCATTTTTGGATTCTTGCTTGTGGGCCAGGAAGACTAATGGTGACCTCTCTCCAAGGTCTCTGCCTCCAGCTCCCACCTCCCAGCACTTTTCCTGCCAGATTCCCTCAGGGATTTCTCTCTGCGTTAGAAATGGTTCTAGGTGCGAGTGAAGGCCTTCTGGCCTCCGGTGGCCTCCTTATCCACAGCAGCCTGGATATTCCTGGCTGCCTGCAGGCCCGACTTGATGGCAGTGTCTATCCAGCCATGGGGCATGCTAGTGTGCTCGCCGGCAAAGTGGATGCGGCCCTCGGGCTTGAAGAGTTCCTGTGAATAGTCGATAAACTGGTAGGGTGTGAACTCAGCGAAGGCCCCCATGGCGAGGGGGTCCAGTGACCAGCGCTTGGCCACGGAGGAGGGGCAGATGCGCCGCAGCTCGTCCTTGGGTATCTGGTGCACGGCCGCCACATCCTCCAGGACCACATCCTCCATCTGCTCGTGCGTCATGGATGTGAAGAAGAGGGAATCATCGTCCACGGTGTAGGAGGCCAGCAGGATGCTCTTGCCACTGGGGAAGCTGTGGCTGGGGTAGTAGATGTGGCGCGAGGGCCGGTCGGTGATAGAGACCCCACCCCGGATGCCATCGCGCTCCCAGAAGGGCTCCTTACAGGTCAGGATCACCTTGGTGGCACTGGTGTAATGCACCAAGCGGAGTGCTTCCCTCTTGTCCAGGGACAGCGGTGGCTTAAAGGTGATGAGGCGTGTGGCCTTGGCTGAGGCCGTGATGATGACAAAGTCCGAGGTGAGGGTGCGCAGTGCAGAGCCAGGCTTGCCCACCCGGTAGGAAACCTGGACCTTGGGCCCATCCCTCACTACCGTCTCCACCTTGGAGCCCAGGTGGATGGTGCCAGGCTTCAGGGTGGCGCTGAGGGCTTTGGGGAGCTGGTCGAAGCCACCGGTGATCTCGGAAAAGCTGCAGGGGTGACGGGAGGGCAGAGGGTGAGTGTGGGGTCACTGGGCCCCTTGGCTGAGTTGCTGACTGCCTTCCTGGACTGGAAAGCAGGGAAACTAGCTTCCTGCAGCCTATGCCGGAGGCTTCATATACGTCTCTTAACTAGTCTCTGCGCAAGAGGGATCACTGTTGAATTTTACACTTTGGAAAACTGATACCGGCTGGAGAGGTACTATCCCAGGATGACAGACACAGTCTAGAGATTGAGCTACCATGCAGTCCTGTGTCCCAGGAGGAGTCCCACAGACCTGGGTTTGGAGTCTGGCTCCAGCTTTCACCCATTGTGTGAACTTGGGTAAATTATAGAACTCCTCTGAGCCTCAGCATCCCCACCCGTAAAATGGCTGTGAGTAATAGTACCAACCTTCCAGGTGATTGAATGGGACAGTTTTTGGAAAGTGCTTCCCGTTGTGCCTGGCACACAATGACTACTCATTAATCATAGTTCCATTTCTCTGCTCTGAGGACTGGAGGAAGGGCACATTCCAGCCCTGGTCCCAGTTGGCCTTACTTGTTATTTTTGGAGAAGATGAAGCTATCCCACAGGGACTCTAGGAGGGATTTATAGTATGCAGCATCCTCATTCATCACAGTCCCGATCATCTTTACTGCTCCTTCACTCAGCTCCCCTTCCTTCACCAAGTAAGCCTGTGGGGAAGTGGAAGATCCAGATGGGCGACCCAGCATGTCGGAAGGGGCTTCAGCGGGGGCCAGGGGCAGGTAAGGGGCGGGACTGGACTCCAGGAAGGTGAAGGCTTTGGTGGTGGGAAGAGAAGGTCCTGGTCTTCAGGGGACAACCCCAGGGGGCTAGGCTGAGCACAGACCCCCTCCACCCCTATCCTGGGACTTCTGTGACTGACGTACCTTGGTGGAATAAGAATCATAAAAGGACAGCAGCTGGCTGCAGTTGAAATTTTTCAAATTTTCTTTGAGCTGTGAAAGGGGTTAGAAAGAGGCAGCAGCTTAGATTAAAGCCATAGAACCAGTGGCAGGACTCCTGCATTCTCTGGATGTCCTTTGAAGAGGGTGGGAACAAGGAGGTGGGGGATGGGAAGACCAGGGGAAGGATGCTTCCAAGAGCTCCTAAATGTTCGTTTTTCCTCCCAAGTCTCCCCTTCATTGAAGGACGTTTGGAGACTAAAATGTAAGGGAAGACATTCACTGCAACCCAGGAAGACTGATTCATTACCAAGGATTGGGTTATCTGGTGATTCCCTTTCCTTCCACTGTCACCATCAAGCAGTGGGCCATTAGACCACCAGGGACAGGAGAAGAGATGGGGCTGGGCACCAGGGACAGGGTGGCAACATTCTTAGGGGACATTAGAGGAGAGACCAATCACAAGAGTGCTGGATGGGAAACAGGTCACCTGGGTCTATCCACTAACTTGCCAGGTGACCTTGGGCCAGAACTTTTTCTTTCCCGACCCTGGGAGGGGTGAGGCAGGAGGCACCTTGGCAATGGACTGGTCGAAGAGATTACTAGGGCTTTTGGCCTTCTCCGTTGGGCTCATGGAATAGCCCAGGACCCCTGGATTGTCCTGGACCTCCCTGGAGCGATGGCGTTTTCCGTTGATGAGGTACCAGGTGTTGCCATCATACTGTATGAACTTGTTCAGCTTCAGGCCAAGCTTCTTGACGTAGGTATGAACCAGCCTGGAGAAGATACAGGTGTGACATGGCACCTCTCCCAGTGACACCTCCTTCCCGCTGACCTTACTCTAGAAGCCTTTTCCAGGGAAACCAGTTTCTTCATGTCCCTGGGGGAGCTCAGACTGTTTCCTCAACTCTAACCCTGCTTCCTCGTGTTGTGGTATTCTTTTCCTTCTGTATTTGCCCCAGGGAAGGTCATGAGGACAGAGTTTACCCATCACCCAGGGAAAGCCCTGTAAGAAATCCCCGAGTACAGGACTTAAGTAGAGACCAAGGCCTTTAGTTTCAGACAGTATTTGAAATCCCATCTTCCATTTCTAAGGAAGGTGAGGCCAAATCTAAAGACTCCTAGTTTGGGCTGGTTCCTTTTGTCTTTGTTTTTGTTTCTGTTGGCATTTGGAGGGAAGTCTTGGGTTTAGTTTATGCTTATGGCAAAAAAGTAGTCATATTTTTGGAGGTACGTGGGACACCGAGCAAAGGATCTCTTTTGTCGTAGAAGCCTCAGAACCAGGGACTGGGTTCTGTTCCAGGAGCCAATTAGAGCATAGGGGTTGAGCATATGTTTTGGGGCCAGTTGCCTCCTTGATTTTGAAAAGGAACTCTGTCACCTTTTCCTACGAGAACATTGGGTAAGTCACTTAATATCTCTGAGCCCAGTTTCTTGTTGTAACTGGAAAATAAGAGGATCAAATGAAATGATGTTCAGCGTGGCAGCCGATAGGACTATTAATTACTATTAGTTTGTAACCTAATGGGGTATAATTGACATATATGAAGCTGTCCATATTCGAAGTTCACAATTTGATGAATTAATGGTAACTATTATTACTAGTTTGGGACCTAGCACTTTCTGTGGGACCCTGGGCTCTGAGCCTCAGTCTTCCCTGTCAAATGGGAGACCAGTGTTGGTCTCGACTTGCAGGACTGAACCACATGAGACAGTGGATCTGAGAAATTCTGACACTATGGCAGCAGGGTCCCCTCTCCTCCCCCCTTCCCACCACCTAATTCCTCTTGCTTGCCCTTTGCCCATTCCTTCCCTGGGACTTACCTGTGGGACTTTGGGATTCGCATGGGCCCCAGTTCATGGTACCAGCCCTCCTCCTCATTCCTGATTGTGGCAACTCGACCCCCGATGTGTTGGCTGGTTTCCAGGATGGTTACCTGGGGTCCAGAGAACCTGCTGTTGTTCCCAGTGTCATGCTTTCCCTTCTCCCGCCCTGTACACCCATCTGCATCCCACCACAGGCTCCAGTCCGAAATTCCCAGCAGTGGGTTCCCTGAATGTGCAGGATAACCAGATGGGGGTGGGGAGGGTCCTGAGTCATGGAAGTGGGGCAGAATGCTCCATGGTGGTGGGGCACCAAGTGCCTCTTGGCCTTTTCTTGTTAGCGTAACTCTTCCACTTTTGCTTCCATGAGAATACAAGTGCAGTTAGGGTCAAGTCTCGGGGGAGGCTGGAGTTTTGAGGAACCATAACTAAGGGCTAAGAGACCCAGCCAGTTATGAACAGCCATCTAAGAGTTGGCTGTATCTTCTCTCTTTTTCTTTTCCCACCCAAGAAAGCAAACTGGAGGCAAAGGATTGAAACCCCTCCAAGATCCGCTCACCTGGTGGCCAGCATCCTGTAGGGCCTTGGCCGCCACCAGGCCTGACATGCCAGCTCCCACTATTACCACACGCTTGGGCAGCGGGGAGGTGTGGAGTCCCTCCTGCGCCGTGGCAAGGATGGACTCATACTCCGGGTCCTGAAGGCACTTGGCCACATCCTCCAAGAAGCCAAGGCAGCTGGGAGTAGCCAACAGGAGCCCCAGGATCAGGATTCCTGTGGTAGAGAAGGGAATTGGGGGCTGCCTTTCTGGGACCCAGGCTCTGTGTCCTGCCCTACCCGGGATGAGCTTGGCTGTGTGAATGAGCGGGGGTGGTGAGGTCAGGCAGTATCTGTCAATTGTGTGGTGGTAAACATGTGTGTTTCTGATTGTGTCTGTGCGGGGGCGATTGTGATGTGTGGGGCACGGATGTATGTGTGAACCGTGCTGGTGTTAGCCACGTGATGGTAAATGTGAATGCGTGCGTTCATGTGTGTGCATGTGATTGGAAACTCACGGGTGTGTACAGGGTCCTCTCTGACTGTGACTATGCCTGCTTCTGATGATGAGTGTGTGTGTGAGCCTGTCTGTGATGTAAGTTGCAGTCATTGTGAGTTTGTGATTGCTGCCCTGTAAGACTTTGTGTCATCTGTGATTTCATGGGAGGGGGTGTGTCTGTGGCCTGGTGTGGGCACCTGAGCAAATGTGTGGATGAATCTCTATGGGACAGCGAGGTGGTGTGTGTGGCCTGGGTCTGAAGAGTGAATGGGACATGCATGTATTTGCTGGAGTTCGAGAGCGAATGTGTTTGCTGCGTTCTCGTGTGAGATTCTGTGAGTGTGTTTGAATGT
Organism: Ursus arctos; assembly: GCF_023065955.2. Lineage (NCBI taxonomy): Eukaryota > Metazoa > Chordata > Mammalia > Carnivora > Ursidae > Ursus > Ursus arctos. The sequence goes on along the minus strand of NW_026622786.1, from coordinate 71,756,384 downwards.
GAGGCTGGGTGGCAGGGCCAGAGGGTGTCTGTGTTCTTTGAGAATGTGTGCATTTGTGAGAGGATGGGTGTGTGAAAGCAAGACTATGTGAGGCATGTTTCTCTCCGGGGAGACCTGTGACTAGTTTCTCCGTGGGACCTTGGCAGGCCCACTACTCTTCTCCAGCCTCACAGGATTTTTTCAAATTCCTCCAGCTTTCCTAATGGGCAGCCGAGATGGGAAACCATAGTTAATATGTAACATGCAATAAGTCCAGTGACGTGGTTTTCGTCTCCACAATTAACTGCTCCGATGCACGGAGAAGTTCACCTGGGAGTCTGCGACAAGAGGCTGTATGGTGTCCTCAGTGTCACCTGCTCTGAAGGGGAACAGCCAGGACCTGTGATGCACTGTGCCCCCTGGCACTAGCCCTAGGATTTTTGGGCGAGTGAGAACCCCCTTAGTCCAGTCTTTGTCCATGCCAGACACCCGAGGCGCACAGAAGGAAGGGAACTTCAGGGGCCACCCCCTGAAGTGGGGCAGGAGACCCTACTGGGTCCCAGTGCAGACCCTTCCAAATGCCAGGAGAGCCTTCTTCAGGGGTGACTCCTCAGAAAAGAAGAGAGGGTGACCACACACCATGGCAGAGATCCCCAACCCTCACCCCCTCTCCCCACCTTCCAGGCCTACCTCAACCTCCCAAATCCACTCTCCCATCTCCCTGAGCTTCCGCCATTCCTGTTTCAGGCCCCATGTCCTTCCCCTTGAATGGGCCCAACCCCCCCGACTCATGATCCACGCCTATGCCCATTCTCTTGACTCACTTTCAACATCTGGACCCATGTGCAGTCCCTGATCTAGCCCTGTCCTGTCTCAGCCCCTAGGCCTTTCCTTTTGCATGGCCCTATGCCCAGACTCCCTCTCCGGCCCATCTTAACCCCCTCCCTCCCTCTAGCTCCTTGCCCTGTTTCAGTGTCCAGCACTTCGTCCCTCAGGTGCCTCAGCCTCAGATCTAGAGGACGCACCCCACTTACCCCTCGTCTTGGCCATGGTGCTGCAGCTCCTCCTGAGTCTGGGGCAGCTCTCCCTCTCCTTATGAGGAGTCAGCTCCACCCCAGCAGTGGCTGGCCGCGTCCCACCAGCCTGCCCCCAGGGCTGGGCCAAGCGGGGAAGCCCTGCCCTCATGGCGAAAAGACCATGGTGACTCAGCCCCATCCCTGGCCTCATCTTCCTCCTGTCCCATCTCCCTTCTGAGGGAAAACCCCTTCTCCCAGTCAGTCCCCAGCCCCTGGGTACCAATGGGGGGAGGGGTTGTGGGAGCCGTGGGCCAAACCAAACCTGCTGGAACCATCTCCCAGGAAGTGGGTGAGGACTGGGGCTAAGTGTCTGGGCTGCCTTGGAAGCCCGTGTCCAGACTCCTGGCTCAGGTCAAAGTTCCCGACTGCTCCCACCAGAGAACATCTAGTTCTGCTGCTGTCCCACCGTGAGCCTTGTGTTCCACTGCTAGTGTGTCCAAGGCGGGGATTCTGGCCAGGAGCTCCCATGGAGGACTGTGTCCTTCCTGCCCTTCTCAGTGGCTCCCCCAGCAGGCTGGGCAGACATCTCTGGGCAGCCCATTTGCAGTGGGAGAGTGGTTTTTCTCCCTCTTCGTCTGGGTCCTCCGGGGTTTCCGTAGACACAGGCAGGCTTCTGTGGCACTGGAATTCCTTCTCCTGGGGAATCAGGCCAGCTGGCTGTGGCACCAAGACTAGCTCTTTGTTCTCTCTGTATACAGTGCGAGTGGAGACAGGCTGGCTGGTGAGAGAAATGGACAGGAAACATGCACCAATCTGGCAGCATGGGGCTGGGGAGGAGGGTGGGTAGGAGCTCTCGGTGTTGGGGGCACAGGACTCAGATCCTGGGAACCAGGGGTGGCATAGGGGAGAGGACACCAGCAACGGAATCCAACAGAACTGGGTTCAAATCCTGCTTTATTATGTCATTGCTGTGTCTCAGGACAGAAGGCTTATACCTCTTTGGGCCTGGATTTCTTTATCTGTGAAATGATGCTTCTAGGGCGCTTCAGGGTGAAATGAGGTGATGTGTGTGAAGAGCCTGGCATAGCACTTTGCACTCTATAGGCATCTACACTGGCTTCCTTTTTCTCTTGTGGAGATGGGGTCTGATTTGATACCGGATCACACACAATGATAGTATCTTTCAAATGGAGATAATTCCTCCACCACAAGGTGGCTGGAAGAACCAGAGAAAATAACACATGGGGGTTACAGTGTGAACAGCTGTGTTTCAGAACAAATCAAGTAGACGCTCTCTCTCTGCTTCCTTTTATTTTTTGTAATGGCTTTATTGAGATATAGTTCTCAGACCTTACATTTCTTCCATTGAAAGTGAGCAATTCAATGGTTTTCAGTGTCTTTATAGAGTTGTGCTACTACCACCATGATTAATGTTTTTGAAGATTTTATTTATTTATTTATTTATTTATTTATTTATTTATTTATTAGACAGAGAGAGAGAGCGAGCACAAGTAGGCAGAGCAGCAGGCAGAGGGAGAGGGAGAAGCAGGCTCCCCCACCATGATCAATTTTAAAACATTTTCATCATTCCAGAAAGAGGTGCTACCTGTTAACCATCACTGCCCATTCTCCTTGCCCACCAGCCCTAGGCAACTACTCTTGTGCTTTTTGTCTCTGTGGATTTCCCTGTTCTGGCCGTTTCCATGAATGGCATCATGCGATACGTAGTATTTTGTGACTGGCTCCTTCTGCTTGTTATAATGTATTCAAGATTTACCCATGTTGTAACAGGCATCAGTACTTCATTCCTTTCTATGATCAAATAATACTCCATGTAATACTGAATAATATTTCATTTATACCATATCCGTTGATCCATTTATCAGTCGATGGCCATTTGGGTTTTTCCCACTTTTTGGTTACTATAATCAATGCTGCTCTAAACATTCTTTCATAAGATTTTATGTGGACACAGAGTTTCATGTCTCTTAAGTACATAGTTTGGAACGGAATTGCTGGGTTACATGTTAACTCTATATTTAACCTTTTGAGGAATTGCCAGACTGGTTTACAAAGTGGCTGCACCCCTTTATTTTCCCACCAGCAACAAATGAGAGCTCCGGTTTCTCCCCATCTTTGACAACACTTGTTACTATCTGTTTTTGATTATAGCCATCCTAGTGGTTGTGAGGTGGTATCTCATTGTGGTTTTGATTTGTATTTCCCTCATGACTAGTGATGTTAAACATCTTTTCATGTGCATAATGAACATTCGTATATCTTCTTTGGAGAAATAGTATTCAGATCCTTTGGCTGCTTTTACATCTGGTTGTTTGTCTCTTTATTTTTGGGTTGTGAGAGTTCTTTATATGCCACAGATACAAGTCTCTTAGCAGATATATGCACATATATTGCTTGTGCTTTGAGTATCATATCTAAAATCCTATTTCTAAATGCAAGGTTATGATGATTTACCCCTCTGTTTTCTCCTAATTGCTTTTTATTTTTCAGTTTTTAAATAAAATAAAAGAAAAGACTTTATTTATTTATTTGCGAGACAGAGTGAGCGAGAGAGTACAGGAGCAGGGGCAGAGGGAGAGGAAGAAGCAGACTCCCCTGTTGAACAGGAAGCCCAACTTGGGGCTCTATCCCAGGACTCTGGGATCATGACCTGAGCTGAAGGCAGATGCTTAACCAGCTGAGCCACCCAGATGCCCCTCTTAATGGCTTTTTATTTTAAGCTCTTATATTTTGGTCATTGGTCCATTTTGAGTTAGTTTTTTTATATGGGGTGAGGTCGGGTTTCAACTTCATTCTTTTGCATGAGACTATCCAGTTGTCCCAGCACCATTTGTTGGCAAGACTAGTCTTGCCCCATTGAATGATTTTGGTACTCTTGTCAAAAAGCAGTTGAGCATGGACATGTGGTTTTATTTCTGAACTCTCATACTGTCTTGAACAGTTTGTAGTAAATTTTTAAATTGGGCAGTGTGTCTTCCTACCTTGCTTTTCTTTTTCAAAATTGTTTTGGTTATTCCAAGTCCCTTGAATTTCCATATGAAGTTTAGAATCAGCTTGTCAATTTCTACAAAGAAGTCAGCTGGGATTCTGGTAGGGATTGCATTGAATCTGTAGATCAGTTTGAGAAGTATTGCCATTTTAACAATATTATCTTCTGATCCATAAATGCAGGATGTTTTTCCATTTATTTAGATAGTCTTTACTTATTTCAACAATGTTTTGCAGTTTTCAGAGCATGATTTTTGTACTTTTGTTTTTAAAGAACTTTTTCTTATTGAGGTGAAGTTCATACAACATAAAATTAACTATTTTAACGTGTATAATTCAGTGGCACATTCACTATGTATTCATCACACATTCACAGTACTGTACAACTGCCACTTTTGTCAAGTTCCAAACATTTTCATCACCCCAAAGGACAACCTTGTACCCATTAAGCAGCCCCTCCCCATTCCTCCCTCCCTGCCTTTCCTGACCGCCAGCAATTTTCCTTCTTTGTGTAAGGATTTGTCTATTCTGGGTATTTCATATAAATGAAATTATACTATATGTGACTTTTTGTGTTTCTCTTCTTTTACTTAACATAATGTTTGGGAGGCTCATTGACATGTAGCACGTATCTGTACTTCAGTACTTTTTATAGCTGATCAATATTCGATTGTGTTATGTATACCGTATTTCATCGATCCATTCATCGTTTGATGGACATTTAGGGTGTTTCCACCATTTGACTATTGTGGATAGTGCTGCTATGTACATTTGTTTGCAAGTATTTGAGCTCTTATTTTCACTTATCTTGGCTATTCTAGCAGTTCCCTAGGGCTGCCATAACAGATTCGTGCCAGAGAAACTTACTCTTTCACAGTCGTAGAGGCTACAAGTCCTCAGTCACAGTTGTTGCCTGGGCCATGCTCTTTGGGCTCTTCCCTTTGTCCTCTAGGGAAGGATTCTTTCTTGCCTCCCCCAGCTTTTGGTGACTCCAGGTGTTCTTATCTTTGGGGCTGCCTACCTCCGATCTCTGCCTTCACATGGTCTTCCTCTTTTATGTCTGAGTGTCTCAAATCTTCCTCTGCCTTCCCTTATAAACCACACCATTGGATTTACATCCCACCCTAAACCAGGATGATCTCATCTCAAAATCTTTGACTTAATTGCACCTGAACAGACTATTTTCCCGAATAAGGTCACATTCACAGGTTCCAGAAGTTAAGACTTGAACATATCTTTTGGAGGGCCACTATTCAGCCCACCACAGTCCACCTTTTGGCCCCCCCAAATTCATGTCTGTCTCATGTGCCAAGCATATTTAGCCCCAAATCCCTCAAAGTTTCGATACATGATAGTAACATTTTAATCCAAAATCTCATCTAAATTTTTTTTTTGAGATTTTATTTATTTATTTATTTGACAGGGAGAGAGAGCACAAGCAGGGGGAGCAGGAGAGGGAGAAGCAGGCTCCCCGCTGGGCAAGGAGCCCGATGCGGGGCTCAATCCCAGGTCCCTGGGATCGTGACCTGAGCTGAAGGTAGACGCTTAATGACTGAGCCACCCAGGCACCCCTCATCTAAATATTGTCAGCTCAAAGTCCCAAATACGATTTTCTAAATCATCTAGATCAGGTATGGGGAAGACTCTGGGTATGATCCATCCTAGGACAAAATTCCTTTTCATCCGTGGCTATTGGAACCTGAAAAACAAGTTATATGCTTTCAAGATACAATGGTAGACAGACATAGAGTAAACATTCTGCTCAAGGAAGTAGAATGTGGAGGAAGTGAAGTGTCACAGGTGCCAAGCAAGTTTGAGATCCAGTAGGGCCAATTCCATTAGGTTTCCAGGCTGGAGAAGAACCCTGTATGGCTTGATGCTCTGCCTTCCTGCCTCATCGGCCTGTCGCTCTGCCCTCTGCTTCTGCTTTCTTCATCTCCGCCTCTGCCTTTGGAGTCATTCTTTCTTTTCCTGAAGGGTAGCACATGTTTGAAGACAGCAAAGGAGTTCAGCAGAGAGAGACAACAGGTTCCATGACTGAGCCTAGGTTCACACCACCATTAAGAGGTAGACTCTGCAAAAGAGATTGAGAAGGGGAACTGGCGAGGTAGGAGGGATACAGGAAGTGTGCTTTCCTGGAATCCACGTGAAGAAAGTGTTTGAAGGAAGGAGTGATCAGTTGTATAAACGCTGTCAATGAGAGTGATGACTGAGGATTCGTTTAAAAATGGGAGTCTGATTACAGTGGATTCAAAAGAGAAAGAGAGGAGGAATTTGGGACAGTGAGTATATCAACTTTTTTGAGGAAATTTGCTGTAAAGGACAGCAGAAAAATAGGTAGGTAGTTGCAGGATGAAGTGGAGTCACCGGAGGTTTCTTGGTTTGCTTTTGTTTTTGTTTAGTTTTAAATAAACTTAATTGCAAAGACATTATAAAGAGTTCTCATATACCCCACACCATGTTTCCCCTGTTGTCAGCATCTTACGTTATTATGGTGCATTTGTTGCGATTAATGAACCAACATAAATATATCACTATTAACTGAAGTCTATACTTTATTTAAATATCCTTATTCTTTACCACCCCCCCCCCCCCGCCAAATGTCCTGTCTCTTTTCCAAGGTCATCCAGGATACCACACACTTTCATTTGTCCTGTCCCTCAGTCTCCTCCAAATCGTCAAACCAGGTTAGATTAGAACATCAGAAGGGGGAATGAAGCATGAGAGACTATGGACTCTGAGAAACAAACTGAGGGCTTCAGAGGGGAGGGGGGTGGGGGAATGGGATAGACTGGTGATGGGTAGTAAGGAGGGCACGTATTGCATGGTGCACTGGGTGTTATACGCAACTAATGACTCATCGAACTTTACATCAGAAACCGGGGATGTACTGTATGGTGACTAACATAATATAATAAAAAATATTTAAAAAAAGATCAGAACAGTCTTTTCCAGGTTTTGCCTCTAAATAAGTTAGAAAGAAACTGGTTTTCAGAGTTTTGTTGTTTTTAGAATTGAGGAGGAGGGACTTTTGACTTCTCTATTTGTGATTTTTGCACTTATATTCATTTGGGGGTTAGTCAATGAGTTTCTCTTCTTGTGTTGCCCTTGTTTAGTTTTGGTGTCAAGGGTAAATTCACTTCATAAAATGAATTGGGTAGCTCTCCCTCTCTCCATTCCTTGAAACAGAGTGATAGGGATTTGGTTAAACCGTTGCCCTTGGTGACTCTCTTGGCGGAGCAGCGCTAAAGGCGGAGAAGATAATCTGAGGATGGGTTAAACCGGTGTTGGGGATTAAAAAGACTCTAGTTTTGAGTGAAGCCCAGGGCAAGATAAGGCCTGCAGCAGGTCCAGACCGCCCTGCAAACTGCTCTGCCATTTCAGCCATATGGTCCGGCAGATCTCATGGTGCTCGAACGTCAGCAGCAGATAGAGATGTTGTTTGGCACCTTTGACAGGCCACTAAAGGTGAATCACAGCACAGACCCTGAAGATTTTGGAGTAAAGCTTTGCTATCCTCTGAGGATAACCAGTCTCCTTTTGAGAAACGGCTTTTGGCTTTGCTATTGGGCTCTCATAGAGACTGAACTCTTGACCATGAGCCACCAAATGACCATGTGACCTAAACTCTCACTGTGAACTTGATCTTGTCTGACTTACCAAGTCGAATGTTGGCATGCACAGTAACAGTACATCATCACATAGAAGTGACTGTGTGAAACTGGACCCCAGCAATCCCTGAAGGTGCAAGTAATTTGCACAAGGAAGTGACCCAAATGCCTGTGGTTTCATGGGGGGTCCCCTGTGATTAACTGATGAGGAAGAGAAAACTCAGGCCCAGAGTACAGATGGGTCTGCATGGTACACAGGCACCACGTGAAAGTGGACAACTGTACTTCTCAAGCTCCTTTCTGGGACATCCCTGAAGGCACGTGGTGGAAAGAAATCCTCCTAGGGGGCAGAACATCAAGCAGGGCACTTGGTTGTTCATTTCATCTGGAAGGAAAAGTGGCCAGAGGTAGGAATCTATATTAAATAATGGACTGTAGTCAGTGGGTTGGCTAGATGGCCAGGGACTTGGAAGAAAACTGGTGAGAACAGGTCTGAGGATAATCCTCTTTCAGCTGACAAAGAATGTGATGATATTTGTAGCCCGTGTGAATGCTCGCCAAAGGGTGCCCTCAGCAGAAGAGGATTTTAATAATCAAGTGGATAGAATGATCTGTTCTGTGGATACCAGTCGGCCTCTTTCTCCAGCCACCACTATCATTGCTCAATGGGTTCATGAACAAAGTGGCCATGGTAGCAAGGATGGAGGATAGGCATGGGCTTAGTGACTTGGACTGTGACTCACCAAGGCTGAGCTGGCTGCAAGTCAGGCTTGATGTATTTTCTTCCTTCCTTTTCTTCTAGAGAGTCGGTTGTTAAACTTTTAACATCACACCACTTGTTAATACCTACACTGTCAGTTAGTGGCTATAGGACATTGTTCATATTACTAAATCTCCATGACTCAGTTTCCTTATCTGCAAAATGATGAAGATAACACCCTCTATTTTATAGGGATGTTTTGAATATTAAATAAGTTACCGTAAGTAAAGCATTTAGAAGAGTACCAGGCACACAGCAAGCAACACCTCGTAAGGTTTGGCTGTTACTACTATCATCGCCATCATCAGTATCACTGTGTTTGCTGCTACGATTATCACTGTCCCTGTAGCTTGTCTGCGTGGCCTTCCGTTGGCTCACACAAGGTTCACAGCCTTGGGGGATACAAACACCCAGGAGTCCAGATGCTGAGGGGTGCATGGTTGGGTCCCTGCGAGTGACTCGTTATTGCTATAGTCAGATAGACAGCTTGTTCAATTTCCCAGAGAACAGAGCAGGGGAGGAGGCTTGGGGATGATGGAATGGGCCCGTGGCCGAAAGGCAGGCTGTCTGGGTTCTAGTCTCCTCTACTAAGTCATAGAGGCCAATGACTTTCCTTCTCTGGGCTTCGTTTTCCTGGCTGTAAAAGAGGAGTGGGGAGCTGACCTTGAAGGCCCCTTCTGACTCAGCAGTGAAGTGACCAGAACCACTATCAATGCCTCGCTGAGGACCTGGCCTGTGACAAGTGCTCAGCAAGTGTCTGTCCCCATCGTTGTCATTATCTGTAAAACGGGGACCATAACAATTGCCTTATAGGAGTGCTGGGAGGACCTGGTGAAAAAAACACGCGTGCAAGTGCTCTGTAAAGTGCTGTCAGCCTGTCCCAGAGCACCAGTAACATAATCTTGATCATTACAGTCATCACCACCTCCTGCTATCCCTCAGCTCCTTCCCCAGACACAAACCCAGAAACTTTCTGGGGCATCTGTCTTAGCAAAGGAGAGCCAATTGCCACAGGGTCCCTCCCAGAGGCATTCTCTGCCTGGGGCCAATTAGACAGCCCAGGTGGTTAGCACTGTGGGCCCCAGCCCTCCCCTTCTCGAAAGCCCATCCTCTGCACCTTGAGGCCTGTGGGCCCCTGGGTCCAGAATCAAGCATCTGGAGTGCAGTCCTCTCTCATGCCAAACCCCTACTGAGGACTGCAACCAGCTCTGGGGACGGCAGACGGGATTTCAGTTAGAGGTCAGGTATAGCCCTCCGTCTGGACTGGAGCACTGAAGCATGTGATATCATGGACACGGCCCCAGCCCGGGAGGCAGGCATCAGGGTTCTGGGGCTGGCTGGTCCATTGTCTAGCTAAATCCCTTGGCTCTTCCTGGCCATGTTTCATTTTCTGGGAAACAGAGGGTAGGACCATGCTGGGCAGTCTTTAAGTAATTCCGTCCTTTGGAAACTCAGGGCGGCCCGAGTTTCATCCTGTTTATGACCCTAGACTGCTTCTGACCTGGGGGCAAGTCGCTGTACCTGCCTGGGCCTCAGTTTTTCTCATCCATCCAGTGGGGAGATAGGCACCTGCATGGACATCTCTTCACAGCTAAAGTGAGGGTACAAGGTAAGTACGAGGAGAGGTAGGGCCTTGGCTCAGAGCAAGGGGTACTTATTGTTTGCGTCATGGTTCTGAGAAAGAGAATTGAACGAGGCACGTTTTTATCGTCCTGAGTTCTGGGCCCAAACTCGGTCCTCCCCTGAATCTCGGAGCTCATCAGGCTGGGCTGGAGGAAGTGGGGGGATATAGTTGGGGTACAGGGGAAGACCCCCACAGGGCAGTCCTCTGAGAGTGTAGCTGAGGCTGAGGAAGAGCTGAGGGTTGGAGAGAGGCTTGGGATCACTGCCCCCCCCACCCTGCCCCTCCCAAGGAACCATGAAGGACCCTCTGTTCTCCTAGCCCCAGAAAGCTCCTTTCAGGGACACGCAGTAAAGCGAGCTTCAGAGAGGCCACGCAGGAGGCCGTGTGTCCTTTCCCGGCTGGGTATGACTCAGGGAAGGGGGAGTGCAAGGAGAGATCAGGAAGTAGACACAGAGATGGGATTAATCTTAAAGTGCTTCTTCTATGCTAAGCACTGGGCTCCAACACACACATACCCACACCCATACCCCACCTCTCGCTTTGCATAGTCACACAGTGTGAGAGGGAAGTCTTCCCCATCTTAGAGAAGTGGAAACGGAGCTTGCCTCAGAACACAGTCATCTGGGGCAGCAGTGGACTCTGCCTCTGGGCTCCTTTGCTTCTCAGCCATGTGACCTTTGGCAGGTTCTTTTCTGCTTGCTCATCTGTCACATCCCTGTCTCCTGAGGCTGAAGTGGTGCCCGTGCAGACTAGGCTTGGAGCGATTTTGGCCTTTGCTTCCAGTGGGGCCTGGGAGGCGTTTTGGCTTCCTGCACAGCCAAATGGCAGAGCTGGCCTGCTACACGGTCTGCATCAGAAGACCTTGACCATGGGTGCCCCTGCTGATGTTTGTGAGGAGGCTGACAAAGGTCCAGATGGAAGGGGAGGAAGGGCCAGGGGCTAATCCAGGCTGTCTGGGAGCCTCTGTTGGGCCGAGAAGGACCGGAGCTGCTGGGCTGTGCCTTTCCTGGATGAGGCCGCTCATCAAGGGCTCTGCTGACTCCTCCCAGTAGCAGAGAGGGATGCCTCCAGCATTAGATCATCCTGAGATGTCTAGGTTCTTAGGACTCAGGACTAGAAGCAGTGGTGTGCTGGTGATTATTCCAGGAATAATCATTCCTGGAGGGGTGAGAGGGGTTCTGATTTGTATCATTTACTGATTTCTATGGTGTTAATAACCCATCATGGCCAATTTCAAGCTAAAAACATGACGTCACTGCACCCAGAGGTGGGAAGAGATGCTCAGAATTACCTCATTAGAGAGTATTTCCATCGTACGGATCCAGTAGGTGCAAACAGCTTCTAGAACATGGAGAACAATAAAATGTAGACTAATTCAGGTAGAAAGCGTTTTGAGCATTTTTTGATCTTGTTTTCATTTTGTAAGCTGATTTTTGCCCCAAATTATTGAGATATGATTGACATATGACATTGCGTAAGTCTAAGGTGTACAAATGTGATGACTTGATACAGGTACATACTGCAAAATGTTTCCTACAATAAAGTTAGTTAACACGTCCTCCCCTCATGTAATTACCACCTTGTTGCTGCCATGAGAACATTATAGCTCTACTCTCCCAGCAGCTCCCGAGCATACAATGCGGTAGTGCCAACCATAGTCACACACTGTACATTAGGTCCCCGGAACTTACTCATAACTGGAAGTCTGTACCTCTTGACCAAACTCTCCATTTCCCCCACCCCTCAGGCCCTGGCAGCCATTCTTGTTTCTGAGTTTGATGTTTTTAGGTTCCACAAATAAGTGAGATCACACAGTATTTGTCTTTGTCTGATTTATTTCACTTAGCATAATAACCTCAAGGTCCATTGCCATTTGTGCTAGTGTAATTTACTTAATCGCTGTTTGCATAGATTGACTTTAATAATGTCTTTGTTTAATAACCATCTTATGACATTTCTGAAAATTCAAATGGGCTCTGTGGCCTGTGGCTAATGGGGGGGGGTGCTCAGAGCCCAACCTCCTCATTCTAAATAGCTGGGGAATGGAGGCCCAGACAGAAGGCAGGTGCGAGAACTCATAGTCATGGCGGCATGGCCAGGACTCGTGCCTGGGCTTTCCACACATTATCCCATTTAATTCTCCCAGCCACTGTAGAAGGTTGGGGATATTAAGAAATTATTATCATTTTACAGAGGAGAGAGGAGAGGCAGGCTAACAGCAAGATTAAGATAACAGGAACTAGAACCTGATAGATCCTGCTTTGAGTTCCAGTTCTGTACTTTTTTTTTTTTTAAGATTTTATTTATTTATTTGACAGAGATAGAGACAGCCAGCGAGAGAGGGAACACAAGCTGGGGGAGTAGGAGAGGGAGAAGCAGGCTCCCAGCGGAGAAGCCTGACGTGGGGCTCGATCCCATAACGCCGGATCACGCCCTGAGCCGAAGGCAGACGCTTAACGACTGCGCCCCCCAGGCGCCCCCCAGTTCTGTACTTAGAAGATGTGAGCCTTTGGGCAAGTTTCTTACTCCACTGGACCTCAACTTCCTTATATGCAATATGGGGCTGCTCCATTTAGTTTCTAGATACCGTTTGCCAGGACTGGTTCAAGACCTGGTATAGGGTAGGTGCTTCATGGTCAATTCTTTCATTACCATTGGAGAGGCTGAGTAATTGTGCAAGGTATTGTGCTAGTGGGGAATGGGGGGAGGATTGGATTTGTCCCAAGTGGTTCAGGAAGCAATAGAGGTGTGACTCAAAAATGGTCTAATTGACAAGTTGGGGGAACAGATGTTTGGGAAAGAAGAGGAGAATCAGAATGAGGCCTTCATGAAGTTCTCAACATTTCTTCAAGGTGACCAGGTCCAACCCCGTCTCCCCTGGGCTGATCATATCCCCGTGAAGGCTGGAAAAGAAACTAGGCAGGACACTACCCTCCCCGGCCTTCCTCCCCCGGCCCCGCCCCGCCCCAACCTGGGTGTTGTTTGCTGCTGCTCTGTCCCCAAAGGCCTCTTCCTTGTAGGGTTCCTGTAAACAACATTCAGAGAATACCATTTGGCATCCTCGCCAGGGACAGGGATAGTGGCGGCAGGAGGCAGAGGGATGGCCCTTCTTCAGCTCTCCTAGGAAAGCCTGGTGAGGAGGTAGGTGCATAAAGCCTCAGAAGCTTGGCCCACTGAGGGGAGCCTGGGAAAGCCAAAGCTCCCTTTATCTGTGCCCCAGGACCAGGCAGGCAAGGCCTTCAGGAGCCAGAGCTGGCCTGGCCAGGTGCAGACAGCTGCACAATGGAGAGAAGGCAGGGGTTTCAGCCTCCAACCTCTAAGAAATCTCATGCTTTTCTGGAGACTAGGTTGCCTGGAATCCTGGTGCACTGGACTCAACTGCTCAGGTGTGTTCCCATTAAGTCTCTTTTCCTCAAGTTCAAGTGACAGCCTCTATGTGACTTGTTTCTGTGGCTATCTGAGGGTGAGATGGTCACTGGGCTTGGGGCCGTGGGCAGGATTCAGGCATGTATAGAGGCTGGAGATCAGAAGTAGCCCAGTCCCCCAGTCCCTGGGTCCTCTCTGGACCTCCCCACCAATGTCCCCCTGGCCCCATTCCCTTATTTCCTAGTGTTCTTTCCTCACCACTTCACACCTCCATCCCCTCTCATTCCTTTCTTCTTCCTAGAACCCCCTTCTTTCTTTCACACATTCATTTAATGAATATTTATTCATAGTTCCTCTGTGTCAAGCCATGATCTAAGGGCTAGAAACAGAGAAATGAATAATAAAATCTGCTGAACTCAAAGATCTCCAAGCCTAGCTGAGAGACATATCCATGAAAGGACAATGATGGTTATCTCGGGAGAAGCCTTCAATGATGGCAGGGGTTGCCATTATGACTAGGACCTAGGTCCATGCCCTTGCAAAGCTGGCTTGGGTGTTGTCTATTAACACGGACACTGCTGGGCTGACCGAATCTTAGAAGATTGTTTTTTTTGAAACTAAACGATGTCCCCCATCCCATGGAAATCAAGTGTGACTCTGAGAGAGGCTCTTACAAAGATTTACTCAGTTCTGGAATGGCAATACTTTCCCAAGTCTTCATCCATGGATTCCCTCTGCTTCTAACGCTATCCCATGACTCCTCATACGCACATGATGGGAGCAGATGGAGGGAGCTTTATTAGGAGAGAGAGCTTGGGGCTGCCGCTTTAGCCCTTTGCCTTGGGAGGATTCTGACCCGGACTTGTCAGGTGGCTGGCTGGACCTCGTAGGCCACGATTCTGTAGTAACTCGTGCCAATCTCAAGACCACTGAAGCACAGACGGGGACCCACTTAGAACCTGTTTGCTGGAAGCGAGTGAGGTTAATAATTAAGAGCTGGCTCTGAAGCCACATTGCCTCCATTCAAACCCCAGGTCCACCACACAAGCCAAGTTATTTGGATTGAATCACTTCTCTCTGTGTGCATTTATTTTTCCCTCTTCAGGGAAAATGGAGGTCATCATACTTACCTCAACGAGCTGTTGTGAAGATGAGGTCGTGTAACAATGCCTGGCACACAGAAATTAGTTAAATATTATCTATCATCACCATCATCATTATTAATATTATCATTATTGAAAGGGAGGTTATAAATTCACCCACATATCCATACTTTATGACAGGTTTTCCAACTCAATTAGTGGGAATTAAGTTAACAGGAGAGGGAGAAAGATGTCCCGAGATACTAGGTCTCAAACCGCATATCAGAACCCTCTAGGGTTGCTAGGATTATAACTTGCTGGTAGGCACAGGGGGCCTTGGAGAAATAGAGGCAGCATCTAATCAAGGTTTGGGAGTGGGGGATGGTGGTGTAGATCAGCGGAGGCTTCCTGGTGGAATGACACCTAAGCTGAGACCTCACGTAGGAATGAGAGTTGGACATGCAACAGAGGGCGTGTGGGTGGCAGGCATGCAGCAGGTGGTGCTCCTCCATGCTGAATACCTCGGCAAAGGCGTGAAGCTGTGACAGAGGTAGACACATACAGGAAATTGGGGATACCCGTATGGTGACTAGATTTGTCTGGAAGGAGAAGGGGTGGGGAGAGGGTTGGGTCCTGAGGCTGAAGAAGTCTGCAGGGGGCAGGTCTTTCAGGAAGGGCTCTGTGCATCTGTCTAAAGTGATGGGGCATGGGAACCCTTAAAGGATTTTCAGGAGGGGAAAAACAGTGCTTCCTATTATATTTATTTTGAAATTGATTTTTAGCCAATTTCATGGTAATCAGAGAATATACTCTAAATGACTTCCATCCTTTGGATTTTTGGATCTTACATTTCTTTTCTTTTTTTTTTTTTAATTTTAAGATTTTATCTATTTATTTGACATCGAGAAAGAGAGCACAAACAGGGGGAGCAGTAGGCGGAGAGAGAGGGAGAAGCAGGCTCCCCACCGAGCAAGAAGCCCGATGTGGGGCTCGATCCCAGGACCCTGGGATCATGACCTGAAGGCCTGAAGGCAGATGCTTAATTGACTGAGCCACCTAGGTGCCCCTGGATCTTACATTTCTGATGCAGCATATGGCCAATTTTGATAAATGTTTCATGAAGCTACATGGGTTTTTTTGGTTAGTATCTGCAAGGTATATTTTCTTCATTTCTTTCTCCCTAGTGTGCCTGTGTCCTTAAGATACGTTCCTCTCCTCCAACCCAGCTTTACTGAGATATAATTGACATAACATTGTGTAAGTTTACAGTGTGCATTGAAAAATTGGAAAATGATGAAGATGCTTTTCTTGTAAGCAATATGTAGGATTTTTTAAAATTCAATTTGAAAATATGTCTTTTGTTAAAATATTTGGTGCTTTTGCATTTAAAGTAATTGCTTATACACAGCTAATGAATCATCGAACTTTACATCAAAAACCAGGGATGTACTGTATGGTGACTAACATAATATAATAAAAAAAAACATTAAAAAAGAAAAAAGAAAAAATGACTAACAGAAAAAAAATAAAGTAATTGCTTAAGTACTTAAGTTCATATTTACCATCTTTCTACTTATTTTCTATTTAGCCTACCTGTTTTCTGTTTGATTTTTTTCCTCTCTCAAAAGAGCGTTATTTTGCATTAGTAAACATTTTTTTGGTCCATTTTCTACTACTTTGGATTGTTAGTAATGCATTATTTATTGTTTTAATGATCTCCTTAGAGATTACTGCATAAATCTTGACTCAGTTTTACCACTTTTCCAATTACACTAAGTATTTAGAAAACTCTGGCTTTATGTGCCCTTCCATTTCTTGTGGTATTGTTGTCATGGTCTTTGTCTTTTATTTTTTTTTAATTCCACAAGACTTTATTATTGTTTTACATTCATTTTAAAATTATGTTTACCCACAAATTTATCTTTTCCTTGAGGGACTTGTCCTTCTTTTTTGCATTTTCATGTTTCTATCACTTTCTTTCTGCCTTAAGAACTCCCTTCACATAATCTTACTTTTTGTTTGTCTGAAAAAGTTATTTCACATTTAAATTTTTTTTTAATTTTTAAAAAACTTTTTTGAAATAATTTCAAACTTATAGAAAGGCTGAAAGAATACTACAAAGAAATCCCCTATGCCCCATGCCCAGATTTATTTACTTTTAATAATTTGTCATGTTAATGTTATAATTTCCAGAATGATTTGAGAGTAATTTGCAGACATCACATTCCTTTACCCCTTAATACTTCAGTGAATGGTTCCTGAGAATAAGGGAATATCCTCTTATATATTAGCTGTCAAATTCAGGAAACTTAACATTGACGCATTTATCTAATCTAATTCATATTCCAATTTTATCAGTTGTCACAGTAATGTTATTTATGCCATTCCTCCCTTCCAGAATTACATATTGTATTGTTAGGCTTTGTTTTCCGTATCCTTCCGTCTACTATTGATTCTCAGTTCCTTCCTTCTTTCCTTCCTTCCTCCCTTCTTCTCCTTCTTCTTCTTCTTCTTCTTCTTCTTCTTCTTCTTCTTCGAGAGAGAGAGAGAGAGACCGCATGCAGGACAGGGGGATGAGTGAGGGGAGAGGCAGAGAGGGAGAAGGAGAGAGAGAGTCTTTTTTTTTTTTTTTCATTAATGAGTTTATTTTTTTTTATTTTTTTTTGTTTGTTTTTTGTTTTTTTTTTGTTTTGTTTTGTTTTTAATAATGATTTTTTATTATATTATGTTAGTCACCATACAGTACATCCCCGGTTTCTGATGTAAAGTTCGATGAGTCATTAGTTGCATATAACACCCAGTGCACCATGCAATACGTGCCCTCCTTACTACCCATCACCGGTCTATCCCATTCCCCCACCCCCCTCCCCTCTGTAGCCCTCAGTTTGTTTCTCATAGTCCATAGTCTCTCATGTTTCATTCCCCCTTCTGATTACCCCCCCTTTCTTTATCCCTTTCTTCCCCTACTGATCATTCTAGTTCTTATGTTCCATAGATGAGAGAAATCATATGATAGTTGTCTTTCTCTGCTTGACTTATTTCACTTAGCATTATCTCCTCCAGTGCCGTCCATGTTGCTGCAAATGTTGAGAACTCATTCTTTCTGATTGCTGAGTAATATTCCATTGTATATATGGACCACAACTTCTTAATCCAGTCATCTGTTGCAGGGCATCTCGGCTCCTTCCACGATTTAGCTATTGTGGACATTGCTGCTATGAACATTGGGGTGCATATGGCCCTTCAGGAGAGAGAGAGTCTTAAGCAGGCTTCCCACTCAGTGCTAAGCAGGACTCAGGGCTTGATCTCACGACTCTGGGATCATGACCGGAGCCTAAGAGTTGGGCGCTTAACTGCCTGAGCTGCCCAGGCGCCCCGATTCTCAGCCTCTCTTTGTCTTTCATGATAAAAATATTTTTGAAGATTAAAAGCTAGTTATTGTTATAGAATGTCCCTCAATTTAGGTTTCTTTGATGTTTCCTCATGATTAGATTCAGGTTTTGCATTTGGGGCTAAAATAATGCATAGATGTGATATTGTTAGGGTTTCAGATATGGAGGCACGTTGTGTCTATCTGCTCCTTATTGGTGATGTTAACTTTAATCGCTCAGTTAAGCTATTGTCCAGTTTCTCCACTGATAGCTACTACTTCTTACTTTTGTAGCTGATAATACTTTATGGATGGATAGCTTGTAACGATGTCACATTTTATTCCTTATCAAACTCACTCACCATAGAGTTAGCATCCATCCCAGTCAGGATGCTTTCAGAAGACAGAACACATCAGTGAGGCGAACAGGGAAAATTTAATATAAAGAATAATTAACTGGTAAAAGGTGGGTAACTACTAAAAAAGATGAAAGAGACCCACAAGTAGCAAGTGAGAAAAAAAAAAAAAAACAGCTACGACCTCATGGCTGAAGGAGAGGACACGTTGAAGGGACTGAGGATTTAGAACCTATCTCTCTCCCTTCCCTGCTCCTGGCACCTGCCCCCCCCAAAAAAAAGACTGAATTGAGACTTTCTCAAAGAGGGTGGGGCTACCACAGGGATACCTGTCAGTGGCTGGTGGACACAGTCCAGAGTTTGCATAGAAGTGGCCACTGGGTGGGGAGAGTGTGGCCTGAGGGCGGGACTATAGTTGGTCCACTGAGGTCAGTTGAGGTGAGTGCCACTGGTCCTTCCAAGCACCAGCCCACTGGCTCTCAAGCTGAGGGACTGAAGCCCCAACCTAAGTCCCCCCCCCCCCCCCCCCCCCCGTTAGCACATCACAGTGTCCCTCTAGCGCCCTCTATTGACAAAGCCTCACATTGACAACCGGCAAAGGAGAAAGGTTTGCAGAGTGAGAGCTTCTAGACAGAGGATCTCTACGGCAGAGGGGAACTCCACCTCTAAAGGTTTGAGGGCTGGAGCCGACGTGGTGTACATTGTCGCTAGACGTGGGCAACCAATTTATCCACCGAGGGGTGGGGAGTAAGAGTGGGGTGACTGCATATGAGCACTTTGCCATTATTTGTTCTTTTAAGGCATTATGTCAGATGCTTCATATATATATTGCCTCTACTCCTCATAAAAACCCTGGGAGACTAGTTACATTTTACAGATGAGGAGACTGAGGCTCAGAGATGTTAAGTAACTTGTTCAAGACAGTAGAGTAATGGGGGTCAGAACTAAAATCCCTGCCTCCAGGGCCAACAGTCTTGCTGGACTACCAGACTTCGGATGATGTTTACATGAGCGTGATTCTCTTATAGGCCTCACCGTGTGGATGCCTCCAGGGCAGAACCGAAGCTGGGTTTCTGAATTTATTCTGCTTGGCTTCTCCAGTGACCCCACATCCAGCAGAGTCCTCTTCATTGCCTTCCTTTCCCTTTACCTGAGCTCAGTCCTGGGCAGTGCGCTCATCGTCACCCTGATCTGCCTGGACGTGCAGCTCCACACGCCCTGTGCTGCTTCCTCTGCATCCTCTCCCTGCTCGACACGAGTGCGTCACCGCCACCGTGCCCCAGATGTTGGTGCGCCTCCTCGCTCACTCTCAGACCATCTCCTTCGCTGGCTGCTGGCTGCAGATGTATGTGTTTGGTGCCCTGGGCCTAACTGAGTGTATTTTCTTTGTAGTCATGGCTTATGACCGCTGTGTGGCCATCTGCCACCCACTGCGTCATACTGTCATCCGCAGCTGGGGCCGCTGCACACAGCTGACAGCTGGGACCTGGGCCTGTGGTTTCTTCTCTCTGATCCATACTTTCCTCACCTGCCGTACTGTGGGCCCAACATGGTCAACCACTACTTCTGTGAAGGCCCCTCAGTACGAAGCTTGGCTTGCATGGATACCCACCTCATTGAGATGGTGGACCTGGTCATCAGTGTGTTCATGGTTGTTTTCCCACTATCCCTCATTCTGGCCTCCTACGTCCGTATTGGCCACACCATTCTCAAGATCAAGTCCACTCAGGGCTGCTGCAAGGCTTTTTGCACCTGTGCTTCCCACCTGACTGTGGTCACGCTCTTCTGTGTTCCAGCCACACACATCTACATGAGGCCCAACTCCAGCTATTCTCCTGAGCGAGACAAGCAGATCTCACTCTTTCACAATGTCTTCACTGCCTTCCTCAACCCTGTGGTCTATAGTCTGAGGAGCAAGGACATCAAAGGAGCTTTTCTTAAAGTGATGGGGTGGGGTGGGATGGCCTGGTGAATTGGGAGACAGGAGAGGCCTGAGGTAGAGTGTCCAGTGCTAAGGAAAAGGACAGGATTTGTAATGTATACAAATAATATTGTGCATTGGAACCAGTACAGCACCCGGTCAGTGGAACAAATGTGGTGCATGAAACCACCATGGCTGTCTTGCTGAACTTGCTACATTGTGGTGCAGTGACAAACAACTCCATAATCTTCATGACTTACAACAGCAGAAGCTCATTTACTGTTCATTTTTCGTGTCAGTTGTAGGTGGACTGTGGCCTTCTGCCATGGACTCTTGGATCCGATCCGAGAAAGGAGGCTCTATCTGGAATATCCCATTCTTATGACAAAGAGAAAGACATATGAAAACTCTTAAAGCTTCTGCTCAGAAGTGACACACATCTCTTTGCTGATATCCTACTGGCCAAAGCAGGTCATATGGTCAAGCACAATAGCAAAAGGGCAGAAAGCATTTTCTTCCCATGGAAAAGTAACACATGTCACATGGCAGTGGGTATGAATATGTAATTCTTCTGTAGTGAAAGCAGCAATAACGGGGGTGCTAATATAATCTACCGTAGTGGCACTGGAAGAATAGGATACATGTAACCAACATGAAACGTCGTAATTGTAAGTGGCATGGTACACGGACACAACAGAAGGCCAAGATGATGTAGGCAACCAAAGTGGTACAAGTAAACAGTGAATATATGGAGCCAACATTGAAAATTAAGCCACTGGTATATAGAACCAAGGCAGCCCTGACTTGGTGCTTAGAACCAATGTGATTTGTGGAGCTAATGTGGTATACTCTGCATTGTGGTACAGAAGGATGCAGAATCTGACGTTAAGTGGCCTGGGTTCTAGTACCACCCTCGTAACTTTTTTATGACTTTGGGCAATTCACTTTCTTTCTCTTACTTATTCATCTATAAAATGATCATCTTAAATGTAATGGTATCCAAGACCTCTGTATCTCACATTCTATGCCACAGTAGGTGGAGTAAATGAAACTCAAATGCAGTGAACTTATGAATCCTCTGTGAACCATAAAACAAGTAAGGAGAGCATAGAAGAATCAAAGTCGCTGCATGTGTGTGGTCCTTTGTAAGCCATAGTGGGCAGCGCACACAGCAGTGCCTCTCATTCTTTCAAGGGGTCTAAACGACATACGAAGCTAAGAATCCGGGCGTGGGGCCCCAGAGTTAGCGTGAACATCCAGCTTTCGTTCAGGCCTCAGTGGTGGCCCAAAGGCCTCAGGGATGAGTCGATTCAGTTCCAGTATTTCTCGAGCACCCGTGATGGCCAGCCAGTATCAGGCTTTGGGGAAA
Organism: Ursus arctos; assembly: GCF_023065955.2. Taxonomy (NCBI): domain Eukaryota; kingdom Metazoa; phylum Chordata; class Mammalia; order Carnivora; family Ursidae; genus Ursus; species Ursus arctos. Next base: position 71,734,921 of record NW_026622786.1, on the reverse strand, counting down.
CCAAAACAGTTATGTGGAGAGATTTGCAGTCATGAAATTACAGTGCCAAACCCAATGCCACAGTGACCCTGAAGGACTGATGACCTCATAGGAATGAGGTTCTCCAATGGGTGCCAGACACAGAGGACCAGACTACCTCTCACCCCACTGCCATCCGCCACTGCATACCCCAGCCCTTTGCAAGCTCTCCAGAACTTGGAGTCAGGGAGAGGAAGATAGAAACCCCAAGAAGATGAATATTATTTCTCCCACCACTGGAATGATAGCTCGAAATGGAAACGAAGCTCAGTTACTGAGAAATGAAGTTACAGTTGTCTCAGGAAACAAGTAGGTTCTGTAATAGAGAAAAATGGAGGGAAACCTACTTACCGAGAGCTGACAGGTTAAGGCCCTGGGAGGGAATTAAGGTTTAGCTGACACCTGAGGATGAGAGGAGTCACCCATGCAAAGAGCCAGGGAAATGGCATTTCAGGCAAGGGGATACTAGGTACAAAGGCCCTAGGTCAGGAAAGGACTTTACATTTTCCGAAGAGCTGGAAGAAGGCTCCTATGGTCACAATAAAGTGAGCAGGAGAGGTATAGATGACATTGAGAAGGAGGCAAAAGACAGTCCTGATGAGCCCAGTAGCAAGTGTTTACTGTATGCTCAGTGCAGTGGGAATGCTTGGGTTCTTTTTGAGGAGCAGTGCAGTTTTAGGGTGATGAACTCCATTGTGGGTGTGGCTTGAGGTGACCAGAAAGGAAGTGGAAGAAGAGGTCATTGGGATGAGAATATCTGGGAACTTACAGGTCAGGAGTGAGAACAAAGAACCTCCCTTTTAGAGAGTGACAGGGGGTGTGGTGTCCCCAGGGAGAATTCCAGGTTGAGGACACTGAGAGAGGCAGTGGCTGAATATGGGGCTGAGATGGCAAAGAGAGGGAGAACTGGGGAAAGGGAGGAGTGGGGACTTGCGTAAATGGGGGGGGGATGAGCAGAGTCTGGGAAGAATGAATGATTAGAGAGTTCTGGGTTTTCGGGGGTGGGAGATTTCATCTCTAGTATTTAGGTGCTAGTATTGTCCTAAGGCATTTACTCAGAGATGAAACAGGGCTGGGCTAGGCAGGGCATTTGGGTGGGTGGGTAGAACTGCAACAATGGGCTCTAGTGGGGCGCCTGGGTGGCTCAGTCATTAGGTATCTGCCTTCGGCTCAGGGCGTGATTCCAGGGTCCTGGGATCGAGCCCCACATCAGGCTCTTCCACTGGGAGCCTGCTTCTTCCTCTCCCACTCCCCCTGCTTGTGTTCCCTCTTTGGCTGGATGTCTCTCTCTCTGTCAAATAAATAAATAAATAAAAATCTTAAAAAAAGAAAAAATAAAAAACAATGGGTTCTAGTACCTGGCATGGCAAAGTTCCAGACAGCAGTTCCAGAGGGCTTCAGGCAGAAAGTGAAAGGTCCCATGGGTTTTTGAGGTGTTCCTTCCCCATCTGGGGGAGGGAGTAGGGAACTACGGGGTTGGTGGAGGAAACTTGGTAGCTGATGAGAGTTTCCTGCTTCTGGCCTTGTGGGGAAGTGGGCTGCCTCGGTAATGGGGGAGAAATCTTCCTGGCTGTTGGAGTTCCTTCCAGGTGGGAAGTCCACCTGGTGGCTCTTCTACAACTAGGCAGTCAGGGACCAGATAGTGGAGAGGTGAGGCTTGTGGCTAAAGTGTGATGAAGTTTTATTAGTTTCCCTATGAGGACAGATTGCTACAGTTTGTAGTTCAGGGTGATAATAGATTTTATCTTACCAATGGTGAACAGGCTGTATGTTTAAGCATCCGGGGTGAGGAATGGGGTGGAGGAGTGGTAGTGGCACAGTATTTTCAGAAGAATGGCTTGGGAGACCTGGTGAGGGGTTGGATTGAAGACCATCTGGGCATGGTTTGTGAAGGTGCTTGTCTTGGATGGTGCCAATGAATAGGGAGATGCTGAAAGATGTGACAAAGAAAGAAGGAAGACGACTTGATGGCTTGGTGTGTTGGTAAAACAGAGAAATCAAGGAAGGTAGCAAGGTTTTATCTAAGCCAGCTTTACCACCATCTCCGCTTCCCTACAGTTCGCTGATGAGAGCCAGTTGATTGCCCACTGTCATTCCTGGATCCCTGGCCCTGCAGAAAGAAGTCACAGCCCCTGTCCTGTTGGAATTTGGTCTATAAACCAGCACAGCTCATAGGAGGCAGATATGTATTTAGGGATGGGGTTAGAAATTACTATAGTTAGGGGCACCTGGGTGGCTCAAGTCGGTTAAGCATCTGCCTTCGGATCGGGTCATGGTCCTGGCCTCCTGGGATGGAGCCCTGAATCGGGCCCCCTGCTCAGCGGAGAGCCTGCTTCTGCCTCTGCCTCTGCCACTCCGCCTGCTTGTGTTCCCTCTCTCACTCCCTCTCTCTCTCAAATAAATAAATAAAATCTTTTAAAAAAGAAATTATTGTTAAATGAATTCTCTGTTAATTTGGGTTACAATGAGGTACGGCTTTTTGTTTTCGTTTTTGTTTGTTTTTTACTCCCTTCCCTGCCAAGTCTCCTTGAATTTTCCCTAGAGGCAACACTCTTGCATACATTTTTTCCTAATCACCTGGAATATTTTGCACCCTGAAGTCTAAATTTCCTGTATCCCCCTCTCTTCCAGAACTCCCCCAGTTCTCTCTAACCCTTAATCCCACAACACTGTTCTCTGACCTAATCAAATCCCCTTGTTCTCCCATTTCCTCCCATATACCACTATTATCTTGACAGAGCCTGGAAAGCATGACCAACTCCCATAATATCTCTACTATCCATCCTTTGCCCATGTGATTTGGGGGCTTGGTGGGTCCTGTTGGTCCCTCTATGTGGTATGTGCTTGCTCTCTCCCAATGCCGAGCGCCTCTCCTCAAGCCCCCTTCCTTATTGCTTTCTGAAATATGTTCAGCAAATGTCCTATAACCAGCTGTGAAATGTGAGGCCAAATATTATTCTTTCAAATTCAAGTGCCAAATATCATTCTTTCAAATTCAAGTTATAGTAATAACTGCCATTAATTAATACCACAATTATTATTACTTCATTTGCTGAGTTCAAAGCAACTTCAGTGATATCTGGTTGGGTTAAATCTGTATTACTTTTGTTGGAACCATTACTGTTTTATTGAGGACTATTCCATAATTCTGAGGCTAAAGAGGCCTGATATTAATCACAAGGTGGCTTAATAGTTTTGAATTTCCTTTGTGTTCAAAGCGGGAACCCGGCAGTGTTTTCCATGGCGTCATTTCGCTGAATAACCTGCCGCTTGTACCCATTAGGTGGTTTGGACTTTCGAATTCAAAGCTACATTTGGAACAGGAAAAGCTGGAACAGTTCTGTGGACCGTGGGAATTTAGAGTCGTGACAAAGATAAAATGAATGCCAGGAACTTCTGCCTCTGTTCCTCTTTTTTGTTTTCGTTTTTGTTTTTTTCCTGGTGGTAGAAAGTGTGAAGGGAAACTTGGAGGAGATGTTGTGAAGGTCTGTAGGGGCTCCTTGTGAGAGCTTGCCTTTCTGATTCAGGCTGCGTTGAAGCGTTGCTCGCCTTCCTTGCTACTGGAGTAGTGCCTGTCTTTTTGGTATGAGAGGCACTGGGTGGGCAGCACAATTCCTGAGATTCTGTGGAGCAACTTTTCTGCGCCTCCTCCAAGGTGCTGGGGAGTCTAAGGGGCCACAGATAGGCGTGGAGGGTTCTGGCACTGGTGAGAGAAGCCAGCACCGTCACGATCATTATATCCTCCCATTCCTGTCAGTATCCTCTTGAATCAAGTACTCTAGTAACACCATTATTACTCAGTTTAGATGTGAACAAATGTTTATTTAAAAAGCTCTACCATGTGAGACTCTCAATGAAGGTATCTTTGAGGAGTGCTGGCTGTTTGTAATCAGGGCCTCTTCACTTGGTATCCTGAAAGGGTGTTATAATTTTTCTGTATTCTTGCCAGTTTAGAGTTCACAAGCTTCTTGGTGACAGACCCAGACTTACTAAATCCACAGCAGAATGAAGAATAAACAAATGCCAGCACCTCCGTTTGTAATGCTAGTCATCCTTTCCAGGAAGCAGAATGGCCCCCACTTTGGAAGCTGAAACGGTCTCGGTCAGTTGCTTGGTAATCGTGGTATCAGGAAAGAGAAGTAGAGCATAACAAGAAGAATGGCGGTGTTTATGTAAAGCGTGCAATGCACCAAGCGTTGTTTTGAGAACTTCACCTACATTAACTATTCACAGTAATCTTGCGAGGTGATGATTTCCTGCAATATATGCAGCGCACTCTGACCCGGTGTGGTATGGTTTGGGTGATGTTTCATCTGTATACCAAGAGACCCCTCGAAATATCTCTTCACCACGGCAGGGACTCTCCATGTACCCTGGGACCCACACTTCCATGGAAGTGCTGGATGAACAATGACCGATTTCTGAACCCTATTTCTAAGGCCACTATTCCTTTTTCCTGACACTGTGTTTCTTTAGATCCGTTCATGCTCCTGATTGAGATAAAATAAAGTCACCGGTACGGGTCCTGTCAGTGTTCTTGTCCTGGCTGTCCTAAGTTGATTTAATAGATGCAATCCTCAGGAACTCAGCCATGAGTTGGCACTCTGTCTACAGTTGGGTCTCTTAATGTTTGAAGGTGGCTCAGCTGCGGCAGCCATCAACAAGTCCCACCCAGGCACCTGCCTTACATATTATCTCCCTTATCAGTCAGTGATTCTTGCCTATCCAGTGGGTAATGGGAGGGAATGGGGTGGAACTTGTGGTTTCAGGTTCGGTTGTGGCCTTCTGTGTTCCAGCGGCCTCACTCAGAGGCCCTGCCCCAGCCTGTTAACTTGAGGAAAGCCCTCTTCACATCTTTGTTTCTAAGACTATAGATGATGGGGTTGAGAAAGGCAGAGATAACATTGTAGAACAGAGCCAATTTCTTGTCCCGCTCTGGGGAGGCATTGGCCCCGGGGTTCATGTACATAAACATGGCAGGTCCACAGAACATGGTGACCACGGTGATGTGGGAGGCACAGGTGGAAAAGGCCTTGAATCGACCCTGGGTTGAGCGGATCTTCAAGATGGTGGCAAAGATGCAGACATAAGAGGCCAGAATGAAGGAAAGGGGTACCAGGAGAAGGATGAAGCCCAGGATGAAATCTACTTGGTCATTGAAGGATGTGTCTGCACAGGCCAGCTTCAGAACAGCAGGGACCTCACAGAAGAAGTGATTGATCTCATTGGGGCCACAGTAGGGCAGGCGCATCGTGAAGACAGTGTAGACTAGGGAACAGCTGATTCCCCACAATCCACAAAAGACCACCATTGCCCCACACAGCCATGGGGTCATGATAACTTTGTACCTGAGTGGGTGACAAATGGCTACATATCTGTCATAGGCCATGACAGAGAACAGCCAGCCCTCAGTGATGCCCAACACTAGAAAGATGTACATCTGGGCCACACACCCAACATAGGAGATAGTTTTCTTCTGGCAGATCAGATGTACCAACATCTGGGGCACAGTAGTGGTGACATAGCTCATGTCCAACATGGAGAGGACACTGAGGAAGAAGTACATGGGTGTGTGGAGGCGGGAGTCCATGTGGATCAAGGTGACAATGAGCCCATTGCCCACAAGGGTAGAGAGGTAGAGACAGAGGAAGACATTGAAGAGGACTGCATTAATGTAGGAATTCCTGGAGAAGCCCAGAAGGATGAATTCAGACACAGAGCTGTGGTTGTCCGAGGGGAAGTTCTGCATTCTCCTTCAGCTGCAGAAAGAGAAATGGGACTACTAGTGACCCAGCGTAGGATGCGCATTCAGGTACCATGACCATTCACGTGCTGACAAGGTCAGTGGTTACTCGGATACTACTTGGAACTAATATGAGGTCAGAGACTGAGGTCTAGCCAGGGCGAGGCTAAATTTGGGGAGGGGAGGGAAACCTTCTTGGAATTTTCTGTTTCTCAGGCCCAAATCTTTTTTTAAGACTGCCAGAATCTCATTTTATCCTATCAGCCCCAGCAAGACCACCTGCCTCCTTGTCCTTCCGGAGCACCATCACATAGGACATTGCTTGGGCTTCTCTCCCCTCCCCTAGTCCTGGCTATAAAATGCGATGATAATCTGAAGCTCTCCCATCCCTCTTCTCAAAAAACAAACACTCAGAACACTTTCCTTTGGTGCTTTAACCTTCTGATCATTACAGATATATAGAGGGGTGAGTCAGAACTGTGGGAAGTTATATGAATCCAGAAATGTTAAAAGTTTTAAGAAAATTTTACCCATGTCTATGTTTCTTGCATCTTTTGGGTCTCTGGAAGCTTCCTCACATGGGATTTTACTTGAGATGAAGTTGTTCACCACTCTGCCTCGTCCTGGTTTTACCCACAAATGAAGGGAAGGGTCTTCCTGCTTGATCCTAAAACTATAATAGAGGCAGAATAATAACTGGGGTTTTTTGTTATTATTTCTTGTTTGTTTGTTTGCTTGCTTAAAGGCAGCTCTGGCATCTCTGAATCCCTGCAGCCTGGCGGTAAGACCCTCCCAATTGTAATCTATCCCTTGGAGTTCTTTCTTTCTTTCTTGCAATTGAGGTTTATGACTGGAAAGGAGACACATTTAAAGGCTGTGCATGGATTGAGTTTTTATCTTAAAAGTTAGGGAGATTATGCTAAGTGAAATAAGTCAAGCAGAGAAAGACAATTATCATATGGTTTCACTCATTTATGGAACATAAGAAATAGGAAGATCTGTAGGAGAAGGAAGGGAAGAAAGAAGGGGGGGTAATCAGAAGGGGGAATGAAGCATGAGAGACTATGGACTCTGAGAAACAAACTGAGGGCTTCAGAGGGGAGGGAGTGGGGGAATGGGATGGGCCGGTGATGGGTAGTAAGGAGGGCACATATTGCATGGTGCACTGGGTGTTATATGCAAACAATGAATCATGGAACATTACATCAAAAACGAAGGATAAACTGTATGGTGATTAACATAACAAAATAAAAATTATTATAAAATTTTTTTTAAATAAATAATTTTTAAGAAAGTTAGGGCTGATTCCTTGATTGTGGTGCCATAGAAAGGGTGTGTTCTAGTGGAGCATGGGATTTGGAATCAGAAGACTGGACTTCAAGTCTTGGTACTTCAACTGTAACCCTATTCAAGTAATTTAATCTCCTTGAATCCCATTTACTTCTCTGTAAATTCTGTGTAATACCTACGAGGAAGAGATCTCGTGAGAAGTAATACATAATAGGTGTGAAGCGCCTAGCACTGTGACTAGCACAGAGCAGGAGCTTAGTAATGTAACTTCCCATCAAATCCCCTTCCTCATGATGTCATTCATCAAATGGTCAACAAATACCGATTGAGCTCCTTCTACCTACCAGGCTCTGTTCTAGGAGCTGAAAGACAAGGACAAACAAGTTATATTCTTAATCCTCAAGGAGCTTACAGTCTGGTTGGAGAAATAGAAGAATAGAGGCACAAACCACATTCCAATGTGTTTAGCGCTATGATGGAAATATGTGCTAGCAGTCAAAGCTCTGTGCTAAGCGCTAAGGATACAGTAATAAAAATCTCTGCCCTCAAAGACCACGCATAGGAAAGAGACTGGCGAACAATGAATGGCAGTCAAATGAGAAGTGCTGACGGAAGTAAGGACAGGGTGTCGCAGGAGCCCATTAAAGAAGCACCTAGGCAGCCTTTGAGAGTTAGACTTCTTTAAGAAGAGGACACACGATGTGAATCTTAAAAGATGAGCAGGAATTAGCTATGCAAAGAACTTAAGGAAGAGTTTTTTTTTTTAAAAGATGGGGTAACAGGTGCAAAAGACCATAAGTAAGGGAGAACTTTGTGAAAACATGGAGCACAAGCCACAAAGTCTGAGCATAGGCTAGTCTGCACAGGGCAAGGGGGAAAAGATTAGAAAGGGATAAGGAGCATGGAGTTGATCATTTAGGTCATGGCAAGTTGCAGACGAGTGTTAAGCAGAAAAGTAATTCATTGAGATCTAGGTTTTAGAAACATCACTTCTTGGGTGGAAGTTAGGAGAAGACATTGGAGGAAGACCATTTGAGGGGAAGGGAAAAAGGCAGAAGCAATGTAACATTCTAGACAACAAAGAAGAGAAGAGAGGTTAGAGAGAGGTATAGGAAATGAATCAACAGAACTTGGTATCTGAGAGGTGAGAAAGAGGGAGGAGACAAAGAGGAGCTTGAGGTTTCAGGCTTGGGAACCATTTCAAAACAAAACCTGGGTAGAGGTGGAGGAGGGAGAGATGGCATGGGGCGGGAACTGGTTGGAAGGTAATGATTAACCCTGTTACAGACATAGAGCTTGAAACACAGGGTAGCCTTGAGGATCTGACCATCAGAGAATAGGACAGATAGCCTTGAAACTCAGGATGGAGATCTAAACGTAAGATCAGAATTTTGGAGGTAATTAAGGCACAAAATGGATGAGAACTCTCCAGGACGCCACAGAGAAAGAGCAAAGGAGCAAAAGCTGCAACCTGGGGCATGAGAGATCAGAAGTAGAAGAGCCAGGGCGTGAGCAAGAGCGTCAGGGAGGCAGGGGAGCTTGGTGCCGCAAACTGAGGGGCTGGCATAACCAAAAGGGCATATGGCGCCAGACACTGCAGAAAGGGCAGGAGGAACACAACTTCAAAAATACAATAAGGTGGAAGTTATTCTTGGCTTGGGAATGAGAAATGTTGGTGGAGTGATGAAGACAGAAATCAGATACCAGCAGGTTTTGAGAATGAACTTGGCTGTAAAGTGAAGTAAGGAGGAGATATCCAAGGTTGGGACATAAGGTGGAAGGAGTGTTTTGCTTGTGTTGCTGGTTTTGTTTTTGTTTTTGTTTTTTTAAGATAGAAGGGAGTTCAGAATGTATATGCACTACAGGGGAAGCCAAAAGAGTGGGAGAGAGAAGTGACATTGCAAGGTCTCTGAGGAAGTGGGCAGCTACAGGACTAAGTGCACAAGTCAGAGAGGCAGCTTTAGGAAGGGCATAAATGGAAGGAAAGGAGGTAAGAATGAGATGGATACAGATCATTTAACTGTGACCACCAGAAAAGTCAAGGTCATCTTCCCATGGACCAATCAGTCTCATGGGTTCTTCCTTCACAGCCTCTCATGTAGATGGTGAGGAAGACAACCTAATCCAGTGGTTGAAAATAGAATTTCAAGACTCAGGTGGATAGCACAAGAAGCTGATGTCAAGAAAAGAAATGTTATAGCGCAAACCTAAAATCCTCTGTGCCTTCCTTGGGTTCAAAAAGCCAACCTTAACAGCTCAGGTGGGACAGCAGTTCATTGGGCAATAACTGAGGACTGAAAGTGGATCAGTGTAAGAAAACTTTCTAAAAAGTCAATGTGAGTGACATCATTGAGAGAGGACGCTGACAGATCACGAAAGGTGTCTTGGAACTGTATCTGCAGTAGCCAGACTTCATGTGGGGCATTTTTCTCACTTCTGGGACCACATTTTAAAGGGAGTGTGGATATGTTGAAACAGGTTATAAAGAAAATTCTGGAAGCCGCATCATATGTGGAAGAGTTGAGGCAATTGGGGATGTTTGCCATGTGGAAGAAATCTGAAGGGCATTCTGGAAGCTGAGGGCCACCTCTCTGAAAGGTTTTCATGTGGGAGACTTACATAAGACTTGTTCTGGGTGGTCTCAAGCGTACAGTTGGGAGTTACACTGGGGAAGCCAGATACAGTATAATGCAACCAACTTACATTAGTGAGGGCAGTCCACAGAATCAGCTGGCCTGGAAGGTTATGAACTTGCTGACCCCATGAGAGGATCAAATAAAAGGTCAAAATGCTAATGAATCATTGAATATTATAGCAAAAACTGATGATGTACTATATGTTGGCTAATTGAATTAAAAAAAAAAGTACACAGATATATTACCAAAAAAAATGTTAAAATACATTGTGACCAATCTGCTGATGGAACGGGAGTGTCTCTGGTCTACTCTACCTGTAAGAGTCGAAGACTTTGCCATCCTCTGTGCTCTCCCTCCAGCTCCCCCTGGACCTGGATGCTTGGACAACTGCGGTACGCTCTCAGTAGGCATCCATCCCCAGTCCTTGCCACAGACTCAGTGACCAGAATATGGTACAGAATTGAGGAAAAGAGGAGTGTAGAGGGGAAGGGGGTAGAAGGGCCAGGAATAGACGAATGGGGGCTTCAAGCCCACTGTGAGGCTCCTCTCTAGCCATCCCAGGGCCTGGCCTAAAGCTGTACCAGAGAGAAATGACAGGATATTAGCATCCTGTTTGAAAGCAGTCACCTCCCTCCCTTTCCCAAATAAGAGCATTGCAAATCTTCCCAGTTCTAACATCTCCCTCCAGCTTCTATCTTCTATAACTTGTCACTCCCACTTTCCTCTCTCCTACCAGGGCCTCGTCCTATATCATCTATGGAAAGCCAACTGCTTTAGCTCCGTAGCAGCAAGACTTCACTTCCTCCCACCTCTCTTCCCCTCAACTGAGGAGCACACCCAAAAGACAAATAAGGAGGGAGAGAAAAAGACAAAGAGACAGATCACGGTACAGAGAGAAATCAATGACCCGGGAGGACAGAGGTCAGGAAGCCGAACAGATGACCAAGAGGATCTGAGGTAGATGGAAAGGAGGCAGACAGGCATCCAGTGAGACAGGTGGGGACAGGCAGGAAACATTAGGCAAGGGTGCCCAGGGATGGGACTGCATGGCTCGGCCCCTGCCTCTGCCCCTTCCCTCCTTACCTGGCACTGGGCTCAGTGTGGGATGAGCTGGGAGCCTGCTGGGTCCCTTTCTCATATTCTGCTCCTGATCCTCAGGGAAGACAAATCAAGTAGCTGCTTAATGAGCCTCTGTGTTGTGGGATCCTCCAGGGCCCGTCGCAGCCCTCCCAGTCTCTGACCACACTTCACCTCCCCAGAAGGCCTACAACAGCCAGGTCCCCTGACCTTCCCAGCTCAGTACCCCTCTGCTCTCTGTGGGCTTTTTCCTACTCCGCCTTGGATTCCAAGGGGACAGATGGGTGGGTGTCAATTACCGTAAGTGCATGGATTGAGAAGTGCAAGAGGTGAGGGTCAGGCAGGCAGGCCAGGGAAGGCTCCCATGGACCATAAGGAATCCACAGGGGTTTTGAGAAAAGGATGTTGGCAGGGAAGGGCTCTGCTCTGCTCTCAGTCCCTGGGACCCTGATGCACTCTCTCCATCATGCCCTGCTGGGTACTGGCCTGTGTTGTGTTCTGGCATCCTGTGGCCCCCAAAGACTGTGGCTCCCTGCAGGGAAGAGAATATACCTCCAACAATTGTGAGATCTTTCACAGAACCTGGCTCAGGATGAAACAATTGATAAATATTCCACATGGGAGCAAAGCTCTGAACAGTCGGAAGGCCTGAGTTCAAATCCTGGTTCCACCACTTACTAATAGTGTAGTATTGGACAGGATACCGGCCTCCTTGTACCTCAGTTTTTGGACCAGTAAAAATGGGGCAATAACAGTATTGGGTAGCTGTGGGGGTTAAATATGATCAGACAGGAAGATGGACAGTGGTAAGATACGCTCGTTCACGCTTGACATGACTCCCCAGTGTGCGTCAGGTGGTTGGTCTGCTGGTCCCACACACGTGTGTTTACACAGTGAGACTCAGACGGATCAGGCCCCACAGCCACCAGCTCTGCTTCTTGCCTGGAGCAGGACGCACAGCGGGTACCTCGTAAGTGCGGTCAGAATCTGTCCCTGGCATAGTTGGGGGAGACAGCCCCTTGGACGACATAAGGTGAGAAGTCTGAAGTAGCCTTCTTTGATTTGAAATCGCTGCCACTGGAGTCAAACACTGGCGCTACTTGGAGATGACAAATGGAGTTGTCTTATTTTCAAACTCCGGTTGGTGGCAGCTGCCTAGAACACTGGATCAAGACAGATGCCGAGCCAGCCCAGGCTCATGGAGAAAGACCGCCATGATTGATCAGTAACATCTGCCGTGAGCACTGGAGGGAGGTTAGCGGGACATATTGTAGGTATTAGTATGGTGTTTCAAAGTCCCCTTCAAGTTTTCATCATTCCTTGTATTGGTATGTGCAATTCAATTCAGCAAAGTGAGTCCCCCGTCTGACACTGCCTGTGCTCATCCAGGGGAAAACCTCGGCTGGCTTTCACCCTCCTATCTGCAAGCTCCCCCTTTATTTTTGTTGAAGAGAGAGAAAAAGAAGGCAGTAGTTATGTGAAACAGAGCAGGGAGAGGGGAAAATCACCTTGTGGCCCATTTCCCTGCAAGTTGCCACCTATTTGTTTGCTCCCCTCTGGAGGAAGTCTCTTAGGGAGAGTGGCGTGCACTTCCTGTCCCCACTTCCTGTCCTACGTTCTCTCCCAAACACACTGCGGTCAGTTTTCACCATCGTCATGTCACTATGCCTGTTGGTTTAGCAGTGGTGGCCAAGAGGCGATCTCAGCTTCTAATTCAACAGAACCAAGCTTTTCTTCCCTAGCGAAAGGGTTCCCCCTTTGAGCACTAGAACCTCCAAACACACCAAACCCAAAGTTGCAGAGATAGGAAGCAGAAATTTCTCTGGAGTGTTAATTCATATATTAGAGAAAGGGACCACTCCCATCGCAGTTGGATCCCGGTGTCCCTTCAGAGGAGAAGATGGTGCCATACAGTGTTTGCTGGTCCAAATCATGAACCGCATTCCTTATGACGGCACTAGAACCTTACAGGATCTTTTCTCCCGTGTGGCATGATAACCGAGCCTTCAGTGCGTAACTCCTTCATCCTATTAGACACAGATATTTCTGGGTGTTTGGGGCAGGCACAATGGGAGGCCATTTAGTTTAGTGAGTGTAAGGCCATTGCCATACACACACACACACACACACACACACACACGCACGCACACGCACATATGTATATATGGCTGACCCCATGTGGCTGAGTCCACACAGAGTCTCTGTCGTGCTTCCATAGCTGCTGTGTAGGGCGAGCACTCGTGTGGTTAGGGACAGAGGCTGACCACTCTACGGGAGGGTCACCTGGTCCACCTGATTTTAGAGCGACGCCCCCCACAGTGGACGCTCACTGTGCGTATTTATGTAGCAAACGATTATCTTCATATTCTGGGTCTGGGAGAGGCAATCCACGTGGCCTCCTCTAGACCCCACATCATTAATCCTCCAGTCTTTTTCTTCCCAAGTTTCTGGCCACCCTTCCATCCCATTAGCAACTGCCCATGAAATACTATATAGCCACACTCGAGGGCATCTCTCTTTCCCTATAGAGCAGACAGCCAGCTATACACATATGTGATTCCATTTCTATAAGATCCTTTTTTTTTTAAAGATTTTATTTATTTATTTTATAGAGAACTTAAGCAGGGGGAGTGGCAGACAGAGGGAGGGGGAGAAGCAGACTCCCTGCTGAGCAGGGAGCCAGACACGGGCTCATCCCAGGACCCTTCAGTGAGCTGAAGGCAGACACTTAACTGACTGAGCCACCCAGGCGCCCCTATTTCTATAAGATTCTTGAAATGACAAATTAAAGTGATAGAAAGCAAGTCAATAGGTAACAGGTGAGAATTGCAGGGAGGGATGACTACAAAGGGTGACATGACTGTCTTTGTGGAAATGGAACAGTCTGTGATAAAATGTCATAGAACTCATACTGGTTTGCTAGGGTTGCCGTAACAAAATCCCGCAGCCTGAAAGAGTTAAACAAAGGGCATTTATTTTCTTACACTTTTGGAGGCTGAAGTCCAAGACCAAGTTGTTGGCAGGTTTGGTCTCTTCTAAGGCCTCTCTCCTTTGCTTGCAGACAGCTGCCTTCTTGCTATGTCCCCACATGGTCTTCTCCCTGTGTGCAACCATCGCTGGTGTGTCTTTGTGTGTGTCCTAATTTCCTCCTTTTATAAGGGCACCAGTCAGATTGGATTAGGGCCCACCCAAATGCCATCATTCAACTTTAATTACCCCTTTAAAGGCTCTATAGCCAACTGTAGTTATATTACAGATTAGGGCTTTGATGTATGAACTTGGTGAGGGAAAGGGGAGACACAATTCAGTTTGTAACAAAACTACCCAAAAGCTGAATGCATATAAAAAACCTGGAATCCGAACAATGTCTTTGGTTTAGCATTATATCCAGTGTTCCTTTCCTAGTTCTGATCATGTACTATGTAAGATGCTATCATGCAGGGCAGCTGGGCCAAGGGCGCACCAGAAACCTCTGTACTGTTCTTGCAACTCCCTGTGCATCTTAAATGATTTCAAATAAGTTATTTTAAAAATAGCTCCTGTGCCCTGGTAGATAATGAAAAGCTAACTATGACTCACCATATGACTAGGTAAACAAAACTGCCCATCATAAACTATGTTATCATATCCACTGAGCCATCAGCTTGGTCATGCACAGAATTCCATTGGATGGGTTATGTTTTAGTGTAATGCTAAGAAATCTTTACTTAACACTAGGCCATGAAGATTTTCTCTTAATTTTCTTTCTAAGAGTTTTACAGTTTCACATTTTACATTTAGATCTATGATCAATTTTAACTTAATTTTTGAATAAGGTATGAGGTTTAAACTGAGATTTATCTTTTCCTCTTTATGTCCAATAGTTCCAACACCATGGGTTAAAAACACTGTCCTTTCTCTATTCAGTTACTTTTTCTAGTTTCATTAAATATTAGTTGGCCATACTTCTGTGGCCTATTTTTCAACTCTCTAATCTATTTCATTGATATATATGTCTGTCTGTATACCAATGCCAACACTGCTGATTATAGCAGCTATGTAAGTCTTGGAGCTGGATAGTAGTTCTTCCATCTTTATTCCTTTTTTTTTCAAAATTGCTTTAATCTAATACCTTTACCTTTTAACATTTATAATCAATTAATTAAAATATAGTGTATTATTAGTTTCAGAGATTTTCAGAGGTAGTTTAGTGATTCATCAGTTGCATATTACACCCAGTGCTCATTACATCAAGTGCCCTCCTTAATGCCCATCACCCATCCCCCCACCCACCTTTCATCCAGCATCCCTCAGTTTGTTTCCTTTTTTTTTTTTAAGATTTTATTTATTTATTTCAGAGGGAGAGAGAGAGCTTGCAAGCACAAACAGGGGGGATGGGCAGAGGGAGAGGGGGAAGCAGACTCCCCGCTGAGCAAAGACCGTCAATGTGGGACTCCGTTCCAAGATCCTAGATCATGACCTGAGCCGAAGGCACCCGGGCACCCCTTCAGTTTGTTTCCTATAGTAAGAGTCTCTTAAGGTTTGTCTTCCTCTCTGACTTTGTCTCATTTTATTTTTCCTTCCCTTCCCCTATGTTTCTTTACCTTTTTATATAAATTTTCAGATCTACTTGTTCATATCAACAAAAATTCCTGCTGGGATTTTGATAGGAATTGCATTAAACTGCAGAATAATTTGAGGGAAAATTGACATCTCTGCTATGTTATATTTCTCAATCCAGGAACAGGAAATGTCTCTCCATTTATTCACTTCTTTGATTTTTTTCATCGGTGTTTTACAGTTCAGCACAGATACTGTACATGTTTTCCTAATTTATACCTAAGTATTTATTATTTATGAAGCTATTGTGAATAACATCATATAATTTTAGTTTCCAATTATTCATTGCTAGTATATAGAAATAGAATTGATTCTTGTCTGTTAATCTTGTATTCTGTAACATTGCTAAACCCATTAGTTAGTTCTAGGACTTTTTATGTAGAATCCTTGCCTTTTTTTCACATGGACAACTAGGTTATCTGCAAATAGAGACAATTTTACTTCTTCCTTTCTTATCTTCTCTTTTCTTGCCTTATTGCACCGGCTAGGAGTTCCAGTGCCACTTTGAATAGGAATGGTGAAAACAAGCATCCTTGTTTTGGTACTGGTTTTAGGGGGAAAGCACTTGGTCTTTCATCATTATTTATGATGTTAACTGGAGGTTTTTTGGTGAATGGTCACAGAGAGTAAATCTCCTTTTACTCCCAATTTGCTGAGACTTCATTTTTTTTTCAAATTATGAATGAGAGCAAGGACATTCCAAACCACATGCATTTGAGCCTTATGAAAATATATTTGAATGACATGTTTGCAGTTCTTGTTGTCAAAGGGACTGAAGGCCAAGATAAGGATTGGACTCCTTAAGATCTCTCCCATCCAAGCGTTCTATGTGGAGCAAAGAGGAAGGAAAAGTTTTTATCTGGGCTCAAAGTAGTTAGGAAGCTTCCTGAAGAAAAGACCTGCACGAGTCCCTTATGGATGAGCAAGGAGATAGTAAGAAATGGGGGAGAGAGCTCTCAGGGTGGAACAGCCTATGCGAAGACCTGAGCAGTCAGGACTGGCCAGAGGAGAGGGATCATGCCAGGAGGCGGAGACATTGAATGGACTTGCTATGTATTTCTACTGCTTTGAGAGCTTGAAGAAGGAAGCCCCATTAGCTCTAGCAGATGATCCTCAATTGCCACCTCTAATGACCCAGAGGATTTTTCTAACAAGTCCCCAAGAAACACAATCAGCGTGTCTTGCTAACAATTTTTTTTTTTTTTTTACTCCAGATAATCAAGGCTCCTTTTCCCCCAGGGTTTCTCTCCTTAGAGGCTGTGAACTTTAGGCAGGGAAACCTTAAAAATACAAACACTTCCCTCCTCACGGTTCCACATTACTCTCAGAGCTCCCATTCCTTTAATGCTTGGGGAATGCTAAGAGTGATCTAGGCTGGCAATCCTCCTATATTTATCTTCTGGAGAAAGTTGCTAATGAGCAAAACTCACTTGTAGCATTTAGTAATCTTTTGGGCTTTCTTAACATTCTTAGTTTACAAATAAAACTTGTTTCTGAGCAGCTAAGAGCAATTGGAATATTTTATTGATTGAATCCTATTAGAAAGATGCATAGAGAGCAGTTGATTTAAAAAAGGTTCATCTTGTATTGCCTTCTGGAAAGCAATTTAATATTTGTCTAAATTCAGAGTGATAGAAATTTGATTTGCTTTGAGAGCATTAGAAATATTTTAGTTCCTGGTTAATACGGCAGCTGATGTGATTGTGTCTCACTAATTTTGGTGTGTGTGTGTGTGTGTGTGTGTGTGTGTGTGTGTGCTGAATGTATGACTCTGTATATAAAGTCAATTACCATCATGAGAATCCAACCCATACATCTTGACCTCACAATAAGCCTGATCTTAACATTTACAGTTGACAAATACAAGATACCATTAATAAATTAATGAACATTTTCTTAAGTATCTAGCTTTGAAGGCAATGACTCCCTAGTGATAATTCATATAATTATTTTAGTTTTGAGGCCTGTTCCTATTTGAACTTAAAAATAATTTTAATAATATAAATAGTTTTATATCATAGCCGGAGTCAGATATGGTCCCTATCTCCATTTTAAAGATTAGAGGGACAAGGGACACTGAGGTGGTTCAGTGGGTTAAGCATCTGACTCTTAATTTCCGCTCAGGTCATTATCTTGGGACCGTGAGATTGAGCCCTGAGTCAGGCCTAAGCTCAGCGGAGAGTCTGCTTGAGATTCTCCCTCTCTGCCCCTCCCTCTGCTTCCTCTCTGCCTCTCAAAAATGAATAAATAAATGTTTAAAAAATAAAATAAAGATTAGGGGGACTGAGTTTCAGAGAGATTAGGTGTTTTCCCCACGTTCTCAACAAATTAAGGCAGGACTAAAGCTCAGGACAGTTCTCATTGTCCCCCTGGCCTCTCCGGTGGCAAATGAAAATTAAGAGTAAGTTAGTTGTGGAAATCAAGACACTCTCCTTGTGGATAAAAGTCTAGGTTGCTGGAAGCCACAGTTGCAGGTAGGTATAATGAAATGAGAGAGAGAGACCCAGGAAAGTGAAGAGGAGCTGAAAGAATAATTGGGGAGATTGTAGACCAAGGACAGAGGTGGGGCTGGGAAAAATCACTCAACAGATATTTTTTGAGATGTTAATGTTCTATGGCACAATGCAGTTTAATTTAGAGCACTAAGTCCAATTTACTTAGACTTTGGAATGCTGGTGAAGAAGATCTAAAGTATCCAGTAGAGCCCTAGACTTCATGGATCCGACCCTAAAGTTGTGACTGAGAGTGATAATCCTACGTGTACATTTTCCTCAATACCATCCATTTCATTATCTCAGTTGAGCCTCAAAAATCTCTATTAACAATTCAAGAAATAGCATAATATAATAGATAAGAGCCTGGGCTCTGGAACCATACTACCTGGGTTCAAATTTCAGTTGTGCTACTTTTTACCTGGGCGGCTTTGAGCAACTTACTTAATCGTCTTGTGCCCCAGTTTCTTCATCTGTATGATGAAGGTAATAATACCTATCTCTGGAGTTGTTATAAGAATTAAAATAATAAATACACATAAAGCACTAAGACAATGACATTATATGCAAAGTGATCAGTAAAGTCAGTTATTATTACTTAAGCACAATAAGCATCATGAAAAACATTTTACAGATGTGGAAATTACATCCCAGAGATGTCAGGTGACACTTGCACAGCTGCAGGAGGTCAATGATGTATTTAAGCTTTGAACCCAGTTCTCCCTGAGTCTTTCCTAATATTTTCAGTGGCTAAGTTAATGCAAAAGTGTTTTTTTCTAAATATTTTCCTCACCCTGGGCTCCTCATCCAGTCCAATGACTTCAGTGGAAGTGTGGATGGGACAGACAGAGATCAGAGATAGGGCACTGTAGGCAGTCCTACTCCATGGCCTTTTGACCATCCTCACTTATTCCCACTAACTTGAGGAAAGCCCTCTTCACATCCTTGTTCTGGAGGCTATAGATGATGGGATTGAGAAGGGCAGAAATGACATTGTAGAACAGGGCCAACTTCTTGTCATCCTCTGGGGAGGCTTCAGAGCCGGGCCTCATGTACATGACCATGCATGGGACACAGAACATAGTGACCACAGTGATGTGTGAGGCACAGGTGGAGAAGGCTCTGATTCGTCCCTGCGGGGAGTGAATCTTTAGAATAGCCATGAAGATGCGAACATATGAGGTCAGGATGAGAGATAATGGGATCAGAAGCAAGATGAAACCCAAGATAAAGTCCACTTGGTCATTGAGGGTTGTATCTGCACAGGCCAACTTTAAGACAGCAGGAATTTCACAAAAGAAGTGGTTGATTTCATTGGGGCCACAGTAGGGAAGATTCATTGCAAAGACTGTGTAGACAAGGGCACAGGTGAGACCACAAAGGGCAGAGCTGACTGCCAGGGCTACACACAGGGCTTGGCCCATCTTGACCCCATAATGGAGTGGGTACCATATGGCAACATATCTGTCATAGGCCATGGCTGCAAAAATCCAGGTTTCAGTGATGCCTAAGGTCAGGAAAACGTACATCTGGACCACACACCCAATATAACATATGGTCTTTTTCTTGCTTATTAGATGGACCAACATCTGGGGCACTGTGGTGGTGGCATAGCTGAGATCCAGTACAGAGAGGTGCTGAGGAAGAAGTACATGGGGGTGTATAGGCGTGCATCTACTCTGATCAGGGTAACAATAAGTCCATTGCCCAGGACTGTAAATAAGTAAAGAAGGAGGAAGAGGAAGAAAAGGATCCAGTTGGTCCTGGGATTTCCGGAGAAGCCCAGGAGGATAAACTCAGTTACAGAGCTGTCGTTTCTCCAGCCTTGGCTACGCATGGCCTTCCTTCTGAGGAAAGAAGAGAACGTATTGCTGAATCCCTTGCAGTCTCAATGAGAGAACACCACACGAGATCCACAGATGCAGGGACCAAAGGCATCTTAGAGCTAAACAATCAAACCAAGTAAGCACTTCCATGCCCAGGGAACATTCTGTTCCAATTGGCCAACTGTTGCTCCAGGCACTCAGTAGGGGCTCTATAAATATGTATTGGTTTGTCTAACTAACTAGCTGTGATAAAATTCCAGTGGTGCTGTGGAAGGAATTATACCAGCAGAAGTCTTATTTTGAAGAACACACACACACGTGCACACACACACACACACACACCATAAACCAAAGCACGGAGGCTAGAAAAATAAAAAATGTTTTACAGTAAACCAGAAAGTTGTAGAGGTCTCTGTAGTTCTTAAAGTCTTTCTTTCAAATATCAAGGCTAGCAGGTGCTGCAGAGGGCAGTGTGATGTGAAACAAGCTAAACCTCTAGCTTCTTCTCTTCGCCTTCTTCCTCTCTGGCACTGTACCTTTGAAAACCTACATACCATAAGTTTTCAGGAAAAAAGAAAGTTTCAAATAACCTTTTGGGGAAAGAGGAATCTTTCCGCTAGAACTTTTATCCCCTTTATCCCCCCACCTTCCAGGCCTACTCGCAGTGATTACAATTACAAAGAACAGGTTGGCAGGTAAAGATGGCCCGAGGCTCAACAACTGAAACCTAGAGAAAACATCTATGCCCCTGGCATTTCTCAAGAAAATGAAGCATATTTCCTTGGGAATTAGGTGCTTGTGTGTCTAGAAGCTTTTCTTAAAAACTAGTAAGGGCTCCTCCACAACCACGTTGCTCCCAAGAGAGAGTCGGGTGGCAGGTGGGATTCCATTTGGACCTGGACTCAATCCTCAATCCCACCTGGGCAGACCTGGGTGACAGAACATGTCACTGACCAGTCCTTTTCTCTTAATCCTTGTGCTAGCCCCTAAGTGCCTGCAACAGAACGTGGACAACTAGGTGTACACCTTTTCCAAACCCAAAAGAAAGAAATGGTCATTTATAAAATGGCACTTTATAAAAATGTTCTAATAAATGTGATTTCACTAGATTATCACCACAACTCACTGAGGTTAGTATCACTGTTCTCATTTCATAAAATCAGCCATCCAAGGTCAGATGGAGAGTAGGACTCAAACTTCCAAGCCCTACGCTCTTCCCACCACATTAAACTGAAATGTGTCTCTCACACCATTAGATTTCATGCAGGGTTTAGCAGTTACCAAGCACAAAATAGGCCCACTTTCGGTGACGTTGTGGGAGAAAACCAAGCTGTGTAATCACACTTGTAGAAGGCAGAAAGTGCATATTGCAGAGCATTGCAGATGGTTAGGTCTTGTCATAGAGAACCCTAAAACCTTGCATCTGTATTTCAATATCTGGGACATTGTACTGGTAGTGAAAAAGCTGAGAGCTGTCAATCTGGGTTAAGATAATGCCGTATAAAGTCACGGACAGAACTCAGGCTCAGAAGGACGAGAATAATACCATCGATACTCATGTTAGAGACGCAATAGGACGGCGGCTAGCAGGGTGTGAATATAAATCCTCACTCTGATTGCAGATATGACCTGAGGCTTTAAACGCTGGTGTATGCTGATAAATCTGAACTGTAGCTCCATCCTAGACGTCTTCTCCTAGTTCATCTATCCAGTCGCCTCCTTGCCATCCATCTTCATTTGGATATCTAACAGGCATGTTAAAATAAACACTTTCTAAAGTTAAACTTCCAATCCCCTATAAGCCTGCTCCTCTCACAGCTCAACTAATGGCAATTCCATCCTTTAATGTGGCTAAGAGTTTTTTAAAAAGCAACTCCAAGACTGTAACTTTTCTCTTTCTCCCATGTAATTCATCAGCAATATTGCCAGTTCTCTTTAAAATATGTATTCCCAAAAAAGATCACTTCTCATCATCCACACCCTTACTACTCTGGTCCAGATCATCATCTTTTCTTGCTGGGAATATTGCAATATCCCCTAACCAGTTCCAGGGTGTCCACTCTCTTCCCCTACAGTCTATTCTTAGGACAGTAACTAGAGTGACCCTTTAAGGTGTCGGTCAGATCATTTAAACATTATGTAAATCCTCCTCTCAGACTTTCCAGTGGCTTCAGGTAATGCCCAGAAGAAAAGCCAAGGCCCCCCATCGCCTCCATCTCCTACCTCCCACCTCTCACTCGGTCTGTCCAGCCAGCCAGCCTTTTGTTGCTCCTTACTGAAGGCCTGTTCCTACCCCAGAGCTTTTGCTCTTACTGTTCTGACTGCTGGAAATTCTCTTTCCCCCTCATCTCCTTCAAGTATTTGCTCAATCTTCTCAGGGAAGACTTGAGTCTTTCTGACCATCCTGCTTAAAACTAAAATATCCCACACTCCCTACCCCATCGCCTGTTTTATCTTTCTTCATGGTAGTTAGCGTCTTCTAATGTACAATATAACTTTAACAGTTGCCCTCCCAAGAATGCAGGCATTCTTATCTTCCTGATTTATTGTGTACCGTCAGATTCTAGAACAGTGCCTGGCATGTAGTAGGCATTATAAATGTTGGATAAATGGATAGACTGAACCTGAGCTGGGTCTCCGAGGGGGCATGCCACTGGTGCTACTTATGGTGGAATTATATTTAGTGCTGAATTTTGCTTCCTATAAAGCTAGCCATTGTGCTGAGCTCGTTTTAGGCTTTCCCTTGGACTTACATAGCTCTCGACATGTTTCTAAATAAGACCTGGACCAGACCATCTACAGACAGATATCATCTACAGTCATCCCACGAGGCCACAAAGTCAATATGTGCTATTAATTACGTAGAGTCCAAGGGCTGCCCAGAGCAGTTTTTATTTTTCAAACCTGCAGTTTAAAAGGGAAAATGACAAACTAGAGCTTGTCTACGGAGAAAAGAGGTTTTCAGTAAAGGATCCACAAAACCATAAGAAAAGAGCTTTTCAGTAAAATACCTGTGAAACCATGTTATTTAGGGAAGAGTGGAAGATACTGAGAATGCTTAGCTTGGAAGCTTATGAGGAACCAGAGAGACCCCACCAAAGACTTCAACAGTTGTCCTATAGAGAAAGGTGGAAACGTGTACTGTGTGTTCTCAGAGCAAAAAGTTAGAAATGATTAGTGAAAGTTGCTGGGTGGGGTGAGGGGGGTGAGGGGACAAGCTTTAAACTCAGTTTACAAAAAAACCAAAACAAAACCTCTGGTGATTAATCTGCCCGATAATGAAACATTCTGCTGGTAGTGGGAGAGTGAAACAACAGGCTCTCCATTTTCAGAAGTGCTCCAGCATAAGTTAGAAGTCCATACCATTCAGGGGCACTATCACTTCTTTGGAAGTGAAGTCAGAATGTACAACTTTGAAAGTCCCCTTTACCACAAATATCCTAAAAGCTCAGTGACACCAAGATTCAGAGAATCTATGATTTTAGGGGTGACTTTTCACTATGCAGCCAACATCATACCACAATCTAGAGTCAAAACAGAGTAATATGGTACTGATGAGAACCAAGGAAGCCTGAAAGAACATGGGAATGCAGTATTAACCAACTGGAGTGTGAACATTTAAAGGATAATTTAAAGGTTTTACTGGCTTATTTTTGCAGAAATATGCATGGTATGCTTGGTACCCAGGAGGGATTACTCTCCCACCTTCTGAGCAAACCCCACATAAGCTCTGTTCAGGAAGAAAAAGGGAAGGCCTAAGAAAAAGAGCAGGCTAGAAGCTAAAGGAAGAACATTATTATAAAGTCTGCTTTAAATCTTTATGTTTTCCTTTTGAAAATACTTTACTCTTGTCTCCTTTGGGAGAGTGTTCTAAGAATCAAATTGGGGAAATATGGGCTACTTAAGAAATTAAGTAGCAGCCGTATGTAAATCACAGGAGGACTACACAAGACCCAAGACAGAGCATGGACAAGAAACATCCCGGAGGAGTATTTCCATTGAAGAAGAACAAAAGTGTCTTCCCTGATCTTTCCTGTTCTAGTCTTTCTTCCATCCATCCCACCCTACACACTGCCAGAGAGACTGTTCCAAAAGGCAGAGCTGACCATGATTCCAGGACTCCTGTTATCTATGACCTGATGCCCAAAGTCCTTAGCAAGGTGCTCAATGCCCTTTGGAATCTGATCCTCACCTCCTGGCGTCCTCCCTTTTTTCTTGCGCTTCTTCTCAGCCCTCATACTTTAAATGGCCCTCCAGCTAGGAATGGGTTTGCATTTTAGCATGGTTGAAAAAAGTATTCATTGATGTCTGTGGCTGCTTTTGCCTATGACAAGAGTGGAGAAGCAGTGATAAAGACCACATGTGTCCCACAAAGCCTTAAATATTTACTATCTGGCCCTTTACAGGCAGGGTTTGCTAACTCCAGCTGAAGACAAACCAACTTGCTCGCCATCCTCTGAATATTCCAGGTCCTTTCACAAAGCTGTTTTCCATGAGGTGGTGTGTACCAAGGGGGCAAGAGAGGCTCTGGGGTCAAAGAAAATTGGGTTTGAACCTAACTCTGCCACTTACCAACAGCACAACCAGGAGAATCATTTAATCACTAAACCTTCATTTCATCATTTGTAGGGGGTGCCTGGCTGGCTCAGTCGGTGGAGCATGTGACTCTTGATCTCAGGGTTGTGAGTTCAAGCCCCATATTGGTGTAGAGGTTACTTAAAAATAAAATCTTTAAAAAAAGTCTTGCATTTCATCATTTGTGAAATTGGGAGAATAACATCTACCTTGAAGGTTTTTGTGAAGATTAAGTGTTATCGTAGATATGTGTAACACTGTAGCAGTAAACATCTGTTGTCATTACTCCTATCATCAAATAACTTCCCAGTTGAAATGCCCTTCACTGTTTCCTCCTCTTGGTAAAATCCTAATCACGGAATTCTTCTGTGACTCCCACCAAGCTTCTCCTGTGTTTCTCACCACACTTCTGGGCTATGATAATACCTTTAAGGTGCTTCTGTTACTCCCCAGACATAGGCCGGCACACACACTGGTTTGTGGAACTCCTTAATTGGAGAACCATGTCTTACCTTTCTATCTCCAGTTCTTAGCACAGGGAATGGGTAGGGGGTAGTAAACATTGGATTAATGACTTTGTGAAGTTATGCCGTTGGTTTAAGAGTTTGTTGCAAGGATGGACTCTCAGTCCAGTGGTTTCTCCATCACTTTCTCTTTCAAAACTACTATCAAGGTCTTCTTCTCTGAGGACTTCCACCCAGGATACCCACTCCCAGCACAACCAAAATCCTCTTCTTGGCAATTTGTTGGCTGAAATGCACAAAGTTAAATGGAAAATAGGAGAAATGAAATCAATAACGCATGAACAGTCCTTGGTATTATCTTCCTCAAATGTGCTTATTTTCCAGTCTTAGTCTGTGCCGCTTGAAGTGGCATTAAAGTGGGGGATGAGGCAGGGATGGAGCCTATTTTCACCAAACACTTAGCACAGACCAGTTACTTTATATCCAAGATAGAATAATTGTTAAGAGCTTGGCATTAGAATCAGACTCAGATTCTAATCCTGACTCATTGCTAATTAGCAGAATGACCTTGGGAAAGTTATCTAAACTTTGTGTGTCTATGTCCTTTTCTAGAAACCAGTAATAATAATACATTTGTCTCAAAGGATTGTTCCGGTGATTAATTGAAATAGTACATGTAAAGTTGCTTAACACTGTGCCTGCAGAGTAGTTAGTGCTCAAAAAACGTGTAACTGTTACTGCTATACCATTTCAATCTCACAGCAAGTCTTTTCCAAAAATTCTGAATTATTAGGAAAAAAGGAAATTGAGGCTCAGAGCCGCTCCCCTGAAGTTACACAGTATTAAAGGACACAACCCAGATGTGTCTTTCGCCAAGGACCTCGTGTCACTGGACTCTGCTGCTTCTGTACTACCTGGAGATGACTACCCTGTGCCAGAGCTCTGGCTGACAGAGATCTGGTGGGAGAAGCCTTCCCAGGCTCCTGGTCTTGTCCTTCACACCCTTTAATTATCCTCCTACTCTGATCCCAAATTTAGTACACACCCCTCCTTCACACTCATGCTCCACAACTGCCTTGGACAGCTCCAGTATCCCACTGGTCTATAAGAGGGTCCTATTTTAGCCACTCTCCAGAAGCTGCTGTATCTCAGGAGCTCCCTGGGAGATACCTGATTGGTGTTTTAATGAGGCCCATGGGTATCAGGGATCAAGGAGTCCCAAAGGTGTAGCCAAATAGATCCCAGTGTCACCTCAGGAGTCTTCCAATCCTGAGGGATCCCATTACTCACAGGAAGGTTCATCAAGGAAGAGCACTCAGGATACAGAGAAGGGCTAAATGTGCTCCAAAGGACACCTAAGATTTGGGGGAACTAGAACTACAGGAGGGGTGTGGAAATTGCTACTTTAATAACTCAAGTCTCCATAATTGGGGCCCCTATGTGAGTGCAACCAGGGAGCCATCATCAGGACTCAAATTCTATTTGCTCTGCTGGTCTTATTTGAACTTTATTTAGGGCTTCCATAGAAAAGAATGTCTAAACTGGAAAGCTCTTAAGTATTGCCTTCCCAAACCCACATTTTAGATGTGGGAAAACTGAGGCATAGTGTCCACCTAACTGTGGAAAGTCACACAGACTGAACTAGGACTAGGAGTCAGGTATCTTGATCTCGTTAGGTAATGTTGTCTCACCTGTCCAGTGATTAGCGTGTCCCACTGAAGGCTGAGATGATTGCACAGCTGACTTTGGCCTCTTTCTATTTCTATGCCCACCCCACCCACATTTAGCTCTCCTTTCCAGAGTCCAGGAATATCTTTTCCCATGTTTGTCCCCACTGATTAAAGCACAAAGTGAGTATTTGAGCAACGTGGGTTGGGTAGGAATGGAAAGACGAGGAAGATGAGTCTGGAGAAATGATCAGGGCCAGATCATGGAGAGTCTTGTAGACCAGGCTGAAGAGTTTATAGTGTAACCTAGGGGCATCAAAGATCCGTTGAAATTTATTTAATAAGGAGATTGTCATGGTTTAGTGGCATTCTGGAGCTCACTCAGTGGCTCATGAAAGCATATTGTGCTCACTTCTTTCCAACTCTGTGTTCACTAGTATCACACTGGTAGCATGAAATTGGTCATGGTGGCAGTATTTACACCAAAGAAATTGGCAAACACAACAAATCAGAGCTTTCTATTTTCCCAAGAGAACTGATTGTTAAATATTTACCAGCATACCATTGAGTAGTCAGGTTAGTGTTTTTGAAAGATTAGTAGCCAATTTGGCTAATAAAACTGGAAGGAGAAAGACCAGTTGGAGTCCACTAAAAGAGTCCAACTGAGAGATTATTAGACTTTATTGCCCAGGAATAGTACGAATGAAAAGAAGGAGACAGATTGGAGAGAATCAAGGGGATTTAGCAGCTACTAATTGGATGTGGAACATCAGTTGCTTTGGACTGTTGGGTGGATGATAATGCCATTTACTGAAAAAGCATTTGACAAAATACATCATCCTTTCTTGATAAAAACTCTCCACAGTGTAGTAATAGAAGGAGCATACCTCAATATCATAAAAGCCGTATATGGAAAACCCACAGAGAATGTCATCCTCAACAGGGAAAAACAGAGCTTTTCCCCTGAGGTCAGGACATGACAGGAATGTCCACTCTCACCACTGTTGTTCAACATAGTACTGGGAATCCTAGCCTTAGCAATCAGACAACAAAAACAAATAAAAGGCATTCAAATTAACAAAGAAGAAATCAAGCTTTCACTCTTCGCAGACGACATGATGCTCTATGTAGAAAATCCAAAATACTCCACCCAAAAATTGCTAGAACTGATACAGGAATTCAGCAAAGTGGCAGGATATAAAATCAATGCACAGAGGTCAGTTGCATTTCCATACACTAACAATGCAAGCAGAAGAAAGAGAAATGAAGGCATTGACCCCATTTACAGTTGTATCAAAAACCATAAGATGCCTAGGAAGAAACCTAACCAAAGAGGTAAAGGATCTGTACCCTGAAAACGATAGAACACTTATGAAAAAAATTGAGGAAGACACAAAGAAATGGAGAACCATTCCATGCTCGTGGATTGCATGAACAAATGTTGTTAAAATGTCTATGATACCCAAAACAGTCTGCACATTCAGTGCAATCCCTGTGAGAATACCATCAGCATTTTTCACAGAGCCGGACCAAACAATCCTAAAATTTGTATGGAACCAAAAAAGACCCTGAACAGCGAAAGTAATGTTGAAAAAGAAAACCAAAGCTGGAGGCATCACAATTCTGGACTTCAAACTCTATTATGAAACTGTCATCATCAAGACAGTGTCGTACTGGCACAAAAACAGACACATAGATCAATGGAACAGAATAGAGAACTCAGAAATGGCCCCTCAACTCTATGGTCAACTAATCTTTGACAAAGCAGGAAAGAATATCCAATGGAAAAAAAGACAGTCTCTTCAACAAATGGTTTTGGGAAAATTGGACAGCCACAGGCGGAAGAATGAAACTGGGCCACTTTCTTATACTATGCACAAAAATAAACTCAAAATGGATGAAATACCTAAAGTTGAGACAGGAAACCATCAAAATCCTAGAGGAGAACAGAGGCAGCAACCTCTTCGACCTCAGCCACAGCAACTTCTTGTTAGACATGTCTCCAAAGGCGAGAGAAATAAAAGCAAAAATGAGCTACTGGGACTTCATCAAGATAAAAAGCTGTTGCACAGCAAAGGAAACAGTCAACAAAACTAACGGAATGGGAGAAGATATTTGCAAATGTCTTATCAGATAAAAGGCTAGTGTTCAAAATTGATAAAGGACTAATCAGATTCAACACCCAAAACCCAAAAAATCCAGTCAGGAAATGGGCGGAAGGCACGAACAGACATTTCTCCAAAGAAGACATACAAATGGCCAACAGACACATGACAAAATGCTCCATATCACTTGGCATCAGGGAAATACAAATCAAAACTGCAATGAGATCCCACGTCACACTGGTCAGAATGGCTGAAATTAACAACTCAGGAAACAGCAGATGTTGGTGAGGATGCAGAGAAAGGGGAACCTTCTTACACTGTTGGCGGGAATGCAAACTGGTGCAGCCACTCTGGAAGACAGTATGGAGGTTCCTCAAAAAGTTAAAAATAGAGCTATTCTATGACCCAACAATTACACTACTAGGTATTTATCCAAAGGACACAAACCTAGTGATTTGAAGGGGCACATCCGCCCCAGTGATTATAGCAGCAATGTCCACAATAGCCAAAATATGGAAAGAGCCCAGATGTCCATTGACAGATGAATGGATAAAGAAGATGTGGTATATATATACAATGGAATATTATTAAGTCATCAAAAATAATGAAATCTTGCCATTTACAATAGTATGGAGGGAACTAAGGGTATTATGCTAAGCAAAATAAGTCGGAGAAAGACAAATACCATGTGATTTCACTCATATGTGGAATTTAAGAAACTAAACAGATGAACATACAGGAAGGGAAGGAAAAATAAAATAAGGTGAAAATTGAGAGGGAGGAAATCATAAGAGATGCTAAACTCCAGGAAAGAAATTGAGGGTTGCTGGAGGGGTGGTGGGTGGTGGGAAGGGATAATTGGGGGATGGGCATTAAGGAGGGCACTTGATGTAATGAGCACTGTTAAATGCAGCTGATGAATCACTAAATTCTACCTCTAAAACTTAAAAAAAAAAAAAGGAAAGAAAAAAGAAAAGAAAAAAAGAAAGAAAGAGAGAAATGAAAAACCCATGAGGGGAATGTGATTAAGTGAATGGTGATGAGTTTCCTTTCCAATATGTTAAGATCTGCCTCTCAGATATTAAGTTGGATGTCAGTCAGGCAGAAGGACACAGATGTATGTTCGTTAACTAACCTTCTAGAGGGCTAAGACTTACTACATCGAATCCCAATATTCAAATGGAATTGGAATTAACTTCACTCAATAGCATAGGATTCTAGAATTTCCCTCCACTGGGGGCGCCTGGGTGGCTCAGTCAGTTGAACGTCTGCCTTCAGCTCAGGTCATGATCTCGGGGTCCTGGGATCCAGCCCACGTCAGGCTCCTGCTCAGTGGAGAGTCTAGGAGAGTCTACTTCTCCCTCTCCCTCTGCTCCCCCCCCATGCTTGCTCTCTCTCTTTCTCAATAAATAAATAAAATCTTAAAAAAAAAAAAGATTTTCCCTCCACTGTAGCTCTACTCCTCACCATTGCACAGATTCCTTCTTTCTCTGAGGTTGGACATGAATCTATAAGCCCCGCTTGTGGCCCCAAGAGCTTC
The DNA here is from genome assembly GCF_023065955.2 of Ursus arctos. Lineage (NCBI taxonomy): Eukaryota > Metazoa > Chordata > Mammalia > Carnivora > Ursidae > Ursus > Ursus arctos. Next base: position 71,704,889 of record NW_026622786.1, on the reverse strand, counting down.
AGTTGCTCTGTTTTGAGCACTTTCTATTTTCGCCCTTATGAGAAGCTTTGTCCTTCCAGACAATCCATTTTCAGAGCCATTGACACCTTCTGCCCTCTCCATGAGGGGACCTCAGCTTGCCTGCCTAGGGTTAGATTGGCCTCTAAGGGACTACTCATTCCGTTCCATAACATTTGCCTGGGAGCCAAGGGGAAGGTAAAATTTTAAGAAAGAAGCATCAAATAGAGCTGAGTACCGCAGAGAAGATCCTCTACAGCCAAGTCTTCATTTTTTTTAAAGATTGTATTTATTTATCTGACAGAGATAGAGATAGCGAGCGAGAGAGGGAACACAAGCAGGGGGAGTGGGAGAGGAAGAAGCAGGCTCATAGCAGAGGAGCCTGATGTGGGGCTCGATCCCATAATGCCGGGATCACGCCCTGAGCCGAAGGCAGACGCCCAACTGCTGTGCCACCCAGGCGCCCCAAGAGCCAAGTCTTCAAAGCTGAAGCGCCCCCCTGTGCCTCACCGGGAAAGACCGCTTCACGTCGGTTGGAGGTGTTGATGCTATGACTCTGCCTGTGACCAAAGTCACATCAGTGAACCATTCTTAGATCTTGATGTGAGTTCTCATAATGGCCAGGGGAAATCTTGAAAAAGTAAATTGAAGCAAGTTGTAGATAATTTCATTTCTATTTCAGTTTTTTCCCAAATAATTTTCTTCATAGACTCTCTTTTATATTTCACCCTTTTTGGCCCTGAGTCCTAATAAGATTATTTTAAGTATCAGTGAGATAAAACTGCCACACAGTGTAATACCCATGCATCTTAAATGCACAATCATAAATGTACGTGTACCTAATACATGAAGCAAAACGGACAGAATTAAATTGAAAATTGGGTAATTTCATAATTGTAGTGGCAATTGTAATACTCTTGTCATAGTACTTGATGGAACAATTAGACAAAAATTAGACAAAAAAATCGTAAAGAGGCAGATCTGAACAACAATGTCAACCCCCTTAATCTAATTGTCATTTATTAATCATTATAGCCCAAAACAGCATTCATTTAAAGGACATATGGAATGTTCACCAGTATAGACCATATATTGGGCTATAAAATTTCAAAATATTGAAATCTTACAGAGTATGTTATTTGAACACAATGGAATGAAATTAGAAGACAAAAAAAGAATATACCTGTTAAAGCCCCAAATATTGGAGGTTAAACAGCACATTTCTAAATAACTCATGTATCAAGGAAGAAATCACAAAGGAAATAAGAAAATATTTTGAACTGACCGATAATGAAAAAACAACATAGTAAAATCTGTGGCTGCAGCTAAAGCAATGCTTAGAAAATTTATAGTTTTAGCTACTTATGTTAGAAAAAATGAAAGGTCCTTTAAAAAAAATCTCAGGTTCCACCTAAATAAACTGAAAAAAATCAATGGGACAGAAATGGACAAACTATAAAGAAGATCAATGAAATCAAAAGATAATTCTTTGAAATGTTCAGTAGGATTGATAGATCTCTAGCTAGTGGATGAAGAAAAAAGCCACAAATCCTATCAGGAGGGAAGAGGAGCGATCACACGGGCGTCACAGATATGAAAAGAGTAATAAGGGTGTGTTCTGACCAACTTTATGCCAATAAACTCAACAACTAGATAAAATGGACAAATTTCTTGAAAAAGCTTACCAAAGTGGGCATGAGAGGAAACAAAGTCTGAATATTTCCATGTACCTTAAATAAATGAAAGCCATGACAAAAAACTGTCTCACAAAAAAATATTAATAAACTGGATTTCAGCAAAACTAAAAACTTTCACTTATCAAAAATACCATTAAGGGGGGAGAAAGAGAGAGAAGCAAACCAAGAAACCGACTCTTAACTACAAAGAACAAACTGATGGTTACCGGGGGGAGGTGGGTGAGGGAATAGGTGAAATCGGAGGTGAGGGTTAAGGAGAGCACTTGCGGTGATGAGCACGGGATGTTGTGTGAAGCGTTGAATCACTACATTGTACGCCTGAAACTAATATTACACTGTATGTTAACTAACTGGAATTTAAATAAAAACTTAAAAAACACCATTAAAGGGGCGCCTGGGTGGCACAGCGGTTAAGCGTCTGCCTTCGGCTCAGGGTGTGATCCTGGCGTTCTGGGATCGAGCCCCACATCAGGCTCCTCCGCTGGGAGCCTGCTTCTTCCTCTCCCACTCCCCCTGCTTGTGTTCCCTCTCTCGCTGGCTGTCTCTATCCTGTCGAATAAGTAAATAAAATCTTTAAAAAAAAAAACACCATTAAAAAACGAAAAGGCTCAAAATGGATCAAAGTTTTTTTAAATAATTTTTTATTATGTTGTGTTAGTCACCATACAGTACATCCTTAGTTTTTGAGTAGCGTTCCATGATTCATTATTTGTGTGTAACACCATATTGCATGGTAAAATGGATCAAAGTTTTGAACGTAAGACCTGAAACCATAAAATTCCTAGAAGAAAAGACGAGTGGAAACTTTTTCCAGCCCAAACTGACTACGATACTCACTGAAAAAAAAATTCAGCTAAGGACGTACATACAGAGATGATCATTATACCCCAGCTTAGAAAAATACAGCAAAAATAGGACAGTTAGTCATCCACTCTAATGCAACCATTTTCAGTGCTATTCATGTCATAGGGGAATGCTCATGACATTCTGTGGGAAAAAAAATAGACCACACTGATACCGAGAAGCTGAGCTCAGGGACTGGAAGAAGAAAAATTGGACTTAAGATGGCCTTCGGAGGAGTGCCCTGGCAAACATCACAGACTTTCAGTTTGGGGCCCCCAGGGGACTGTAAGTACAAGTCAACCAGAAAAATGCCCATAAATACGAACACTGAAGCTCAGCTTTGAGTCAGCTCAACCCCTCAATAACTTAAGATGATTTTCCACTGCCCAGACTGCCTCCCAGAGCAAAAAGTAAATCTACTCTGAAGGGATACAGTGCCATCCAGAGCCTCAAATTATCTCTACAAGGTTCTTTATACTTAGTGTCTGGAATTCGATGAAAAATTACCAGACGAAAAGATAAGAACTCACTCAAAATTAAGAGGAAAAACAGAGGCAATAAGAAATGGACCTATCGGACATCTCGATCTTGAAGCATGTCAGGCACAGACATAAAAATAACTGCGATTAAATTATAAGGTGGGGAATTTCAGCGAGATTTGGAAACTAAAAAAGAATAAAATTAAAATTTTAGAATTAAAAATGTAATTGTAATGAATTCATTCCTGGGTTTCACAGCAGACTGGACCCAGCTGAATAGAAAAATTACTGGAAATCAGGTCAAAAGAGAATACAGAACCTGAAGCACAATCAAATAAAATTCTGGAAACTGTATGTGTAAGAGACATAGAGGTCATGATGAGAAGCTGTAGAACAATGTGTGTGTATGATCTCAATTGTGGCAAATGGCACATAGAGACATAAAGCAATACACAAAGATACTAAGAATAGTTAACTCTCGGGGGTGACATTTGAGGCATATTTTAATTACTTTACATTTTTCTGTATTTCCCCCCTCAAAGCCACCCATTCATACAATGGCACTTCTCAAAGTACATTTTTAGAAAATTCTAGTTTCTTTAAGGAAGAAAAAGCTCCACGATCCAACAAGTTCGGTAAATATTGTGTTAACAGAATTAGCATAGGTATTTTCCTTGGTTTTTTTTCCCTTAACACTCTTTTTAAAAGTTAATTAATTAATCATTCATTCATTTATTAGGGAGAGACAGCGTCGAGGGGCTGGGGAGCAGAGGGAGAGCACCAGAGGGAGAGGGACCAGTCGACTCTGTGCTAAGTGTGGAGCCCGAAGCAGGGCTCCATCTCCTGACCCTGAGATCATGACCCCAGCCAAAATCAAGAGCTGGACACTTAACCAACTGAGCCACCCAGGTGCCCTAGCGGTTTCCTTATTATTAATTGTTCTTTTATCTCTTGGTTTATTACTATCAGTCTTCTCAGAGTCTTTAACATCCTATCTTGTGCCCTGTGAAGCATGAAGAGGACATCAGTGTTTCTGAGGCCATATGGGCAAGAAATCTTTTCATTGTAGACTATTTCACAGGACCAGAGGTCCAGGTAACAGTCCTTGGTAAATATAGTCATCTAGAGGAGGGGAAAACCTGAAGTTCTTTACCCTCTCTCTCATATCTGCTCTCCCCTGACAGGGCCTGTGTCCCAGCCATCCTACCCATTCTCCATAAGCTCCATGTCTCTAGGCTTTCAACATCGTGTCTCCTCTGTCTGGGGTCCCCTCACCTCCTCTCCCTGCTCTCTTCTTCATGTATCAAGCTTCTACTCATGCTGCCAACACCCAGCACAAACAGGGCCTCATCTGTGAAGCCTGGCACCTCCTCCTCACTCCCTCAGAGCTTTGAGCATGTTCCCAGCAGCACAGTTAGTACCTTATGGCACCCTTGTCTTGTACTTGTCTCTCGCCACTAGACTGGGGCCGAGCTTACCGTGCCCGCACCCAGAGGACCCAGCATTTGGTCAATGAAGGTTTGATGCCAGCATCATGGCTAACTTTCTTTTCTCTGGCAGGGCAAGTATTTGTCAAGTAATCTTAATTTCTTTCTCCTATAAAGACAATATATACTGATTGTAGATATTTTAGAAAATAGAGAAAATAAGAAATAAAATAAAAATCACTTGTTGTCTTACTACCTGGAGATATCCCACGTTATCATGTTAACATGTATCCATTCAGGCTTTTAAAAATGAATGTATGAATATTTTATAAAACTTGGATTAACTTTATATATATAACTTTATATCTTGATTTTTTTTCTACCTAACATTATATCACACTTTTCAATTTTGAAATATACACAGTATTGATTGCATAGCATTTAATAAAGTTGATATATCATATTTATAGCTGTTTCTAATAACTCTCTGATGAACATATTTGTACATACAACTTGGTCTGCATTTCTGATTTTGTTCTTAAGACAAAGTCCTAAAAGTGAAATTTCTGGACCCAAGCATATAAATATTGTGAAGGTTCATGACACATATTGTCACATGTTTCTAATTATTGGTGTTTTTATTGAATGAATTAATATATGTAAAATTTTAACAACTGTGTTGGTATGTAAGTGTTGAATAAATAGAGCCATAATTATTAGTATTATACTCTTCATATAACAGATTTATTGAGTGTCTGCTATGTGGAGGGTACTGCTCTAGAAAGCTAGAACCAAGGGTATTCTTTTCAGCAATACATGTGGGTGTCAGTCTCACTGCATCCTTCCCAGCACTGAGTATCACCATTTTTCTAAATTTTGCTAGTTTGATAGGTGAAAAATGTTATCCCACTGATGCAATTCATGTTTATTAATAATAAAAGCAAACTTTTTTCCATATGATTATAACCGAACAACACTTAATCCTTTTTATTGCCTCCCCTTTTTGTACCTGCCATGATTTCCTATATTTTGTCGTCCTAATTCATCAACTCTCCCACTTACTGGCTTCATCTGCGAAGTGTCTATCCCTTCATTCATAAAATATCTGTTGGAAGCTAGGATGTGGGCAGCATGGGGCTGGATCCTAGGGGTCAACTGAAGGATCAGGGTCCCGCCTCATGGAAGCTGCCACCCAGCAGAGAACTCAGATGTTGAACCGCACGCCTCTATTTTGAGCGAGAGGTGCAGGGTGCGTTGGAGGGCTCCTTCTGGGGGCTCAAGAAAAGTCTTCTTTGAGGAGCTGCAGTTTAAGCCAAGACCAGACAGATGAACAGGAGTCAATGTCATAATGAGGTAGGATGGAGGTGGGGTGGGGCGGGTTTAAGGGTGAGGAGAGAACAAAGACCATGTGCGGAAGCCCTGAAATGGAAAAAGAGAATGGCACATTTGAGGCAAAGAGAGACCAGTTTACTTGGGAGGAGAGAAGGAGGAACAGAGTGACCTGAGCTGGATCTCAGGGGGAGGTCAGTGTGGCTGATCACAGCGGGCCTCCAGCCATCCCAGCTTGTCTCCAATCTGCATCTCCAAAGCAAGCCCACCATACCCCTCAGTCACTGCAATGATGTTCACTCATTCCTCCTCCCAGGGCCAGGAATCCTCCAATGTTAGTGCCCTTGCCTTCTCTCCAGCCAACCTAACGCCATGTGTATGGTTTCCAGAGGAGAATGAACTTTTCTCAAGATTCAGCCACAAGGCATACCCTAAAGCCCATTCCTTTTCTCTCAATAAAAGGCTTTAATGGCTCAGACACCCCTTCTGTTGTTACCTCCTGAGACTCCAAAACAAAAGAAAGATGAAAAACTGACGCGTCTACAAGATATTTCATGGTGACCAGTCTGTCAATTAAATTATGGGCTGTCCCCCAAGGGCTGTGTAGAGTCGACATTTGGGCTGGGGGCTGTGAGTGTCCTGGTGCTGCTGGGTCATGGGAATGAGTGTTTAGGGCATTGACTGTGCATCATGAGTCTTGTTTCTCTGTCCCCCAGCTATCCTTCCAGGGTCTCATTCTGGGGCCCTGCCCCAGCCTGCCACCTTGAGGAAAGCCCTCTTCACATCCTTGTTCCGGAGGCTGTAGATGATGGGGTTGAGGAAAGCAGAGATGACATTGTAAAACAAGGCCAACTTCTTGTCCTCTTCCGGGGAGGCCTCAGAGCCAGGCTGCATATACATGACCATGGCTGGCACACAGAACATGGTGACCACAGTGATATGGGAGGCACAGGTGGAGAAGGCCTTCAGTCGTCCCTGGGCTGAACGGATCCTCAAGATGGCAATGAATATGTTGACATAAATGACAAGGATAAGGGAGAGTGGGACCAGGATGACACTGAAGCCGAGAATGAAGTCTACCCAGTCATTGACTGAGGTGTCTGCACAAGCCAGCTTTAAGACTGCAGGGACTTCACAGAAGAAGTGGTTGATCTTGTTAGGGCCACAGTATGGCAGACGCATGGCAAAGACAGTGTAGATAAGAGCAGAGATGACACCCCAGAGTCCACAGAAAATGACCATTACTCCACATAGCCATGGGCTCATGATGACCTTGTACCTGAGTGGGTGGCAGATGGCCACATACCTGTCGATAGACATCATGGCAAAGAGCCATGACTCAGTGATGCCTAGCACCAAGAAAATGTACATTTGGGCCACACAGCTGGCAAAAGAGATGGTCTTCTTCTGGCTGGCTAGATGTGCCAACGTCTGGGGCACAGTTGTGGTGGTATAGCCCAGATCCAACATGGAAAGGGTGCCAATAAAGAAGTACATGGGCGTGTGGAGGTGTGAGTCCAGGCAGATGAGGATGGTGATTAAGCCGTTGCCCAGAATTATCAACAGGTAGGTTAGCAGGAAGGCTGAAAAGAGCAGAGGAGTTGTCCTGGGGTTGAAGGAAAAGCCCAGAAGGATGAATTCAGTCACAGAGGACAGGTTAGGCTCTTGCATCGTGTTCTACTTCTAAATGAAAAAGAAAGGAACTAGTTCCGACAGAGGACTAGCTAAGCTACGCACCAGGGTGAGGGTTACTAATGGGGTTGGAGTAGTAGTGGTCAGTGTTCAGTTATGATGAGAGACCATGATCCCCCTCAACATGACAGCCCATTTTATCTGCTCTTGGCCACTGCCACTACTCTCAAGAAATCTATGAAGAGGAAAGGGCTTCCACATCTGGTCCAGGCTCTGTCTCTGACCCACCAGTAATTATACGTTTCAGCCTCAGATTCCTCAGCTGAAAAATGAAAGCATTGGGCTAACTGATCTCTACTTCCCCTTAGCATCCGCTTCTCCTTAGTAAGGCAGCCAGTCATTTAGAGATAAATATTGGGATACAGCCTCTCTGCATTTTGGCAAATTACAGTGAGAGACCTTACTTTGTCCTGTTGAAGACCTCAATTTATTTCCACTTTAATTTCACCTTCAATCTGCCCCAGGCTGAGCCATCTCCCTGCTACCCACGGGCCCCCTCTCAGGCCATGGTGTGTTAGAAGGAACACTGAGTTCTAAGTCCTGGCTCTATAATTTACTGAGTGAATGACCTTGAGCAAGCCCTTTACCCCACTCATGTACCCCTTTGAAACTATTTCCCTGAGTACAAAATGAGAATAATTGTCTCTTAGCTACAAGTTTGCTGCAAGAATATGGTATTTATGATATATGATATCAAGGAATGATGTTTTGGCATGAAAAGTGTCACACAGAAGGCCAACCATGGGGTAGGTGCACAGTGGATGTTAACTGTATTTCTGGATGGTTTTCCACACACAGGACTGAGATTCAGGTCCAAGCTATGCAGGCAAACTTCCTGAGAAGTACCCCACCATACTAGAAGCCCGTAATCAATTTTCACTCTCCCAGATGCCTACCCTCTCGTGCTTCTCCCCATAACAGCCAGTATTTCATTCTTTCTTTTAGCTTCTTACTGACTGTCAGCTCTTTCTCAACTTAACCTCCCTGAGCCTCAGCTTCTTCATGGGGCACAGGGAAAGGACAGCCTCACCGAAGAGACGTCATGTGCATCCTCGGTACTTAGGGAATGGGAGCAATCTTGCTGCTGTCGGTATTTTCCTTCTCCTGGTGTCAGTTTATCTGACCCAAACTCCTCGTTCTCCAGTCTGCTTCTTGTCTTTTGGAGTATCGTGAACGAATCTGCACAAGAACCTGTGTCTACATGAACACATCAGATGGTTTCTTGACTTTGGCCAAAGGACTGCACACACTCTGAACCTCCTATATGCTAGGCACTGTTCCAGAACCTTCAGAGACATTATCCAATAGCTATCCAATAGTCAGATAGCTGGAAATAATGATTTTTTTAAAAATTAAATCCCTACCTTTCACCAAAGGGTCTTTGTAAGTCACATTCTCTCCCCAGGGGGAAAGAGCACGGGATTTAGAGACAGTGGTTTCTGCTTCAATCCTAGCTCTGGCTTTACTTGCTATGTGACCTTGGGCTGCTAGCTTACTTCCTAAGCCTCAGTTTCCTCACCTGTAAGATAGGAATGAAAATATTCACCTTGCAAGCCGCGTTCTTCCTGAGAGGAATTTCCCAAGGACCCAAGGTGGGAATACCCCACCCTGGGGCAAGCCGCGTTCTTCCTGAGAGGAATTTCCCAAGGACCCAAGGTGGGAATACCCCACCCTGGGGCAAGCCGCGTTCTTCCTGAGAGGAATTTCCCAAGGACCCAAGGTGGGAATACCCCACCCTGGGGCCAAGAGCGGGAGAACCTGCTGCCATTTCTACTTTTGCTTTTTCACACACAGCGATGGATGGACTTTAATAGTCTTATGTTGAAGAGTTATTAACCTGGCTGATCCACGCAGGGAAGCTGAGGGCAGCTGAAACAAGCTTTCTATAAACCAGCAAAGTGCGCCCAAGGATGCCCTTCCATAACCAGAATCTTGAGTCAGAAACTCAGGCTCCCTGAATCCCTGGTTCCCCATCATCCTTCCCCTGACTCTCTTGAGGGTAAAGAATTTTGTTCCTGGGGGAAAAAATTGCCTGACTCTCAGGGATTGTACCCAGAAGCCTCATGCGAGGGAGAACAAAGGGAGACATTATTATCTACCATGATAAGCCTGGCCTCTGTGCCTCTATTTGGGCCAAAAATATAGACTTTGGCATTTGAGATGTGGCTTACAAGCTACCTTGACATTCATTCTCTTTGAGCCTCGTGATGGCTCTGCCAGATGCATAGGGTAGGGATCATTGTCCCTACCTCACAGGTGAGAAACTGAGGCTCAGAGGTAGAGTATATAGGAGAAATGGAAATCAGTTATTCTGTAGCAACAATAGGGTTTTCTATCTTTAGCAAAACCATAGCTAACCAGAACTCAACTAATATGAGTCCTCAATTTACTGAAATGTTTTCTGTTTTTGATTTTTAGGGGGAAAGGCAAATATGGCAAAGAATTTTGCGTTGGGCTTAATTTAACTATATGATACATGGGTATAGATGTGTGCACGCACACACACACACAGATTAATTGATGGTATCTCTCAGGTGAACAAAGTCACACCAAACAGAAATTTGGGAAAATCTCCTCAGCTCCTTTCCCATCTCCCCACATCCTATCTGACTCCAGGTTCCATTGCTGCCACCTTCCAAATGCCTTTCACACCCACCTGTCCCTCTCCAATCCCACTGCCGCTGTCTGGTTCAGATACTTGGTCCCTCTCTCTCACCTGGTTTCATCTCCGTCTCCCAGCTGGGTCCTTACCCAGCGCGTGCTCTGTACTGGCCTCCAGAGTGCTCTTTCTAAAACAAAACTCTGACTGGGCCACTCCTGCCCTTCTTCAGCAGCTCGCTTGTCTACAGGAAAAAGTCTAAGAGGGTCAGACCAATACCTTGGCTTCACTCCTTAAAGTCAGACTTAGTTTGGGTCACCAGGCTCTGAAGAAGGTTGGCGGGCTGACACTTTGGAGGGATCTTTGGCCACTGCAAGGGCTGAAACAGAAAGCATCCCAGTGACCCAAGAGGACATGTGCAGAGAGGAGACATAGGAAAGAGACAGATCCCAAGTCACCGTGGGAGTTTGTCCCGTAGTTCAGACTAGGACCCAGAGCTCCCGGCTACCAGCTGCTCGGCTCCTTGGCCTCTGTGCTAGCTGTGAGCCCAGGCAAACTGGGACTCCGCAGGTCAGACACAGCCTACTGGCAGCTCAGCTTCACCGTGCACACTGTCACGGTTTCCCACTGTTCCCATGACTTAATACCCAGCCCAGCACGTAGTAAGACTCAGTAACTGCTTGCTGAGTGGTCTACAAACCGAGAGACCCTGGGAACCAGAAAAAAAGAGAGAAGGAAGAGATTACAGACATTGTCCCTTCACTTACCCTTCCAGTTTATCAGCGATCTGGAGAAAAGCATCTGTGCATGGAAATCATGAGTCTCTTGGGAAAAGTTAGGGCACAAGCAGACTGAGGGAAAAAATGGAGAAAGCTGGCATCAGGAGTTACGAATCTCTGTCATTTCTCTCAATCCTGTCCTAGCCAACAAGTAATAATAATAAAACAGAAACACTGTTTTAAATACTATAATAATTGAATAATTAAAGTAATAATCATTCCTATTTAATAATTTAATATAGTAAAATATTGTTGTTCTAGCAACTCGCTATGGGCCAGACGCTGTAACACGTGCTGTACATGCACTGGAATTGGGGTGATGGTTGAAAGATTTAATAATAAACAGGGCACCCTCTGATCAGAGCACACACCTGCCCTAAGAACAGGAGAAGCTGTACCAGTAGGTGCACAAGCTGAGCGAGCGCCCTGCGCACAGCCACCCTGAGAGTGGGCGTTACCGCTGTGCCCACGCTGCAGGTGCGGAGAGCCGAGACGCAGCTTGCCCAGGGTCACAGCGGCAGGCGACTCCAGAGCCCGGGCTCGAAACCACCAGCTGATGCTGCCTCCCTGAGCATCTCTGACAAGCCCAGAGCTGGACTGACCCATCTGGAAAGAGGTCCTCCTGTTTTCTCCCCATCACCGACTCCCTCACTTGCTCTCTGGTTTTCTGCCTCCTCCAGGGTAGAAGCTGACATGAAAGGGAACGGGAAGAGCAGGAATCATGGCCAAAAAGCAGGGGGAGGGAAGCTGGGGCAGGCAGCCCGCCAGGCCAAGTTGATGCAGGGAGGCAACCACACCAGCCATGCTCCGAAGGCTGCTGCTGCCTGCTCTGCACACAGTCATATGCTGGCCCTGCCTGAGCCCATGTGTCCCCTCTGCTCTCCTTTCCATGGTCTGTGTCCTCCCTGCAAGCTGCGTGAGGGGAATCGGCACCCTGATGGGAGGTCAGAGGCCAGGCAGGCGATGCCAGGGCTCGCCCTTCCCCACACGTCCTCCTGCCGCCTCATCCAGCAGCCCCTGGAAACCTCCAAGAGAGCATTGCTTGTGGGGCACGAGGGTAACAGGGCGTTCTGTGAGGGTCTGGGCCTGCTGCACCAGGGGATTGGTGGAATGAGCCACGGGAGCCTGGTGGGAGCAAGAGCATGCTGGGAGACCAAAGGCAGAGCAGGTGTAAGGAGGGGTCTGAAGTGGCAGCTCCCCATCCAAGGGCAGCAAGGATGGACTAGGGCAGAGACCAGAGACCCAGAAGCAGACCAGGCAGGACCAGTGTAGACAGATGGACAGACAAGGAGACAGAGGACCACGAAGGCAGGACAGAGGATGACTAGACTGGAAAGGGATGGAAAGTGAAGACAGAATCTGCAAGTCAGAGAGGAACCTGGAGCCTGGCCTCAGGGGCCCCTGGCAGCTGGGCTGGGAAGGCTTCCACCCTCACTCACCCCTCTTGCCAGAGCATGGTGAGCAGGGATGCCAGAAACATACCGCCTCCCAAGCACCGCAGAAGGCAGACGCCGCCTTCAGGGTAAGACTCTGCCCAAAGCAACTCCCAAGCCTGGTCCTCCCCTCCCAGCCGAGGAGGGCGATCCCAGTCCAGCCGAGATCCTGCGTCCGGGTGGCAGGTGATTCACCAAATCTTGGGACTGGAGGCGATCTTGGAGAATCTAATCCCTGCCAGGACACACATTTCCTCGGCAGCCTCCCCGGCAAAGGTGCTCCTACTCCTGTTCGCATCCCGCCAAGGACGAGAGGCTCACTATCTCGCGAGGCGGCTTCGGTAGACTTGACTGCCCTTCACAAAATCCTTTCTTGTACTGAACTGAAAGAAAGTACTTCTGACATCAAGGCTGCGTTCTCTAAAACACCTCTTTGCCCCTTCCCGCTCCTGCTTCTAACCACACCCTCCCCTCTCCTCCAGAATCCCCAGCCTGCATTATAATGCACTAGCTCTTACCTGCCCTACCTTTCCTTAGGAGGGTCTGTGGGGCTGTCTGGGCTGCCTTCCTTGCTCTTGATAAGCCCTCATGCTCTGAGCAGCCCATTTTCCCGAAGCTGGAACCCTGCCACACTCAGCGTCTCTAATGCCAGGCAGCACCCCCAGCAGAGCCCTCACACTGGCAGCCCAGGGAGGGCCCCGCCCTTCCACGCAGCACCTAGGGCTCCAGTGAACAGCCCTGGGGAAGCAACCGGTGCGATGGTGAAGACCCAGGGATTTGTAGTCAGACAGATGCGGTCCCTGTGACCTAGCCAAGCCACATGGCTTCCCAGAGCCCCAGCTTCCTCTCTGTAAAATGCGGCTGTGTTCCCTAGATCATGATAATACTTGCTATTGGGGTTTGTTTGGGTTTTTACGTGTGTGTGTAGTCATTATGGGCCAGACACTTGATATCTTCGCAGCATTATTATCACCACCTTAGAAATATAGAAATGGAAACTCAGAACATTAGGGAGCCTGTGTGGAGCTGGGATTCTGCACGTGGTTTTGTCTGACCACACAGGCTGTGTTCCTAACCAATGCTGAACCCAGTGTTGTGATCAGACACAAGGCAGACCAGAGGCAGGGAGCCATGAGGCGTCTTGAGGTGGGGGGAAAGGACAGAGTCACACGTGGAGCGGAAGGTGGTTGGGTAATGTCCTCTAGACCCAAAAGCAGCACTTTTGAGGGTAGCAGGCTCTTCAGGGGCTTCTGCCAGATACACATTCTCCAGGGGATAGGGAAGGAAAATGAGAAAGGGGTCAGCATTGGTTAAGTACCTTCTATGTGCCCAACACTTCCCGGGTATCATTTCATGTAATCCTCCAAGAAGCAAGTTATTTCCACTCTATCAATGAGGATACTGAAGTTCAGAGAGAAAATGACCTGTTCAAGGTCAAGCAGCTGTTGGAGGCAGCCGAGATCCCAAGTAGGTCTCCCAGATTATAAAGTGCCTCTAGCACAATCCGCTTGGGGGCGGGGAGAGCCAGGACCACCCAAGTCTCTAGTCTGGGGATGGGCTCTGCCCTCAGCTTTTCTGATTTCCCAATTTGGACCCCAGCCTTTCTGAGTTCAAAGTTCTTTCTGAGGCCTCCATGCGAGCTGCAAGGTGGCAGAAGCTGAGTGAGAAATAGAGAATCCTCTTCTCAGTCAAGAGGCCATTCCATGTGGATTCTTTTCTATCCAGGACAATCCCTGATGGAGTCATTCCTGTTTTCCAAGTTACAAAAGTAACCCATGTTCATCAGAGAAAATTCATAAACAGAGAAAGGTAGAAAGAAGAAAATAATTACCCTTTAGTTCCTTAGTACGGAGGAAATTTCACTTATGACTTCCAGATGTTTCTCTCTTTTTTTAAATGCCTAAATGATAGTGGCTTTTTTCCCACCTCGTTAATATCACACTCCACATACAATTTTATTGTGGCAGATACTATTTGGTTGACTGTCCATTCCCCCCTTCTTTGCTGGTAGAACTATGTGCTTGCTGACAACATTTGTTTGAGGCAGTCAATACCTCACGAATGGTCCAAGCCCAAATGACAGTGCCATTTCCTCCTTTCCCAGAATCCTTTTCAGCAACGGCAGTCACAGAATTTGGTCCTGTCCGATAAGACACACCAGGGAAACTCAGCTGAGGAGTTTTCATGAAGAAACTTCTTTTCCTAACAAAAGGGATAGAATGAGTGTGATACACTTCTCCCAAAACCCCGTGAATACAAATGACATGTCTCTCATTGGGCAAGTCATCTTGAGACCATAAGGAAAAGGCTTGGAGGAGCACAGGGGTTCTCTCACTAACGTTATCTAGCTTCAAAATACAAGTAGCTTCGTACCTCAAGACTTTTGTTAGTGAGGAAAATAAATTGATTCTTGTATAGCTAAGCCACCGTTCACTGGGTTTCCTGTGTTTTGTATGCAAATCCTAATGGGTTAAGTACCTGCCTTTTAAAATACTTAATATTATTTGATAACCCTGTCACCATCTACTCACATATTCTTTAGAACCATTATTGTCAAGTGTTTGTTCACTTATGGTTGGACGTGCAGGGTTTTTTGTTTTTTAAGATTTTATTTCTTTATTTGACAGAGAGAGACAGCCAGAGAGAGGGGGAACACAAGCAGGGGGAGTGGGAGAGGAAGAAGCAGGCTCCCAGCAGAGCAGGGAGCCCAATGCGGGGCTTGATCCCAGGCCTCTGGGATCATGCCCTGAGCCGAAGGCAGATGCTTAATGACTGAGCCACCCAGGTGCCCCATGGATGTGTAATTTCAATCCCATTTTTTTCTAGTACAAATGATATCACGTTGGATATCACCAGAATGTATTGATTTCCTGGCACAAGAAATTTATTGGGTTGAATTAGAGATATAAAGACACCAGTTTCAGACTTTTGTTCCCAATCAGGATGAAGTAACAGAGACCAGAATTACTGTCCCACCTGTAATAACTAAAAACCTAGACAAATTGCATGGAATAATGTTTTCCAAGACTTGGACGTCAAGCAAGAAAAGACGATGACTTGTCAGAGATGAGAAACCAATGAGCTGAACCCTGCAGTTGTCCCAGTTTGCTGCTGACAAAGTGACCACGCTGCCAGAGGAAGTGAAGACACAGAGGAGGCTGGTCATTTCCCTGGGCCCAAGAGACATAGTTGAGAGTCTCGGTGGCTGCCATAAACTGAATGTTTGGGTCCCCTCAAGGTTCATATGTTGAAATCCTAACGCTTAATGAGATGGCATTTGGAGGTGGGGCCTTTGGGAAGTAACTAGGTGAAGAGGGTGGAGCTCTCATGATAAGATTAATGCCCTTATAAAAGAGGGAGAGACAAGAGATGTTTTCCCTCAACCACGTGAGGATACAATGAGAAGACAGCCATCTCTACACCAGCAAGAGGGCTCTTGCCAAGAACCTGAGCATGCTGGCACCTTGATCTTGGTTTACAGCCTCCAGAACTATGAAAAATAAATGGTTGTTGTTTAAGCCACCCAGTCTATGGTACTCAGTTATAGCTGCCCAAACTGAGTAAGACACAAGCCAAGGTTGCTGTAGTTCACGGAGCAGAGTACTGGGGGAAAAGAGAGCTCTGGAGGTCTGCAGAGGGTCCCTGATGAGCACTGATGAGTAGATGTGTGTGAAGAAAGCACCAAATGGGGAAGGAGGTTGGAGAAGGGGGAAGACAAGTGGAAGGGTTAGACGGAACCATTCTCGGAGCTTGCTAAGGACCAGAGATGTTTCCTGTTCTCACCACTGGACTAAATGCTGCTCTCATCTTGCCCAACAAAACTTAAAAACCAAATTCAAGAGAGTCAAACTGTTTACAAGTAACTTAACTAAATTCTAGAAAAACAGCTTAAGAATATTTATCAGGAATTCAGAAGTATCTGACACTCAGTAAGGTACGATTTAAAATGCCTGGCATCCAATGAAAAGTTACCAGGAAAGCAATGAACTAAGAAGATATGACCCATCACGAGAAATATCACCCAATTAAAACCAACTGAGAAACAACACAGATGATGGAATAAGTAGGCACAGACATTAAAAAATTAAATCTATACTCCATATGTTTAAGAAGCAACAGGGAAGACTGAGCATATTAAGGAGAAATGTGAAAGATAGAAATCTAACTTCTAGAGATGAAAACTATAATATGTTAGATGAAAAAAGCGCTGGGTGGGATTACAAAGATTAGTAAACTTGATAGCATGAGCATAACAGCTAAGGAATCCCACAGTGATTGGGTTTTCTTGTTTTTTTCTTTTCTTTTTTTATTTTTATGTTTTATTTATTTTATTTTCATAATATTTTTATTATATTATAACAGTACATCCCTGGTTTCCGATGTAAGGCTCGATGATTCATTGGTTGCATATAACACCCAGTGCTCCATGCAATATGTGCCCTCCTTACTACCCATCACCGGTCTATCCCATTCCCCCACCCCCTCCCCTCTGAGGCCCTCAGTTTGTTTTTTGTTTTTTTTTTTTTTCTTGAGAAGATGAATAATATTGATAATAGTCTAGCCAGACTGATCAGGAAAAACAAGATAAAACACAGATTTCCAATGCCAGGAATTAGAAAGGTAACATCAGTAGAGATTCCATAGATATTAAAGGTTTTCCATAGATATTATGAAAACTTTATTCTAATAACTTAGATAACTTACATAAAAAGGACAAATTCATTGAAAGACATTAATGAACCAAAGCTCATTTGAAAAGAAATAGGAGAGCTGATAACCACATATCTATTTTAAACATTTAAATGTGGCATTAAAACCTTTTCACAAAGAAAATTTCAGACCTAGATGGATTCATTTGTGAAGTCGACCAATGCTTTAAGGAAGGAATAATTTCAAGTCTGCACTAACTCTTCTAGAAAATACAAGAGGAGGGAATAGTTGCCAACTCAACGTAAGACCAGCATCAACCTGATATGAAAGCCAAACACAAATATCGCAAGAAAACTACAGACCCGTATCTCTCATGAGCACAAATGCAAAAAAATTTTTTTAAAGATTTGACTTATTTATTTGATAGGGAGAGTGAGAGCACGCACAGGAGGAGGAAGGAACAGAGGGAGAGGGAGAAGCAAACCCCACTGAGCAGGGAGCCCAACTTGGGGCTTGATCCCAGGAACTCTGGGATCCTGACCTGAGCCAAAGACAGATGCTCAACCGACTGAGCCACCCAGGCACCCTTCTTCACAAAATTTTAACAAATGCAATCCAAAAATATATTTTGAAAGGTGACTACACCATGGCCAAGTGTCAGGTAAAAAAGAGACTAAACGCTTGGGAGAATTCCGCTGGGAAGCCATCTGGCCCTAGGGTCTTGCTGCTTGGGAGGTTTTTGATGACTGCTTCAATTTCCTTACTGGTTATTGGTCTGTTCGTATCTTCTGCCTCTTCCTGCTTCACTCTTGGTAGTTTACAAGTTTCCAGGAGTCCATCCATTTCTTCCAGGTTGCCTAGTTTGTTGGCAATTAGCTGCTGACAATAAGATCTAACAGTTGTCTCCATTTCCTTGGTATAAGTCATGATCTCTCCCCTTTCATTCATGATTTTATTAATCTAGGTCATTTCTCTTTTCTTTTGGATAAGTCTGGCCAGAGGTTTATCCATCTTATTAATTCCTTCAAAGAACCAGCTTCTAGTTTCCTTGATCTGTTTTACCATTCTCCTGGTTTCTATTTCATTGATTTCTGCTCTAATCTTTGTTATTTCTCTTCTCCTGCTTGGTCTAGGCTTTATTTGCTGTTCTTTCTCTGGGTCCTTTACGTGTGAGGTTAGCTTCTTTATTTGGGATTTTCCCAGTGTTTTGAGAGAGGCTTGGACTGCTATCTACTTCCCTCTTAGGACCGCCTTTGCAGTATCTCATAGGGTTTTAACTGATGTGTTTTCATTTTCATTAGTTTGCATGAGTTGTTTAAGTTCTTCTTTAATTTCCTGGTTCATCCATTCATTCTTTAGCAGGATGCTCTTTAACCTCCAACTGTTTGATATCCTTCCAAATTTCTTCCTGTGATTGAGTTCCATTTCAAAGCATTCAGATTGTGGTCTGAAACTCTTCAGGGAATGATATCAGCCTTTTGCTATCGGTTGAGACCTCATTTGTGACCCGGTATGTGATCTATTCTGGAGAAAGTTCCATGAGCACTCGAGAAGAATGAGTCTACTGTTGTTTTAGGATGGAATGTTCTGTATATATCTGTGAAGTCCATCTGGTCCAGTGTGTCATTCAAAGCCCTTGTTTCATTGTTGATCTTCTGTTTAGATGATCTGTCTGTTGGTGTGAGTTGAGTGTTGAAGTCTCCTACTCTTAATGAATTATTATCAATATGTTTCTTTACTTTGGATATTAGTTGGCTTATATAAATGGCTGCTCCAATGGTGGAAACATAGATATTTACAATTGTTAGATCTTGTTGGACAGACCCTTTCAGTATGATATAGTTTCCCTCCACATCTCTTACTACAGTCTTTGCTTTAAAATCTAATTTATCTTATATGGGGATTGCTACGCCACCTTTCTTTTGTGGTCCATTATTGTGGTAAATTGTTCTTCATTCTGTACCTTTGATCTGGAGGTGTCTTTAGGTTCAAAATGAGTTCTACCAAACATTTAAAGGAGAAGTAATACTTATTCTACTTAAGCTGTTTCAAAAAATAGAAATGAAGGAGTGGACTTAGAAGATGGCAGAGGAGTAGGGGACCCCATTTCAACTGGTCCCCTGAATTTAGCTGCATAGCTATCAAACCATTTTGAACACCCACGAAATCAACCTGAGATATAGGAATATATATCTGGATCTCTACAAGCAGAAAAGTGACTGCTTTTTGCAAGGTAGGATGTTCACAGTTGTGAGTCTACAAGGTGGTACAGCCACTCTGGAAAACAGAATGGATGTACCTTAAGATGTTAAAAACAGAGCTACCCTACAACCCAGCAATTGCACTCCTGGGTATTTACCCCAAAGATACAGCTGTAGTGAAAAGAAGGGGAACATGCACCCCAATGTTCATAGCAGCAATGTCCGCAATAGCCAAACGGTGGAAGGAGCCAAGATGTCCTTCGACAGATGAATGGATAAAGAAGAGGCAGTTCATATACACAGTGGAATATTACTCGGCATCAGAAAGGATGAATACCTACCATTTGCGTCGACATGGTTGGACCTGGAGAGTATTATGCTAAGTAAAAAAAGTCAAGCAGAGAAAGACAATTATCACATGGTTTCACTAATATAAGGAATGGGGCAGAGGACCATAGGGGAAGGGAGGGAAACCTGAATAGGAAGATCAGAGAGGGAGACAAACCATTAGAGACTCTGGACTCTGAGGAACAAAATGAGGATTGCAGAATGGAGGGGAGATGGGAGGAAGGGGTAACTGGGTGTTGAGCAAAAAGAAAGGCATGTGATCTGATGAGCACTGGGTGTTACATGCAACTAAGGAGTCATTGAACAATACATCAAAAACTAGTGATGTACTATATGTTGGCTAATTGAACTTAAAAAAAAAATAAGAGAGAGACTAAGTGGAGAGTCAGGGAAGTGTGCTGGAAGGAAGGGGCACCAGAGGGTCATGGGTCTGGGTTCCACCGTCCCAGCTGTTGGCCTCAGGAGAATGCTGATGTCCACGACTTCTCCCACCCCTCGACCACATCCTATGTTCCTGGTATCAGATGCTTAAATACTTCATCTTGCTTAGGCCTCAGAACAAACATGTGAAGTTCATATTATTTTCCAAATTTTACAGTTTAAGGAACTGAGGCTTCAAAAGGTGAAATAACTTGCCTGAGTTACAAGTAGGGACCAGACTGAGATTTGAACCAAAATCGGGGTTGAATGAGACAATGACTAAGCAGCTGGCTCCACCCTGCCTGGCTCAGTAGACAAGCTGCCTTACTGCTCAGTCATTTATGGATGTGCTGTCCCCTCTGGGAAGTTAAATCTCTGCTCTGGATCCCAGGGTTGCCAGATTCAATGGGTTCATCCTCTTTGCAGGAGGAAGGAAATGACCACTCCACAAGCATAGTCCCCTCCCTCCTGCTTAAGAAGTGTGACCTGGGCAGGAGACCCGACTCTGCAGCTAGGCATCCACTCCTGCCCTGCGACAGGGTGTCCCAGCCCTCAGCTACGGAAGAACTAGCCTGACCCTTAATACTGCTCACTTATTGCAGTCAGCGTGGGATCTGCCACTGACTAAGTCTCTCCTCTGGACCAGGACTTGTGCTCAGCACCTTACATGGTACCTCCTTAGTCCTCATAGCACTGCTTTCTGTTCTAAATATGATGAAAATGAGGCCCAGAGAGGGGAAGTGATTTTCCCAAATCACATGGTGAAGAAGGGGTAGGGACAACAGTCCACCACAAATCTGTCTGGTCTTTTCCCCCTGTCTTACACAACAAACAGTGGCTCTGCATCTTCTGGAACTTCAGACACTAGGCCTGAGGAGGGAAATGATGTCGAGATAAACAGTGATGAGAGAAAATATACCAAAATCGAGGACTGTACTGTGCATTATCTGTTTCCTGTGCCCTGGGTAGGGCTGCCCCATGTCAGACGGCCACAAGGCCCATGGCCCCTACTCTAGGAGACCATATCAAGTCCAAAGTCAGATGCATTTTGACCGTAAAAGGGAGCGTTCAAAAGAGTGACAAGAGCTAACTGCTCTACCACAGGAATAGAACAGAACTGTTCCATGAAAAGTAATACATCAGATCACCCTACCCAAGCCCATCCTCGCCTCTCCTGTCTCCCCACAGTAGGAGCCAAGCACTGTAACTGAGACTTGCCAACCCTAAAAATCCATGTTGTCAGGAAGGATGTGCTATGTCTCTAGGAACTTAAGCAGCAGATCTGAGATAACGTCCAGTTTTTCTAAGCTTGCTGGCTTGTCCTACTTTGTGCTCTCAATATGTTACCAAGACCTCTTTGGTCTTGGCCTTCAGAACCTGTCCTTGAGGATGACTTGCTCTTTTCAGGACCCCTCCCAGTTCCCAGGTCTCATCCAGTTCTGTCCCCTCAGGTCCCATCCAGGGTTCTATGGACAGACACCCTTTGACCTCCAAGTACCACTTGACTTGGATTCCTCATCCGTAGCTTCTAGAAATGTGAAAGTACTCCCCATTGGCCTCAAATCCCCCAGCGACCAAACTGGACCTCACCTCGCCCTGAACCTCACCTTCATTGCCACACACCTCAGAATTTGAACTCCACCTTGCTGGACTCCACCATCTCTCACAGTTGGTTAGTGCCTCCCACCCACAGGGTAGGCTCCTTTCCAGTGAGCCTTGTCCTGCAGCACTTAACGAGGCCAAGCCAATCTTCTGCCTTTCTCTCCTGGAATTCCAGAAGGACCCAAGAGAGTACTTAGTTGGCAAGAGTATCTTCCAAGTCGGTCTGAGAAGGACTGTCCATCTGTGCTGGTCTTTGACCACCTGGCACCTGCGGCTACAGCCTGAGTGTACACACCCTATAAACAGTGTTGCCCTTGGCCATAGAGACGCTGCGGGAGAATGAGCTTGAATCTGGCAGATCTAGGTCCAAATTCAGACTATGTGTTATCTGCTAGGAGGTACGAACAGGCCAGTTAATTCTCTTAAACATCTAACTACCAAATGGCTTACTGACCTTGTTGTGAGGATGAATTATATTACATGCCGAGCCCCGAGTACCCTCTGATCAAAGCCAGCGCTCATTAGTAGGCAGTTACTGCTAGAGCAATAGGTTTGGAAGCATTGACACCACAATGAGATCTGTGGTCTTGGATAATGGCAGTTATAAGGACACTAGTATTAGCAACATTTATGCTACCCATTTCCAAGCCTTAACATGTGATCACGGAAAAGATTCTTGAGAACACAAAGACACACTCATGTGCTTCGGAAAGAAACAAAGCACATCTTACTAGTACAATCACTCTGTCATAGAGAGATGTGGCAGCGAAGCAGTAGTACTCCTCCCTCCTCTTGAGTCTCAGTGGGAAGAAGTTTCAGTCCCCGGTGGAAACTTAAGAAAGGTGCCTAGCTCACTAACTCCAGGGGACAAGCCTGGAGAGTCTTGCTGCATTAAACCTCCTGGCCTCGGCTTTCATCCAGCCCTGGGGCTCTGTGCTGCACTTACCAGCACGGACAGAGACTCCTCAGGGCTTTTCAGGGATCAGAAATCCACTCTCTAACCCCATTCTGATACAAAGAGGACCTCAGTGTCTGCCACCTGGAAGCCCCTCCCACAGGACTGCTCTGCATCCAGTGCACGTAAGAGAGGCACTGTCTCCGCTGCAGAGCCACTGTGCGAAGCATCCACGCTTCTACACTGCTGAGACCAGAGAAAGCAGGTGGTTGGTACCACGGGAGGGAAGGAGGCTACTCTAGCCGAAGAACAAGGTACTGATCATTCCTGCGTGGGACTGAGGGAGGGGCCGGAAGGGGTTCCTTTCCTGGGTCCTCCAAGAATGACAAAGGAGCCCAGTCTTCTCTGCCTCACTCACTGGGGAAGGAGGTATGGGGGGGACCTGCCCACACTGAAGAGGACTGGGATCTCCATGGCACTTCCTAGACTTGCTCAGGTGCTGGGGCCACTGACAAGACATCCTCTATGCTTTTCTGCACCCAGAGAGCAGAGGCTGGGAAGGAACAGGAATGTGGAGAAAGGAGACTGGTTAAGAACATGGCGTTTTCCCAGCAGAAGCACTTGATCTAATTGTTTCTTCATGGGCGCTTTGAGAGAAGCCGTGGGCACAGTGGTTAGAGTCTGGTGGGCTACGCAGCCAGAGCCCAGCACGGGGACAGGTGCCCAAGCAGTCTGCCAGTCCCTGCTAGATAGTGTGGAGAGATCTAAAAGAGACATGGCCTCTGCCTACAGCCTGGCTGAGAGAACAATACGCAAAATGAATGGGCCACACCGATTGAGTAAGGAGGAGGAATCCACAAGCTGAGCCTTGGAGGTCGGTGGGATGTGGAGAAACAGAAAGGGTTACGGAAGGTATTCCCAGCAGATAAGCAGCTCAAGGGAAGGACAGTGCAGATGGGATTGGCATGCGTGGCTGATACCGAGAAAGCCGGCTAGCTTAAAAGATCTGTGGCTCAGACAGGAGGGCACCCCACCTGCCCAGACCAGGATCCTTTTGGTGGCCATGCTGTTAACACCATGGCTCAGAAGTCTCAGTGAGGCACTGGTGAATCACAGACTTGAAATTGGTTAGAGGCAGATGGGGGAGCCCTTAAATTCCAGTCTAAGGAGGCATGAGAAAGGGCGTAACAGATGAAACAGTACTGGTAGCTGGTGGGTGGAGTGGGAAGGACGAAGCCCTGGAACAGCCCAGTCTGGGGTGCGGACAGGTGGAAAGATGTGATCTCCCCCATCCTTTGCAGCCCTCATCATCCTGGCTTCGGGGTCGGCCACAGGCACTGCTGACCGGTCCTTATCTCTTGAAAGTTTCCCCGCAATGTGTAAGACTCTGAGCTTCCCTGGCTCTCCTCCTTGCTTCACAAACACGCCTGATCTAGGACCTCTTTCTTCTTCATCCAATACTGGAGTTCCCTAACGCTCTGCACAAAAATATCACACCATTTTCTTTTGCCCAAGCAGCTTCAAACAATGTTTCCATCTTCCAGATCCCCACCAACACCCTGAAGCAAGGGGTCCTCACAATCGTGTTTTCCACCCTATCCTCTGGAGCCTCAGATGCTTGAAAACACCAGGATAGCTCCTCTCTCCTCCTTCTACCAATCCTTCCACTCAGCTGCCCATTATCACAATCCCAACCTTCTTGGAGCAGTGTCAGTAGACCAGGTATAATTCGCATGATCTCCACTATGGAGGGGGTATTACACATGAAGAACCTGGGATTCTGAGAGCCTACATGACTTAGGAGCAGGTAAAGGGGCTACAAGATTCAAGTGTGTGGACACTAAGTCTACACGCTATGTATTCTCCTCTACTCTGGTCTCACGTCTCCAACTCCCAAAAGGAATCTCCTGCCAGCCCAGTCCTGTTCAGCCGACTGCCCAGCTCAGCCTTCCCCTTGATGCTCATGGCACTGATGTGATCACAGGTCTTCAGCCGGGTATTCCTGGGAGCAAAGAATAACAGAGCTGGCAGTTTCCTTTGGAGTGGGCAAGTCCGACAGCCTCACTTAAAAATGGGGCTGTGAAGGTCACAGAAGGGTATGGAGTGACCCAAGATCACACAGCAAGTCAAGGACATAGTTAGGACCAGCCCTTTGCTCTTCTGATTTCCAGACTCATTCTATTTCTACTAACCCTTTATTTGTCTACCGCTTTGTATTTCACCAAATGTCTTGACATACGGAATGTCATATGCTCCTTGCCGTTACTCTGTTCCACAGATGTTCCGTCTCTAACAGGTGGGATGACTGAGGCCAATGGACGTGAAGGGACTTTCCCAAGGTCACACAGCTGGGTAAGTGACAACCACGGGACATTCAGGAAGAGCTGCATTAGAAATGTGCTCATGGGGGAGTGACTGTAAGGATTCAACAGAAAATCCCACAGGCATCCACGCACAGGAAACGAAGGGGGACCTGGGGCTGTAAGTCAGGAGTCAGAGTCACGCTCCCGGTGGCTTGGGGCTGTGAGGTCTCTGTCTGCTGCCCTGCACGTCTGCTCTTTAGCATTTCTCAAGGCTCCACTTTTCTTCTCTATTGCGCCAGCGCCCCTGTGACCCTGTTACCACCACACTGACTCCGGGACATTGTACGTCAGGCACACACAGCCCACTGACATAGACACCGACAGTGTCGTCCTTTTGAATTCTCAGCAGAGAATTGTCCTCCAGACCGGGACAGGTGTACACTTTGGTACAACTCAGCAGTGGCCTGGTTGTCTGCGTCCCCTCTACAAACATGGCTACCGAATGCCTTGCCGTCTGTGGGTGGGGGTGGTTTCCAGACAAGGACCTGTGGGCAGTCAGGCATCCTATGTTCCATTACAGGTAGGAATCCAGATCTCCTGATGTATTTCCGGGTGCCACATGCCCTATCCTTCCTTCCCTTTGCGTCCCACTCCACAAGGTTTGATGAAATCCGTGCGAGTCTGTGCAAAGCGCTATGTGTGTGTGACTCCGCTTCTGTCAGCTATGTCTTCCTTCCCCCAAGGGCCAAACACAGAGCAGGGAAGCCCTTGTCTCCCTAATAGGCAGCCCACCATGCAGAGCCTTGGCAAGGAGAACCACAGCTCTGTGTCTGAGTTCCTCCTCCTGGGATTCTCCAGTGACTCACAGGTCAGGCTAGCCCTGTTCTCCTTCTTCCTTCTCCTCTACCTCATCACTCTTCTGGGAAATGGACTCATCGTCACCCTGATCTACCTGGACTCACACCTGCACACGCCCATGTACTTCTTTCTCAGTGTCCTCTCCTTGGTGGACGTGAGTTATGTCACTACCACCATGCCCCAAATGTTGGTTAATATGGTGTGTCCAAAGAACACCATCTCCTGGGGAGCTTGTGCTGCCCAGATGTTCATCTTCTTGGTCCTGGGCATTGCTGAGTGTGTCCTCTATGCCATTATGGCCTATGACAGGTATGTGGCCATCTGTTTCCCCCTTCACTATCCCCTACTCATGAGCCGTCCCATTTGTATCAAGATGATCACAGGCTGTTGGTGCATTAGCGTAGCTGGGGCCCTGATCTACACCATCTTTACCATGCAGCTGCCTTACTGTGGCCCCAACAAGATAAACCACTTCTTCTGTGAGGTCCCTGCTGTCCTGAAATTGGCCTGTGCGGACACGTCCTTCAATGACTTCTTGGACTTCATCTTGGGTTTCATCCTGCTCTTGGTCCCATTCTCCCTCATCCTGGCCTCCTATGTGCGAATCTTTGCCTCCATCTTAAGAATCCACTCAACCCAGGGGAGGCTCAAGTCTTTCTCCACGTGTGCTTCCCACATCACTGTGGTCATCATGTTCTATGGGCCAGCCATGATCATGTACATGAGGCCCGGCTCCTGGTATGACCCCGAGCGGGACAAGAAGCTGGCCCTGTTCTACAATGTTGTCTCTGCCTTCCTCAACCCCGTCATCTACAGCCTCCGGAACAAGGATGTGAAAAGGGCCTTTCTGAATGTACTTGGTCACAGAAGAACCGCTCAGTGACCCAGGCTGCGTCAGAGCTGTCCAGAGTCGTGGGCAGACTTCATGGGACTCATTTGGTATCGTATAAGTAAGTTCTAACCAACCTGAGCCTTTCTGGGGTTGTGAGCACCCAAGTTAGGGGTGGCTGTATGGCTACCCCTAAACTGATGGCCCCCATATTGGCTGCCACCACCCCAATGACAATTGAGTGTTGAGAACAAAGGCTTTCTTCTACAGTGACTAGTTCATGGTTCAAGGCCATTGCTTTATTGCTTTTCCTGGGTTCTCTCCAGCCTCTAAACGTTTATGTCAGTTCATCTGATCACAGCCAAATGTGTAGTGTGCACACGTGCTTCTCCACAGTGTAAGGGATTTGGGGGTGAAAATGACATAAAAAGTGGCCCGTGCAGGTCCACAGTCTCTGCTCGAGCTTACAAGTAATAGTTAGCATTGCTTTTTGCACTAGGAGCTATAAATTCCAAGCTAGACTATTTTAGACACAAATGTGTAGCAATGTGGCTAATAATTGATTTGGTCTAGACTCAGCTTGTGATACTAACTCTTCTGTGCTTTCGTTATTTAATCTCACTTTTATTTTGAGAAACAAATACCATCTGTATTTCATAAAGGAAAAAGAAAGTGTATATGTATATCTATATATTTGTGTGCATTTATCTGTATAGAGAGAGAATAGGAGAGAAAGAGACAGACACCCACAGAGAGAAATAATATACAAAGACCCCATTTTCCATGCCCCAGATAAACACTGGTTAATATTTTGCCTTATTTAGTCTGAGCCTTTTTCTTTTTTAAAAAAGATTAAATAATTACAGATACCATTGAAGTGTCCTTTGAATAGTCCCGGCTCCTAGGAATCAACCACTACCATTCAACTGAAGTCTACTCCGTGTGGTTTGACTTTTGCTTACAGACAATTGCACCCACAGCATTGTTCTCGTTTGAGTCTGAAAATTTATAATGGTGGCATGATATCCGCATTATTCTGAAAAAAGTGTAACTCAGCCTCATGTTTTTGACATCGACTCATTTGGTAGACACAGGCCTACCGCATTCTCTGTAGCGAGCATTTGAGTATACCACGCCTCATTTATCTATTTTTTTTTTTAACAGAGGGAGAGTGCACCTCTGTGCCTGAGCAGGAGGGGAGAAGTGGCAGGAGGAAAGGGAGAGGGAAAATCTTTGTTTTGTTTTGCGTTTTGTTTTTGGAGAGGGATGGGGGAGGGGCAGAGGAAAAGAAAGAAGAATCTCAAGCAGACTCCCTGGTGAGCATGGAGTCAATTCAGGGTCAATCTCAGGACCCTGGGATCATGACCTGACCCAAAATCAAAAGTCAGGCGCGTAACTGACTGAGCCACCCAGGTACCCCATAAAGTTGCATTCTTTGGCCAAACCTTCAATTCTCTTTTAAGTTACCTCCCATGAGAGACTATGGACTCTAGGAAACAAACTGAGGGCTTCAGAGGGGAGGGGGTGGGGGAATGGGATAGGCTGGTGATGGGTAGTAAGGAGGGCACGTATTGCATGGTGCCCTGAGTGTTATACGCAAGTAATGAATCATCGAACTTTACATCGGAAACCAGGGATGTACTGTATGGTGACTAACATAATATAATAAAAAATTATTATAAAAAAAAATAAGTTAGCTCCATATCCAGCATGGAGCCCACTAGGGGGCCTGAACTCAGGACCCAGAGATCAAGGGTTGAGCTGAGATCAAGAGTCAGATGCTTCCCTGACTGAGCCACCGAGGTGCCCCTCATTTACCTAATTCTTTATTGTCAAACATTTATTTCCAGTTTCTCACAATTTAAACAATTCTGCAACAAATGTCTCTGAACATTTCTCCATATACAAGGATCCCCCCCTAGGATTTATGTGTAGCCATGGACTGGGCAGTGGCAGAATCAAAGAAACGTCAGATTTACTAGATACTCCTCAACTGTTCTCCAAGTAATTATACTGATACACCCGTCTAGTTCTCATCAACACTTGACATTATTTCTCTATCTCAAGCATTCTGAAGTTGCTATCTGTCTCACATGTGGAAAGTGGTAACATCTTCTTTTGTTTCATTTGTAGTTCCCTGGTTGCTAGTGAATTTAGCATTTTTTCATCAGATTTCTGGTAGTGTTGTGTAGTGAGCTAAGCTCAAAAGCCAGACTCCCGTATTCTATCCCAGCCGTACCCTGTACTAACTCAGAGGGGACGGGCAAGGTACATAACTCTCTGAGCCTCAGTTTCCCCATCTGTCAACGGGAAGAAAGTAGTATAGACCTCAGGAGGTTGTTGGAAGGATTACATCAGATAGTACATGAAAAGCATTTGTCATAGTGAAAAACAAACTAAATATTCAGTGAATATGAGATATCGTTTCCCTTTCCTTGATTTGCAGTTTATTACATGTTTTGGACCTTCCTTGTTTATTACATGCATTGAGACTATCTTCTCTCGGTTCATTGCTTGTTTTCTTTATTGCAAAAGCAGTACATGTTTATTCTTACATTTTAGAACACAGGTGCAAACAAAAAGAAGAAAATGAAAACTCTCCATTACCTTAGACGTGGAGATAATTACAGTTAACATTTCAGCATCTCGATTTTAAGGTTCAAAAGATCTATGTTTTTCTTAATATTTTAAAAGAAATATGATACAATTATTAAACTATCACGTGTTCTCATGATTTCTTAAATGTTTAAAGCACTCTATTTTTTGGTCACATTCTCATTTTATCTTGTTTATTATGATTGGGGGAATAGCTGTCTCACAATGTAGTTTCAGGTGCACAGCACAGTCATTCAACATCTCTGCACATTACGCTGTGCTCAGCACAAGCGTAGCTACCACCTGTCCCCATGAACGCTATTACAGTGTCGTTGCCCATACTCCCTGTGCTGTGACCTTTATGCCCATGACTTTTTCATTCCATTACTGGAAGCCAGTATCTCCCTCTCCCCTTCACCCATTTTGCCCATCCTCTCACCTCCCTCCCCTCTGGCAACCACCAGTTTGTTCTCTTTATTTATAGGTCCGATTCTACCTTTGGTTTCTTTGTTTGTCCTTTAATTTTTTATTTTTATTTTTATTTATTTATTTTTTAATGATTTTTTTATTATATTATGTTAGTCACCATACAGTACATCCCCGGTTTCCGATATAAAGTTCGATGACTCATTAGTTGCGTATAACACCCAGTGCACCATGCAATACGTGCCCTCCTTACTACCCATCACCGGTCTATCCCATTCCCCCACCCCCCTCCCCTCTGAGGCCCTCAGTTTGTTTCTTATAGTCCATAGTCTCTCATGCTTCATTCCCCCCTCTGATTACCCCCCTTTCTTTATCCCTTTTTTCCCCTACCGATCATCCTATTTCTTATGTTCCATAGATGAGAGAAATCATATGATATTTGTCTTTCTCTGCTTGACTTATTTCACTTAGCATTATTTCCTCCAGTGCCATCCATGTCGCAGCAAATGTTGAGAATTCGTTCTTTCTGATAGCTGAGTAATATTCCGTTGTATATATGGACCACAACTTCTTAATCTAGTCATCTGTTGAAGGGCATCTCAGCTCCTTCCACGCTTTGGCTGTTGTGGACAATGCTGCTATGAACATTGGGGTGCATATGGCCCTTCTCTTCACTACATCTGTATCTTTGGGGTAAATACCCAGTAGTGCAATGGCTGGGTCATAGGGTAGCTCAATTTTTAACTTTTTAAGGGACCTCCACACTGTTTTCCAGAGTGGCTGTACCAACTTGCATTCCCACCAACAATGTAGGAGGGATCCCCTTTCTCCACATCCTCTCCAGCAATTGTTTCTTGCCTTGTCAATTTTTGCCATTCTAACTGGCATAAGGTGGTATCTTAGTATGGTTTTGATTTGAATTTCCCTGATGGCTAATGATTTTGAACATTTTTTCATGTGTTTGTTAGCCATTTGTATGTCTTCATTGGAAAAGTGTCTGTTCATATCTTCTGCCCATTTTTGATTTGTTTATTTGTTTCTTGTGTATTGAGTTTGAGAAGTTCTTTGTAGATCTTGGATACCAGTCTTTTATCTGCAGTGTCATTTGCAAATATATTCTCCCATTCTGTGGGCTGCCTCTTAGTTTTTTTTTGACTGTTTCCTTGGCTGTGCAGAAGTTTTTATCTTGATGAAGTCCCATAAGTTCATTTTATCTTTTGTTTCTCTTGCCTTTGGAGATGTGTCATGAAAAAGGTTGCTTTGGCCGATGTCGTAGAGGTTGCTGCCTATGTTCTCCTCTAGAATGTTGATGGATTCCTGTCTCACATCTAGGTCTTTCATCCATTTGGAGTTTATCTTTGTGCATGGTGTGAGAGAGTGGTCAAGTTTCATTCTTTTGCATATAGCTGTCCAATTTTCCCAGCACCATTTATTGAAGAGACTGTCTTTTTTCCACCAGATGTTTTTTCCTGCTTTATCAAAGATTAGTTGCCCAAAGAGCCGAGGGTCCATTTCTGGGTTCTCTATTCTGTGCCATTGGTCTGTGTGTCTGTTTTTGTGCCAGTACCATGCTGTCTTTGTGATCACAGCTTTGTAGTACAGCTTGAAATCCGGCATTGTGATGCCCCCAATTTTGTTTTTACTTTTCAACAGTTCCCTGGCGATTTGGGGCCTTTTCTGGTTCCATACAAATTTAAGGATTATTTGTTCCAGTTCTTTGAAAAATGTCCTCGGTATTTTGATCGGGATAGCATTGAAAGTGTAGATTGCTCTGGGTAGCATGGACATTTTAACTATGTTAATTCTTCTGATCCATGAGCATGGAATATTTTTCCATAATCTGTCCTTTTGTTTTTTAGATTCCACATATGAGTGAAATCAGAAGGTACTTTTTTTTCTCAATCTGACTTATTTCACTCAGCATAATGTCCTCTAGGTGGTCCTTCCATGTTGTCACAAATGGCAAGATGTCATCCTTTTTCATGGCTGTGTGATGATTTTTAATTTGAATTATACCATATGTATTCTTCTGTAACTTGATTTATTTACTCGATAATAGGTTTTGACATTTATCATGTCACTTTGTTCTCACTGCTGAAGAGTTTTCTTGTCTTTGGATGAAATGAATAATGACTTCTAATAAATAGAATTCTATAAACTTATGAATCTTTTCCTTTATGGTTTTTCTTAAATGAACACGTGTCAAAGATTTCACTAAGCTCATTAATTCATGAAGGAACCAGTAAGATGTTAAGATTGGTTCAAAGGAGAATTTGGCTGACGCAAATATATATTTTCTACTGGACAAATTCCATTTTCAATTCTATGAATAGGAATTATTTGCATTATTATAAATACGAATCATTTGTCTTGCTACCAGTTTTCTTTAACTCAACAGTTACACGTGCACAGTTATAAAATACGCAAGGCCGGGGCACCTGGGTGGCACAGCGGTTGGGCGTCTGCCTTTGGCTCAGGGCGTGATCCCGGCGATCTGGGATCGAGCCCCACATCAGGCTCCTCTGCTGGGATCCTGCTTCTTCCTCTCCCACTCCCCCTGCTTGTGTTCCCTCTCTCGCTGGCTGTCTCTATCTCTGTCGAATAAATAAATAAAATCTTTAAAAAAAATAAAATAAAAATAAATAAATAAATAAATAAATAAATAAATAAAATACGCAAGGCCATAGAAAGTCAATTAAAATAATACACCCTTATAAAGTTAGATAATCCTAGACAATATTGTCCTAGACAATATCCAGCACTGTACCAAGAGGACAGCAAGAAATCCCTGTTCCCTCCTGCAAGTCTTAGATGATGTTTTTTCTTACAATACCTTCCCATGTGATCTTAAATAATCTTCAAAAATTATTCTTGATTTTAAAACAACTGGTCTCATTATGTCTGGCCTCACTGCTTGTATCAGCATAATAGAAATGTTAGCCATATGGTCCATCTTGAGAATGCTTTGCAAACCTAGAGACATGCAGTATTGAACCACTTCTAAAGCCACAGAGTTAACCTCTGCCTGGAAGTTTCCATATGGCATCTCAAATTCAACTTTTTAAATGCTCTATTCGTTATGCTGAGGTTGGAAAACCAATCCCAGGAAAGTCTGTCCTTCATATTTGACCCACAGTACCTATAAATTTGGGTGAATTCCCCTCCAGTCAAGGCTCCAAAGTTTCCAGAAGTTTCCTGCTGGCCACTGGGTGATATTTCTTACCATCTATAAGGTTGTGACCTTGTAAGCCAGGTCAGTTTTTCAGGGACAGCTTTGTAGAGATTGAATTCACAAGTGAATCAATTCAATCCTGCTACTGAATAGTATCTCAGCTTGCCCGACTAAGGTGAGAACTCTTAAATATCATCTTTGTTACCAAGCAATTTGACCAAGTATATCCTGGTTAAAAGGAAGACATAATTATGGAATGTAGGTCACTAAGTAAAGAGAATAATTTAAGTATCTGAAATCTGGTAAGTTAGTAAAATCAGGTATCAGTTAAAAATGTTTCACTGCGGTCAAAACCCTGGATGTACGAAATCACGTGTGAGAGACAGGTTGGGGGGCAGAGAAAGGGTTTTCTCATATATCCAAAAAACCCAGAACATTCAAAACAATAGCAACAGTGATCCAAGCAAAGACCCGTATTGGCTTCTTCAGCTCTAGGGGGGTGCCCTTGCTCTGCCGGTTCTGGGGCCAGCGCTACTGTCACGGAGTCCTGTGACTGTTGGCAGCCATCCGTTCCGCCCTGGCTATTGCTCCAATGGCCTCAGTCCCCTATTGTCTGTTGGCTAGCGACTACCCTCTGTTCCTTGACGCATGGACTTCTCCATAGGGCAGCTCACCACAGGCCAACTTACTTCATCAGAGCAAGAAAGTGAGAAGAGTCCAAGAGAGACAGTTCAAGCAACATGGAAGTCAGTCTTTTCTTAATCAAATCTCAGAAGTCATATCTCATCCTTTTGCCCTGTTTAATTCGTTCAAAGGAAAATGCTGGGTCCCAACCAACCTCAAGTGCTGGGGATTACACACAGGTGTGATTACCAGGAGGTAGCGATCCGCGGGGGCTCTCTTAGAGAGCTGCCTACCTGGGAGGCACATGAATGGAGATCAGACAGGAAACAGCAGTTGTCGTTTTGCGTGACTTTTCCCACAGATGAGAACCATTGAAGGTTCTTGAGCAGGGGAGGAACCAAGTGAGTGCTGAAGGTTTCAAAGATGACGTTAGCAGCTGTGTGAACACTTATTTCCTACAGAGCCTGGGTGATATTGGGATTTATAAGAAGGAATATAGATTTAGTCTTCTGGTTCCTGGCACAGAGCTCCTAAGAACCTTGGAATTTCCTAAGTGATGAGAGCCATAAAGGCATCTTGTGTTGTGTCAGTGAGGTGACTTCTGGACAGCCGGTGGAGCCAACCGTGGGATTAGAGGATTTTCAGTCCCACCCTCAACCTCTGGGCAAATGAGAGGGGCTGGAGATGGAGTTCGATCAACAATGGCCGGAGATGTAATCAGTCATACCTACGTAATGAAGCCTCCATCAAATCCCAAAAGGATGGGTTCAGACAGCCTCTGAGCTAGTGACCACCTGGATGTTCTAGGACTCCCGGTGCCCTCTCCCTCATACCTCTCTCTGTGGGCCTCCTCCATCTGGCTACTCCTGAGTTCCATCCTTTTAACACAACTTGGTCATCTGTACTAAATATTTCTCTGAGTTCTATAAGCCATTCAACATTTTAATTGAACCCAAGGAGGGGGTCAGATACACAGGTGAGAACATGGACTTTCAGTTGGCGTCTGAAGTGAGAGAGTGGGGGACAGTCTTGTAGGACTGAGCCCTTACCTGTGGGATCCAACCCTATGTCCAGGTGGCCTGTCAGAATTCAGGTGACTTGCAGGACACTGACTGGTATGGGAGATGTGCTTGGTGGTGTGTGTGGGGGGGAAGCCTACACTGGAATTTGGGGTCAGCATTGTCACCCGGCGACATGAGGAAGGAGGTGGGTGACACCCCCACAGCCCTAGCGCTTGGGGTGGGCAGCCAGGGAGAGGCTGTTCCAGGCTGGGCCAGGAAATGCCAGAAAAGCAACAGCCCTCCAGAGAGTGAGAGGATCTCGGGATGGGAGCTCCCCTGTGGGGCAGACAAAGACCCCCAGTCCTGAGGGTCTCAGAGGGAGCTGAGTGCGGCTTTAGCTGGCCGTAGACACCACCAAATCCTGAGGTCCCGTCAACGGGAGCAAGAGGCCACTGTGGCCTGGTCAGTGCTGCAGTGGACTCCCTGTGGGGGTCTGACTCAGGACAGCAGAGAACAGGACAGAGACCCTGTCACTGAGGAGGAAGCCCCCAGCCCTCACTGTGGCAACACTGGGAGAGAGAGGGGCTTCATCGAGGAGCACAGCACCCAGTGAGGCTCCAGGGCGCCCAGCCCTGGCTTCCCACACCCTCCCCCATCCATGAGGCAGGCTGGTGTGAGCCAGGTGGCCCGGCCTGAGGAGGCCTCCTGTCCCAGAAGCCAGGTTCTGGGGCTCTGCTCACAGTGGCTTCTCCCTCATGCAGCTCCCAACTAAACCATTCCTATGTAATGAAGCCAAACCCCAGTCTGACTCCTGGGAGACATATCAGGCCTCGTTCCAAATGCTATGCCAGCCCCCTGGGCCATCTGTGAGCACCCGGCCTTCTCATGCCCAGAAAGGATGGAGTGCGACGTTTCCTTTGACCTCCAGGCAGAACTCATCTCCTCACCCTTTGGCCAGAAACATCAAAAGACAGAGGGCTCCCAGGTCTTTGCTGCTACCTCAGAATTGCAGGGTGTAAGTTCTTCACTTATCGGTCTTGAGTCTTTGTTGCTACAGTTCTGACCCTTTACTCTGGCTCTTCTCTCCACCAAGAGGAAAGCTGCTCACAAGTTATCTGAAACACCAGAACATACCCTCTCGAAGGGCTGAGACCTGAGAGCCACTGGGCAGTTGAGGACCTCCATGGGTACCATCATTTATAAGACACGGGGAAGTGTAACCATGCCCCACATAAGCATAATTAATGTGTCACTATGTCACAATGAGAAAGTTGAATGAGTTCACGCTGCCTGATAAACTGTTATTTTGAAAGTCATTTAAATATTTACTGTTTTTTATTTTGTGAGGTCCCGATCTTTGAGCCAGTATTGTTTTCTTCAGGGCCTCCAGCGTGTCTGTGGATTAAGAAAGCCCCAGGACCCTAGACACTTTGCCTGCAGTACACAATGGGTGAGACAGCCCCGGGGACACCGCTTGGCACGGGAGAGGACAATTTCTTGGCCTTCATCACCCTAGACCTCCCCTGGTGCCTCATTTTTTTTTCCTGGGGAAGGAGGAACAGCTGAGAAAAGACCTGCCCTCGGCGCCCTGTCCGAGCCCCACACACACCTTCCCCAGCGTGGGCCATGCCACCCCGGCTGAGCCCCTTCTCCCCCGCTGCACCTGGGCCTCCAGGAGCCCACGGCCTGAGGTCCTTGGGGAGTGAGGTTCCTCAGCAGGAGCCTGGGCCAAAGGCTACAGGGACTCTCCCGACTAGGGCCCTGGGGCCACATGCCACTCAGGAGTGGCCCCCTGAGTCTGCGGGAGCCCTGCCCACAACCCCCTTCCCTGTGGGCTGATAAGCTCGGACAGCAATGCCCCGACCATGCTGGGGACAAGCGACCTCGCAGGGAGGTCGAGGAGGAGTCCAGCCTGGGCCACAGTCGTGCTCACCGGCCGCCTGTCTCTCTCCTCATGTCCGTGTGAGTGGGCGCACGACTGCCTGTCCCTGCCTTTCTCTTTCTTGCTTTCCCTCCCTGTCCGTCGGTCTCTTCCTGGCTCTGTTTCTGCTTGCTGCCCTGCTTCCCTGCCTCCAAGGTTCTGTCTCTGTCCTCCCCCTGCCTCCTGCAGCTCTGGCTCTGGCTCTGCTCTTCTTTTTCTTTTTTTTTTTTTTTAAAAAGACTTTATTTATCTATTTGACAGAGAGACAGCCAGGGAGAGAGGGAACACAAGCAGGGGGAGCGGGAGAAGAAGAAGCAGGCTCACAGAGGAGG
The DNA here is from genome assembly GCF_023065955.2 of Ursus arctos. NCBI lineage: Eukaryota > Metazoa > Chordata > Mammalia > Carnivora > Ursidae > Ursus > Ursus arctos. Next base: position 71,668,437 of record NW_026622786.1, on the reverse strand, counting down.
AGCCCGATGTGGGGCTCGATCCCAGGACTCCGGGATTTCGGTCTGAGCCAAAGGCAGATGCTTAATGACTGAACCACCCAGGCACCCCTGGCTCTGCTGTTCTGACTGGGTCTGCAGCTCGCTCGGCCTCCCTTTACCTCTTGACTCCTCTGTGGATTGCTTGCTGGGCCTCTGCAGGAGCCAGTGGTGAGGCCCCTCTCTAGGGTCCCTGGTTCTCCTCTTCTCAGCCTCTGCTGTCACTGTGATTCACACAGATGCCCCCCTGCAGCGTTTCCCTGGGTCTCCCCATGGAACCTGGCCCTCGGCACTTCCCTCCTCCAGCTTCCCGCCCCCTCGGGCTCCACTCCTCTGTCCACTCTGTCTGGTCTGCCGTCAGCCACCTGCTCGCTGTCCTCTTCCAGCTCCTTCTCCCTCCTGTCTCCATGCCCCTTCCTATGGCCTCTGTCCCTTTCCTTCCCTGTCTGGGCTCAGCCGGCTCTCGGTGGTGTACTTGCCCCAGGCAGCCCCCCTGTTTCTCCCGCCCCCCCTTTCCAGAACCGCAGACAGACCTGGTCCTGTCTCCTCCTCTCTCTTCTGCCTCTTTCCCCTTGTGTGACTTGCCTTGTTCTGTCCCTCTGTCCATCTGACCCTCTGTACCACAGATGTTTCGTCTCTAACAGGTGGATGACTGAGGCCAATGGACGTGAAGGGACTTTCCCAATGTCACACAGCTGGGTAAGTGACAACCACGGGACATTCAGGAAGAGCTGCATTAGAAATGTGCTCATGGGGGAGTGACTTCAAGGATTCAACAGAAAATCCCACAGGCATCCACGCACAGGAAACGAAGGGGGACCTGGGGCTGTAAGTCAGGAGTCAGAGTCACGCTCCCGGTGGCTTGGGGCTGTGAGGTCTCTGTCTGCTGCCCTGCACGTCTGCTCTTTAGCATTTCTCAAGGCTCCACTTTTCTTCTCTATTGCGCCAGCGCCCCTGTGACCCTGTTACCACCACACTGACTCCGGGACATTGTACGTCAGGCACACACAGCCCACTGACATAGACACCGACAGTGTCGTCCTTTTGAATTCTCAGCAGAGAATTGTCCTCCAGACCGGGACAGGTGTACACTTTGGTACAACTCAGCAGTGGCCTGGTTGTCTGCGTCCCCTGCTACAAACATGGCTACCGAATGCCTTGCCGTCTGTGGGTGGGGGTGGTTTCCAGACAAGGACCTGTGGGCAGTCAGGCATCCTATGTTCCATTACAGGTAGGAATCCAGATCTCCTGATGTATTTCCGGGTGCCACATGCCCTATCCTTCCTTCCCTTTGCGTCCCACTCCACAAGGTTTGATGAAATCCGTGCGAGTCTGTGCAAAGCGCTATGTGTGTGTGACTCCGCTTCTGTCAGCTATGTCTTCCTTCCCCCAAGGGCCAAACACAGAGCAGGGAAGCCCTTGTCTCCCTAATAGGCAGCCCACCATGCAGAGCCTTGGCAAGGAGAACCACAGCTCTGTGTCTGAGTTCCTCCTCCTGGGATTCTCCAGTGACTCACAGGTCAGGCTAGCCCTGTTCTCCTTCTTCCTTCTCCTCTACCTCATCACTCTTCTGGGAAATGGACTCATCGTCACCCTGATCTACCTGGACTCACACCTGCACACGCCCATGTACTTCTTTCTCAGTGTCCTCTCCTTGGTGGACGTGAGTTATGTCACTACCACCATGCCCCAAATGTTGGTTAATATGGTGTGTCCAAAGAACACCATCTCCTGGGGAGCTTGTGCTGCCCAGATGTTCATCTTCTTGGTCCTGGGCATTGCTGAGTGTGTCCTCTATGCCATTATGGCCTATGACAGGTATGTGGCCATCTGTTTCCCCCTTCACTATCCCCTACTCATGAGCCGTCCCATTTGTATCAAGATGATCACAGGCTGTTGGTGCATTAGCGTAGCTGGGGCCCTGATCTACACCATCTTTACCATGCAGCTGCCTTACTGTGGCCCCAACAAGATAAACCACTTCTTCTGTGAGGTCCCTGCTGTCCTGAAATTGGCCTGTGCGGACACGTCCTTCAATGACTTCTTGGACTTCATCTTGGGTTTCATCCTGCTCTTGGTCCCATTCTCCCTCATCCTGGCCTCCTATGTGCGAATCTTTGCCTCCATCTTAAGAATCCACTCAACCCAGGGGAGGCTCAAGTCTTTCTCCACGTGTGCTTCCCACATCACTGTGGTCATCATGTTCTATGGGCCAGCCATGATCATGTACATGAGGCCCGGCTCCTGGTATGACCCCGAGCGGGACAAGAAGCTGGCCCTGTTCTACAATGTTGTCTCTGCCTTCCTCAACCCCGTCATCTACAGCCTCCGGAACAAGGATGTGAAAAGGGCCTTTCTGAATGTACTTGGTCACAGAAGAACCGCTCAGTGACCCAGGCTGCGTCAGAGCTGTCCAGAGTCGTGGGCAGACTTCATGGGACTCATTTGGTATCGTATAAGTAAGTTCTAACCAACCTGAGCCTTTCTGGGGTTGTGAGCACCCAAGTTAGGGGTGGCTGTATGGCTACCCCTAAACTGATGGCCCCCATATTGGCTGCCACCACCCCAATGACAATTGAGTGTTGAGAACAAAGGCTTTCTTCTACAGTGACTAGTTCATGGTTCAAGGCCATTGCTTTATTGCTTTTCCTGGGTTCTCTCCAGCCTCTAAACGTTTATGTCAGTTCATCTGATCACAGCCAAATGTGTAGTGTGCACACGTGCTTCTCCACAGTGTAAGGGATTTGGGGGTGAAAATGACATAAAAAGTGGCCCGTGCAGGTCCACAGTCTCTGCTCGAGCTTACAAGTAATAGTTAGCATTGCTTTTTGCACTAGGAGCTATAAATTCCAAGCTAGACTATTTTAGACACAAATGTGTAGCAATGTGGCTAATAATTGATTTGGTCTAGACTCAGCTTGTGATACTAACTCTTCTGTGCTTTCGTTATTTAATCTCACTTTTATTTTGAGAAACAAATACCATCTGTATTTCATAAAGGAAAAAGAAAGTGTATATGTATATCTATATATTTGTGTGCATTTATCTGTATAGAGAGAGAATAGGAGAGAAAGAGACAGACACCCACAGAGAGAAATAATATACAAAGACCCCATTTTCCATGCCCCAGATAAACACTGGTTAATATTTTGCCTTATTTAGTCTGAGCCTTTTTCTTTTTTAAAAAAGATTAAATAATTACAGATACCATTGAAGTGTCCTTTGAATAGTCCCGGCTCCTAGGAATCAACCACTACCATTCAACTGAAGTCTACTCCGTGTGGTTTGACTTTTGCTTACAGACAATTGCACCCACAGCATTGTTCTCGTTTGAGTCTGAAAATTTATAATGGTGGCATGATATCCGCATTATTCTGAAAAAAGTGTAACTCAGCCTCATGTTTTTGACATCGACTCATTTGGTAGACACAGGCCTACCGCATTCTCTGTAGCGAGCATTTGAGTATACCACGCCTCATTTATCTATTTTTTTTTTTAACAGAGGGAGAGTGCACCTCTGTGCCTGAGCAGGAGGGGAGAAGTGGCAGGAGGAAAGGGAGAGGGAAAATCTTTGTTTTGTTTTGCGTTTTGTTTTTGGAGAGGGATGGGGGAGGGGCAGAGGAAAAGAAAGAAGAATCTCAAGCAGACTCCCTGGTGAGCATGGAGTCAATTCAGGGTCAATCTCAGGACCCTGGGATCATGACCTGACCCAAAATCAAAAGTCAGGCGCGTAACTGACTGAGCCACCCAGGTACCCCATAAAGTTGCATTCTTTGGCCAAACCTTCAATTCTCTTTTAAGTTACCTCCCATGAGAGACTATGGACTCTAGGAAACAAACTGAGGGCTTCAGAGGGGAGGGGGTGGGGGAATGGGATAGGCTGGTGATGGGTAGTAAGGAGGGCACGTATTGCATGGTGCCCTGAGTGTTATACGCAAGTAATGAATCATCGAACTTTACATCGGAAACCAGGGATGTACTGTATGGTGACTAACATAATATAATAAAAAATTATTATAAAAAAAAATAAGTTAGCTCCATATCCAGCATGGAGCCCACTAGGGGGCCTGAACTCAGGACCCAGAGATCAAGGGTTGAGCTGAGATCAAGAGTCAGATGCTTCCCTGACTGAGCCACCGAGGTGCCCCTCATTTACCTAATTCTTTATTGTCAAACATTTATTTCCAGTTTCTCACAATTTAAACAATTCTGCAACAAATGTCTCTGAACATTTCTCCATATACAAGGATCCCCCCCTAGGATTTATGTGTAGCCATGGACTGGGCAGTGGCAGAATCAAAGAAACGTCAGATTTACTAGATACTCCTCAACTGTTCTCCAAGTAATTATACTGATACACCCGTCTAGTTCTCATCAACACTTGACATTATTTCTCTATCTCAAGCATTCTGAAGTTGCTATCTGTCTCACATGTGGAAAGTGGTAACATCTTCTTTTGTTTCATTTGTAGTTCCCTGGTTGCTAGTGAATTTAGCATTTTTTCATCAGATTTCTGGTAGTGTTGTGTAGTGAGCTAAGCTCAAAAGCCAGACTCCCGTATTCTATCCCAGCCGTACCCTGTACTAACTCAGAGGGGACGGGCAAGGTACATAACTCTCTGAGCCTCAGTTTCCCCATCTGTCAACGGGAAGAAAGTAGTATAGACCTCAGGAGGTTGTTGGAAGGATTACATCAGATAGTACATGAAAAGCATTTGTCATAGTGAAAAACAAACTAAATATTCAGTGAATATGAGATATCGTTTCCCTTTCCTTGATTTGCAGTTTATTACATGTTTTGGACCTTCCTTGTTTATTACATGCATTGAGACTATCTTCTCTCGGTTCATTGCTTGTTTTCTTTATTGCAAAAGCAGTACATGTTTATTCTTACATTTTAGAACACAGGTGCAAACAAAAAGAAGAAAATGAAAACTCTCCATTACCTTAGACGTGGAGATAATTACAGTTAACATTTCAGCATCTCGATTTTAAGGTTCAAAAGATCTATGTTTTTCTTAATATTTTAAAAGAAATATGATACAATTATTAAACTATCACGTGTTCTCATGATTTCTTAAATGTTTAAAGCACTCTATTTTTTGGTCACATTCTCATTTTATCTTGTTTATTATGATTGGGGGAATAGCTGTCTCACAATGTAGTTTCAGGTGCACAGCACAGTCATTCAACATCTCTGCACATTACGCTGTGCTCAGCACAAGCGTAGCTACCACCTGTCCCCATGAACGCTATTACAGTGTCGTTGCCCATACTCCCTGTGCTGTGACCTTTATGCCCATGACTTTTTCATTCCATTACTGGAAGCCAGTATCTCCCTCTCCCCTTCACCCATTTTGCCCATCCTCTCACCTCCCTCCCCTCTGGCAACCACCAGTTTGTTCTCTTTATTTATAGGTCCGATTCTACCTTTGGTTTCTTTGTTTGTCCTTTAATTTTTTATTTTTATTTTTATTTATTTATTTTTTAATGATTTTTTTATTATATTATGTTAGTCACCATACAGTACATCCCCGGTTTCCGATATAAAGTTCGATGACTCATTAGTTGCGTATAACACCCAGTGCACCATGCAATACGTGCCCTCCTTACTACCCATCACCGGTCTATCCCATTCCCCCACCCCCCTCCCCTCTGAGGCCCTCAGTTTGTTTCTTATAGTCCATAGTCTCTCATGCTTCATTCCCCCCTCTGATTACCCCCCTTTCTTTATCCCTTTTTTCCCCTACCGATCATCCTATTTCTTATGTTCCATAGATGAGAGAAATCATATGATATTTGTCTTTCTCTGCTTGACTTATTTCACTTAGCATTATTTCCTCCAGTGCCATCCATGTCGCAGCAAATGTTGAGAATTCGTTCTTTCTGATAGCTGAGTAATATTCCGTTGTATATATGGACCACAACTTCTTAATCTAGTCATCTGTTGAAGGGCATCTCAGCTCCTTCCACGCTTTGGCTGTTGTGGACAATGCTGCTATGAACATTGGGGTGCATATGGCCCTTCTCTTCACTACATCTGTATCTTTGGGGTAAATACCCAGTAGTGCAATGGCTGGGTCATAGGGTAGCTCAATTTTTAACTTTTTAAGGGACCTCCACACTGTTTTCCAGAGTGGCTGTACCAACTTGCATTCCCACCAACAATGTAGGAGGGATCCCCTTTCTCCACATCCTCTCCAGCAATTGTTTCTTGCCTTGTCAATTTTTGCCATTCTAACTGGCATAAGGTGGTATCTTAGTATGGTTTTGATTTGAATTTCCCTGATGGCTAATGATTTTGAACATTTTTTCATGTGTTTGTTAGCCATTTGTATGTCTTCATTGGAAAAGTGTCTGTTCATATCTTCTGCCCATTTTTGATTTGTTTATTTGTTTCTTGTGTATTGAGTTTGAGAAGTTCTTTGTAGATCTTGGATACCAGTCTTTTATCTGCAGTGTCATTTGCAAATATATTCTCCCATTCTGTGGGCTGCCTCTTAGTTTTTTTTTGACTGTTTCCTTGGCTGTGCAGAAGTTTTTATCTTGATGAAGTCCCATAAGTTCATTTTATCTTTTGTTTCTCTTGCCTTTGGAGATGTGTCATGAAAAAGGTTGCTTTGGCCGATGTCGTAGAGGTTGCTGCCTATGTTCTCCTCTAGAATGTTGATGGATTCCTGTCTCACATCTAGGTCTTTCATCCATTTGGAGTTTATCTTTGTGCATGGTGTGAGAGAGTGGTCAAGTTTCATTCTTTTGCATATAGCTGTCCAATTTTCCCAGCACCATTTATTGAAGAGACTGTCTTTTTTCCACCAGATGTTTTTTCCTGCTTTATCAAAGATTAGTTGCCCAAAGAGCCGAGGGTCCATTTCTGGGTTCTCTATTCTGTGCCATTGGTCTGTGTGTCTGTTTTTGTGCCAGTACCATGCTGTCTTTGTGATCACAGCTTTGTAGTACAGCTTGAAATCCGGCATTGTGATGCCCCCAATTTTGTTTTTACTTTTCAACAGTTCCCTGGCGATTTGGGGCCTTTTCTGGTTCCATACAAATTTAAGGATTATTTGTTCCAGTTCTTTGAAAAATGTCCTCGGTATTTTGATCGGGATAGCATTGAAAGTGTAGATTGCTCTGGGTAGCATGGACATTTTAACTATGTTAATTCTTCTGATCCATGAGCATGGAATATTTTTCCATAATCTGTCCTTTTGTTTTTTAGATTCCACATATGAGTGAAATCAGAAGGTACTTTTTTTTCTCAATCTGACTTATTTCACTCAGCATAATGTCCTCTAGGTGGTCCTTCCATGTTGTCACAAATGGCAAGATGTCATCCTTTTTCATGGCTGTGTGATGATTTTTAATTTGAATTATACCATATGTATTCTTCTGTAACTTGATTTATTTACTCGATAATAGGTTTTGACATTTATCATGTCACTTTGTTCTCACTGCTGAAGAGTTTTCTTGTCTTTGGATGAAATGAATAATGACTTCTAATAAATAGAATTCTATAAACTTATGAATCTTTTCCTTTATGGTTTTTCTTAAATGAACACGTGTCAAAGATTTCACTAAGCTCATTAATTCATGAAGGAACCAGTAAGATGTTAAGATTGGTTCAAAGGAGAATTTGGCTGACGCAAATATATATTTTCTACTGGACAAATTCCATTTTCAATTCTATGAATAGGAATTATTTGCATTATTATAAATACGAATCATTTGTCTTGCTACCAGTTTTCTTTAACTCAACAGTTACACGTGCACAGTTATAAAATACGCAAGGCCGGGGCACCTGGGTGGCACAGCGGTTGGGCGTCTGCCTTTGGCTCAGGGCGTGATCCCGGCGATCTGGGATCGAGCCCCACATCAGGCTCCTCTGCTGGGATCCTGCTTCTTCCTCTCCCACTCCCCCTGCTTGTGTTCCCTCTCTCGCTGGCTGTCTCTATCTCTGTCGAATAAATAAATAAAATCTTTAAAAAAAATAAAATAAAAATAAATAAATAAATAAATAAATAAATAAATAAAATACGCAAGGCCATAGAAAGTCAATTAAAATAATACACCCTTATAAAGTTAGATAATCCTAGACAATATTGTCCTAGACAATATCCAGCACTGTACCAAGAGGACAGCAAGAAATCCCTGTTCCCTCCTGCAAGTCTTAGATGATGTTTTTTCTTACAATACCTTCCCATGTGATCTTAAATAATCTTCAAAAATTATTCTTGATTTTAAAACAACTGGTCTCATTATGTCTGGCCTCACTGCTTGTATCAGCATAATAGAAATGTTAGCCATATGGTCCATCTTGAGAATGCTTTGCAAACCTAGAGACATGCAGTATTGAACCACTTCTAAAGCCACAGAGTTAACCTCTGCCTGGAAGTTTCCATATGGCATCTCAAATTCAACTTTTTAAATGCTCTATTCGTTATGCTGAGGTTGGAAAACCAATCCCAGGAAAGTCTGTCCTTCATATTTGACCCACAGTACCTATAAATTTGGGTGAATTCCCCTCCAGTCAAGGCTCCAAAGTTTCCAGAAGTTTCCTGCTGGCCACTGGGTGATATTTCTTACCATCTATAAGGTTGTGACCTTGTAAGCCAGGTCAGTTTTTCAGGGACAGCTTTGTAGAGATTGAATTCACAAGTGAATCAATTCAATCCTGCTACTGAATAGTATCTCAGCTTGCCCGACTAAGGTGAGAACTCTTAAATATCATCTTTGTTACCAAGCAATTTGACCAAGTATATCCTGGTTAAAAGGAAGACATAATTATGGAATGTAGGTCACTAAGTAAAGAGATTAATTTAAGTATCTGAAATCTGGTAAGTTAGTAAAATCAGGTATCAGTTAAAAATGTTTCACTGCGGTCAAAACCCTGGATGTACGAAATCACGTGTGAGAGACAGGTTGGGGGGCAGAGAAAGGGTTTTCTCATATATCCAAAAAACCCAGAACATTCAAAACAATAGCAACAGTGATCCAAGCAAAGACCCGTATTGGCTTCTTCAGCTCTAGGGGGGTGCCCTTGCTCTGCCGGTTCTGGGGCCAGCGCTACTGTCACGGAGTCCTGTGACTGTTGGCAGCCATCCGTTCCGCCCTGGCTATTGCTCCAATGGCCTCAGTCCCCTATTGTCTGTTGGCTAGCGACTACCCTCTGTTCCTTGACGCATGGACTTCTCCATAGGGCAGCTCACCACAGGCCAACTTACTTCATCAGAGCAAGAAAGTGAGAAGAGTCCAAGAGAGACAGTTCAAGCAACATGGAAGTCAGTCTTTTCTTAATCAAATCTCAGAAGTCATATCTCATCCTTTTGCCCTGTTTAATTCGTTCAAAGGAAAATGCTGGGTCCCAACCAACCTCAAGTGCTGGGGATTACACACAGGTGTGATTACCAGGAGGTAGCGATCCGCGGGGGCTCTCTTAGAGAGCTGCCTACCTGGGAGGCACATGAATGGAGATCAGACAGGAAACAGCAGTTGTCGTTTTGCGTGACTTTTCCCACAGATGAGAACCATTGAAGGTTCTTGAGCAGGGGAGGAACCAAGTGAGTGCTGAAGGTTTCAAAGATGACGTTAGCAGCTGTGTGAACACTTATTTCCTACAGAGCCTGGGTGATATTGGGATTTATAAGAAGGAATATAGATTTAGTCTTCTGGTTCCTGGCACAGAGCTCCTAAGAACCTTGGAATTTCCTAAGTGATGAGAGCCATAAAGGCATCTTGTGTTGTGTCAGTGAGGTGACTTCTGGACAGCCGGTGGAGCCAACCGTGGGATTAGAGGATTTTCAGTCCCACCCTCAACCTCTGGGCAAATGAGAGGGGCTGGAGATGGAGTTCGATCAACAATGGCCGGAGATGTAATCAGTCATACCTACGTAATGAAGCCTCCATCAAATCCCAAAAGGATGGGTTCAGACAGCCTCTGAGCTAGTGACCACCTGGATGTTCTAGGACTCCCGGTGCCCTCTCCCTCATACCTCTCTCTGTGGGCCTCCTCCATCTGGCTACTCCTGAGTTCCATCCTTTTAACACAACTTGGTCATCTGTACTAAATATTTCTCTGAGTTCTATAAGCCATTCAACATTTTAATTGAACCCAAGGAGGGGGTCAGATACACAGGTGAGAACATGGACTTTCAGTTGGCGTCTGAAGTGAGAGAGTGGGGGACAGTCTTGTAGGACTGAGCCCTTACCTGTGGGATCCAACCCTATGTCCAGGTGGCCTGTCAGAATTCAGGTGACTTGCAGGACACTGACTGGTATGGGAGATGTGCTTGGTGGTGTGTGTGGGGGGGAAGCCTACACTGGAATTTGGGGTCAGCATTGTCACCCGGCGACATGAGGAAGGAGGTGGGTGACACCCCCACAGCCCTAGCGCTTGGGGTGGGCAGCCAGGGAGAGGCTGTTCCAGGCTGGGCCAGGAAATGCCAGAAAAGCAACAGCCCTCCAGAGAGTGAGAGGATCTCGGGATGGGAGCTCCCCTGTGGGGCAGACAAAGACCCCCAGTCCTGAGGGTCTCAGAGGGAGCTGAGTGCGGCTTTAGCTGGCCGTAGACACCACCAAATCCTGAGGTCCCGTCAACGGGAGCAAGAGGCCACTGTGGCCTGGTCAGTGCTGCAGTGGACTCCCTGTGGGGGTCTGACTCAGGACAGCAGAGAACAGGACAGAGACCCTGTCACTGAGGAGGAAGCCCCCAGCCCTCACTGTGGCAACACTGGGAGAGAGAGGGGCTTCATCGAGGAGCACAGCACCCAGTGAGGCTCCAGGGCGCCCAGCCCTGGCTTCCCACACCCTCCCCCATCCATGAGGCAGGCTGGTGTGAGCCAGGTGGCCCGGCCTGAGGAGGCCTCCTGTCCCAGAAGCCAGGTTCTGGGGCTCTGCTCACAGTGGCTTCTCCCCCATGCAGCTCCCAACTAAACCATTCCTATGTAATGAAGCCAAACCCCAGTCTGACTCCTGGGAGACATATCAGGCCTCGTTCCAAATGCTATGCCAGCTCCCTGGGCCATCTGTGAGCACCCGGCCTTCTCATGCCCAGAAAGGATGGAGTGCGACGTTTCCTTTGACCTCCAGGCAGAACTCATCTCCTCACCCTTTGGCCAGAAACATCAAAAGACAGAGGGCTCCCAGGTCTTTGCTGCTACCTCAGAATTGCAGGGTGTAAGTTCTTCACTTATCGGTCTTGAGTCTTTGTTGCTACAGTTCTGACCCTTTACTCTGGCTCTTCTCTCCACCAAGAGGAAAGCTGCTCACAAGTTATCTGAAACACCAGAACATACCCTCTCGAAGGGCTGAGACCTGAGAGCCACTGGGCAGTTGAGGACCTCCATGGGTACCATCATTTATAAGACACGGGGAAGTGTAACCATGCCCCACATAAGCATAATTAATGTGTCACTATGTCACAATGAGAAAGTTGAATGAGTTCACGCTGCCTGATAAACTGTTATTTTGAAAGTCATTTAAATATTTACTGTTTTTTATTTTGTGAGGTCCCGATCTTTGAGCCAGTATTGTTTTCTTCAGGGCCTCCAGCGTGTCTGTGGATTAAGAAAGCCCCAGGACCCTAGACACTTTGCCTGCAGTACACAATGGGTGAGACAGCCCCGGGGACACCGCTTGGCACGGGAGAGGACAATTTCTTGGCCTTCATCACCCTAGACCTCCCCTGGTGCCTCATTTTTTTTTCCTGGGGAAGGAGGAACAGCTGAGAAAAGACCTGCCCTCGGCGCCCTGTCCGAGCCCCACACACACCCTCCCCAGCGTGGGCCATGCCACCCCGGCTGAGCCCCTTCTCCCCCGCTGCACCTGGGCCTCCAGGAGCCCACGGCCTGAGGTCCTTGGGGAGTGAGGTTCCTCAGCAGGAGCCTGGGCCAAAGGCTACAGGGACTCTCCCGACTAGGGCCCTGGGGCCACATGCCACTCAGGAGTGGCCCCCTGAGTCTGCGGGAGCCCTGCCCACAACCCCCTTCCCTGTGGGCTGATAAGCTCGGACAGCAATGCCCCGACCATGCTGGGGACAAGCGACCTCGCAGGGAGGTCGAGGAGGAGTCCAGCCTGGGCCACAGTCGTGCTCACCGGCCGCCTGTCTCTCTCCTCATGTCCGTGTGAGTGGGCGCACGACTGCCTGTCCCTGCCTTTCTCTTTCTTGCTTTCCCTCCCTGTCCGTCGGTCTCTTCCTGGCTCTGTTTCTGCTTGCTGCCCTGCTTCCCTGCCTCCAAGGTTCTGTCTCTGTCCTCCCCCTGCCTCCTGCAGCTCTGGCTCTGGCTCTGCTCTTCTTTTTCTTTTTTTTTTTTTTTTTAAAAGACTTTATTTATCTATTTGACAGAGAGACAGCCAGGGAGAGAGGGAACACAAGCAGGGGGAGCGGGAGAAGAAGAAGCAGGCTCACAGAGGAGGAGCCCGATGTGGGGCTCGATCCCAGGACTCCGGGATTTCGGTCTGAGCCAAAGGCAGATGCTTAATGACTGAACCACCCAGGCACCCCTGGCTCTGCTGTTCTGACTGGGTCTGCAGCTCGCTCGGCCTCCCTTTACCTCTTGACTCCTCTGTGGATTGCTTGCTGGGCCTCTTCAGGAGCCAGTGGTGAGGCCCCTCTCTAGGGTCCCTGGTTCTCCTCTTCTCAGCCTCTGCTGTCACTGTGATTCACACAGATGCCCCCCTGCAGCGTTTCCCTGGGTCTCCCCATGGAACCTGGCCCTCGGCACTTCCCTCCTCCAGCTTCCCGCCCCCTCGGGCTCCACTCCTCTGTCCACTCTGTCTGGTCTGCCGTCAGCCACCTGCTCGCTGTCCTCTTCCAGCTCCTTCTCCCTCCTGTCTCCATGCCCCTTCCTATGGCCTCTGTCCCTTTCCTTCCCTGTCTGGGCTCAGCCGGCTCTCGGTGGTGTACTTGCCCCAGGCAGCCCCCCTGTTTCTCCCGCCCCCCCTTTCCAGAACCGCAGACAGACCTGGTCCTGTCTCCTCCTCTCTCTTCTGCCTCTTTCCCCTTGTGTGACTTGCCTTGTTCTGTCCCTCTGTCCATCTGACCCTCTGTACCACAGATGTTTCGTCTCTAACAGGTGGATGACTGAGGCCAATGGACGTGAAGGGACTTTCCCAATGTCACACAGCTGGGTAAGTGACAACCACGGGACATTCAGGAAGAGCTGCATTAGAAATGTGCTCATGGGGGAGTGACTTCAAGGATTCAACAGAAAATCCCACAGGCATCCAAGCACAGGAAACGAAGGGGGACCTGGGACTGTAAGTCAGGAGTCAGAGTCACGCTCCCGGTGGCTTGGGGCTGTGAGGTCTCTGTCTGCTGCCCTGCACGTCTGCTCTTTAGCATTTCTCAAGGCTCCACTTTTCTTCTCTATTGCGCCAGCGCCCCTGTGACCCTGTTACCACCACACTGACTCCGGGACATTGTACGTCAGGCACACACAGCCCACTGACATAGACACCGACAGTGTCGTCCTTTTGAATTCTCAGCAGAGAATTGTCCTCCAGACCGGGACAGGTGTACACTTTGGTACAACTCAGCAGTGGCCTGGTTGTCTGCGTCCCCTGCTACAAACATGGCTACCGAATGCCTTGCCGTCTGTGGGTGGGGGTGGTTTCCAGACAAGGACCTGTGGGCAGTCAGGCATCCTATGTTCCATTACAGGTAGGAATCCAGATCTCCTGATGTATTTCCGGGTGCCACATGCCCTATCCTTCCTTCCCTTTGCGTCCCACTCCACAAGGTTTGATGAAATCCGTGCGAGTCTGTGCAAAGCGCTATGTGTGTGTGACTCCGCTTCTGTCAGCTATGTCTTCCTTCCCCCAAGGGCCAAACACAGAGCAGGGAAGCCCTTGTCTCCCTAATAGGCAGCCCACCATGCAGAGCCTTGGCAAGGAGAACCACAGCTCTGTGTCTGAGTTCCTCCTCCTGGGATTCTCCAGTGACTCACAGGTCAGGCTAGCCCTGTTCTCCTTCTTCCTTCTCCTCTACCTCATCACTCTTCTGGGAAATGGACTCATCGTCACCCTGATCTACCTGGACTCACACCTGCACACGCCCATGTACTTCTTTCTCAGTGTCCTCTCCTTGGTGGACGTGAGTTATGTCACTACCACCATGCCCCAGATGTTGGTTAATATGGTGTGTCCAAAGAACACCATCTCCTGGGGAGCTTGTGCTGCCCAGATGTTCATCTTCTTGGTCCTGGGCATTGCTGAGTGTGTCCTCTATGCCATTATGGCCTATGACAGGTATGTGGCCATCTGTTTCCCCCTTCACTATCCCCTACTCATGAGCCGTCCCATTTGTATCAAGATGGTCACAGGCTGTTGGTGCATTAGCGTAGCTGGGGCCCTGATCTACACCGTCTTCACCATGCAGCTGCCTTACTGTGGCCCCAACAAGATAAACCACTTCTTCTGTGAGGTCCCTGCCGTCCTGAAATTGGCCTGTGCAGACACGTCCTTCAATGACCATTTGGACTTCATCTTGGGTTTCATCCTGCTCTTGGTCCCATTCTCCCTCATCCTGGCCTCCTATGTGCGAATCTTTGCCTCCATCTTAAGAATCCACTCAACCCAGGGGAGGCTCAAGTCTTTCTCCACGTGTGCTTCCCACATCACTGTGGTCATCATGTTCTATGGGCCATGCATGATCATGTACATGAGGCCCGGCTCCTGGTATGACCCCGAGCGGGACAAGAAGCTGGCCCTGTTCTACAATGTTGTCTCTGCCTTCCTCAACCCCGTCATCTACAGCCTCCGGAACAAGGATGTGAAAAGGGCCTTTCTGAATGTACTTGGTCACAGAAGAACCGCTCAGTGACCCAGGCTGCGTCAGAGCTGTCCGGAGTCGTGGGCAGATTTGATGGGACTCATTTGGTTGACATACAAGTAGGTTCCAACCAACCTGAGCCTTTCTGGGGTTGTGAGCACCCAAGTTAGGGGTGGCTGTATGGCTACCCATAAATGAAGGCCCCTCCATGGCTGCCACCACCCAATGACTCAGTTGAGTGTTGAGAACAAAGGCTTTCTTCTGCAGTGACTAGGTCGTGGTTCACGGCTATTGCTTTATTGTTTTTCCTGGTTCCATCCTCACCTCGAGAAGTTGATGTCTGTTCCTCGGATACAGCCAAATGTGTAATATGTACACATGCTTCTCCACAGTGTAAGAGATTTGGGGGTGAAAATGACGTGAATAGTAGACCATGCAGGTCCACAGTATTTACATGCACTTACAAGTAATAATTAGCATTGCTTTTTGCACTAGGAGCTATAAATTCCAAGCTAAACTATTTTAGACACAAATGTGTAGCAATGTGACTAATAATTGATTTGGTTTGGAGTACGTTGTGGTACTAAGTCTTCCCCGCTTTTTTATTTAATCTCACTTTTATTTTGAGAATTAAGTACTATGTGTATATATTTCATAAAGAAAAATATATTTGTATGCGTTTATCTGTATATAGAGAGAACAGGGGAGAAAGAAAGAGACAGACACCCACAGAGAGAAATAATATACAAAGACCCATTTTTCCATACCCCAGATAAACACTGGTTAATATTTTGCCTTATTTAGTCTGAGCCTTTTTCTTTTTTAAAAAACATTAAATAATTACAGATACCATTGAAGTGTCCTTTGAATAGTCCCGGCTCCTAGGAATCAACCACTACCATTCAACTGAAGTCTGCTCCGTGTGATTTGAAACTTTTGCTTACAGACAATTGCACCCACAGCATTGTTCTTCTTTGAGTTTGAAAATTTATAATGGTGGCATGATATCTGCATTATTCTGAAAAAAGTGTAACTTAGAATCATGTTTTTGACATCGACCCATTTGGTAGACACAGGCCTACCGCATTCTCTGTAGCGAGCATTTGAACATACCACGCCTCATTTATCTAATTTTTTTCTTTTTTTTCTTTTTTGAGAGAGAGCACGGGTACATGTGCCTGAGTGGAAGGGGAAGGGCCAAAGGAAAGGGAGAGGGAGAATCTTTGTTTTCTTTAGTTTTTTGTTTTTGGAGAGGGATGGGGGAGGGGCAGAGGAAAAGGGAGAAGAATCTCAAGCAGACTCCCTGCTGAGCATGGAGTCAATTCGGGGTCAATCTCAGGACCCGGAGATCATGACCGGAGCCAAAATCAAGAGTCGGGCACTTAATTGACTGAGCCACCGAGGTGCCCCTCATTTACCTAATTCTTTATTGTCAAACATTTATTTCCAGTTTCTCACAATTTAAACAATTCTGCAACAAATGTCTCTGAACATTTCTCCATATACAAGGATCCCCCCCTAGGATTTATGTGTAGCCATGGACTGGGCAGTGGCAGAATCAAAGAAACGTCAGATTTACTAGATACTCCTCAACTGTTCTCCAAGTAATTATACTGATACACCCATCTAGTTCTCATCAACACTTGACATTATTTCTCTATCTCAAGCATTCTGAAGTTGCTATCTGTCTCACAGGTGGAAAGTGGTAACATCTTTTTTTGTTTCATTTGTAGTTCCCTGGTTGCTAATGAATTTAGCATTTTTTCATCAGATTTCTGGTAGTGTTGTGTAGTGAGCTAAGCTCAAAAGCCGGACTCCCGTATTCTATCCCAGCCGTACCCTGTACTAACTCAGTGGTGACAGGCAAGGTACATAACTCTCTGAGCCTCCGTTTCCCCATCTGTCAACGGGAAGAAAGTAGTATAGACCTCAGGAGTTTGTTGGAAGGGTTACATGAGATAATACATGAAAAGCATTTCTCATAGTGAAAAACAAGCTGTAATTTTCAACGATTATGAGATATCATTTTCCTTTCCTTGATTTGCACTTTCTTATATATTTTGGATCTTCCTTGTTTATTACATGCATTGAGACTATCTTCTCTCAGTTCATTGCTTGTTTTCTTTTTTTTATAATAATTTTTTAATATATTATGTTATTCACCATACAGTACATCCCTAGTTTTTGATGTAAAGTTCCATGATTCATTAGTTGCGTATAACACCCAGTGCACCATGCAATACGTGCCCTCCTTACTACCCATCACCGGCCTATCCCATTCCTCCACCCCCCTCCCCTCTGAAGCCCTCAGTTTGTTTCCCAGAGTCCGTAGTCTCTCATGGTTCATTCCCCCTTCTGTTTACCCCCCCTTTCTTCTTCCCCTTCTTCTCCTACCAATCTTCCTACTTCTTATGTTCCATAAATGAGTGAAACCATATGATAATTGTCTTTCTCTGCTTGACTTATTTCGCTTAGCATTATCTCCTCCAGTCCCGTCCATGTTGCTGCAAATGTTGAGAAAACGGGAAACAAATAATCCAATCAAAAAATGGGCAGAAGATATGAACAGACACTCTTCCAATGAAGACATACAAATGACTAACAGTCACATGAAAAAATGTCAAAATCATTAGCCATCAGGGAAATTCAAATCAAAACCACATCGAGATACCACCTTACGCCAGTTAGAATGGCAAAAATTGACAAGGCAGGAAACAACAAATGTTGGAGAGAATGTGGAGAAAGGGGATCCCTCTTACCCTGTTGGTGCGAATGCAGATTGGTACAGCCACTTTGGAAAATAGTGTGGCGGTCCCTTAAAGTTAAAAATTGGCTACCTATGATCCAGCAATTGCACTACTGGGTATTTACCCCAAAGATACAGACGTAGTGAAGAGAAGGGCCATATGCACCCCAATATTCATAGCAGCATTGTGCACAATAGCTAAATCGTGGAAGGAGCCGAGATGCCCTTCAACAGATGACTGGACTAAGAAGATGTGGTCCATATATACAATGGAATATTACTCAACCATCAAAAAGAATGATTTCTCAACATTGCTTGTTTTCTTTATTGCAAAAGTAATACAGTTTATTCTTACATTTTAGAACACAGATGCAAATGAAAAGAAGAAAATGAAAACTATCCATTACCTTAGACGTGGAGATAATTACCGTTAACATTTCAGCATCTCGATTTTAAGGTTCAAAATATCTTTGTTTTTCTTAATATTTTAAAAGAAATATAATACAATTATTAAACTATCACGTGTTCTCATGATTTCTTAAATGTTTAAAGCACTCTATTTTTTGGTCACATTCTCATTTTATCTTGTTTATTATGATTGGGGGAATAGCTGTCTCACAATGTAGTTTCAGGTGCACAGCACAGTCATTCAACATCTCTGCACATTACGCTGTGCTCAGCACAAGCGTAGCTACCACCTGTCCCCATGAACGCTATTACAGTGTCGTTGCCCATACTCCCTGTGCTGTGACCTTTATTCCCATGACTTTTTCATTCCATTACTGGACGTCAGTATCTCCCTCTCCCCTTCACCCATTTTGCCCATCCTCTCACCTCCCTCCCCTCTGGCAACCACCAGTTTGTTCTCTTTATTTATAGGTCCGATTCTACTTTTGGTTTCCTTGTTTGTCCTTTTGTTTTTTTAGATTACACACAGGAGTGAAATCACATGGTACTTGTCTTTCTCATTCTGACTTATTTCACTCAGCATAATGCTCTCTAAGTGGTCCTTCCATGTTGTCACAAGTGGCAAGATCTTATCCTTCCTTTATGGCTGTGGTGATTTTTAAATTGAATTATACTACATTTATTCTTCTGGAACTTGATTTATTCACTTGATAATAGGTTTTGACTTGTATCATGTTGCTTTGTTTTTACTGCTAAAGAGTTTTCTTTTCTTTGATGAATAGAATAATGACTTTTAATCAATAGAATTCTTAATAAACTTATGAATGTTTTCCTTTATGGTTTTTCTTAAATGAACATGTGTCAAAGATTTCACTAAGCTCATTAACTCATGAAGGATCCAGTAAGATGTGATGATTGGAGCACTTGGCTTACACAAATTTATATTCTCTCCTGGACAAATTTGATTTAGGTTTTTATGAATAGGAATTATTTGCATATTATAGACAGAAATCATTTGTCTTGCTACTAGCTTTCTAGAACTCCACAGTTACACCTGCAGACTTATAAAATACCCAAGGCCACAGAAAGTTAATTAAAATAGAACAGCCTTATAATGTTAGATAATCCTCTGGGGGTCTGCTGGACACCAAGAAATCCCTGTTCCCTCTGTGAGTCTTACTTGATGTTTTTTCTTACAATACCGACCCTTGTGATCATAAATAATCTTCAAAAATTATTCTTGATTTAAAAAAAACTGGTCTCCTTCTGTCCGGCCTCACTGTACCGGTGTAGTAGGAATTTTAGCCATCCGGACCGTCTAGAGACATGCAGTATTGAAGCACTTTTAAAGCCACAGAATTAACTTTTGCCTGGAAGTTGCCATATATAATCTCAAATTGAAATTTTTAAATGCTCTATTATTCGATATGCTGAGGTTGGAAACCCAATCCCAAGAAAGTCTGTCCTTCATATTTGACCCACAGTACGTATAAATTTGGGTGAATTCCTCTCCAATCAAGGCTCCAAAGTTTCCAGAAATTTCCTGCTGGCCAGTGGGTGACATCTATGAGGTTGTGACCTCGTAAGCCAGGTCAGTTTTTCAGAGAGAGCTTCGTAGAGATTGAATTCACAAGTGAAGTCAATTCAATCCCTGCTACTGAATAGTGTCTCAGCTTGCCCGACTATGGTGAGAACTCTTAAATATCATCTTCGTTAACAATCAATTTGACCAAGTATATCCTGGTTAAATAGAAGACATAATTATGGAATGTAGGTCACTAAGTAAAGAGATTAATTTAAGTATCTGAAATCTGGTAAGTTAGTAAAATCAGGTATCAGTTAAAAATGTTTCACTGCGGTCCAAAACCCTGGATGTACGAAATCACGTGTGAGAGACAGGTTGGGGGGCAGAGAAAGGGTTTTCTCATATATCCAAAAAACCCAGAACATTCAAAACAATAGCAACAGTGATCCAAGCAAAGACCCGTATTGGCTTCTTCAGCTCTAGGGGGGTG
Organism: Ursus arctos; assembly: GCF_023065955.2. Lineage (NCBI taxonomy): Eukaryota > Metazoa > Chordata > Mammalia > Carnivora > Ursidae > Ursus > Ursus arctos. Next base: position 71,648,487 of record NW_026622786.1, on the reverse strand, counting down.
CCCTTGCTCTGCCGGTTCTGGGGCCAGCGGTACTGAGCTGGGAGAGTGGGGGACAGTCTTGTAGGACTGAGCCCTTACCTGTGGGATCCAACCCTATGTCCAGGTGGACTGTGTCAGAATTCAGGTGACTTGCAGGACACTGACTGGTATGGGAGATGTGCTTGGTGGTGTGTGTGGGGAAGCCTACACTGGAATTTGGGGTCAGCATTGTCACCCGGCGACATGAGGAAGGAGGTGGGTGACACCCCCACAGCCCTAGTGCTTGGGGTGGGCAGCCAGGGAGAGGCTGTTCCAGGCTGGGCCAGGAAATGCCAGAAAAGCAACAGCCCTCCAGAGAGTGAGGGGATCTCAGGGTGGGAACTCCCCTGTGGGGCAGGCAAAGGCCTCCAGCCCTGAGGGTCTCAGAGGGAGCTGAGTGCGGCTTTAGCTGGCCGTAGACACCACCAAATCCTGAGGTCCCGTCAACGGGAGCAAGAGGCCACTGTGGCCTGGTCAGTGCTGCAGTGGACTCCCTGTGGGGGTCTGACTCAGGACAGCAGGGAACAGGACAGAGACCCTGTCACTGAGGAGGAAGCCCCCAGCCCTCACTGTGCCAACACTGGGAGAGAGAGGGGCTTCATCGAGGAGCACAGCACCCAGTGAGGCTCCAGGGCGCCCAGCCCTGGCTTCCCACACCCTCCCCCATCCATGAGGCAGGCTGGTGTGAGCCAGGTGGCCCGGCCTGAGGAGGCCTCCTGTCCCAGAAGCCAGGTTCTGGGGCTCTGCTCACAGTGGCTTCTCCCCCATGCAGCTCCCAACTAAACCATTCCTATGTAATGAAGCCAAACCCCAGTCTGACTCCTGCGAGACATATTGGGCCTCGTTCCAAATGCTATGCCAGCTCCCTGGGCCATCTGTGAGCACCCGGCCATCGCATGCCCAGAAAGGATGGAGCACGATGTGTCCTTTGCCCTCCAGACAGAACTGATCTCCTCACCCTTTGGCCAGAAACATCAAAAGACAGAGGGCTCCCAGGTCTTTGCTGCTACGTCAGAATTGCAGGGTGTAAGTTCTTCCTCTTATCGGTCTTTAGTCTTTGTTGCTACAGTTCTGACCCTTTCTCTCTGGCTCTTTTCTCCACCAAGAGGAAAGCTGCTCACAAGTTATCTGAAACGCCAGAACATACCCTCCCAGGGGGCTGAGACCTGAGAGCCACTGGCAGTTGACGACCTCCAAGGTTACCGTCTTTTATAAGACACGGGGAAGTGTAACCATGCCCCACATAAGCATAATTAATGTGTCACTGTGTCACAATGAGAAAGTTGAATGAGTTCACGCTGCCTGATAAACTGTTATTTTAAAAGTCATTTAAATATTTACTAATTTTTATTTTGTGAGATCCCGATCTTTGAGCCAGTATTGTTTTCTTCAGGGCCTCCAGCGTGTCTGTGGATTAAGAAAGCCCCAGGACCCTAGACACTTTGCCTGCAGTACGCAATGGGTGAGACAGCCCCGGGGACACCACTTGGCAGGGGAGTGGACAATTTCTTGGCCTTCATCACCCTAGACCTCCCCTGGTGCCTCATTTTTTTTCCTGGGAAAGGAGGAACAGCTGAGAAAAGACCTGCCCTCGGCGCCCTGTCCGAGCCCCACACACACCCTCCCCAGCGTGGGCCATGCCACCCCGGCTGAGCCCCTTCTCCCCCGCTGCACCTGGGCCTCCAGGAGCCCACGGCCTGAGGTCCTTGGGGAGTGAGGTTCCTCAGCAGGAGCCTGGGCCAGAGGCTGCAGGGACTCTCCCGACTACGGCCCTGGGGCCACATGCCACTCAAGAGTGGCCCCCTGAGTCTGCGGGAGCCCTGCCCACAACCCCCTTCCCTGTGGGCTGATAAGCTCGGACAGCAATGCCCCGACCATGCTGGGGACAAGCGACCTCGCAGGGAGGTCGAGGAGAAGTCCAGCCTGGGCCACAGTCGTGCTCACCGGCCGCCTGTCTCTCTCCTCATGTCCGTGTGAGTGGGCGCACGACTGCCTGTCCCTGCCTTTCTCTTTCTTGCTTTCCCTCCCTGTCCGTCGGTCTCTTCCTGGCTCTGTTTCTGCTTGCTGCCCTGCTTCCCTGCCTCCAAGGTTCTGTCTCTGTCCTCCCCCTGCCTCCTGCAGCTCTGGCTCTGGCTCTGCTCTTCTTCTTCTTCTTCTTTTTTTTTTTAAGATTTTACTTATTTATTTATTTATTTATTTATTTATTTATTTGACAGAGAGAGAGAGACAGCTAGTGAGCGAGGGAACACAAGCAGGGGGAGTGGGAGAAGAGAAGTAGGCTGACAGTGGAGGAGCCCGATGCGGGGCTCGATCCCAGGACTCTGGGATCTCGGTCTGAGCCGAGGGCAGATGCTTAATGACTGAACCACCCAGGCACCCCTGGCTCTGCTGTTCTGACTGGGTCTGCAGTTCGCTCGGCCTCCCTTGCCCTCTTGACTCCTCCGTGGATTGCTCGCTGGGCCTCTGCAGGAGCCTGTGGTGAGGCCCCTCTCTAGGGTCCCTGGTTCTCCTCTTCTCAGCCTCTGCTGCCTCTGTGATTCACACAGATGCCCCCCTGCAGCGTTTCCCTGGGTCTCCCCATGGAACCTGGCCCTCGACCCTTCCCTCCTCCAGCTTCCTGCCCCTTGGCCTCCACTCCTCTGTCCACTCTGTCTGGTCTGCCGTCAGCCACCTGCTCGCTGTCCTCTTCCAGCTCCTTCTCCCTCCTGTCTCCATGCCCCTTCCTATGGCCTCTGTCCCTTTCCTTCCCTGCCTGGGCTCGGCTGGCTCTCGGTGGTGTACTTGCCCCAGGCAGCCCCCCTGTTTCTCCCGCCCCCCCTTTCCAGAACCGCAGACAGACCTGGTCCTGTCTCCTCCTCTCTCTTCTGCCTCTTTCCCCTTGTGTGACTTGCCTTGTTCTGTCCCTCTGACCCTCTGTACCATAGATTTTTCGTCTCTAACAGGTGGGATGACTGAGGCCAATGGATATGAAGGGACTTTCCCAATGTCACACAGCTGGGTAAGTGACAACCACGGGACATTCAGGAAGAGCTGCATTAGAAATGTGCTCATGGGGGAGTGACTTCAAGGATTCAACAGAAAATCCCACAGGCATCCAAGCACAGGAAACGAAGGGGGACCTGGGGCTGTAAGTCAGGAGTCAGAGTCACGCTCCCGGTGGCTTGGGGCTGTGAGGTCTCTGTCTGCTGCCCTGCACGTCTGCTCTTTAGCATTTCTCAAGGCTCCACTTTTCTTCTCTATTGCGCCAGCGCCCCTGTGACCTTGTTACCACCACACTGACTCCGGGACATTGTACGTCAGGCACACACAGCCCACTGACATAGACACCGACAGTGTCGTCCTTTTGAATTCTCAGCAGAGAATTGTCCTCCAGACCGGGACAGGTGTACACTTTGGTACAACTCAGCAGTGGCCTGGTTGTCTGCGTCCCCTGCTACAAACATGGCTACCGAATGCCTTGCCGTCTGTGGGTGGGGGTGGTTTCCAGACAAGGACCTGTGGGCAGTCAGGCATCCTATGTTCCATTACAGGTAGGAATCCAGATCTCCTGATGTATTTCCGGGTGCCACATGCCCTATCCTTCCTTCCCTTTGCGTCCCACTCCACAAGGTTTGATGAAATCCGTGCGAGTCTGTGCAAAGCGCTATGTGTGTGTGACTCCGCTTCTGTCAGCTCTGTCCTCCCTCCCCCTGCGGCCAACACAGAGCAGGGAAGCCCTTGTCTCCCTAATAGGCAGCCCACCATGCAGAGCCTTGGCAAGGAGAACCACAGCTCTGTGTCTGAGTTCCTCCTCCTGGGATTCTCCAGTGACTCACAGGTCAGGCTAGCCCTGTTCTCCTTCTTCCTTCTCCTCTACCTCATCACTCTTCTGGGAAATGGACTCATCGTCACCCTGATCTACCTGGACTCACACCTGCACACGCCCATGTACTTCTTTCTCAGTGTCCTCTCCTTGGTGGACGTGAGTTATGTCACTACCACCATGCCCCAGATGTTGGTTAATATGGTGTGTCCAAAGAACACCATCTCCTGGGGGGCTTGTGCTGCCCAGATGTTCATCTTCTTGGTCCTGGGCATTGCTGAGTGTGTCCTCTATGCCATTATGGCCTATGACAGGTATGTGGCCATCTGTTTCCCCCTTCACTATCCCCTACTCATGAGCCGTCCCATTTGTATCAAGATGGTCACAGGCTGTTGGTGCATTAGTGTAGCTGGGGCCCTGATCTACACCGTCTTCACCATGCAGCTGCCTTACTGTGGCCCCAACAAGATAAACCACTTCTTCTGTGAGGTCCCTGCCGTCCTGAAATTGGCCTGTGCGGACACGTCCTTCAATGACCATTTGGACTTCATCTTGGGTTTCATCCTGCTCTTGGTCCCATTCTCTCTCATCTTGGCCTCCTATGTGCGAATCTTTGCCTCCATCTTAAGAATCCAGTCAACCCAGGGGAGGCTCAAGTCTTTCTCCACGTGTGCTTCCCACATCACTGTGGTCATCATGTTCTATGGGCCAGCCATGATCATGCACATGAGGCCTGGCTCCTGGTATGACCCCGAGTGGGACAAGAAGCTGGCCCTGTTCTACAATGTTGTCTCTGCCTTCCTCAACCCCATCATCTACAGCCTCCGGAACAAGGATGTGAAAAGGGCCTTTCTGAATGTACTTGGTCACAGAAGAACCGCTCAGTGACCTAGGATGCATCAGAGCTGTCCAGAGTCATGGGCAGATTTGATGGGACTCATTTGGTTGACATACAAGTAGGTTCTAACAAATCTTTCTGGGGTTGTGAGCACCCAAGTTAGGGGTGGCTGTATGGCTACCCATAAATGAAGGCCCCTCCATGGCTGCCACCACCCCAATGACTCAGTTGAGTGTTGAGAACAAAGGCTTTCTTCTGCAGTGACTAGGTCATGGTTCACGGCTATTGCTTTATTGTTTTTCCTGGTTCCATCCTCACCTCGAGAAGTTGATGTCTGTTCCTCTGATGACAGCCAAATGTGTAATATGCACACATGCTTCTCCACAGTGTAAGGGATTTGGGGGTGAAAATGACGTGAAAAGTAGGCCATGCAGGTCCACAGTCTCTACTTGCGCTTACAAGTAATAATTCGCAATGCTTTTTGCACTAGGAGCTATAAATTCCAAGCTAGAACTATTTTAGACACAAATGTATAGCAATGTGGCTAATAATTGATTTGGTCTGGACTCAGCTTGTGATACTAAGTCTTCCCTGCTTTTATTATTTAATCTCATTTTTATTTTGAGAAATAAATACCATCTGTATTTCATAAAGGAAAAAGAACGTGTATATGGAAATCTATATATTTGTGTGCATTTATCTCTATATAGAGAGAATAGGAGAGAAAGAAAGAAACAGCTACTCACAGAGAGAAATAATGGTATAAAGACCCCATTTTCCCATACTCCAAAGAAACACTTGTTCATATTTTGCCATATTTAGCCTGAGCCTTTTTTTCTTTTTAAAAAGGATTAAATAATTACAGATACTATTGAAGTGTCCTATGAATATTCCCAGCTCCTGTGAATCAACCGCTAACATTCAACTGAAGTCTACTCCGTGTGGTTTGAAACTCATGGAGCATTGGGGGTTCTATGCAAATAATGAATCATGGAACACTACACTAGAAACTAAGGGTATAGTGTATGCTGACTAACATAATTAAAAATTAAATTTTGTAAAAAAATTTAAAAAAATAAACTTTTGCTTACAGACAATTGCACCCACAGAACTGTTCTTGTTTGAGGTTGAAGATTTATAATGGCTGCATGATATCCGCATTATTCTGAAAAAAAGGTAACCGAACATCATGTTTTTGACATCGACCCATTTGGTAGACACAGGCCTACCGCATTCTCTGTAGCGAGCGTTTGAGTATACCACGCCTCATTTATCTAATTCTTTTCTTTTTTTCTTTTTTTTTTTGAGAGAGAGCAGGCACGTGTGCCTGAGTGGGAGAGGAAGAGGCAGAAGAAAAGGGAGAGGGAGAATCTTTGTTTTGTTTTGTGTTTTGTTTTTGGAGAGGGACGGGGAGAGGGGCAGAGGAGAAGGGAGAAGAATCTCAAGCAGACTCCCTGCTGAGCATGGAGCCCAATTCGGGGTCAATCTGAGGACCCTGAGATCATGACCAGAGCCAAAATCAAGAGTAGGGCACTTAACCGACTGAGCCACCCAGGGGCCCCATAAAGTTGCTTTCTTTGCCCAAACCTTCACTTTTTTCTTTTTTAAGTAGGCACCACACCCAGCATGGAGCCCAGTAGGGGGCCTGAACTCACGACCCTGAGATCAGACTTGAGCTGAGATCAAGAGTCAGATGCTTCCCTGACTGAGCCACCGAGGTGCCCCTCATTTATCTAATTCTTTATTGTCAATCATTTATTTCCAATTTTTCTTTATTTAAACAATTCTGCAACAAATGTCTCTGAACATTTCTCCATATACAAGGTTTCCCCCTAGGATTTATGTGTAGCCATGGACTGGGCAGTGGCAGAATCAAAGAGATGTCAGATTTACTAGATACTCCTCAACTGTTCTCCAAGTAATTATACTGATACACCCGTCTAGTTCTCATCAACACTTGACATTATTTCTCTATCTCAAGCATTCTGAAGTTGCTATCTGTCTCACAGGTGGAAAGTGGTAACATCTTTTTTTGTTTCATTTGTAGTTCCCTGGTTGCTAGTAAATTTAGCATTTTTTTTAAAGATTTTATTTATTTATTTGACAGAGAGAGACAGCCAGCGAGAGAGGGAACACAAGCAGGGGGAGTGGGAGAGGAAGAAGCAGGCTCATAGCGGAGGAGCCCGATGTGGGGCTCGATCCCATAACGCCGGGATCACGCCCTGAGCTGAAGGCAGACGCTTAACCGCTGTGCCACCCAGGCGCCCCTGAATTTAGCATTTTTTCATCAGATTCTTCGTAGTGTTGTGTAGTGAACTAAACTCAAAAGCCGGACTCCCGTATTCTTTTTTTTTTTAAGATTTTATTTATTCATTTGACAGAGACAGAGACAGCCAGCGAGAGATGGAACACAAGCAATGGGAGTGGGAGAGGGAGAAGCAGGCTCCCAGTGGAGGATCCCGATGTGGGGATCGATACCAGAATGCCAGGATCACGCCCTGAGCCGAAGGCAGACGCTTAACGACTGAGCCACCCAGGTGCCCAGACTCCCGTATTCTAATCCCAGCCCTACCCTTTACTAACTCAGTGGTGACGGGGAGGGTACATAACTCTCTGAGTCTCAGATTGCTTACCTGTCAACGGGAAGAAAATAGTATAGACCTCAGGAGGTTGTTGGAAGGATTACATAAGATAATACATGAAAAGCCATGGAAACAGTCAAAAAAACTAAGAGGCAGCCCACGGAACGGGAGAATATATTTGCAAATGACACTACAGATAAAAGATTAGTATCCTATCTACAAAGAATTTCTCAAACTCAATACACAAGAAACAAATAAACAAATCATAAAATGGGCAGAAGATATGAACAGACACTTTTCCAATGAAGACATACAAATGGCTAACAGACACATGAAAAAATGTTCAAAATCATTAGCCATCAGGGAAATTCAAATCAAAACCACACTGAGATACCACCTTATGCCAGTTAGAATGGCAAAAATAGACAAGGCAAGAAACAACAGTTGTTGGAGAGGATGTGGAGAAAGGGGATCCCTCCTACATTGTTGGTGGGAATGCAAGTTGGTACAGCCACTCTGGAAAACAGTGTGGAGGTCCCTTAAAAAGTTAAAAATTGAGCTATCCTATGACCCAGCCATTGCACTACTGGGTATTTACCCCAAAGATACAGACGTAGTGAAGAGAAGGGCCATATGCACCCCAATGTTCATAGCAGCATTATCCACAATAGCTAAATCGTGGAAGGAGCCGAGATGCCCTTCAACAGATGACTGGATTAAGAAGATGTGGTCCATATATACAATGGAATATTACTCAGCTATCAGAAAGAACGAATTCTCAACATTTGCTGCGACATGGACGGCACTGGAGGAGATAATGCTAAGTGAAATAAGTCAAGCAGAGAAAGACAGTTATCATATGATTTCTCTCATCTATGGAACATAAGAACTAGGAAGATTGGTGGTAGAAGAAAAGGATAAAGAAAGGGGGGGTAATCAGAAGGGGGAATGAAGCATGAGAGACTATGGACTCTGAGAAACAAACTGAGGGCTTCAGAGGGGAGGGGGGTGGGGGAATGGGATAGACTGGTGATGGGTAGTAAGGAGGGCACATATTGCATGGTGCACTGGGTGTTATACGCAACTAATGAATCATCGAGCCTTACATTGGAAACCGGGGATGTACTGTATGGTGACTAACATAATATAATAAAAAATATTATTATAAAAAAAAGACAAACAACAAAAAAAATTTTTTAAAGTACAGATGCTGAGAAAAAAAATACAAGAAAAGCATTTGTCATAGTGAAAAACAAACTAAATATTCAGTGAATATGAGATATCATTTCCCTTTCCTTGATTTGCAGTTTATTACATGTTTTGGACCTTCCTTGTTTATTACATGCATTGAGACTATCTTCTCTCGGTTCATTGCTTGTTTTCTTTATTGCAAAAGCAGTACATGTTTATTCTTGCATTTTAGAACACAGATGCAAAAAGAAAGAAGAAAATGAAAAGTATCCATTACCTTAGACTTGGAGATAATTACCGTTAACATTTCAGCATCTCGATTTTAGGGTTCAAAAGAATTTTAATTGTTTTTCATAATATTTTAAAAGAAATATAATGCAACTATTAAACTACTATGTGTTTTCATGATTTCTTAAATGTTTAAAGCACTCTATTTTTTGGTCAGATTCTCACTTTATCTTGTTTATTATGATTTGGGGAATAGCTGTCTCACAATGTAGTTTCAGGTGCACAGCACAGTCATTCAACATCTCTGCACATTACGCTGTGCTCAGCACAAGCGTAGCTACCACCTGTCCCCATGAACGCTATCACAGTGTCGTTTCCCATACTCCCTGTGCTGTGACCTTTATTCCCATGACTTTTTCTTTTTTTTATAATAATTTTTTATTATGTTATGTTAGTCACCATACAGTATATCCTTAGTTTTTGATGTACTGTTCCATGATTCATTATTTGCGTATAAAACCCAGTGCACCATGCAGTATGTGCCCTCCTTAATACCCATCACTGGCCTACCCCAATCCCCCACCCCCTCCCCTCTGAAGCCCTCAGTTTGTTTCCCAAGTCCAGGGTCTCTCATGGTTCATTCCCCCTTCTGTTTACCCCCCTTTCATTCTTCCCTTCCTTCTCCTACCAATCTTCCTAGTTCTTATGTTCCATAAATGAGTGAAACCATATGGTAATTGTCTTTCTCTGCTTGACTTATTTCACTTAGCATTATCTCCTCCAGTCCCATCCATGTTGCTGCAAATGTTGGGTAATCGTTCTTTCTGATAGCTGAGTAATATTCCATTGTATATATGGAGCACATCTCCCATGACTTTTTCATTCCATTACTGGAAGCCAGTATCTCCCTCTCCCCTTCACCCATTTTGCCCATCCTCCCACCTCCCTCCCCTCTGGCAACCACCAGTTTGTTCTCTTTATTTATAGGTCCGATTCTACTTTTGGTTTCTTTGTTTGTTCTCTTGTTTTTTAGATTTCACACAGGAGTGAAATCACATGGTACTTGTCTTTCTCATTCTGACTTATTTCACTCAGCATAATGTCCTCTAGGTGGTCCTTCCATGTTGTCACAAATGGCAAGATGTCATCCTTTTTTATGGCTGTGATGATTTTTAAATTGAATTATACCATATGTATTCTTCTGTAACTTGATTTATTCACTCGATCATAGGTTTTGACATTTACCAGGTCTTTTTGTTTTCACTGCAGAAGAGTTTTCTTGTCTTTTGACGTATAGAATGAGGACTTCTAATCAATAGAATTCTTATAAACTTATGAATCTTTTCCTTTATGGTTTTTCTTAAATGAACGTGTGGCAAAGATTTCACTAAGCTCATTAATTCAGGAAGGCACCAGTAAGATGTTAAAATTGGTTCAAGGAGAATTAGGCTTACACAAATTTATATTCTCTACTGGACAAATCTCATTTGTGTTTCTTGAATAGGAATTATTTGCATAGGGCAACTAATCTTTGAAGAAAGCAGGAAAAAACATCCAGTGGAAAAAAGACAGTCTCTTCAATAAATGGTGCTGGGAACATTGGACAGCTATATGCAAAAGAATGAAACTTGACCACTCTCTCACACCATACACAAAGATAAACTCCAAATGGATGAAAGACCTCGATGTGAGACAGGAATCAATCAAAATCCTAGAGGAGAACATAGGCTGCAACCTCTTTGACATCGGCCACAGCAACTTTTTTCATGACACATCTCCAAAGGCAAGAGAAACAAAAGAAGAAATGAACTTGTGGGACTTCATCAAGATAAAAAGCTTCTGCACAGCCAAGGAAACTGTCCAAAAAATTAAGAGGCAGCCCACGGAATGGGAGAAGATATTTACAAGTGACACTACAGATAAAAGACTGGTATCCAAGATCTACAAAGAACTTCTCAAACTCAATACACGGGAAACAAATAATCAAATCAAAAATGGGCAGAAGATATGAACAGACACTTTTCCAATGAAGACATACAAATGACCAGCAGACACATGAAAAAATGTTCAAAATCATTAGCCATCAGGGAAATTCAAATCAAAACCACATTGAGATACCACCTTACACCAGTTAGAAAGGCAAAAATTGACAAGGAAGAAACAACAATTGCTGGAGAGGATGTGGAGAAAGGGGATCCCTCCTACATTGTTGGTGGGAATGCAAGTTGGTACAGCCACTCTGGAAAACAGTGTGGAGGTCCCTTAAAAAGTTAAAAGTAGTGCTACCCTCTGATCCAGCAATTGCACTACTGGGTATTTACCCCAAAGATACAGACGTAGTGAAGAGAAGAGCCATATGCACCCCAATGTTCATAGCAGCATTGCCCACAATAGCCAAATTGTGGAAGGAGCCGAGATGCCCTTCAACAGATGACTGGATTAAGAAGATGTAGTCCATATATACAGTGGAATATTAGTCAGCCATCAGAAAGAACAATTACTCAACATTTGCAGCAACATGGACGGGATTGGAGGAGCTTATGCTAAGTGAAATTGGTCAAGCAGAGAAAGAAAATTATCATATGGTTTCACTCATTTATGGAACATAAGAAATAACAGGAGAATCAGTAGGAGAAGGAAGGGAAGAATGAAAGGGGGGTAATCAGAAGGGGGAATGAACCATGTTTGGACTCTGGGAAACAAACTGAGGGCTTCAGAGGGGAAGGGGGGTGGGGTAATGGGATAGACCGGTGATGGGTAGTAAGGAGGGCACATATTGCATGGTGCACTGGGTGTTATACGCAAATAATGAATCATGGAATGCTACGTCAAAAAATGGTGTACTGTATGGTGCCTAACAAAAGATAATAAAAATTACTATAAAAAAGGAATTATTGGCATTATTATAGACAAATCATTTGTCTTGCTACCACTTTTCTAGAACTCAACAGTTACACGTGCAGAGTTATAAAATACCCAAGGCCATAGAAAGTCAATTAAAATAGTACAGCCTTATAACGTTAGATAATCCTCAGAGGGTCTGCTAGACAACATCCAGCATTGTACCAAGAGGGCATCAGGAAATCCCTGTTCCCTCCTGCGAGTTGTACATGATATTTTCTCTTACAACATCCACCCTTGTGATCTTAAATAATCTTCAAAAATTATTCTTGATTAAAAAAAAATGGTCTCATGTCTGGCCTCACTGTACCAGTGTAATAGGAATGTTAGCCATATGGACCATCTCTAGAATGCTTTGCAAATCTAGAGACATGAGGTATTGAACCACTTCTAAAGCCACAGAACTAACTTCTGCCTGGAAGTTTCCATACGGAATGTCAAATAGGACTTTTTAAATGCTCTGCTATTCGTTATGCTGAGGTTGGAAAACTAATCCCAAGAAAGTCTGTCCTTCATATTTGACCCACGGTACCTATAAATTTGGGTGAATTCCTCTCCAATCAAGGCTCCAAAATTTCTAGAAGGTTCCTGCTGGCCAGTGGGTGATATTTCTTACCATCTATAAGGTTGCGACCTTGTAAGCCAGGTCAGTATTCAGGGAGAGCTTCGTAGAGATTGAATTCACAAGTGAAGTCAACTCAATCCTGCTACTGAATAGTGTCTCAGCTTGCCCGACTATGGTGAGAACTCTTAAATATCATCTTCGTTAACAATCAATTTGACCAAGTATATCCTGGTTAAAAGGAAGACATAATTATGGAATGTAGGTCACTAAGTAAAGAGATTAATTTAAGTATCTGAAATCTGGTAAGTTAGTAAAATCGGGTATCAGTTAAAAATGTTTCACTGCGGTCAAAACCCTGGATGTACGAAATCACGTGTGAGAGACAGGTTGGGGGACAGAGAAAGGGTTTTCTCATATATCCAAAAAACCCAGAACATTCAAAACAATAGCAACAGTGATCCAAGCAAAGACCCGTATTGGCTTCTTCAGCTCTAGGGGGGTGCCCTTGCTCTGCCGGTTCTGGGGCCAGCGGTACTGAGCTGGGAGAGTGGGGGACAGTCTTGTGGGACTGAGCCCTTACCTGTGGGATCCAACCCTATGTCCAGGTGGACTGTCAGAATTCAGGTGACTTGCAGGACACTGACTGGTATGGGAGATGTGCTTGGTGGTGTGTGTGTGGGGGGGAGCCTACACTGGAATTTGGGGTCAGCATTGTCACCCGGCGACATGAGGAAGGAGGTGGGTGACACCCCCCACAGCCCTAGCGCTTGGGGTGGGCAGCCAGGGAGAGGCTGTTCCAGGCTGGGCCAGGAAATGCCAGAAAAGCAACAGCCCTCCAGAGAGTGAGGGGATCTTGGGATGGGAGCTCCCCTGTGGGGCAGGCAAAGGCCTCCAGCCCTGAGGGTCTCAGAGGGAGCTGAAGGCAGCTTTAGCTGGCCGTAGACACCACCAAATCCTGAGGTCCCGTCAACGGGAGCAAGAGGCCACTGTGGCCTGGTCAGTGCTGCAGTGGACTCCCTGTGGGGGTCTGACTCAGGACAGCAGGGAACAGGACAGAGACCCTGTCACTGAGGAGGAAGCCCCCAGCCCTCACTGTGCCAACACTGGGAGAGAGAGGGGCTTCATCGAGGAGCACAGCACCCAGTGAGGCTCCAGGGCGCCCAGCCCTGGCTTCCCACACCCTCCCCCATCCATGAGGCAGGCTGGTGTGAGCCAGGTGACCTGGCCTGAGGAGGCCTCCTATCCCAGAAGCCAGGTTCTGGGGCTCTGCTCACAGTGGCTTCTCTCCCATGCAGCTCCCAACTAAACCATTCCTATGTAATGAAGCCAAACCCCAGTGACTCCTGGGAGACATATTGGGCCACGTTCCAAATGCTATGTCAGCCCCATGGGCCATCTGTGAGCACCCGGCCTTCACATGCCCAGAAAGGATGGAGCGCAACGTGTCCTTTGCCCTCGAGACAGATCTGATCTCCTCACCCTTTGGCCAGAAACATCAAAAGACAGAGGGCTCCCAGGTCTTTCCTGCTACGTCAGAATTGCAGGGTGTTCTGGGTCTCAGTGCCTCTTGGCCTCCTTGTCGCTTATACTGGACTCTCTTTTTCCCTTCCAGGGCCTGTCTCTCTTTTTCCATCATTTTCTTGGCTTTTGTTGCTCTCTGGGTCAAGTTTCTCTGGGTCATTCTTAGCCCCTGCAGGTCAGTGTTGATACGGGGGGAGGGTGTGTGTGTGTGTGTGTGTGTGTGTGTGTGTGTGTGATGGGGAAAGGGCTGGAGAAAGGACAAGTGAGGACAAATCATATATATCTTCAGAACTTATATTTCAGAATTAAATATTACTGTAATCAACCACAATTTTTACTGATAAGAAACAATTACTGTCTCTGAGTCATGGCAGTAAATCTCAACAGCGAAAATTCGAAACTCTTGAGTCTTTCATCTCCTAACGTGCTGCAGGAAAGCAGATATGAGAGGAGATCAGTATAATGGCCCATGTGAAACAGCAAGCAACTTTCCTCTGATTTCTATTACATCCTAAAAAAGGAGCAAGCCTGGCACCCCCAGGCTCAAGCTGCAGACAACCTGGGGACTAGAGGCTCACCCTCTACCAGGGCCTCACAGTCACACCACCTATTTCTGTCTTCTCACTGGCAACAGGTCATCATCAAACCTGGCTGTGAGACGGTCAGAACCGGAGGCTCAGAGAGGCCAAGTAACTGACCCCGAGACACACGGCAAACCAGCCAACGAAAGTGAGAGAAGAAACCAGTCCCCAGGCTGCATTCTGGACAAAGACACAAAGTCATCAAAGGCCAAGGAATCCTGGGGGGCAGAGGCCTGTCCCCCACATCTTCTCTGTTTCCTGTGTCCTCAGTCAGCAGGCACAAACTGGAGGTAAGACCCGGGCAGCCTCTCATCGCCGTGGCCCTTGCTTAAGGACCTCCATGTCTCAGGAGCTGGGAGAGAATGTAGTCTGCAACATCTGGTTCCCTCTGTCCCTAAGTCCCATTCCTGGCTCTTGGCTCATCTCTGAGAGCAGCACTGGGCAGCACAAGAGCCCAGACTAGGGGTCAAGCCATGTGGGTACCCACCATACTTGAGACACTCTTGCTGGGTGACCTTAGGCCAGTTGCTTGCCCTCTCTGAGCTTTGGTAAAATGAGAGGATTGTACTAGTTGTTCTCAAATTGAGCTTCAAGTCAGTAACTGGTAAGAGGAGCCACCGGGAGCCATGTGTGTCTGGGTGAGGAGGGTGTGAACCGAGTGGGTTCTGAGCTCCTGCAGAAGTCTGTCTTTGACAAAACCTAAAAAAGCTTAACTCTGCAGTTGTAAGACTCGAGGTCCTGCTCCCTAACAGCCCAATGGTCCAACATCCATTTTCAGTTCTGTTCTCGGGAGCCTCCCGTCTACAGGACAGTGTCCCCTCAGTCCCACATGCCTCCCCTCCTGGCTCAGCCTTGCGTGTCCTCCGTGGAGACGTGTAAACACAGCGCAGCCTAGGCACCTACGGGGCGTGGGGTTGTGGGACGCCGGCACCCCCTCTAGCTCTCCAGCCTCACCCTCTGTCGCCTCCAGTCGCCTCCAAATCTAGGTATAAGTAGAAAAGCATTGAGTATCTGTCCTGGAGGGGCTGCTGCAGATTATCTGCCAAGCTCCTTTTACAGCTGAGATCACGAGGGCCAGGAGGCCGGGCGACTTCCCGCGGCCAGGCAGACGACTACTGCTCCGGTGAGCGGGAGACCGGACTCTTGAGGACACAGAGGGGCAATGGCCAGGGGAGTTGTCTGGGCCCAAATGTGAAGGCCTGGGTGCACATTAAGAATTCTGGTCTCTTTTATTATTAACGATGAACAATGGCCTCTCGGTCCTAGCTGGATGGCAGGCAGGGGGTGGGGGGCACAGGGGGACTCCTGCTGGTCTTGTGCCCGTTGCTGAAGACCTGCAGCTGGGGGCTGGCCTCTTCGGAGGGAGGCTGGGGGCTGGAGCTGGAAGTGAGTGGCCAGAGCTCAGCACGCCCTTCCCAGGCCCGGCTTCCTCCTCTCAGCGGCCGGAGCCTTCTCTGGACTCTCACGGTGGTTAGGAAGCAGAGATGTGTCTGGGTTACGGCCCCCCTCCTGCGCCGGCTCAGGCAGAGACACCAACAGCCCCCCAGGTGTCTTTGACGCCTATCTGCCGCCGACTTGGTTCAGTAGCGTGAACCCAGGACTACCTTCACCCAACCTCCAGCCACCCCGCAGAGTTCCCACGGTGCAGACGAGGCTGCTAAGGTTCAGACAGGTGGAGTAATCGGCGCGGGTTACACAACAGCAGCAAGCCGCTCTCGCCACGTGCGCCCGACCCCAGATCCAGGGCTCTGCCCCGCACGCCGCCTCCTGCTACGACGGCCTGAGCTCTAGCTCCGCTTCTCCTGGCTTTCTAGTCCCAGAGGTCTGCCGACCTCAAGAATCTAGAATCTCAGCTCATCTTCCTGTTTCCTGTGTGATCACATTCTTGCCCTCTGCGAGCTGCTCCGGTCCCATCCCAGACTGAGTAGTTCTCACTCGGGTTACCACTCTGTCTCCCAATCTGACTTCTCCACATGCACGGACTCAACCTGGGTCTTCACCTCTCAGGTCATCTCCTATCCAAAACACTTTACCTTTGTTTTTAAAGATTTTTTTTTTAAAATTTATTCATTTGAGACACACACAGAGAGAGAGCATGAGCAGGGGAGAGAGGCAGAGGTAGAGAGAGAAGCAGACTTCCCTGCTGAGCTGGGACCCCGATTCGGGGCTCAATCCCAGGACCCAGAGATCATGACCTGAGCTGAAGGCAGATGCTTAACCATCTGAACCCCCCAGGAGCCCCCCAAAACAGTTTAACCTTAACCAAGACATGTCCGTGCATTAGGCTGCATGAGCCGATTCCAAGTGCAGCTCAGGGGAGGAGAGGAGCTAGGCCATGGAGGGGCTCCCCCTTCCGTTCCCTCTGGCCTTCTCCAGGCCCCTGTGTCTCTCTCCACCTGCCATCTTCCTCTTTGTACCCAGCCTTTGATCTAAACAGTCTGAAGGAAGAAGCCAAACCCCTATGTATTCTATCTTCAAACTACTTTGAACTTTATTCCTTATTATAAAAGGAATTCGTGTTTAATGTGAAGAATGAGGAAGTTCAAAGAACATTAACAAGTAATATCACCTATACATCTAAGCACCAGAAATGACCACTGACTTAAGGTCTTGGTATGTTCTTTTCCAACCTTTGTCTATGCAGAAATCTTTACACTGTTAGGGTTGGGTGGTATGTAGTTTCATCTTCTGGTTTTTACCTTCACGATCTGTTAGAGCATTTCCCTGCAACGGGAAGGAGTCTCCAAAACACGCTTTTAAAGGCTACAAGGTATTCAGTCATAGCGCTAGCCCATAGGTTATTTAACCAGGCCCCTATCACAGGACATCTCGGTTGTTTCCAGTTTCCCCTATTATAAACCATATTGCAGGGAACACCCTTGAGGAAAGTCTCTTCCCACATCTCTGATTTTTTCCCTTTGCGAAATTCTTAAAGGTGAAATCGCACACTGCCACGTTTTCCTGCAGAAGGGCACAGTAATTTATTTCCCATGACAATATGTCATGAGAATTCCTGTATCACTGCAAACGCGCTGGCGCCAGGCATCGTCATTTAAAATAGATTTTGCCAATTTTATTGTTTGAAAATTATGATGTCATTGAGGTTTTAACTTGCCATCTTCAACTCTTGTGACAGTTAAACTCTTCTGTGGGCTCACTGGTCACTTGAATCTCTCGCGAATTAACTATTCACATCTCACTGTCCGTTGTTAGAATTTTTCTTCCTATTTTAAAACATATATTCCGAAGACATTAATCCCTTGTCTTCTACGTATATCACGACCATCATTAGTTTTTTTTAACTTAGAGAAAATTATTTTGCCAAAAATACTCATCTTTTCCTTTACTCTTTTGTTTTTATGTTTGTACAAAAGGAAAAAAATGGCATTCAGACGGAGGGAATGTGAGCGGCTTGGGCAAAATATGGACATAGAGAAGTTGAAAGAAAGAGAGCCGGCTTTCTCGGCACAGTGGAGTAGAGTGGTGGTTCTCGAAGCGTGGTCCCTCCGGCAGGCAGCATGTGCCTCACGCGAACATGGTACGAATGCAGATTCTCAGGCTCCACCTGGACCTCCTGACCCCGGGAGCCCTGGGTGGGAGCCCAGCAGGGTGTGACAAGCCTTCCGGGGTTGCGATGCTCGAAGCAAGGAGATAGGGAGGTGGAGTCTGTGGCTGGCTGCTCAGGCGACAGGAGGAAGAGTCCTAGACCAGGGAGACAAAGGGAGATGGGCTGAGGTTTCAGGAAGGAGTCCAGACCCCATCTTGGGACTAGAGAGAAAAAAAACTGCGGCAGGGATGGTTTGGGGACTTTACGGAATTAAATATTCAATTTTAAACTGTGCTCCATATAAGACATATTTGTCTAACACGCCTTCCGGACCAGGCTCACGACAGCCTTGTGTTGGGGAGTTTGGGGCGTAAAGGAGAAAGAGAATGGGAACGAGCCGTGGAAGAGGTCCGTACCCACCCAAGGAACCAGTGGGGACCAAGAGTTCAGTGAGAGCAGAAATTTTGAGAACAAAGTAACCAGGGATACACAAGGAACCCCCCAAACTACTACAAATCTAAGAAGAAGGGAGAAGATCAGCCCTCTCCCAGCGGAGGGGATGAGGGGCTGTGCTGCCGCGTGAACGTATGAAGGTCACCAGCTTGAGGCTGAAGGACTCCCAGCGTTCAGGTCACGCTTCAGACATCGTTCTTTGTCGCATCATAAAATAAACATTCACCCGTCCAGTTCCCCCTGGGTTGCTTTATAGTTTTTATTTTTTGCATTTCACTGTTCAGCATAGTCCGAATGTGTCTCCATAGGCGGCACAGAAGAACTTTTCCTACCCGATCGTTAACTAACGGAGCAACATTGTTAAATCGCTTCCTGCCTCTGCTTTGTAACAGCCCCTTCATCACCGGCTTGGGCGTGTCTCCAAGCTCTCTGTCTGTCCCGTCCATCTGTGTCTATCTCGGAGCTCACAGTACACTTTTACGGTATTATAGTACATTATGGTATCACAGTATTATGCTTGCGCCTTTGGAAGAGACAGATAAAATACAGGGTGCCCGGGGAAATTTGAATTTCAGGGTTATTTTTATTTGCTAAAACGGACAACTCTACTTCCATTTTGTTGTTCTTTTTTCCCCTTCAGTATTTCCTTGACTATTCTCATCCATTTATTCTTTCATGTGTTGAATCCCATTATCAAGTGCTTATAATATCATTCTATTGAGTTTTAATTAGATTGCATTAAATAAGTTTAGAGATGTTTTTGGGTTTTTTGTTTTGTTTTGTTTTTTCTGGGGGTTTTTTGGTGTGGTTTCTTTGTCTGTTTTTTTTGTTTTTTTTTTTTGCCAATTTTAGTCTTTCCTTCCAGAAACAGGGACCTGGCATATCCCTGAACTTGATCGAAGCCTCCTTTATGTTTTTCGAGAAAGTTCTGCAGAATCTTCTGTTTGTTTTGTTTTCATTTGTATTGCTCTCATAGGTAGGTCCTGAACATTTCTTGTGAGGCTCATCCCTAGGTATTTGTGTATTTTTGTTTATTTCCTGCTTTTATAAAAAAAAATTTCAATATATTTCTAACTTTTTGTCTGGTATAGAACATTTCTACTTTTTGGGTACTTCTTAGATTTTTAATGATTAAAATATATATATATATATATATTCATCGTAGATAAAAAAAAAAAAAAAAAAACCCTAGTCCTGAAACGTAAAAAGAAAGAGGAAAAGTGCCTCATTCATACCTAGGGCCTCACTCACCACGACCACAAACCTCAGTCCTCAATGCTAAGAAATGCTGACAAGTCTGTGCATACTTGCAGGCATTTTCTATACATGTAAAATACATTTTTAAAAATTTGCGCACATACACACTCCTGTACACATGGGATCTTACTATGCATATTGTTCTTTGAATCTCCTCCCTTTTTAAAATTTAACTTGGTTGCATGGGGCTGAGCGGGAGCAGGGACATCTCGAGGAGCCAGGCTTGGGGAGACGGGCTAGGCAGCGGGGCAAGGTCAATGCCTGCGAGACGCAGCACCAGCGATGTCAGGGCCCAGCTGCTGGTGTCACATGTGCTCCTGGGTCCCCAGTGTTTTTATATTAAGCCAACTTAACCAAATTCTTTCATTAGTTTTAGAACTGTGTCCGTTGAGTCTCTTGGATTTCCAGATAAGACAAATACAACATTTGCAAATCATTGTTATTTTCTGAGCGTTATAATTTTATTTCCTTGCCTTAAACTATTTCTTTGGCTACAGCTTTCTGAATACTATTCTATACCAGCGTAAGAGTAGCACTCACTTTGAGTATACACCCTTCGAACAGGGATCGTAAATCCAAATGCGTGGGGTGGGGGGCAAGCACAGGCAGTTTAACCTGGTAAAACTAGTCTGCGAAAAATAAGGGACCACAAGGAATATCGTGAACTGGGGAGTTCACACTCCATCCAAAGAGGAATCATGCGCTCACCTCCTGCTGGCTGGAGGAATATGGCCCATTATTGCCAACTCTCGTTTGTGATGCTGAAAAGCTAGTTTTTTATGTGTAAGCTCCACTTTTTAAAATATTGGCGATTAATTCAACTTTTAAAAACTGTACAAAATGTATCTAGGGGTTATATGTGGCCTGCAGGTGGCCATTAAGTGACCTCTATGCTATAGTCTTAGCATTAAGCATGATGCTGACTCTTCTTTTGTAAGAGAGACTCTTCAAAATATCAAAACAGTTTTTGGAGATACGATATTAAATGTCTCTGTGAGAGTTCACAAACCAGAAAGTCGAGAGCAATCTGCAAAGCCATGGGAACAGCCGGTGTACGAGTCAGCAATGGATAAGGAGGTGAGCTGGGGTACCCACCTGGGCAGGGTGCATGAGCTTGGAAAGCCTTCCTGCAAATTTAACTGCTCTCCACAAATTTCCCTTCCATAAAACTCCATGTTTTGTGGATTTACTTCTGCACGGTTTCCTATAATCACTAGAATTTTTAATATGCTCAGAACAAAATATAAACTTTTCTGAATCATAAAACCAGAAGGGCAATGAATACCGAAAGGTGGAGCAGCCACAGGGAAAGATTTTAAATCTCAGTATGTTCACCATCTCCAACAAAGCAAAACCAACTTATTGGCACCATATGGACAACATGAAGAAAGGAGTTTTTGAAGAGTTTCTCACGGAGAAGGTATGATAAATGAAGATTAATTATACAATATACACGTCCTTAAGGTTATATCCTCTTTGTGTGATATGCTGGGGTTATTCTTTTTATTTTGCTAACTCTAAAAATTGTTTATGGGACTATACTCACTTTACCCATGACCTTTCCTTGACTATAAAATATCCCTCACATTATAGTAAGCATTTGGTAAAAATTTGTTGAATGAATGGCATAATCAATGAACACCAATGAAAAAGCTCATTCACCAGAAAAAGCTAAATCTGAAATATTAACTCTAATTTTTATTCTGCATAGCATTGACTTTAACCCCCCATTCTAACCTTAGTCCCAATCCTTAACCCAAATAATGAGTATAATAGTCCTCCCCTGATCCTAATCTGAAACCAAGAATTAGTAACCCCTATACTTCCAAGAGAAAACAGAAAATGGGGTGAATAGTAGAAAAGCAAGGCTGTGTCAGCAAAGGAAAAACATACCTAGAGGCCAGAGAGGAGCACGGAGTACGACGCCTCCCTGATTGGGCGTTCACCATTTTCGTCACCAAGACCCTCAACCAGATCCTGAACCCAACCCCAGTACCACCCAAGCTACTACGGGGCACATCTCATGGTGCCTCCACCTGTCAGTCCAGACTTCCTGTTAAGAACCATACAGGAGGGGCGCCTGGGTGGCACAGCGGTTAAGCGTCTGACTTTGGCTCAGGGCGTGATCCCGGCGTTCCGGGATCGAGCCCCACATCAGGCTCCTCCGCTGGGAGCCTGCTTCTTCCTCTCCCACTCCCCCTGCTTGTGTTCCCTCTCTCGCTGGCTGTCTCTCTCTGTCAAATAAATAAATAAAATCTTAAAAAAAAAAAAAAAGAACCATACATGAAACAAGTGTGAAAATTCCTTACACACCCTTGTGATAGACACCCAATCAATTACGTATCCTCAAAACTCTTTAAACAGGCAGATCACAGTGCAGGACCTCAACCGGTCTGCCGCGACAGAGTTCATTCTCCTGGGCTTCGCCCCCAACCCCAGGACCGACGCTCTGCTCTTCACCTTCTTTCTCGTCTTTTACCTGCTCACCCTCATGAGCAACAGCCTCCTCACCGCCCTCGTCCGCCAGGACCCCCGCCTCCACACACCCACGTGCTTCTTCATCAGCGTCCTCTCCACGCTGGACACGTGCTACACGACCGCCGCGGTGCCCCAGGGCTCGTGCATGTCCTCGGCAAGAAGAGTGCCCTCTCCTCTGCCAGGGGTGTGGCTCAGAAGGACGTCTTCCTCCTCTTCGGGGCCACTGAGTCCTGGCTCCTCTCCGTCACGTCTGTGGACAGGTACACGGCCATCTGCCGCCCGCTCCGGTACAAGGTCATCGTGGGCTGCCGCACGTGCCTCCTCGTGGTGGGCATCTGTGTGGCCTGCCGCGTGGTGGGCGGCCTGAGCTACACCTTCTTTGCCGTGCACCTGCCCCACTGTGGCCCCGATGAGATGGACCACTGCTTCTGCGAGGTCCCGGCCGTCCTGAAGCTGGCCTGTGCAGACACGTCCCTCAACGACTCGGTGGACTTCATCACGGGCTTCAACGTCGTTGTGGTCCCTCTGACCCTGGGTGTCATCGTCTATGCCAACTTCTTTGTCTCCATCATGAAGATCCGCTCGGCCCAGGGACGGATCGAGGCCTTCTCCCCTGTGCCTCCCACCTCGCCGTGGGCACCATGCTCGCCCTTCCACGCAGCATCAGCCACAGCTGGCTCCGGCAGCTGGTCCGACAGTGGCAAGATAATGGCCCTTCTCTATAACATTGCCACAGCCTTCCTCAACCCGTCATCTACAGTCTGAGGAACAAGGATGTGAGAAAGGCTTTCCTCAAACTGATGGGACGGAGCGGGGCCCCAGAGTGAGGCTTCAAAAAGGAAGACCTTGGGAGCCAAACAAAGCAGGACTCCCAGCCAAACCCCGCCATGAGGCCTGCAAGGCTGTACTCCCTGAAGTCACGCCGTCACCCTGGCCCAGTGGGAAGGAACTGGGTGCTCAGACAACAGCAGTATCTTTGGTGCCGTGGTTTGGGACAGAGGGGACACACTGGTCAAGAGCCGGGACCTCAGTGCCTGACAGAGCAAGACAAGAGACTTGATTTAAACAAATAATAGATATGCGGCGTTTTGCAAGTCATGCAACTCACGCTAAGGGTTCTATCTCTTTCTCACAGGGAAGTTGTGATGATCAAACGAGATACTACATGAAACATGTTTAGTACAAGACTGGCAATAGCTTTCAACAGATACTAGTTTTAATTTTTTAAATTTATTTCCCAGGATGAGCTGTCAGCCTTGAATTAGCCACGATCCTCTTCTGGGCTGTGAAAGGGACTAGAACCCTAGAGAGTAAAGGGAAAAAAAGGCAGGGAGTGAAAGTAGTAAAAACTCAAAACCCGAGAAGTGGAGAATCTTACGGGGAGAGACTCGAGAATGAGGAGATGAACCTTCTCTCCCCACCCGCAATTCCTTCACACTGAAACCATCTGACAGTACTACTTTGTAGCCGTTTGCTTTTGTGCTTGTGTATCTTTATACCTCTTGGATTTCCTTTTCCCCTTGTTCCTAATAAAGTCCAGTTTGGAAAACGACAAGCTGTCTTGGGCTATCTCAAGGAAGAGCGACTCTGTCCACCTGAAGATGAACAAAATCAGAGAGGGGTGCGTAGGCATAATGTCCCCCTGAGGGATGCAAAACTTAGGCAGTCCAGAGAGAGGTTAAAATCGCCATGGGGAGCTTCTGCTTTGCTCCCTCTTGCTTGGAGGGACCTTTCCTGAAACTCCGCTTACTCCTCATAGAATCTTTACAAACGTAAATTGTTTTTCCCACGTTTCACCAATCTGCAGAGTCACGTTCCTGGGCATCACCCGTACTTATGGGCTTTGCTGTCTGCTGCCGCAGGAATTCCAGCACCCAACAGAGCAATACCCACAAGGTCCTAGGGACATGTTCCACAAGCTAACAGCCAACCCCTCTGGCTCGTTCTTTCCCCAGCAGCTTGCGGATTTCCACTGGCTATGAAACAACTTGCAAAAGAAAATCAGCTGGGTTGGCCAGAAAAATTCAACACGGATGCCTGTGCCCCCAAGGGAGACCAAGGTCCATGCCAAGGGAGCAGGTTTCAATGTCCTCAAAGATATTGCCCTACCCGCCCCCACGCAGGAGCCAGTGTTGCATCAATAATGAAGCAAAATTAAAAGGCAGATAACAAAACAGGGCGTTTCATTGCAACATACTTACAAACGTGGATAATAACACAGAAAGAGCTCTTACAAATTGGTAAGAAAAATACAACCATCTCAGAAAACTGGCAACAGATCTGAACAGTTCATTAAAAAAAAAAAAAAAAAAGACGTTCAAATCATCAGTAAACATATGGGAAAATCCCACCACAGTCGGCACTAAAGTCAAGATGCAAATGAAAATATCAAGGAGATCACTTTCTCTCCTTTGAAACTGGCAGAGTTTTTAAACAATGGAGTCAGAGGTGGCTAGAACACACTGAAACACTTTCCTACATTGCTCGTGGGAGTAGGAATCCATCTCTTTGCAAGGTGATTTGGCTTTATGTATCAAGAACCTTCAATATGTTCATAACTTCCTACCTAATATTTCTACTTTCAGGACATTTTAGGAAATAGACATCAAAAGGGCAGGAAAAAAAAAACCACAATCATTTTTATTCTGTTAGTTAAATAGGAAAAAGTTGGAACCAACTGAAAACATCCTGTACATGTGCACGAGCCATTAAAGGATATTATGGTATGGCCACATAAGGGTGTACTACATAGCCGTTGAAAATGTGCTTCAGAAGAATAGTTAACGATGTGAATGCTCACAGCAGGATACTGAGCGCCTAGAGGCAAGAAACAGCTGGTGAACCGTTAACACTGTAAATACCTTTTCACCCTTGAAGTCAGACATTAAAGCTTAGACTAGGAGAGAGGGCCACTGAGTCATACTTCTGACACACACACACACTCCCCACCTTTTCAAATTAAGGAATTAATAAACTAACCAGGGCAGCTTACCTTGTCTGTGTTTTCGACTTGTTCTCTTGCTCCCCTCTCCCCCAATTTAACCTCACCCCCAATCACAATATATGCAGACAAGCCTCCCCACCGAGCCGCCTCAGCGAGTTCCACCCAGATATCTCAGATCTCTGTGTCCGGAGGTCTGACCGTGTCTGCAAACTAACCCCTGCCCCGAAGAACTTCTGGGGATTTCCTGCTTCCGTTTCCTACTTCTGCTTCAGTCAATGTTGGCAATTTACCTTTCTTTTTTTTTAATTGTCCATTTTATCTAGGTTCTCAAGTTGGCATCAAGTTGTTTTTTTTGTTTGCTGTATAGGGAGCTGTGTATCCCCTTTTAAATCCTAAAACGCATCTTTCTTCTCCCTTTAGTCTTTGAACAATTTTGCCAGAGGACCATCTGTTTTGTATTTTCCAAGAAACAGATTTTGGCTTTGCTAATTAACCTTCTACAGATCGATTTCCGCTTTTGTCTTTATGACCTCCCTCCTGCTTTCTTTCTGTTGTTTACTGTAGCCTATCCTCTTTTTTATTATTATTATTATGTTGTGTTAGTCACCATACAGTACATCCTTAGTTTCTGACGTAGTGTGCCATGATTCATTGTTTGCATTTAACACCCAGTGCTCCGTGCAATACGTGCCCTCCCTACTACCCATCACCGGGCTAACCCAGCCCCCCACCCCCTCCCCTAGCCTATCCTCTTGAGTGGAATGACTAGCTCAGTAGTTTCAGTCTTTCTCATTTTGGTTTTTTTTTAAGATTTTATTTATTTATTTGAGGGAAAGAGTGACAGAGAGAGAGAGAGCAAGAGGGGGGAGGGTCAAAGGGAGAAGCAGGCTCTCAGGGAGCCCAGTGCAGGACTCCATCCTGGGACTCCAGGACCATGATCTGAGCCAAAAGCAGATGCTTCACCGACTGGGCCACCCAGGTGCCCTCTCATGTTGTAATAAATACCTGTAGAGCTGTCAATGTCCACCTAGACTCTGCTTCACCGCTTCCTACGGAGTTTTGCACCTGATGGTTGCCGCTCAGTCCTAATCTTGGTCTGTTCTGCTACAGTGCACGTTATCACCACTAGAATTAGCTCAAGTCAACCAGCCAACAGGGGGATAATGTCATTATAATGTCAAATCTCATTGGTTCATACTCATTTTTTTTTTCAAACACATTCATATTTTGCACAAGCGAGTACAAGTGATCAGTCCAGATCTTGATTATATGGCAGCCAGAACTTTCCCAAAGTCCATGTTAGGGCTAGAGTATTACAGAAAAAAAAATTTTTTTATGCAGCCAGCCATGTTCATATTCCAGGTTTTTTTTTTTTAAGATTTTATTTATTCATTCGAGAGAGAGAGAGAGAGAGAGAGAGCGAGCGAGCACGGGTGGAGGGCGGGGCAGAGGGCGAGGGAGAAGCAGACTCCCTGCTGAGTGCAGAGCCTGATGTGGGACTCAGTCCCAGGACCCTGAGATCATGAGCTGAGCCAAAGGCAGACACTTAACAGACTGAGCCACCCAGGCGTCCCCAACATCACGAGCTATTAATCAAATGCAAATTACAGCCACAAGGAGGAGCCACTCTACACTACTTAGTCTGTTAGATTGGCTTACACAAAAAACCCTGACCACACTCAATGCTGGAAAGGATACAGGGTGAACGGACCTCTCATACACAGCTGGTCAGAATGTAAAATTACGCAGCATCTCTGTAAAACAGTTTGGCATATGCTTTTTTAAAAAACAGTTGTATTGAAATATAATTTACATACCAAAAAACTCATGCACTTGAACTGTGCAAATTCAATGGTTTTTATTATGTTCACAGGATTGTGTAACTATCATCACAATCCAATTTAGCAACATTTTCATCACCCCCCAAAGAAACTCCATACCCATTAGCAAGGACTCCTGATCTCCCACTCTTATCCCCAGGTCTACCCAACTACTACGAATTTACTTTCTGTCTATAGATTTGCTTGTTCTAGACATTTCATATAAACGGACCTGTATAATACGCAGACTGTTCTGACTGGCTTTTCTCACTGATTTCCAGGGTCATCCAGTTAGCGCGTACCAACCGTTCATCCCTTTTCATTGCACAGTCGTATTTCATCGTGTGGACAGACCATACTCTATTTACCTATTCAGTCGATGGGCATTTGAGTTGATTCCGCTTTCTGGCTACAACGAATAATGCGGCTAAGAATATTCATGTACTAGTTTCTGTTAAACATGTATGTTTTCATTTCTCTTAGATATATATCTGGGAGTGGAACTAAACTCCATGTTTAACATTTTAAAGAACTGTCATACTATTTTCCAAAACAGCAGTACCATTTTGCATTCTTATCAGCAAAGTGAAAGAGTTCCAATTTTTCCACATCCTCAATATTGTTACTGTAGTTTTTTAAATTATGGTAGGTATGAAGTGGTATGCCATTGTGGTTTGGGTTAAAATATTGTTATAAGCATACACATATCGTATGACCCCAGCAATCACATTCCTGGGAATTTATTCTAGGGAATAATAACTTATTATTTTTAACTTTACACAAATATTCATAGCAAATTTAATCATAATAGCCCAGAACTAGAAACAATGCAAATCTGCCTCAACAGGTGAATGGATAAGCTTTGATACCGCCATATGAGGGACTACTACTCAGCAATATAAAGGAACAAACTATTGATACATGCAACAGTCTAGATGGATCTCAAAGGCATCAGGCTGGGTTTTAAAAATAATTAGCTTTAGGGGCGCCTGGGTGGCACAGCGGTTAAGCGTCTGCCTTCAGCTCAGGGTGTGATCCCGGCGTTAAGGGATCAAGCCCCACATCAGGCTCCTCCGCTGGGAGCCTGCTTCTTCCTCTCCCACTCCCCCTGCTTGTGTTCCCTCTCTCGCTGCCTATCTCTATCTCTGTAGAATAAATAATTAAAATCTTTAAAAAAAATTAGCTTTAAAAAGTTATATACTGCATAATTTCAATTGTGTAACGTTTTCAAAATTAAAGTGACAGATCAGTGACCATCAGTGCCAGATTTCTCTGTGGCAGTGGAACAGTTTTGTATCCTTATTGTGGTTACATGAACCTATGAATTTAATAAAATTTCATAAGACCATATATCCCCCAAAATGAGTACAGGTAATAAATGGTGAAATTCTGATAACGTCCATAGTTTACTTATTAGCATTGTGCTAGTTAACTGGACATGATAATGTACTAGAGTCATAGATGTCATCATTGTGGGACCGCTGGATAAAGGGTACCCAAGAGCTCAATTTACTATTTTTTGCAACTTCTTGTGAATTGTAAATTATTTCAAAATAAAAAAAATTTTTAATAGCTCCTATATCCTGGTAGAAACTGAAGCCTAACTATGGGTCACGACACGACTTGACAAACAAAATGGCCCATCATAAACTATGTTATCAGACCCATGAAACCATCAAGTTGGACCCACACAGAAGAATTCTATTCTAGAATGGCAACTCTCTATGCAATCTGATGTCCAGATGGTGGGCTTCGTCAGTATTCACCAAGTCTCCCACGGTTCTTGTTCCTACTTTGCTGCGTCTCCCTCAACCCGCATGTGGAATGCCCTATATCTGGGTAACGGAGGAGGGAAAGGCCTAGTTTAAGGTAGCACTGAGTATGGTAAAGGAAAATTGTTTCCATGGGTAGAATCTTAGACGGTGTAGCTGGCTGTCTGCTCTATAGGGAAAGAGAGATGCCCTCGAGTGTGGCTATATAGTATTTCATGGGCAGTTGCTAATGGGATGGAAGGGTGGCCAGAAACTTGGGAAGAAAAAGACTGGAGGATTAATGATGTGGGGTCTAGAGGAGGCCATGTGGATTGCCTCTCCCAGACCCAGAATATGAAGATAATCGTTTGCTACATAAATACGCACAGTGAGCGTCCACTGTGGGGGGCGTCGCTCTAAAATCAGGTGGACCAGGTGACCCTCCCGTAGAGTGGTCAGCCTCTGTCCCTAACCACACGAGTGCTCGCCCTACACAGCAGCCATGGAAGCACGACAGAGACTCTGTGTGGACTCAGCCACATGGGGTCAGCCTCACCAAGGCCATCGCCACTGCTATGTGCCAGACCGCAGCCGCAGAGAAGACGCCGAGCCTTTGATGTGGTACCACTCCCTGCGGGAGCTGCCAGTTACCTGGTAACACATAAATTACATTAGACACGTTCCATCAGGAAGGGGCTGCAGTCGGTCCTTCTGGGGAGAGACACACAATCAGGTTTCCTGCCTGAAGCATCTCTGACAACTCACCGTTAATGGCCTCAGAGTGTGGTGCCCATTGCCACAGTAACCCATGCAGCAGCATCTCCAACTAGGAGACACACTTTACTTCAAAAAAAGTGCGGCAGTCAACTCACTCACAGATTCAGTGGTCTCTCATTGTGCCCAAACTCTCAGAAACTCCTGGGCTTGACAGGACTGTGGAGTTACTGATCTAAGGTTCGATTATCAAGCCACCTGGGAGACGACATTTTGTAAGGCTGTGGCGCCGTCCTAGAGAATGCAGTTTACCCCTGACACCAGCAGTCACTGCATGGTCCCATCTTCCTCCGAAAGAGAAGGCACAGATCCAGGAGCCAGGAGAGGCAACGGGACTTGTCCCTCTCACCAATATACGAAATAGCTCTCCAGAGAAATTTTTGCTTCCCATCCCTACAACTTTGAATTCGTGCTCGAAGGAGGAATTTGTTCATTAAGGAGGAGATCTATGGTTCGGATGAATTAGAAGCTGAGATTGCCTCCTGGCCACTCTTGCCAAACCATGCGGAGGAGGAATGGTTTCTGCATTTCTTAACTCCTGAATGACGCTGGTGACGCTAATCCCCAGACCACTCCTTGATTAGCGGGAGTCTAAATCTCCAGAGAGAAGCTGGGCTTGAATCAATAACCCTCGCGCTCAGGTAGTCATGCCCTTGAGTTTGGGCTGAACCTAGCAGTGTGCTTCTCATGAATAGCCCAAAAGTGATGGAAAGTCACTTTCAAATTTAGGTGACAAAAGATCCTTGCTCCCTCTTGCTCACAACCTCTCTGAGGAAGCCAATGGCCCGGTGGTGAGCTGCTGCAAGGAAAGGCCCACATGGAAGAAACTGATGAATGTTCTGTACAACTATCGGGAAGAAAATGAGACTCCCAGTCCAAGAGCCAGGAACTAAATCCCGGTGACAATCAAGTGAACTTGGAAGAAGATCTTTCCCCAGTCAAGTGTTAGGATTTCTGCAGCTGGTGCCTTGATTGCAGCCTTGTGATACCCCCTTAATCCAGAGGATCCAGCTCAACCACACTCAAATTCTTAACTCACAGAAACTACAAAAAAATGAATGGTTTAAGCCACAAAAATTGGAGGAAATTTGTTACACAGCGATAGGTAACTAATACAAGGAAACTGTGGGGGATGGTGATGAGAATGATCTTGATTATGGTGATGTTTTCACAAGCATATACATATTTTAAAACTCATTAAACTGTACACTTTAATATCTACAGTTCACTATGTCAATGTACTTCTGAAGTTGAGAATGCTTTATGAAAGTGTCTGGGTGGGAGATTTTCCCAATTGCTAGGAGATCCTACTTCCCCCTTCGAATGTCACCTCACTGAGACAGAGCTCCTTACTTTAGTGGCATGAGGGCTTATGTGCCCTAAATTCATACTCTTCTAATAATTTTGAAAGAAAAATGACCTGTATTATTTTCCTGAACCTTATTTCATATGATCACCATTGATTTTCTTTAATTATTCTGTCTTCAGAACCTGTCAAATCCCTGGCCGAGCTACAATGGTGTCACTGACCTAGGAGGCTGGAAGTCATCTTACGCCCATTAATTTGAACTTAGTTCATGAACCCAGAGCTCAAGCACTCACGTTCATGTTCATTCAGTGATAGAAAACATGAACATTGATGCCAGTTCTATGGCAGGTCTTGTAAACTGGTGGTACAGAAATGAATCAAATATAAGTGTGCCTTCATGGAGTCCCCATCTGGTGTCTTGATGCTTGAGGGAAACCTACTGCCATAACCTTCCGGGTGTTCTCATATATGATCTTACTGAGTCTAATCCATTAATATATCATATGTGCCCACTGGACGTTGGAAAGGATTTGGATGGAGAAGTCATGTAGGCTGTCCATGGTGCCCATGCTTCTGTGACTTCATTCTGCTGCTTTGCCCCAGCCTGTCACTTTAAGGAAAGCCCTCTTCACATCTTTGTTCCTAAGACTATAGATGATGGGGTTGAGAAAGGCAGAGATAACATTGTAGAACAGAGCCAACTTCTTGTCCTCTTCGGGGGAAGACTCAGAGCCAGGTCGCATGTACATAACCATACATGGTATGGAGAACATAGTGACCACAGTGATGTGGGAGGCACAGGTGGAAAAGGCCTTGAACCGCCCTTGGGCTGAGCGAATCCTCAAGATGGCAGCAAAAATATTGATATAGACAATGATGATGAGGGAGAGTGGGACCAACAGAAGGATAAAGCCCAGGATGAAGTCCACCTGATCATTGAGAGATGTGTCTGCACAGGCCAACTTTAAGACTGCAGGTACTTCACAGAAGAAGTGGTTGATCTCATTGGGACCACAGTAGGGAAGAGTCATAGCAGAGACAGTGTATATCAGGGCACAGCTGATACCCCAGAATCCACAGAAGGTCACCATTGACCCACAAAGCAAAGGGCTCATGATGACTTTATACCTCAAGGGATGGCAAATGGCCACATACCTGTCATAAGCCATGATTGCAAAAAGCCAAGACTCAGTGATTCCGAGCATCAAGAAGATGTACATCTGAGCCACACACCCAGCGTAGGAGATGGTCTTCTTCTTGCAAACCAGGTGCACCAGCATCTGGGGCACTGTGGTGGTGACATAGCCCATATCCATAACGGATAGGACACTGAGGAAAAAGTACATGGGTGTGTGGAGGCGGGAGTCCATGCGTATCAAACTGATAATGAGCCCATTGCCCAGAAGGGTGATGAGGTAGAGACAGAGGAAGACGCTGAACAGAATACCATTTATCTCTTTGTTACGAGAGAATCCTAAAAGAATAAACTCCGTAAGAGAGCTATGGTTTCCCCAGAGCGAGTCTTGCATCCTTCTCCTGGTACAGAGAAAGAATAGAGCCATAATCATTCATAAAATAAAGTCTCCAGATTCAAACCCTGATGCTACTCTTTTATTAGAAATGCCAAATATCAGGGGCACCTGGGTGGCTCAGTCGGTTAAGCGTCTGCCTTTGGCTCAAGTCATGATCCTAGGGTCCTGGGATTGAGCCCTGCAGTGGGGGACGGTGGGGGTCCTGGCTCAGTGGGGAGTCTCCTTCTCCCTCTCCTGCTGCCTCCTCCCCCTGATTACGCTCTGTCTCTGTCTCTCTCTCAAATAAAGAAATTAAATCTTTAAAAAAAAGGAAAACATTTTTAAAAAGTGCCAAATATCAGAGCACCTGGGTGGCTTGGTCAGTTAGGCATCCAACTCTTGGTTTCAGCTCAGGTCATGATTTCAGGGTCTCGAGAGCAAGCCCTGCATTGGGCGCCATGCTCAGCAGGGAGTCTGCTTAAGATTCTCTCTCCCTCTCATTCTGCCCCTTCCCAACCCCCACTCACACACACTCTTTCTCTCTCTAAAATAAATAAATAATCTTAAAAAAAAAAAAAAAGAAGTGCCAAATATCAGTAACAAAGTAAGAGCATATTAGGACACCCACAAAGCTGGGGACCAAATTTTTTAAAGAATTTTCATTTTATATGAAACAGCATGTTAATATTGTATTACTTAATCCTAGTTTATTCTGAGACCACAGATAATAAATTTCACATTTCAAAATGTAGAACTTGCAAAAGGAGGGTCCAAAACTGTGTCCTGCCCTTCATGAACTCACACAGTTCCTGTAGCTTATAAATGATTTCCAAGTGGTCAAGAAAATAATTGGACATTTGACGATCTAGCATCTGTTGTGAGTTTCATACCAAATGTAGATTTCTGCCCCTCCTTTGAAGCTCTTATCGACATGGGCTTCGGTGGGACTACCTAAATAGCTTGATAGGTACTCTGGAACTTCAGAGACAGAGTTGTTAGATATCTGACACAATCCAGAAAACAACTGTTATTTGGAAATAAATTACACTCCATGAAAAGTCGAAGTTATGTGTTTCCATGGACTCAAGGTGGGTAAAACATGAGACAAAGACAGAAAGAGAGAAGGAAAGGAAAAGAAGGAGGGGACGAGGGAGGGAGGGAAAGAAACTACCATGCTAGGATACTACACTTAATAAATAGGTCCTTAAGAAATGATAGCTGTTTGCTCTCCAAAACAACCAGATAATTAATTACTAAAAGAATCACAGTAAAAGAAATATTAAAGAGCTTCTTTAAGCTAAAGGAAAATGATCCCTGATGGAAGCGTGCAACGGAGAGAAAAAAATGAACACCAGAAATCTTAAATATGTGTGTAAATATCCTAGAATATTGGTTGTTCAAAGCCACAAAAACAGCAACACATTACTGGAGCTTTAACTAAACACGTAGAAGTTGAATATGTGACAAATATGTCCAAAGAGCAGGGAGAGGAAATGGATGTAAACCGTTGTTAGATTTTGCATTGTCAGGAAGTGGCAATTCGGGTGAGGCTATGCTAAGTCAGAGATACATATTTTAGTCTCAAGATCAGGTGTCAGGACCCTTTTTCTGTAAGGAGTCAGACAATAAATATTTTGGGCTTTGCATGGAGTATAGCGTCCCTGTAGCATTTTCTTTTCGTATTTTTAAACCCCTTTAAAAATGTAAGGCTGGGGCGCCTGGGTGGCACAGCGGTTAAGCGTCTGCCTTCGGCTCAGGGCGTGATCCCGGCGTTATGGGATCGAGCCCCACATCAGGCTCCTCCGCTATGAGCCTGCTTCTTCCTCTCCCACTTCCCCTGCTTTTGTTCCCTCTCTCGCTGGCTGTCTCTATCTCTGTGGAATAAATAAATAAAATCTTTTAAAAAAAATAAAAAAATAAAAATGTAAGGTTTTCCAATCCCTGATCTAGAATAACAAAAGAATAATTTTTTAAAAATAGTAAAACTCACAATACAGTACAGAATATAAGGGGATAATTAAAAGGTTTTGATTAATTTGAAAAAAGGCAGGAACAGTGGAATGAAGGAACAAAGAACACTTGGAACAAACAGGAAACAAGTAGTAAGAGGAGAGACTCAAAAACAATTACAATAGCAGCAACATTAAATGTGTATTACTAAGCAAGCCCACTGCAAGCCAAAGATTATCAGACAGGATTTTTAAAAACCAGCAGCAATGACAGTATTCCATAAGGAAAGGAATTATCTTTAAATACCAGAGAAGAGGATGTCTGGGTGGTTTAGTCCATTAAGCGTCAGACTCTTGGTTTCTGCTTAGGTCATGATCTCGGGTTTTGAGATCAAGCCCCAGCTCTGCACTGGGTGTGGAGTCTGCTTGGGATTCTCTTTCTCCTTCTCCCTCTGCCTTTCCCCACCCCTCTCCCTCTCTAAAAAAGAAAAAAAACAGAGAAGAACAGGAAGCACAATTTTTAGATTATCGAGACAATACCAGTCAACTTAGGACTGTCTTGCCCCTCATCTCATCTCTAGTGGCTGAAGCCACTAGGAATTGGGATGAGGAACTAACAAAATAAAGGGTGAAGAAACATACCATACCTCCTCCTTTTGATGGCAGGCAGCTGGCTACAGCAAGCCCGACTCAGTTTGAAGAATTACGGAAGGCGTCCTGCAGGAGGTAAGAGTCAAGCTGGTCTTTGAAGAGTGGGTAGATGCGAACTAACCACAGGCAAGTGCGGAAAAGGATATGGCGGGTGGAGAGAATCACCTGCGTGAAGTC
Organism: Ursus arctos; assembly: GCF_023065955.2. Taxonomy (NCBI): domain Eukaryota; kingdom Metazoa; phylum Chordata; class Mammalia; order Carnivora; family Ursidae; genus Ursus; species Ursus arctos. Next base: position 71,613,639 of record NW_026622786.1, on the reverse strand, counting down.
ATGAAACATGAGCTAGCAGAGAGTGATGGGAGATGGGGTAGAGAGGTAGGCAAGGGCAGACCACGGAGGACCTATCACGCCCAGCGAAAGGGGCTAACGAGGGTGGATTTTATAGGGAGGAAGATAAAGATCCACCAAGTGGGCATGACACCCTGCTTATATCTGGAAACAGTCACATTGGGGGCAGTGCGGAGCCTGCCGTGATTCAGGGAGCAAAGGATGAGAGTGGGAGTGACTGTTGACACGAAAGGTCGGTATTAGACAAGAGTCTTTAGGAGGTAGGATCTACAGAAGTAGGTAAGTGATTCGGGGGTGGTGAGAAAGAAAGATGGGTCAAGGATGAGTCCCAGCTTTGCGTAAACGGATGAGTGATGGTGCCATTCACTGAGGTAGGGAGCATGGGAGTGGGAGGTCTGGGAAGCAGGTGAGGAGGACACATGGTGAGTCTAGTTTTGGACCCAGGGAACTGTGGGACTCCCAGTATCAGTTGGGCTGACAGTTGTTGCTGAAGAGAAAACTCTGGGGACAGGAATCTGAGTGTCCTCAGCACTTCTATGGGAACTGAAGCCATCGGAAGAGATGAGATCACCTGGGGAGAGCGTGTAGAGAGCATGAGGACAGCAGACAGAAGAACTCTGAAAAGCCACAGCATTTAGGGGCTGGCTTCAAGGAGAGAATCCAGAGAAGATGGTATCGAGGGGCCAAAGATGGATGACGTGTGACACAGAAACCCAAGGACAGACCAGGTCTGCAAAGAGAGGGTAGTCTTTTTGGCCAAATATGCATAGGTATCAAGTGAGACAAGAACCAAAAGTGTCTGAAACTAGCCCGTCTTCTGGCTTAAGTACATCTCCATATTTGCGTCTCTTGCTCAGACTGTCCCCTGGCATTCCTTGGGTCCAACTGCCTACTTGAACTCTGCCCACGGATATTTACTAGGCTCCTCAACCTTCGCATGTCCCAAACTGACCTCCGAATTTTCACTACACGCTCTAGCACTTGAGTCTCATCTCCCATTACAATCTGCCTGGCTCACTTCACAAAAACCACACTATCCTTTCTAGTCCAACAACCGCCAACTAGACTTTCACCTAAAGACCTTTGCCACGACATCCAGTACTTATGCTCTCCGCTGCCGGATCTCTTTCGGGTGAGTTCTTTAACTTCCTTCGCATCTCTGCCCAACTGTCGCTCATCAGAGAACTCCCTCACCATCCTGTCTGAAATGCAGCCATCCTTCACTGGCTCCTTAGTCAGCTTTACTTTTCTTTATAGTACTTCTCACGTCTCAAAACACTTGTCTACTTATCTGATGATTGTCTGTTGCCCCCAGGTAGGTTGTAAGAGCAGAGACTTTCTTCTGTTCGCTAATATATCTCCAGTGTCAATCATTGCGCCAAGCACTTCGTAGGAACTCAATTAATATTCATTAAACTGTTAAAGCAGGGATGCCAGTCTTTGACTCCATTCTAGAAGACATGTTGGTAGAATAAATAGAGGTGATTGATGCCTGTCCTCTCCAGTGGGACAAATCCCAAGTGCCATTTGGAATGTAGAATTTACACCTGTGACCCATGCCTTAAGGAGACGTGTGGACAAGTTGTGGTTTGTGGGAAGATATATTGTGACGGTGGAGAAATAAATCTAAGCAACTGATGATGCTTTCCCTGCAGAAATTTAAGTTAGCGAGGATGTGGAAGTCTGTCTACAGAAGTATCTCAAGGGCTGTATTAAGGAAGATGGATAAGAATTGCTCTGCATAGTCCCAAATTTAGAATTAGTATAAATTTTACCAGGATGCCAAGCTTCAGACTGACTAGAGAATGTCAGAGATGTTCATAGACAGAAAGGACTGTCCTGAGAAGAAATGAGCCCCTGTTTTTGTTGAGAGGTTCAGGCTCAATCTAGCTGACCCTACGTCAGAGACACAGTGGGCTCAACCTAGCCTAAGAGAGACGGGGAGAGGGAGGGCTGCTGAGGTCCATTCTGCCTGGAAGAGTTAAGGACTTTCCCATCTTCTGTGTCTTCTTTATTACCTAACTTACCTTTTCCCTGGTGCCTAATACCTGGAGCATTGTAGCAGCCTCTCACTGTGACTCCCATCCCCCAGGGAACTCACTCAGTCCTACAACATTTTCTAGGAGCAATCTACATAAAAGGTCATTTTCACCATGGCCCTTGTCTGCCCATTCTACCAGTGCAGAATGTATGTGGGAAAGAGCACTGGGTGCACAGAGGAGAAACAGAGGGAATGCGAAGGGGAGAAGCACACTCAGCCCCACACTTTCTGGCAACTGTGACAGGGAGCATCGCTGAACTATACGTATCTTGGCAGAAGGCATTTGTCTTGCTCCCCCATCCATAAGAGATTTTTAGAGCAGCTCCCAAGGTGGTCCTCCAAATCGCTGCCTCCCCTGAGATCTCCCTGCAGCACCCCCTCCTTCTCTCCCATATCCTAGTGCTGTCCTATCAACCTTCTTCAACTCCCAGCTGCATCCCTTGTCTTGCCCACCTCCAAGGGTCCCCCTGATTAGGACAGGGGCATGGAAGAGCCCAGATGCCTCAGTCTCCCCAGCAGCAGCCCCTCCTTCTCTTTGTCCTCATTGGCAACGGGAAGCCAGGTGTCTTAAGGGAGATGTACACAGTAAGGCAGATAAAGACAAAGAGGGAGGAGAAAGGTGGATGGAGAGCAGGTCAGAGAGTTGGGGAAGAACAGCTGGACAAAGGAAAGGACAGAGCAAGGAGCACGGGCACGAAGGAACTTGCAGACACCAGATTTGTAGGCAGTAGAGAGAACCAGGGCAGGCAAAGGAGGGATGACTCAGAGGAGAAGACACCCAAGCCACGGGCCACTGTCCCCACTCCCACCACTCTTTACCTGTTGTCGGGTTCTGTGTGAGGGATGGGTCAGAGGTCTGAGGAGCTCTCCTTTGAAACTGCTCCTGGGGACCCCGGTTCCCAGGAGGACAGATCCGATGACTTCCAGTGAGCTCCCTGTGCCTTTGAATACCCCAGGAACTGAGCATCACGTCTGAACTCCAACACCTTGGACTCAAGGCTGGGTACAGAGAACAGTGAGACCCCCTGACCCGAGCCCTGACTGCTCCCCAGAGGTCCATGTCCTCCCAGGCTGCATATTTTCTCTGGGCTAGCGCCAGAATGCGTGGGTTGGATCCCTGGCTTCACAGTTCCCAGCTGTGACTTTGGGCAAGTTTCAGAAACCTTTCCAGGCCTCCAGGCCTTTTATCAGTAAACTAGAGCCTGCTCCTTAGGTAAGATCGTGGGGAAGATAAAATGAGTCAGCAAATATAAAGCTCTTAAGACTGTGCCTGGTGTATAGTAAGTCATCTGTACATTTATTATTCTCCCTCACTTGTACCTTATGAAGATCCTCTCCTCTTATGTCTTCAAGTCCACCCTACATTTCAGGTCCACCTCCCTCAGGAAGGCAGCCATGACTACTTGACCCTGTCTGCCCTCCTGTTACGCTCACTCTCTGTTGTTGTTCTTGGGAGTCCTGTGTGCCCAGTGAGGGCTCTGAGGAGGGAATGAAGGCACAGAGGTGCGAAGGGTCCGTCTACTACCGGGATTCAGTTTCCACATGTGGAACTTCAATACCACACTCTTACACGAGCAATAGGTCAGAGGAGAACTCGCAGGGGAAATCACAGGGGAAAGAAGATCTTTAACGTGAATGAACACAGAAACACAACGTGCCAAAATTCATAGAATGCAAAAATCAGTGCTTATTTAAAAATAAGAAAGATCTCAAATGACCTCATTCACCTTGAGAAACTAGAAGCCGTTGATTGAACAAGAAGAGAACTAGCTCGGCTATGTGACCACTTTCCAACGCAAGCGTGTTACCAGAACATCACATGGTCACCCTTCAGTCTATACAATGTTTATTTGTCGATCATACCTCCATAAAGTTGGGAGAAAAGAAGTGTTAGCTTTTAGTAAATGTTTTTCTGCAACCATGCAGAGGGTCATACATTTTGTCTTCTTTATTCCTTTAAGGCATCTTCTGGTTGACTTATCCAGTTCTCCAAAATTGTCAAAATTATTACAATAAAATTGTTAAGAATACATCTTTACGGTGTGTTTTGATTTTTGCAGATTTAAGGGGACTAGCATTGAAGAGAGAATCAGAGGGGACTTTCACTTACTTGTACTGTTCCAATGTTTATAATGACTGTACTAATGGTCACTTGTCTAACTAGAGAAAAATAATAGGAAGTTACAAGTAGCCCCAAAAGCACTGGGGGGGTTTCTGCTGTAATTGGGCCATCACTGTCAGCTTCAAGGCTCCTAATGGCGCTGATCTTCGGTGACTGGCTTACCGTCAAGGCTAGTCCAAGGCGGAGAGAAACTTCTCGGGCAGCGCGAGCCGGCTGACTCCAGCGCCCGCCTTGGGACTGCGCGCGTGGCTCCCCAAGCGTCACCGGCCCCAGACTGAGCTGCGGAGAATTCCCCGGCGCCTCTGCACGAGCTTGCCGCTTCCCAGGAGGACGCAAGAATGTCCGTTATACAGTTACACTTTTCTCGGCTCAGTGAGGCCAGAGGCGCGGTCTTGCTCCTGTTCCTCCTCCCCCACCCCTGCCGTGAGTCTCCACGCTTGTGGCCCAGTTACTGGGAGGCACTGCTGGCTCCCTCTGTCCCGGGAGGTCCCGGCGGGCTGTGGCCCATGTAAGCCACAGCGGAGCTGCTCCGAAGGGAGAAGTCCCGGGGGGCTCGTTAAAGTCGGCGTCTAGGAAAGTGGCAGGAGCGTCGTTAAGAACTCCGCTCCTTAGCCGCTGGGTGAACAGGGGCAGCTGCGCAGGAAAACCACAGGTGACCCGGCGTCCCTCAGAGGCCTCTGAAGAACTTGCTTTCTTTTTCCTGACTTCAGGGAGGAGGCCTGCAGTTGCCACGGCTCCGCGCAAATCGCCGTCTCTGACCTCTCTGGCCATCGTCTTCGCGCTTTGCCCCACGGTCAGGGAGCGGCCGGGAGTAGCCGCCCCTCCGCACCGCCAGGCGCGTGGAAGAGCGCGGTAGTGTCCCCCAGCCCCAGGCCGGCACACACTCTCCTGCGTCGTGAACCTCCCTGCGCAGGTCAAGTCATTGCAGCGGTCCGCGGGCGCAGGTGATGCGCGACGATCACAGGACCGCTTTGGGTCTAGCAACGCACCGAGGCTCCTCGACGAAGGGGAGCTTTAGCCAAAGTTTTGACATAACAGGAAAAGCCCCAGGCAACATCATGTCATGACTGCACTGCTGGCAGTTGGGAAGATAGAGAATAGGAATCAGCCATAATCCCACTTCTCTAAAATCAATGGCATCTTCTTTTTTGTGTTTTTTTCCTTCCATTATCTTATCAAGTACAGGTTTTTGCATAAATTTGTATTCATTGTATGCTGGTCCTTTTGCAGACTGCTTTTTTCCCCCACTTCGTATTATATCCTACGCGTTGCTCCAAGTTGTGCCACATGCAACATATCTCAGGTGAATGCATAATAACATAGGAGTCTGACAAAGCTTTCCTTTATAAACAACACTGAAATGAACATCTTTACACATGTAGAAGTCTTTATTCTTGGACTGATTCCTTACGAGTGATTGGTAAAATTGGTGTCATAGAGTATGCTGGTCGTCTGATTTTTCTGGCCAGTATTCATTCTCATTGCTTCTACTAGTAGTGCCCTGAAGGCTATCTCCATAAAAAAAAATGTTGGTATGTTGTGTTTTCATTTTCATCCAGTTCAAAATACTTCTAATTTTCCTTGTGGATTTCTTCTTCAGTCCATGGGTTATTTAGAAGTCTGCTATCCAAACTGAGGGCTTCAGAGGGGAGGGGGGTGGGGGGAATGGGATAGGCTGGTGACGGGTAGTAAGGAGGGCACGTATTGCATGGTGCACTGGGTGTTATACACAACTAATGAATCGTGGAACTTTACATCAGAAACCAGGGTTGTACTGTATGGTGACTAACATAATATAATAAAAAAACATTAAAATTTCTAAAAAAAGAAGTCTGCTATTTAGTTTCCAGGTATTTGTAGATTCTCTAGAAATCTTTGTTACTGATTCCTAATTTAATTTCACTGTGGTCAGAGAACACACTCTCTACGACTTGAATCCTTTTCAGTTTACTGAGACTTGTTTAACAGCCCAGGATGTACACTCTATTGATTGAATATCCCCCTACGTGCTTAAAAGAAATGTTTATTCTGCCGTTGTTGGATGGAGTGTTCTATAAATGTCGATTAGCTCAAGTTGTTTGCTAGTGTCGTTGAAGTCTGTTACATCTCTGGATTTTGTATCTATTTGTCTTACTGATGTTTGAGAAAAGAGCGTTGAGATCCCCCCAAATAACTGTGGCTTTGTCTATTTCTCCTTGGAGATCTCTCTGTTTTTGCTTCACTTATGGTGAAGGTCCTCTTACCAGGATGGCTTTCCTGGGCCCCTCCCCGAGCAACCTCACCACCAACCCACCTACCCCAACCCCAAGACCAACAGTTTTGAGGGAAGGCCAGGGTGCAGCAGACCCTCTGCATGTTCGGAGCACTCCTAGACCAGCCTGCCAGACTTCCTCTGCATCTCCCAAATTCGTTGTTGCTCTTATTATTTTAGTCACATGGTGCTTGTTTACATTTACTTAGTTTTACCAGTTTCTTTGTTCATTCATTGCCATGCCAGTTATGAGTGTATTGCCTGGCGGGTCAAACTCACCCCACATTGCTTCACTGTGTGCCTCTGGAGCGGGACCCTGAAACATTTCTCCTTTACCTGCTGACACATTATAATGTTAAACAGTGTCAGTAGATGACACCTGAGGTTCACCCAGGAGGAAGGGGCTTCTCTTTCTGTTTCCGGTGCGCTTCTATTCTTCGAACTCCTATAGCCAAGGGGACTGCCAGCAATCTGCAAGCATGCTACAAGTTTTGCTGTCACTGGTGGAAGGCTTCCTATTTACCAGTCCTAGTTCATGGTCACCTGCTCTGACCTTACTTCTTGCGGTTCCTACTTCCTGGGACCAAATTTCTTATCCTTTGTTTTTTCCTTAAATAAGAGTTTATTAGTGGCAAATTCTCTTTGGTCAGCCCTTGGTCTTAAAATGGACATGTATTTATTTAGCAGTCTGTCTTGAATGATAATTTGGCTGGGTATAAAATTCTAGATTAATAGTTATTTCCCCTCGGCACTTAGAAAGTAACATTGCACTGTCTTCTCTTTTTCATTGCTTAAGATTTCTGCTTTGAGTTTAATTCCTTTATGGATAACCTCTCTATTCTCTCTTACTGCTTTTAAGATCTCTTTATCTTTAATGTTCACAGTTTCACTCAATGACTATACTTTTTCATTCTGGGGTTGGTTTTTTTGTTTATTTTGCCCTCTGTTCTTTAGTATCTTGCACTTTTTTTTAGAATTTCAAGTCTTTATTTTATGCCTTTAATTACATGAGATTATTTTTTTTAAGATGTTATTTATTTATTCGACAGAGATAGAGACAGCCAGCGAGAGAGGGAACACAAGCAGAGGGAGTGGGAGAGGAAGAAGCAGGCTCATAGTGGAGGAGCCTGATGTGGGGCTCGATACCATAATGCCAGGATCACGCCCTGAGCCGAAGGCAGACGCTTAACTGCTGTGCCACCCAGGCGCCCCTAATTACATGAGATTATTGGTGAAATGTTTGTATAACTGTGTCCTTTGTTATGTCTGCGGACCATCCCTCGTGCGAACTGTTTGCTCGTGTGTTTTGTAATTCTGGATTATGAACTCATCTCCAGGTGCTTTCCTTGTGGCCTGGGCTTCTGCAGAGGGAGAGACTTTGTATCTAACACTTCAGAGGTAACATTCACCTAAAACCAGTTTAGTTGTTGGCTGTGGGTTCCTACATTGCACAGTTCACATTTTTGACTCAAAACCAGGGCAAGAGGTAGGCACAGGATTTCAATATCTCAAGAGAAACTTTTTTTTTTTTAACCTAGATCCCAGTCAGAGACCTTGCCTTTTCTTTCTGATGATGGATGGTTGTTTTAGTTCCATCTAGAAAAGCAGCAATACCCAAGCCCCTAGCAGTTAACAAACTCGATAATCCACATCCTGCCCCATCCTAGACTGCCATTAGCATCACCTCAAGTACTTACCTGTCTTTATTTTTTACATCTGGACATTTCCTTTTCATAGTCTATGGTGTGGCGGCACCATAATTTACCTACGTCCTTATATATGAGCATTGAGGTGTTTTTTTTGTTTTTTGTTTTTACTTTTTTTTACTTTTACTCATTTTTCTTTTACTCTAATAAACTATCACCATGAACATTCTCTAGGTATTGAATATTATGGGTATTATTTAGTATCAATCTTCTAGGTTATATGAAAAATTCTTTCCAGCGGCATTCAACAACACAAGGAAGTCAAATTGTTGGAATCACCCAGATTGGGGTTTGTCCCTCCAGGAAAGCATAATACAAACACATGGCAAGAGATTTTAGAACTATGGTAAGAAAATCATTGCAATTATGAATCACAGACTCTGAAGTGGGTAAGGAGAGAAATAAAGATAGCAAGGGAATCAGAATTAATAAGAAGAAAGTAAAAGTCAGGGGTTGTAGGCCCCAGTGAAGTGGGAACAACTGAGTGGTTACACTGTAAGTGCAGGAAGCAGTGGTCAGAAAATGGAATGTCTGAATACCTGATGTCAGAGGTGAGAGAATTCTTGGGTAACGGAAAAGGTGTGGCCCTAAGCAGCTGAAGCAGAATATAGGTGGTGGACATGATTGATAAAGAAATCAAAGAAAGGAGAAGCCAGAGCATTGAATGGGACCACCTATGTGGACACTGAAGTGACTCAGGATGATGGACTCAAGGGACGCCTGGGCGGCTCAGTCGATTGAGCGTCTGCCTTCCGTTCACGTCGCGATCTCAGGGTCCTGGGATTGAGCCGCATGTCAGACTCCATGCTGAGCAGGGAGTCTGTTTCTTTCTCTCCCTCTGCCCCTCCCCCTGCTTGTGCTCCCTCTCTCTTGCTCACTCTCTTTCTCTCAAATAAATAAAATGTTTTTAAAAAGATGATGGACTCAAGACTAAGACTTGGAGACAAGTGCCAAGTTGTCATAGAAAAAAGAGTATCCAGGACATCTGAAGGAGACAATGCCAGTGAACTGGTGAGTAACAAAATCTTCTAAGGAGCAAGAGATTTCCTAATTGGAAGAGAGGAATAATGAAGGAGTCAGAAGGAACAAGGAAAATACTCCACATCCCCGCCCTGAAGAACTATAGAGTTTGGGAGGAACAGACCCTATTTGAGACTTGTGCAAGGGAAGCAGTGTCTTCAAGGAAAACCCAGGGTACAGTTAAAGACAGGAGATACAAGGCACAGGAAATAAAGAAACAGTCTAAGGAAACAGGACATTTTCCAGTCATGTAGCTGGACTTGCAAAGAATACAACTGATAGTTTTGTGAAGTACGCAAGGATATGGATGTTGGGCCAAGGAAGGAAAATCAGAATATTATGGTGTTAAGAGTACAGGAGTGAACAGAGGATCGAAGGGGCTCATGATTTGGGTGATGGTCAAAGAAACCAAGAATGATAAGCAGAGAGAACTGCTACAGCAGACAAGGGGATGGGGAAGGGTACAGTAGTCTCCTAAATCACCTGACATGCAGTTGGGCCTCTCGGGTAGTGAGCAGGGAAGTCCAAATCGAGTTACTAGGCACTCAGGACTTACTGGCCTCAGTCCTATTTCTGGCTCCAGGTAAGGGTCAAGCAACAAAGCCAGGGACCAAGAAGAAAGTGACACTGTAAAGTCCTGTTCTGAAGCACCCCTACAAGCTTGTCCAGAGACATGGGAGAGGGTCATGCTGACAGTGCTCTATGCCATTATGTGCACCTCCTGCATGCCCTCTACACCCCACGTTTCGGCTCCAGTCTCAGTTACACCTTCTTTGTCCCCCGCTGCCTGCCTATCTAGTTCCCTGTCTAGCTTACAGTACCCTTATTGGTAAAATGGACATAATATCTCTGATCACCCCCTGTTTGTGGAGCGACTGAAATGATGTAAAAGGGCTCTGGAAAATGTAGTAAATTAAATAGCTAGAGCCTCTCCCCACTTTGCCCACCCCTGCTTCAGACCCATTCTCTTGGTCCCAAGCCCCTAACTGTATCATAGCCCTTTGATCGATCTTTGCCTAATGAAGGAAGTAGTAGCCAGAAAATGGAATGTGGGGGGCAAAACTACATGTTATCCCAAGAAGGAAGGACTAATATGGCAACCCCATTTCTTCTCTCTGCTATTTCCTGTGATCACCCTCCAACTTAGCCCCTGGGGCCATTTCCCTGGCTGGCAGGCCGCCTGACGTGCCCAGAAGGGAGGGGCACCCACATTTCATAATGGGCATTCAGCCATGGGGTGATGCGAGGTCTGGTGTGGGAGATAAATTTGGGGGTAGGTCTGAGCTTATGTCCAGTTACTCCTTTTTGCCGAGATGAGTAACTGAAGAAATGCCATTTGGAAAAATGATAGGAAAGCTAGCCCAGATTCCCTCATCTCAGCCCCGGACCCCACCTGCCCACTCTGTCCCTGCACGCTCTCGTTTTCCAACCCACCTTCCTCTCCTGTCTAATTCCTGTGGCTCTCGGGCTGCTCCCCAGCGCCGTCTACCTCTCTCAACTTACTGCCCTGCCTCTTTCCCTCCTTTGACTAGAGCTCCTCCTTCTTGCCGTCCTAACTTACAGGTTTCCGTGTCCAAACCTTCCTCTGTTACTTCCAGACCAGCTTCTTGCCGCTCTCTTCATCTCACTCCTCTTTCCTGTTACTCCCTTGTCTTTGCTCCTACTCCCCCTCCCAGCCCTTCTTTCTAGATTTTTGGAGTCTGGTCCTCACCGGCATTCCAGCCAACCCCAACCAGGCCTCTGTGATTCACAAATCTTATCCTGGAGAGATGATTTCCCTGTGAGTGGGACAGTTCGGATGCCATCCAGAGTTGCCAGGACTGTGGATCTCCAGGAGCCTGACCTGGTGACCGTTGGGAATTCAAGAGAATGTCAACCAACATTCAGGTTGGAGGGTAAGCTCTGCTACTTAGGGGACCCCTTTTCCATGATGATGTTTTCAGCCATTACCTGGTTATCTTACTATTATCTGTATTTTGCCTTTATCCTTGTAAATCCCCTTCAGATGCCAGAGACACCTTTAACAAGATCCTTCTTCTAGAGAACCTGTTTCTTTTCTCTCTTTCCCAATTAGCCAGCCTGAATGAGCTTCTACATTTAAACCGGCTTCTCCATGGAACTTGGTCTGTGACCGCAGAGCAAACACCAAGACCAGCGACACAAAGTAGAGAAGAGTGAGTGGAAAACATCTAATCTGATCTCTCGGTGGGTAAATCCTATCGATCTGCCCTGGACTAAAGTGAGTGTAAGAATGGGTGACCCGTACAAACTCACACACAGAGCATAAGGCCCCTATCATAGACATATGGGGGTTCAAGGTTTTTGGTCTGGTTCCTCCAAGACTATTTTTCTGCATCCTAGGATTGTAGAAACTTACCAGGGACTTTCTGCCTTTGAGAAATGCCTCCTGCAAGAAGATGGGGGGCCCTCCATTATGTTCTCATCAAAGCTCTGAAGGTCGAACCTCTGTACCCCAGAAAATGGCAGGTAGCAGAGCCTAAAAGGCAAGGACACATCTAAATCTTACCCAGATGATAGCATCGGATGAATGGATAATATACTTTTTAAAAAGTGCTCTCCTCAAACCGATACATAGATTCAGTGGAATCTCAATCAAAATCCTAACAGATATTTTTAGGAAACTTGACAAGCTGAATATAATTTGGGTGGACAGGCAAAAGGGCCAAGAATAGCCAAGACTCTCTTAAGAACTGGTGGGAACAATTTTCCTACCAGATACCAGGACTTGTCACAAAAATTATAGTAATTAAGATAGTAGCAGTGCCAACATAGACAAGTAGACAAGTGGCATAGAAGGGTCCACACACAGGTTCACACTTATGTGGACAACTGATTTTTTTAAAAAGATTTATTTATTTGACAGAGAAAGAAACAGAGAGCACAGGTAGGCAAAGCGGCAGGTAAAGGGAGAGGGAGAAGCAGGCTCTCCGCTGAGCATGGAGCCTGATGTGGGGCTCGATCCCAGGGCCTTGGGACCATGACCCGAGCCAAAGGCAGCTGCTTAACCGATTGAGCCACCCAGGCGCCCCTGTGGGCCCTTGATTTAAGACAAAAGTATCATAGCAGAAGCATGGGGATGGGCTGCCTTTTCAATAAATTGGTTCTTGGTCCATTGGATACTCCTCTGGAAAAAAATTAGGCTAGATTCGTACCACATAACTACACTCAAAACTCAACTTCAGGTAAAACCCACATCTAAACGTGAAAGAATAAAAACAATAGTGTAGAATTGCTCTGGTCACGCATGGCTACTGAGCACTTGAGATGTGCCGTTAAGTATAAAATTTGCGCTGGATTTTAAACACAGTATGAAAAAACAATAAAATATCTTAACAGTATTTATACTGAAATGTTGAAATTATAATTTGGATATATTGGATTCAAGAAACCATCTTTTAAATTAATTGAATCTGTTTCTTTTTGCTCTTTTAATTGGATACTAGAAAATTTTAAATTAGTTGTGTGGCTTCCTTCCTATTTTTATTGGACAGTACAGATTTGAAAGTAATATAAGCAAATAGCATCACAACGTCAATTAGAAGAAATGTCTTCAGTGTCATTTAGAAAGCACTCATCATGAGCGGGAAAACTGGTATATTTGACGACATTTAAATTTTAAGAAGATACTATAAAGTGTCTTTTAAGTTATCAAAATAATATCATTAAGAGACTAAAAAGGCAAACCATGCAGTGTGAAGATAAATTTGCAGGACATACAGCTCCCAAAAGGCTTATTATATCAATAATATATAAAGAAGTCCAATAAATTGATAAAGAAAAGACAGACAATACAAAAGAAAAATAGAAAAAGGTTTGTAACAGGAACTTCACCAAAGAGGATATCCACATGACCAATAAGCATACAAAAGAAGTTGGCCAACCTCATTGGTCAATAGAAAAATGCAAATTAAAACCATAATGAGATGCACTCCCAAGTAGATAGGCAACAAAATGTTTGTGCTCGGGCACCAAGAGACATCTGCAAAAAACAGGCACACGGCATTATTTGTAACATTTGTAATAGTCCATATTGAAGCAGCCCGGTGTCCCTTAGCAGTACAATGAATAAGCAAACTGTGTTATATTCCCAGAAGTGACCAGCACACAGGAATGAAACCACAACCACACACAACAGCTTAGATGAATTTCACAAACACAATGTTGAGCGGAAGAAGTCAGACAGAAAACCATGCATACTGTATGATTCCATTTATATAAAGTGAGAAAATGGCCAAGTGATCTGTGGTGTTAAGAGTCAGGATAGGGGGGCGCCTGGGTGGCACAGTCGTTAAGCGTCTGCCTTTGGCTCAGGGAGTGATCCCGGCGTTCTGGGATCGAGCCCCACATCAGGCTCCTCCGCTAGGAGCCTGCTTCTTCCTCTCCCACTCCCCCTGCTTGTGTTCCCTCTCTCGCTGGCTGTCTCTATCTCTGTCAAACAAATAAAATAAAATCTTTAAAAAAAAAAAAAAGAGTCAGGATAGGGGTTACCTCTGAGGAGAAAGGGGAAGACAGTGTTTGGGAGGGGCTATGAAAGAGGCCCTTGGGGTGCTGTTAGCGTTCTCGCGTCTGCTTCTACGACGGTTACACGTATGTATTTTTTTTATTATGTTGTGTTAGTCACCATACAATACATGATTGGTTCTTGATGTAAAGTTCCATGAGTCATTGTTTGCGTGTAACACCCAGTGCTCCGTGCAATACATGCCCTCCTTACTACCCATCACCAGTCTATCCCAGTCCCCCACCCCCTCCCCTCTGAAGCCCTCGGATTGTTTCCCAGAGTCCGCAGTCTCTCACGGTACTTTGTGGTAAATCAGTACGAGCTACCCTTTGTGCAGGAAAGCGCTTTTTTGTGTATGTGTGATGTTTCATGATAAAAAGTTTCTGTTATGATTTTTCAACATGAGTGCTTATCAAGAATCCCGAACTTGTCACTGTGAGCTCTCACAGGTTGTGGCGTCAGGCAGGGCGTGCAAGGGGCTCCCACAAAGAAACCGGCAGCTCTCCCCTTTTACCTTCCCTCCCCATCTACCACACATAGAGATGATCATATGGTCTTTCTCTTTTATTTGTTAATATGGTGAATTGATATTTTCAAATACTAAACCAACCACATCTCTTGGACATTTGGCTTTGGTATACTAACTTTTTATATGTTGCTGGATATAATTTTCTAATACTTGGTTAAGGATTTTTACATCTATGTTCATGAGGGTTATTTATCTTTAGTCTTCTTTTTTATAATAATTTGTCTGGTTTTAGCGTTGATGTAACACTGACCTCAAAATGAGTTAGGAAATGGGGCACCTGGCTGGCTCAGTCAGTAAAGCATGTGACTCTTGATCTCCGGGTCATGAGTTCGAGCCCCTGTGTTGGTGGGTGTAGAGCTTTTTTTTTTTTAATTTAATTTTTTTTTAAAGATTTTATTTATTTATTCAACAGAGATAGAGACAGCCAGCGAGAGAGGGAACACAAGCAGGGGGAGTGGGAGAGGAAGAAGCAGGCTCCCAGCGGAGGAGCCTGATGTGGGGCTCGATCCCAGAACGCCGGGATCACGCCCTGAGCCAAAGGCAGGCGCTTAACCGCTGTGCCACCCAGGCGCCCCCTTTTTTTTTAATTTTAATTAAAAATAAAAATAACCAAAAAAAAATGAGCTGGGAAATGTTTCTTCCACTCCTGTTTCTGAAAAAGTTTGGGTAGGAGTGGCATTTTCTTCATTATACGTGTGACAGATTGACCAGAGAAGCCATCTGGGCCTGGAGGGTATATTGTGGGACATTTTTCAATTACAAATAGAATTTTAAAAGATAGTTATAAAGCCATGCAGGTTTTCTATTTCTTTTCTTTTCTTTTTTCCTTTTTTGTCAGTTCTGGAAATCTACGCCTTCACAGAAGCTATCCATTTCATCTACATTTTCAAATGTCTCCGTTGCTTTTTCTCCTGGCTGTGGGTCACATTTTCCGACTTCTTCAACTGTCTGCTTTTCTAATAGTTTTCAGTTGCTATTGTCCTTTGTGAATGTTATATTGTTGAGTGCTGGATTTTGCTGTCTTTCTTTAAAAGGTGCTGGAAATTTTTCCAGGAGGCAGACTGGACACTTACGGATCCATCTGATACCTTCTGAGTTTGCTTTGAAACCTCGTTAGGGAAAGGCTAGAGCAACTTTTCTCTAAGGCTAGCTTAGTCTTATTACTAAGGTGCAGACTTTTGGGGGCCTCTACCCAACACCTTCAATGAGGACTCCCTACCCTGTCCAGTCAGAACTCTCTTTTCTCTCAGTCCTGTATGAATTCTGGGTGTAACTCAGTTTGTTTCTCAGAGTCCATAGTCTCTCATGCTTCATTCCCCCTTCTGATTACCCTCTCTTTCTTTATCCCTTTCTTCCCCTACCGATCTTCCTAGTTCTTATGTTCCATAGATGAGAGAAATCATATGATAGTTGTCTTTCTCTGCTTGACTTATTTCACTTAGCATTATCTCCTCCAGTGCCGTCCATGTTGCAGCAAATGTTGAGAACTCGTTCTTTCTGATAGCTGAGTACTATTCCATTGTATATATGGACCACAACTTCTTAATCCAGTCATCTGTTGAAGGGCATCTCGGCTCCTTCCACAATTTAGCTATTGTGGACAATGCCCCGTGAACAGTCTTGATCTCCTTATTAGTTAAGACCTTCTGTATGATATGGATAATTTTCATTTTTTTCTTCATAAAAGATTCATGCATTCTTTGTTAGGTTAATTTCTAGATAGTTGTTGGTTGTTAATGTGAATGGTATTTCCTATTGTATTTTTCTAGTTAGCTGAGTCTCTGCATCTGTTAGCTGAGTCTCTGCATCTGCTAATTGAGAGATAACACAGAGTTCAAGAAAAATCTGCCACCTCAGACACTGGCTGAGAAGCTAGAGGACCAGGCCCTCATGTTTTTCAACTCACCAGTCTTTTCGATACATAGTCTCAGAGTTTAGAAGCACACTGATGGCCTGGAATGTGCCCGGGGAAGCAGAAGCTAGCCCCAGAGAGTCCCTGGGCTGGCCTGTACTGGGCTGGGCTGTGACGGGTTCAAGACCCATAAGAGGGCACCTGGGAAACATAATAATGTGGGGCTGGAGTGGAGGGAAGATGAAGCTGCAGTGACCTCCCTTCCTTCTGAGCTTCCCCTTAGCCCTAGTCTTGTACGGAGGGAGCGCTGCTGGACCACGGGGCCCAGGCCGAAGAAAGGTCAGTGTATCAGGGGACCAATACAGCCTTTGCTGGTTGTCCCAGAGCTAACAACGTGGCTCCTGAGCAGAACGATGGTTCGTTTCTACTTAGGTTTAGGAAGATAGTGAAGGCTTCAGAGGCTGTTTGAGCTTTGCTAGAAAAAGGGACCCAGGTAGGGCTCACAATAAGTAACAAGGGTGCTTCTCTAGCTCAGCTCCGGTGTGATAAAATCTGTTTGCGTTTCCGAATCACGTAACGGTTTAGGTAATGACGTAAGCAGAAGAAGATCGCAGTACTAACTGAGCGGACATCCAATCAGCCAGCAAACATTTACCAAACCCCCATATCTGTCCATGCTATGCCAGGTACTTGCGATGCAGAGATGGACCTGATATATTTCTCGTTCTCAAGTAACCTACACGTAAACAAAGAAATTCAGTAAAGTGTTCCAGTAACTACAGATTTGGAGTAGAGCACGCCACGGAGGAAAATGGGACTAAGGGCTATAGAGCCCAGCAGGTTTTTGAAAGAAGCTCCCATGTGCGTGAGCTCATTATAAATAGGTGCTCCCAAGACAGACACAGGGGAAAGAGCCTTCCAGGCCAAGAAGAAGGCGTAGCAGGAGCTAAAACACAGAGCCATTAAGTAGCTAGTTGGGTTCAGGCCTGTCCCAGACCTGCACACATCCTCGCATATGCTGTGTCCTGAATGAATGAACGGAGAGACGGGTCAATGAAGTGCTTAGCGGAAAAGAACGTGGGCTTTGGAGTCAAACTGTATTATACTAGATATCGAGAGTAGTCAAATTCTTAGAGAAAGTAAAACAGTAGTTGTCATCGACTACAGGGGAGGGCGCCATGGGAAGTCGTTTAATGAGTATCAAAAAATTCTGGAAATTGGTTTCACACAACGTGAATATACTTAACACTACTGAATTATATCCTTGAAAATGCTTCTAATGGTAAATTTTATGTTATGTGTATTTTACCACAATTGAATCTTTAAAATAAACTATAAAGTCCCCAAGTTACTTATATTAGGAAAGGGTTATTCTGTCTATATTATCCCACGGTTGACAAGGGCCCGAATAACTTGTCGATTTGAAACCTCCTCTGTTTTGTGAGACAGACATTGAGAGTTTCGATTCTAGTCACCTGCTTTAAAATGGGAGAGGCTTCTGACTCCTAACCACATCTTTTTTAGGAAATGACTGTCCAAGGTGAGGTCCAATCAAGTCCATTACCTCCTGGGTCTGCTCCTGGACGTGCGTCCTCTCCTGGCGGCAGGCAGGGGCGGTCCTAGGAACCAGGCTGGATCTTGAGAGGCTGGGGAAGGTGAGTCGTCGGGCTGCGGGCTTCGGGCTTCGGAAGGAAGCACGGTAAGAAATAAAGTTCTGGAAGGGGGGAGGGGGCTGGTGGGATGGGCGGCCAGGAGGGGGTCGAAGGGAGGCTGTAATCCGGATGCTGTTGCCCGGAGGCAGCGTGGGACGCTGTTGCTGGGAGACCGCGTGGGACGGCGTTGCCGGGAGACGGCGCCCGCCCCGCCCCCCGCCCCTCCCCCGCCGGCGTCCGGGGGACAGTGAGGAGTAGGACCGCACCGAGCACCTCCAAAGCCATGGCCGGACACCAAAAGGAGAAGGTGATCCCAGATGAGGTCCATCAGAACCAGATCCTGCGGGAATTATACCTCAAAGAGCTTCGAACCCAGAAACTCTACACACAGTATCACGTGAATCCCCTCCGCAAGGGTGAGGGGCGCCCCCAGGGGCGGAGGGAGGGGACAGGGGTGGGCGCCCCTGGGAAGGGGGGGCCGTGGGGGGTGCGGGGCGGGGGTGCGGGGCGGAGCACAGTAGGAGACGCTTTCTCTGACCTCGCCGACCTCCCTAGATTTCAGGACTCTGACTCCGCGGGGGGTGGGGGGGGTTGGGGGGGCTCTCGCTCCACATCCCATCAAATACTTTAATATATGAAAATGCACACATGTCGCGATTAAATAGTATTTTTGTGGTGAAAAGGTTGAAAGACTTTTTTAAATTTTGCTTTCAAAATAATTATATTTTGTAGGGTTTTATGTTTTGTTTTGCTGTTTGTGTTTTGGTTTGCTGCTAATAATATGCTAGTTGTGTTGTTAATAAGCTAGTTGTTGGTTGGTTGTTGGTTGGTTGGTTTTTCCAGGCTTCTCGTGTTGTCTTAGGTGTTTGGAAAGTTCAGGGGGGTTGGGCTGGGGGCTCAGAGTGACCCCCTGATAAAACGGCCCTGCCCCCACTCCTCACCTGGCACATTCCTTGGGCAGTTGCATCTGGTCCTGTGGCATCAGCTGCCCCTGAATGCCCCTGGGTCTCAAATGGAGCCCCAGACCCACGCCCCCAACCACCGCCCAGCTCTCTTTCCCTGGACAACCCGAGGGTACCTTAAACTCACCCGTTGGAGAACTGGGGACATCCTCCTCCTCTCCCCCACCTGCAGCCACTCCCGAGTGTCTTGTTTGAGCAGAAGGTACTGCAGTCGTTTTCCCTCCCCGGTTAGAAGCCTAGAAGCCTCACCCTCAGTCTCTCCCTCACTGCACACATTGAAGTGGTCATGGTCCTGGTTATTCCTTAACACGTCTCACCTGACCCTTCCAGGGTTCTGACCTCAGTGAAAGACTGTGGTGCATGTGGAGGCATCTCGACCTCTCCTCACTTACTTCCGCCCTCTAATTAGGGCCCAAGTCCACCTCTCTCCCCAGCCTCCCTGCCAAGCCTCAGCAGGGCCCTCCTCACTTCTGTCTGCACTGATCTGATGGGCTCCTAACGACCCTCTTCCTCCAAGCCCACTGTCCCTGACACCACTGCTGGCTGAACCTATGCTAAAAGTGACTTCAATCCTGCCGGTCCCTCGGTAAAACCTTCAGTGGCCCTATAGCTTCTGAACCGAGGTTTAACCCGGTACATAAGACCCCCGTGGATCTGGCTCTGCTGCCCCCCCAGCCTCATCAGGACTCCCCTCCCCGGCCACACGCTGCTGCTCCTTTAATACATATTTTAGTGCCTACTATGCACCAGCCACGTGCTGCCTTCTCTCCCACCACGTCTGAATAAGTGGATTTCCTAAATACGTCACACCCTTCCCCATCTTGTTACTTTCATAATCATTGTTTCTCCTTCTAGAACTTCTCTCCCAACTTCTGGGCCTAATTAACTGTAGTCCACTGCAGCTCAGCTATGTAGAGAAAATGTCATGTCATTTTCTAGGTAAAAAGTATATATATTTAAGATGTACAACCTGATGTTTGATATACATATACAGTGAGATGATTACAACAGTCAAGCTAAGCAGCCTACCCATCTCAGAGGCACTGTGTGGCGGGGGGCGGGGTGAGAGCACAGAGAATGTGCTGTCTTCATTTTGCTTGTAACTAACCTGGTTTTTCTCTGGAGCTCTCAATCAATTTCAGGAGAACAAATTAATGGTCCCATTCTGTTTGAACTTGGTCCATTCCCACAATTTAAATAATCCCTTCAGGCAACATTCAGCCTTTCTAGGTCTCCCAGCTCCTGTCCCTTGGTCGCATGATTCGTGTGTCCATTGGGGTCAAGTGAGGAAATATTAGAATGAGAACCGTATTTCTGCTAGAACTGGTATAAAGAAGAAATCATACTGCTCGTAGTACATAGAGACATGTAAATACGCATGTCCCGAGTGCGTGCTCGGAAGTTTTTTACTGGTAGGACTCTGAAGTAAAAAATCACTTTGGAGACCACTGGATCCTTCTGGCCTCTGCTCATTTCCTGCTGCCCTCAACCCCGCTCACTCCACTGCGTTACTCTGGTCTTGATGTTTCTCAAACTCACCCAGCTTACTCTTGGATTCCCTCACTTTATTCGGAACTCTGCTCTAATGTATGCCCTTAGAGACCTGTCACCCCCATCCCATCCCACCGTCAACTCTCTACCCATATAACCTTCTTTACTGTTCTACATCTCCCGTATTTTTGCCCAAATGTTTATTTGTTTATTGTCTGTCACCACAAATAGAAGCTCAGGGAGCCCAAGAACCACCTCCGTTCACAGCCCTGTCTCTGTGCGTCGGTAATTAGGAGTTGAATGGATGTCTGTGGATTCTGTGCCTCTGTTATCACAGAGACTTCGGGGGCTATGTCATTATGTGTCTAACCTTGTGTGGCTACCTGGCTTGTCTGCAGCCCTGCAGACCAGCGCTGTTCGAGAGAACATTCTGCGGTGATGAAACATTCTATATCTGTGTTGCCCAAAATGGGGGCCATTAGCCCCATGTGGCTGCTGAGCACTTGAAATGTGGTGAGTGTGCCTATGGAGTGGATTTCTAAGTGTATTTAATTTTAACTATTCAAATTCAAGGAGCCACATGTGGCTGGTGGCCACTGTCCTGGACAGCCCCACTCTGGATGGTGAGGTCCTTGAGAGCCTTATTCCCTCCTGCCCAGCACGATATGTGACACGTGGCAAACACTCAGAAAATGCTCAGCAGGTGTGTGGCTAGGGTGAGTCTTCAAGGCGGGGGGCGTTCATGTTTTAACGTGAACCTATGATGCTGTTTTTCTCTAGTTCACACAATCACCAGAAAGCCCATGTCTTGGCACGATAACCTGGAGGAACCTGCAGATGGTAAGTTCCAGGCTTTGCGAACACCACAGAGCTAGAGCACAGACAGGGAGCTGGCGGGAGAGAACTTTCAGGGTAGTGTCACCTTGGGGCAACCCTTTGATCATCTGAAAACTGGGCTCACACTCGTGAAGCTCGCAGGAGATTGACATATTCAGCCATACGGCCAGTTCATTCACTGTCAAGCCAAGAAAAATGCTTCTAATGGCCTTAACGCTGCATTCATACGTTCATTCATCAAACATTTAGCTGTTACAAGCAGAGGTTCTGAAGTCATTTTAATGGAGTTCAAATCCCCGTTCTGCCACTCATTAATCGTGTGACTTTGGGCAAGTTTTTTAGCCTCTCTGAACCTATCTCTCAGCTTGTTGTGAGGATTAAACAAAATAACGCAAGTACTCAGAACGCAGAACGGTGTCATACGTGGTGATCAGGAAATGCTATCACTTTCATTATGACCACGTGACAGTCACTCTGATGGGGCGGGGGCGGGACGAAGACCTCATACCACAGTGAAGGAGACAGACGAGTAAACAGAGAGTAAAATTGGGGTGGCAACAACAGAGAAAACAGGTGCCCTAGGCAGGCCGTGGAGTTCTGGGAAGTCTTCTTGGAGGAGGTGATAACAGGCTGAGGTGGAGTAGGTCAGGTATAGAAGACCAGAAGGGCGTTCTGAGTGATACGGAAAGGTGCAGAAATGAGAGACAGCAGCATGGCCCAAGCAGGTGGGCAGCTGGGCGTGGCTGCAGTATCCAAGTGGGTGGGGCCCCGCTCATTTGATGGAAAGCCCAATCCTTCCTGGCAAGCTCGCCTCCCTCTCCGGCTTAGAGTAGAATTTGAGGGGCGCCTGGGTGGCGCAGTCATTAAGTGTCTGCCTTCAGCTCAGGGCGTGATCCCGGCGTTCTGGGATCGAGCCCCACATCAGGCTCCTCCGCTGGGAGCCTGCTGCTTCCTCTCCCACTCCCCCTGCTTGTGTTCCCTCTCTCGCTGGCTGTCTCTGTCTGTCAAATAAATAAATAAAATCTAAAAAAAAAAAAATAGAGTAGAATTTGATGGAGGGAAGATGTAAGGTTTATGTAGGACAACAGAGTAGGAACGTGGGCGGGCAGGAAGAGGGGGGATCTCAGAGCATAGCGGAGACAGACAAGTGGATAGACCCATAGAGCATCGTCAGAGGAAGTAAGGATGTGGTTATCTGTCGTGAAGACACCGGCCCAGCTAGAGGAAAGGAGAGGAGCTGGGGCCTTGCAGCAATAAAGAGAGAACGGGCAGCGAGGGACCTGAAAACAAGCCAGCAGTGCTTATATTACGGATAAGCTCAGCCCGGGGCCAGGTCCTTCATTCTCAGTCATCTTGCTGAGATGGATATTGGCCTCTCCATTTTCCAGACGAGCAGAGTGGGGTCCGGAGAAGTTAAACCACCCGTCGGGCGAGTAGCAGAAGGGCCAGGTTGACTGGCCTGACTACAAAGCCCAGGTTCTTCCCATTGTCAAACTGCCTCTCTCAGATTGAGACTTGATAGGGTAGAAATTGAAAATGAAACTTTTGTAAGTCCTCAAGCTACGGAGTTACAGATTCACGTGGGGCTGGCAGCCGTACCTCTTGCGGGGCGGAGGATTTGGCCTTAAACCCTCCTCCTCACTCCGCCACAGCCACATTGGCCCAGCTTGCTCGTGCCTCAGGGCCTTTGTTCTTGCTGCCTGTACCGTGCTTTGCCTCCGCCTCCATCTCAGGGCGGGCTCCTGCGAGGCATCCAGAGAGGCTTTCCCTCCCCACCCTGCTCTAAAGTAGCCCCCCGCCCCCCCCCGGCCTTGGCGTGCCCCTTTACCACCTCCTCCTTCACAGCTGGCATCACCCTCGGATTTGTTGGTCCCCTTGGGTATTGTGTCCCCCGTCACCCCACCTAGACCACAAGCTCCAAGAGAGCAGGGACCATGTCCCTCACGCTCTGCTCTACCCCTGGGGGCCAGAAGAGCGCCTGGCACAGTTTGTGCTCAAGAAATCTTTGTGGAAAGATGAGCGTGGCAAGGCCTTGGCAGGCCCCCGAGGCCAGGTGCTGTGTCTCTAAGGAAGGCTGTGGCCTGAGTAAAGGGCACGGGAGCGCTCCGTCCCAAAGCCTGCCTCCTTCATAATGCGTGCCTCATCTCCCAGCCAGGTTTCTAAATCTTATCCACCATGCTGCTCATGGGCCAAGGAAGAAATACACAGAGACACAGACTGAAAGCCAAGAAATCGGATGGGACTCAGAGCCCTTGGTAAGTGTGGCTCCTTTGCTTGGGAAGCAGAGGCAACAGAGGCTGTGATTAGAACAGTATATGAGGCCAGACTGCCTGGGTCTGAACTCTGGCTGCCACTTAGTAGCTGTGTGACCTTGGGTGAGTCGCTCAGCTCTTCCCGGCTCCGTTGCCTCAGGGTAACGTGGAGCTCTTACAGATACTGCAGAATGAGGTCCTATTTGTAAGGGGCTGAGAACGGAGCAGACACTGTGTACGGGTGGGCCCAACAAGGCTTGCCGCTGACTGCCTGAGTTTGCTCCACCAGTGACTAGCCCGCTGTCTCAGGCACGGCACGTAGCCTCACTGAGTTCCAACCCCTTATCTGTAAAATGGGAACGCTGGTAACAACACGCACCTCGTTTGACTTCGAGGAGCCTGGGAAATGTGATCGTCAGCACGTCATCCCCCGCAATGAGATAGGGCTTCTGGGACAAAGACAATTTGAAGAACTTCCTGCCACATTTGTCTTTTAACTTGCCCACATCTTTCATCACATAGACCATTGTAGTTTTTAAGTCAAATGTGCTAGGCTTTTCCATCACGGTTTCTGGGGTTTGTGCCTTGCTTAGGAAAACCTTCACTATCCAGAGTTGCCGAGTGACTGGCTTTCCTTTTAGATTTTTCCCCAAGTTGTCGTGTCTTGTTAACGCTCGGCTTTCAGTCCATCTGTGTATCTTGCACCTGATGTGAGGCTGGAGACGCTCTTCCTCAGCTGTGTCAGACTTCCTGCGTTCCCTCGAAGGCACCAAGGTCCTGCACAACGTGTGTCCTTACGTTGACTGCTCCTGCAGCCTGCCTCCGGACCCCTAGCCTGTACTCCTCGGGGAAGTCCTCCTCGCCCTTCAGGACCACTCAGGAGTCCCCTCTTTATAAAGCCCCAGTAAGGGACGTGCGCCCCGCACTCCCCACCACGCGGATTTGGGCGCCTTCCCAGTGTGCTCCTGGAGCGCCTCGAGCCTCCGGCTCCTGCACCACTCAGCTCAATTCTGTCATCATGTGACTTGGTGGCTCCGGAGCCAGACAGCCTCAGTTCAAATCCCAGCTCCACCGCCTTCTAGCCTGGGGACCTGAACCTAGCAACTCGCATTTACCCACCTTAAAGTGGGAATAACAATACTGACACTTGAAGGTGTGTTGTGGGGATTAACGGAGACAATGTGTCTATGCTGCACCCCGGCACACAGTAAGTGCTCAATAAATGCGGGCTACTTTGATGCAGATGAGGAGGAATGAATAGAAAAGAGAGCTCAAAGACCAACCAGGGACCAATCACCTGTTGCTCCTGGCCCCTTGGCTTGATCCCAGGTGTCTTCCTCTACTGAGCGTGCACCCTTCCCAAGAACCGCCCACATCCTGTAGTCCTTAACTTTCCACTGTGGGGCCTGGCCTTCTCACCCACTTAAACAGCCCTCGTCGGGGCGTGGGCTCTGCCACAGGGAGATTGGAATAAACAGCTCAGTAAGAAGGAGGGAAGGGAGGAAGGGAGGAAGGGAGAGAGGGAGGAGACAGGAAGTGGGTCCGGCAGGAGCACCCCACCTTCACAAGGGGGACTGAGTCCAAGAGAGCAACGCTCAAAGGGACAGAGGAGGAGAATGGTGGGGGACAGACTGACAGTGAATAAGGGTGGGGATGAAGGGTTGTGAAGGGAAAGATAAATTATCTAAGTGAGATAATTAAACAACTTTTAAAAATAGTACAAAGCATAAATAATTTAACTCGCTATTCTTCATTTTTCTTAAAGAGGAAAGGCCTGGCTCCCATGGGCACAGAGTGTGCATGTGGAAATGCATCTTTGACCAGCATATCTCATGGCAGGCTCAGCTGGCCGTGACAGGAAGGGCCTGTGAGGGTGCCCTGGCCAGCCCTGCCCCGCTCCAACCCTCGCAGGCCTTGCAGATAAGCGACTGTGTGCCAGCGGGTCAGCCATCGCTGTGGAGTTGCAAAGGGTCTACAAACACGCCAAGCCTGTTCACCGTCACAAACGTAGGGACAATGCTGTCAGATGGCATTGGTGGCAGAGTAAGAAAGTTTACCCCCCAAAAGTTAGATGCAGGTGTCGTGCAACCATAAAAGGTAATTAAGCCGGAGGTTCAGAGTGATATGGTTGGGGGCAGAAGAGGCTTGAATCAGCCCGAATTTAACTTAGGGCTCCCTGCCCCCTAGCAGAAGCTCACCCTGGACAAGCAGACAACCCCAATCCCAATATTGGGCCGGTGGGGAAGCAACACTCAAATACCTCTCAGCTTCTGCTCTCCCAGTGACATTTAATGAAAATGTGTCCTTTAATTGTGTAAGTTACTCTTAGAGCTTCTATCCACTTTATGTGTCAGAGGGCTCGCTCTCAGTTCTCTGTGTAACCACATCGACAACATCCATTCTTCCATTCAAATATGTCCTGAACCCCTAGTGCATGCTGGGTACTGTTCTAGGTGTTGGGGATAAGCAGGGACTGAAACAGATCCAGCAGCCAGCCTCCTGGAGCTTACGTTCCAGTGGGACCAAGCATCCAGAGGTGTGGCCCCCAGCGCAGGGGTGGGAAAGGGAAGTGTAGCGACTCCCCCCGCATAGGTTACAACTCTTTTGATGGAAATGCCGTCATTTCCGTTTCCCAAACGAGGTTGTGCAAGGAGACTCGCTGGAGGCCATACATTCGAGCCCAGGTCCATCCGACCTCGAACCCAGGTCGTAGCCCCTCCGCAGAGGCTCCCTTCTGATGCCTGCGTTCTCCTCTCTAGGTCAGCCCGGAACGTGATGACCGCAGGCTGAACCATTTCAGGGTCTACAATGATATCACCCTATACAAGGCTAAAATGTGGAGCTTGGGAGAAGATGATCGCCACAAGTAATCCTCCAGCCGTGACGGCGGCCCTGGCTTTAATACCCAATTTGTGTGCTGCTCGGATCAATAAAGATTACTTTCAAGCCTCAGTCTGACTCCTAGCTGAGTCTCACATTTCTCCTTTCTGCCCGTGTCCGCTGGTTCAAATCCTTAATCTTATAAACTAGTGGCAGAATTCCAGGTCAAGATGCATACAGTGTTCCCTCCGCCTCCCCAGACCCCAAAAAAGGATAATAAAGAGACAAAAACCTACGAGCGCACAACAGAGAGAAACAGGGAGAGGAACATCGGCATCCAAGAAACCTGAAAACGTATTTCAAAGATGGAAAGCTGATGGAAGAAGGTGAGGAAACCACAAATAGGACATGCTGAATGGGACACCTCGGGGCACAGAGCCCTGGAGAGAGGTTCAGGGCTCAGACAGAGCGGGGCGTGAAGCAGGGAACCGAAAATGGACGTTGGTAGGGAGATCCTCTCCCCACACACCGGCCAGGCATGGAACATCTCCCACCCTGGAGGTCTACTCTTGGAGAAATGGGGAAAGCCCAGGGCTCAGGGACAGTGCATAAAACAGAGGGTAGGAGCGAGGTGTGAGGCTACACGCAATGAAAATCTGTGAAAGGAAGGTTGAACCCCTAGCCCACATGTATATTGCATTTCTACCCTGGGATTGAAGCCGGCCGGTTCCTCTCTGGAAAAATGAAATGGCTCTAAAGAAAAGATCTTAAACGTCCTCACCCACACGCGTACAAAATCACGAGGAGTGATACTGTGTCAATGATTTTGATTATGGTAATCATTTCACAATGTGTATGTGCAGCAAATCATCACTGAACAATTAAATATGTACAATTTTATTTGTTGATTATAGTTGGGAAATACAGCTGTCAATAAAGTTGGAGAAAAATCAACCCTCCCCCCCACGTAGTACCATTTGCAGGTCCTGTGGGGAAAGAGGCAGGAACCCCAGGCTGGCGAGTGATGCAGGTGCTGGGAGAGGGGCGCGCCCCCAAGCGCCCGGAAGCCCCGCACCCGCCCACCCACACGTCGCCCCATGGAGCTGCGGCATTTGGCTCTTCCTGAGCTCTGCCTGCGAGGGTGAAGCCATAGATGGCTGAGATCACTCCTGCTTTCGAAACCTGACAAGATCGAATGGAAGCCCGCAAATCTGAGTGACCTTGCCCAGGAGACCTTTTCCTACAATATGCTGAATTATTAATCATTAATGACTACTCGGGCATCTAGAAATGTGCCTTTTTGCTCTAAGGGATCTGTGGTCAAAGACCAGGAGGTGACCTGTGCTACCACAGATCTATGTCTTTGTCCTCAGTTTCTGACACAAAGCTCCTAAATCCCACGTCATTTCCTGAGAGGTGAGGCGGCACCTTTATTCTGAGGCAACTCTCGGCAGCCTCTGGATCGCTTCAGATTGGGGGCTGCTCACTGGAAAGAACAAACCTTGAATAGAAACTTGGAATTTTAGCCCCCCGTCCCCCGACATCTGGGGAGGGAAGAGGGACAGAAGACGGACCATCACCAGTGGTCCGTGAGTTCATCAATCGTGCCTACACAGTGAAACCTGCAACAACCCCTCAACTCAGGCTTCGGCGAGCTTCCAGGCCGGTGAACGCATCAGGGTGCTGGGAAGGGGTGGCGCCCGCAGCTCTGAGCACCCTCCCTACCCCCACACCTTTAAAACGGGTTGTCAAACTTGACGAAGGTCCCCGTGCACCCCGTGCATGATTTCAGCAAGCAGCGCACGTTTCTGGTCCCGCACTGCTGTGCAAAACGTCGGCTGTAGGCCCACGTACAGAGCCGCAGCTTCCCCCCACCCACCCCCCCCTCTCTCTCTCATGTTGAGGAAGTGAATGTGCTGTATTTAAAGGAACAGACCTGCAGGAGCAGGGACGGCCTTCAGAGCCAACAACCCTGTCATGCAAATGAACCCGGGACCTGATCTACTTTGTAATTTACACTGGGATCAGAATTATTCACATCTCTGCATATCCACTGTCTGCCTTTTACACTTTCCTCAAAATACGATGTCTGTGATGATGCAGAGCTGTTTTAAAGCTCGTCGAAGTACGCAAACCTCCTATGGTCGGGGCGCCTGGGTGGCGCAGTCGTTGGGCGTCTGCCTTTGGCTCAGGGCGTGATCCCGGCGTTATGGGATCGAGCCCCACATCAGGCTCTTCCACTATGAGCCTGCTTCTTCCTCTCCTACTCCCCCTGCTTGTGTTCCCTCTCTCGCTGGCTGTCTCTCTGTCACATAAATAAATAAAATCTTAAAAAAAACAAAAAAACCTCCTATGGTTAAATGCATAAAAGGAAAAAAATAATGTAACTAGTATCTGGTAGACTAGAATTTCAAACACTAAACACATCGAGAATCGAGTGTTTTGTTTATTAAAAACACAGTGCTTGCCTCAACTGCACAGGACGTGGACCTCTCTGCGCCTCGGCTAACTGTCTGCCTCCTGTTTGGATTCGCTTCCACCATCTTACCACCTGTACTTTCCGTGTCGCCAAATACCTCCACGAGCCCCCGTAACGTGAACTCTCCTGCCGGTGTCACCTCCTGGGGGACAGCTTCAGCCTCTTCATCATTTTCCTCATCACGTTGATAAGCTCGCTCTCGCTCCCTCTGTGGCCGCGTATCCAGTCTCCAGGAAGCAAGTGCCGCCATTCCCTTGTCACCTCTTTCTCCTGGGGCTCCACTTGCGTCCTATTCAAATTTTACTTCCGACCTTAGCACCTGTGCTTAGTTGTCCCACTTTCATCTTTGTTGGTGGATTCTCTTCCGATGGTCTGCTTTCGTAAAACATGGGTTTATGGCTGGAAGACAAAGAGGCCACCCGAGGGCCCTCCTTGCCATCTGCACGTGAACTAAGGTGTGCAGGGACCCCCCCACCCACCCACGCACGTGCAGTGATGGTCGCTCACTAATCATCACGCGTGTTATTTCGGTAGAGATTTGTGGACTGAAGAGCTAGCGGCAGAGTTTCTACCGGCACAGTTAACAAATACTTGGGTAACTGAAATGGGGAACAGTGTTGCTGAGAAACGGCTCCCTTGAGAACGGAAATCCACCCATAGCAAGAACAGCCTGTACTTGGCGCTGGGACCTCCCGGGTCCCCACCTGTCTCGAAGCACGGGGTTGTGATGTGACACAATGGGAGGGATAACATTGCCTGCACCCTTGTGATACTTTGTGGACTGACACGGTAGAGGAGGTGACGGGATGCCTTCTATGAAGTGTATCTCTGAAATTAAGGAAAGTGATTCCATTTGCTAGTCAAGGAAAGAAAAAGGAGGAAAGATAGGTACAGTTTTCAAATTCTTTCAAGTCCCAGCAGTAACTGATGAGGGAACAGAAGGCAAGCTGAGGACAAAGCAGAAACTGACACCCCGCAACCTCCGCCCCCGGGATGTACGTGACGTTCCTCAGGCACTCCTGGCTGCCCTAAAGCTGAGAAAAAGGAAAAACAAATAGTTAACTAACAGAGATCACAATCCAGCAAGACCTGAGGCTCCCTCAGTTTACACTGTCCTAGTGATCTACAAGGAAGATTTCTTATCAACAGCCTAACTTCCAGAGACCCATAATTCAGTTTCCTGAAGCCCTAACAATACCATCCCCTCCATAAAATTGAGGGAGGCTGAGGCAGAAGGAAATGTAAATAAAATAGAATTTCTTTTAAACCTACAGCCCATTGATAAGGACATGTGATAGGAGGAAAGAAACATTCCTCCAGGAAACTCCCAACTGCCTTCATGTTAGTGCCTCATTAGAGGGAAAAGCAGCCTTGGCTTGACAATAACCAGATACCCATTCTCCTGCTAGTCTTGTTTAGCGTATGACAGTCCTTCTGGACACCCCCTTTGTCCTCACCGCTGCAGCTCCGAGTATATAATCAACCGCACCTCACAAACCCAGCGCAGCAGCGCTTGTCCCCGCGCTTTAATAAACCACCAAGTTTGCACCAAAGACGTCTCAACAATTCTTTCTTGGTCATCGGCTCCAGACTCCACCCCAGTGAACCTCACCTGTGTCCCACAACCTCATCAGTAATGACTTACTTTTGGTCTTACCAGTATGAACTAAGCTGTGTTCTCCTTTCTTAAGACTCTCAATATGTCCCACACATAATCCAGTCTTGAACTGATTCTGAGGCTCTTTATTTGAATTACTATACATCACCCCAGCCACTAATATTGTAGATTGTCAAAAATTGGCCAGGGTAAAACATTTTGGTCTTCTGAACACATGACCTGTTTGTTCAGAAGTTTAACTGAAATTAGTTTACCAAAACTAAATTCATTCTTTTCGTACCAGAAAGAATCCTATGGAACCAGAAATGTCCTTTTTTGTATACCAATGATGCTATAAGAAAGGTAGCAATGTGAAAATAAATTATTTTTTCTGCTTAAAAATATACAGTTCTCAGGTATTTCCAGCCTCCTTAAAGTAGGGTTTCTAAACTGGAATGGAGAAAGAAGGGCAGGGAAACAAACTTCCTACCCTATCAACACAGAGTAAAACCCAATATGCAACAAGGCCTTCCCACCCGTGTCCCACCTATGCCTAGCTTCCAGCCAGCGTCTGAGTACCTCTCAAATATGTACCAACAAGGCTCAGACATTATGGAAAGCCCCCCAGCAAAATAATTCCAAGCAGGTATAAACTCCTGCCATATGGCAGGCAATGTTCTAAGCATTTTACATATATTAACTCACTTAATGCTGACAGAAACTGTATTTGGTAAATATTATTCTCATGTCTATACAGAGATGACATAGCACAGAAAAATCAACATGACCAGGGTCAAACAGCACGTAAGCAGCAGAAACAGGTCTTAGACCCAGCAGTCTGGCCAAGTCCGTGCTCTTGACTTTCACACGGCTCAACGTGCAAAAGGGGGATCATAATACACAGAGAGGGGCTGGGGGAAACCCAAGGAAACATAATGAAAGGAACAGAAAAAACTCTTAAAAAAACAAAATTATAATTCACGTTCTGAGATAAGAGAATAAAGAACTCTTGAGGGATAAAACGGAAAATGAAAGCTAAAATAAATATTCACTAAATGATTAGAAAAAAGAATCAGAGAAATCCTTTCCCTGAAGTGGAACTAAAATACAAACTTAGAAGACCATCAAAGGGGTTCAAAATTTGACTAACAGAAACTTCAAAATTAGAACAAAGAAAATAGGGAGAAGCTATCAAATAAAATTTGCCAATACTGAAGATCCAGCATCCTTCCAAATACCCGAACCAAAAAATAAAAACGGGCCCACGCCAAGGCATGTCATCATGGAATTTCAGATCGCTGGGAGAAGAAAAGCTTCCAGAGAGAAGAAAGAGAAGGAATGACAGCAACTTCTCAGTGGGGAGAGGAGGCAGTGCCTGTAACATTCTCAGGACAACTCCCACCAGCCAAACTAAAGTCAACTGCAGAAACGTAGGGGTTCCCAAGTTCTCTTTCCTAGGAAGATACTAGAGGATGGTCCGCGGCCAAAGAAGGCATAAGCTAAGTTGGGAATGGGATCCGGGAAATAGTGGCTCCAATCTAGATGGTCTAGAAGAGACAGGGTGAGAGAGCTGCATGACAGACCTAGGTTGGAGCAAGAAATTATAAGGTGGATAAAACGACATGCGTCTAACGAAAAATAAGGGTATAAAAGGAAAATTAGGCACACAGAAAAATAAAGTACTATTAACTCAAGGAAAACCCGAAAGCTGTACCACAAAGGAAATTTTATCACAGTACATCTAGCTGACGGCGATGGGTATTTAAACAATCATATGATATCAACACGGACTCTTGATTTATCGTAAATCACGATACAATTACTCAGAAGGACGAG
Source organism: Ursus arctos (assembly GCF_023065955.2). Lineage (NCBI taxonomy): Eukaryota > Metazoa > Chordata > Mammalia > Carnivora > Ursidae > Ursus > Ursus arctos. The sequence goes on along the minus strand of NW_026622786.1, from coordinate 71,581,652 downwards.
GAAAGCGTACGTTAAATCTTCATCCATCATAAAGGAAAGGCAATTTGGACTCAAAGTCTAAATTACCATCAATAAATAGCAATCTTAATAAATAAAAGTAACTTCTCCATCTTTTATTCCTGTTTGTTTGGTTTTTTTTAAGATTTTATTTATTTATTTGACAGAGATAGAGACAGCCAGTGAGAGAGGGAACACAAGCAGGGGGAGTGGGAGAGGAAGAAGCAGGCTCATAGCAGAGGAGCCTGATGTGGGGCTCGATCCCGGAACGCCGGGATCACGCCCTGAGCCGAAGGCAGACGCTTAACCGCTGTGCCACCCAGGAGCCCCTATTCCTGAGTTTTTAACCAAGATTATATGTTTCTTTGAAAATGTTTTAGTTTATTAAAGAACTTTTTACAAAAAGAAACCAACAGAAGACGTCCAACGGTATGAAATCCCACGTCCGCAACCCTTCCCCTCGGTTCCTGGTTCACAAAGATGCTGCTTAGTGTGTTCTGCTCCTCATCTTCTCTCTTGTGCGTTTGCCAGGTCTCTTCTACGGAAAAAGAAATACCACATGTGGTCACGCAGGAGCCTGGCCTTCTGCCCCAAGGAAAAGAAGGGCGTGGGCAGGTGTGGGATGGGACCCACGGCTCACTTACATTTGATCCTTTCTTTCCAGGCCTCTTGAGGCCCTTGCCATGAGCCGTCTTGGCCCGGAAGCTGGATACATCATCGTAGCTGTCACGCGTGTTCCACTTGGAGCCCTTCTTCTTTCCGCCAAAACCAAACTTCTGGTTTTTATAGCGCCGCTTAGCATTGGGCCTGGAAAAAAAGCAGGCTTACAGGTTACCTGCGACACTGCAAATCCTGATGAATCCCGTGGCCCACCACCACCCTTAGTTTCCGTCTATAAGCAAAAGCTCTCGGATGCTGCTGTTACCCAGAAGCTCACCCTTGGCCCTACATTCTTAACTCTAACCCCCCCAGGCAAGCTCGTCTACTTATGGTTTTTTAACCACTAGAGCAGGAAAACAAAGCAAGACCCAGGAAAGGATCCCCATCTATCTTGTGGCTCAACACGTCTCTGGAAAGCTGCTTGTTCTGACTGACGCTTGCTACACCATCCTCGGTTGTTTCCACTCCTTTCAAGGATAGTACATGCGGTTAACATTCAAATGTAATAGATTTAAAACCGGTCATCCCGCAGGAATCTCAAATTCAGCATATCCAAGATCACAGGCCATCTCCCTTCCTAGCCTGGGTTTACCTCCTGTGTGTAAGCTCTGACTCGAGGTTGGTATCCTGCCATCTAGTCCAGCCTCCTAGGCTAGAAACCTGGGCGCCAGCCTTGACCCTTCCTTCTTCCACTCTCTACACCCAACGCCATTACTGCACGCTCCTAAGTTAACTTCTTGAGTATTTCTTCCACCCGTTTTCTCTTCTCTGCCTGTTACCACTTTCAGCTCGTTACCATTGCTCTCTGGACTTTGTAGTAGCCCCTCATCGGTCCCCTGCCTCCCGCGAGTGCATCCTTTATACAAGCACCACTGTAATTTTTCAAACACATGACTATAAAGCCCATTGATGTCTTGCCTACTGAATAAAACCGAAGCTACTGCTTCTTTTTTTTTTTTAATTTATTTATTTGACAGAGAGAGAGACAGCCAGCAAGAGAGGGAACACAGGCAGGGGGAGTGGGAGAGGAAGAAGCAGGCTCCCAGCGGAGGAGCCTGACGTGGGGCTTGATCCCAGAAAGATGCTTAACCACTGAGCCACCCAGGCGCCCCTAAAACCCAAGCTTCTTAACAAGACAAACACTGTCTCTGTGACTCAGCCCAGGCGCCCCTCCAGCTACATCTCACCGAGTCCCCTTGCCCCACACTGCACTCCCACTGGTACCAAATGTTTGCTGTTCCTCATACACAAACCTGCTGCTCTCATCTCTATGCTTTTGTTCACTTGTGTTCTTCATTCTTGCTGAGCCCTGTGTTTCTCCAGTTCTCCCCGTTGCTTCTTGTTCCCCCTTCAGACTAAGCTCAGGTGGGACTCTCCTCCAGGAAGCAGCATCACACCTTGATCCCCAGACTGGGTCAGCTATTTCTAAAACGTGCTTCTGCACTATTTCTTAAATGCCTTAATCATGGCATTAATATATTCTACAGAAATTCCCATCTCCCCCAGGCCTGATGTCCAGAGATGCATAAAGGTAAACTAGGAAGAAAATAATACCCGCCATTAGCCCTTTCAAATCTGCATAATGCTATGAGGGCACACAATTTTCTCATTTTCACAGATGAGGCAACGAATATTTAGAAAGGTCAAGTAACTTGCTCAAAGCTACCCAAAATGGCAAATTCTAGACCCGAACCCTACGTCTACACTCTTAACCATCGTACTGGGAGATGAGGAATCACCTTTTACTGAGCACTTAAAATGTGCCAAATCCTTACATCACTCTACTTTAGATTTTTTTTTTTTTTTTTTTTTAGTTAATTACTTTTTTTAAAGTAAGCTCTACATCCAACGTGGGGCTTGAACTCATGACCCCAAGATCAAGAGTCAAGTGCTCTACTGACTGAGCCAGCCAAGCGCCCTACTTTAATCTTCCGAGACTGACAGGGCTAAAAGGACCCATCACACAGGCCTATAAGCCTTGGCTGCAGGCAGCACTGTGCTCTCTCAACTCTGAGGCTACTCCTGTGGAGGTCCCCACCGTGCTCACGGACTGCTTGCCCAGTACCCACCACAAAGCCAAAGCAAAACACTTCATACCCCTTCTTCATCTGCTGGCCTTTTGCTCCTTCCTTCGTTCTCCGTGCAACAGGTTTCTGATCCCCCTCAAGGAAATCCAGTTTATCAGAAAAGCCTAGGGGGTGAAGAGGTACTTTGATCAGCACCAACGCATTTTAAGAAAAGCTGAAGCTTCAAAAGAAGCTTGTTACCTGCTAAGTTAATTTTAAGAGGCACACCCTGCTCCCCGCACCATTCCCAAACCTTAGGTCCGATGGTTCAAGTCAATCAAGGCTCTAGAGCAGCAGGTGTTAAAATTAGCAGCGCCCCTGCTCCCCTATATCCTTAGAAGGGAGAGATACTGACCTTTCTGATATTTCTTAATGGCATTCATCATATGTGTCTTCTCTCGCTGCCTCTTGTGAAGAACCTCTGTTTGCACCTGGGACATAAAAACAGGGCTGTCACATCCACTCCAGACCATCAACATCCAAGTGTCTCCATCCTCTTGGTAACAGCGCTGTGCTACCATCACCACTGAACATTCACTATGTGCCAGAACTAAGTTAAGGCTCTAACTATATTCTTAGTTTATCTTCTCAACTACCTTGTGAAGCAGAAATTCCTATCACCCCCTGAAACTGAAGCACAGAGAGGTTAAGTAACTTGCCTGAGTCACACAGTGAGAAACTGCACAGCTGAATTCACACCCGGGAGTCTACACTCTTACCCCATTACACAATCCTGCCTACAAAGCCAGGCCTAGTTTTACATCGAGGTCTAGGGCCATATCCGATTCTCAGATTAAGTATCTAGCCCCTACCGTTAGTAGGCATGAAAGTATCAACAGAAACAATCTCCCAAAACACCAAAAAGAAAAATAGCTGTAAGGACAAAAGCAGATGCTTATACTCGAAGGCAGGGTTCCTCAATCTCAATACCACTGAGAGCTTAGACAGGATCACTCTTTATTGGGGGGTGGGGAGCCTGTCCCATGCATTGTAGGACATTGAGCTGCCTCCCTACCGTCTACCCACTAGATGCAAGTAGCACACTCCCCATCGAGACGTGACACCAAAAATGTCTCCAGGCATTGCTGAACGTTCCCTGGAAAGCAAATTATCCCCAGCTGAGAACACTGCCATGACATTTCCTCGAATTAGAAACGGTGAGCTAATGGCCCAAGTGAAGTTTTCTTTGCCTCTGATCCGTCAGGTTCTGTTACTACCAACCACCCAAGTCTGAGCTGACCTCAGCTATCAACCACCGGATCAATCCGGTAAACGCACAGCTGCCCGTCTGCAGCGAACAGGACGCTGCTCTACTCTTGCTCCGCTGAGGACCCGCCAGTGAAGTGACTCCAAATACGGACAGCAGCTCAGCGCCCCAGACCATGAATGTTTATGTCCAAAATGCTGACAAAGCCTGAACACTTGTGCTAATCCTCTTCACATTCACTTCTTCCCACAACCCTGACTTTAACTCCTGTCATCTTCTTTCCTAAATAACCATGAAATAAAGAAGAAAACCAAGAAGCGTTTCCCTAGAGTCTACATCAGAACTCAGACATCGCAGTTCAAGCACACAGGCGCCATTTTCCCTCTCAGCCGGATGACAGTCAACAATACGGTTCTTTCAAACATGTGACAATCCTCTAGGCCAGGGATTCTCCAAAGCAGGATGCATCTCAGAATCATGTGAGAAGTTTTTGGGGGAAGGCAAGACAATACACACGGGTTCCCAGACATTCGGAAGCCTAGAACTCTGTTTTGAAAGATTTCCCCCGGTGATTTTGCTGTGAGGGCAGGTTTGGACCCCACTGATCTGGACCCACCACTGCACTGTACAGATGTGCAAATGAAGTCCAGCAAAATGAATGACTCCCAGCAGTTACCAGGCCAACCCCCGCCCCCCCTCCGTGAGACCCTGGTGTCAAGATGGTCTTTACGGATCTGAGCACACATGGCTCCTCTGAGGGCAGATACTCAACACAAGACGGAACACACACAGGGCACGGAACCAGATCTGACCCTGGCACCCCAGCCTGACAACACTCGGCCGCACCCTATGCCCGCACACTTTGCTTCTCACCTTCTTCCCGTATTTCCTAAGTGCTCGCAGTTGCTTCGCCTTTTCAGACTTCTCCATGGCCGTCTGCTTAGCCTGCAGCTTCTGTCGAATCTAAAACACAAAATGTTGTCAGCTTATGTTATTCGAATCTGGGCTGACCGCTGCTTAGGGTGCACTGGAGCGGGAGCGGATCTTTCCAGTTCTGCAAACTGGGGCTCAAAGGAAACCTGGACAAGAGGCCCAAAGGCTGAGCACTTTGTCCAGGATACCAAAAGTATCCGTGGTAGAACCTGAAAGGGACCTTCCACTCCCAGTGCTGTCTGTTCCCTTATGCAAAACTGCCTGCTTGCCACTTTGCCAGGAGAAACTAACTTCTCCCCAACCCTACTGTCTGCGGACTGAGGTCAAACCAGCATGCAGCCTCAGTTCCCTTCTCCAATATACCAGACACACGTTTAGAACTCAAACCGGTATCAGGTATCCAGCCTTTTCCATCAGACCAGACATTTCAGTCAAAGGGTAAGCACTTGTCAGGGTGAGCGTACAGAGATGTCTCCCAGCTCATCTCTAGATTAGCTTCCCCAAGGACCACTGAGACAAGAGCTCCCTAAAATCCAGCTTGAGACCCAACAGAACTATTGGAATAGATCTTGGACGAAATTTTGGCAACTCTCTTCCTCCCAAAGTTAAACGAGGACCAAGATCTACCCAACTCTAAATTATACTACATCTGATATTAATTAGTCGCTCATCTTAGAGAAGAGAAAACTGAGGCCCAGAAAAAAGGAATTGTTTACAAGTTACAGCCCCAGCCCTTGGCAACTGCAGGACAAGAAGTGTGCTTCTTCTATACACCATGCCATGACCACACCAGCCAGGAAATGCAAAAGGCCATCTTAATCTCCAGAACCACAGTTCTTATAGTACTTCTCCTCCCCTTAACTGTTTAAATTAGGAAAAATCATCCTTATATTTATCTAATTGGTGGTGACTGGCATGAGTCTGAAGTAGACAGTTAAGACAGTAATTGTCCTCTGACAACCACTTTCCTATTACTGGGCTTAGTCTTTTTAAAAACATTATAGGAGATAAGCCAGCTGACCACACTTAGGTATACAGCCTCAGCTTTCCGGAGAAAACCTTTGTTTCTTACCTTCTGCATCTGCTGATCAGACTTGGCCATCTCTGCAAAATAGTCAGTGGGCCTCTTGGTAGGGACTTTGAGCTCATGAAGGCGGGGTAATACCGCCAGCACCGCAGCCTGGGCCTGCCGGTAGCTGAGGATGGAGGACAGTGTGATGTGGGACAAACTGGGAAATAAGCTAAGGGAGAGACACCTTCTATTCCTTCTCACTTGCCTATCTGACAAGGATAACCTCGGAGTTATCCATGATCAGAAAAACTCTCAACATCTGATCTCCACCAGCAGGAGTACACAGACAAATGAAAACGTAATAAAAGCCTCATTAACTTGGTATCTTGGAGAAATTTAGCCATACACTCTTTAAAGAGGGAGGGAGTTCTGCTAAAAATAAATCCGTTTAAGAGAGTAACCACACTAAAAATACCCATTAACTTACAAACTAATACTAATTATTAATTCTTATGTAGTCACTGGAAAAAGTTCATATAACCTTCCAGAATCAAGTTTTTGCTTAAATAACTGGAAGTACAAAACTTTAAAACTGAATACTTCAAAATAAAATTTAAAAATAAAATCAACTGGAATTTGGATTATAACTGGTGGACCAAGGAGCTCTTCCAACCACGCACAATCTCCTTAGCTCTTTCGAGTTTAAAGAGGCCCTCCTTCTTACTCTCAGGCTTGTGACAACTTCTGAGGAGTACAGGCTCACTACTTTCCCCACCTCCCCACTCTAAGCACAGGGACCCAGAACTCCCACACTTGAAAACATACAAGCTCATCTCGCGCTGGAAGTCATCTTCTGGATCAACAGCTTTCTGATCCTTGTTCTGAGGTGTTGACTGGGGTCCACTGACTTCCGGCACGGGTCCCAGGGTCACATCAAGCCTTTCAACCCATTCCAGATCCCGCTTGAATTCAGCCAAACACTGCTTCAGGCCACTCTAGGAAATTCAGACACTGAGCCAGCATGAAGGACACGGGCCAACGGATAAAGCTCGCAGCCCCAACAACCGGGTCGGTAATTGACCCTCCTGGCAATGCGCAGGCTGCGTCTTCCCTGGGACAAGAACCCAGTGTCACAAACACAACAGTGTCTTGTGAGCATCCCGTGTCCCAGGACCCCCGACCAGGCGCCCGACTCACCACGTCGTTCACAGCCTTCTTCGGCCCCTCCAGCACGACATTGAGGCCTGGCTTCAGGAGTCCTCGGGAAAACGCATCCTGCAACTGCAGGGCACAAGCGGCAGTCAGCACCGGGGGAGTGAGGACCCGCTCCCGCGCCCAGCCCCGCGAGCTCGGCTGCCACCTACCTCTCGGTCTGTGACCAGAGAATCATCAGAATCCGAGTCCGAACCTGACAGGGGGGGAGTGTCCATGTCGCAACGAGCGCGCGCGTCCACTCTAGTCGACGGTGCCGGGTGGCCCCAGGCCCGCGCGGCCGGAAAGGGGCGCCTCTCGCCGCGGCGGCCTGCCCGCCGCCCTTGCGCTCACACCGCGGCCCACGTGCACCCGAGCAGGTGGCCCCGGCACCGACCGCTCTCTGCCGCGGCTGAACTTTTCCACCGGGACTTCCGCTTCCGGCCGCGGCAAGGGCACTTCCGGTTTCCCGTTGCTATAGGAACCGCTCCGGCGTCTGAGAGAGTCAGGATTGCTTGGGACCCGCAGGAGTTCTACCGCCGGATACACGAGTAGTCTGGCGATCCCGAGGCAGGAAGCGAAAGGTGGGAGCGCGTAGCTGGGGGCTGGCCGGAGAAGCAGGCAGCCGTGAGGAGCGAAGAAGAGGGGAGAAGCAGGAGCCCCGCGCAAGAGGGGGTGAGGTGCGCGCTGGAGGGGCGGGGGGAACTGAGGAAGGCTCCGGGGCGGGGCCGGGGGCGGGGCCGGGGCGTGTCTCCACCCTCACCGGCTGTGCTGCATGTTCAGCAGGACTTCGTGGGCTACCATGTCGACCGTGGTGGCTCAGTCGCTGCACGTTTTTGGTCTTCGATCCCACGTGGCCAACAATATCTTCTTCTTCGATGAACAGATCATTATATTTCCTTCAGGAAATCACTGTGTGAAATACAATGTGGATCAGAAGTGGCAAAAATTCATTCCAGGTAAAAACCCTTTTCCATCCTCACACAGACATGAACCGTAGATGTCAAATATAACCCCATAATCCCAACAGCGTTACCGAAAGGAAAGTTTTTTGGCCCACTTAAATACACGTGTTCCATCATATGAATCGAATGTCTCAAATATGTTTATCCATTCTAGTGTGGGTGGGGATTTGGGAAACAATAGTTTTTTGCTATTACAAAGCATATGCCACTATGAAGCTTCTTGCATCTGTGTATGCCCATCCATTTGCACACATTCTGCAGGGCACGCAAGCCGGACTAAACTTACCGGGTAATATGGTAGTACTGGTTCATCCTTCCACCAGGATGCACGAGAGGCACTGTTCCTTCCCAACCTCTCCATCCTTTGGCATTGTCCAACTTCCTAAGTCTTTGCTAAGCTGGTGGTTGGGAAAGAGTATCTCACTGTAGTTTTCGTGTACATGTCTCTACTACTACTGAGGATGACTAGCTTTTCACGTGTTTATGGGCTGTTCCTACTTAGTCTTGTATGAATGCCCTGCTCAAGTCTTTTATTCATTTTTTTCTTTTTCTTTTTTCTTTTTGATAATTTTCTTATTGATTTATGGGCACACTTTATATATTCTCTATAGAATTCCTCCCACTTTGGGACTTGTGTTTTCTCCTTCTTTGTGGTATCTTGATGAACAGAAATCCTTAGTTTCAGTGAAGTGCAATTTATCAGCCTTTTCCTTTTTCTGTCTTAAGGAATTCTTCCCTACCCCTAGATTATTAATATATTCTCCTATATTGTCTCTTTTATGCTTTATACTTTTGCCTTTCACCTTTTAGGCTCTGAGTTAGGAGGGTCTTTAGTGTGTTAGGGGAATAGCAAGGAGACCAGTGTGGCCAGAGTGGAGTGAATGGAGGAGTGGGGAAGGGGAGGCCAGATGAAGAAGTACCACAGCTTTGTACTCTGATGAAGGAGGAAGTCATGGAGGGCTTCTGAGCAGAGTAACAGGATCTAACTTAGGTTTCAGCTACTGTATAGAGAACAGATTTAAGGAGGGGAAGGGAGGAAGCAGGAGACCAGGTGAGAGAAGATGCTGGCTTGGAGTGGGGTGGTGGCAGGCAGTAGGGATAGTGATAGAAAAGACGGAAGAAGGAGCAGATCTTGTGGAGGGTATGGGGAGCTTAGTTCTTGACATGGTAAGATTGGGATGCCCACTAGTGAGGCAATGGAGATCTTAAGTGAGCAGTTTTATTTTGGGTCCGGATATAATGAAGAGAGGTCCAGGCTGGTGATAGAAATTTGAAGGTCATCCACACAGAGATGAAATATAAAGTCACTCAAATGTCAGAGATTGTCTTAAGGAGTGAATGTATTTATAAAACAGTAGAACCAAAAAGAGTGCACTCTGGGACACTCCTACATTTAGTGCTGGAGAACTGGGGAAGAGCCAGCAAAAGAGTCTTCAAAAGAGTAACCAAAAAGATTGGAGGAGATCCATGCAAGAAGTGAAACTAGTTCAAGGAGGAGTCCGTCATCAACTGGGTTAAAACAGTACGAAAGCATTTTACAAGCTCTGCAATCAGCCAATATATATTAAGCACCCATTTGGTGTCAGGCAGTGGTGATTGGATGAATGGATGGATGGACGGACAGATGGGTGGATGGATGGGCAAGAAAGCCATGGCCCTGCCCTCTAGGAGCTCTGTGTTGTTGTGGAGACAGGTGTGTATTCAAAGGAGCAGGACTTGGAAATGAGGACAAATGCTATGTCAGGTATGGCCCTGGCGCAAAAGCACACAAGGAAGGAGGGAGAAGTTTTCCTTTGCCTCCTCCGGGCAGTCTCATCCATGCTTACAGTTTCAGCGAGCCACTGTGACTCTCACCTCAAATCTGCATTTTCAGTCCCAGCTCGTCCCTGAGCTTTAGAATCATGTACAACTGTCGGCTCGACCTCTTTACCCAAATGTCCCACAGTGTGTAGCTCCCACACAGTATATCCAGAACTGAATTGTCCCCTCCTTTTTGCTCCCTCTCTTCCCTTAAGACCCTCCTTTGCCAGATTGTCAAATACATGATAAAGCTATGATTACAAAAATAATGTAGTGCTGGTATAAATATCCCAGAAACCCAGGTGTATATATTTATATACGTAAATGAACTTGATATATCATTAAGGTGGCATTAGGAATCTGCTGGGACAACTAGTGAGGTATTTGGGAAATGGGAATCAACTTAAATTCTCACTTCATGCCTTTTACCATCCTGAACCCAAGATGAAGTAAAGGTTTTAGGATTAAAAAACAAAGAAATCAGAAAAAAACTAGAACCAAATAAACATGAATAAAAATAAAATCCTTGGGGGGCGCCTGGGTGGCACAGCGGTTAATCGTCTGCCTTCGGCTCAGGGCGTGATCCCGGCGTTACGGGATCAAGTCCCACATCAGGCTCTTCTGCTATGAGCCTGCTTCCTCCTCTCCCACTCCCCCTGCTTGTGTTCCCTCTCTCGCTGGCTGTCTCTCTGTCGAATAAATAAATAAAATCTTAAAAAATAAATAAAATAAAATCCTTGGATGGGCTGTTTTCAGCAGAAAACGGTGGACGTCATCTTCACCGTGACCCCTAACTTCCCCTCTTCCTCCCACCTCTCTGTGTTCCTTCCCAGCTGTCACCCCTACTCTCCGTCACCAGATGTCAGTCATTGTTCACGTCTCGCCTTCCTTCCCGGGCCTCACTCAGGCAACCACCGGTCCGACTTAGCGTTTCTCTCATCTCCCATCCCAGCCTTCATACTGCTTGTCACTACCATCCTGTGTTTGAAATAATCTGCCCCCAGGTTTCCCTCCCTCCAGGACTGTCTCCTACACAGTTGCTAGAGGGACCGTTCTTTTTTTTTTTTTTTTAAAGATTTTATTTATTTCTTTAACAGAGATAGAGACAGCCAGTGAGGGAGGGAACACAAGCAGGGGGAGTGGGAGAGGAAGAAGCAGGCTCATAGCGGAGGAGCCTGACGTGGGGCTCCATCCCAGAACGCCGGGATCACGCCCTGAGCTGAAGGCAGACGCTTAACGACTGAGCCACCCAGGTGTCCCTAGAGGGACCTTTCTATGACACACATCTGACCCTTCCAAAAATTTCTTGGTGGCATTTCATTTGCCTCCATGGTAAACTCCAAACTCTCACACAAGGCTCCCGGTGTCCTAAAATCTGGGTTCTTTGCTGAGGCACAGTGACTCCCTGCAGCCGTTCCAGAGAGGTGCTTCACTGGCCAGACTTGCTGCAGCTCATTGTGAAGCAAGAACGCAGGGCCCACGGCGTCAGGGCTAGCCCATCTCTCCGGCCTCGCTCACCCTCCCTGCCCTGGGCTTGAATCCAGGCCGGCTTATCCACACGGCACGGGAAGCACAGAGCCTTGGGCCGGTGATACTTTTAGACACCCAAGAAAATGAATGTAATAATAATAAATCCAGTCTGCATTACAGTCTTCTTTATACCAATGCAGTCATAAAATATAATTTTTTACCATTTTATTTTTTAAACCATTTTATTAATTTTTACCATTAATGGCAGAAGAGGTCCATGAAAATCATAACACGGGCCTGATTTCATCTCCCAAATAAAGTATTTGCCACTTAATCTTTGCCTCAGCCTTTGCTTTCTAGACCACAACTTCTGTTCTCGTGCCTGTTACCTCGTGGTTGCAAGATGACTGCTCTATCTCCAGGTATCACCAACATATTCCAGGAAAATGCATCCATCTCTGGTTTTTGAGAACGCACAAGCTTTACCATAAAGCCAGTCCAGCAGATTTCTGCGGCTGTCTCATGGCCAGAACATCACATAGATGACCAAACCACGAAAGAGCCTGGGGACTCCAGCAGTTGGCCTCTCAGCCTCAAAAGTAGAGGAGTCTTGAGTGCTGGTGGCTCTGAGCATAAAGTCCTACCCTATTCCACCCCTCTAGGCCCACCTTTGGTTTCCCCTGCCTCGCATGTGATTCTCCAGCCATACCCCACTGTTTGCAGTTCTCCACCATGTTGTACCCTTTCCCACATCCACACCTTTGCTCTTCCTGTCACCTGCCCCACCTTGTCCTCCTGGCATCCTTCCCTGACTTCTCCTCCTACCTCAGCCTCAGCGAGGTACCCATCCTCGTCATTTTCCTAATACCCCAGACATAGTGGTACTGAGGGACCGCAGGGATTGACAGTTACCATTTCTGTGCCTTTCCCCCATGGGTCAAACCCACCACCACTGTGTCTGGTTCATGTTGAGTCACGGTGAAAGCACGATCTGCCCTCATTATCCCCCTTTACCTCTGTTTACAGGCTCAGACAAGAGTCAGGGCATGCTGGCCTTGTCCATCAGTCCCAATCGGCGATACCTCGCTATCTCCGAGACTGTGCAAGAAAAACCCGTCATCACCATTTATGAACTGTCATCCATCCCTTGTCGGAAGCGCAAAATTCTTAATAATTTTGACTTCCCCGTTCAGAGATTTATTAGCATGGCCTTTTCTCCAGACTCCAAATACCTGTTGACTCAGACATCACCTCCAGAGTCAAACCTTGTCTATTGGCTGTGGGAAAAACAGAAAGTAATGGCCATTATTAGAACCGACTCTCAGAACAATGCTGTCTACCAGGTACCTCCCCTCATAATAAGTATGGTGCAAGTTATGAAAAATAGGAAGATCTTGATGGAATGCTTTCTATGTGCCAGGAACAGTGCTGATTTCATTTGCATTTTTAAATTTAGTCTCTCAACGACCACACGTGGTCTGCATAATTATTATCTTACTTTTATAGGACCAGGCTAGGATCTGGTACTCAGCTTTACAAGTTCAAGAACTCAGATCTGCTCATGTTCAGAGATATTAGCCAGTCAGTGTCTCAGGAATGGACTCCCATTATTCTCACGAGAGGCTGGTGGTTAACCCAGCATGTGACAACCAGAGTACTCCTATCATTTACCTGGTGTAGTTCCTCCCTAGTGATAGAGAACTCGGGAGGTGAAATTAGTAATCAGAGGTTACTTGGTGACCACAGAATCAGACCAAAGGCAGAGAAAGCCAGAAGATTATTTCATTTGGCCTTGGTGATGTCGGGTCCAGCACCCCTATCCTGAGTAGAGTACATCCTCTCCAAGAGATTCAGTAAACATTTATCGGATGCCCAATCTGAACCCAGCACTGGGTATACAGAGATGAAGAAACTAGAGCCCGTCAGCTGCTCACCATCTAGTAGGGGTGCAGGTTGACCGCCATTACTGTACATCCTAGTTGGTAGGGGACTGCATAGCTCTCACTGACATGGTCCCATTCCCCCTGGACAGGGCACGTAAACCCACCAGACCCTCCTTTTCCAGCTGAGCCTTCGTTCTATTTTGTCAAGACCTGTTTATCTTCTTTTTGGCCTTGGTAAAATGATTTTTGTAGGATTCCTAGTTTAAGATGCATGGGCCCTACAAATATAATGAATCTGTGCTCTTATCAAATATGGTATCAAAATTTATCATGACTTTGTGATGCTTAAAGGATATTCTGAGCTACCTGAAATAAATGTTCACGCTTAAAATGAGAAGTAATCCCATCAAGATTAGTTTTATCCTTTCACATTTTACAGGTGAGCTTCAATCCCCAGGATAACACTCAGGTTTGTGTCACTGGAAATGGGATATTTAAGCTCCTCCGTTTTGCTGAGGGGACCCTGAAGCAAACCAATATTCAGAGGGGAGAAACCCAAAACTATCTAGCCCACACCTGGGTGTCTGATGACAAGATCATCGTTGGCACTGACACAGGCAGGCTCTTCCTCTTTGAATCTGGAGATCAGCGCTGGGAGACAAGTATAATGGTCAAGGAGCCCACCAGTGAGACCAAGAACCTGGGGAAGATCCAGGAATCAGAGAGGTAATGGCGCCCCCCTGGGCTGGTGCTCTTGTGAATATATGCTCGTCATCCCAATAGCCTTACGCCAAAAATAGCATTCTTTTAAAGCCACTCAGAACCCCCTCCCACCTTAAAATCGACTCTTTTCATCTTCCCTCTGCCTTTCTTATGTTCCTCTATATTCACGCACAAATTTGACAGTAATGACCACGGCCTAAATACAATTCTTTTTATTTTTAGACCTACTCTCATTCTATAAGCATTTCAGCATGACTAGTCTTCCAAACCACAGATTTTTCAAATAGACATTTTCTGGTGGCTGCCTAATTTTCTGATTCAATTCAGTAACTGGCCACTAAGCCCTGGCAGTGTGCAAGGTACCTTGCTAGGTGCTGGGGACAAGCATCCTCAAGGACCTCACAATTTGGAAGGAGCCGACAGACCCACAAAGAAGAGCTGGGAAGTTGTTGGTAAATCTGACAAAAGCATATGGAGTAAAGTGGGGGCTCAGGTCAAGTTTACTTCTACAGCCAATAATAGTCGTATCTCAAACACATTAGAGTGTACCATTATATGTACTAGACACCGTGTGAAGCACTTTGTACGTATTCTCACTGGAGTCTTACCCTATACAGTGCATGTTACGATCATGCCCATTTTACAGACAAGACAATGAGACTCAAACAGGTGAAGTGACTCACCCAAGATCATAACACGGTCTGCCTGGCTCTGGAGCCTGAGCCCTCCTGCACATGGCATATGATAGATCTTCTTCCTGGGTAACTTCAGTCCACTAGTTTTTACCATCCCCCACACACATGACCTCCCTTTTTCCATCGTGATTCTATTAAGAGCTTCCTAATAAGTCCCTCTGCCCTCCAGTTTGCCATGTTCCTAATCCTGCAGTGGGTCTGGTGCCCTAAGAATAAAGGCCAGACTCCTGAACTTGGCCCACATGTCCCTGCTGCTCTGAACCATCTTTACATCTGGACCATCAGCTCCTGCCTCTGTCCACCACACGTTTCACGCGCTCTTGCTTCTGGGCTCGGTCACGTGTCGTTCCTCCTGCCCCACGCCTCTGGGCACATTCACATACCGACAGAGTCCGGGTTGTTTGTCAGGTCAGCTAGGAGTTCTCAGCCTCTGCTCATCTCGGATGGGTGTACATCTTCTGTAACTGTCCTCAGACAATCCTTGTTGCCTGCCGACTGGCTGCTCCCATCCCACCCAGCTGCTCCCTAGCAGTCCTTAGCACTTGTCCCCTAGACTCTAAGCTTCTGAGGGCAGGAACTGTCAATCTTACTTACTGCTGTTTCACAGAGTTGTTAACACAGTATAATTCCAATAAATATTTGTTATGTGGAAGGAAGGAGGGACGGAAGAAAGGGAGGGAAGAAGGAAAGAGGGAGGGAGGGAGTTAAGAGAGAGGAAGGAAGGAAAGGGAGAGGGAGGAAGGGAGGGAGAAGATGGAACCCTGGATTCAAATCTCAGCCCTCCTACTTACTGGTTGTGTATCTTAGAAAACTCTCAAGCCACTTTTCCCTAAACAAAAGGAGGATGGTAATGCGTGTGGCAACCACAGTAATAATAGTGGCCGCACAGGGTGGCGAGACTACCAAATACACGTGTGGCCTTCCAGTCTCTCTTTGGAGTTTGTAGAGCAGTCCAAGGCCAGAGGGTGGCATTTTGGCTATGGGGCTCACAATGGGCGATTTCTTCCACCCCCCAAAACAGCTCCTCCTCCTCACCCCTAGCTGCACTCACCTCGTTGGGATCGTCTCTGTAAGCTTTATATGCTATTTTCTTTTCTAGCCTGATCGAATTTCCAACCATCAGTTCCCCGGTCCCTTCCTATGACCAGGTCATGCTGGCCAGGAGCCACAGCCAGCTGGCCATGCCCCAGGTGTTCGCCACTGCAGCCTATTCAAAGGGATTTGCCTGTTCTGCTGGGCCAGGCAGAGTTCTACTGTTTGAGAAGATGGAAGAGAAGGATTTTTACCGGGAGAGCAGGGAAATCCGGGTAAGGAGGGAAGGAAGAAGCAGAACTGGGGGTCCTCCTGGCATGTGTTCTCCATCAGCAGAGCACTGACAGGGAGTTTGCTGGGAGGAGAGGGCGGTAACACTGAGTAGAAATGGAGACTTGAGCCGTTTGTCCCTATGGGGAGTTTTAGGATGGAGCGGACAGAGTCGGGTTTAAAATGGGGAGGATCTGGATTTGAATTCTGGAAGAGAACTTTGGCAAGTTATATTTTCTCTTTGAAGCTTAGCATTCCCATAAAACTCATATTATGATCTATACTGATATTTAACGTCAAGTATATACTGTCTGGCACATAAGAAGCATTCAGTAAATGTTTGTGGAACAAGTGATACTTGCTATGGAAAGAGATCATCTGTGCTTGGGGAAGATCCAGGAAGGCTCTGGGTGTTTGGTGGTAATCTTTAGGGAGGGCTCCTAGAGGAAGGGTAACAACTGAGGGGAGGGAACAGGTTAGAACTACAGGTGGAAGGAACAGGTGAAGCAGAGGCACCATGGACCGGAAGCAGGTGGTGTTGTCTGGGAGATATTTTCCCTGGTGGAGAGGAACTGAAATCACTTGAAAGGAAAAGATGGGAGCTAAGGCTGGTGAAAGATCTCGAATGCCAGCCTGAGGAGCGTGTGTGTAATTCAGCAGACAGCCTGTTTTTGAACAGGAAAGCATTACACTTAAGAAAAGCAATCTGCTGATGGTTGGGGGGGGGGATTTGGGGGCACTGGGTGTGCAGTAGCTACAAGCACAGTGAATGAGCCAGACTTGACTCTGCCCTTGTTGGCGGGGTGACTTGAGACGAGTTGCTGAACCTGGCAAAACTGTGTTCCTTCCCTGAGAAAGTAGCCCGGCCCTAGTGGTCATCAGAAGGATGAACCACGGTTTAGCTGTGTAGATGACGTGTGCAGGGCTTGGTGCTCAACGAGTGATAGCAATTCCTATCGCCCTGCTTCGGCGTCAGTTCAGAGGCTTTGTTACTCAAGCCGACCGGTCGTGAGGTCTAGTCATGGCAGCGACTAGCAGGGAAAGTGGTAGGGAAAGAGCCTTTGTAGAGGTTAAGCCTATAGACCTTTCCCTCAGTAGACGTGGACAGTCAGAGATAAGGAGCTCCCAGAGATGATGCCTCAGCTTGGAAACTGGATGCCTGGGTAAAGATGCCAGTGGTAGGAAAATGGGGGCTTAGAGCAAGGCGAGTGGAAACCAAGGGGAATTATTAGAAGTTTACTTTGCCTCCTTTCGAAGCAATTCATTCTTTTGTTTGCTTAGCCACTTCACGAATATACATTGAGGGTTTACCGCGTACCAGGTTCTATGCTAGGGGCTGGGGTGCAGTAGGGAAGCAAACACGCTAACAGAACACAGCCGACAGGCAAACAAATATGAACTGAATGTCACATGGGCATCAATGCTGTAAAGACAATAAAGCTAGGAAAAGGACAGGGAGTGAGAAGGGGTTCTGTTCTGGAGAGAGTGGCTCAGGGAGGCCTCGCTGAGAAAGGTGCCATTTGACCAGAGCCCGGAATAAAGTGAATCAGTTGGCAATGTGGGTTAGACTCGGGGAGTGAGATCAGTATGTTCACACATATACACACACAGGCACACGCACACACAGCACACGCAGAGTGCTCAGCTTGTCTGGCACAGCGCTGATGCTTTATGTTTACTATTTTAAGGATTTATCATTGTGATTACTTTCACTACTCTTGCTTTCATTGAAACCCTCGTATTAGGCAAAATCACTGACAGATAAAATATAGGAACAGAGACAAAGAGGACAGAGGACAAAACTTAGCATTTCCTAATTTAGAGTCTGAGACAGAATGAGAACCCAGCAGAGGACACCGAGAAGTAGTGGCCATTCACTCGCTCATCTAACAGATGGCTGTTGCGTACCTACCATGGCCCAGGCTCCACGCTTGGTGCCCGAGATAGATTAATCAGTCATGGCCACTTCCCCAAGGACCTCACTGGAGAGCATCAAGACAGCACGTGCTCTTTCATTGAGCATGGCTATGCATGGTACTCTGCCGGGCACTGGGACACAGACAAGGTCCTCAGTCTGTGGGTTCCCGTTCTACCATGCACAGTGCAGTAAATGTGGCAGCAGAGGGCAGTTCCCTGGTGAGCACACTGAGGTGATATTAGGGCCCACTCATCCCAGGGCAGGGCAGGGCAGGGCAGGGCAAGATGCTTCTCCCTCCCAGAGCCCTCACTGTCCTGGCAGATAGGGGGTATACAGGAAGCAAGAGGGGGTATACAGGAAGACAGAACTCCAGGCAGAGGGAGGGAAACATGAGGGCCTGGTGTCCTGGCCCCCTGGGAGCCAGGTGCTGCCATCACTGCCTCAGGATCTAGAAAAGTCAAGAAGATGAGGACTGAGTAGGACCCTCTGGCTCTGGTGATAAGGAAATTTCTAAGGTTGATGAGACATTTCAGTAAATGATGCAGTGGAAGGAATTAAGAACCGAATGGGAGGTAAGGCTGTGGAGACGGTATGTGCAGGCCAGCCTTTCAAGAAGTGTGGTTGTTAGCAGACGAAAAGCAATGGCAGGGGAAAAGGAAATCTAATGTTATAATGTCTACTCGGGAACTCTAGGCCCTCTCAGGGACTGCTGGCTGGGCTGCTGTGTGACCCCTTCTCCTTTCTCTGCCCTGTCACCTGCCCCACATGGAAGAGGAGACATCACCTTCCCCTCTGCTATCCTGAAGTGCACACTGGGGTGCCTGACGAGGTGGCCCCCACACTGGGCTTCTGACAGATGGGCAAGAATGGGATTTAAACTAACACTTGTGTTCAGAGGGGGTCTCGAGCTGAGATGTGGAGAGTGACCATTTTTATGCGTGCTGCTGTCTCTTAGTCAGCCACCCATCACGTCAGGGTGAATACAAAACCCACAGAAACCGAGGTGACTCGAGCCCTCCCTTCTCCACGCGTGAGGAGGATGCTTGGACGCCTGCTGGTCTGGGAGTCTGTAAGCTGAAAGGATCTGAGAGAATGCTGAAAGCCCAAGGACACGCTGACTGACGATGTGGGAACGTTGCTAACAGTTGTCTTGCATCTCGGGCAGATTCCCCTGGACCCCCAGAGCAACGAGCCAAGTCAGTCCGACAAGCAGGACATCCTCTGCCTGTGCTTCAGTCCCTCGGAGGAAACCCTGATTGCCAGCACCAGCAAGAACCAACTATACAGCATCACCATGTCCCTGACAGAGATCAGCAAGGTGAGGCTTCCCCAGCGACACTTCCTCCAGCCCAAGGACTCGTTACCACGTGGGCAGATTTTAATGCAAGTTTGCCGAGCACACCTCGCTCAGCCTCTTCATAAGAGCCAAAGAAATTCTAATCTTAAGATTCCGCTGTAGACGCTCTCTGCTGTCCTCAGTGGGACTGCGATCGCTGCAGCCTCCTTGGAGGACACACTGGCGTCGCCGGTCAGGTTTAAACTGTGCCTCTCCTTTCACGCTGCAGTTGCGCTTCGGAGAATTCAACGTACTGCGATAGCTGCTCGTTACACAAAGACGTATGTATATAGAGAAGTTTATTTTTTCCTTTTTTGTTTTTAAATAACAAAGAAAGCTAGCATAAATACACTGCAGACATTGCAACAAAAAAGCACTATTGAAGAGAATCATTTTGAACTTCTAAGGTTCTCTTCATCAAGAAGATGTTACAATTTTAAAACTGCATGCACCTGATAGCATGCACCCAAAACACATAAAGGAAAGTTTGACAGAACAACAAGAAAAATACACCATGATCTACAATCATAGTAGGAGACTTTAACATATCTTTTTCAGTAACAGTGTTTTTTTCTTAAATAACAGTTTTATGGAGTGTTGGTGTGTTTTCACACGCCATACAATTCACATATTTAAAGTATACAATCCAGTGGTCTTGAGTGTATTCACAGAGTCATGCAACCGTTACCACAGTCAATTTTAGACCATTTTCATTGCTTCTGGCTCTCTTATTTGTCCCTGTGCATTTGAATTACCATCTGAAGTCACTTCCTTAGCCCAATACAGATTTGCTCGTGGCTACCATCTTTTTGTTGTTGTTGGCAAATACGTTTCCATGCAGCCAACAATGCATAATATACATATTGTTTTATACAGTGGCTTTTTCAGTAAGGTTAAAGAAGAGTGGGGATAAAATATGTGTTTACGTTATCTTTCATAATGACATAATACCTTCACCGGTGTTCTTTGTGTTTTTCTGTGGATTCGAATTACTCTCTGGGGTAACTTGCTTTCAGCCCGAAGAATCTCCTTTAGTATTTCATGTAAGGCAGGTCTGCAAGCAATAAAATCTTTTAGTTCTTTTTGGGAATGTTTTTATTTCACCTTCATTTTTAAGAGATAGCTTTGCTGGATATAGAATTCTTGATAGACAGTTTTTTCTTTGAGTACTTTGAACATGTTATTCCACTCCCTTTTGGCTTCTATTATTTTTGCTGAGAAATCTACTATCTATTATTTTGTTGGAGTTCCCTTGGAACTGATCAATCATTTTGCTCTTGAGGCTTTCAAGATTTTTTTTTTTTTGTCTTCGGTTTTTGATATTTTTACTATCATGTGTCTGTGGATCTCTTTACGTTTATCTTTCTTGGAGTTCATTCAGCTTCCTGGATGTGTACATTAATATTTTTCAGTAAGTTTGGGAAGTTTTCAGCCATTATTTATTCAAATATTTTTCTGCTCCTTTCTCGTTCTCTTCCCCTCTGGTACCCCCATTGTAGGTGTGTTGGTATGTTTAATGGTGTCCCACATTTACCTGCAGTTCTGTTCATTTTTCTTCATTCTTTTTCTCTGTTTTTCAGATTGCATAATCTTTATTGATCTGTCCTTAACTTCACTAATTCTTTTTTCTGCTAGTTCAGATCTACTTTTGAGTCCCTTTAGTGGATTTTTCACTCCTGTTATTGTACTTTTTACTTCCAGAATTTATATATTTTTTTTTTGAGAAAGAGAGAGAGAGAGAGAGAGAGAATGCACAAGTGGTGGGGGTGGGTGTGAGGGGCAGAGGGAGAGAATCTTTTTTTTTTTTAAAGATTTTATTTATTTATTTGACAGAGAGAGACAGCCAGCGAGAGAGGGAACACAAGCAGGGAGAGAGGGAGAGGAAGAAGCAGGCTCCTAGCAGAGATGCCTGATGTGGGGCTCGATCCCAGAACGCCGGGATCACACCCTGAGCCTAAGGCAGACGCTTAACCGCTGTGCCACCCAGGCGCCCCTAGGGAGAGGGAGAGAATCTTACGCAGGCTCTACACTGAATGTGGAGCCTGACATGGGGCTCAATCTCACAACCCTGAGATCACAAACTAAGCTGAAACTGGGAGTCAAATGCTTAACTGACAAGCCACCCAGGTGCCCCATGAATTTCTATTTTTTAAACAATTTTTATACCTTTTTGAGGTTTCCTATTTGATGTGACCTTGTTATCAGAAGTTACTTCTTTGATCATGTTTTCTTTAGTTCTCTGAACATATCTATAATGGCCACTGTGAAATCTTTGTACATTAAACCCAAAATCTGGTCACTCTCACAAGCAATTTCTGTTGCCTGTACACAGAAAAATGCAAATTAAAGCAAGTCTGAGATCTTTCTCTTTTTTTCAGTGATACTTTTCCTTGCTTTAATATTTTTTGTCTTTTTCTGCTTTTGAAATGAGCTTTCAATTACAAAATATCAATCTACACTCAAAAATGCCAGCCATTGGCATGCTGTGGAGAAGCTCACAGGTCAGGACAGACAGCAGCAGCAGGTGGCAGGAGGTGGGAAGTGATTGAAGCAATGGTTACAAATGTTCACAGGAAGCTAAAACTATCCAACAGGCTGTACCCTAATGTTAGCACAGGTTAGACTCACCACTGCCTTGGTGGGTGGCCTCAGTATCTTTGGGTTCAGATTCTACATGGCAATGTCATTTCTTCCAGTTTAGAGTTCTTGGCTTGCACTAATCATAGGGTCACCAGATGGCACTGGACCCAATCTAGTCTATTATTTTTTCAAAATGCCGTCATAGATGTACTGAGAGACTTCAGGAGCTCTACACTTCAGTGACGGTGAGTAACTTGGGTTTCTTGGCTGGATGCGTAGCTCAGCCAAAATCCTGATGCCATCAGTGAGCTTCAGGGCTTGGTACAGCATGTCCTGCCCTTCCACATTCATCTTGACCATAGTATAAACATCGTTTTCCAACTTGCTGGAAAGGGTCAGCATTTAGATGACATTCCTTAATCTAAAACTGAGGTTTGTTTTCATTGGGAAAATCCTTCCATGTTGCAAGGAAGACCTGGCACTTCCGTGTTTTGCCATCTTCTACAAAAAGCACATCGAGTGGGATGAGGCAGCCTAAGTAGCCTCAGGGCAATGTACCACACCTCTGGCTCCCCAGACAGCAAAGTGACTAGAGGAAGGGCCAACTTTTTCAGTAGCGTAGTAGTCAGAGTCCTTGGGTAACAACTCTAGAAACTTCATTAGCTGTAAGCACCAATGCTGAGTTGGCAGGAGATACCCAGGGAGTTACATGCTCACAGATGCTCTAACCTCCCAGTCATCTTTAGGGTTGTAATTAGACAGATAGTCCAAGATGAAAATCTGGCTCCATTCAGTGCACTCATTTGGGGGTATCAGCAGCTTCCTGATGTTCTGGGGGTTCAGATCGAGCAGGTTGCTGGTTGGGTGAGATTCACTGATTTCAGATAATGCTGCTACAGCGTTAGCCACCACCCCTGGATTTGAATCTGCTATGAGATCCCACAGAGAATCCAGAAATCCCTGATCTTCCGCCATTTGGGCACTGACGTCATGGAATTCTGCCACACAAAATTGCTGCTGCTGTTTTCCAAACATAGGGATCTTCATCCTTCAAGCACTTGCAGAGGGGCTCACAGAGATCTTGTGTAATCTCGTCCACCCAGATGCACGCCATGGTCCTAACTGCCAAGGCCCAAATTAGAGAAGAAAGATCTTCACAGTCCTTCACAAAGCTGTTGACAGCCATGATGGCCATGTCTGGCTGATTCTTGGAGTAGTTCATCAAATAGAGACGCATGAGCTTCTTTAATTCCAGACTGTCGGTTTGCGTACAGTTCACTACATTTGGAAAGAGAGAGCTGACGTCCTTCCCCATTGTCATGGCAACAATCACTTTCTTCACAGCCTCCTTCCTCTTTTCTTTCTTTTCCTTATTGAGTTCAGCCTTCAGTTCAAAGATTTCTCCTTTTTCATTGATTGTGAAGTGCTTGGAGTCAGTCATGGTTTGGAATCTTTTTTTTAAATTTAAATTCAATTAACATAATAGTGTATTATTAGTTTCAGAGGTAGCGTTCAGTGATCCATCAGTCTTATATAACACCCAGTGCTCATTACATCACCTGCCCTCCTTAATGTCCATCACCCAGTTACCCCACCCCCACCTCCATCCCCTCCAGCAACCCTCAGTTTTTTCCCTATGATTAAGAGTCTCTTATGGTTTATCTCCCTCTCTGGTTTTGTCTTGTTTTATTTTTCCTTCCATTCCCCTATGATCCTCTGTTTTGCTTCTTAAATTCCACATATGAGTGAGATCATTTGATAATTGTCTTTCTCTGATGACTTATTCTGCTCAGCATGGTTTGGGATCTTTAACGTGCACCAGAGGCAAGGGCAGGGGTGGCTGCAGCAGCCAGAGAGCACGGCCGGAGTGGTGGGGTCATGGATCCTGCACATCACAACTGAGAGGCCTCTTTGTAAGAATTACTTTTATAATACCAAAAATTAGAAAGTCATATCTCACCAGAGAATTCTGAGAACAAGGGAAAATGGGAACCCTAATGTGACGATGGTGGGGGTGTAAACTGGCACAGGTGTTCTAGAGAGCAGTCCGATAGTTCCTGATCAAACAGAGAGAACGCACGCATCTGGTTATCCGTGGTCTTCCCCTGGACGCAGACCAGGAACATCATCATGCCGGTCCACTAAAGAACGTGCCCGAAGGCATTCCCCTGGATGTTCGTAGTAACGGAGAGCTGAAGGCAGCCCAGAGAGTGACGTAGCTGGAAGCATACTCCAGGATGCCAAACTTAAATTAGAGGCGACAGTTATACATATGACAACATAGATGGTTGAGAGAAAAAAGTAAAACTGCAGAATGCACTCTGAAGCACAATGCCAGCTATAGAAATACCCAAGGACATAGTGGGACACATTAATTCGTGCCTTGGATAGGGAGGAACAAGAATGAAAATTAAAGAACAAAGGAATGAAATAAACATAAGATAAAAATTGGCCATACATGAATTGATTATGACAGTCTACAGCTCTGCCCCTGAGATACAAAAATAAAGAAAATAAAGATACAAAATCAAGGAACTATGAGCAAGGTCATCAGATGAGCTGAGGGGATGGGGGAAGGAGGAAGTGAGTTTAGAAGGCCTGGAAAGAAATAAAATGGCATGTAATTGGTATCTCTTGTAGATTCAGAAAGTGAACTTATTGAAAAACCTGGTGGAGTTACCGGGTCCACTGGAGGCGTGTGGTCATGAATTCTAAGTGAGAGCAGTAAGCCTGCTTGCCTGATTCTCCATCATTGTGCAGTTTCTCTGGCAGAGAGGCAGAAAAAAGACAAAAGAAAGAGAACTGCTGCTGTTTTTAAGATAAGCGAGATTTGAGTGTGTTTAAAAGCTTATAGGAATGTACCCGTAGGGACAGGGAGGTTGAAGATATTGGAGAAAGAAAGGTTAAGACATGAAAAAGGATGGGAATAATTGTGCCTGCCCCACGACCCCAGCACAGCACCTTTTCCTTCGAGGTGGTAGGGAAAGGTGAGTGGATGGAGGTAAGTTGATAAGAGGGAAAGGGCCAGAATTTGAGGGAATCCCCATTCCAGCCGTTGTCTTGCTTGTGAATGGACCTCAAATACGTGCACCTCATTGAATTTCCCAGCCATCACTCCTCATTCAGGTGTCCCAGCGATAATGCCCCCAGTTACAGAACGTGTGGAGTCTACACGCCCAGTGTAATAGAATACATTTTCACTTCAGGTCATTCACCCAGCTCTCACTGCTGCTGGTGGCAGTGCAACACCGTTCCTCTAGAGAGAAATTTGGCGGTACCTATCAAGGCCTTTAGAATTTAGAATGACATTCCCCCCAGTATTCTACTTCTAGAAATGTATCCATTGCGTCAGTCCCAGCCTGCCGATAGTGATGCTGTTGCCAGGAATGGCTGAGGCCCTTGCCCAGGCCCATACTACTCCTAGCAAACCCCCAGACATTTCTTCCCCCAGGGCCAGAGATTTCTTGTTTCTTACTGTGATTGCAGGAGGCATTTCAGCAAAAAAACATCAGGGAACTTTGGGGAACAGGATTTATTACTCCCAGGCTCTGGAGGGTACCCAGCACACGTGAGGGTCACACTGTGAGGTCATGGAGAGAGAGAAGGAGGGCATGGGGCTTTGCCTTTATGAGGCTATAAGGGTGGGATGTCTAGGATTTTGTGGGTTCCATTCTTTTTTGGCTAATTTAAAGCCTAAGAGTGGGATTGAGAGCACAGGAAGGGAGAAGTGGGATCAATCCAGTAGTCGTTATCTAAGTTATCCAGGGCATTCTGAAAAAGGGACCTCCATGGGTGGAGACAGTCTACTTCCTTACCTGGTGGTTTGGCCAGCAGCTGGCAATGTGCTTCTTCAAGATGGGTGTCTTTTGAAGCGGATGCCTACACATTCAAAGGCTTAGTGTTGGACACTCACACTGCAGGATCTAAGGAAATAATCAGAGAGGTACACAGACGTTCACGCAAGGTTGTTTAGTCTGGTGTTACTCCTAAATAACAAAACATGAAACCCACTGAAATGTTCCCGCAGTAGAGGAATGGTATATCTATATTAAATTCTGGTATATCTATAGAATAAAATATTTTATTGCCATTAAGATAATGTTTTAAAATAATAGTGGCATCGGAAAACACGCATGACATTAAAGCAGTCTTCCTACGGCCCGATTCCTGTGCACCCAGGCTCGCTAATGTTCATGGTAGTTCTGACAGCTGAAGTGCACAGCCCGCCTTAGCTCACTCTGTGTGATTTCTCCAGGGGGAGCCTGCTCACTTCGAGTATCTGATGTACCCCCTGCACTCGGCATCCATCACTGGTCTAGCTACGTGCATCCGCAAACCCCTCATTGCCACCTGTTCTCTGGATCGATCCGTTCGCATCTGGAATTATGAATCAAAGTAAGGATGAGAGGCTTTGCTACTGTAGTGTGCAAGATTTCAGTTGTTAAATCTGTTCATGTGAATTATTTTAATTAGAGAGTTTTAAAATGTAATTACTTAGAAGTTTCAATTGGAAGATTTTTTTTTTCAGATTTTATTCATTTATTTGAGAGAGACAGCACAAGCGGGGAGGAGGGCCAGAGGGAGAGGGAGAAGCAGGCCCCACACTGAGCAGGGAGCCAAAAGCAGCTGCTTAACCGACTGAACCACCCAGGCGCCCCGGAAAAGATTTTTTTTTAAATCAAGTCAGGCAGCTTGCCTGTTTCTCTTCTCTTTTTGCTCATGGTTGGCCTAGAAAATTGCTTTGTGTTTCATTAAGTGCTTACCACATGCCAGACACCGCTGGACACTAGGGACCTCAGGATCACACTGCAGTATCTCACCTTCTCCTATAACCTCCCGTGCTCTTCCAGTCTTCCTGTCCCCTCACTCCCACTACATGTGCTTTTCGCCACATGGAGCTCTCCGGACCACTCATTCCATCTCTTTCTCATCACTGCCCTGAGCCACCCCTAACTCCCTAGTGACTTTACGCTCCTGGCATAGCTTCCCTGAGAATGTCCACCTAGTCTCGCCCCACACTGGGTATCTCTGGGCTTTGTGCACAGCTGCCAGGCTGCTGAATAGAAACTGTGGGCTCCTTCTGATGTGGGGATTCTAAGGGGAGCCGTGCTTTCAGCGTCACTACACAGCTCATTGCTCACTTCCCCTATTTTCCATACTCATTGCTGGACACTCTCCTCAAATAACCAAAATCTAGAAAAAAGAGGAACCAATCATTTTAAGCAATAAAGTATCTCAGATGCTATGATAATAGTATTTGCCAGGTACGGTGGGGGGCTCAAGGAAATCAGCAGGCTGGACTGTAATTCCGTAACTGATCTTTCTCACAGCACCCTGGAGCTATTTAAGGAATACCAAGAAGAGGCATATACAATCAGCCTTCACCCGTCCGGACACTTCATTGTGGTAGGGTTTGCTGACAAACTACGCCTTATGAATCTACTCATTGATGATATACGTTCTTTCAAAGAATATTCTGTCAGAGGATGCAGAGAGGTAAGATGCTGGAGATAAAGGTATTTTTCTTAGGAAACCAGGGTTGAAATTTCAAGAACTAACATACACTGGTGAGGTGAGACCAAGGCCTATCTTGGAGAACTTCAGTGGCTTTAAAAGAAGAAATCCAGTTCTTCTCTCACCATACTTTTTTTTTCTTAAGATTTTATTTATTTATTTGACAGAGAGAGACACAGTGAGAGAGGGAACACAAGCGGGGGGAGTAGGAGAGGGAGAAGCAGGCTTCCCGCTGAGCAGGGAGCCCGATGTGGGGCTCGATCCCAGGACCCTGGGATCATGACCTGAGCCGAAGGCAGGCGCTTAACGACTGAGCCACCCAGGCGCCCCTCTCACCACACTTCTTCAGCATATGGCTCCATCTCGTTTTTCTCCTGTTCATCAAGCTATTTCATTGAACCCCAAACCTTGTGAGATCCCAGGTGTGATTAATCCTCTCTGTGATTGCAGAGGAACAAAAAGCATCAAAAAGGAAAATTATCTCAGACTCAGAGTCCCAGCTGGAAAGGTGAGTTTGGAGATTGAGAGAGGCCAGGGAATATGCACGTTAACAGGGAGAAGCAGGAAGCGGCCGATCACATTTTGCCCTGAGATGACTGCAGAAACCAGACAGCGACTGCAGGAATTGCTTCCCCACTCTGAAACTTCTACAGAGATGGAATGAGTGCTGTGCTCTACCATCCAAGCAGCGCACACGGCAGTGGCAGCATCTTGGCCAGTATGAGCTATGGGAATAACGACGATGTCAGCCAGTCCTCAGTCCTATCTGCGCCTTCCCCCAATTCCCATTTTCACACTTGTTTTAGCCTGAACCCTTTAGGACAAGGAGTTCTTGACTGTAACCTCTCTCTGGACTGCTCATTTCTTTCTTTCATTCTTGCTATCTTGCTTTGTTTCTTTGTAGTGTTCCTTTAGCAATGGGGGTCACCTGTTTGCTGCAGTCAATGGAAATGTGATTCACGTTTTTACCACCACAAGCCTGGAGAACATCTCAAACTTGAAAGGACACACAGGGAAGGTGAGTGAGTGAGCAGTGTCCAGGGAAATGAGGGACACAGAGTCAAGCATTATGCTCACCGAGTGAACAAAAAAGAAACGAGTCTTTTCTTATTGGAGTTCACTGTTTACGTGGGGGAAAGAAACAATAAAACAAAAGCACAGGCTGATTACTAATTGCAATAAATGCAGTGAAAGAAAAACATGGGATGTTATGAGAGCAAATAATGAAAGAGCTGGCATAATTTAGATTGGGGTGTTCAGAAAGGCTGGGTCCTAAAGGAGTAGGAAGGAATTAACCCGGCAGAGCTGGTGGAGATCATCATTGCAGATAGGAATCCAAAGACCCTGGGATGAGAGGTTGTGTGGCTGTCAGAGGAACTGAAAAATCTATGGGGCTAGAACATAGATATCAGGATGAAACTCAGGAGCAAGCTGAGATTGGTGAGGTTAGCAGGGCCCCAAGTGCACGGAACCTTGCAGGCCTTTTAAGGGTAAAAAAGATAAAGATGGTTTATCCTCTTTGTTTCTTGAAACCATTGAAGACTTTCAGGGCAGGGTATAATATGACCAGATTTGCATTTTAGATTACTTTGGCTGCAGAAAGAAGAATGTATTGAAAGGGACAGGGTGGAAATGGTAAAGAGAATATTGTGGATATCTACACAATGTTGGACCATAATGGAGGTGGGGCAGATAGGCAGAAGTAGGTGGATTCGAAAGATATTTAGGAAACTAAACCAATAGTTTTTAGACAGAGTGGAGTTGGGGCATGAGGAGAAGGGAGGGGCCAAAGGTTGAAAGACTAAGAAGAAGCCGGTGAAAGAATTTGGAGAGAAAAAGCACTTGAGAAAGAAAGACATTTTAGGCAGAAGGACCTGTTAAAGATGATGGAATGGGAGAATAAAATTGGATAGTGGTTTGAGATATACATGGCTGGAACACTGGGCACATTCCAGAAGTGGTGGAAAGAGCTGGAGAGGCTGACGGCATCATAGTGTGTGTACCATGCCAAGATATTGGACTTCAGTCTGTAGGCGATGAGAAGCAACTGAAAGGATTTAAGAAAAAAAAGTACTGGGATTAGAAAGGTACTTCTACGAGGCACCTGGGTGGTTCAGTTGCCTTTGGCTCAGGCCATGATCCCCGAGTCCTGGGATTGAGCCCCACATCAGGCTCCCTGCTCAGCGGAGAGCCTGCATCTCTTCCCTCTGCCATTCTCTCTCTCACTCTCTCAAATAAATAAATAAAATCTGGAAGGAAGGAAGGAAGGAAGGAAGGAAGGAAGGAAGGAAGGAAGGGAGGGAGGAAGTTAGTTCTCCAAACTGTATTAAGGATATATTAGAGGGGAGGGAAGTTGGAGGGTGGGAGACCAGCTAAGAAGTGAGGCTGAAAGATGAGTGAGGAAGTAAACCATGGCTTTAGTAGTAGAGACAGAGAGAAGCATGATATTAAACTCCATTTGTACATGTTATGTTTGATGTGTCCAAGAAGTATGATACATGAGTGTGGAGATCAGGAAAGGTGGCTGGAAATGAAGACTCAGGGAATTAGGTGTTAGTGGAAGTGGAATCTGAGAAGAATCTTGGGCAGGAGACAGGTGACCAACATTTAAGGCACTGGTTAAGAAGAGAAAGCCTGAGAATGAAGGCACAGGAGAACTTAAAATCAAGGAATTGTATCAGAGAAGCTAAGGAACTCATTCCCAAAAGGATAAAGTAGTCAGTGGCATTAAAGGTCAGAGAGGGGAACCTGGGTGGCTCAGTTGGTTAGGCATCTGACTCTTGGTTTTGGCTCAAGTCATGATCTCATGGGTTGTGAGATCAAGACCCGTATTGGGCTCCGTGCTCGGGGGGGTGGGGGGGGTGGGGGGGAGTCTGCTTGAGATTCTCTCCCTCTGCCCCTTTCCCCACTTGCACATGTGCCCATATGTGCTCTGTCTCTCTCTCAAAAAAAATAAATAAATCTTTTTAAAAATTTAAAAAATAGGGGCGCCTGGGTGGCACAGTGGTTAAGCGTCTGCCTTCGGCTCAGGGCGTGATCCCGGCGATCTGGGATCGAGCCCCACATCAGGCTCTTCTGCTATGAGCCTGCTTCTTCCTCTCCCACTCCCCCTGCTTGTGTTCCCTCTCTCGCTGGCTGTCTCTATCTCTGTCGAATAAATAAATAAAATCTTTAAAAAAAAATAAAAATAAAAATAAAAATAAAAATTTAAAAAATAAAGGTTAGAGAGAAGTCCTGTAAAGACTAAAAGCTGACCATCGAGTTTAGCAAGTAACAGGTGCATTAGTGCAGGTGCTATGAAAACACAAGCGTTATTGAGTTGCTGAGCTTCCTCAGTTTCAACAGTGTGATTAGTCTTCAAGTGACGATGGAGATGCAGATGAAAGCACACCAGGTGATTCTGACGCTCTTTCTACAACTGTGTACACCTCCATGGGAGGCCCTCCCTCACCAGCCCAGGAAAGCAGCCACCTGTTTCACCACTTTGCAAGTATTTATAACACTGGTCTCTAACCAGCGATATACGTTGGACTTACCTCTGAAATATTTTTTAAAAATTCAGATGGAGGATGCAATAAAGCCATGCCTACAGGGAAATTTATAACCTTAAATACATATATTAGAAATACAAAAAAGATTCAAAAATCAGTGATATCATCATCCACCTCAAGAAAGTAGAAAAGGAACAGCAAGTTAAATTCAAAGAAGATAAAAGGAAGGAAATAATAAGGATAAGAGCAAAAGTTAATGAAATAGAAAAACAAACACAACAGAAGATCATCAAAGCCAAAATTTGGTTGGGACTGTTTTTAAGTAATCTCTCCCCTCAACATGGGGCTTGAACTCACGACCCTGAAATCAAGACTTGCGTGCTCTACCAAACTCAGCCATCCAGCTGCCCCCAAAACTTAGTTTTTTGAAAATGCAAAATGGGTAAGACCTTGACATGACTGATCAAGGGAGGAAAAAAAGAGGAAAGGTAAATAACCAGTATGAAGAATGAAAAGGGGATATCACTACAGATCCTATATATAGTAAAAAAGATCAAAAGAGGATATTACGAACAACTTTATATAAATGGAATATATAGATGAAACCAACAAATACCCAGAAAAATTGAATCTGTTAAAGAATCTGTAAAGACAACTCTAGGCCCAGAACATATCACTAGAGAATTGTAAGGGAAAAAATGACACTGATCTTGAAGAAACTCTTACAAAGAACAAAAAAAAAGCAAATTCTTCCCAGTATTGTTCCATGAGGCCAGGATAATCATACCAAAACCTGCCAAAGACGTCACAAGAAAGAGAAATGATCAGCCAGTCTTTTTCATGAACATAAAAAAAGTCCTAAACAAAATATTATCAAACCAACCCATCAAAATATAAAAATGATAATACAGCATGACCAAGTTGGATTTATTCCAGGAATACAAGGTGGTTTTGCAATTTGAAATCAATTAATGTACTATAGCACACTAACATACACGTGATCTTTCATCCTTATTATCTCCATAAATGCAGACGCAAGAAGATTGATAACATTTAATATCCATTCCTGATTTTAAAAAATAACACTCAACAAACAAAAAATAATGGAACTTCTCATTTTATTTATTAAAAATCTTATGCAAGATATATAAGAAAACCTACAAAAAACAGCCCACTTGGTCGTGAAATTATGAAAGCATTCCTTCTGAGACAGAGAACAACACATGATGCCTTCTGCTAGCCTTGTACTGAGTCCTGAGCAATGCGATAAGGCAAGGGGAGGAAATATGTCTTAGTCCACGAGGCTGCTGTAACAAATACCACAGACCGGGCAGCTCATGGACAACAGAAATTTCCTGTCACGGTTTGGAGGGTGGAAGGTCCAAGATCCTGGTACCAGCATGGGTAGGTGAGGGCCCTCCTCCTGGCTACAGATTTCTCATATCCTCACAGGGTGGAAGGGGTGACCTAGCTCTCTGGGACCTCTTTTTTTTTTTTTTAAGTAATTTTTTATTATATTACGTTAGTCACCATACAGTACATCCCTAGTTTTTGACGTAAAGTTCGATGATTCATTACTTGCATATAACACCCAGTGCACCATGCAATACGTGCCCTCCTTAATACCCATCACCGGCCTATTCCATTCCCCCAACCCCTCCCCTCTGAAGCCCTCGGTTTGTTTCCCAGAGTCCATAGTCTGTGACCTCTTTCATAAAGACACTAATCCTATTAATGAGGGCACTACCCTCAATGATCTAATCACCTCCCAAAGGCCCCACACCTCCTAATACCATCATCTTCAGGGGTTAGGATTTCAACATATGAATCATAGGGGAGGACAGATGGGAAGTAGAAGACACAAATATTCGGACCATAGCAAAATAAAAGGCATAAAGATTGGAAAGGAAACAATAAATCATCACAGATAACATGACTGAGTGGGTAGGAAACTCAAAGAGTTTTCAGATAAACTATTAAAACTAGTTAATCTAGGAATATTGCTGGAAATACTGTCACTATATTTTTTCAATAGTAACAAACAGAATGGAATTTAAGAGGTGGAGAGGGAGCTGAGGAGGTGGGTAAGGATGTGCCTGACAGGGCTGGAGTCCTGGAAATACCAAAAGAGGTGGCCCCTGGGTCAGGAGGTTGGTTACTTATAAGGAGCTCCAGAAACTAAGCAAACATATTGAAGATAATGGGAGGCAAGTCTCTCACGACTGGAGAAGGGAGTTACAAATATGACAACGGGGGAAAGCCTAGCAAGTTGTTTGTTTAGTGACCTGGCTGAACTAATTCTGAGAAGTCTTTCTTTCCCCTGCAGGGTGCAGCCTTGATGTCTCTGCTCACATTTTTGTTCCTCTTTCATCTTTCCTTCTGGCTACTTAGGGGCTGCCCCTGGGTTGACCTGAGCCACTTATGAGTCACAGATTGTGCTTAGCCCCCTGAGCCAGTTGGCCTTTTACCCTTTACTGTTGGATTTGTGTGGCTGGGAGGCTGCCGTCACAGTGCATGGAGTTCACATTTTTTGCTCCTTGTTCAGCCAGAGACTGACTAGTAGTTCGGAGGTTCTCTGTCTATTGTATCCAAGAGAGTCCAGCCCTAGTCGTGCCCAGTCTTCCAGGCTGCCAGGAAGAAGTGTGATTTTATCTCCAAGCCTGGCTTCCTGGGAGATGCCCGTGGACCAGAGGCATTATTATTATTCGGTTAGCGTTGGGTCAGATGTTGTGCCAGTGAGGCTTCTGCCCTGTGTGAATGGGTCCCTGTGCAGCTTAGGTGATGCTTTCAGGTTTTCCCCGTATCCTGCTCTGATTGCTCTTGAGCGGGGGTGGCTTAGCACACGCACACAGCCCTCCCAGAGCTGGCTCCGCGATTGCAGAAGGCTCTTCCTGACCGTCTCTTTCCCCTGTTCTATGAAATGCTTATGCTCTGCAATTTTGCTGATATCGTGGACTTACCAGCCTTCTCTTAATTGCTCTCCGCCAATATCGCCATCAGTTTAGACGGAGCCCAAAGATGGCCCTCTTCATCCGGTGCTCCGCATGCAGTCAGTTTTGCGCTTGCTGAAGGGCACGCACCCGGAAGGGCCCTTCTGCCTCAGTCGAGGGAACACGGGCGGCGTTCCCCCCCCCTTTCCCGAAGGCGGGAGTGTGCGTCTGCGTGCGCACGTGCATGCCTGCGCATGCGTGCGTGTAACCGGGGGTCTTCCTCCCCGGCAGGTCCGCTCAATCGCGTGGAACCCGGATGACAGCAAACTGGTTTCCTGCGGCACGGACGGGGCCGTGTATGAATGGAGTCTGTCCTCTGGAAAGAGAGAGACGGAGTGCGTCCTGAAGTCCTGCAGCTACAACTGTGTCACTGTCTCCCCTGATGCCAAAATCATCTTTGCGGTTGGATCGGACCAGACCCTCAAGGAGATTGCAGACTCGTCGGTGAGTCCGCCCGGCCCCGGCTCCCGGCTGCCGCCCGGCTCTGCAAACAGAGGCTCCATGTGGGCCGCCGGAGGCGTGATGGGAAGAGGGCTCATGAGAACAGGGCCCCTTCTCCTCGGACGACATCCGCCCCTCCTGCCTTGTGGGTCAGCTCGGTCACTGGTTCTGCCGGCACTTCCTGCCCAGCGCCCTACCTGACTGGGTTCAACCGTGCGGCCCTTGCCGCTCCCGTCCTGCTGGCTGGCCCTAGGGTCCCTTCCACCCTCCAGGCCCGCAGGTCAGCAGCATCTCTAACCTGCATGCTTACCCGGGGTAGAAACAGTTCTCGTTCCTGCTCTGGCCTCAGCTTGCCACCACATTCGTTTGAAAACCCCAAAATTCAGGAGC
The DNA here is from genome assembly GCF_023065955.2 of Ursus arctos. Taxonomy (NCBI): domain Eukaryota; kingdom Metazoa; phylum Chordata; class Mammalia; order Carnivora; family Ursidae; genus Ursus; species Ursus arctos. The sequence continues at coordinate 71,547,088 of NW_026622786.1, read as the reverse complement.
TACCTCATTGGGCTGCAAAGGGTTGAGGGAGGAGAGAAGAGCGTCGCAAGGGCACTTCTTCGTATCCATGTGGCTGTGTCCTTCTCTGGGCGTCGGGCGACAGCTGACCTCCGTTGGCTTCTCCAGCTTCTCTTGGGTGCTCGTCCGCATCCGGGTGCTGGTGCCTGGGAAGGTGCAGGGATACCTCGGCAGCCCACTGACCTGAGACGGGTTGCCCCGTGATTGGGACACGGCTGAGAGGAGGGGTTCTCTCCGCTGTGCCCCTGAGTAGCTTAGTCCTCACTCTGCGGTGGCTTTCCCGGTGCTGGACCAGAGCGCCGCTCCTTCGGGGCAGGCCCGCAGTTCCCGCCTCTCGATAGGCCGCTAGCTAGCTCTCGCCGCCTGACCCACGCAGACACTGAACCAGTGTTGGGGGGAGGGGGGAGGGGGGGGGAGCTAGATGGCCAGGCGAGGGAGTTAGCAGGTGACAAATCGAATGAGTTCCCTGCTGGTAGGGTTTTCTTTATGTCAGGGACACTGGTAACTACTGAGTAACTGTAGGACCCACAGCCCATTCTGAGTTTGAGATGCAAGGACGCACAGCAGTCAGGAGCAGAGACACCGGGGCCTCACTGCCACGACCTCGGTGGGTGAGTTGAGGCAAATTACTTGCTGTCACTGGGGCTCGGTTTCCTCGTCTTATAATAAGGGCAACAGTAACTACCTCCAAGGGTTTCTGTGACATTGAAGGAGTTACAACATGTGAAAGCCATAAAACGGTGCTGCTTGCGGGCTTGAAGGCTTCCTTTTATTAGTGCTGCTCCTACCTCCTCGGGCTGTTTGTCCACCAGTCAGGCAGCCATGATGGACTAATTCGAGCCTTTATGTGTGCGGCACTGTGCCAGGTGCTGCACAGAATAGGAAAATGTTTTTTCAATACAGAACTCGCCCTTAGAGAAGGGAATGACGTGGGGACCCTGGGGGTACGGCTCAGCCCCGCACCCTGAACAGAGCCGTCTGTGTCCCAGGTCCTTCGAGAGATTTCAGCATTTGACGTCGTCTACACAGCCGTCGTCATCTCGCACTCCGGCCGCATGATGTTTGTGGGCACCTCGGTGGGGACCATCCGTGCCATGAAGTACCCACTGCCGTTGCAGAAAGAGTTCAATGAGTACCAGGCCCATGCGGGTCCTATCACGAAGGTAAGAAGGGACCCTCTGCTCAGGGGCCCATGCCCAGAACCAGCCCTTGCTGGATCCATCTGACCCTACCCTCCACACACCTTCTGCATCCCTTCAAACCCCCCAGTGGCTTTTCTCCCCTTATTCCTCTCTCCCTCTTTATTCATCCAACCATCCACTCAATGAACATTTATTGGCTACTGATAGTCTTCATTTACACTACTCCCAGGAATATTTCCTAGGAGATAATCAGAAATACACCTAAAGATTCATGTTCAAGGTTGCTCACCATAATAGTATGCATGATAATGGGCCATTTCAGAGGTGCTGTAGGCATGCCACCCAGATGTCCCATCTGCTGATGCCGGTCGGGGCACACACGTCTCCTCCTCCAAGGAAGGGCCTCGGACTAAAGAGTCAAAGCCCAGGAGAGGAGCCCCTGCCCCTCCCTGAAGGTACAGAAGGCCTTCCCTGGGGGAATAGCATGAGTATGCATTTGCAAATTGTCCCTCCAACAATTCCAACCTTGAAGGCTTTGAAGGATGTCCCAAACTCTATGCTGGCTTGCCTGCAGACCATATCCTTATTGAGAAAGGATTTTTCCTTATCAACTGGAACATTCTTGTACTGAGCTTGAGCCTTACACTCAAAGTAAATTAAAAAAATTACCCTCTTCTCTTCATAGCTATGAGGTTTTAGGGATAAGGTATTTATTTTTCTGATTATAAAAGCAATGCACGTTTGTTTTAGAAATAAAAATCCTGGGGCGCCTGGGTGGCGCAGTCGTTAAGCGTCTGCCTTGGGCTCAGGGCGTGATCCCTGCGTTCTGGGATTGAGCCCCACATCAGGCTCCTCCGCTGGAAGCCTGCTTCTTCCTGTCCCACTCCCCCTGCTTGTGTTCCCTCTCTCGCTGGCTGTCTCTCTCTCTGTCGAATAAATAAATAAAACCTTTAAAAAAAAAAAAGAAAGAAAGAAAGAAAAATCCTCTTGAGGCACCTGCGTGGCTCAGGCGGTTGGGCGTCAGACTCTTGATGCCGGCTTAGCTCATGAGGTCAGGGTCGTGAGGTCGAGCCCCGCAGGGTCTCCGGGCTGTGTGGGGAGCCTGCTTGAGATTCTTTCTCTCCCTCTGCCCATCCCCCACCATTCTCACATGCTCCTGTTCTCTTTCTCTCTAAAAAAAGAAAGAAAGAAAAAAGAAAAATCATCTTAATAATATCATCATAATATTTTGATGCATTTTCTCCTCTTTTGTATACATTTTTGTGTGCATTTTAAATAAACTGAGACTATGTTGTATGTACTCTTTTGCAGCCTGCTTTTTTTTTTTTACTTAATGCTATTATAAGCATTTTTTTCATATAATTAAATATTCCTCAAAAACATGATGTTAGTAGCTACACAAATATCCTATCAAATGGTGGACCATAACTTATTTAATTGTTTTCTTACAACTGGGCGTTTAATGATCTTATGGACTGTAACCAATATGCAGCTCTAAGGGTCCTGTGGGCATCTCTGACCATCCCAAAGGCTGAGTTGCTAGACAGAGGTGAAATTCCTGAGGGGAAGAGCATCGCCGTTTGTAAGGTTTCCGACACATATCGCTGATTGTGAGAAGGCCTTTTTCATCGTTGATTCTTTTGCCTTCACTTTTTTTTTTAAGATTTTATTTTTATTTATTTGACAGAGACAGCCAGTGAGAGAGGGAACACAAGCAGGGGGAGTGGGAGAGGAAGAAGCAGGCTCCCAGCAGAGGAGCCTGATGTGGGGCTCGATCCCAGAATGCCGGGATCACGCCCTGAGCTGAAGGCAGACGCTTAACGCCTGCGCTACCCAGGTGCCCTTGCCTTCACTTTTTGAGATAATTATGGAGTCACAGGAAATTTAAAGAGAGCACAGGGGTCCTGTGTGCCCTTCTCCCAGTCTCCCCCAATAGGAACGTCCGTCATGCTATTGGAACAATATTGTGGAATTGGTATCACACCAGAAGAATCGATGTTGGTACAATATGTGTGTGTGTTTCCATGTCATTTTATCACGTGCGCAGATTCCTGCCACCAGCACTGCAATCAGGGTACACGAGTGCTCCGTGGCCGCAGAGAGCCCCCTCGTGCTGCCCTTGATACCAACACCCATCCCCCCCCAGCCACCCCCTCCCCAGTCCTACACAAACACCCACTGGTTCTCCATTTCCATCATTTGTCATTTTGAGAATTTTATATGAATGGGATCATACAGTGTGTGACCTTTTCACAGTGGCTTTTCTCGGCCAGCACGATACCCCTGAGCTCCATCTGAGTTATTTCACGTATCAATACTTCACTTCTTCTTACTGCTGAGTAGCATTCCATGACACGGATGCACCGTAATTTGTTTAACCATGTACCTGTTGTAGGATAGTTCATTTTTTCCCAGTTTTTGACTGTTCCAGATAAAGCTGCTATGACCCATCTTACACAGGCTTTTGCGTGGACCTTCATTTCTCTGGGATAAATGCCTAGGGGAACGATCGCTGGATCATAGGATAAGCTTATGTTTCGTTTTTTAAGAAACTGCCCAGCTGTTTTCCATTCCCACCAGCAATGCATGCAGGATCCAGTCTCTCCACATCATTGCCAGCATTTGGTATTGTCCCTATTTTTTATTTTAGCTGTTCTAACAGGTATGTAGTAATATCTCCCTATAGTTTTAATGCGCATTTCCCTAGTTGCTAACAATGGTGAACATCTTTTCATGTGCTTCTTTGCCATCTGTATAGCATCTTTGGTAAAACATCTCCCTATTTTTTGCCCACCTTGTAGCTGGATGGTTTGGGTTTTTTACTGTTGAGTTTTGAGAGTTCTTTTTATAATCCAGATAATAGCTAACTCTTTAAGATTCCAAGTCCACAGAGGACATAACACAGTCTTGCTTCCTTTATCCATCAACAGAAGCTTCTGAGAGCTCCCTGTGTTATTCTTACCCAGGATCAAGTCTTCCTGCCCCTGAGGCTGTTGCGTGAACGGAGACCTTGCACATAGCCGGATCAGTTCTGGTCATCCGTGGCCTCTGAAAGCTTCCTCTCTAAGCTCTTTTTCTCCTCAGATGTTGCTCACCTTTGATGACCAGTTCCTGCTGACCGTTGCCGAGGATGGCTGCCTGTTTACCTGGAAGGTCTTTGATAAGGATGGTCGGGGAATCAAGCGAGAGAGAGAAGTGGGTTTTGCTGAAGAGGTGCTTGTTACTAAAACGGACATGGAAGAGAAGGTAAGAATCAGATCAAATGAAGAGGGACATGGACGGTCCTTACCAGACTGTGTCCAAACCCCTGGGACCGGCGGTCAAGGCCCTGTATGCCTGACTGCACCCCGTGCCCCACGCAAACTCCCACGCTCCCTGCCCTTTTCCAGCGCACACCACCATGCTGCTCTCTTCCCTGTGGCTGGATCTCTTTCCACCCTCACCCCTGCCCGCCATCCTGCCCCGTGGTCATCCTGACTCCTACTCTGCTCTACTTTAAGCCTGTGAACTAGCTTTCCTCCTCCTGTTCTTGGAGGGCAGGAACCATGACAAGCCATTCTCTTGTGTGACCAACAATTTCTAGCCCTTGCTAGACACATGGGAGACAGTTGATAAATATTTGCAGAATTGAACTGACAAGCTGAATATGCCAGTTGTATCTGTAAAACTTAATAACTGCTTAGGGGAGACTTCTTTATTTAAAAAAAATGAAGTATTTAGAAAACATCGCTGAAACCCAGTCTTAATAATAAAACAATAAAAGTAATGATAACCAACATTTTTTTTAGATTTTCCACGAACCAGGCACTGTACTAATTACAAGTATTTTCTTGTTTAAATGTCACAGCATCTCTACGAAAAAGATACTATTATTCTCCTTGTGTTTAAAGAAGTGACTTCAGGGGCGCCTGGGTGGCACAGCGGTTAAGCGTCTGCCTTCAGCTCAGGGCGTGATCCCGGCGTTACGGGATCGAGCCCCACATCAGGCTCCTCTGCTATGAGCCTGCTTCTTCCTCTTCCACTCCCCCTGCTTGTGTTCCCTCTCTCGCTGGCTGTCTCTATCTCTGTCGAATAAATAAATAAAATCTTTAAAAAAAAAAAAAAAAAAGAAGTGACTTCAGAGAAGTTAAGTGACATGTAGTAGGACTAGAGTTCCGCTGCAGATTTAATCTAGAGCCTACTCTCTTAATCAGTACCCCAAAGGGCCCTCCTTCCTGTGAATGCATTAAACACTCTGGGAAGATGTGTCTTGAGAGTTTTGAGCGGACAGCCGGCTCTGCACCGCGCTCCCTAAGGGAGACACGAAAGGGATGGGAAACTCACAAGGCTTACAGAGAATGGCAGAGCTATGCGCTCATTGCTGTTCATCCAGAATCTGGGGTGCATTTATTGAATACCTGCTGTTTGCTAGGTACTGGGGATGCATGTGTGAAAAGACAGGCCTGGGCCCTGTGATCAGGAAACCCACAGTCAAGTAGAGATGGGTAAAACCATCAGAACAGCAATGCAAAAATAGCCTCAAAGCAGGATGATAAGACAGGGCTTTCCGGAGATCCCTGCTAGAGCACCGTGGCACTTTCTGCAGGAAAGGCAAAGTGGGAGGAAAGGATGAGGGAGAGCCTATGAGAGTCAGGGTCTGACCTACGGCAGCCAGGCAAGTATGTCTCCTCCTCTTCCTTCTCTGTTTTCTCCCCCATTCCTCCAAGAGGGCAGGGGAAGAGAGCAACTGGGAGACTCTAGGCTGTGCCAAAGGCCTGAGGAGTCTGGGCTGACTCCCGACCCAGCCCCCAGCTTGGCCTGGCAGAACTGCTGCCAAGCTGGAAGTGACTAGCGTATGTTCTGCTCACTTCCTGGAGCCCCTTCTCTCTCTGCATCTATGAGACCGCACTCTTATTCCCTGTGAGCCTGTCTGTCCTTCCCAGCTCTCTCCAGGCTCTCCCTCCACCTGTCCTTTAAAAGTCCCATCTCCCAGGGCGCCTGGGTGGCTGGGTTGGTTAAGCATCCAACTCTTGATTTCAGCTCAGGTCATGATCTCAGGGTCGTGAGATTCAGCCCCACGTCGGGCTCCGTGCTCAGCGGGAGTCTGCTTGGATATTCTCTCTCTCTGCCCCTACCCCTGTTCCCACACTCATGTGCACTTGCTCTCTTTCTCTCTCTCTCAAATGATCTTTTAAAAAAATAAAAATAAAAGATAAAAGTCACATTTCCCAGAATTCCCAGCTCTCTTTTTCTCTTTATTCTATATAACTATCTCTCAGGACACAATTTACCTACTCATTCAGTCATTCATTCATCCATGCATCCAGCTAGTACTCACAGAGGTGTCTGTTAGGTACCAGACCCCGTACTAGGGTCTGGGATGACGGAAGTGAAAGATATGCAGGGGCCTTCGGTCTGTAGCCTGGGAGGAGATATGGGTAAAATTAAAAAGGGAAGTTAAGTGTGTTACAGGTGTTTCGAAGGGACCATGCTCTGTGGTCACAGGGGAAGAGACCCTGACCTGGGCCAGGTGGTGCTAGAAGAAGTGAGCCTTGGATGGAGCCTTCAGGAACAGAGGGGAAAGGGTCCTCCACACCAAGGAGTGAGCGTGCAGAGGGATGAGGGAGGTGCTTTGGGGAAGACGCTCCTGGCTCGGTAGGATCGGAGAAGAGAGGGTGTGTGAAGCTGGAGCTGGAGCCAGAGAGGGATTTTTAGACTTTGGATATTGTTCCTAAGGACCCACTGAGAGATCTAAGTTAGGGAATGGCTTGACATCATGGAAAGCCACCTCTGCAGCCAGAGCGAGAGCAGACTGAGGAAGGATGATGAGCATGTGCCTGAAACCAGCACTCCCATCAATAAATGTATTCCACCGGTCCAAGGCAGACCCTGGGGTGACTGCCTCCTCTTCATTCACTGCTATGTTGCTGGTCCTGTGCCAGGTGCCCAGGATAAAGCAGTGAAGCAAGATAGGCCAAGTGCAACCTGCAGGGAGCGTTCTTCCGAGGAGATGGTCTTCATCCACGGCCCTGTCCCCTTGACCCCACACCCGGTCAGGCACCACGTTCCCTAAAATCTCACTCTTGAATCTCTCCATTCTACTCTCCTCCCCCAAACCCACCTAGACTGTGCAGTACCGCCCACCCAGCTAATTTCTTTGCCTTACTGCTTGAATCCAGCCTGAGCTACACATGGCCATCAGAGAGGCCTCTCTGAGACCAAGTCAGCTTAATCAGGTTGGACAGGACCTTCAGAAGCCCTGTAGGAGAAAATCCTAATTTGTTTTTATGGCTGGCAAGGACCTTGATGGTCTGACCTGGTCTAGGCCTCGTCTGCCTCTGCCTCCCACCCATACCACATCACACACAGTGCCTGACCAGACATCCCTGCTCTCATCCCCAACTTTGCCCATGCAACGTGTGTTCATCCCTCATCTCAATCAGTCCTTCCTGTGTGCCAGGTCCACACTTGTCCACTGGCAGGGAATGAGGAAATGCGCATAACACATCCTTATTCTCTAGATGTCCGTGGTGATGGACCAAAAGAGATGAGATAGGGATGCGCGGTGGGGGGTACGGGGCGATCATGGATGAGCGAGAGGAAAACACCTGTGTTCTCACCCTCTCTGTCATCAGTGTTACCTTTTTCAGGAAATGAAGAGTGTGTGTCTCACAGTATTTTTAGGAAACTTTGGCATCAGTGAATACAACAGATTGAAAGAAGAAGTCACTAGACATAGGAAGCAGCAAGGCAGAAAGAGTTAGGACCTAAATTAAAGTAATGATAGTGAGGCCAGAAGAGGCATGATAGATGTTGAGAGGGACACACTGACAGTCCTGGAGGACCCACCTGGCTCTGAGCACCAATCACAATTCGTAATGATGTTATGTGGCCTCCTCAGTAGTAAGTTCCATGGGAGCAGGCATCATGGTTCAACACATGTTCTTCAAGTACCTACTATGTGTTAGGCACCCTTCTGTATATCAGTATGAAAGCCAACAAAGATCTCAGGCTTCCTTGAGTTTAAATTCTAATGGGGGAAGAAGACAAGAGACAATAAACAAAATCATACATAAATTGTATTAGAAAGTGCCTGGATCTAAGAAAAGAGTAAAAAGTAGAGCAGGGTGAACAGGGTCGTGAGTACTGAGAATTGGAAGGGAAGGGTCGCAGGATTAACTAGTGTGGTCCAAGGAGACCTCACTGAGCAGGTGGCATTTATGCATATTTGAAGATGAGAGAGTTATTAGCGTCACACCTGGTGCACAGCGGGGCTCGCTGTATGGGTGTTGCGAGGTTAGAAGAAGCAGCTCATACGTCTCCTAGTTTTTAGTCTGGGTGTCTTGTGGGGAAAAGATGATGGGTTCTGGTGGAGACACATGAGTTTGAGGCGGGGCAGAGCTGCAGATCTCAGAGAGCTCGAGGCCACCAGTTTAAATATTCTAATTCACCCACACTGTGAATGTTCTTGATTCTGGTGTCCTCCCACAGGCTCAGATTATGTTGGAGCTGAAGACTCGTGTGGAAGAATTAAAAATGGAGAACGAGTATCAGCTTCGACTGAAGGACATGAACTACTCGGAGAAGATTAAGGAGCTAACGGATAAGTTCCTCCAGGAAATGGAGTCCTTGAAAACGAAAAACCAGGTCTGTTGGAGAGACTCAGCCGACAACCACAAATAACAAGACGTCTTCAGTTTCCTCAGGATGGAACTGGTGTACGCTATCCAGGCCGCGCTCAAACAATGAGCCATATGATCACGCCCGGTTTGTAGGCATAGCTGAGGACCTCAGAACCGCTTACAGCAAAGTGCCAGGTGGAACTAAGCAGAATATAAAACTCTCTATAGTGAATGGAATTAATCAAGGAGAATAAACACACATACATCAGCTCACAAGCAAATAGCTAGCAATGTGATTACCCCTGGGACCTGGGGTTATTCATCGTTTAAATTTTGTTCTTTATGCTTTTCTGTATTTTGCAAATTCTCTACAATGAGACCATATTATCTTTATGATCAAGAGAAACTTACTTAAAAACAGAATGAAAAGGTCACAAGAAAACAAAGGATAGAAAGAGAAGAGGATGCGGATTTCAGGATCGTTGTAGATTAAATAACTTTAGTCTACATGGTCCTCCTGTCGTTAGATTCGATCCAGGACTCTCCCAGAATAATTATCTTATTCTCCACAAATCTGTCTTGCCCGTCATCCAAAACCCCCAATTTTTGGCTCAGAGAGTATTTGTTCTTTTATGTTATCTCCTCTGGTCAGAGGGTTTGACCAAAAAAAAAAAAAAAAAAAAGGCCCCTGCCTGTTATTGTTATTATTTCGTTCCTTTAGTCAACAAACATTGCTGTGGGGCCGTCCATAAGCTAAGCACAAAGCTATTCTTGGGGGCGCCCCTCTGCTTGCAAAAGGAGCTTTCCTGCTCGATTAAAGAAAACACTCCTTAGAAGCGGACACATTAGCACAACCAAGAATTTAGTTGACAGCAACATGCAGACAACTCAAATGAATCTTTACTTTCTTCCACCCCAGAATCCATCTGCTTCATGTCCAAAACGGAACTCATCATTGACAAGACGCATTTAGGAGAAAGGATAGAAATAGAGAAAGTCTAGAACTTTCAGAGCAGAATAGAATGTAAATGGAAAATGATAGCTTGCGTGTTGCTCATGGAACAATGCTTGGTGCAAAATAAGGGCTTGAGAAGGAGGATGTCACTTATAAACTGTGTTCTTGCCCTAGGGCTGCTTTCAGCAGATGTGTGGGAATGAGAACAGTCGACTCTGTGTTTTAGGTTTTAAGAACAGAGAAAGAAAAGCAGGATGTGTCCCATCAGGAGCGCATTGAGGACCTGCTAGACAAACAAAGCCGGGAACTGCAGGACCTGGGTGAGTCCCCAGCTAGAGGCCACGGGGGCAGGGGGAGTGGTGGAGGGGGCAAAAGTCTGAGAGTCCCCTGGACCCAAAAGAAGTCCCAGGTAATCTGGCTTTGTCTGTCCACAGGCTGCATGTATGCCCTGGATTTCACTGTGCTTTTCACTCCTGTGTATTTGCTCATTAGTTGAGCACGTATTAAACACTTACTGCATGCCAACAGGAGATACGGAGGAGGGCAGGTCCGGAGCCTGACAGGCTGCCATGAGTCCCAGACTCACCAACCACATTAGGTGCTCTAAGGAGTCACCTAACCTCACTGAGCCTCAGTTTACTCTTCTGTAAAACAGGGGTGCTGATAACTATTTTACATATTCAAGACATTCTTCTTGGCCCTGGACCCCCAAACATCCCTCTGCCCTTTCCTGGAAACCTTCTGCCTAGCCGACAATGTGGGGGAGGGAGGTTGGCTGCCTGACGAGCTGATGGGGTGCGGGCAGGTGAGGAAGCTGGGCAGGCGTTTGCCTCACGGCCTCGGAGGCACCTGCCCTGGCTGCGGCTGGCGGTGGGTGGGAGAGCTCAAAGGCTCCAGGGTGGGTGGCCCTGAGGTTGGTGCTCCTGTCCCAGGTGAAATAACCATCCTTGCTTCTCTCCAGAATGTTGCAACAACCAAAAGTTGCTTCTAGAATATGAAAAGTACCAGGAATTGCAGCTCAAGTCCCAGAGGATGCAGGAAGAGTATGAAAAACAGCTTCGGGATAACGATGAGACCAAAAGCCAGGCCCTGGAGGAGCTGACTGAGTTTTACGAGGCCAAACTGCAGGAAAAAACCACCCTTCTGGAAGAGGTACTCACCAGAAGCTGACCTGCACCTCCCTTTCACGGTGTGTCCTGCAGGCCTGGCCTGCGAACAGCCCAGAGAGCTGTGGGAAAGCTGGCCTCACCTCCTTTGCCTTCCGTCCCCTCCTTTCAGCACGCGTGCATTTTGGCGCCTGCTCTTTACTATTTTCTTTTCCTCTAGACCAGGGGACCCAGTGAGCTGGGAGGTGCTTAGCTTTAGGGACTGAAATTCTGTGGACAGACTAGTTCACATCTGCTGTTCTATCGTAATTGTACCTTCAAGCTTTAAGGACTGGAGAGACCTTTTTAGGAGAGGCCGGTAGGACCTAGAGAGGAATCAGGGCCCTGAACAATGGGGCAGGTGGTTGCCTGAAACCCTTTCGCCACTTCTTGTGTCTTATGAGATAAAATCATTCCTTCACTGATTTAACAAACCCAGATGGTATCTTACTGGTTTACCAGCTTGAGTACTGGGTGACCAAGAGAAATAAAGACCAGGGCCCGGTTTTTAGTCGTGTGAGGGAGGCGGTCACACAAATGGATCCTCGGAGGGGCGTGCACAGGATAGCAGGGGGCCGCAGACCTCCCGGAGGGGTCGGGGAAGGCTTGCAGGAGCTAATGAGACCCAGCAGGAATCGAAGCTAGAATGAACAGGAGAGGGGGGTGAGGAATGCAGGAGGGAAGGGCACACAGGCAGAGCCAAGTCAGAGAATGTTCAAGCAGTTTGGGTTGCCAAAATATCTAGTTTCCCAGGATGAAGAGAAAACTGAGAAGAGCCAGATGGCCGCCTTTCCCGCCTGAAATTGCAGCAGATGGCGTGCTGTAAGGGGGCAGGGGAGTCAGGGAGCTGCGGAAGGAGTTCCGAAGGGAAGGAGGAAGGGACTGACCGAGAAGGGGACTGGCAGGTGTGTGGCTGAGCGCGCAGCTGAGGTTTACACCTGAATTCCGGAGACTTTCATTCGCCAGGCTGCATGCTTTTCCACAGCAGGGCCCAGCATCAGGAATGCGAGTGAGGAAGGCGAGGAGCAGCCCTGCTGCCTGGCTGGGGTTTTACTGAGCGGTGCCACAGACGAACACAGGTCGTCTGGTGGGCACCCAGCAGGCCCGGGCCAGAGAGGGGTAGAGAACCGAGAGCCTGGAAGACTGGAGGAATCGGACAGGGCCGGGGGACGCGGTGAGGTGGAGGGCTGTGCCAGATACCTGGGGTCCAACAGGGAGATCACCGGGGCTGAAGGCAGGGCCCGCGTGTTCAGGCTTCAGATGCGGGCCGTTCCGGGGGTGGACCTGAGCGTGGGTAGCTAAGGCCGAGGTGAGACGAAGGTCAAAGCACCCTGGGACATTACAGGACCCTCTGTCACCACCCCCAGTTATGGCAGGAGGACTGAGTCGGCACCCAGAAGTCTTCAGTGAGCTGGGAAGGGAGCAGGCAGTGGGGAATAAAGGAGGTGAGAAGTGGAGGGTGTCGGTGTCCTCACAGCATGGGCCTCAGACAGAGCAGGCTGAGCTCTGACAGCGGCACTGGGAATGTTCCTTGCAGACCCTGCCCGCCGCCCAGCCCCAGTGCCCGCTGTTGCCGGCCCGCTCCCTCCCATCCGACCACGTGGAGTAGCCGGGATCCCCACACAACTCTGAGCCTCTGCTCGGGATGATTCCTCTTCACCTGGCTGCTGGTCCTCCCCCTTAGGGACTCAGAACGAGAGCCAACTCCTGGAGGGATTCTTCCCTACCCCTTCTCCCCTCCCAGGCGGCTAAGCAGGCTTCCTCCGCGTCCTCAAGGCCCCCAGACTCCTTGCTCTTACGTGGCCTATATAGTAGCACCCTGCCTTTACTTCTCTTCCCCCCGGGGAGCCTCTCAAGGGCAGGGATTGTGTCTCACCCATCTGCGATTTTCAAACCCTGCAAGGGCTGGGGCAGCGTGTCCTGGAAGCTCTAGAAATGTCTGTCCACCTCCAGTAAACTGATCTGAGCTTTGCCTCTGGGGACGTGGGGGGTGGGCGGGGGATGAATCTGGCCTGAGGGGAGAGAGGCTGGCCTTCCTCCCAGGACCCCCATAGTCATTACAACCCCTCTCTTCTTTTGAGTCAAAGATGTCAACTCAGAACTTCCCTAGGGACCTTCCACCTGGCAGGCCTCCTCGCCAACCTGGCTGGCCTACTTTCCTTTTCAGCCGCATCTTCCAGAGCCAGAGCGGTGGCTGGCAGGCGACTCTGGGCTGCAGACAGAGCACACGGTGCCAGGCTTCTGTCTCGCAAGGGTTTGGTGACATGTGATAGGCAAAGAGAGCAGCCTTTCTCAGGAGCCCAGTTTTAACACCATCTTGTCTCTCTGAGCCCCCGCAGCGCTCACTCCAAGGATGGTACAGCTCACGGGCCTGCCAGGGTTGGTGTGGGGGAAAACGGTGGACTCTGACTTCGTGTGTAACTCGCACCGCTTGGGGGCAAAAAGGAGGCCCGTGCCAGTCACCTCTCAGACTCCGCCAAGCAGGCCGAGTTAGTTTTTCCCGTGTCGGGGCTCCAGGCTTTTACTCTCTATGTACCAGCTGCTGGGCAGGGGGTCCCCAGTGGTGAGAAGAGGGATGTGACCCCACCACCAAGGAGCTTCCATGCCGCTGGAGGAGCCTGTCAAACAGTCAGTGACAGTATAACATAAGGTGCTGGGGGACGTGCAGGGGACTGGATGAAGGAGCAGGAAGGCAGAGCTCAAGATGCACTCATGCAGCCAGCGAGTAAGCACCTACTGTGTGCCCGTGCAGGCTGTACTCTGGGAACGCGGCGGTGAACCTGAGAGACCAGGGTTCTGCCCTGAGGATCGCCTGTCTAATGGGAAAGGCCGTCAAGTAGTCCCACAAACGCAGAGTTACAACTGTCCCAGGTTCAGTGAGGGAAAGACAGAAGCAGCGTGGGTGTCAGGCTGAAGACCAGCGGTGGAGCAGGTAGGAGGAGATGTCAAAGGTGGTCATTGAAGTGACGGAGCCCGCGGCCTCATCTGGTAGGGAGAGAAGGGAAGACAGAGGACAGACAGGAGGACAGTGGAAGGTCAGGGGACCCATGGCCTTGGTTCCCATGTCTGTAATAACACTCGCCCTCCTATTCCCCCATGATAGGCCCCGCATATGCTCCTCTCATCCGGGCCCGGTCAGCACAAAAGGGCCATGTGTCCCTTCTCCCCGAGCACACTCTCCCTTCTCTGACCCAGGCCCAGGAAGATGTCAGGCAGCAGCTGCGGGAGTTCGAAGAGACCAAGAAACAGATTGAAGAGGATGAAGACCGAGAAATCCAAGATATCAAAACCAAGTATGAGAAAAAGCTTCAGGATGAGAAGGAATCAAACCTGCGGCTCAAAGGAGAAACGGGCATCATACGGAAGAAGGTACGACGCGCTTCTGGACAGGCCTGAACTCGGCCAAGGCTGTATTGCCCAGAATACCTCCGCCCCGCCAGGCAGGCACACCCTTCCCACCCCTCCTCGGGGCTCTCCCTTCTCTGTCCTTTCACAGGGTTAGTGACACTTGCCCTGACACTGATGGACAGACACCCCCAGCTTTCATTTATGGGCAAGTAGGATTTAGTCAGTTTTCAGAGTTAAACCTCTGGTAGAAATGGAGGTGAGGTCTTCTGGAGGCGAGGCAAGTCCTAGAGGTGTCCTTAGGCTCTCAGTGTGGGGAGCTGGGAGTGGGAGAAGGACGGGGGCATAGGATGCTTAGTTTACAAGATGGGGCAAAGAGGAATTCAGTTCACAGATCCTTGTAGAATTGCCAGTTTCCCCAAAATGTTTAGCCTTAGAGAAGCCAACTTCAAAGCAAACTCACGTTCCTTCCTGTTAGAAACCACACTGCTTATCAATCCAGGGACAATGTCGTCTTCCCTTCTTAGACATGGCCAGTGGCTCATCCATTACGATATCTGTGACCTTGATGGGGCAGGATCCCCACCTTTCAAGGTTGGAGTGGTCATAGAAAGCTCTGGGTCCACCTCGGGAGCTGGTCTCCGAGCTTCTTGTCCCGGACAGTCCCTCCTCACAGAGGGGAATTGGACTGGATCTTCCCAGACAGAATGCTACATCACTCATGAGGCCTAGGAAATCCCCACCCTGTCCCAAATCTCCAAAAATTCACTCCCAGAAATGTCGAGCGCTGGATGTGTTTTCAGCTCGCGAGTGTGGGGAGTTCAGGTCACAGGGTGGCAATGGGGAGCTCTGTAAGCATGCAGGCATTCGGGAGGCAGAGAGGGCAGTGCAAAGACTTTGGTGGTGTCTCTTGTGTCCACAGTTCAGCAGCCTGCAGAAGGAGATCGAAGAGAGAACCAATGACATTGAGAGCCTGAAGGGGGAGCAGGTGAAGCTGCAGGGGGTCATTAAGTCCCTGGAGAAGGACATCCTGGGCCTCAAGCGGGAAATCCAGGAAAGAGATGAGACGATTCAGGATAAGGTGAAGGCTCATCTCTGTCCTCCCTCAACCACCTAGATGGGCCCAGGGGACAAAGCTCAGGAGAGAGGGCCCTGGACACTTGGAACACATTCATGGAACCCGATGGGGGATGAGTGTTCAGCGAAGGACTTGCTGTGCACTTGGTACTGGGCTGATTGCTGCAAACACGCCACACTCAGTTCTCCCAGCGACCCCAGGGGCCACGAGGGACCCTGCTATAGAGCTCGGGAAACTGAGTTCCAGCTGGTTTGGTATCTTGCCCAAGGTCATATAGTCCATAGGCGATAGACTTGGGCTAAGAACCTAAGTCAGCCAACTGTAGGGTGCCTGCTTTCCGCTGCTACAGTCATCCTCGGGTGACTGTGCCCATGGACAGCGGGCAACTCACCCACCTCATTGCCCACTCCCTGTGGTTGGCCTACAACGGCTAGGTGCCCCAGAAAGCTGGTATCCCTCTTCAGCACACGTTTCTTACAAAACACTTAGAAGAAAACACATCACATTTTGTGAGGTTTACTAATATTTTGGATCCCCCTCCCCCACAAATCCAGGCTGTGTGTCCTCCTGCCCATCCCCGCGCCATTCACGCCTCAGGCAGGTGGGATTCTCCAGTGGTTGAGATCATGGGCTTCAGCACTGATTAATTGGGTTCCAGCACAGGTTTTGCCATTTACTGGCCACAGGACCTTGCACAACTTCTCTGAGCCTCGTTTTCTCACCTGTGAAGTGGGGCCCCTCAAGGGGTCTGCTAAGGGGAATGGAATCATGTCTGCATGAAATTTCTGCACGTGAGCATTTGTGTATGTGTCTGGGTGTTGGTGTAGGGAAGGTCCAAAGCTCTCTTCAGATTCTCAAAGGGGGGTAAAGAGGGTAAGGCCTCCTGACCTAAACCTGCAACAGTCTCTTCTCCAGCCCAGCGGCCTTCCTTCCCACTTCCTACCCTGCTCCCCGCCACCGTACTCTGTAACTGTGTCACTCTTCAACTTACAATTCTGCTGTAGCTCCCCATTGCCTGTGGCAGGGACAGCAAAGGTTTTTCTGTAAAGGGCTAGGTAGTAAGTATTTCGTCTTTGCACACAGTGTGGCCTCTGTCGCACTACTCAGTTCTGCCACTGTGGTGTAAAATCAGCCAGAGACCACGCGTAAATGAGTGGGCTTGGCTGTGATCCAATAAAACTTTAACGGAAACAGGTCAGATTTGACTCAAGGGCCGTAGTTTGCCAACTCTAGCCTCCTGGACACCTTCTGAACCCCCTTTAACCCAACAGGCAGGACCCTAGCCTCCTCCCCTCCTCTTCTCCAGCCCCTTTCTCACCCCCCAGGAACCGCTGCTTCACACGCGGTTTATTCTCGGCGCCCTGGGTGTGTACCGTCTGTGCCTTCTGCGCCATCCGTCCTCTGCTACAACACCTATCACGGGGTAGGGCTACGCTTGGCGCGTCTGCTTTCCCTGCTAGAGCTTTCTCCATGATAGCCGGGACTGTACCATAGTTCTGTTTGGCATCTCAGCAAAAGGTCTTCATTCAGTAAATGTTTGATGGATGGATAGATCTGCCTTCCCGTCACTATCACTGTGTAACAAATCATCCCAACCCTTAGTGGTGCAAATCAGCAACTGTTTTATTATGCTCTCAGATTCTGTGGGTCTGACCTTTGGACAGGCTACAACACGATGGCTTGTCTTTGTCCCCAGTGGCAGGGACCGTGCTGAGCCTCAACCAGGGGTGACTCACATAGCTGGGGGCTGGAAGATCAGTATCCAACGTGGCTTCTTCATGCACCTGTCCAGCCCCTTGGCCAGGGGGGCTGGGAGGCTGGGCTCAGCTGGGACTGGCCACCAGAGTACCAGCGTGCCCCTCAGCCTGATGGTCTCAGTGTAGCGGGACTTTTTCCAGAGGAGATGGCCTCCCTCAGGGCACAAGTCTCAAGAGAACCAGGTGGAAGCCAAGTCAAGCATGACTTGAGCTGTGTTCTTTGGGTTACAAGCAAACCATAAGTCGAGCCAGATGTAAGAGAAAGGAATCAGATCTTAGCTCCTGACAGAGAAGCGTACGGTCCCACTGTAGATAGAAGAGCCTGTGGGACGAGAGACGCTGTGGAGGCCGGCCTTGGAAAATACAGTCATCTACAAGCTGTATTTGAATGAGTGAATGAGTGAATGAATGAATGCAGGCCTAGCACAGAAGCCACTGAGTCGGGGCTGCAGCCTAGTGGGGAAGCCAGCCTTTGTACCCCCAGCCGGGAGAGAAGCCAGGGCACAGGACTGATGTCCTTTGCCCAAACAGGTTGCCATCTACCGTGGTCTCCTGCTCTCTCACATCTCTGTCATCTCACCCACAGGAGAAACGCATCTATGATCTGAAAAAGAAAAACCAGGAACTAGAGAAATTCAAGTTTGTACTTGACTACAAAATAAAGGAGCTAAAGAAGCAAATAGAACCACGAGAGAACGAGATCAAAGTGACGAAGGAACAGATTCAGGAGGTGAGAGCCATCTGTGACACCCTGGCGTCTCGGACCGCCGTCTCCTCCCCGACTATTCCTGACCGGCCCCGGGGGCAAGGAGAGGAAGCTCTCCTCAGAAGCCCTGCCGGCTCCCAAGGTGTGTGGGCCTCCACTCCGCAGAGGAAGCCACAGGAGAGGCCCAGCCAGGAGTTAGCTGTGCAGAAGTAAAACGCTTTAGGATTTGGCTTGTCGCAGGAGTTTGGGGTGGGCCTGGGCCCTGCGGCTCCTTCATGCGCTTGCTCTGTGGGGCCTTTGGCCACCAGGGGGCGGTGTGCGCTCAGCCACCAGCCTGTCGCACCAGAAAGCGCACCCCTCCCCTTCAACGTTCTTTCTCAGTCTGGACAGGGGCGGGGGGGGGGGGGGGGGGGGGGGGGGGAGCGTATGCGAAGCTGCAGTGTTTGGACTTCATCTGAGGAGGAATGCGAAGTCAGGAAGGCTCTTGAGAGGAGAGCGGCGGCTTTAAGTGTGTGTTCTGGGAAGCAGACAGGATGCAGGTAGAGAGGAGAGATTAAAAGCAAGATCCACAGGATGAGGGCTCCTGAGAGGCCAGTGAGGTTCAAGGGTCCCCTTTCAGCCCCTCTGCCCCAGGCACGCTGCATCTCCTTAAGCACATTGCAGCTGACATGGGTCCAGGCTGATCTAAACTCGAATTCCTGGGGCGCCTGGGTGCCCCAGTCAGTTAAGCATCGGGCTCTTGGTTTCTGATTTGGGCTGAGGTCATGATCTTAGGGTCAAGCTCTGTGCTCAGCAGGGAGTCTGCTGGAGGATTCTCTCTCTCTGCCCTCCCCCCACCCCACTTCCTCCCCCCCCCACCTCTGCCCCTCCCCCACTTGCGTGTCCCTGCTTTCTGCTTTCTCTCTGTCTCTCTCAAATAAATAAATCTTACCAAAAAAAACAAAAAACACTGAATTCCTGACTTCCCCTTCCTCCTGTTTCCTGTTTCTCAGTAAATGATACCACAATCCACCAGGTGCTTAAGGTGTAAGTGCAGAGTCTTCTTGATTCTTCCCTTCCCCTAACTGCTATATCCAAATGCTCGCCAGTGCTTACTGATGGACTTCCCAGAGACATCTCCAACCCAGCCATCCTTCCCCTCTGCTGCCTCCCCTGGGCCCAAGCCTCTGTCGTCTCTCAGCTGGACTTGACTCCAGCCTCCAGTCTGGTCACAGAGAGGCCACAGCAAACCTGTAGTGGTGTCCCCTCCCACCTAGAATAAACTCCACGCTCCTTCCTGGGGCCCCGCATGATCCAGGTGCTACCCCTCTCCAGCCTCGTCTCCAGGCTCCTTCCCCAGCGCCAGCCCAGAGGCTCTCTGACAGTTCTGCTCCCCAGCCATTGTCGCTGATTGTGCTGAGCAAGGATACAACCGTGTCAGAGAACACGCATGGCCTCCGTAGAACTGGATACCCAGGAACTGTGGTGGAGAAAAGTAAAGCCTTTTCTGTAGGAGACCCAGGAAAGGAGTCAGGTGCTGGAATCAGTCCAGGGCTAGAGTGTCCAGAGAGGGTATGTCCTTGTGGCAGTGGCTTTCTCCCTGGCCTCTGGGAAAAGGTAGGATGTCCCCAGCTGACCACAGAACTGCGTCATCTGGGCCTCCTGCCATTCTTGAGTGACTTCAGGGTCCAAAAATGGCCGTCCAAAAAACGAGCAGAGGCCCCACTTGCCTGGAAAGTGAATGTGCGGCAGCCCCGGGAAATCACCATCCCGTTTGCCCTCCTCATTTGTCCGGGAGATTTGCAGCTGGGTCAGTTACTTTCCACCCCAGCACACCTGAAGGATGACTCACTTTCCAGTCAGCAACTGGGCCACCCACGGCGTGGATTCTCAGCAGGGGGCATGATCCTGCAAGGCCCCTCCTGCCCCAGCCCCGTGCCAGTGGCCGCCAGGGCTGATGTCTGGGCCCCATTCCTTCCCCAGGGGCCTCTGACTCTGGGGCTTCCCTCTCAGGGTCAGAGACCCATTCGGCCCACCCACTGCGGGTCTCCAGTGAAGTTCCTTTTCCTACAAGAAGGAAGCTGTGAGCAGCTCTGGCTTGTTTGTGGAGCTGAGAAGCGTCTGTGAATGAAAATCTAATACTTCCTTGACTCAGGTACCTCCCCGCACATTTTCCAGCTTCTCTTTGACGAGGCAGGACTCCTTCCTAGGGGGAGTGTCCAGAACCTTGTGGTTCCACTTCACACGCTCGTTTACTCCTGAACCTCGGCATCTTTACGTTTGAGGGTAGATAACCCTTTGTTACGGGAGCTGCCCCACGCGTTGTAGCGTAGTCAGCGATGTCCCTGGTGTCGACCCGCTAGATGCCAGTGGCCGCCCTCCCCTTCCCCCCAATGTGACAACCAAAAATGTCTCCACATGTTGCCAGATGTCCCCTAGGGGGTAAAATGCCTCTTTCCTGCCCTTCCCCCCACTGAGAGTCACTGAATGTTAGGAGTCACACACAGAAAAGTAGATAGGATTTCCTCCCCAGCCAAAGTATGCTTGTTCCACACGCTGGCTTGTATCCTCACTGTCCAGCCAGCTGTTCAAATTCAGTGTCTTTCACAATTTTTCTATGAAATGGGTTATTCTTGTTCTCAGCATGTTTTGATGCTTTGCCTGTATTACTTCCTTTCTAACCTAATCTGTCGTCACTGGCTTCAGGACCGCAGAGGAAGAGGCAGAGCCAGCTGTAGGCCCTGAGACATGACCCTGGAGAGGCCCCTCTGTCTCTTCCAGCCACCGTTCCCTTGGTCTGGGCACCCTTGTGTCGCCTCCTGACCGGTCTGCCTGGCTCTCATCTTGCTTTCTTCAGTAGGACCTCTGCATCAGGCCGTGTGACCCAGCTCAGCCGACCTCTCTGGGCCCCATCCTCCTTCCTCACCTGCACCCGTCCTGCAGCCCCCTCACCCCCTCCCGACACCTGCAGCCTGCAGAGATACACCAGGCAGTCCACGCCTCTGGTCCTCTCTCTCTGCCTGGAGTTCTCCTTCTCCACTCTGACCTCCCATACCTGTTTGTCTCACAAAACCTGACTGAGCCTCCCTTTTCTGGGTGCCACCCTCTCGCTTCCTCCGTGCGTGCAAAGGGCACTTTCTACCTGGACCTTCCCTCCTGGCCCTCTAGACCTGCAGCCTCTCGAAGACAGAAGCTTCTTCATCAGTTCCGTCTCCCCGGCCTGGGATGGCTGGCCAGCACTCTCCAGCGGACACGTTCTTTCTTGAGCTGCGCACTTCCCTACAACTGCCGTGTCCTCCGCCAGCACAGCACATTTATCTTTTCCCTCCTCTTCCAGAAGGCAGGTTGCTTCAAGCACCCCTGTCCTCCCTCACGGTGGCTCCCCTTTGCCTTCACATTTGCCGTGCACTCACTCATTCAGACAAGTATCTACTGAGCGGGCCTTCCCGCCAGGCACTGGGTCAAAGGGCTCTTCTGTCTATGCAGAGCGCTTCCAGCAGCGATGGTAATGTTCTACAAGCTGCCCCTTCGTGTCCAGAACATGCATGTGGCCGCTCGGGCTTCCTGAAACCTCAGAAGATGGTTAGGAGCTTCGGAATCTGACCAGAGGGCCTGGGATAGACCAGAGGGTCTACTCCATCCGGCCGTGGAAAACCCAGTGAACTAGCCTGTCTCCCCAAAATAGCGAACCTCTCCATTAACAGGAATACTCGTGTCCACCAGACTAGCTGCATCAATCCAACATCACCCCTTTGCTTTTGGCAGAAATTAGATCAACGGAGAGCTCACTTACACCCGGTCTCATCCTAGTCAGAAGCTCCAATTGTCATTCACATGTCTCTGGCTAATACAACGCAATAGTGAATTAAAAACAAATCTTTCAGAAGCTCATTGGTGGTTTCTTCCTTTTCTTTTGGAGACAAGATATTCTCCTCAGTTGTACTTTTAAGACCTTTTCAACAGAATGACTGAGGTGGGGATTCCTTAGACGGGGGATGCCTAGCTGCTGGTCCCTTACGACGTTCTGCTTTGGGATCGACTCTGATGGCTTTTGGCCCCAAAGGTCAAGATCCACTCACACGATTTCACAAGGTAGGCAAGGAAGGTGCTTCTCTGCAGAGCCCTGCCTCAGGTTCTAGGTTCCAGGCCTTGAGAGTTCCCCAGTAATAAAGAATTCAAGAAAACAACGAAATCAGCATGGCTGAAGGAACAGGGATACTAAGAACAATTCAGAGCCTGGTTATAGAAACACATGGTCTGGCTTAATACATCCACCAAGGAGTCGGGGCTTTGGGGATGGCAAAGAGTGAAGAAGAAAGGTTTCAGGGTGTCCGACTCTTGATTTCAACTCAGGTCTTGATCTCAGGGTCTCGAGATCCAGCCCCGTGTCAGGCTCTGCACTGGCGTTGAGCCTGCTTGAGATTCTCTCTCTGTCTCTCCCTCTGCCCCTCCCTGCCCCACTCTCCTGTGTGCCCACTCTCTCTCTCTCTCTCAATCTCCAAAAAAAAAAAAAAAAAAAAAAAGGAAGAAGAAGGATTTCATTGCAGAGGACATAGGTGGGAGCTAGAAAAGAAACACCCTGGTAGCTGGGGAAACATTCCCACTGACAGGCTTCAGTTCTCAAATATAATTTGTATTCCCTTCTTTTCCTATTCTTGACTTTCCCCCCCTGTTCTCTGTAGATGGAGGCAGAACTGGAGCGTTTCCATAAGCAGAATGTGCAGCTGGAGCTGAACGTCACGGAATTGTGGCAGAAACTAAGAGCCACCAATCAGGAGATGCACAGAGAGAGACAGAAGGTGTGAGGATTTCGAAGTCTGGCAGATCTTGGCTTCAGGATCTGGCACCTGTCTGCAGCGGGCAGCTGGCTTCCAAGAGAAAGTGCCAGCCCATTGCTAAGATACGTTCCCATTTTAACTTGCTCTCCACTTGCTCACAGCCCTGCCTGGTTTCATGCCCATGCAAATGTACGTGACCGCATCCATCCGAGGCTGTGAGGACGTTGGGTAAAGAGCTCAAGGGGATGGGAAGCCAGTTTCCTAAGGATGCTCACGGCATGGGCTTGTTTGGCCTGGGAAGGAATATGCTCAGGCCATTTGTAGGCAGCGGCAAAAGGTTTTGACTCTCAAAACCAAACCAAAACAAAAACATGCTGAAGCTAAGAAAGCCTCAGAAATGTAAGTAAGGCCAGAGAAATTAGTAGGGTAAGAAACGTCGCCCAGCTCCCATAGCCAAGTAGTACGCTCAGAGCCAGCACTGGGAACTAGGACTTCTGGTCCTGGGCCAGGACTTGGCTGCACCCCCCCCAGCACAGGGCCCCCCATGTTTGTTGAATCGGATTGATTTTTCCATCCTCCACATTAAGCATTGACTCTGTACTAGGTCAGACTAGAGCGCGCAGAGCCACCAGTGTGAACGACGCAGACCCTGCCCGGAACAGGTGGCTAGGTGATCCGTGGTGTATGCATAGCAATCGTGGGCAAGATGAGAGGTTATGATACGTGAACAAAGGGCTATGGCAGCAAAGAGAAAGGAGAGACCCTCCAGGTGGGGGGTATGGGAGGTTGGGTATCAGAGAAAGCAGCCTCGGGCCCAAGTATGCAGATGATACCGTTCTGCCCGATTTGGCCAAGTTTTTGCTACCCACTCACAGCAGCCATCCTGCCTGTCAGGAAAGACACCCTGGGTGAGCTCAGAAGGGGGACAGGGAAGTGCTGGCCCTGGGACCTGCAAGAGAGAAGCAACAGTATCCATCTTGGCTCAGAAAGGAATGGGGGGACCACTCACACTTCCTTTCATCTTTTAAGGCCTGTGGTCCTGAAAGGAATCTAGAGCCAATGAAGGAATCTTCTAGGTGGCCTTTTAAAGATGAAGATATTTGGACAGGGCACACGGGTGTTAGTCCCCCTCTCTGCCTGTTGGCTGTGTGCCCAGCTAGGTCTCTGTGTCCACCGTGGGCCCCGGCAGCCAACCATGAGCCCCAGAGGAGGTGTCTCTCATCCTCCTGCTGCCATCTGCCTTCCCCCTGGAGAGCCCCTGGGGTGCCAGAAGTACGTGCCTATGGTTGCAGGACCGGAACTTGGAGGCGTTGGTCAAACGGTTTAAGACCGACCTTCACAACTGCGTGGCGTATATCCAGGAACCCCAGCTCCTGAAGGAGAAGGTCCGAGCTCTCTTTGAGAAGTACGTGCAGCGGGCAGACATGGTGAGCCCCGCGCCCCTTTTCCCCCCCCGCACTCACCTGCTCTCCCGGGTCCCCCCCTCCCTCCCTGAGAAGCCCTTCTGCCCCATCAGGTAGAGATCGCGGGGCTGAACTCGGACCTGCAGCAGGAGTATGCCCGGCAGCGGGAGCACCTGGAGAGAAACCTGGCCACTCTCAAGAAGAAGGTGGTCAAGGAGAGGGAGCTGCACCGCACTGACTACGTCCGCATCATGCAGGTACGGCTGGCTCCTCAACCGTCCAGGGGACCACAGCTTTCTCTACAGCCTTCTCTTTCACTCCTCTCCTCTGCCTTCCCCGAGGTTGACCTGGCTGAGGCCATGGCCCGGGGCCCCTCCAAGCTCTTCTAGGCGCTCCCTTGCTCACCCCTGCCCTGCCAGTGCCCGTTCTTTTCTACCCCCACCCCTACTCCACAGGCACCCTTGCTTTATCCAAGGCGGTCCTGTGTCCGGCCTCCCGTCTCCTCGCCCCCTCTGACCCTCCATCCACATGATTTTGGTTAGTACTCCCGAGTCACTCTCCCTCTCTTCTGTGGTTTCCCACTCTCGCTCCACTTTACTTTGTTTTGCTGCTTTTCATGCTGCCACTCGAATCACATGATCCCGCCGTGGCCAGCTCCCTCTGAACACACCCGTCTCCACCTGCCTCATCTGCCTTTTCTGGTGCCTCAGGTCCCTTCCCTTATCTCTCAGGTCCAGAGCCAACCCCACCCACAACCGTGTTGGCCCTACTCTGATTTACGGAGCTGCCCACGCCCACCTCCCAGGATCCCTCAGAGGCCTGTGCAGAAAGCGCTGACCCCATTACTGCCGCCTCCACTCGCACACGTTATCAGCACTGCCAGTCAGGACTCTGCTGCCAGATTTCTGTTTGAGTATCAGTATCGTCTGAGGCAATTAATGCGATTTAATATCAAAAGAGAACATCAGAATCACATTTATAAGGCACATACCTTTTTATGTTTCTATTTCTTTAATGCTATAATTATAATACGGGAATGGGGATGGGCTGCAGTTGGATTGAAACAAACCTGTTCCCAACTCAGCCAGTCCCTACCTTGGTGAGCAGAGCACAGGGCGATTCAGGCCAGACCCCAGCGATCCTACAGCCAGCCCCTGCCTCAAAGCCGCCCACCCTGTCAAACCACTGCCCTTCTCCTGGGCCACGAAAGCAGTCAGAAGCCCAGAGGGAGGAGTGCATTCCACTGGTGGGACCCTTTAGGCACCAGCAGCTGAGACACATAGCCACGGCTAAGGGTCTCAAGGACCCCAGGCATGGAGAGCCCGCCAGCATTCTGGAATGCAGTGTGCTGGGCAGTGGGACCGGGGCGACTTCGGAAGCAGTTGGCAGCTGGTGACATTGCTGAGCTTTCGTCTGCACCCTGCCACCAGAGCACAGGCCTAAAGGGTCCTCCGGGGGTGGGGTCCCTCTCTCCACACCAAGCAGATTAGAGTAAAGCAAACGTCAGTCCTGGAAGAAGAAGGAAAAGGAAAGACCACAGGCTAGCCCGGTGGCAGGAAGCCACTCAGGACAGGCATAGGTCTTCTTTTGCTCCCGGGGACCCCAAAGGGCACGTGCCCACTTCTGCTGGGCAGGGTGAGAGGGTGGAGGGAGCAAGGAGACACAAGCAGGGCTCCTGCCCAGCCCTGCCCCTCCCTGATGGCTGGCAGAGGGAGCTGTCAGCCAGGGGAAATCCCTGGCACAGAGCTTTCTCCAGCAGCTTTGTAACCCTGTGTGCTGTGGAACCCTGTGGATCTGTAGACGGTTCCCCCAGACAACTGCAGGGGGCCAGAGGGGGCCAGGAGGCAGGGTTCTGGGGCCCCACCCCTTAACCAGGGAGACTCCTTGCTTACAGTAGGCTCTAGGTTCGGTGTCAGATTTTGTTTGGAAGAAAGGAAAGGAGGAGGGAGGGAGAGGGAAAGAAAAGGACAAAAGAAAGGGAGCAAGAGGAAGAGGAAGAAACGTTGTCAAAGCCACTGTTTTCATTCGGAAAAATGGTTTCCTTCTTTGATCTTCAGCTGAAGGAGAGGGGCCAGGCCAGGACCAGGCAAGGTGTCAGGGCAGCAGAAACGAGAGTGCGCACCGTCGGTCTAGACCTGGGTTATCCTGCCCCAGCCACTCTTACCGGGAGACCTGGGGGAAATCCCTTAGCTTCTCCAGGGGCCTCCTTCCCTCTCCGTAAGACGGGGGGAAGTACCCACCTCAGCAAGTTAGGCGGGGATGGAGTGCGATGACTAACCAAGCACGAGGCCCTGGCTGGTAGGGAGCAGGTGCTCCCAAATGCCCTCTCCCTTCCGGTCCTCCCACCTAAAGACCTACTGGAGAACCAAGGCAGGAGTCAGTGGGACAGCCTGGAAGGCATCCCAGCAAGGACCAGGGCTGCCTGGAGACTGGGGACATGCCTTGCCCCCGTGCCTTGCTCTGTGTGGGTAAGAACCTGCCTCTGCCGGCGCCAACGCCCTGGCACTTCCGTCCAGAAAGGCAAGGGAGGCCAGGGCAGAACCCCAGAAAAGGAGGTCACTGTCTCATTTATATGTTCAGACAGGAGCGCAGGGCCTCCGCGCTCGCTCTCCAGCATGCTTGCAGGTAGGAAGGTAAGAGTCGCTTTGAATACGAACAACTAGCACACACGTTTTATTCATTCAGGACACAGTTTTGAGGGCTGCTTACCAGCCAGGCTCCATGCTGGGCCACGGAAGATTCCAAGATGAATGTGATAATATGCCTGCCCTCCACAGCTTCTGCTAGGAAACCAGATACAGACAGTCCCTGCTCAGTACAGTCTAACCAGTGCCCTGGGCCTGTCAGAGAAGCAGGCTTCCACGCAGGCAAGAGACACTCAAGCTGGGCCTTAAAGGGGAATAGAGGTGGTCAGGGAGCAAGTGGGGGAAGAGCCATCCAGGCAGAGAGAGAGAGAACCCCCGAGAAGGGAAGAGTGAGGCGTCTGGGGTGTTTGGAGACCCAGGAGTCCACAGAACTTCCTTTATCACAGAACTCGGGGGCAAGGAGAAAAAAGCCCACTGGAAAGTAAGTAGCTTAGGGCCACTTGCGAGAGCTTTCCCGGCCACACCAAGAAGCATAACGTTTCTCTCAGACGCAGGTGCCACCCAAGGTTGAAGCAGGTGTTAGCGGTTTTGAAACAATCACCTCGGTTGGCAGGTGGAGAGGCTGGTGGGGAAAGGCCGGAAACCCCTTGAGAAGATGGCTGCCCATTAAGGGGAGACAAGAAGGCCTTGGAAGGGGCTAAGTTGTGACATTAGAAGACAATTCAGAGTAGAAATGATGAAACGTCAGGTCGGATGTGAGGGGAAGGTTGAAAGGAGCAGAGAGATGCCTCATTTGTGCAGTTAGGCAGATGGCGATCCCACCAACGGTGGGTTCCAGAAAGACGCCCCTGATGCAGGGCTTCCAAGGTCATGGAATAAACACGCCGTCTGCATTTTCCACGCTGCCAGGCACGGCCATATTCTTAAAGGTGTCATCATAGGGAAGGCCAGTAGGGGGTGCTATAGGCATTCCCTTCCTTCTCCCTTCTGGGCGGAAGGCTCTGTCAAGGTCAGTTCCCGCCCCTCCACCGAAGGCAGTCCTGGACAGCTCAGTGTGGCCCTTTTGTTTAGAAGGTTTTCTATAGAAATGGACATTAGCATTCCCCCAGCCGGTCATACATACCCCAAGACCTGACACTTGATGGACCCCAGGTCACATTTTTCCTGCAGCAGAGGAGCTGGCGGGGGAGGCTGGAGGATTAGAGGGGCTTTTGTAGGTGGTGCTGACTGAGGAGGGACCGGAACAGAAGACTCAGCAAACCTGTTGCGTCCACATTTGAAGCTCACACAGCTGCCCAAAGCATATATGGTCGACCTCAGTGTGACCTCTGGACTCCTCCGAACACAGACCACGCCAGAAAGCACTCCGTAAGGAGCCAAACTTGTACTTTTGGGGGACTTCCATGGCGTGTTGGAATGGGGTGATGTCAAAGAGAGGTGGAAAGTGGAGTCTGGGAGGCACCCATCCTAGACGTAGACACAACCAGATTCAAATCCCAGCTGTACCGCTAGGAGCTGCCTTGGCCTCAGTTTGCTCATATGGAAATGAGTCTAATAATACCCTCTTACGTCATAAGGTTTCATGGGGCTTAAACGAGTTATCGTATGCAAAATGTTTGATGTGGTGCAGGGGCCCAATCAACACTTGGACTTATGATTACTCTTGTCGTCGTCGTCATCATCATCAAGCACTCAGTGCCTCAAATCCTGCTTGCTCCCCCTTGATTCCAGGTCTGAAACACTCTTTCCTGTCCCCCACCTCCCTAGGGAGCCTCTCTCACACTGGGCGAGCACCCCTCTTCAGACTCTCATGGCGTCTCTAGCATGGATCCAAGCTGGACCTCCCGTGTCCGCCACAATGACCAGTGCACAGTAGGCTTTCAGGAACTGGTTCTTAGGTGATTTTTATGCATGAGCGAGTGAATGAATGAATGAACAAATGAATGAACAGAACCAGGAACCGGCCCACATTAAGTCATGGGTCTCAATCACACTCTAACAGGGACTGGGTCACATCCTGGAGGCCCATTTAGATGGCAGGCATCATGGAGGTGTCCAAAGCAGGCAGTGGGGTTAGAAACAGGCATTCACACCGAAAAGTACCAGGACCCTGAAGCCCCCATCATGGTAGCAGGGCTGTCGAGGGTGGAGGGGTGGGGAGACAATAGGGCAA
Organism: Ursus arctos; assembly: GCF_023065955.2. Classification (NCBI taxonomy): domain Eukaryota; kingdom Metazoa; phylum Chordata; class Mammalia; order Carnivora; family Ursidae; genus Ursus; species Ursus arctos. The sequence continues at coordinate 71,518,423 of NW_026622786.1, read as the reverse complement.
GGGCTCCACCTGGAGCCCTTACGGTAGCAGAGGGGAGAGATGCTGAGAGCTGGTTACAAATCACAGCAGGAAGGGTGAACATGAGACCCAGTGCAGACACAAAATTGGTAGGACTTAGTGACAGAACGGATGGAGATGACCAAGAAGAACTCAAGCTGGAGCCGGAGAGGACTGGCCAAAGGGCACCTTCAACGGTCTCTACTCTTCATTCTGATTATTATCCTTTATTGGATGAGGCAAGCAAAGCGAAGCTAAGTGACACCCATGAAGAGGGGGAGTGGAGAGAGCCCCTGTTCCTGCCGCCCTGCTGAGTCGCCTTTCTGTCTGGTCTCCCCCGCCCGACCTTTACCCCCTGGTTTGTAATTTCCTTGTTAGTAAGAATCTCATCTTCTTTAGCTTCATATCTGCTGCGTTAGTTATTCATTTGCTCCCCATCCCACAAATATTTATTGAGCGCTTCTTACATGCAAGGCAGAGTCCAAGGTCTTAGAACCAAATACATCCGTATTTAATCAAGCACGTATGATAGAAGAGTCAGCGTGGAGAGGTTTGGGGGGGGGGGGACTGGCAGCAAGTTTTGCTGGAGAGCATCTGGAAAGGAAATGTGGGAGTTTCATCACGAAGGCCTGGGTTGCTTAAAAGAGTAAAAGATCAGATGGAGAAATCTGCTGACTTTATAGAAAAAAAAGCACAAAGCCCAGCCTGAAAACAAGGGATCAGCAATAATTGAGCATTTTATCCGAGAGAATTTTTTTTAAATGAGGAATACTAAAATTAAGTCATATACTGAAAATCTGAAAGTATATCTGATATGCTCAGATAAAGAGGCTCCGGAGGGAAAGAATATGTTAGGATGTCTCCAGTTCAGGCACTGCTCCCACTTGGGCTCTGCAGGCATATCCCCCTAACAGAGAAGTGGTTGTCATGGCTCATGGACAATAGTGCTTGGAATCACCCTGTTCTCTGGGCTGACTCCATGCTTCCCACTATGGAGAGTGTCCCAAGTGGCGGTGGTCCCTGGCACAGGTCTGTTTCATGTAGATTTGGCCTGCATTTGCTTTTTTTGGTACTCTGACCCTCAAGGGCTTTGCTGCCCACAGATGGTCTGGCCCTCAGGCTGGCGGCGGCATCTCTTAGGAGCTGGTTCAAAATGTAGACTCTTAGGACCAGCCCCAGCCAACTGAGTCAGAAGCCACAGTTAACAGGATCTGAAGGTGATTCCTTTGCACTGTCCCACGAGAAGCAGTGCCGTGGACAAGCCAAGCACAGAATATGCTAAGAGCAAAGTAGCCAGTCCCTCTCTGGACCCATGGTGACAGGTGCACCTCCAAGGAGCCACTCTCAGTGCCCTCAGGCTGAGGTGTGGGAAGGGAAGAGAGAAGCGACTGCTTGGTTCCAGGTGCAGCGCCCCCGCCACGGGGCTCCCAGCAGGCTCTTCATCCTCGCTCCTCTGTATGTGCCTCTCACTTTGTGTCCGGGGATATAGAACTGCTATAAGTCCCCCCGCACCAGCCATGTCCTGTTTCCGTGTCTTTCCCGTGCTGTTCCAGTTGTGTGTGACCCCCTTTACCCTCTCCTTGGTAACTCCATGCAGCCTCAGCCCAGGGATCAGTTCCTAGGAATCCACCCTGGTCATTCAGGCAGGGTTAAGTGCCTTTCCTCTGTGCCCCGCCCCTCCATGACAGCAAGGTGGCCACCATGCTCAGCGACACCCAGATCCCCCACTAAACCCAAGACTCTTCAAGAACAGAGGCCAGATCTTACTTTCTATATACCTCAGGATCAGCACTGTGCCTGGTCCATAGTAAGTATTCAAAGAAATATTGGATGGGTGGGTGGGTGGATGGGTGATGGATGGATGGATGGATGGATGGATGGATGGATGGATATTTGTCAAACACAAACAAGAGAAGTGGATTGTCAATGGATATAGCAAATGTTCATTATTCGTTTGTTTTGTGTGCTCCTCACTAAACAGTATGATGCTGAGGGCAGAAACCATTTCTTATTTCTGTCTGTATCCCAGGGCCATAGCAGATACCATATAAATGTAGGTCCAACAAATGAATGGGGAAAAATGAATAAAGTATAGCACAGTACTTAAGAGCTCAGAGCTCTGGAGCCGGACTGTCAGAGTCAGAATCCTGACTCTGCCACTTGCCTTGTATGTAATTTGGGCAAGTTACATAACCTCTCTTATGCCTCAGTTTCCTCTTCCATTAAATCGTGATTATAATAGAATTTCCTCCTAGGGTTATTATGATACTTCATTCAACCCATATAAAGTGCTTAGAAAAGCATTGTTGTTGATGCCGGAAAGGGTCTGGATGGTTGGGAATGGCACACTCTGTCTGTATCTTATGTTGCCAGAGTCCACCTCGAGAGGTTGATCCGTGAGCTAGGATGAGGACTTGTATCCCAGTAGAGGAATCTGAGTCCAGGCCCAGCCCCGTCTGTTCCACACACCCTCAGCCCACTGATCACTCATCCACCCATACTCACTCTCTCTTCCTTCTTTTCTACAGGAAAATGTCTCCCTGATCAAGGAGATTAATGAGCTCCGCAGGGAGCTGAAGTTCACCCGCTCCCAAGTCTATGACCTTGAAGCAGCTCTGAAACTGACCAAGAAATTCCGACCACAAGATGTTCCAGAGACAGGTAATGTCACAGTGGCCAAGGGGGATGAGCATTGGGATCACGGGACCAATGGTGGCCACAAGGAGGTCTCCCTTTGGCTTCCAAGGCTACGTTTCTCCAGAGTCCTTCTGCATCAGACCACATCTACCCCATGGCCTTACATCCGGTATCCAAAGGACCTGTGAGGCACTTGCCACAGCCAGACAGGTGCAGGACCAAAAACCTAGGGGTTAGCTACAGTTGTAGAATTCAGAATTTCCGAGTTTAGAAAGAGCGTGCTATATACTGCATATTACATAACATCCCTAGAGGAGTCCGAGGCAGGGCCCTGAAATCAAACACATTCGGATTTCTGTAGTGAAACATGAATATTCACGCTGAACTTCATAAATTTTAAAATGCTTTACATTTTTAGAGCTTTTGGCACTTTAGGATTGAGGATAAGGGATTGTGGACCTGTGCAATTAAAATAGGAACAAAAAGAAAGATTAGAAATACTCAAATGGAAAGGGGAAGGAATAACATTAGAAATATTAAATGAGTTAGTTACTGCAATTACAACCTAACGTTGCTCTGAATTTCTGACAGCCAAGGCAAAAGGAGAAACAGAGAAACATGACAGTTTACATAGTCTTCATTTATGGCAAAAGGAAGGTTTGGAGGTTTTTTCCTGGAGAAACTAAACCTTTCCCTCACACGAAATTTTGTAAGAAACTTAACACATGAATCCTTATGAAAGGGATGTTGAATAACACAGTGGACAGCGTCTAATTGTATGTCTTCAGACAACTAAAAAACATTCGTCAGGTATCCATTTCTTATCTGGACAGTCAATAAAGACAGAGTATAGGCATTTCCATGGAAAATTAAGTCAATGTGGTTCGAATATGTTGTTTTCTAGTGGTTTATGTTCAGGAATAGAGCTTAGAAACCTTGACGAATGGAAACCTGCCATGGCTGTGGACTGAGTCCTTCCAGTATCGTCATCCCATGTACTACGGTCACGTAAGAGGCTATCACTGGGAGAAGGTGACTGAAGTATACGCAGGAACTCTCTGTACTATTTTTGTAATTTCTTGGGACTCTTAAACTATTACAAAATTATACATATAATTGTGTTGTCTCATCTACCCTTTTCGTTAGAGTCGAGAAGTTGAGACAAGAGTAAACTCTCTGATTAGTACCTGAAGTGACAATATTTGGTCTAAAGAATTGACATCACAGCACAGTATGTGTTACAAAGGTTGAGATACTTAACTTCTTGGAGATGAAGGGAAAGCGTAGATGTGCCTGTGAACAACTGCAAAGACTCTCTTTAGAAAATATTTCAAATATGCCCAAGTGTCCTAGCAAATAATCAACTGAGACCTCCTCAGGATACTATATGATATAGCCAAGTTCTTCTTCTTACTATTGTTGACATTTTCAGACATATACAAAAGATGAGAGAAAAGCCTAATGAATTCCCATGAATCCATTCCCCGGCTTCAACAAGTATCAGTTCCTATCACTCTTGCTTCATTGGTATCCACAGTCCCTAGTTATGTCCTCTCCCATCACCGTGGATTATTTTGAAACAAACCCAACATCAGATCATTTGTGTGATACAGATTTCATTTGTAACAGTTGAAGACAGGTTTTACCAACTGTCTGCTTTGATCATGAAGAAGCTAAGTCTGACTTCTAATTTTGAACATGGGGCCTCATGTTCAAAAGGATACAAGACAAGTTAGCTCAAAATGTATTTCTTCAAGTTGTGTAAGATTGACCAGTTCAGTTGGTTTTTAAGAAGTCTTTATATGGGGGCGCCTGGATGGCTCAGTCAGTTAAGTGTCTGACTCTTGATTTCAGCTCAGGTCATGATCTCACAGTTATGAGATAGAGCCCTGTGTTGGGCTCCATGCTCAGCAGGGAGTCTGCTTGAGATTTTCTCCCTCTGCCATGCCTCCCCCATAAAATAAATAAATAAATATTTTGAAAAAAGAGAGTTCTTTATCTGAACGGGACAGGTTGCCATCCCCAAACCACTATTTTCGTTTGAGCAGCATTTATATTAAGTTTTCATTCACAGAACAATTAACTAACAGGTCTAATAGACACACCTGCATGTTTTTCAATTATTAAACCATATAATTAGAACTTCTGAATAAAGATGGCTAATTAGAAACCTACTAAAATGGCATAAATAAACCATATGATCAAAGAAAACACAAAAGGAAGAGATACAAAATTTTCAAAGTGGAAAACGGATAGATATGTGGTAACTGACTTCATAGACTCGTAGGCCAAAAGTGGGGAACCTAGAAGAAACCTAATGTACAGCACAGAACCTCCCCAGGGCTCAGGAATTAGCAGAAGCAGATATCTCAGGAAGTAGGGGTGAACATGGGGCTAAACACGAGGGAAAGTCTTTAAGAAGCTGTTAGATCTACCTGGTATCCAATACGATGGCTAAAAATAGATGGATCAGGTCCGCCATCATGAAAGCCCCAAAACCAGAGAACAAAGGAAAAATTCTTCAAACTTCTAAAGAGGATAGGGGGAAGTTTCATGCAAAACACCCAAAATCCCAATTGCAGGACACAAAATCAACAGACAAAAATCAGTTGCATTTTTATACACTAACAATGAACAATCCAAAAATGAAATTAAGAAAACAATTGCATTTCTAATAACATCAAAAAGGACAAATACTCAGGAATAAACTTAACCAAGCTGGCAGAAGAGTTGCACATTGAAAACTACCAAACATTGCTGAAAAAAATTAAGGCACCAATAAATGGAAAAACATCTTCTGTTTGGAAGACTTAATATTGTTAAGATGTCAATACTACCCAAAGCAATCTACTAATAGTACAATCCCTGTTGGAATCTCCATTATTTTTTTTGCAGAAATAGAAAATCCATTCCAAAATTCGTATGGAATCTCAAGGTATCCCAAACAGCCAAAACAATGTTGGAAAAGAACAAAATTGGAGGTCTCACACTTCCTGATTTCGAAACTTACTGCAAAGCTACAGTAATCAAAACAGTGTGGTGTTGGCCTAAAGACAGACGTACAGACCAGCGGGATAGAGTAGAGAGCCCAGAAATAAGCCTTCACATACATGGTCAAATGATTTGCAACACAGGTGCCAAGACCACTCAATGGGGGAAAGGACAATATTTTCAGCAGATGGTGCTGGGAAAACAGGATACCCACATGCAAAAGAATGAAGTTGGACCCTTACCTTACATCATATACAAAAATTAACTCAAAATAGACCAAGGACCTAAATCTCAGAGCTAAAACTATAAAACTCATAGAAGAAATACAGGAGAAAATCTTTATGACATTGGGATATGGCAATGATTTCTTAGATATGACATCAAAAGCGCAGGCAACAAAAGGAAAAAAAATAAACTGGACTACATCAAAATTTAAGATTTCATGTATCAAAGAACACTTTCAGCAAGAGTGAAAAAACAATCCGTACAATGGGAGAAAAATATTTGCAAGTCGTATATCTGATAAACAACTGAGATCCAGAATAAATTTAAAAACTCCTACAACTCAACAACAACCAAAAAAAAATTTTTTTTGGTGAGCAAAAGACTTGCATAGACAAATATGCAAGGAAAACATGCAAATGTCTAATAAGCACATGAAAAGATGCTCAGTAGAAATCATCAGAAATATGCAGTTTTTGTTTTGGAAAGAGATAAAATGTGCACGCGTGTGTGCACACGTCGAGGGGGAGGAGCAGAGGGACAGAGAGAATCTTAAGCGGGTTCCATGCTCAGCATGGAGTCCAACACAGGTCTTGATCTCATGACCCTGAGATTATGACCTGGAGCTAAAATCAAGTCAGATGCTTAACTGACTGAGCCACCCAGGCACCACAGGAATGTGCAAATTGAAACCACAGTGAGATACTACTTCATGCCCATGATGACCACTGTTCTCAAAAAACAAAAAAACACACACACAAAATCAAAACACTTGCAACGGTTGGTGAGGATACAGACAGGAGAAGGAAGAGAGGGAAGGAAGGAACAAGGAAGGAATGGAGTCAGATCAATATAGAATGAACTGGGTTGCTATAAGCTACCTAGTGGGGGAAACCTACCTTACAGAGAGAGAGGTGAGATGAGTATCTGTCAGTCTTGGCTCTGGATGAAGGAAAGAAAAAACACGAGAAAAGATCTCTCCCTGAGAACTCCTAACCAAAAGTCCACACTCAGGCAGGTTTAAGTCCAGAATTTACACTTAATTTGTGGCTCAACACAACCTTGGCTGAGGATTTAGTTTAACTGGTAGTGTCCCCAGGTTCCAAGCAGAAGCAAATGCAAATTTTCTATGGAAGACTACATTTTGAACCCAATTGTCAGAGAATTTCTATAGATAATGTTCTAAGGAACATGAACTCACAATCGAAAATCACTAAATACAGGAGGAAATAAATCACCATGAGTGAAAAACAACAAAAGTATCAAACTACAGAATAAAATCAACAAAGACCATAGATGGAATTATTAAAATAAGAATATTTAATATGTTTAAAGAAATAAAAGAGAAATTTGAAAATAAGACAAAAATAAGAGTTTCCCAAAATTGACTAGGTAGATTTGAAAAAAGAACCAAAAATACTCCTAGAAATGAGAACTATAGGTTGCAATTAGCCTCAATGGACAGGCTGAAAATGGGTTAGAGGTATCTGAGAGGAGACTTCGTGAACTAAGAAATGAAGAAACTACCCAGGCTGTAGCCCAGAGGCACAAAGTTGTAATAAAAGACAAAGAAGATGGGATGGGATAACCTAATCTTGTCTAACTGAAGTCTGAGAAAGAGAGAATGAGGAGAGGAGACATTATGATAAAGAATAGTTGAAAGTGTTTCAGAATTGATGAAAGATGACGATCGTCAGGTCCAGGAAGGCCAACAGATCTCAAGCTGGACAAATAAAAAGAAATCTGTATCTAAACTGCAGAAAACCAAAGACAGAGATGTTAAGAGCAGCCAGAGAACAAATAGATTGCATAAAAAGGAATAACAATTCAACGGATACCTGATTTTCCGAGAGCAACTGTATAAACCACATAGAAATTGCAAAATAGTGTCTTCAAAGTGCTAGGAGGTAATAACCGTCCCCTGGAGTTACGTAACTGGTGAAACACAAGAAAAAAAATTTTTTTTACAAACAAAAACTGAGAGAATTTGTCACCAACAAAACCTAATTAAAGGAACTTTTAAAGAATATATGTCAGGAAGAAAAATTACTCCAGAGGGAAGTCTGACAACTGTATAAAACAACACTAACAATGTCTAAATCGTGGATTAAAATACCAAGACAGAACTAAAACACTGAGCATTTAACCAGGGGGATCAAAGCTAAAGCATTCTAAGTCTTGTATTGTTTTGCAAGAAGGTAAATATACTGATTTACTTTGGACTCTAAGTTAAATATGCTTGTTAAACTTTTTAGGATAACTATTAAAAAAGAAAAGAGTGTATATACCTCCCAAACCAGTAAAGGGGAAAACCCCCTAAATTTTGAAAAGGCCAAAAAGAAAAGGAAAAAGTGACATCAACATAAAATGCAAATAAAACAGTAGAAATAAATGCAAATGTATTAGTAGTCACATTCTTATTTCCCATCGTTTAAAATCAGAACTCTATCTCCCAAAGGAAGCTTGCGGGCAGGATGCAGAGAGGAGACTGCCTAGCCCCGGTAGACGGCAAGGTCAGAGCAGTGCACGAACCAAGAGGGCATGGGGATATGAGGAACGAGGTGGGGACAGGGGCCGTGAGGAGAGCCCTGACGTGGCCCAGCCGTGGAGGCAAAGGACAGGAGGGTTTACACACCACAGCACATGGAAGAAGGTCCATCAAATGGGGGCTCTGTAAGACTGAACCAAACCCTGAGGAGCAGACAGGTCGTTATCAAAGGGATGAGAGAGAACTGGGGCAGTGACGAGAAGAAAGAAGAAAAGCCCAGCCCATGCCCCTAAGATGTTCACAGACCAAGGAAGGAGACAGAGGGGGAAACAAGGGCCAAAGCCCCACATTGGGCGCACCAGACCATCTTCCGTGTGAATGGGTCTCGGGAGGGAGAGCTGCACCCCTGGGAACATTCATGGACAGTGTCACCCAGGCCAGGGATGTTTCAGGAGACAACTGCTTCTGGAGGCCAGCCGGCAGCCAGCAGCTGTGTCAACCCTGAGCTGACTGACGGATCTGGAGTGTCCGATTCCCCATCCCTTGCCTGTTAGGGTACCCCTCATCCAGTACATCCCAGTGCCCAACCTCTGAGGTCCATTGACCTCACCCAGTGATTGCAGAGCCTAGAGGACCTTAAAGCTACGATCTGCATCAAGATCCTTCCAGCACCTGGTGAAGCACTGGGACAAAGAGAGGATGGTATGGTCAGTGGCAGGACAGAATAAGGAAAGTTCCACGTGCTGGAATATTTCCAGGCTCAGTCTAGTACATCCTCCAGGACTGTGGCCTCGCAAACACAGGTTGGATCTCTCTGGGCAACAAGACAATAATTGAGTAAGTGTAAAGGCCAGTGCGGAGGGCACAAAGTTCAGTCCAAAGGCCATGCTGGTAACCAGGAAAGAGGAAGTAGCTAAGGGAGCAGGTGGAGAGGCAAACGAAACTAGGCAGAGGCAAGTGACACAGGTGGATGGGCTTGTAGGCTTGGGTGTACTGTACCTTCCCAAGGGTGCTGCTCTCCCCAGGGACAGGCCACAGCTTGACCGAAAAGGTGGTTATCAGGGGCAACCAGTAGCAGCAGCAGGATGAAGTGTCAAGAGCCAAAAAAGAAGAAATACTAAAAGATCAAGAGCCTGGACATTGCCAAAAAGAAGAAGAGTTGAGGAGCAAAGACAAGAAGAGAAGAGTCTAGACTTCTCTTAGGAAGAGTGGGATGAGTCAAGCAGTCTGAATGCTGGCCCCATCTTCAGACCAATTAGAAGCCTAAGGCAAGGCTGGCCACTGCGCGTTGCTGACAACTTGCTCCTTGCAGGACTCTCTCCCTTGGCTTCCAACACGGGTTCTTTTCTAGGGTTAACTTCTGCTGTATAGGGAAGAGGTTGGCAGTGGGTAGGAAAGAGACCGCGCTTCTGCTGCGAGAAGCCTGACTGGCAGTTGGAGACCCAGACTGTGAGCGAGGTCGGTGTCGATGTCATCTGTGAGGAGCGGAGGAGAGGATGGATTTGGCAGTAATTTCTTGGACGTGACATCAAAAACACAGGCCACAAAAGAAAAAATAGACTACGTAAAAATGGAAAACTCACGTGCATCAAAGGACGCAATCAACAGAGTAGAAGGGCAGCCTGTGGGGTGGGAGAAAAGCTTTGCGAATCATACACATGATAAGGAGTCAGCGTCCGGAACAGGGGACGAGCTCCCGCAGCTCAGCAGTAACAACACAACCAGACTGAAACATGCGCGAAGGACTTGAACAGACATTTCTCCAGAGAAGATACACAAATGGCCCACAAGCCCATGAGAAGATACTCAACATCACTCAGCATCAGGGAGATGAAATCAAAGCCACGGTGAGGCACCGCCTCACACGCATGAGGTCGGCCGCTCTCAAAACGAAGCAGCCGAGGAGTGCCGGCGGGGATCTGGAGAGTTTGGGACCTTAGCGCGCTGTGGTGGGCACGTGAAACAGTGCAGCCACACGACAGCGCAGTTTCTCAAACATTGCAAGCAGAGGTATCATATGATCCAGAAACCACTTCTGGGTATATACCCAAAAGAACTGGAAGCAGGGTCTCAAAGAGATAGTTGTACCCCCATGTTGATAGCAACATTATTCACAGTAGCCAAAGGCAGAGGCGACCCAACTACTATCACTGGATGAAGGAATAAACAAAACACGGTATGTACATGCAATCGAATATTCTTCAGCCTTAAAGAGAAAGGATTTTGACACGTGTCGCAACCCAGATGAAACCTGAGGACATCGTGCCAAGTGAAATAACCCAGACGCACAAAAAGACAGATACTGTGAAATTGTACTTATCTGACGTTCCTGTCGCATCACGTTCTTAGAGACGGAAAGCCGAGTAGAGGCGTGAGTGTTCTTGCAAGAGTTCTGGAGAATGATTGCATAACAATGTAGATGCACTTAATGCTACTAAACTCTATACTGAAAAGTGGTAAGATGGTAAATTTTATGTTATTTTTGACCATAATTTTCTTTAAAGAGTTGGGGTGAGGACAGGCCAATGCTCGGAAGCACAGCGGAGCGGGGGAATGAGAGTTCACTGACTACAGGCAGGAAGGTCATCTGGGGCTAGAAACAGAGAATTTGAATCCCATGTGCAGCACACAACAGGCCAGGTGTGAACGGAGACACTGGGTGGTTGGATAATCTCAGATTCAGGCTGTGGGGGCACACAGGGCAGGAGGACAAGGCATCTAGAATATCGAAGATGCTGTCAAGAAAATGGCAGAGGAAACCCACGTTGGGTCTAACTGGACAGAAAAGGGAGTGAATCTAAAAGGAACCCATTCGGTAGGTAAAAAATGGAATTGTCCAGGAAGAAGAGATCTACAGTCAGTCAAAGAGCAGAAATCTTGAGCAGAAGGCAGTGAGAGAGGTGATACTGGAAGGGTGGGCTACACAGTAGAGATTTAAAGGTGCGGGGTCCTCGGTCTGGGAGGGAGAGAAGCCACAGAACGGGTGCCCATGTGGCATGGAGGCCAAGGACGCGAATGCTGAGAGTTCAGCCTGTGGGGCCAGGGAATGGGATGAGCCACGGACCCTCTCTCATGGACACCGGCATTGCATGGGATGATGGCAGCACCCGAGGCAGGAGGATAGAGTCGGGGGAAAGTCCTCAAGGGGCATGAGTGAGTGGCCAGCCCAGGAGGCGTAGAGAGGGGTCTGCCTTCTGGAGCAGGGGTCTTACGTGAGGAGGAGGACTGGGGGGTCTGGAAGCCAACCTAGGTCAGCAGGAGAGTGCCACCCTGCTTGGGGAGTGGGGAGCAGGGGAATAAGCAGAGTCCGCTGGAGGGGCCTGGAGCAGGCAGACTGGGGGGCTCAGGAGACAGGCTTTCTCACTCTGGAGGGTCTCCTCATTTCTCCGTCTCTGCCAGACGGTGAAAGGGCCTGTGCTATCCCCAGCATCTGGGATTGAGTGTCTGTCCCTTAGACGTGCTCAATAAATCAGGGGACAGAAGGGAAGAAGAGGGATAAGCTGGTTTCAGGAAAGCTTTGCAGCAGTCTAGTAACGGGCCCACAGTAGTCCTGCTCTGTGCCTTCCAGTGTCTGGAGAGGACATGCCTGGCGTCGCACCCACCATGAGACTGAATGAGCAAGAAGAAACCGGGCGAATCATCGAAATGCAACGCCTAGAAATCCAGCGCCTCAGAGACCAGATCCAAGAGCAAGAGCGGGTGCCGGGCTTCCACCCCCTCGCTGGAATTCGGCTTCCTTCCCTGGTCCAGTCCGAAGTGGACTTTGAGGTGCAGACCAACTGATCCCCTCTGGTGAGCCATCGGCAGGTGCCCCTGTGCCTCTGTCCCCAGCCGACCCCGTGCTGTCCCTCCAGTCCCTGAGGCACTGGCCACTCCAACCTCTCTCTCCTGCCCTGGGGAACTTGGGACATGGGCAGAATAAAGATGTTTGCCCACAACCATGTCCAACTCTCTGTTTAGCCAGGGAGCCAGGGAGGGGGTAGGGAAAGAGGGGACCCTGAGGACTAGGGGGGCCCCAGCTCGTCCAAAGCCATCGCTGCTTGTCGCTGTCCAGGCACAGGGCTGCCTGTCACTGTGGAGACCACACAGTGGACTTGGTCCTGGCTTCCTGCTGCCCCTCTACTCTCTCTGGGCCTCCCGGGTACGGCTGCCTACACCCCACCACAGTGGCCAGCTCATCCCCCCTCAGACCAGTGTGTACCCAGCATGTCCGCTGCCTTCTAGGTGACTGGGTCCAGGGAGGAGGAAAAAATTGAGGCACCCTCTGATTGATTCAACCACAGAGACAACCCATGACATCCTCATACCCGGCAGGGGGGATACGAACAGACTTCTTTCCGAACTAGCATGTTAGCTTTATCTTTGCAGAAGAAACTATTTTGAAATAGGGTCAGGGAGGTCAGCAGAGCCAGATGCTGCAAGGTCTTGAAGGCACATTACAGAGATGACACTGTCCAGAGGCCAGCACAAAGCCACCAAGAGTCCCTGCCCTCCACTCCCAGGCTCTTGCCACACTGGCTTCCTTTCAGTTCCTATAAAAGGTCAAGTTCTTCCCTGCCTCTGGGTCATTCCACATACTATTCTCTCTGCCTGAAACGCTCTTGTCCCACACCTCTCTCAGTGAACTTCATCCTTCAGATGGTAGTTGAAATGCCACTTCCTCAAGCAGTCCCTGATCCCTCCCTCCACCATCTAGCTTACACGCGCCATATTGCTTTCCTACCTAACCCTCACTCTAACGTATCCATTTGAAGGTGTGATACTACCTCTCCCGCTAGGCTCTCGGTTCCGTGCGTGCAAGGGCTGGGTCTGTTTTTAAAGTTCCCTGCGTGTCCGGGTGGAGCATTGATGGAGGGACCCCACACGAGGCTGGGGGTTGGGGGGGGGCATGCTATGGCCAACCATGAGTAAGAGGACAGCTTCCGGGCCCCAGATGGTGGCAGTGGAGGTGCAGAGCCGTGAATTCTTCTGCCTTTGGGACCGAGGGTTAGCCCAGCACAGGGAGAGGGAGAAAGACTCACGAAGAAGGCGTGCCCAGAGCAAACTGGGCTCTTCTGCGGGCCAGAAGGACAGTCACTGTGGCTAGGATGCAGCAACATTCCAAGGACAGGGTTTTCCACCTAAAAATGCCCTAGAATCAAGACCTCATATCTCACCTCCAAGACGGGCCACAGGTTACAGGTGAGGAAATCAAAACCAAGAAGGGTGAAATTGTTGGCACAGGCTTGTCCTGGCGGGGTCAGGATTGTGTCAGAGCTGCCAGCGGCCCCCACATTCCAGCCCCTTTAAGCCTGCCCTGGAGAAGCCCTGAACTGGATCTGGGCCAGGTGGTGGAGGTGACAGGTGTGGGACGCCAGTAGAGTCTAGACCAGGAGAGGGAGCTGACGCCTCCCGCGCTAAGCTCACCTGCCCTGCTGGCTGGCTGGCTGGAGTCCAGAGGCTGGGAGAGAAGCGGAGGCAGAAGCTCACAGCCTGGCACTGGGGCCTGCAGGGGACGGGGTGTTTGCTCAGCTGCCCGGCAGGGGGCGGCGGGGGGGCTGTTCTGGAGCCGGAAGTCCAGGCTTGCTGTTTTGTGCAGGTCTCCATCTCGCAATAACCAATGTTGTGGCCGTACTGGCCCTTGGGGTTCTTACCATGATTCCAAGGCGCCCTGCAGCAACCACTATCAGGGAACTTGGAAAGGAAGGTTTATCACTTAGGGGAGCTGCAAATGACACCTCCGCCACACAGCAGGTGGGGGGGGGGGGAGAGAGGGAGGAAGAGAAAGCAATCTCACAGGCTGCCCTATTGGGGTTGAGTGTGGGGGTCTACGGTTTCCTGGGCTCACTGTTTAAAATATAAAAGTGGGAATTTAAAGGGTAGGAAGCGGGGAGAGTGGCTCAACTGGTCAGTTACTGAAATGAGCCAAGATCTCTGAGACAGAGAAGCCTGGTGGCTGGCGATGTGTTCTTTGAGAGAGTTCTCTCTGAAGTCAGCAGACCGCTGAGCTCAGGCACTTGCATAACAAAAAGAAAAGTTACTGCCAGAGCTTAGCCACACCAGTTTACCTCTCCGTTTCCCTCTGGTGCTCCTACATCCAGCCGCGGGGTGGCATTGACTGAGTGGCTCCTGCATAGACCTCACTCCGCTTTGTCTATCCTGTCTCCATGGGGAGCTTTTCCCCCCACTGGTGAAGCTCCCCCTTCACAGGGCCCCTACAGCCTGATGACCCATTGACAGAGTGGGCCTGGCAGTCACCTCCTCGGCAGGACCCGCTGGTCACCCAAGTGGCTAGGCATTTGGCATACAGACTCTACTCTCGTTCTGGTTGCAGTCCATTGTTAAACTCCGGGGACTCGTTCATTCATGGCGTGACAGCAGTGCTCTGGGAGACCGCCCTCTCTCCAGGCCTCGGACAGCCGTTGGCTCCCCTGCCCTTTAGAGTCTTGGCATCAGCTGTGCCCAGACAATGTGAGCTGCCCAGCGGAGCCTCTTCTGCCTTCCTGTTCTCCGCACTGAAGACCCTGCCCCATGGGAGTCTGTAGCGTTACCATCTACCTTTCCCCACTGCTTTTTACACAAAGCATGACCAGCCGCTACCAAACAGCTGCTCCCAGGACGTGCTTGAGGGGCCCTGGTGGGCCTGGGAATAGCTGTGTGTCCAGGTAGGGCTCCCTTGCGATCATTGCTCTGGATTGGAGTGAGAGGTTGGAGAGAAGGATGTCAGGCCCAGGAGTGGGGTTCATTCTTCCTAAGCTCTGTGGGGGTAAGCTCCCCTAGACTGTTGGAAGTTCAGGGGCCTGCTTACGCTTTGAACGGAGCCGGCCAGGTGAGCAGAGACAAGGGACTAACCTGCTGTGCCAGGCAGCGGGAAGAACTAACATCCCTGATCGCCTACGATGACCAGTCACGGGCAAGGATTGGTATTTACGCTCATCTAGTGTGTGTCACGTGGTGGGACTCGGCAGGGTGGCAGGTGTAGACTGGGACTCACCTAGCACCTCCTCTGTGTCCTGATGGAGTAAATGTATCACAACCGGGACTGTGAGAGTCTAGTTCTGAGCAGGAAAACTATGGAAGCCCTTCTTGAGCTCCAGGTAACAAAACCCAACTCCAGCCAGTTTCAGCCGAAAGGGAAAGTTGATCACCGGGCTGGGCAAGCGGGTGAGGGTGGGGGTGGTCTCAGGGCAGAGAAAGGACCAGCGCCTGGCTAAAGCCACCCCTCCCTCTCTCCTCCTTGCCCCTTTCCGCAGACCAGTTCCCATGCCTAGTTTGGCTGGCAGAAGGTGCCTCAGTGTCTCATTATACCCATTCCAAAGCTGAAACGAAACATGTAGTCCGATTTTAAATTGCCAAAAGAGAAGTATCTTTGGTCTTGCTTGAGGCTGGGGCTCGCCTCTAGCCATACCCAGGGGGATGGGTCACAACACGTGATCCTGGTTGCTGGGGTTCATCCCTGGGGTGAAGGCGGTCATTGTGAGAAGGGCAGACACTTCAAAAGATGTCTCTCTGAGGGAATTGTCACTCATGGAGCATGGGGGTTGGGGGGGATGGCTAGAGCTGCAAACTGCTTTACACCTCTTGCCCTCCAGGAGGCAGGGACCGCACCTCTTTTGCTCATCACTGTGTCTCCAGCACCTGGCACAGCACCTGGTGGGAACACAGAGAAAGGAAATAGTAAATGTTTGCTGGAATTAATCAAGAATATAATTATATTATTTAATCACACACACACACAACTATTTAGGCTAAGTCCTGTTGTCCCCATTTTACAAACAGAGAGTCTGAAACACACAGAGTGTAAGCAATTTTTCTCTGGTTATACAGCTGGAGCTGGGGCTTGACACTTCAAGGTCAGTCTAGCTCCCAAAGCAGCAGGCTTTCCACCACTTATTCAGCGTGCATTCACCAAGCACCTGTTACACACCAAGCCTACTGTAGGAGCTGCGGAGACTCCAAGAGTCAGACTCAAATCCCTTCCGTCATGAAGCTTACATTTTAGGGGAGTAGAGGGACAATATTCCAGACAGATAAGAAAAATATACAGCATGCTGAGCAGTGATAATTGCTACAGAGAAACATACGAGAATAAAGGAAATAAAATAGGGCAGAGGGATAGGAAGTGTGGGGAAGGTTGTGATTTCAGAGTGGCAGGGAAGGCCTTCTCACTGAGAAGGTGGTGTTTGAGCACACACCTGACGGAAGGTGCAGGAGGTAGTCATATGGGAGAAAAGCACTCCAGGCAGAGGGAACAGCCCATGCAAAGGCTCTGAGCAAGAGCAAACCAGGGATGGATAACTGGGATGAAATCGGAGAGGGCCTTAGAGATCCGGGAGGACTCTGGCTGTTTGCAGAAGGTGGGCCACTGGAGGCATGCACACAGTAGTGATGTGACTTAGGACAGGGTCAGTCCAGCTACCAGGGTGACAGTAGCCTGTGGTGGGAACGTGGTGGAAGCAGGGAGACTGGGCCATGGGGCCTCTCTTTTGAGAGGTTGGCCTCTCAGAACTCCCACCATCCAGTGGCCATCTAATGGACCAGTTAGAATCCACATTTTGCACTCTGTGCCCACTGCCACGTCCTACCCCTGGATTTCACTACTGCCCATCTGAGCTGCCCCCCCCCTTCGGCTTTGGGGACACCGTTCAAAAGCCCTGCAGGGAGCCTGCCTGTCCACTTGGACTCCAAAGTTATTTGATAAGACCCAGACCGAGAACAAAGACTCATGCAATCGGTGTTTCAGCTGAGGAACCTTTCAGGCTTTGTTACCACCGCCCAAAACATTCTTTTCAAACTGCTCAGGGGAAAGGGAGAGAAAAATCTCATGAGTTCCCCTGCCCCAGCTCCATCCAGGACAGCTGGACCAGGGTCTGGCTGGGCTGACTTCTTGGGACCAGGAAGATAAATAATTGCTAGAAACCAGCAGGTCAGCTGGAGGCGTACACAGCCTGGAGCCCCGGCCCGCCCCCTTGCCCAGCCTGCCCCAGGACAGGGGTACCTTTATGAAGTGTCCCAAACTGGCACACCCACGTGACCCTCCCTGAGACCCAGCCCGCCCCATAGCAGTCGGCTTGCCCTCACTGTTCCTTGAGGGGAAGAATCATCCAGATCTGCACTGACCACTCCGAGCCGTGGGCCACACGCAGCAATTGAACATTTGCAGCACAGCTAGTCTGAGCTGAGATGCACAGTATAAAAGACTGAAATAGCTTATTACTCATGTGTAATCATTCGCTACATGGAAATCATAATCATAATCATAAATGATAATCATTCACTAACATCAAAATATTTGGGGGTTAAAAATTGTCATATATTATTTTCACCTTTTTTTAACCTTTTTAACGTGGCCATAGATATTATTTTATTTTTTTAAAGATTTTGTTTATTTATTTGACGGAGAGCGCGCGTGCGCACGTGCATGTGAGAGCACAAGCAGGGGGAGCGGCGGAGGGAGAGGGAGAAGCAGGCTCCTCGCTGAGCAGAGAGGCTGACCCTCTGAGCTCGATCCCAGGACCCTGGGATCATGACCTGAGCTGAAGACAGACACTTAGCCGACTGAGCCACCCAGGTGCCCCTACTAGAAGATTTTAAATTACAGCCGTGGCTCACGTTATAATTCTACCTGATACCCCTGCTCTCAAGTTACGACTGGCTCCCCCATCATCTCCACAGGATAAAGCTAAGAGAGGCACAGACAGGTCAAGCATGATTATTTTGTGAGCTGATAATGGGAAGAAAACTTTGACTCTGTTTTCCTTGTCTATTTCATGCCTATCAGAAGGAGAGCAAGGGGCATCGCAAGGGGCCCAGTGCAGGAAATGGGTGACAGCCTGCAACCACCTCCAAACGGACCCTCTTCACGCACCCAAAGTGCGAGTGGCGGGTGCTGCCAGATTCCCCTATTCGAAGCAGAGCCCTGGCCACGTCCCTGGTACACTTCAGAATCCTCGGGGCACCTCAGAGAAGTCCAGATGCCTTGCCGTCGCACGCGAGTCCCTGTGCGACCTGCCAAACTCGTCCGTCCAGCCTTATCTCGCACGCTGCCTGCACCTATCACTTCACACATCCATTCATTTGACAAATATTTATCGTTACTTCCCACGTGCCAGGCAAAGTGCTGGCTGCTAAGGTCAGGTGGTTAGCAAAACAGCCACTAAGACCCCCGCGTCGTGGGGGATGACAAGTAAGTAAACAGAGGCGATTACAGCACATGCTTAAGTAAGAGCAGCTGTGGGGTAAGCACGGGGGCCATGGGTGCACTAGAGGCAACTAAACCAACCTGGAAGTTCGAGAGGGCTTCCTGGAGGAGGGGCATACCAGTTGAAGAATTTGAGTTGGCCAGACTGAGGCTGGATGGTGGTAAATACGCCATGCAGGGGAACTCTGAGTTCAGAAACCAACAGGAAGGGCAAAGCAGTGGACAGAGCATGCGAGCCGAACGGCTCAGCCATCTGGCTGGAGGGCAGGGGCCAGCGGCTAATGACTGGCCTGGGGTAGACAGCACGGGAGCCCTGTAGGAGCCCTGCAAAGGAGTGTGGCATATACCCTGAAGTGTTTATTCTGCAAGAGTTTTAAGCAAGGGAGCTCCTGTTTCACACCTGAAAAGCCTTTCCCCTCCTCTCGGTGAACTCAAGTCCCACCTCCCCCAGCAAGAGCCACATCCAGGAGGCCAGCGGACTTGCTCAGGCACTTGGGCCTTTAAAGGAGACAGAGCACGGGGCTTGAAGGGGCTCTGATCCAGGGATGAGGAACTGGGCCTGGGTTTGGGAATCAGCAGGTGTTGGGATTTGCGACTGAGGCAGGATTTGAGTTTGGGGCTGGAATTTGGAGGCTGAATTCAGGAACAAGAGTCAAGGTTGTGGTCTAGGGTCTAATTCCAGAATTTGGAGCCTGGGGCTGGGGTGAGGAGTTGGAGCTGAGGTTTCAAGCCAGATTTGGGGTTGGGATTTGAAGCTGGGGCTGGAATTGGATTTGGACGTGGGGCTGGGATGTGGGGTAGAGGTTGCAGTCGGAGCTAGGAAATCTAGTTAGGGTTTGAAAGTGCAGCTGGGGTTGGGGTTAGGTTTGGGCTGAACTAAAGCTAAGCTGAGGGGTGCCTGGGTGGCTCAGTTGTTAAGCGTCTGACTTGGGCTCAGGGCGTGATCCCTGCGTGATGGGACCGAGCCCTGCATCAGAGAGATGGAGCCCCGCATCAGGCTCCTCCGCTGGGAGGCTGCTTCTTGCTTCTTCCTCTCCCACTCCCCCTGCTGTGTTCCCTCTCTCTCTGGCTGTCTCTCTGTCAAATAAATATATAAAATGTTTTTAAAAAATAAAAATAAATAAAAAATAAAAAAATTAAAAAAGCTAAGCTGGGCTCGGAGCCCAGGGATGCGTTAGGGTCCAGGGTCTGGGGCAGACAGACAGCATTCCTCCTGCTGCCAGGTCTGAGAATTGTGTTCGAGCCCTAACAGCAGCGGGTAGAAGCCCCTCCCTTCCCAAGAATGCCTCAGCCCAGCAGAAGGAGCTGTGCCACGTCAGCCAATCCGCTCAAGGCCTGCCTAGGAAACACCTGTTGATCCCCCTCCCCCACGCACACCCCCAGGGCTTACCTGGACGCAGGTTAGGCAGGTGAAGCGCCTCCCCGGAACCGGAGCTAGAGTGCCCCACCTGCCTGGCCTTGCCTGCTCTGATCGGATCCAGCACTTCCAAGCTTCTTGTGAGTGCCCCATGGTCCCCCGACCCCCACCGCCCCCACTTTCTCCCACTGGCTATGCCTGAGAACCTCCACCCCACCCCCAGCCTGGCCCCACTGTCCCAGCACACCTGTGCAAGCACTTTCGGACCAGTGAAGTCACAGCCCTGAGGAATGCTGGGATTGACTCCAGGTCCCCTCCTAAGGCCCCTCCCCCACCTCCCTTGGGGGCATCTGCACCTGCTCCTCTGGCCTGTGTGCCAGGTTGCCCCGGCAGAGGGGTTGTGAAAGACAGGTGCATCAGGGGTATAACCTGTGGAGGGCCAAGGTCAGGAACGACCCACGACCTGCATCCTATGTATAAAGCAGGAGTCCTATCCTGCATTGGAGGGGAGAACACTGTATTCCTTTATTCAAAATAGCGTTCTTTGGGCATTCATGCAGGCTTAGAATTCCCACTGGAATTTTAAAGTGGAGACGTCAAATGACTCGCCCCCATCCTTCAAGATAAATATTATTGTCCTCACTTTTCTAATAGGAAGACTGAGGCTCTAAGAGGTGAACTCATCTGGGGCTTCTCTGACCCTCCCCTAGGCCCCTCTTCTGACTCACCCACACCGGGCATTTATCACATATGTGCGCCGGCTGTCAGCCGGGGCTGCTTAAGGGCAGGGACCATGGCTGCTTTATTTTGCCCAGTTTGAGTCATGTTGGCTGGCCTCTAGAGGAAGGTTAAATGTTAAACTAGTAACCACTGTCAGGTCCTTCCCCTGAGTCCCGTGGCTGGTAAGGACGGCAGCTGGGGCTCAAGGACAGAGCCCTCCTCCCTTTGCTCCACTTTAGAGAAATCGTGGAGGAGGATGGCATGGGGGGCGTTGGTGAGAGGGAGAACGGAGAAAGGTAGGAGGTAGGAAGAGGGGCGTGGGGGCAGTGATGAGGCAGGAGACGTGGGGATGGAAGCAGGGACTGTGTGGAGAGAGGTTTACAGGTGGCCTCCCTGGGACGTGCACTTCACAAGGAAGTAAGGAACATGAGAGGAGGAGGAGGTCTGGGCTAAGATGACGAGCTTGGGTCGGGACGTGTTGCATCAGAGATGACCAAGGAACATGAAGGTGACAATTGGCCTATAGGTCTGGAGCTTAGGAGGGAGACCCAGGTTTGGGGGAGAGAGGGATTGGGGCACCAGCAGCTGTGGATAGGAAGTCAGATGAGATGTTGGTGAAGGAGACACTTAGGGATTAGATCCTGACCCCTAGAGAAGGAGCCACAGTCCCAAGGGAGAAGGTTCAGGGTCAGGCTGCTGGTTCCAGAAGGGTTAAGCCATAAGCCCCCTCCCTCCCCACAACCCTTCCCCCAGGAGCCAGCGGTGACAGCTGAGGCCATGTGAGTCGGATCCTGAATGAGGCTTTATCTCTGCTCTTGGTCCCATCATCCACTGTGGCACCAGCTCCTTCGGCAGCCGGGATGGGACAGGCAACTGAGAGAGCCAGAGAGGTCAGGGGCTGGGCCAGGGGCTTTCCTGGAGGGGTGGGGGATGCGTTATGTGGGGGAACTCTCCTGGGGTCCTTGGAGAGGCATTCCCAAGTAACAGTGCTGGGGAGGGGGCCATCGGGGGACACTGGGGAAGATTCCCAGGGATCCTCCCCAAGGCTCCCAGGAGAGACCGTAAAGGGCGAGTGGGGCTGGGGAGGTAACAAGTGTGATCCCCCTGCAGGTGATGGTGACCACACCCTGGACCGGGAGAGGAACGGGACTCTGGGCCTCTAGCTGCCAAGCAGGTGGTAGGGGCTCTAGGCCATGACCCGCACCCTCTAGCCCCCGACGGCACCCTCTGCCCTGCCCCCCGCCATGTCTGAAGGAGAGGCTCCAGCCCCACCGGGCCGGGGGCTGCCCCCAGACATGCTGGCAGAGCAGGTAGAGCTGTGGTGGTCCCAGCAGCCACGGCGCTCGGCGCTCTGCTTCGCCGTGGCCGTGGTCCTCGTGGCAGGCTGTGGGGCGGGTGGGGTGGCACTGCTGTCCTCCACCAGCAGCCGCTCGGGCGAGTGGCGGCTGGCGACGGGCACCGTGCTCTGCCTGCTGGCGCTGCTGGTCCTGGTCAAGCAGCTGATGAGCTCGGCCGTGCAGGACATGAACTGCGTCCGCCAGCCCCACCACGTGGCCCTGCTGCGGAGCGGGGGAGGGGCCGACGCGCTCGTGGTGCTGCTCAGCGGCCTGGTGGTGCTGGTCACCGGCCTGACTCTGGCCGGGCTGGCTGCCGCCCCTGCCCCTGCCCGGCCACTGGCTGCCATGCTGTCCGTGGGCATCGGCCTGGCCGCCTCGGGCTCGCTTTTGCTGCTGGGCTTGCTCCTGTATCAGGTGGGCATGAGTGGACACTGCCCCCCTCTCCATGCGCCCGCCTCCTCCACCCACAGTGACCACAGTGGCCACGGCAGCATCTTCAGCGTCTCGGGACAGCTGTCGGGCCGGCCAGCGTCACGAGACCACATCGAGCATCGCCAGCCTCATCTGACCAAGCCCGAGGTCCCCTTTCCACCACCTGCCTCAGCAGCCACAGAGCTGTGCCAGGGTGTGAGCGTGTGTGAGTGGGTGTGTGCTTGCACGGACACATGCAGGGGCAGTGTGTGTGAGTGTGTATGTCTCCCCGGGACTGTCCAACCCTCCGTGGGGTTGTGTGACCTGCGCTGAAGAGCCCACGTGTCCTCAGAACCGGGGCTTTGTGACCATGGAACTGTCCGAGTCTGCCTGTCTCTCCATGGGGTCCCTGAAGATTCTTGGCCCCTATTGCCAACACCCCTCAAATCCGACCTGCCTTGTAACACCTGTCAGGGATTTCCCAGGAGTGACTATGACCTGCCTAGGCCTGAGACCATCCCAGTGACTCTTCACTGAGGAGAGTAGCTGGTGACAAAGTGGAAAGAGCACAGGCTCCACGATGTGCCAGGACTGGACTGGAATCCCCAGTGTACCACTCACCAGCTGGGGGCCTGGGGCAAGTGACTTAATCTCTCTGAGCCTCAGTTTCCGGGGAGTCACAGTCATGGTCATGGACATCGATCGTGAGGACTACATGCCATCGTGTATGGAAGGACCGGGCATGTGGCAGGTGTGCAATAAAAGTGATGGCCACTATCATCGTGATTGTCCCTCGCCATCTCACCTAGAGACCTTCCTTCCCCCTCCCCGCACCCTCCCCAACAACTGCTCCTTCTACAGGGAACTCTCAAGCTGACAAAAGGTGCCTGGTCCCCGGGGAGGCCTGTGGTTTCTCCTCATAGGTACCATGGAGGCAAGAGGGGGTGCAGGGACGCTTCCCTTCAGGAAGGTGGTGGGTTTCTGGTCCAGGGCGGGCAGGGAGGAGTGTGGCCCGAGCCCTTCACATTTGCTCCTACGCCGGTTCAAGGTAAAGCCTGGAGCACTGCGGTTTCATCAGCTGGTTTCCCTGGAGGCGGCAGCTCCCTACCCCGCCTCTAGCACCGGAACACCTCGGACCATGTAGTTGCTGCAGTGGCTGGCCTGCCTCTGCACCCCACCGCCGCCCACCCCCCAAGCACGGGAGGGCTGTTGGAAACCCCCCCCTGGGCTGTAAGAGTCACTTCCTGCTTGGGGTCAGCCCTGGAAGGGACACCCTTCTATGGAGCAGAACTTCCCGGGTGGAAAGGACCCCCACCCCCACCCCCCAACCACAGGAGAGCGCCAGGAGCGACATCAGTTTCATCACTCCTGCTTCTCCTGGTCGGATGCCCCACAGCCCCGCCAGGGCACCAAGAGACGCAGGGACACCAGACAGGCCTCCAGGGGGCGTTACGCATAGAGCTACAAGGGCTCTGACGGGAGAAACCTGCTTTCAGGGGCCAAGATCTAGGGGCCCTCCTGGAGAAAACGCTCAGCTGATGGATGAGGGAAGGGTGCTGCCAGCCGAGGAGGGAGCCAGGTGAGCAGAAACCAGAGGCCATGCCCGGAGCACCGGGACAGCAGAACCTCTATCCGGGAACTACGGCATCTCAGACCCCACATACTCAACATCTGGTCCCCTTCATCCTCACCCTGAGCCAAGTCCTCATCTCACCTGCGGGCTGTAGCCTTCACCGGCACCCAGGTTAGAAAGCTCGGAGTGGCCCCAGACAGCACCCTCACTCCCTATCCAGTGTCCAGTGACCACATCACCCCCTGTGGACTCCCCCACACGTGGCCGGGGGTGCTCAGCCCTCCAGGCTCGCTCCCAGCACCCCCCCCCACCTCTGCCTGATCTGTGCGGCCTCCGCTCAGGGCTCCCTACTCTTGCTCTTTTCTCCTTCAGTCCATCTCCCTCCCAACCCAACACACACACTTGAGCCACAGTGACTTTTAGGGGAGGTGATGCGGTTGGGGGAACATGACAGCCAGTTGACCCATGAGCTGGACCCAGGTGATGGGAGGCTCCTCACCCCTTCTCCCCCTTCTCCTGTCCTTGAAATGTGTGTCCCACTGCCTTTCCGGCTCCTAGAAGCTACCCCAAGGATACGGCCTTGAGACAGTGGTGCCGTGGCGAGACCAGCTAGATGGCACACGAGACTGAACCCAGGGAACGCCTTGTAAGGCCTGACAGGCAGGTGCCGAGCTCTCTTGTCTTGTGGCCACCCCAAAAACAAAGCCTCATAAGTAGTTTCCCTTGCCCGTTACACCCGCCAGCCACCAATCCGGAGTGGCCCGTCTCTGTCTCTGGTCTCTTCCTGCCCTCCACGAACGAGGAGGGCCAGTTTCAGACCATACCCGGGAAGCTCCAGGAGGCAACCCAGTGCTATCCTAAAACAGACGTACGTTCAAGTCCTTCCCCGATCCCCCACGGCACACAGACTAACGTGCAGCCTCCCTGACATGAGTTGGCCTCCCTCGCACCTCAGAGCTGCCCATGAGCCAGCCACGCGGAGCTGTTGTGACCTCCCCACATTCTCTCACTTCTCCCAGGCTTTGTGTCGCTCTCCTCCTTGCCTTCATACCCTTCGAGACCTGCCCATTTTCTATGCCTGGCCCCACCACTGCAGGCCTCATCCGCAGTTCCTTCCCTGTGAGCCTATCTCCTCCGTCAGGATCGGGGTATTGCTCATCGGCATATCCCTCGTTCCCAAGGTGGGCCTGACACTTAGTAGGGGCTTTACTGGATGGATGAAGGACTCAGCCTGGTCGGATGGCAATGTGTCTGCAAGGATCAGGGAGAGACCTCCCCAGAATAGGGACGGGTCAGGCACTTAGGCCACTGTCCACTATGGGCCCGGAATCTTTCTGCCTCCGAATTCTTACTCTTCTGGGGCTCCCGTTCTCAACAACCCCAGGGCCGTCAGAGGACCACAGACTGCCTCTCCATCCTGTAATATGGGGAGAAGTCCTGTTTCTTTTCAGCTGAGACAGGGTTAGACTCTCTCATGATATTTCTTTTTGAAAAAACTAAAGGAAGGGTGCCTGGCTGGCTCAGTTAGTGGACCCCACGACTCTTGATCTTGGGGTCGTGAGTTTGAGCCCCATGTTGAGCCTAGAGATTACTTCGAAAAACCCAAACAAGGGGCAGAAGGTTTATTTGAGAAAAACAAACAAATAAAATGCTTCAAAAAAAACAAAACAAAACAAAAACCCAAAAAACAAAACACTAAAGGAAAACAGAAACGCGGGCCTAGAGAAAGGGGAGGGGATGGTTCCACGGCACAGATGTCTGAATAAGCAGCACCGCAGACAAGGCCTTTGCTGAGCCCTCCCGGGAAGGACGCCAGAGGAAGAACATGGCCCTTGCCCCAGAGGGCCGTTCCAAAGGGCAGTGGGAGCAGCGCCTCCACACCCAGCTCTCACGAGGGTCAGGGCAGGCGCTGGGCGAGCCGCAGGCAGGGCGGAAACGCTTCCACCTCTGCGATGGCTGAAGCTGACTTCCCGCAACCTCCCAGCTCCGGCTTGCTTGCTCAGAGCATCTCACTAAATCCCATCCCGGTCCACACTGCAAACAGCCATCCAAGGGCCCCTCCTGTCTCCGTCTCCCTTCTGGGTAAGATTCCTTGATCCACTCCTTGACGCTCCTTGACAGAGTCCACACCTGCTCAGCCCCCTGCCCTTCGGTCCCACTGTCCCAGCAAGTCCCCCTCCTTGGATGAATCGACCCGTCTGCCTCATGGTGAGCGGTTACCAGAGAAAGCCGCACGGCCAGGCAGCCTGGTGTCACCATGAATTCCTCATCGCCCATCTCAGCTGGTCTGCAATTCCACTCCTCGGTGACACTGTGCTTCCCTGGTCAGCTCCTGTTTCCACAGTGGCCCCCAAGTTCCCTCCACGACCTTCACACCCCAGCAACATCCCCCAGCAGCACCCCCCAGGCTTGGCCTCCCTGTCACGAGAAAACGAGAGCCCTGTCCACCTTTACTCCCCTCTGCAGAACGGCCTTGTCACCCCAGCTGAAGAATTTGGACTTTGTCCTCAGGACAATGAGGGAAGTACTCTGGCCAGAGCTGGATTTGGGACCGGCTGGCTGTGGGGTAGAGCCAGGAATTGGCTTTAGGAGAAAAAGAATCAGTCCCAGAAGTGCCATTTCCACGGGCCCCTGAGGGATGAGAAGCAGCTGGCCAAGCTAGAGAGGTGGGGCAGAAGGACTATCCCAGAAAGAAGGAAGAGCAGAAGCAGGGTCCAGAGACCAGGGAACTTGGCTCCTTCAAGGAAACACAGAGGGTTTGTGTGGCCGCACCTGGAGATTCACTGGCAAGAGGCAGGGGGCACAGCCGGGGAGGAGCCCGGGGCCGGGGGGGTGGGGGGGAGGCTCCCTTGCAGGTGGTCCCGTTTCTTAAGGTGAAGAGGAAGCCAGTGAAGGATTCTCCGCAGAGGAACAGGCTGGTCAGAATTGTGCTTTAGGCCAGTCATTCTGCCTGCAGCACAGAGAATTCACTGGGAGGGACAAAAATAGGGACAGGGGAACCCTTTGGTGGATGAATGCCATCTCCAGATGCGAGATGAGGGTGGCCCAGACAAAAGGGTGGCTGTTAGGACAGAGTGAAACACAGCGGACTGGATGGACGTTCCGAGGGCGGGACCAACCTGTCTTTGTGACCGAGGAGCTTTTTAAGGTGGGGGAGATGTGATGGGTGATAGAAGGTTGACAGAACGAGAGGTGTGAGACTGAAGGCGAAGAGGCTGTTCTTAAAGGCCCTGAGTGGAGAGGCAGGGAGGGTGGCTCCAGGGCACGCAACGGAGGCCTTGGGCTCACGAGGCCACTTTGATAGCGGAGAAGAAGGAACGCAGAGCATTCTCCAAGAAAGTTTGGAGCAGGAGGTGGAGGGAGGCCCTGGCCAGCAGCTCTGCTCTCTGTGATGCGGAGGCCCTTCTAAAGAGGGCTGTGGAGGAGAGGGGAGTCGAGCCGAGGAAACAGCAAGATGGCCAGAAGCCTGGGGAGCCCCCGGGGGGCTGGAGAGCAGGCATTAACAGAGGCATGGGCTGGGTCGACGCCGGGCTCTTCTCAACAGCGCACAGAGGCCGCGAGGCAGGCCTCGGGCGGAGCCCCACCTGGAATGTGTAATGGTGAGACGATGGGGCAGGGAAGGCGGACGGGAGCGAAAGGGTGACCCAATGGACCGTGAAATCCAAGCCGGTATTGGGTGAAAAGCAAAGCTAAGAAGGGACTGACGGAGGGACAGTGGCAGTAGGGGAGCTAGACAGAGGCACTTGCCACAGGCTCCTCCTGGGCTCAATAGTCACATTCCAGGTTCTCGGCCGCGTCACCTGGGCACCCAGATCCTGCAAGAACATGTTCCAGAAACTGACGATCTGTTCCAATCTGGGTGATCGGAGTGGTCATATCCAGTTACAGCCCACATGAGACCTCGGGCCTTCTGGGGACACTCCGGTGTCTAGAGAAGCTTCCTCCAGGCCTCAAGGGACCAACACACGCCCCTCACGCTCAGCTTTGCGCACGCGGATGGGGCGCCTTCTCAACTGTTCCCCGGGACCTGTGAGGCTCCTCTGGGCGTGGCCATGGAAGTCACCCCTGGGCGTGGGTCGGGGCAGACCACGTTTACCCTCACGCCTGCCCTCGCAAACCTGGAGCTGGTGCCCTGAAACTTCTTGGCTCCCGTTCACTCGGGAGGGGGCCGCCAGCCCGGCCAGGCGGGAGCAAGTCCAAGTGCCAAGACGTTCCCTGTCTAGATCTGTTTCGTCGGTCCTCTGGGGTGCGGTCGCGGCGCTGCTGCGGGGTGAAGCGGGCCAGTTGCACTAGTAACTGGTTTGTGCCTCAACTTCTCAATCTGTAAAATGGGGGTGCCGCCCGGCAGGGCAGTGGTTCTTCCTGTTATTATGCCCTACAGTATCAGAGGTTCTCATTCAAGCCCTCTGCTGTCCTCACCGGACTTTCTTTTCTTTTTTTTTTTTTTTTCTTAAGATTTTATTTATGCGGCACCTGGGGGGGCTCAGTCAGTTAAGCATCTGCCTTTGGCTCAGGTCATGATCCCAGGGTCCTGGGATCGAGCCCCGCATCCGGCTGCCCGCTCAGCAGGGAGTCTTCTTCTCCCTCTCCCTCTGCCTGCCCCTCCCCCTGCTTGTGCTCTCTCTCTCTCAAATAAATAAATAAAATCTTTTAAAGAAAAGATTTTTTTAATTAACTTATTTATTAGAGAGAAAGTGTGTGTGTGCGTGTGCGCACACACGTGAACGGGGGGATGGGGGTAGGGGGAGCAGGAGGGGGAAGAATGTTCAGCACACTCCACACTGAGCACCAAGCCTGGGTGGGGCTCAGTCTCACAACCCTGAGATCATGACCTGAGCCAAAATCAAAGAGTCAGATGCCCAACCAACCGAGCCACCCAGGCGCCCCAGATCTTCTGACCTGAGTTCTGGAAAACAGACACATGCAAATCTCTAGCCAGAGTGACTGAGGAGGAAGGAGGCTTGGCAAAGTTCCCCTTCAGGATGAAGATTGCCCACCTGCTGCGGGGAGCTAGCCCTGAGGGTGCCGATAGGGCTAATACTTGCTGGATTCTACGGGACAGAGTACAGAGGGCTGGGGGCAGAGGCAGGCTGGGGCCAGGGCCTGAAGCCAGAGGAGGGAGGACAGAGAGAGGTCTGACTGAGTCCCAGGCCCCCACGGTTCTAGCATCCCTGGGCCTTTGAACCCACGAACCCAAATCCTGCTCCCTCTTTGTGCACGGGGCCAAGCATGCCGAGCACAGTGGACCCCACTGCTCTGAGGAATCCAGGAAAGCCTCTCAGGACAGGGTCCAAGGTTCCTACAACCCTAGGGGCCTGCTCAGCCAGGCGTAACACCCACAGCAGATCCCGGGAGGAAGCTGGCCCTGCTGGCCTTTGCTGGGTGCTGGGCTCAGGAAAAACAAGCCCTTATCTTCCCTGGGTCCCTCCGAGGTTCTGACTCAGGTCCCAAAGAATATGTGACAACGGGGACAGCCAAGGTGCTCTCCGGCCCAGAGCGCCACAGGACAGCCCCTCCAGGTAGCCACTGAGGGAGCATAAGGGCAGGGAACAGGCCCAGCTGTGTTTCCAGCAGCTCTTCCCTTGTTCAGGACACACCCTCAGCCCCTGAGTTCTGCTACCCAAGGTCCTTCTCAAGGTCTTGGACTGGGACAGCCTATGCTGCTATCTTAGACACAGGGACTTTCCAGGCCTGCAAGGGTCAGACTGTCTCTGGATGCAGGATCAACAGCTGAGGTTGGGGACACGTGCCCTGGGCTCCCCACCACATCCTCCTCTACTGACAAGCCCTTAGATGTCAGTGTCCGCCTAGTAGGGCCCCTGTACCTCCCCAACTCCACCCGGGCCCCTGAACTTATTCACTCCTGGGTCTCAGTGACCCCATTGCAGACTAGTCCCAAACCCACACCTGCAGACCAGACTTCTCCCAGGTGAATCCAGCTGTCCCCGGGCACCCCCCCGGAAATTGCACATCAAATATTGAATCCTTGTTCCCTCAAAGCCAGCCCCTCCCCAGGGGGCCCAGCCACCCAACCAGAAACCAAGGTGACTTCGTTGCCTCCTTCCTACTCCCCACATCCGTCAGCAGCAAGCCCACCAACCCCGCCTCTCTTGTGTCTCTGGAATCTCTCCATTCCCTGCCACACCTTAGGCAGGTCTTATCACCTCCCCCTGCGTCTCCCTTCCGACGCATTGGCACAGCATCCGAATGACTTTTCCATCATGATGACATCACTCCCTGACCAAAGAAGTCCACAGATGAGCCCCAGCTGCTCTCATCCTGAAATGCAAGCTATCTTGGCACCAAAGTCCTAGCTAATCTGGTCCACCCTTCCGCTTCATCACTGCCTAGGGGACCCCTCGACCCTACACGCAGCCCTCCTTGCCCTGCCTTTTTCTCAAGCTCCTCCCTGTGTCCGATCTGCCCTCACCTTCCTTCTGTGCCGGCTCTTCCCTCAAAGGCTAGCACTGCATCCAAGGGCATATGCGGGGCGGCCACCTGGTTCATGATGACTTCCCCTTGTCTGGGAATGACCTGGAACAAATAGGCAGGCTCCCAAAATCACATTTGCACAGGAGCCTGCCGCCATTCATAGCTGGTTGTACTAGCGTAGATCCTTGACCCAAACTGGGCTGATAAAATTCTGTCACCTGAGTACTTGGAACTTGAAATCAGGAACTCGGGGGTCCCAGGCATGGAGTCTCATTAACGCCCACAAGTGACAGGGGAGCCCGTTCTTGTCCTCAGGCTGCTGGAGCCACCTGCTCCCTGCCCTCCTGAGTCAGTTGCCCCTTTAATTCTCTTCCCGTTGCTTGCAACCAAAAGCAGCTTAACTTCCTCCCTTCTTAAAACTGCCTCCTGGGGCACCTGGGTGGCTCAGTGGTCTTCCGCTCAGGTCGTGATCCCAGCGTCCTGGGATTGAGCCCCACATCAGACTCCCTGCTCGGCAGGGAGCCTGCTTCTCCCTCTCCCCCTGCTTGTGTTCCCTCTCTCGAGGTCTCTGTCAAATAAATGAATATAATCTTAAAAAAAAAATGTCTCCCTTGCTTGGATTCTTTGGTTTTTTTTTGGTGTTGAGTCATAGAAGGTCCTTATACATTTTGGATATTTTGGATACGAACCCTTTATCGGCTATGTCAGTTGCAAATCTCTTCTCCCACTCAGCAGGTTGTCTTTTGGTTTCACAGAAGACACGAACAGACATTTCTCCAAAGCAGACACACAGATGGCAACAGACACATGAAAAGATGCCCCACATCACTCACCATCAGGGAAATGCAAATCCAAGCCACAGCGCTATCACCTCACACCTGTCAGAATGGCTAAAATCAGCAACACACGAGGATACGGAGGACGGGAAAAGGGAGAGCCCTGTGCACTGCTGCTGGGAGTGCAAACGGGTGCGGCCGCTCTGGAAAACAGTATGGAGGTTCCCGAAAAAATCTGACTAGCCTATGACCCAGCATTCACACCACCGGGTATCTACCCCAAGAATTCAAAAGGACACATGCACCCTGTGTTTCCTGCAGCATTATCTCCAGTAGCCAAATTATGGAAGCAGCCCGAGCGTCCGTCAACAGATGAATGGACAGAGAAGCCGTGGTACACACGCACACACACACGCACACACACGCACACACGCACACACGCACACACGCACACTGGAGCATTATTCAGCCTACTATTCAGCGGTACAAAAGAACGAAATCTTGCCTTGGCAACGACAAGTATAGATCCAGAGCGTAGGACGTTCAGCAAAACAAGACATGTAGCACACGACCCCTCACACGTGGTATTTAAGAAACAAATAACAAAGGGGGAAAAGAGAGACCAAAAAACAATCCTTAACTACAGAGAACTAACGGTTACCAGAGGGGATGGGGGGCGGGGGGGCGGCCAGGGGGAAGGGGCAAAGAGGGGGCACACACACACCCCGCCCAAAACTGCCTCCCTTGCCCCAACCTCCCCACCAGCAAAGATGAGCCAGCCCTCCTCGTCTTCCTCTCCCACATTCGACTCCCTCCCTCACCTTTCACCTCCGCACTCCTCAGCCTGCAGGAGTGAAACAACGTGACAAATATTTATTCAGCATCTGCTGTGCACAAGAATGAGGACACAGGACGAGGCAAGGCCTGTGGCTTCAAGTTCCCAGTCTCGCCATGGGGACGGGCAAATTCTAACACAGATGACAGTCCACCGTGGCCAGAGAAGGGCAGAGGGACTCAGGGCAAATTCTAACACAGATGACAGTCCACCGTGGCCAGAGAAGGGCAGAGGGACTCAGCGCACGGTGAGAGTGAGGGCTCACGGGAGGCGGCCTGGAGGACGGGATGCGCGAGCCCCATCTTCCAGCTCGGAGGGACAAGGAACACTTTCACACACACGTCCCAGTTCAGGAAAATAAAAATCAGTAACTCCTTTTTAATTTCATTTAAAATGAAAATCGATTTATTACTACCCGTGAAAAATGTCAGATAACCACTCAGATTATTCACTTCATTGAAAAAATTTCAGTAAGAAACTTGGCACACCGGTTTCCAGCAGCTAAAGTGTTACCATCCCGCCACACCAGAGATGCTGGCAGGTAGGCGGACCAGAGGGCTCTACTGGCCAGGGATTTTCATCACTGCCATAGAGAATTTTTTTTTTAAGATTTATTTGTTTATTTGAGAGACAGAGAAAGAGAGAGTGTGTGTGCAAGCAGGGGGAGGGACAGACAGAGAGAGCAAATCCTCAGCAGGGAGCCTGATGCAGGGCTCCATCCCAGGACCCTGAGATCATGACCTGAGCCAAAATCAAGAGCCAGCCACTCAACCAAGTGAGCCCCCCGGGGTGCCCTCTGTCATAGAGGATTCAAGAGAGCAGAAGGGCAGTGTACCCAGGAGAGAGTGTGCGCAAAGATGGCATGGAAAAACACCAGGTGGGAGAAGAGGAGTAACAAATAACTCGTTTGGTAGGGAGTGACGTTGGGAAAGGCAGGAAAGGGAACCAAGAGGCTGGGCTAGCCCTTGGGAGTTGTCCTGAGAACAGCAGGGAGCCACTGAGGGTTACAGAGCAAGAGAAGGTTTGTCACTTTAGTAGCTCATGTCAGGGAAGGGAGGGTTGCTCTACCCCTGGTTAGCCCTGAAGCCCGAGATGCCTCTCTCCCTGAGGCTCCTGGCCCCCATGTAGGGTCCACTATCTTTAAGTTGTCAGGTATGCGGGGCGGGGGGGGGCGTCCAAAGATCGGGGCTCAGAAGGAAAAGTTGTCCCTGCTCCCCTCGGCCCCCAGCCCGCTAGCCCCGGGCTGAATGTAATTGTCCTCAATGAAGCCGTCGTCATCCTCTTCGCCCACCTCCGGGCAGACCCCCTTCCCCGTCCTGGGCAGCGGGTGGTGCTGGTAGCTGGCTCGGTATTTGCGGCAAAGGTGGCATTTGGCAGCCAGCGCGATGAGGAGAGAGACGACCACCGCCCCCAGCACAACCCCTACCAGCACGGGCCATGCCCGAGCCCCGGTGCCCAGTCCAGGGGACAGGGCTGATGCCGTTGGGAGCTCTGAGGGCCTCACGATGGCTGCAGAGAAAGCAACAGCATTATGGATGGGGGCCCCAGGTGGGTTCCCTGGGGAAACTGAAAGGGTCCTTCCCACTCACTCACTTTGGTTTGCCGCACTCATGGAGGGGCCTGAAGACGCCGCTGAGCCTCGGCTTCTGCCGGAAGAGCTTGAGCTCCAAGGAAACCCCCAGATGCCAGGCAGCCCTGGAGGCCAGAGCCCTAGAACATATGCACACAGGTGGGTGTCCGGGGAGCGCGGCTGCACATTCCCGGGCAGACTTGCGGCCACGTTAGGCACAGTACAAACTCTGGACGCTGGACAATTGACCATCACCACTTGTGCAAAACAGAGAAATGAGCTGAGTACCTGGAAAGTGGCTATTTGTAAGGGGACGCTGTGGGGTCCGGCTCTGCAAGCCCCTGAAAAAATCAGTGCGGGAACTTACTCAACACTATGTCTGACTCACGTACCAGGCAATGTGCTCACAGAACCCCATAATGTGGGCATAAACGTTATCCCCTCTCTGAGGCCCAGAAGGGTGAACTGACTCAGCCGAAGTACCAGAACTTGAACCCAGGTCTCTGAAACCAGGGTCCAGAGCCCAGTCTGCTACACTGCTTGGCAGACTGAGCATGGGAAGGGGGGCAGAGACGGTTCTGGCTCCCAGGGGCTGGACAACAGCAATTGCTTAGAGCTAATGAACCAAAGTAGAGACCACACGTGGAGGAGGGCCAGGCCCTACCCAGGCAGGGGCCCCACTCCTCCTCAGTCAGGAGCTCCTGCTACCCCACCTTGACCCTCAGCTCTTCAGACATAACCCTTGTCCACAGACCTCCGTCTGCCCCCAGAGGGAGGCAGTATTCAGGGAGCAGCCAAATGCAGATCTCCTGGATCAGGAACTTATCTGGATAAGAACCACTAGGGCTAGGGAGGAGCAAGAGGAGGAGCAGCTGAATTAAGGGAGTATCTGGAGGATACGCTTGGGAATACCAGTAGGAGAAGCACCTGATCAGAGGAATGTCTGGGGAGCAACACCTGAATCTGAGGAGTAGCTAGAGGAAGAGCACCTGGGTTCCGGAAGTACCTGTCCGAGGAACAGCTGGGGCTGCAGATTATCTGCAGGTGGAGCCCCTGAATCAGAGGAGTACCAGGCGAGGAGTATCCAGGCTAGGAAAGCACCTAGGAGAGAAGCATCTAGTTTAGGGGAGTACCTCCCATATTCTTTAATACTGATATCTTCATGAACCCCTCCCTCCTCTCCTCCAACCTGTCACCAAGCCCCATCAGTTCTTCCTGGAACTAAATACCTCTGGAACGGCTCTGCCCCTCCCCTGCACCCCACTGCCACTGCCCCGGTCCAAGCCACCCTCATCTTATTCCTCGACTCCTACATGACCTCCTAATCCATCTTTCTGCACCTCCAATCCATTCCCCAGGGTGATGGGCCTAAAGCCCAAATTTGACCCCATTACTCCCTCACTCTTAAAAATTCTTCCAGCGCTCCCCAGGCCCTCAGGGCCTCACGTAGATTCCTGCACGTGTTCTTCCAGGCCCCACAACCCAGCACATGGGCGTCGGGCCAAACTAGTCCTCTTGTCCACAGCTCCCTCCCCCATGCTACACACACACACCTCCCAGCTCACCCTCCCTCCTGTTTCCCAGCCACCCCTCCTCAGTATTTTGAGTTCCCCATCCCTCCAGGCCAAATCAGACCACACCTGCCTACGAGGCTGTCCCAGGACCCCCCTTGGATGACCCCTTCCCTGGCCTACACCGTCAACTACCCAGCAGAAGTGGCCTTTACTAGATGGCAGCGCCTGGGGCCAAGGACTGGGCTGGCTACGTGTGCCCTGGTGCGGGCAGAGAGCTCGGCGCTCCGCTGCTCAGGGCGGGTGGGGGAGCTGGAGAGTGAAGGGGGGGTCAGAAAGGAGAGCTTGCTCACTCATTCACTCACTGGGGGCCTACTCTGGGCCCCACACTAGGCACTGGGTCCTCAGAAAACAAGATTTTCAATGGAAATGAACTGTATTCAAATTGACCTACGATTTTGCTCCTCCTCCTTTCCTGCCCGCTCTGTGCCTGAGAATTCTTCTCAAGGACACACACCCCACAGGCTGTCACCCTACCCCCACAGGTCACATCTCTTCCATCGACACACACACACCCCACCCTGATTTGGGGCTCCTTTGAAAGCTCCCGGGAGCCCTCAGGGATCTGTGGGATCCCCCTCCCAGGCCCCCCAATGTCTTCCCCTCTGCTCCCCACCTGTAGGAACTGTGCACAGTCCGAGGAGGAAGCTTCCGGCCGGGGCGGGCCGAACCCGGGCAGGTGGGTGGGCCGGAGCCGCCCCTTGACTCACCTGCGGACGCAGCGGGCAGGCGGGGCCTCGTCCGCAGGTGCGGGCGGGGGGCCGGGCCGCAGGCAACGCCTCCAATCGGGAGGACTAATGACACTTCTCGCCCAGCTTTGGCCGCGAACCTCTGGCGCAGGCCCCACCCCCACCCCCACCCCAGCGCCGCGGGGGAAGTCGGGGAAGGGGTGCGCTGCTGGGATCCAGAGAGGGGTCCTGCAGGCCCTAGAAGGGGCAGGCAGACCCCTCAGCAGACAACCGCTCAGGCTGACGGCCCTAAGCTAGTGAATTTGCCATGACAGGTCCAAAGTCCGGAGTTGAAGAGGGAGTTTTACAGGCCCGGGAAGGCGGCGGGCCGGAACCAGAGGGGTGGGGGGGGGGGGCTGTTCTTCCCGGGCAAAGCCACAGGGACGAAGGACACTCAAAATTGCCTGCAAAAATGTGTGTGAGCCGACGCTGGGGGGGGGGGGGGGGGAGGGGGAGGGGGCGGTCAGTGGGGAGTGTATCTGTGCCCTTGCGGGGTTATGGTGTGCCTAGGTGTCTACCAGGATAGAAGCTTCCAGCCTTCATCTGGATCTCAAGGATCCTGGGAGCCCGCAGAACTAAGCTCTGAACTTTTCCCTATTGCCTTACTCCTCATCCCCAGGCCTAGGCCTCCTTGTCCTTTAACACCCAGAGTCACCTTCCCAGAGCATTTGGTCCCCCTGACCAGCCCCGCCTTCCCCCTGCAAGCCCCACCTTCTCGCCCAGAGCACCCTTTGTGCGGCCTCCCACCTTGCCGCCTGAGCTTTCACAGTGGGGCCACGTTCTGACAGCGGGGTTTCGGCCCCTGACACAGGCCAGGTTCTCAGTAAATATTGAAAGGAGGAAGTGTTATGAACCAAGCCATGCAGGCACAAGAATTCACAGAGGGCCACAGGGCACAGCCAGAGCAAGGGCTGCCCCCAGGGCTTGTCAGTGGGGCCCAGGTAGAACCAAGCAGAGGTCAGTTCATGCAGGACCTTGAATATCTTAGCATGGAGTTGAACTCCTACCGCCAATGGTCCCTTCCGAACTCTCCTGTCTTGTCCGTCCCCTGCCTGGCACACAGCAACAGCCACACCAGACTGTTCTCCATTCCTAGGACCCACCATGCTTGCCCCTCCCAGGCTTCCTGCGTGCTCTTCCTGGGACCCTAACCCTTCCCTCCAGCCCCTCCCCCCACGTGTTCATCTCCCACCTGGCTGATTATTCCTCCCAGGCCAATTCATCACTCAGGCCCCAGCTCCAGTGCCTCTTTATCCAGACCAGCCCTCCCTGACATGCCCTTGTCTGGGTCCCTCCTCCCCTCCTCTGTGCCCCCGCAGACCCTGGCCCTTCTCCCAACTAGTCCTGACCACACCGTATTGTGATTTCTCTTCATTTGGCGCAGTCCCCTATGAGCCAGTAAACTCGGGGGGAAGGTCTGTGTCTGTCTTGTTCCTCTCCACACCTAGTATCTAACAGTGATAAATGCTTCTGAAACAAATGAATGAGAGGAAAGTGAATAGTAGCCCAGATGGGGCAGTGGGGAGCCAAGGAAGGTTTGGGGTCTTGCTTTGATTTTGAATCAAGGACATCATCATAGGATTCAAAAGCTATTCATTGAACACCTCCCAGTCCCCACCTGGGACCTACCAGTCCCAGGAGCTGTGCTGGTTCTTTTTTTAATTGAGGTATTCATGTAACATAACCTGAGTCACATAAAAAATTCACTATTTTAGCCATTTTCAGGGCACAGGTCAGTGGCATTTAGTACATTCGGAACATTGTGCAAACATCCCTCTATCTAGCCTAACCCCCCCCTCACACCAGAAGGGTACCCCAACCCGTTAAGTAGTCACTCCCCATTTCCTCATCCCTCCAGCCTCCAGCCTCCACTAATCTGCTTTCTGTCTCTGTGGAATTGCCTCTTGTGGGCATTTCATACAGATCGAATCATATTTGTGCCAGATTTTTAATGAACTATTTCATTTAAACCTCATAACTATACTGAGATAGATGTTAATTATCTCTTTAACAAGATGATGAAAATAAGGCCCTGAGAAGGTAATTTGAGTGAAGTCCCACAGAAGAAAACAAGTAGAAGTCTGCACATCCATCAGTCAGTCATGTATTCAGTGAATATTTATTGAACACTCATTCCAGGGCCATAACCAGCCCATAGAGCATGCCTTGCAAAACAGCAGAAGGCAACCTGCTGGATGCCCCCGGTGCATGGAGAGCAGAGAACAGGCTGGATGTCAGCACCTGCCCCTCAGCCAGGAGCTCTGATGCAGTGAACATCCCTGACAACCTTCCGTGGCAGCCCTGGCATCCGTGGGGTAAGCTCAGCGCTAGCACTGGGGACAGAGTTCCCACCACCACACAGCCTTCATTCTGGTTGGGAAGGCAGACCACACACAAGTAAAGAAATAGATAAGATTAGTTCAGATCATAGCGCTATGAAAAGTAAAATAGCTTTCCGTGATAGGGAGTTGTAGAGGGGGCTGCTACCCTATGTCGGATAGTCAAAAAAAGAGGGGACTCGCGGAGAGGGAAAGTTTGAGCTGTGATCTGACTAAAAGTAAGATAGCAATCATGCCAATGTCTGGGAGAAGAGTCTTCCAGAAAGAGGGAATGGCCAGAACAAACACCAGGAGAGGGGAGCACGGCTGGCTTATCTGAGCAACAGAAAGGAGGCCAGCTGGAGGGAGCACAGTCAGTGGGGGAAGGAGGAAGGGAAGGGGCTGTGTGAGGGGCCTGGGAGGCCATCTCACATGGGGCCCTATCCTTCCCTCCCTTGGTAAGAGGGGCTGACCTTCTTTCACTCTGCGTGGAGGATGGACTAGAAGAGGCCAGGGAAGAACCAGGGAGCCCAGTTGGGAGGCCGTGGCTCTCATCCACGAGAGAGGGAATATGGCCTCAGAGTAGTCAGGTGGGAATGGGGAGAAGTGCTCTGACTCTAGATGTATTCTGACAGTAAAGCCAACACGATTTTCTGACTAGACGTGGGGCTTGAGAAAACAAAAAAAAAGGAACCAAGAATCACTCCAGAGTTTTGAGTGAGCAACTAGGAGGATGGAGTTGTCATTTACTGAAATGAGAAGACTCTGAAACGGGCAGATTTGGGAGGGCAGTCAGGACCTCGTTGTGGACATGTTAGCCGTGGGACCCCCGCGGGACATCCAGGTAGCATCCTAAGTGTGCAGTTCCATAAACTAGCCTGAATGCAGCAGGAAGGGAAGAGCTAGGCATGTAAGTTTGAGAACCAGCAAAATGTGGACGAGTTTTAAAGCCAGTCATCGGGATGAGATTCCCTAAAGGAAATGTGGAAAGAGAAGAGGGCTGAGCCTTGGCGCTTGCTGGGAGCAGAGGTCGGGGAGGGGAGGAGAAGCAGGAAGGGGGTCTGGGAGTGGCCAGCGCGGTAGGAGGCAGACACACCAGAGAGGGGTCCGGGAGGCCAGAGAAGCAAGAGTGTCAAGGGCGAGGGCCTGGTGAGCGATGGCAGATGCTGCCGGTAGGTCAGCTAAGCTACCGACTGAGACTTGCCTTTGAAACCAGCCACGTGGAGGCCACTGGCGGCCGTGACAAGAGCAGTTTCACAGGGTGGTGGGGACGAATGCCCAATGACGGGGCATGACATGTGATGCATGGACGATGCGTGAATGTGGGAGCAGAGGAAGTGAAGGCAACTCCATCAAGGAATTTTGCTGTAAAAGGAGCAGAGAAGTGGGGCAGACTCTGGAGAAAGGTGTGGGATCCAGGGAGGATTTTTCTTTTCTTTTTTTTTTTTTAATGTTTTTTTTATTACATTATGTTAGTCACCGTACAGTACATCCCTGGTTTCTGATGCAAGGTTCGATGATTCATTAATTGCGTATAACACCCAGTGCACCATGCAATACGTGCCCTCCTTACTGCCCATCACCGGTCTATCCCATTCCCCCACCCCCCTCCCCTCTGAAGTCCTCAGTTTGTTTCTCAGAGTCCATAGTCTCTCATGCTTCATTCCCCCTTCTGATTACCCCCCTTTCTTTATCCCTTTCTTCTCCTACCGATCTTCCTAGTTCTTATGTTCCATAGATGAGAGAAACCATATGATAATTGTCTTTCTCTGCTTGACTTATTTCATTTAGCATTGTCTCCTCCAGTGCCGTCCATGTTGCAGCAAATGTTGAGAACTCGTTCTTTCTGATAGCTGAGTAATATTCCATTGTATATATGGACCACAGCTTCTTAATCCAGTCATCTGTTGAAGGGCATCTCGGTTCCTTCCACGATTTAGCTATTGTGGACATTGCTGCTATGAACATTGGGGTGCATATGGCCCTTCTCTTCACTACGTCTGTATCTTTGGGGTAAATACCCAGTAGTGCAATGGCTGGGTCATAGGGGAGCTCAATTTTTAACCTTTTAAGGGACCTCCACACTGTTTTCCAGAGTGGCTGCACCAACCTGCATTCCCACCAACAATGTAGGAGGGATCCCCTTTGTCCACATCCTCTCCAGCAATTGCTGTTTCCTGCCTTGTTGATTTTTGCCATTCTAACTGGCGTAAGGTGGTATCTTAGTGTGGTTTTGATTTGAATTTCTCTGATGGCTAAGGATTTTGAACATTTTTTCATGTGTCTGTTAGCCATTTGTATGTCCTCATTGGAAAAGTGTCTGTTCATATCTTCTGCCCATTTTATGATTTGTTTATTTGTTTCTCGGTATTGAGTTTGAGAAGTTCTTTGTAGATCTTGGATACCAGTCTTTTATCTGTAGCGTCATTTGCAAATATATTCTCCCATTCCGTGGGCTGCCTCTTAGTTTTTTTGATTGTTTCCTTGGCTGTGCAGAAGCTTTTTATCTTGATGAAGTCCCACATGTTCATTTTATCTTTTGTTTCTCTTGCCTTTGGAGATGTGTCATGAAAAAGGTTGCTTTGGCTGATGTCATAGAGGTTGTTGCCTATGTTCTCCTCTAGGATTTTGATGGATTCCTGTCTCACATCGAGGTCTTTCATCAGGGAGGATTTTTCTAAGGCTAGGAGCTTCTAGACCATCTGTGTCTGCTGATAGGAATAATCCAGGAAAGAGAGGAAATTGATGACACAGAAAGAGAGAAGGGACAATGGGAGTGTGAGTCAAGGCGTCAAGGGGCGTGGGGTCAAGCGCACAGGTGGAGGGTTGGCCTTGGACAGGAGCAGGGAGACTCCCTCTGACGAAAGTGGAGTGTACGGGTGAAATGTTGGGAGCCTTAGGGAGTTTTCTTCTTTTTTTTTTTTAAAGATTTTATTTATTTATTTGACAGTGATAGAGACAGCCAGTGAGAGAGGGAACACAAGCAGGGGGAGTGGGAGAGGAAGAAGCAGGCTCATAGCGGAGGAGCCTGACGTGGGGCTCGATCCCATAATGCCGGGATCACGCCCTGAGCCGAAGGCAGACGCTTAACCGCTGTGCCACCCAGGCGCCCCCAGGGAGTTTTCCTTTGATGGCTTCTGTTTTTCCAGAGAAACAGGAAGCAGTGTCATCAGCTCATGGTGAAGAGTGGGGGAGGGGGCGTTGGTACTCCCTCCCCCACTAGATTCTAGAAGATGTGACTTCTTCATCGTGGGGTTTGGGAGAGAGAATGGTCTGGCCAGGATTGGGGATTTGGCTGGCAAATCTGATAAAGCCAGAGAGGGGCAAGGGAGCCTAGCTGTGGCCAAGGGAGTGGTTGCCATGCTGGCCCATGCAATCTGGGTGGGGTAGAGAGGAAGTGAGGACCAGGTGCAGGACGTGTGAGGGGCCCTGAAAGAGTGGTTAGGATGGACGGATTTTAGGAGCCGTTGCTGGTTGTACCAGAGAGTAGGTTAAAAAACTAGGAGGTGGTCAGCAGATGGTGGCATATGGAAATGGAGGTTACCCAGGGGATGCAGTTCTTGATACAGACACGCCCTAGGATATGAACCATGACGTGGTCCTGAGACGGGGGTCTACAGACGGGTGATGGCCTGACTATGCCCTAAAGCATGTTAACTCCACCAGCTAATCAGAGGACTAAAGAAAACAGGCTCATTGTTCTATTAGTAAACGGAAGAGACAGGATTCGAACCCAGATCTTCTGACTCTAAGTCCAGCACCTTTCCAGGTATATCCCAACTAGATCCCTCTTCCGTGAGTAAAACTTACCATCATGGGGTTCGATTCCTCACAATCATTTGCAGGGACAGACCGCAGTCACTTCAAAGATTTGATTGCATCTCCCAAAGGAAACTGAGGGTGCTGCTACTAGAAGAACAGGAAATGGATGCTGAGCAAGGACAGAACAAGGTGTCCTGCTCCCCACCTTGCACCCGCCCCTTCTCCATCTGACCCAGCCCCTCCCTGGGGCAGTCCCGGGGGTCTTAGCCTTGGGGTGGCTGCGGTCCCCTTTTGAGAGGCTGGCGAGAGCAGGAATGCTTGTGAACACAGCCACAAATATGCTCGCAGGTCTGCGGGGAGTAGGTGCCCAATAAAAACGTATCAGATGGATGAATCCTGGGAATCCCAGGGGGTTCGCCTGCTCTTTCCAGGTGCAGAACTGGTGCTAACCCTTCGCACTCTGTATGCAGGAAGCCCTGTTCTGTTGTAAACAGATGGCCCCTTGAAATAGGTAGAGGACCCCTGCTTCTGCAGGCCGCAGGCCGCTGGCTGCCTGCTTCCAGCCCTCCGTCAGGGGCAGCCTCCCAGAGGTGGAGTCAGCACCTCCTTCGGACCACCGGAGAGTCTTCCTCCTCCATTCAACCCCCACGGTCCCTGGAGGCTGGCCTGCCCCCACTCCTGGTCTGTCAGCGCTGACCTCCTGGACGTGCCCCAGCGTTCGGAGCGCCCCGACGTAGCCCCCGTGGGGAGTGGGCTTGAAGCTCAGTGAAACAAGGCCTCTGACCCGGTCATCACCAAGAAGCTGCACTCTACTGAGGTAAGTTCAAAGGATATAACCCAGTGGAGCCTCCCAGACCCAGACCTGAGACTAGGGAAACACTGTAGATGGAGGCTTCCAGGGTTTCCTCCCTTCCTCAAGGAGGACAAACCTGTCCAGCACCATGGTACGCCACGAAGCTCTGAAGGAAGGGCTTACCAAGCTTCTTCCAGCCCCAGCCACACCACCCTGAAACTCCAGTGTAATTACCTCAAATGGTTGCCACATCAGTCCGACATCCGGGGTCATGGGACAACTTCTTCCCAAGCTGCCAGCTCCATCTTGCCACATTGGATATACAATTAGAGATCACGTGT
Organism: Ursus arctos; assembly: GCF_023065955.2. NCBI lineage: Eukaryota > Metazoa > Chordata > Mammalia > Carnivora > Ursidae > Ursus > Ursus arctos. Next base: position 71,475,384 of record NW_026622786.1, on the reverse strand, counting down.
GCCCAGTGTAATGAGGTAGCGGTCTGTAGCCCCCCCATGATCAGTTATCTGGGGAGTAAGTGGGTCCAGGAGGACAGAGCTCAGCAGACCTGGCAGGGGATGACTCCACCCTCTCCTGAGGGATGGCATGCCCAGGCACGTGGACCAAGGGCACGATGGGGCCAGCTGGACAGAGCGGCCCCATCATGGCGCCCCCACCCAGGCCTGCCTCCCCAGTTCCCATGTACTGGACACAATCATCACTCCCACATTCTCGCTTTCTCATGGGGCTCTGGTAAGAAAGGGGAAAGGAGGAAAGTTGGTGCCCACCTGTGAGTCCCCGGGAGTGTTGGGGCTGTTCCCGTGTGGAAATCCTCTGGTGGCAGGTGCCACTTATGGCTGAAAGGAGCCCTTACCCTGGTATTGTTTTACTAGCATCCCGTCCTCAGGGTGGAGCCGAGGAAGGAGCTGGCAAAGCACCAGTGTGCCTCCAGGGAAAAAGTGTCTCAAGGAAAGAGTAGGAGTTGGGGCCCTGCCTTCGGACACTTCCGTGTCATCGCTGTGTCACCAGCAGTGGATCATGGGAGCTCATGGACTTGTACTGTCATTACCTCTTCTCCTCAGACAATATTTGAAGTGAGATGGAACACGTGGGAAGCACCCCCTTCATCCCAGGCTGTGGATTCTGCCAGACGTGTGGCCGTGGCCTCTGGTGGCAGCTTTCGCTCATCAAATGTGCTTTGTATTCTAAGGAGGCCTGCTATTGTTTGAGGCAGAAGGACAAGGAGTCATTTGTGTTGTGTGCTGTTGGTTCTAGGATTTCAGAGTGCCGGGGGTGAAGCAAGGTCCTGGGGGACCTTCAAGGCCAGACACCCTGAAAAGTCCTGCCTGCCCATCTCCGTTGGGCCCCCACGCGATCATATCCCAGCACAGCACAGAACTCATTTTTCCAGAGGAAAACCTCTAATGTTTTCAGAGTACATGCAGGTCGGCTTCCTTAAATCGTGTGGAAGAGTTTGGGGGATGACACGTGCCAACGGTAGCAGCCTCCCAGCGAGAGCGGGCAGAGACCGGAAGCTGCTTGCAATCCAGTAGGACGGCCTAGCCCGCCTGGTCCACAGTGAAGCTCTCTGGCGTGGAGCAGATCGTCTGGGGTCAGAGCTGAGCTCCAGCACTCGGCTGACTTAAGAAGCATGCGCGTCCTCACCTGTAGAACGTGGAAAATAATAACGAGACATACCTCAAAGGCAGAGAGCCCTCGAGAAGCCATCAGCACCCCTTCCCCACACCTGTAAATGTTCAGTAACTGTCAGTCGTGATGATGGAGGTTTGTCCAAGTAAGGCTCCTGCTTGTGCCACTGGGTCATTTTCATTCCGACCAAGGTCAATAAACACCTGTTATGTTTGAAGTAAGTCCTGAGCTTTGAACTCTCCAAACCCTCTGTGGGGTGTTCATTCTGGCTTCTGGCCTCATAGGGTTTCTCGGGGGCCAAATGGCCTTTGTCAAGCAGTTTGCATGAAAGGGACTTCATTCAAAGCCTTGTGGGATTAACTGGGGCTTCCTTTAAATAAGGGCTTGTTTTCAGAAGCTTTTCTTTCTCCAACAAGGAGAAAGAATACAATGGATTCCAAGTAATCTGCAGCCCTCATCACAGCTTGTCACAAACACCTGGCACATCTTCTCAGCCCAGGGTGAAAACACACACACTCACAGGCTCACACCAGGCACACAGCCTCAGCCTGATGTTCTGGACGCATCTGCTGCAGACTTCCTCTCAAATGTAGTTATTTCCTGGAAGAATAGCAAAAACTGGTTTTGAATCGACAGGCTGGCTTTAGTTACTGCCTAATTCGAGTGCAGGGACTCTTGTTACCAACAGCTGACCCAAAAAATCTTAAAAGAATTACTTTCCTTTCTTTTTTTCTTCTTTGCTTATCAACATGAAGAATGATTTATTGGTAAAGTCGATTTGAGGCAAAGAAGGGGACTTAGGAATTGGGTGAACGTGTCCCTTATTTCAACCAAAAGAAAACTATATCAATTGCGTAGGCAACATTTTACTTGGTTTTGCAAAAAGCAATTGTATCCAAGAGGAGAGAGAGAGAAAGAAAGCACTTGTGGGATATATAAAGACACCAGCATTTGGGCTTTGCACATAACAAAGAAATATCTTAAATACTTTTCAAAATATTCTAGGAGCCGATACACAAGGGCATGCTTTAGGAAAAGACAGGAATGTAATGGGGAGGGGCGTCTTGGGACCACCCATCTCCTTACAGCGAGGAAAACAAAGCAGCATTCAGTTTCACGTACTGACTTCACACAGTTTGTATGTAACAGCTTGACTGAAATCCACGAAGCAAAGCAAAGATGGAACTCTCACTCGGTTTATTTTGAAAAATAATTGCACGGGCATCCAGGTAATCCACCCTTGTCTGGCAGGTTTCCTTGGGAGGAGTCTCTGTGACTTAGCAGAGGACAGATCTGACACATTCCCATGGCCTTGATGTCAATTTTGAGGGGCGACTTGGAGAGACTCATGTTCCTCACCCTCTGTCGACCCAGCCCTAAAATTTGCCAGTAGTTTTTTGTGCATAATTCGTTTAACGGTTTCACCCAGATGGGTCTCAATTCCACCACCATTTCCGTAAGAAGACTGGGAACTTGTTTACATAAAAAATAAAGTCGAATTCATGGGCATTTTCAAAGGAGCCTGTAGCATGTTTCCACACATATTTACGTGCAATCTAAAACCCTCAGGGCAGTTTAAGAAGGCACGTGGAACACCATGGAAGACCACGGAAGGGGCGTAAATCAGGGTGTGGTCTGAGTGACCTGTTAGGGGAGGGGAGGCTGGTGAGCCTTGGAGAGTTGGCTATTCTGTCCCCCTTGAATATGAGGGTCACCTGGACAACACGGGGCCCAACCCACAGGGGTGACCATGGGAAATGGGCCCTTACTTTCCTAAACTAAGAGTCAAGAAAATAATGCCTTGATTGGTTAGAATCTGAGCACTTCCTCCAGCGTGACTTCAGACCACAGCCAGACCGCACACACCTGAGCTGGCTCATGTCTGGTGGAATGCTTTTTGGCTTTTCCCAAATCAAGGAAATAAATAAAGAATTGGGACTCCCTTTACTCACATGCATTTTATTTTATTCTCAAATGTGGGTCAGAGATCAGAAAATAGAAAAGGCAGACTGTGACAGTTCTCAATCCCAGCCCTCTGCTCCCAACGGCCTTATTCCTCTCACCCCTAGGACTTCCTTTAATGAATTTCCGGTGTGTCTTTCCAGTTCCTCTATGCAAATACAAGCACCATGAATGTACATACGCACCTTCTCCTTTCGTACCCAAAAGCCAACAGACTGCACACGCTGTTCTGCATCTTATTTTTTTCACTAATTAGTGTGTCTCGGAGAGCCTTATATGGACTTAGAGACTTTCTTCAACCATTTTTACAGCCGCAGAATATTTCCTCATATGGCTACCTCCACATTTATTCGACCAGTTCCGTGTTGAATGGCACTTGGGTTTTTCCCAATCTTCTGCCATTGCACACAGTGCTGCAAGGATAAGTTCCCAAGAATGTGAGTCGGAGAGTCAATGTAGCTGTGGTTTTGACAGATATTCCCAAATTGCCCTCTGTGGGAGCCGTACCAACATGCATTATATGCAAGCACACCTGTTCCCCCCAGTCTCCTCAGGACTGCGTTTCTGCCAAGTTGACGGATGAAAATGGTACTCAGGAAGAGTTTTACTTTGAATTGTTCTTACTATAAGTAAGAACAAGCACATTTTCATATTTTAAAGGATCATTTGTATTTACTTTCCTATAAACTGTTCATAATCATGGAATTGTGTTAACATATTATCTTTTTTATAGTCCTTGCCCATTTATCTGTTGGATTTCATGTATTTTTATTGATTTCTAATCTCTAATATGAGTTACAAATTTTTTTAAGATTATTTCAGAGAGAGAGAGAGAGAGAAAGAGAGAGCACATGAGTGGGGGGAGGGGCAGAGAGAGAGAGAGACAAGCAGACTCCCCGCTGAATGGGGAGCCCAACCTGGGGCTCAAACCCACAACCCTGAGATCATGATCCGAGCTGAAACCAAGAGTCAGACACTTGACCAGCTAAGCCACCAGACACCCTGAGTTACAAATATTTTTGGCATTTGTCTCTTATTTTGGCCTTTCAGGTTTTTCTTACATACACTACATTTGATTAACCTTTTAAAGTTTGTGGATTTTGAGGCCTAGTTAGAAAGGCTACCCAATCCAAAGTTAGAAGGGAATTCACCCACATTTTCTTCTAGTTCTTTTGTGGGCTTGATTTTTAATGTTTAAATCTTAGACTCATTTGGAGTTTATCTTTTTTTTTTTTTTTAAGATTTTATTTATTTATTTGCAAGAGAGAGAGCACCAGCGGTGGGGAGGAGCAGAGAGAAAGGGAGAGGGAGAAGTAAACTCCCCGCTGAGCAGGGAGACTGACACAGAGCTCAATCCCAGGACCCTGGGATCATGACCTGAGGTGAAGGCAGACGCTTAACCAACTGAGCCACCCAGACACCCCTGGCATTTATCTCGATATATTATTTATAGATCCAACTTCATTTTTTACAGACAGCTGCCATTTGTTGCAACACCATTTATTAAAAAGACCAACTTTTCCTACTGATTTAATACCACTTTTCATCTATGCTAAGTTCCTGTATGCATTTGGGTCTGTTTCTGGATTTTCTCTTCCATTGGTCTATGTGTGGGCCAGTTCCATGTTGTTTTAATTATGGAGACTTTATATGTAATATGTTCTCTGTTCTGGCAAATATTGCCGTGAAGTAAACCATCCCCAAACTTAGTCATTTCAAATAAATTCTGTATCTCCCGGTCTCTGAAAGTCAGGAATTCAAGAAAGTCTTGGCTGGGTGGTTTTGGCTCATTGGGTTTTCAGGCAGTAACTACGACTGGAAAAATGTTGGACGGATAGAGCTGGAGCAGCTGGGGGCTGGCCCGCCATCTCTTCGTCATCACGTAGCTTCAAGGTTTCTTTATATGGTCTCTCTACATGAGCTAGTTTGGGCTTCCTCACAACGTGGCAGCTTCAGAGAGGTGGGACTGTCACATGGCAGCTCAGAGTGATGGTGTAGGTGCTTCCGGGAACCAGAAGCTGCCTAGCCTTTCTCACCCGCGCTGAGGCATCACATCCTCCGCATTTGCTTGCAAATGACTCAATGCCCTCCAAAGCCAAGGAGAGGAAACACAACCCCACCTCCGAGTGGGGCAAATGTCAAGGTCACGCTGCAAGAAAGACGTGGAATGGGAAATACTGTTGTGGCCAATTTGGGAAATACCATCTGACAGGGCTGGAACACCCTTCATCGATCTTCTATTTCAGAGTTTTCCTGACTATTCTTACCAGGAGAAGTCTGTCAAGTAACCTTTTCAGAAATCTGATACTTGAGGTGAACTCACTGAGAATCATGTGTTAACCTTTTATCATTTTCATAAAGTACATTTAGTTCTAATGATGGGCAAGCTCTATCAGATGTGATCCGTTTCTGAAAAAGGTGCTTTAAAACGAAATCAAAGAATTGGGGTGAAGGTTGGGTTTGGCCAGGGAGACTGTGGTTCTAAGATAAAAAGCACGGCCCTTGACCCATGAAGTAATGGATTAAAATTGGAGACATCCTACAAACTCATGTTTAGCTTAATATAGATACAAATAGTTAAATATAGAAATACGTATGCACCCGTTGGCATAAACACATGTATTTCCTTGCTCTGTCTGCTGGGAGGGCCTAGGAGCAGTACCCCAGCATAAAATGAACATACCTGGCACCAGCTTCTGGTTTCTGGTGCCGTTCTCAAATGAAAGAAGGCACAGTTCCTCAGAAATGGCTGATTCTAGGACGAGACCAGGGAATATACAAGATGAACCTGGATCATCTTGTTTGTGCCCAGAAGTAAGGAAGTGCTGAGGCAGAAACAAACAGCAGCAGCAACAGCACCCTGCGTCGGTGGGGATGTGTCTAAGGAAGAGAGGAGCCAGCTGAAAGATCTCCCAACGACCGAAGATAGAACAACTCAAGCAGTAAAGTAGTATCGGATTGTACCCCAAAGCATGAAAGAAATACCCATGAGTCCATAGTGATATAAATAAATGCTTAACTAGATAAATAAGTGCAGGAGAAGAGAGACCTATCTCCCTTTCAGAAGACTTCTGGATAATTTCTGTGACGTTTCAAGGAGGGGGAGCATAAGTCCCCCCTCCTTCAGTGTGGGCTACGCATAGGGACTTCAGAGGAGACGGTGCAGAAAGGCAGGAAAAGAATAGTGACGTTATAGTGGAAAAACCCGAAAAATACCACCTCAGCTAGGTGATCAGGGTCAATATCAACAGTGACTAAACTTGTTGATGGCATGTAGCTGTGATATGGATGAGAATAGCACTTTACCTCTATGGTCTTGTTCCCCAAAACCCGTAACCCCAGCCTTATCATGAGAAAAACATCTATAGACAAATTCCTACAAAGGAACGTGCTACAAAATACTTGATCAGCACACCTCAAAACTGTCAAGGTCATCAAAAACAGGAAGTTGGAGAAACTGTCATGCCAGAAAAATTGACAGGCCAAGAAGAGGCTAAGGAAACACGGCGACTAAGTGTAATGTGATGTGATATTGTGGATGGGATCCTGGAACAGGAAAGAGGCATAAGAAAAAACTGAGGAGACCTAAATAGACTATGGGCTTTAGTTAATACTAATGTCTTGATATTGGTACATTACTTGTGGTAAATATGTCATATTTACCATGTAAGATGTTAATAGGGGAAAGCAGGTGTGCCATATATGGGAACTCGGTGCTATCTTCTCCATTTCTCTATACATCTAAAACCGTTCTAAAAAATAAAATCTATTAAAAAAAAAAAAAAAAAAAAAAAAAAAAGCACTGCTCCTCCAGCTCAGGAGAACGAGATCCATAGGAGCCAATGGGCTATCGCTGTAGGCAGTGCCAGCATTGCCCATCATTCTAATACTGAGGAAACCTGGTCAGACACCAGCAGCCCCAACCCTGACTTCTTCACAGGGTCAAGGTGAAAGGTCAGGTAGTCCCTTGATGTAAACCTAGGATGAGGGAAAGGGATATTTTCCCCAGGACCACCACTATCTGAAGTATAGTCTAAGTGGAGCGCTGGCTGGCCAGCCAGTCCTCATCCCTAAGAGTGAGCTCCCATCCACCTCCTGCCCACGACCCAACATGGTCTGCTGCTCCCTATTCCACCCCCACTTCCTTCCCTTCCTTGTCCCCCAACCTCCATTTACAGAAGAGAATAGAAGATGGGGGATGGTCCATCTTGGAGAAAAGTAGTCCCCCGCCCCAAATAAGCAAATACCGCTGGTCTCTCATGGTCTGGAGTCCTCTGAGCACCTTGGGCTCAAGCAGGACACTCGTTGGTCATGCTTGGCCAAGGAGGCCAACACAGCCAACTAAACCCCTATCATTTTGGAGGAGGTCTGTCCTTCCCGTAATATCCCAAGAGAACTTAGAACCACTGTGTAGTAAAGGCAGAAATCCATGTGGAGATAGTTGAAGAGTCTTGATCGTTACAGTCAAGTTGGGGATGGCACCCAATCAGAAGGGCCTGTGCTGGGAATGTCCAGTGCAGAGTCTTTATACGTCTGCTCTATGGAGACACGTGCTGTGCTCTGAACAGTAAGGGAAAGGAGCACATCCTGACGGATGACCCTTCCATACCCCTATCGGACTTCTTGTGTCCTGCGGCCCTCGCTTCCTTGCCACTCGCACAGCCACACCACAGACTCTGTCGTACCCCAGAAATGCTATAGCCCTCAAAACAAACTCGGACCTCGCCTCTGACCCCAGCCACCTATCCCCCCAACTCTCTGTTACCCTACTAGACTCGTGCGACTCACAGTGTGGCTGGTGGCCCAGCACCCGTCGAACTGTTACCAAGAGATAAGGGCAAAAAGCGAGGGTAAGCGTTCAGAAACGTTTCTGTCAGGCTGACGCTGCTGCGGGACCCCCGAGGGTGCTGTGAGTGGGCGCGTAGGGACCCCATCGCTCGCCGAATCCACACAGGAAGCCGCGAGCGGGGAGCGGGGCCTCTCGGGCATGCGCAGTAGGACCGCATAGTGGTCCGGGGGATCCGAGAAGCTGCAGAGCCCGCTCCCCCGCCTCTCCTGTCTTCACCCTTGAAGCTGGTTATTTCTTGCTCCTCCTATAACTCATTCCTCTTCTCGGAGAAACTCTTCTCCGAGAGAAACACCTCAAAGCGCAGGCATTCACCCCTTCCCTCTGGTTTCACTTCTTTCTCAACCCAGCGTGGACCCCAGAGAGAACCTCCACGAACGTTCACACCATCCGCTGCATCGGCGCAAACGGTCTCCACCGGGAGTGAATCTCCTTCTGATTCAGGCTGCTGACTGGTGCTGGATTCCTGTGAGAGGACCACCCTTCGTGGGGTAATGGGAACTGGGATTCCCTCCAAGGAAGACCCAGCCCCTACCCATGCCTTTCCCTGTTGTAACACAGCACACGTTTCTTTTTTGCCGAATATTTCTTGAGAGCCAATTATTTGCAGTGTTGTTAGTTATTTGCAGCTGTGGTCCGTGCCCACGAGGAGCTCATTGTCCAACAGGAGATACTGGGCAGGTCGTGCAAGGAAGCGGAAGCTTACGGAGAGGTACAGGGGGCCAGGGAAGAGCATAGCCGGCAGGGAAGAAGTACGCACATGTTGTGGCTCGGCAGCAGCTGGGCATTGTGTGTGTGTGTGTGTGTGTGTGTGTGCGTGTGTGCATGTGAGTGTGTGTATAGAGGTGGTCAGTGGGGGGAGGGGAGGTCAATCATGTCTCTCCAGTCAAAATGGAAAAGACAGCTTCTGCTATCATTTTTCTCGGACTGAGTCATTACTAGCACAGGCAGGAAAGAAAGTACCACAATCAGGGTTGTGCATTGTTATGGCCAAATCAGGTCCTATGGTTCTGCAGCTGCCACTCTGGAACCTAGACCCCCGCCGCAAAAGAAACATCATTCCAAAGGAACCTCAATATGGGTCGGACATCACTACATGTGTCACTAAGTCATACACTGAGCCTCTAACTGGAGCGCCAGTAAAACATGGGCTTTGCCCGAAAGCGTGAGTTGGTTCCCATTCTTTGAACAAATGCCCTGAAGCTTCACGTCTTCGGATTTCCGCCTTGAAAGGATCTCTGCTGTCTTGTAGGCTCAACATCTGAAGCATGAGGTCTGTCCTTCTTGTGGTCGCATCCTCGGCATGTGGCACAGGGTCTGGCACACGGGAGGGGCTCGGAAAACATCTGCGTGCAGGCACGGGTTCCTGGGAAGCTGTAGGCCTGTCCCCATTTTGGTTTCATTAAACAGTTCTAGAGAAGGACTATGCTGTCTATGATCTGAATGTTTGTGTCCCCCCAGAATTCACGTGGAAATCCTCATGCCCAATGTGATGTTAGGAGGCAGGGCTTTGCAGGTGATTGGATCATGGGGGCAGAGCCCTCATGAATGAGATTAATACCTTTATTTTAAAAAGGTCTGAGGGGCGCCTGGGTGGCTCAGTCAGTTAAACGTCTGCCTTCAGCTCGGGTCATGATCCCTGGGGTCCTGGAATCGAGCTTAGCGGGAAGACTGCTTCTCCTTCTCCTTCTGCCCTGCCCCCTGCTCGTGCGCGCTCTCTCTCTCTCTCTGTCTCTTGCTCTCGCTCTCACACTCCCTTTCAAATAAATAAATTTTTAAAAAGGTCCAAGACAGCTCTCTTTCTGCTTCTGCCCGGTAAGGGCCTGTGACCTGGAGGAGAGCCCTCACCTTGACAGTGCTGGCACCTGCCCTCCCAACTTCCAGCCTCCGAATGGTGAGAAATAAATGTTTGTAAGTCACCCGGTCCGTGGTATCTTGTTACGGCAGCCCGAAAAGACCAAGACAGACCACTCTCCAAAAGAGGCAGCCCCAAACCTAGATCAGCTATGAAAAATACACGATGATTTTCAGTGTCACTTGAAAGAGATGACACCATTACGCAAACCCAGTGGGTCTTGATAGTTCCAAAAACACAGGTCCATTTTTCAGTCGCTACAGGCAAATGATATAGTTCCTTTCACTACTCATTCCTTTTGGTCCAACTATGACTTCTTACCAGTAACACTCCAATTACAGGTCCCTAAAGTGTGGCATTTGGAAATGAAAAGTGGCATGTAGACTAGATTAAAATCTCAGTCTCAGTGGCACTAGAATTTCTATCTCAGCATTCCGCTAGGAAGCCTGAGCGCCCCGAGACCCTGGTAGCCCGGCCGCACAGTGCCGTACACGCCCCCAGGCCGACAGCTGGAATTCCCACTATTTCGCAGGAAGGCGGCTTTCTTCGCAGTGAATTATCGGCCTTGTGTGGAGCTGGTCATGCTGCTATTCCTGTTCTTGAAAAACGTTATCTTTGGTTGAGCTCTGTCGTTATGAACTTTGTTTGGGGGTTCAAGGAGTGCCTTACAATGTGTAGAGCTGCGTATTTGCACGAACATTCTTTGAGCCTCTGACTTTCCAGTGACTGAGACTCTCAGATACGCGTTACGGTTTAAGTGTTCCTACTGCCAACAGCAGATCCGTGCACAGCCCACTCAGAATGTGTTTGTGCGATTTCCCTGGTGGCGTGCTGCTCGGGAACCCATGCTGTGTAGACGACTTGCAACAGTGCTCCCTTGAGCAGCCCATATACTGAATTACTTGCCACAAAATCTCAAGGCACATAAAAATACACTTTTCTACATACAGGCCGTTGTTGTGTCGTACAGGTCTCCGTGCACCACCTCTGCGGGATTCCCACTGTATTTATCGACAGATCATTACTGCTGGGTGTGTTAAGGAGAAGGGAGGGCAGGTGGGCCTCGAGTCTTGGCACGTGCCACAGGGTCATAGGCTCAGACTTCTCCATTCAGAGCAAACGTTTGTGCTAGTATCTGTGTCGTTTTCCAGAAGAACAGATGCTGCCCAAGTGTTCTCCACACATTTGCAAAATGACATCAGGCCTGCCAGGCTTTCCCAGAACCGAGGGAAGTGTTCTACAAAAGTGAACGGTGCCTGACACCCCTGCCAGCCAAACCGCCCCGGCATTCCCCAGTGCCTCTCTCATGCCAGATTCAAAGACCCTGGCACCACGACGGGCTGAAGACTAAGGCGTCAACCGCCTCACTCCCACAGGACACTCGTCCAGAGAAAGCTCTTCCTAGCCTCACACCTAGGAACGGGGTGTCTGTGGGTCTATGGGGTGGGAGGAATCTTCCCTGACCCTTTTTCCTGCCACACCAGCAGTCCAAGTCTCTCCTGAGACTTTTCAGGGATTTTTCAGAAGAGCCCCAGGCCGGAAACAGCAAAATCGGACTACAGGGGTCCCGCCTCCCCAGGACAGTGAATTGGAGCCTGGTGGAAAGTCAAGCCTTCACCCAGGAATAGACTCTGGGAAGATGTCCCAGCCCCAAAGGGAGGGTTTGGACTCCCAAACAAAGTCGCCTAAGCTGGCACCAGGTCTCACCCCCACCCCAACGACTCCATTCCGTGCCAGAGGGACCACAGATCTCACCAGAAGCCCCAGCCGTCTGATGGCGCCAAGACCTCACCCTCTGCTCCCTGGAAGGACAGACTTCTGGTGGGTGTTCCAAACCTGCAGGTCATGTTCTGTTCTGAGAACTGCCAGTGGCGGCACCAGACGGAGCAGCGGTGCCAGGGCAGTGAGAGACGAGAGGGCACAGCAGGGGCAAGAGCCACGGGGCTGTGGAGGCTTTTCCAAGGGGCTGGGGCTGCCCCCATGTTGTTGTCAGCCCTCTAAGTGAGTACGGCCAGGGACAGGCATGGGTTTGCAGCAAAAGTAATGACATCGGGGCGCCTGGGTGGCTCAGTCAGTTAAGTGTCCGACTCTTAGTGCCAGCTCAGGTCATGGTGTCAGGGTCGTGAGATGGAGAGCCCCCCACCCCCCAGCACTGCTCAGTGGGGAGTCTGCCTGAGATTCTCTCTCTCTCTCTCTGCCCCTCCCCCCACTCACACACTCTCCCTCTCTCTCTCTCTCTAAAATAAATAAATCGTAAAAAAAAAATCTGACATCAGGCAGACAGTGAGCTGCTGCCTCTGGTAGCAGTTTAAGCTAAGGACTGTAAATGCAGGAGGCTCACTCCTCGCACATTCCTTGGTCTGCTGAATGGGTGCCCTTGAAGAGCCACTAAGTCAGAAGTTCGAGTCCCAGCCTTGCCACAACCCCAAAGTGCCCTCGAACACTACAAGCCTCACTTTTCCCAGCTGGAAAATGAGAAAGCTATAGGAAGGGAAGCAAAATATACCACCTTGAAATAGATCTCCTTGGCATATTGATTATTTTAAGCTGGTTATTTTTAAGAAACAGTAGACACAGGGGAAGTCCTGAAAACTCCATGGAAGTGACCCTTTTGCACTGATAAGGAAAATCTCCATTTATAAGGGTGTCTCTCCCCCTTGTTGTACCAGGAAGAAGGGAATGACTCAATTTCTAGAAACTCTTATTGACTAGGGCAAAAACTTAAATCTGCACAACAATCTTACCCGCGTTGAGTGTGCTTTTCCTGGTAGCCTCCCAGAACTGACTCCCCAGCCCCCGCATCCACTTTTGTCTGAAGCTGAAGACGGTATTTAAAGTGATGGCTGTGGGGGCGCCTGGGTGGCACAGCGGTTAAGCGTCTGCCTTCGGCTCAGGGCGTGATCCCGGCGTTATGGGATCTAGCCCCACATCAGGCTCCTCTGCTATGAGCCTGCTTCTTCCTCTCCCACTCCTCCTGCTTGTGTTCCCTCTCTCGCTGTCTGTCTCTGGCTCTGTCGAATAAATAAATAAAATCTTTAAAAAAAATAAAATAAAAAAAAATAAAGTGATGGCTGTGGCCGTTTCGGGGAGTCACTCAGTTTTCCTGGGTCTCTCTTATAGGAATGGACAAATTTTCCCTTCTTCCCTTTAAGGTTCTTTAGCTGGTGTGATAATTAAATTGACATAAGCCAGATTAACAGGGGAAAGACAAATTTAATTACATATGTATGGGAGCCCTATAAAACATGAGACCCAAAGAACAGCCAGGTGGCTGAAGCTTATAACATCCTGAGCAAAGGCAAGGGAGGGCTGTGAAGGGGAGGTGGGTCATTGGCAGGAAGGCAATGTTTATTTATTTATTTTAAAGATTTTATTTATTTATTCGACAGAGATAGAGACAGCCAGCTAGAGAGGGAACACAAGCAGGGGGAGTGGGAGAGGAAGAAGCAGGCTCATAGTGGAGGAGCCTGATGTGGGGCTTGATCCCAGAACGCTGGGATCACGCCCTGAGCCGAAGGCAGACACTTAACAACTGCACCACCCAGGCGCCCCAGAAGAGATGTTTCAAAAACAAAGATTGCCCCATTGTGTGTGTGCACAGCGAAGGAAACCATCAACAAAATGAAAAGGCAAACTACAGAATGGGAAAAGATGTTTGCAAATAATATATCTGATACTATATCCAAAATATGTAAAGAACTTAGCTCACCGCCCCCCCCCCACACACACACCTAATTAAAAATGGGCAGAGGACCTGAACAGACATTTTCCCAAAGAAGACATACGGATGGTCAACGGACACATGAAAAGACGTTCCCCATCACGGATCATCAGGGAAATGCAACTCAGACCCACAATGAGATATCACCTCACACCTGTCAGAAGGGCTAAAAAAAAGAAAAAGAGAGAAAGAAAGGAAGGAAAGAGAAAAAAAACACAAGTGTTGGCGAGGATATAGAGAAAAAGGAACCCTTGTCAACCGTTGGTAGGGAGCAAACCGGGGCAGCCGCTGTGGAAAACAGGACAGAGGACGCGTGGGATTCAGTAGTCGTCCTCCTGGGTATTTACCACCCCACCAAAAAAACGAAAACACTAATTTGTAAAGATATATACACCCCTGTTTTTACTGCAGTGTTATTTACAACAGCCAAGACATGGAAACAACCTCAGTGTTCATTGATACATGAATGGATAAGGAAAATGTGGATAAAATGGAATATTACTCAGCCATAAAAAAAATATGAGATCTTGCCATTTGCACAACATGGATGGACCCAGAGGGCATTATGCTAAGTGAATTAAGTCAGACAGAAACAAACACCAAATGGTTTCACTTACAAGTGGAATCTAAAAACAAAACAACAAACAAAAAACAGACTCAAATGCAGAGAAAGAACTAGTGGTTGCCTGATAGGTAGATAGATAAAGGGGATTAGGAGGTACAAACTTCCGGTTATAAAATTAAAAAGTCACAGAGATGAAAAGTGCAGCCTAAGGCGTAGGGCAATAATATTGTAACAATAATCGGCGCCAGTCTGCGCATCTCGTGGTGAGCGCTGAGTAATGTACAGAACTGTTGGATCCTTACGCCGTACATCTGAAACTAACATACACTGTATATTAATTATAACTCAATTAAAAAAAAAGGTTGGCCTGTTATGCAGTTAAGTTTCTTAAGTAAAAAGGAATCTCTGCTAATAGCTCTCTTCCTGGTACAGGCACCCTTTCCAATATAAATTTAGACAGTTGAAAGGGAGGTAAAGAGCTTTTCCTGAATCTGCTGGGTTTTGAATATTTTTAGCTCAAAATAATCTTCATGCCAAAGAGGCATATTGAGGAAGACTTGCTCCGAACCCCTTCACTCCTATGTCTACGGGAGAGCCACATGCTATTAAACTTTCGTTTTTCTCCTGTTAATCTGTCTCATATTAATTATTAGGCCAGCCAAAGAACCTGGAAGGGAAACCTCGTCCACGCCTACATAGACGAGATAGAATCCAAGTTCTTTTTTGCCCTGAGTGTGAGTTCTTGTGTTCCTTTGTCCACTTGTTACGTACATGAACTGCTCTCTAGGACACCCATGTAACTGTGTCCTGGGACACATACATAAGGAATTACATGGGCCGTATTGTGTGTATGTGCTGGGGGGAGGGGAGACCCCAGAACAATACCCTCCCCCATCCCTCCTCAATAGGCGGAAGCCACTGGCTTCCTCCCTTTCCTGCCTCCTGCCTCCTGCCTGCTGGCAAGACTGAGGACCAAAGGGAGAAGAAGAAATGGGAAAACCGGTCACATAGTCCCTGGGTCTGTCCTTACATCTCTCCCCCACCTCAAGTGACCCCATTCCAGGGCCTTCCAGGCCACACCCATCCCCAGCCTTGTGGGGGCTGGACTGGGGGGGGGGCGGTGAGCAGAAGCAGGGTAAGTCCTCCCCACCCCTTCACTGCTACCCCTCCCACCCACGCCACCTCATTTCCTCTTCCTCCCCAGCACCAACACGCACTAATCAGTACAGGCCCAGCAGCCAGACCCAGACTAACTGACCGGAGGCTTAGCTTGTCTTGGCTGACCTGGTCAGCCTCCAGAGTATGGTCTGGCTGGGGCCCCCTTTGCTGCTCCCCATCCTCTTTCTGGCTTCTCATGTTGGTAAGTCTCCCCCCAAGCCACTCCCACCTCCAGACCCCAAAGCCTTGATTCTCCCCTAAGAAGACTTACTATCACTGCCGTCGCCTGTATGTATGCCCCCATCTGCTAGAAAGTGGGATCGAGGCCTCCAAAACCCAGGCAGTCACTAGAAACCACTGCAGCCTGGCGTTGGGAGTAGAGCTGCATTGACTGTGTTGGGTTTTAGGGTCAGTAAAGCGCAGCAGGGCCTATGGGGGCCCTGAAGTTTTCAGTGGGTGCTCGTATGGTCAGTGTGTTGGATTCATTTAATTAATCGTTTGACAAATATTTATCTAGCACCGACAATATTCTAGGAGCTGTACTAGGGGTCACTGGTTGAAAGGCAGACAGCCTCCAGATCTACGTAACAGATTCTATGATGCTGACCTCCTATGGCTGTTACAGGGTTTAAAGGAGGTAATTTACGCAGAGTACCCGGTGCCCAGTTGTTGTGTAAGCGGTAGCTGATTCCTTCAGTGATGGTTGAAGAGGATTAGAATGCAAAGGCTACTTTTGAGTGGTAGTTGGGGACACACGACACAGGGAGAAGGATAAAAGACACAAGTAGCTTCAGAGGAGCGCGGAGAAGGAGTCAGCTACTCTGCTTGAGGGCAGTAGATGACGGAGTCCGGAAAGACTTCGCGACGACCGGTGGTCTTCATTCCAGGCAGCCAGAACAGTAGAGGCAAGTCTCCGAGGTGAGGACGTGCATGGGAGAGAAGGTTCCTGGAGGGAATTCAGCAAGAGAGGCAAAGTGTGGGCAGCGAGGGGCCCAAGAGCATGCTCTGTGTCCTGAGGGCAATGGGGAGCCATGGGGGGTTGCAGACCAGACAGTCACAAGGTCTCAGATGGTCACTTGGGAGGATGAGTTGGGACAGGAGGGGTGTAGCAGTTGGGATGGTCCAGGTGGGTAAAGGTGAGGTCTAAACAAGGGTGGGCCTGGAGATGGGTGTGCAGGCAAGAGGCTCTGAGGAAGTCCAAACTGTGGAATTTTGTGGCTGATGGCGGCAGCCAGCAACATCCTTAGAGGTATGGAGCTTGGAGTCAGACAACCTGGCTCTGCCAGTTACTAATTGTACGCCCTTGGGCAAGTTACTTCTCTGAGGTTTCATTCACTGGCTGTAAAGCTAGAGTAATAACACCCACCACCCAGGACAGCTGGGATGATAAAATGAGAGAACATGCATAAAGGGCCTGGCATAAACACTAATTATCATGACCGTAGGAGCACGAGAGGACTCCGAAGTTTGTATCTCAGGGGGTCAGTGCCGTCCGTTGAGTCAGGGAGCACCAGAGAGAAGCAGGATTGGGGAAAGCTGATAGAAATGCAGGCCCAAGCTGAGAGACTGTCCCAGGGTTGACGACTCAGAGATGAGAGTTAAAGCCGGGGGAGTAGGTGAGCTTGCTCCAGGAAGCTTGTAGAATACTATTATTGCCCTCCTCTGTAAATGGAAAGACATCAACTTCACTGGGGGTGGGAAGATCCACTGGAAAACAGGTGCTCCGGCATCTGGTGGGCGGTCAGCAAATGCTAACTTCAATTTGCTCGTGGTAGGCTTTCAAAGAATTATTAATGAGCTAAGTGGCATTTAGGTTCATGAATTACGTGCCAGTTAACCGGCAGGGAGAGAAAGTAGGGGTTCCCCTCCTTTCTGCCCCGTAACCACCTGGCTGCAGAAGCCAGCCTCTCCCTTAAACCCCAGGACAGCAAGCCTGTCTAGATTTCTGGAGTGGCAGGGAGGGCTTTCTCGAAGACGATTTTGTTCTCCAGGGCTCCCCTGGAGAGCGGCTCCCCTTTGCAAAGCAGTCAGAGACAGGTGGGGACTCAAGGGGACTGGCGAGGTATTAAACAGAGAGGAAACGGAGACAGGGGCCATACATCATTCTTTCCGAGGCTATAAAGGGAAGCCATCTGGCGGGAGAAGGGGGGCACCAGGAGGCCAGAGAGGGATCTTTGTTTTTGTTTTTAGGACGAAGAGACTTGGGGGGAGATGGCCAGTGCGCGGCCTGGGATAAGAGACAGGAAGGGAGGGGAGGGAAACGCCTGGCAGAGCGCAGGGCGGGCTGGGGAACCGTGGAACTGAGGACTGGCGTCCCGGCTCCAGGCGCCGCGGTGGACCTGACGCTGCTGGCCGACCTGCGGCTCGCAGAGCCTCAGCGCTTCTTCCTGACCTGCGTGTCCGGAGAGGCCGGGCCGGGCCCGGGCGCCGAGGCCTGGGGGCCCCCGCTGCTGCTGGAGAAGGACGACCGCATCGTGCGCACGCCGCGGCCCGGGCAGCCCCCGCACCTGCTGCGCAACGGCTCGCACCGCGTCACGCTGCGCGGCTTCTCGCAGCCCTCCGACCTCGTGGGCGTCTTCTCATGCGTGGGCGGCGCGGGCGCAGGGCGCACGCGAGTCCTCTACGTGCACAACAGCCCGGGAGGTGAGTCCGGGTCGCCGGGCAGAGACAGGAGGGGAGCCGCTGTCCTTGACCTCTGACCCCACCCTCCATTCCTCCCCCCCAACCCCCACCCCCGTAGCGCACCTGCTCCCGGACAAGGTCACACACACGGTGAACAGAGGCGACACAGCCGTGCTGGTGGCACGTGTGCGCAAGGAGAAGCAGACCGATGTGATCTGGAAGAGCAACGGTGAGAGGGGCGTCCGAATGGGTTGGGTAGGTCAACGCACAGGTCGCATAGGTCGGCCACCTCAACAAACAGCTCCCTGGCCTCGGCCTCCCCAGCTCTGGCCGCCCCACACAGCCTTCACTCTGATACACCTGTTACCCTGCCCACTGCAGCCGGCTCTGTCTTGAATCAGGTCCATGGGAAGCACGTCCCTTCTCGGAGTCTGCGCTGTCCTCCTGCTGCACCCGGACGACCAGCAGCCTTGCGGTCCTTCCCTGTTACCCCTAAGTCAGCTCTGTGTTAAACCCTCACCTTTGGCTCTCCCCTGGGAGTTATCAGGTGCTGTCATATAGGCCCCTGGCAGGGAGCAGCAGTCCCCACGGGGAAGAAGAGAACTGGTAACTCGGCCCAGGCCCTATCAGACCCTCTGGCCACTCCATGGGAGGGAGCCCTTATTCTGTGTGGCCCCAGAAAGCCCTGCCTCAGCCTTCAGACCCACAGCCCTTTGGCTGCTTTTGCATCCCTGGGCTTTTGAGGGAGGAGGACCCTTCCCTTGGGCCAAAGGGTTTGTTTCCTGAGCACCAGGCCCCCTGAAGTGATGAGAGGTGTGGAGAGTCACATAGACTTGGGCTCCCCACAGTCCAATCCTGGGCAAAGAGGCAAAAAGGGGTTGTACAGTGATAGGGACCCTACTATTTGGGTCTGCAGGTCCTGGAGGAAGAGGCTTCTGGGAGAAGTCCCCAAGTAGATAACCCCTGAACCGTGCCCAGAAGGAGGCCTGGGAATTAGCCACACAAAGGAGGAGGAAAGGACATTCCAGGATGAGGATTGGCTAAGAGCAAAGACAGGAAGTGCTGAAATACCATGGTGTTTCTAGAAGAGAAACCAGCATTTCCAGAACTCAGGAATGTTAGGAATCAGGCAGGGTGTGTAGAGGCATGGAACCAGAGGGCCAAGCAGTGGCCAGACTGCCAAACAATGTGCTAAGGAGTGGGAGACTAGAGGGGTCCAAGCAGGGGAGCTGCAGAGGCCTCTGTTGGGGAAAATCCCACCGGCTGCTGAGTGGAGGATGGACGGGGAAAAGGGGGGACAGAGGGAGAGGAGACCACCTGAAAAGCTATAGGAGGCCAGGGCCGTGGTGGTGGTGGCCGTGAGCAGCGTGGAAGGAGCTGGCCTGCTCTAGGAGATGAGGAGGACCTGGAGACTTACTGAGTGTTGGTGGGGTGTGGAGCAGAGGGTGCCTCCCAGCTTTCCGCCTTGGGGCAGACCCGGCTGGTGCCCTGCCCCAGTTCTGGCCCCTGTACAGGGCGCGCACTGACGTGACCTTGGCACCAGCTCTCACCTGGTGCTGAGGCCCCTGACCCGTTTCTGCCCCCAGGATCGTACTTCTCTACGCTGGACCGGCATGAGGCCCAGGATGGGCGCTTCCTGATGCAGCTCCCAAACGTGCAGCCACCAGCCAGCGGCGTCTACAGTGCCACCTACCTGGAAACCAGCCCCCTAGGCAGCGCCTTCTTCCGGCTCATCGTGAGGGGTTAGGAGCAGAGGGCGGAGCTGGCGGGTGGGATGGGAGGCTGGGAGCCCTGCGGGCACTTCCTGTGGGTCCCCAGGGCTGCCCTAGCACTCAGCAGCAGTGGTCGGTGGGTGAGGGTCGGCTGCTGAAAGCACATTCCTCCAGGCTGCGGGGCAGGGCGCTGGGGACCGGACTGCACCAAGGAATGCCCAGGGTGCCTGCATGGAGGTGTCTGCCATGACCAGGACGGCGAGTGTGTGTGCCCCCCTGGATTCACGGGCACCCGCTGCGAGCAAGGTAAGGAGGACAGGGAGCTAGGAGCTAGGCAGGAGAGGCTGCCTGGCTGGGGGAAGACTCTTGGACCAAGAGGATGGAGCTTGGTGGGTGGTGAGAATGCCAGGTGGGTCCCGGACCCTGAGGCCCACACGCTGTGTTTCTAGCCTGCAGAGAGGGCCGTTTTGGACAGCGCTGCCAGGAGCAGTGCCCGGGCACATCGGGCTGCCGAGGTCTCACCTTCTGCCTCCCGGACCCCTACGGCTGTTCTTGTGGATCTGGCTGGAGAGGAAGCCAGTGCCAGGAAGGTATGGACTGACCTGCCCTCTGCAGTCCCTGACCCAGACAGCTGGCCACAAGCTGGACCCTCCGCTTGGGCCCTGATGCACGCACCGGGCCCTCCACAGTCCCTGCCCACCCAGCCTGTCGTTACCCGGGCCCCAGCTGTGCCCTCGCTGCCCCTGACCTGTGTCCCTCTAACCACAACCCCTCTGTTCCCAGCCTGTGCCCCTGGCCACTTTGGGGCGGACTGCCGTCTCCAGTGCCAGTGTCGGAACGGTGGTACTTGTGACCGGTTCAGCGGCTGTGTCTGTCCCTCCGGCTGGCATGGAATGCACTGTGAGAAGTCAGGTACAAGGGTCTTTGAGATCCCTCAAAACAAGTCAGCCTTCACCAGACACATCTCTCCTTGGCTCCAAGTCCTGTGCTTGGGGAGCTCCGGGTTCAGGGGGTATTCTCACCGCCCAGCCCACATCACCCATGCAGGGCTGGGCAGCAGCCCAGAGTGGGTAGGAACCCAGAGGAGACCCCCAGTCAGTCTGAGAGGTTCAGAGAGGGCTTCAGGGGAAGAGGCAAGATCTGAGGTGGGGTATAAAGGATGAGCGTGAGATGGCTGGGGAAAGAGCATGGGCAAAAGCCCAGGGGTTGAGGACTCAGCGTCGGGTACCAGGAGAGTGGAGTAAGGGGAGGCTGGGGAGTGGTCAGAAGAGTCAAACCTCAGGGACTTGGAACAGCAGGCCAGCAGGTGTGCTGGGGGCAGGAGGGAATTGTTGAAGACGCAGAAGGCAGTCAGATTTGAGTTTGAGAGAGGGTGCACGCAGCTGGACGGAGAGTGGAGGCAGGAGACCCAGAGGGTCTGTAACAGCCCAGAAACGAGTGAGGCCTGAACCAGTGTTTGGCTGTAAGGCCAGGGAGCGGTCTGCTTTGGCCGAGAGAGGACATCGCGTTGGGGGCACAGGAGGTAGACCCTGCCCCCAGAGGTGGAGTACAGGAGCCCTGTAGGACTCTGCTGCGTTCAGGCTCGAGCGACTGCACAGATGGGGGCACCTCCACTGAGATGCACGACACGGGACGAGGGGCAGCTTGGTGGTCAGCGTCTGCCCCGTGGGGCTCCAGGATGCGTCCTCTCTCTCCCTAGACCGGATCCCCCAGATCCTGGACGTGGCCTCAGAACTGGAGTTCAACTTAGAGACTACGCCCCGGATCAACTGTGCGGCCGCGGGGAACCCGTTCCCAGTGCGGGGCAGCATGGAGCTGCGGAAGCCCGATGGCACGGTCCTCCTGGTCAGCCCCCACCCTGACCCCTTCCCACTCCCACCGGCCTCACAGTTGGTCCCTAAGACCCCGAGCCCTCAGGGCTTTCCATAGGCTCTACCCACTGGCCTGACTACGGCTCAAATGGAGTCAGGCCGATGGTTGAGAAACCACCACGGGTCCTCTGTCCCCTCATCAGTCCCCATATCGGCCACGTGGGTGCCCATTCTCTATGGTCTGTCTCCTTCCCCTGTCTCTCTCAGTCCACCAAGGCCATTGTGGAGCCGGACAGGACCACAGCTGAGTTCGAGGTGCCCCGCTTGGCTCTTGGGGACAGTGGGCTCTGGGAGTGCCGCGTGTCCACGTCTGGTGGCCAAGACAGCCGACGTTTCAGGGTCAATGTGAAAGGTCAGTGATGTCCTGGAGCCATGGAGGATGGACAGTGGGCTGAGTGGTGCTCAGTGGGCTGATGCCGCTCAGACTGGGCATTGTAGCAGGAAGGGCAAGGGCACCAAAACTCCCAGCCCAGCACCGAGCAGAGAAGAGGGCTTGTCATCAGCCCGAGGTCTGGGCTGGCCCGTGTCAGGGCAGACGCATAGCTGCATCTTACCTGGAAAGGACATCCCATGCCTTAGAAGCAGCATACCCTCTGGCCCTGCCCAGCCTCCTGCCTGGCCATGGCAGCCCTCTCCACGTCCCCACAGCCCCTACCCACCATGTGCCTTTAATGCCTCTGGGGTGCTCCTGCCCTCTCTGTGTCACCCCCTGGCAGTGCCAGGACAGGGGAGCACGTGGGGCACCTAAGCTCAGAGGGTGGCCGCTGCCCAGAGAAGCTGCACGGGGTTTCCCAGGGGAGTAGGGAGGGGGCTGCCCGTGCCCAGGATGGCCCAGAGCAGGGCATGACCAGGTTGCTTCACCTGCACTAGCACCCTAGCTCCTCTTGCCCTCTGCTCCTGACAGCCCACCTCCCCCCACAGACGCCCAGACCTCTCCCCTCTTTCTCTTTCTCTTCCTCCCCACTTGCTTTCCTCCCCTCCAACGCCTCCGAGCTGCCCCTTGAGCAGGACCAGGACCAATCCGTGTGGCCCGGGCTCCGCCTCCAGCCTGTCTCTTCTCCCCGGGCTTCCGATCCTAGGCAATTTGGGTTCAAATCCTCACCACAAATTCCAGGCTCCAGAGCCTTTAGCAAGCTGCTTAGCCCCTCGCAGCTTATTCCTCTCCGCATAGGCGGGGTATCCACACTCACCAGGGAGGGTTGTGTGAAGCAAGTCAGACGGTGCATTTAATGCTTGAAGTTGCTGTGAGGTTAGATGACGTATTTAAGCCCCGAGCGTGGGGCCTGACGCAGGGTATGTGCTCCATGTATGTTGACGTTTATTGTTACGATTATTTTTTTGAAAAATTTAATATATTTATTCAAAAGAGAGGGAACGAGTGAGCAAGCAGGGGGAGGGGCCAAGGGAGAGAGACAAGCCGACTCTGCACTGAGCACAGAGCCCAAGTGGGGCTCGGTCCCAGGACTCTGAGGTCATGACCTGAGCCAAAATCAAGAGTCAGACGTTCAACCAACGGAGCCCCCCAGGCGCCCCTATTGTTACTATTATTAAAGTGCTTCTCCCAAGGTTTCGGCTGTTCTCTGGCAACTCCCGCTAGGATCTGCGGTCTAGACCATCCCCCTGAGCTCCGGACCCATTTGGTGGGACCTCCAGAAGTGGGGGTCTGGTTCTAAAGTCAGTGTGGAAGGGTGGACCCACTTTATAGCTGGCCACCCCCTGCACAGCTAAGCTCTAAGCCCTAGGCACCCAGGGCTCCAGGGCTCCAAGCCCAACCCTGCTCTCACCCCCTCATGACACGCTGACACCACCACTCCTCCCACCCCCCCAGCTTGCAACCCTGCATCCTCCTCCCAGCCTCCTGCCCTCCCTCGCTTCCGGCCACCCATTCATCCATCCACCCATTCTTCTTAGAACAATCAGTCTGATAAGTGTTTGGGAGAGGCAAGGGAAGCAGTCACAGTGCGGATGTGATAACCTGGTAAGGAAAGCTCAGGCGGAAGTAGGAGCCGTGAGCGGAGTGAGGAAGCCAGGCAGGAACAAAAAGCTGTTGAGGGTAGAACTGGCTGATTCTAGGTGGCCTGGCCAAACACCTCATTCAAACCCTGCTTGTACCTCCTGCCGGCTGCCTGGCCATTGGCAAGGCAAACGTCTCCGAGCCTCAGAACACAGGGGAAGAGCCCTGTCTGGAAGGTCACAGGTGAAAGTAGAGACCGTATGTATGAAGCAGCCGGGATACAGCAGGTGTTTCATCACCCGCTTACTTTTTTTTCCCCTCCAATGAAGAGAGTGATAAATGATGGGGGGAGGGCGAGAGCAGGCTGAGAGCAGGCTCTCTCCCTGCCTGGGGTCTCAGCCTCCTCTGTGTGCCCTCCCCCAAATCCAGCTAGCCACGTCAGACCTTACTGAGCATCTTTGGGACTCTCTCCTGTCTTCACTGCCGGATCCTTGTGCCCCGAGCTGCCCGGGGGGGCTGGACGCTGGCCCTTCTGGTCATCAGTTGGGTTTGGTCATTTCCCAGCCCGGAGGGGCCCCAGTTCCAAACCGAGACCCAGAGATATCTTTGCTGGCCAGAGCAGAGTCCTCTGATTTTTCTGAGGACTGGGCAGGCTGTCTGGACCCTGCCTTACCTTGGGTCTCCTGGCAGTGCCCCCAGTGCCCCTGACTGCCCCTCGGCTCCTGGCCAAGCAGAGCCGCCAGCTCGTGGTCTCCCCGCTGGTCTCCTTCTCTGGGGACGGACCCATTGCCTCTGTCCGCCTGCACTACCGGCCCCAGGAGGGCGACCTGGCCTGGTCAGCCATTGTGGGTGAGCCCTGGTGGGGGGTGGGGACAGCTGGGGGCGGGAGGGGGCTGGGCAGGACAGGGGTATTGGGTAATAATGAGGGGAAAGGGCAGAATGAAAGCGGGGAGGACGGCAGCTTCTCCGGAGGTGGGGGCTGAGTAATGTGTGCTGCCCCCAGTGGACCCCAGTGAGAATGTGACTTTAATGAACCTGAGGCCGAAGACAGGATACAGTGTCCGCGTCCAGCTGAGCCGGCCCGGCGAAGGAGGGGAGGGGGTCTGGGGGCCTCCCACCCTCATGACCACAGACTGTCCTGGTGAGAGGCGAGAGTCACCCCTTCGTGTCACCCCAGGGGTTACCGTCCTACGCCCTCAGGGGTTGCCCTGTCTTGTCCCCACGCCAGGGGCCCTTGCCTTTCCCACTGGAGGTTGTCCCACCCTGTCCCCTGGGGATCACTGTCCTGTCCAGCCCCAAGGACCAACTGAACAGTTCTGACTCCTGACCTCCGGCCCCAGAGCCCTTGTTACAGCCGTGGCTGGAGGGCTGGCACGTGGAGGGCCCTGACCGGTTGCGAGTGAGCTGGTCCTTACCCTCGGTGCCGGGGCCAATGGTGGGCGATGGTTTCCTGCTGCGCCTATGGGATGGGACACGGGGACAGGAGCGGCGGGAGAACGTGTCGTCCCCCCAGGCCCGCACCGCCCTCCTGACCGGACTCACGCCTGGCACCCACTACCAGCTGGACGTGCGGCTTTACCACTGTGCACTCCTGGGCCCCGCCTCGCCCCCTGCGCGTGTGCTTCTGCCCCCCAGCGGTAAGCTGTGCCTGGAAAGGGGCTTGTGGGGTCAGGATGAGGGGAGGACATGGGACGCAGGAAACACAGAAGGACATGGGAGGTTACTGGGGAGAACACAGGACGCGTGGAAAACGTGGGCATTAAGGGCAAAAGTAGGATGTCAGACAGACATGACCGCATGGAGGACATGAGACGGGCTGATATGAGAGGCCAGGGGGAGGTGGGTCCCCAGGAGCATACAGGACAGGGAAGAGATGGGGAAGCCAGGGTTCACGTGGAGATCAAGGGTCATGGCGAGGATGTGGTGCACCAGGAGGACATGGGATTTGGGGGAACACAGGGCACAAGGAGCATGGGGAGGACCTAGCATGCTGGGAGGACCTGGGCCGCCAGGAAGACCTGGCACATAAGGAGAGCAAGGGGACGCAGAATTTTGGGGGTGAAGGGAGCTGTATAGAGTGGAATTCAGCCCAGAAGAGAAAGGAGGAGGTTGGTGGGGTGGCTCCCGTTCCGGGGTCCGCAGAGCAGGGAACACGGCTAGAGTGGATCTGACCCCAGAGCCACATACCCTGCTCCCGTGTGAGCCCTGCCTTCCCACCCCTATCTCCCTAGGGCCCCCAGCCCCTCGACACCTCCGTGCCCAGGCCCTCTCAGACTCTGAGATCCAGCTGACCTGGCAGCGCCCAGAAGCTTCGGCTGGACCTATATCCAAGTACATCGTGGAGGTGCAGGTGGCTGGGGGCTCGGGAGACCCGCTGTGGATGGACGTGGACAGGCCCGAGGAGACAAGCACCATTGTCCATGGCCTTAATGCTAGTACACGCTACCTCTTCCGTGTGCGGGCCAGTATCCAGGGTCCCGGCGATTGGAGCAGCGTGGTGGAGGAGTCCACCCTGGGCAACGGTGAGAGAGCAGGGCCCCGGGGGCTCCGGGTCCTGGGGTAGGTCTCCCTGCCCTCTCCTTCCACTCAATC
Organism: Ursus arctos; assembly: GCF_023065955.2. NCBI lineage: Eukaryota > Metazoa > Chordata > Mammalia > Carnivora > Ursidae > Ursus > Ursus arctos. The sequence continues at coordinate 71,449,355 of NW_026622786.1, read as the reverse complement.
TCCAGCTTTGGAGCTAGGACATCAGAGGCCCTTCCCAACAAGTCACCCCAGTCCTGATCCTGGGCACCCTGACCCTTCCTTGCTTCCATTGTCCTAATGCTGGGAAAATCCTGCCACTCCAGTGACCCATCGGCCTTCGGCCTGACCCCCTGGTCCCTCCTGGTACTTGGATCTCTGACCTCTGCCTCCCCCTTGACCCGCCCCCCTTCTTGTGCGCAGGGCTGCAGAGTGAGGGCCCGGTCCAAGAGGTCCAGGCAGCTGAGGAGGGCCTGGATCGGCAGCTGATCCTGGCCGTGGTGGGCTCCGTGTCTGCCACGTGCCTCACCATCCTGGCTGCCCTGCTGACGCTGGTGTGCATCCGCAGAAGCTGCCTGCGCCACAGACGCACCTTCACCTACCAGTCAGGATCGGTCAGTGCCCGTGCGCCCTGCGCGTGCGCGTGTCTGTCGCGGGCATAGGACTTCGCTCAGCAGTGCTCAGGCGTGCAAGATACGATTTTCTTTATTTTTCTAGAACTGAATTCAGTTCATAAGTCAGTTTATGTTACTGGTGAAATAGTTAATATTCCCAGTTCAAAATAACTCTGTATGTCCATATCTTACCACGGTTAATTCAGGATTCTCCAGCTTCTCACTGGAGGCGCTGTAAGCCTAGGTAGCACGGTGATGACACGGGAGTGGGGGCAGGAGGACGCCCGGGCGTCACACTGGCCTCTGTCCTGGCAGACGCTCCCAGACTTGGGAGCCAGCACATACCTGGGGCTGATGCCCTCAGCCCTTCTGTGGCGTCCTGCCCACGGGCCATTGGAACTGTGAGTTCCTAGTCCCGGCCTCATCTCTGCAAAGGCCAGGGCCTCCTCTGGGAGACTTAAGAGCCAGGAGGCACTCCCTGTACCCTACGGAGGGCAGCGTGTTCTGTGGCCCTCACACCCTTCGTCGCAACCCCTGTTATGGCTGTTTCCAGCGCTCCAGAGTTGTGCTAGACCGTGGTTCACCTGTCGCTGCAGGGGACAAAGGAAGTACCGCCTCCACTCTCCCTGGCCTCGCTCTAAACCTGCCCGAGCTCTCAGTCAGTCAGTGGTCTGAGCCCCTCCAGCCAGCAGGCCCACGCTTGGGTGGGGGCAGGGCATGCCCCTCTCCCAGCACCCAGCCTCTTCTCTTGTCACCACCTCCCATCTCTCTCTCGCACCTGCACGTCCTGCCTCCTGTGAGATCTTCCCCAGCGCTGTCCCTGATGGTCCAGACTCTGCCCTTGGCCCTCCACACCTGGGCCCTTGATAGTTACAGCCAAGCTTTGGCATTTCAAAAAAACAAAAATAACAACAACAAAAAAAAAAACCCAAAAAACAAAAAACCCTCTTCTCTCTCAAGGGCTGATCCTTGTAATAGAAAGCCTAGTGTCCACGGCTACTGTCTCTGCCATGCCTTAGTAAAAAGTCCCTTCAGAGATTCAAGTGGCTTCTTTGTTCCAGCTGCCCCCTCTGAGGTCAGCGGGCACAGAAAGCTGTCACTGCTGAGGTGGGGGCAGGGTAACGGAGACAATGTTGAGGGAGGGAGGTGGGAGAGCAGCCTTGAACAGACGCATAATCCTCATATCTGCCCAGACATACCCTCCCTCGTGTGCCCCCACGAAGGTGTACGCGTGTGCCACGCAGGAGTGCGCGTAGGCGTCCACCGTGGGCGCGTCCGTGGGTGTCCGCGTGTGTCCCTGTGCTTGGGCCCCTCCCTGAGCACATGTGTGTACGTGCACCTGTGTACAGTGCCCTCGGCTGTGCGTGTTTCCTGTGACTCCATGTGCCCTGTGTCCTTAGCCGCTGGGGAGCTGAGCATCAGCTCACCTAGGGAGCCACCCCCCCCCCAGGTCTGTGTTAACCCTCTTCCAGTTCTCCTGTTGGCTGCGCCCTGGGTCCTGTCCAGCTGTTTCCTTTTCCTGCCATCAGCCCTGCCCAGGTGGACCGGCTCCTACACAGTTGGGGGAGTGGGTGTTCCTCTTTGTGGTGGTCTTTCTATCTTCAGCTCCTGGGTGGTTTCAGAGCTAGAGATGGAGGCCAAGTGGGTAGGCAGTCATCATCTCTGCTTCTGCTGCTGGGGAGAAAACCACTCCGCTGATTCCCAGCGGCTTGGTGCTCCGTAAATGTGTCCTAGCCCACGGCCCGAGGCTGGAGTCCTCTGCAGGGTGTCCCTGATGACGTGACATCGGCACAGTAATGGGAAGCTTGGTGCTTACCATCACAGCTCAATCCAGTTCTTTCCTGTTTGAAATGTGGAGATATCCTCTCACCATTGATTCATGTCTTCCTGGCTTCTAGCTGCCTTACCCACTCCTTGTTCCAGAGCCCCACATACCTGATGCCTGGCTGCGGCCTCACATCTCTCTTCTTGGACATCTGTCCACCCAGTGGCCCACCGATGGCTTCATCCCCTATGGAGATTCTGTCTCAGTGTGTGTCCTCTGTCTGCATGTCTGCTCCTAGCTGACCACCAGAGTGCCCTCTGCGGGGGTCTCTGTCCATTTGTCTAACTATTCTTTGATGCCTCTCTGTGCCTCTTGCTGGCCCCGTGTCTGCTGCACGGACTGTCTGCCCACTTGTCCCATTCTGTGAAGGGCGAAGAAACCATCCTGCAGTTCAGCTCAGGCACCTTGACGCTAACCCGGCGGCCGAAACCGCAGCCCGAGCCCCTGAGTTATCCAGTGCTGGAGTGGGAAGACATCACCTTTGAGGACCTCATCGGGGAGGGGAACTTCGGCCAGGTCATCCGGGCCATGATCAAGAAGGACGGGCTCAAGATGAACGCGGCCATCAAGATGCTGAAAGGTCCCCTGGGAGCGACCCTTGACCCCCCCCCAGGCCCAGCCCCCTCTCCTTTGTCCCCCAGATCCCAGGCCCTACCTGGGTCCCTCCAGAACTGACCCCAGCCCTCAGTAGCTATGCCTTTTCTCCAGAACTATTTCTGACTAAAGTGATATTGGATTCTTTACACAGAGTATGCCTCAGAAAATGACCATCGTGACTTTGCGGGAGAACTGGAAGTTCTGTGCAAATTGGGGCATCACCCCAATATCATCAACCTCTTGGGGGCTTGTGAGAACCGAGGTAAGCCCCCAGCTCCTCACCTGTCCCTCTTCCCAGGCCCCACCCCTGCTCCCAGCAGCAGCTTGCCAGCGCTTCAGGCTCCCTTCTCCTACCGTGGGGCCGCCGCTAGCAGTGGGCTGCCAGCCTGGGAACCGCCACCCTGTCCCCATCCTTCCCTCCCAGGTTACCTGTATATCGCCATTGAATACGCCCCCTACGGGAACCTGCTAGACTTTCTGCGGAAGAGCCGGGTCCTGGAGACGGACCCAGCTTTCGCCCGCGAGCACGGCACCGCCTCCACCCTCAGCTCCCGCCAGCTGCTGCGGTTCGCCAGTGACGCCGCCAACGGCATGCAGTACCTGAGCGAGAAGCAGGTGTGCGTGAGCGTGCGGGGGGGGGGGTGCGTGAGCGTGCGTGAGCGTGCGGGGGGGGGGGAGGGGTGGGGCCGCAGCAGACCGCCAGCGGGCGCGGGGTCGGGGCGACAGGGGCGGACAAGACCCCGAGCTGCTGGCCTGGGCGAGTGCCGAGAACACAGGCCCAGAAGCAGGTCTGGGGAGGTGTGGCGTACGAAGCATCAGCGGGACATCTCGGTGGAGACGTTGAGTTGGCAGTTAGCGATAGCAGCCTAGAACTCAGGAGAAAGGTCAAGGCCAGTGACGTTCTGGGAGCCGTCACCCCACAAATGGTGGAGAGTCTCATGACAAGGGAGTGGACCCTGTGAGGGGGCCAGTGAGGGGGTGGGTGGAGAGACCCGCCAGGACAGGGTGGAGGGAGGGGCAGGGAATGGAGGCCTGAGCCAAGTCTGAGGATACCCTGCTTGAATGGAAGGAAGGAGGGGACAGTAGCATGAGCATGAGACCTAGAAAAGACATTTTAAAGTTAGTGAAGTTTTGCGTGTCTTTGAGGCAAAGGAGTAGGGGTCAGTGCAGAGGGGTTGATGGAGAGAGGTTTCTGAGGAAGGTGGAGGGTCTTGTGGGGAGGACTTGGGACTCAAGGGAAAGGTCACTTCGGGCAAGAAGAGGCCTTCCCCACTTTCACCAAGGAGGGGAGAGGAAAGGGGAAAGGGAGCAAGTGGAGAAAGGAGGATGCGGTGTGGTCACCAGGGACAGGCCCACCCTTGTCCCAGGAAGAGGGACGCAGCCTGAGCTTGGCCATGGCCAGGTCCCAGGAAGGAAGGGACAGCCAGCAGCATGACTTTGCTGAGGCAGGAGTCGCTGATCCAGGATAAGGCCTGGCTGGCTGGGAAGAAGGGAAAGGGGCTGTTACGGGGGGAGGGCACCCACAAAGACCAGCTGTGAGGTCAGGTCCCTCACGGGCCCAAGAGTTTGGGCTTGCTCACCCCCAGTCTTTCCTGACTTCTGCCCACGCTTACAGTTCATCCACAGGGACCTGGCTGCCCGCAATGTGCTGGTTGGAGAGAACCTGGCCTCCAAGATCGCCGACTTTGGCCTCTCTCGGGGGGAGGAGGTTTATGTGAAGAAGACAATGGTAAGTCTCAGTTTCCCCACTCCAGTTCCATGCCTGCCCCCCAGAACCCCTGACACAGGCCCCTCCTCCTCAGCCAACCCCTCGAACCCACTCTCTCCCAGGGGCGTCTCCCCGTGCGCTGGATGGCCATTGAGTCTCTGAACTACAGCGTCTATACCACCAAGAGTGATGTGTGAGTGTGGGGCACTGGAGGGATTGGTCCCCCAAAGATGCATACAGACATAAGCTAGACACATCCTAGGCACGCCTCGGGCAGTATAAGCGCGATTTGGGCATTCCCAGGGTATGTTCCAGGCATGGCACAGGTATGATGCAAGCGTGTCCTGGGTGTACCTTGGCGATGCCCAGCATCTTAGTGGGAAGGCGGGGGGCTAGCTGGAAGGAGGCATTGTCTTAGAAGGTGTTTCAGTGCTAAGATTGGGGTGGGGACTTTAGAGCTCTGCTCGTCTAACACTGGGAGATACACTGGACACGGTCGGGAATGTGGGTGGATAATGCCGGGGTGGATGGGGACACCATTCAAGGAACGTTCTCACCTTCGTCTCTGAAGGGCGGGGTCATCCCCACCTGAGAACCTAACCAGAGCACGACCGCCAAGACCCCCTCGTTATGCTCCTCACTCCCAGGTGACCATATTGGCCCCCCTTCTGCTCCTCTTTCCGGGGAACCCGGCCTGCCTGGTCCTCCAGCTCTGGCTCTGCCCATTGGCCCCTACTGTCCACCACAGCGACCACCCCTCTGACCGCCACTCAGCTACTTCCTGCTTCTGCCCCCAGACCCCCTAGATGCCCTCCCCCCACTAGAACTTCCATCCTGGTCTCACCTGCATAGAGGTTGCTACAGTATAAGAGGCAGTTAAGAGCAAGGGCTCTGGACTCGAATTGTCAGGGCTTGAGTCCAGTTCTACCACTTAGAAGCTGTGTGACCTTGGGCAAGCTGGCCAATCTGCCAGCACGTCAGTATCTCCATCTGTAGAATGGGCACAACAATAGCACCTATATCATAAGGCTGGTGCGAGGGTTAAATGCATGAATGTATACGTTAGGTGACCAGTGCGTGTCCCAGAGCAGGTCATTAAAATGTTAGCCGTGCTGATGTTGAGCCTGGGAGCAGCTATGAAGGAATTTCAGTGGATCTAATAATCTGTGAACTGAATCTAATAATCCGTGGAACAGAGCCAGCAGCTGGCCAAGGTGGACACCTGCAAAGTAGACCCACTCAGGAGCTGGGAGGGGCTGCACCTGGGGCGGGTAGACACTAAACTGCTGGCCCCAGGGCCTAGAGGGGAGCTAAGTACGTCCTTCTCATTTCAGTTGGTCCTTTGGGGTCCTCCTCTGGGAGATCGTGAGCCTCGGTGAGTTCCAAACTCCCAGACCCCAGCCCTGTCCTTCCCCCCCACCCCCCATTCCGGGGCTGAGAGAGTGCCATCCCCTCCTGCAGGGGGCACGCCTTACTGTGGCATGACCTGTGCTGAGCTCTATGAGAAGCTGCCTCAGGGCTACCGCATGGAGCAGCCTCGTAACTGTGACGATGAAGTGTGAGTGTCCTCAGCCTGGAGCCCTGGGACCCCCACCCCAGTCGACCCTGACCCCTCCTCTCAGCAATGCCCCATCCGCAGGTACGAGCTGATGCGCCAGTGCTGGCGGGACCGTCCATACGAGCGACCCCCCTTTGCCCAGATTGCGCTACAGCTGGGCCGGATGCTGGAAGCCAGGAAGGTGAGGAGCCTGGGGGTGACGGGGACTAGGGCTCAGCAGGCTCCAGGGGTGCCACCGTCATCTGGGCCACCTCTCCTGACCGGGCACAGAGCCAGAGTGACACCGCATGAACGGTCAGCTAACCAAATGGATGGATGGGTGAATGAATGATACGGTAAGTGAATGAATGAATGGAGTTAGTGGATGGGTGATCAAGCAAACATATGAACAAACACATAACTAAGTAGCTGAATCTGATAACCAGGTGAATAAATGAATTATCAGGGAAATACGAAGGAAGAAATCGATCACAGTGAGCAAGTGCACAGAGTTCTTCACATGAATTACTGACTAAGTAGCTGTAGGGATTAATAAACTGTCTTGAGAATGAAGCTGTGGTCAGCGGCACCTGGCTGGCCCCATTGGGGGAGCACGCGACTCTTGATCTCGGGGTGATGAGTTCGAGCCCCACGTTGGGTGTAGAGATGACTTAAAAATAAAGTCTTTAAACAAACAAACAAGAATGAATGATCAAATAACCACGTAAATGGATAAATGATAAAAAATAGCTTTATGAATAGATGAATAAATGAATGAATGCATGAACAAACAATTCATTTGATGGGTACATAAAGAAACCTAAGATGAGCGGATAAAAAAGATGTGGTATATACAGTTGACCCTTGAACAATGGATGGGTTAGGGGCACCGATCCCCTAGGTAGTCAAAAACCGGCGTAAGACTTTTGACTCCCCCCAGACTTATTTACTAATAGCCTATTGTTGACGGGAAGCCATACCACTAACATAAACAGTCAACTAACATATATTTTGCAAGAAGATCATAAGGAGGAGAAAATATATTTACACCACTGTAGAGCGTTTATTGAAAAAAATCTGGCGTAAGCGGACCCATACAGTTCAAATCCATGTTGTTCAGGGTCATTGTGGGCGATGGAATATTACTCAGCCATCAAAAAGAACGAAATCTTGTCATTCACAGCAACATGGGTGGATCTAGAGGGTACTCTGCTAAGTAAGTGAAATACGTCAGAGAAAGACAAATACCGTTTGATCTCACTTGTATTGGAATCTAAACAAAAAATAAATGAACAAACGAGACAGAAACTCAAAAACAGAGAACAAACTGGTGGTTGTGGAGACCCCACCCTTGGGCAAAATTGGTGATGGGTAAGAGGCACAAGAGGCGTAAACTTCCAGTTACGCAATCAGCGGGTCCCAGGGATGAAGGCACAGCGTAAGGGATGTAGTCACGAATACTGTCCTGACTTAGTGTGGTGACAGATGGTGGCTGTCAAGTCGCTGTGTTGTACGCCTGAAACTACATAGTCAACGACACTTCAATGAAAATGTTTTAGAAGAAAAAACCCCTCGTAACAGTGTGACAAGGGGCTCTCACCTGAACCCCCGGCTGTGGTCTGTGCTGGCTGCCGAGGGCCGCCCTGGCCACGGGGCCATCTTGAGTCTAACTCAGGGTCTCCTCAGGGAGCGCTACCACATTGGGAGCCAGGGAGCTCCAGGCCAGAGTCACCTGCACCCCTGGCCCGCACTGAAGCCTGTTCCGCCCCCCAGGGAGCTCCAGGCCAGAGTCACCCGCACCTCTGGCCCGCGCTGAAGCCTGCTCTGCCCCCCGGGGAGCTCCAGGCCAGAGTCACCCGCACCCCTGGCCCACACTAAAGCCTGTTCCGCCCCCCAGGCCTACGTGAACATGTCGCTGTTTGAGAACTTCACTTACGCGGGCATCGACGCCACCGCCGAGGAGGCCTGAGCCGCTGTCAAGCCAGAGCCCGGCTCTGCTGGTCAGAGCAGACTCCACTCTCCAACCTGTGACTTCTGATCCTTGCAGCCTCTCATCTCAGCTGCCTCGAGGAATTTTTTTATTTTTTTAACTTAAGAAAAGAGGGGATCCGGGGCCCTTGAGTGGCTCCATTGGTTGAGCGTCCACCTCTTGGTTTTGGCTCCGGTCATGATCTCAGGGTCCTGGGATCGAGCCCCACATCGGGCTCCATGCTCAGCTCAGAGCCTGCTTCTCCCTCTCCCTCTGCTCCTTCCCCCACCCCACTCTCTCTCTTGCTTGCTCTCTCTTTCTCTCAAATAAATAAATATATAAAATCTTAAAAAGAAAAAGAAAGAAAAGAGAGGACCCAGGGCTGGGGTGGGCTTCAGGGACTCGGGTCCTCATCCTCTGCAGTTGCTCCCATGCCTTCAGCAGCTACTCTTAGAGTGAGTGACTCTTCCCATTCTCCTTCTAGTTGGGCTGCTCGACGTGTGTATCCTCTTCTGCGACTCCCCACACTCAAGCCCTCCTCAGCTCCTCCACCCAAGCCAGCACCCATTCCCCGTTCGTCTACTCCCCACTCCTGGCTTTATCATCCGAAAAAAATAAATGCTATGAGACACTCCATCCAATGGCTTCCTTTCACTGTTGGCCAATCCCAAGGAAAAGTTGAACCGAAGAGAAACTGGACTTTCCAAGAAAAACGCTGTCCCCAGTGACACAGTCGTAGGCCCAAGCCCGCTGTCGGGGTCGCCTGTCCATGCTGGGGTATGTTCTGGAAGACCCATTTTACACAGACCACCACCCACCTCTCTGTTCTATGAGAAGTCCAGTTTCCCCGGTCTCCTCCCTGCTCTCCAGCGCCCGTCACCAGCAGCTCTCCCTACATCTCTGTGTAACTGCCAGGCCAGGGGTCTGCTCTGTCCAAAGAGTCCATGCCAGGATCAGCAATAGCTCAGCCTCAGCTCAGACTGACGCCTCAGCACCAGACCGATTCCGGCCTGTCTGGAGCTTCTTACGTCTCTAGGTGGCCTTCCCTAGCTTGGTAGCCACCTTCCTGGCCGGCCTGTGGGCCCCCAAGGAGGAAGGCAGAGATCACTTCTGAGTCCAGCCAGCCACGGCAGGATTCCTTTCCTTCCTCAGGATCTATCTCATAGGGTCCTGGGAGGCGCTCCTATCCTGAAAGCTAGTCCCGTATCAGCGCCTCAGGCTGTGTGGCTGTCCTCAGATTTCTCTCCGACCAGTCCTTAAGAAACAAGGCTTGTCTTGCTTCACGCATTTCTGCAGTGAATCAGATGAAATCAAAGAAGGTATAACACAGCATGGCATTATAGATTCTGGAATCACATGGACCCATGTCCAAGTTCCTGCTACTATCACTTCCTGTCTGTGTGACATTGGTCAAGTCACTTAACCTCTCTAAGCTTCCGTGTTCTCCCCTGAAGACTGGGGTTAGTAATAGTTACCTCACTGTCGTCAGCACTAAATGAGAGCCCACAGGCATGGGCTGCATTGGGCTTGGTACACAGTGCGTGCTCAGTGTTAGCTGATATTCTATACAATGCAAGGAGTTTGGAAGGGGTGGTGATTACCAGAATCTGTATTCCAAAGGGACTTGAATGGATGGAGTGTGGGGCTGAATTTAAGAAGAAACAAACTGGAGTAATTAGGCTATGCAGGACAGGGGAGGTAGGATTTGCTAGAATGAAATTTCAGATCGACTACAGGGATATTTGAAGGTCCAGGATGTGGAGATTAAAAGGTTGTCCTGGGGGGGGGGGCACCTGGGTGGCTCAGTCAGTGAAGTGTCCAACTCTTGATTTCAGCTCAGGTTATGATCTTAGGGTCGTGAGATGGAGCCCTGCAGGGGGCTCCGCACTCAGCGTGGAGTCCGCTTGAGATCCTCTCCCTCTGCCCCTCCCCCTACTCTCTCTCTGTCCCTCTCTCTCAAAAATAAATAAACTGTTTAAAAAGTTGTCCTTGGGGGCACCTGGCTGGCTCAGTCAGTTGAACATGCAACTGTTGATCTCGGGGCCATGAGTTCAAGCCCCATGTTGGGCAAGAAGCCTACTTACAAAACAAAACAAAGTTGTCCTTGATGGAGACCAACATATAAACAAAGTGCCTCTGTGGGGTGACGTGTGTAAACACTGAAATATAGCATTATAAACAGAGTATGTTGTAGATCCAGGGAGGGGGCCTGGGAAACACAGAGCAGGTAGAGTCAGGAACACTTTTCCAGAGAAAGTGACATCTTAATTTAGGCCGTGAAGAAGGATCCTGGCAGAGGAAACAGCACCTGTGACGTGTGGTATGCTCAGGAGCTGCAAAGAGTTCTGCGTGGCTGGAGCAAAAGGAAACTCTGGTCTGTGTGGGTCATGAGTCCAGAGAGGTAACAAGGGACCGGACGGGGTGGGGCCTTTGAGGCAGCATTAAGGAGATGGGTCTTTATCCTAAGGGCAGAGAGCAGCCAGGGGAGAGCTGAATGCAAGGGTGTGCCGTGGTCAGATCTGCATCTTTTAACAGTGTGAAGAATGGGTTATAGAAGAGCAAGAGGGAAGGGGAAGAGTATGTCTATAAATGTAGATACCTTAGAGGAAAAGGACACATTCCTAGAAAGGAAAGAACTACTGAAGCTGGCTAAAGCAAACATAGGCCATCTGAATAGAGTGATAACAAGGGAAGAGATTAAATTAGTAATTTAAAAACTACCCACAAAGAAAAACTCAGGTCCAGAAGGCTTCACTGGTGAATTCTACCATTTAAAGAAGAATAGATACTTGTTTTTCACAGACTGTCCCCTCAAAATAGGAAAGAATAGTTCTCGATTCACTCTGCAAAGCCAGTATCATTGCCTTGCAACTTAGAGCAGAGCATAGACATCACAAGAAAACCTCAGACTGATACAGCCTATGAATGTGGACATGAAATTTCTCAAGAAAATACAGTTGACTCTTGAACAACATGGGTTTGAAGGACATGGGGTCCACTTATATGCAGATTTTTTTTCAAGAATTTACAGTACCGTAAGTGTATTTTTTCTTCGTTATGGTTTTCTATTTTCTTTTCTCTAGCTTAGTTTACTGTAAGACTACTGTAGATAATACAAATAGTCTATGAAACATGTGTTAATCAACTGTTAGCAGTAAAATTTCTGGCCAACAACAGGTGATTGATAGTTGAGTTTTTGGGGAGCCAAAAGTTATGTGCAGATTTCTGACTGTGTGGGAGGTTGGTGCCCCTGATCCCATATTGTTCAAGGATCAACTGTACTGGCAAACAGAATCCAGGAATGTATGAAAAGGATTATACACCATAAACAAGCAGGATTTATCCCAGGAATGCAAGGTTGGTTTAAGATTCAAAAACCAATTAATGTAATACAGCAATAGCCTACAAAATACAAGCTACACGATCATCTCAATACAGAAAAAGCAACTGGCAAAATCCAACACCCTTTCATGAGTAAAAAATAAGCTAGGAATCAAAGGAAACTTCATCAACCTGGTATAGAGCATGTAAAAAAAACCCCACAGCTAACAACCTATTTAATAGTGGAAGCCTGAATGTTTCCCCCTAAAATCAGCAACACGACCAGGGTATCTGCTCTCCCCACTTCTATTCAGTATTATACTGGAAGTTCAAGCCAGGGCACCTGGGCGAGAAAAGGAAAGAAACAGCATCCAGACTATAAAGGAAGAAGTGAAACTATCTCTATTTGTAGATAACGTGATTGTATATATTGGAAATCCGAAGGAATCCACTAAAACCTGTGAGAACTAATAAATGGGTTCAGCAAGTTTGCAGGACACAAGAACAGACAAAACACAGTTCTCTTCTATAGACTGCAATGGGTAATCCAAAAATGAAAAGAAGAAAACAGCTCCACTTACGATAGCATTTAAAAAAGTAAAATACAGGGACACCAGGGAGGTCAGTCGGTTAGAGGTCTAGCTCTTGTTTTCAGCTCAGGTCATGAACTCGGGGTCATGGGATCAAGCCCCAAGCCAAGCTCTGCACTCAGCACAGAGTCTGCTTGTCCCTCTCCCTCTGCTCCTCTCTCTCTCTCGCTCTCTCTCATAAATAAAGCTTTTAAAAACAAAACAAAAACATACCATTTGTAAAATAAATGAATAAATACTTTGGAATAAATTTAACAAAGAGTGCAAAACTTGTACACCATTGAAAGAAATGAAAGCAAGATTAAATAAATGGACAAGGCTCTCATGTTCATGATTTGGAAAACTTCGTATCAAATCCATCCGCAGACTCAATGAAATCCATATCAGAATCTCAGCCGGCTTCTTAGTAGAAATTGACAAGCCAGTTCTAAAATCCATATAGAATTGCAAAGGACCCAGAATAGCCAAAACAATCTTGAAAAAGAATAACAACGTTGCAGGACTCACACTTCTGAATTTCGAAACTAACTACAAAGCAACAAATACCAAATAAATGAATAGAATAGAATCAACAGTCCAGAAATAAACCCATGTGTCTAAGGTCAACTGATTTTTAACAAAGACACCAGGAGCATTCAATGGGGGAAAGAATGGTCTTCAACAAATGATGCTGGAACAACTGAACGGCCACATGCAAAAGAATGAAGTTGGACTTCTACCCAAACACTATATGGAAATAAGGCCTAAATGTAAGGGCCAAAACTACAAAACCCTTAAAAGAAGACATAAGAGTAAATCTTCATGACCTCAGATTTGTTAATGGACTTTAGGGACAACGGAAGGACAAGTAACAAAATAAAAAATCGATAAATTAGACATTATCAGAATAGAAAACTTGTACATCCAAGGACACTATCAAGGTGAAAAGAAAACCTACAGAATGGGGAAATGTTTGCAAATCATGTGTCTGCTCAGGGACTTGTGTCTAGAATATATTAAGAAGACTTATAACTCAGTAATAAATAAAGAGACAACCCAATTTTTAAACAAGCAAAGGATTCAAATAGCTCGTTCTCCAAAGAGCTACAAATAGCCAATAAGCACATGAAAAGATGTTTGACACGTTTAATCATCCAGGAAATGCAAATCAAAACCACAAGGAGATACAAATTCACAGCCACTAGGATGGCTGTAATCAACAAGTCAGATAATAACAAAAGTTGGCAAGGAGAAATCAGAACCCTCATACACTACTGGTGGGAGTGTAAAATTGTGTAACCTCTTCAGAAAATAATCTGGCAGTTCGTCGATTAAACGTAAGTTTCCATAAGGGTTTCCATAAGACCCATTCCTAGGTATCTACCCAAGAGAAATCAAAACATATGTCCACGCAAAAACTTGTACACAAATGTTTATAGAAATGTTATTCATAATGCCAAAACGTGGAAAGAACTCAAATGTCCATCAAATGATGAACAGATAAACAAAATGTGGTCTGTCCACACAATGGAGTATTATTCTGCCATTAAAAGGGAATAAAGTACTGATCTGTGCTACGGCATGCGTGGACGTTGGGAACACCATGATAAGCGAAAGAAGCTAGTCACGAAAGATCACCTAGTGTATTTGCTTGTGTTTCATTTATATGCAATGTCCAGAATAGGCAAATTTATAGAGATAGACAGTAGATTGCAAGTCTGTAGAAGAAAACTGTGTTTTGTGTGTCGATCTTATGTCCTGCAGCCTTGCCGAACTCAGTTACTAGTTCTCAGTGGTTGCTTAGGGCTGGGAGGAAGGTGGGGGGGTAGGAGGGCAAGAGCTCAAAGTTTCAGATTTCTTTCTGAGGCGATAAAAAAGATCTAAAATTGAATATGGCTGCACATATCTGTGAATACTAAATTCACCTTTTAAGTGGGTGGCTTGCGTGGCATGTGAACTGTATCTCCATGAAAGTATTAGAGAAAGAATGTGTGAACGCAGGGAGATAAGCCCCAGTCCTGGGCTAAGGGCAGGCCCCAAGGGCACCCTCCCCCAACAGAAGATGCCCACATTTCCACTGTGGCCTCCTAGCAGCCAGAGCCCCACTATAGACAAGGCAGCAGACCACAGGTCCAGAGCACCTGGATTCTTGGCCTCAGCTGTCCCACGCCTGTCTAGCTTCAATCCTCACTGCTTCCCCCTATGGCTATATTCTACCGCCCAGGGGACAGCCTGGGGTGGGCAGGCAGAAAGTAAGAGACAAGCCCAGCCCATTTGTTTCCAGAGAAATGGTGGGAAAGGGAAAGAGGAAAGGCCAGGCACACCTCTCCAAGCCCCATTAGGCAGATGGCCGGGAACGGCGGCCCCGAGCACATTTATCCAAGGGGCCTCACTCAGCCCGTCCTGGCCACAAAAACGGAACTCCCGCCAGTCAGCCCTGAGTCATTCCCTCTCGGCCCCCCAAGGAAGGGGTGATTTCCTGCCTGGCCCTCTGGCCGGCTCAGGCTCCTCCCACGGGCTAGGCATCCTCTTATCTCACCCCAGGCCCTCTCCCAGGGCGGCAGGCCAGCCAGTGTCTGACCGTCGTGGGCTGGGCCCCCTGTTTCCTCAGCAGGAAACATGGATTCAGGGGTCAAAGACAGCCCAGCAGCTGAGTAAGAGCAGCTCAGGGCCAGGCTGTCCCACGGAGGATGGAGGACGGAGGCCTGACCCCACTGGGTTCCCCGCAGCTCTCTCACTGGGGGTCACTGCTGGACGCGTACTGGTGGTCCTTTCCCCATTTACTTGAAGTAAGCCTCTCTTGACGCCTGTCTTGACTCAGCCTCCTACTGTGGGAGAGACTCACAGCAGCCCCTTGCCGGGCGCCTACCGTTAAGCGAATAAAACGGATGAAACGGTGCGAGGTGTCCATGTAACGGTGAAAAGAACAGGCTTTGGAATCAAACAGACCTGAATTCAAATCTCAGCTGTGCCCCTTAACGGTGACTTTGGACAACTCATTTAATTCATCTCAGCCTGCATTTTCGCTTCCCTAAAGGAAGGACAGGGAACCTGAGAGAGTCACTGAGGGAAGAAACCAGACGGGGCATTAGCATCGTGCTGGCAAGTAGCCGGTGTTCACTGGCGGTAGCTATGACGATGGCAGGACAGGGGTCGGGGAGGAAGAGGCAGGCCCGCTCCCACCCAACTCTTACCCAGGAAGAGGGAGTTAGGATGACAGTTCCCCTCTGGCAGGGTTCTCGGCTTATCTAGCTCAGGCAAGGCTAGCATAGCTGTTTACATATAAAAGTACCCCAACAGGGGCACAAAATTCTAGGGGGAGTTCTGAGAGGAAGGAAAGGTTGTGTGTATGCAACCCAGATGTCCTCAGGGCAGCCCTTTGGGACCACCTTTTCCATTTATATCCCATTAGAACAGCTCAGTCCCTTTTCCACATCCTCGGGAAGTCCACACCCCCCTCTGTTCCTACTGGCCCCTCCCTCCCATGGTTCACACCATCACGATCACCTCTCGACCTGAATTCTGTGGCTGCCATCCTCTCTCCACTCCACAGGTATCACTCTTCTTCTCCCTTGGTTCTGAAAACACCACGGATGAAGGCTGAGCGTCGAGGACACTGTCACTGAGTGTGTGGGGGAGGGTGTTCTGGGGCGGCTGGGCATTCACAGAGTAGCCAGTAAACTCCAGCCTGGGCATGAGGCATCACTGTGCTGAAACTTCCCTCCCACAGTCCTTCTACCGGGATTTCTCACTGGTGAGGCTTTCTTCTCTTCGGGTTGCCTAGTAAGTCTTTCACTTACTAGCCCTCCTCCTTTTTGTCTGGAGCTACCACAGTATAATCCCAAATTCCCACCAGTTTCGCACTCTGCAAATTTATCTGTCTCCACTCCGTCTTACCAAGGCCGTGCCCAAAGGCTTGCCAAGTGGTTCATGATCCCAAAAGAGCTACAAGGCCTCTGGAAGGAATGTAAAATTGCCTCTCTCTTTTTAAATTAACCTTTCTGCTCTGTTACAGGTGGTTGGGGGATAAGAAAAGTTGGAGCCTGGTCTTGAATCACAAAGGGAGTTCCAACAGACTGAGAGATTGGGGGGTCCTGTGCCTGGGGAAGCAAGGGACCAGAGCTCTGTGGCAGAAAGGGGGTTGGGTTTGGGAGCAGTGAAGGGAGCATCTTGGGAAGGGATTCCAGGAAGGGGAAGATGAATGGCATTAGGCCCTTGCGTTCCAGCATCGAGAGATGAGTCTTGGCCCAAAGGATCCATGGAGCCGTGAAAGGATTTTACGCAGGGAAAGAATAACAGCAAATTTGAGCTTCAGAAAAAGCACTGAGTGAGGAGATTAGACCATCGTCAACTATCAGAATAGCAAACTTAAAACAACCTTGACAAAGGTGTGGGGAAAATACAGTGCCCTGACACCCTGCTAGAACAATCGAACAAGTGGAGCCATCCTTTTGGAGAGGGTTTGGCAATGCTGGGGAAGTAAGTGATGGGGAGATGGAGAATCCAGGGGCCCAGAGTTGCCTGTCCCTGACTGTCTGACGGGTGTGGGAAATCTGGGGAAAGGGGGAGAACAGGCACGGGCTCACCAGAGCCACTTCTCTTCACTGTTCAGTGACATCATTTTAGCAGCTTGAAATCGGCCATGGCAGCATATTTGCACCAAAAAAAGCTGCAAATGCTACAAAACACGGCTCCCTCCTGCCCCCAGACAGTAGTTTAACAGTAGACTTACTGTCTGAGCCAAGCCTCATCCAGCAACCCCTTAAATTCTCTCAGCAGCAGCTCCACAGAAATCAAATACAGGCTTTTCTATTTCTTATATCCCAGCAGAAAAGCCTGGGGCTGCTGACCTGGGCTGGACCTTGAGGAGCCTACTGGACTCTTTGGCCAAAGAGTGGGCATTACCTAAGTGGTCTCCTTTCCCCTAGGCCTCTTCTAGCTCCCCTTGATATTCTAAAGAAGCAAAGGACTGGGGAAGTCACCTCTTCCCAGCTGTGTGGAAACAGAGAAAAATGAGGAAATGACAGGGACAGGTAGCTGGACCTCCTTTCACACAGAGCCCCCATCTCAACTCTCGACAGACAAAGCCCCTTTTCTTGCGGGTTCTGCATCTTTCTCCACTATTACGTGGTCTCCCTGTAGAAGTCACAGACTGGGTAAGGCTTGGATGCAGGACTGGAGGGAAAATGAAGATTTGAGGATAACCTTCAGGTTCCAGGCTTAGATGCACAGAAACCCAGGGTGAGATGCAGAACATCGGTAGAGAAAAATCCGAAAGGGTGTATGGGAGTTAGTGATAGTTGCATTTGGGACTTGGTGTATTTAGGAGAAGTGCCCGTGGAAAAACAAATAGAGACACCCAAACGTAACTGAGAATTTGAAATTCAAGAGATCGGTACAGTCTTGGGGGTTACAGGTCTATAGATGGAACTGAAGCCATGAGATCACTCGGGGTGGGGGGGGTTGATAAAGGGCAAAGCAAGAACACCTGGGGAACAACAACATTTAAGAGAAAGAGTAAAGAAAGAAAGAAACTGGGAGGGAATGCTCCAGGGGGTAGGAGGAAACCAGGAGAATGTGATACTTTGTAGAAGCCAAGGAAGGAGGAGAATATCAAATGTTGCGGAAAGGTTGAGCATGATAACGGTTGAGATGAGAGACACAATGAGGTTATTGTGGCTGGTTGAGAGTGAGGACAGCGGTAGGAGACGAGATTGAAGTAAGCAGGAAGCATCATGCAGGACCTTGTATCCCCAGGCAGGACCTTGTTGGCCACGAGAAGGTATTTGGATATTATTCTAAGTGCAGTAAGAAATCATTAGCAGGTTTTAAGCGGGGGGGGGGGGGGGGGGGGGCGGGGGGGGATTCTGATTTGCATTTTAAAGATCTCGCTCTCCTGTGAAGGACTGCAGGGCAGGCTGCCCCGGAAAGAGTGAAGGCAGGTAGGAAGCTGCTGCTTGGACTAGGACGGTGGGACGTGGTAAATAGTGTTCACGTTCAGGGTACGTTTTGAAAGAATATCGAATAGGACTTATTAGCGAATTGAATGTAGGGTAAGAGAAAGATAGGAATCAAGGAGTACTGAGGTTTCGGGTTTGATCACTTGAGTAGACTGTGGTACCATTTACAGGGGTGGGTAAGACTAGAGGAAAAAGAAACAAAATCACAAGCTTCAGGGTGGGAACCAGAATGAAGAGTTTTACTTTGGCCATCTTAAGCCTAAGGTGCCCATTAGAGGTGCAAGTGGCGATGCCAAGCAGGCCAGGGCGACCCAGATCCGGAGTCCCGGGGAAGCCGCAGCCAGAGATACTGATTTTGAAGCCCTCAGCGTACACAGAGCATCAAAGCATTGGGAGTGTGTGAACAGGAAAGATGTGTTTCCCCTCTCACTTGCCCTGGAGGTTGGGTGGCCCGTGACAGGGGGCTGGGGGAGGCATCCAAAGTCATCCCCATTGGACAGAGGAAGCTGGTCCTTGTAACCTGAGAGCTGGTCAGGAATCAGGACAAGCCTGGCCTCAGGGACTTCTTGCAGAGTACTAGTGCCAGAGAAACTAAGACCTCACAGGAAGGCGGAAGGGTTTCCATTTACTCCCCGCCAACCTGCCCCTCCAACCTCTCTGTAAGTAACATTAATTCAGGAGAAGGAGAAAAGGTTGATACACACTTAGCCTCTAGAGCCAGCAATGGTAGCCCCAGCTGAGGCTGGAGAGGCTCAATGTAGGAGCTCATGGCACATGTACTCCTCTCCATCCCTGCAGGAGTCAGAGCTTCTGGGGCGCCTGGGTGGCGTCTGCCTTCAGCTTAGGTCATGATCCCAGCGTTCTGGGATCGAGCCCCGCATCGGGCTCCCTGCTCAGCGGGAAGCCTGCTTCTCCCCCTCCCACTCCCCCTGCTTGTGTTCCCTCTCTCGCTGCCTCTCTCTCTGTCAAATAAATAAATAAAATCTTAAAAAAAAAAAGAGTCAGAGCTTCTGAGAGGCGGTGTAAAAGCCACCCACCACTACAGCTCCCAGGAGGCAGCCTGGCCTTCAGACAAGGCATCCTACCTACTTTCGCTGCTAATGTGGAGAAGATGACCACGGCTGAGCCACTGAGGCCGGCGCTTCTCAAACTCAAATGTGTGTTCCAATCATCTGGGGATTTGCTCAAGGGCAGATCCTGTTTTAATAGGCCTGGGGTGGGGCCTAGGAGTCTGCATTTTAAAAAGATTTTATTTATTTATTTATTTAACAGAGAGAGAGAAAGAGGGTGCACAAGCAGGCAGAGGGAGAGGGAGAGGCAGGGTCCCCGCTGAGCAGAGGCCCTACGATGCGGGGTTTGACCCCAGGACCCCAGGATCATGACCTGAGCCAAAGGCAGACGCTTAACTGACTGAGCCCCCCAGGCGCCCCAGAGTCTGCATTTCTAACAAGCACCCAGGTGCTGCTGCTGCTGCTGGTCTGCAGGCCACACTGGGAGTAGCAAAGGACAAGAGGCAGCTCCGGAGACTCCCCTCCAGGGAGGGCGCACATCCGGTTCCAGGGAGACCGTGTGTGCGCACCAGGTTACAGAAGCCGTTCAAGCGGCGATAGGCACCGGGCGTTACGGCTGCGGCGGTCATCTCTCGGTGGAGTCCGCCTTCCTGCAGCACGGCGCAGCTGTCCAGCGCTGGGCTCGGAAGCCCGACCCCTGAGCTTTACCTCTTGGTAGGTCTGAATCTTAGGGCAGATCTTCTCACTTCCTGCATCTCGGTTTCCTCATGTCTATAGTGGAAATACTACTACTGTGAGGGTGAGCTGAGTTAATAGACACAGAGTCCTTAGTAAGTGCTCAGTAAATGTTGCTCTTCCTGTTGATAATACACGCTCCTGTGATAGTTGACACAGACACACGCGGAGGCTCAGTCTCCTGGTTCGTGGTCAAAAATGTAACCCCCATCTCTCTCCGACCAAAAGGCCTGTACCTTCTCTTGCAAATTCCTCCTACCCTCCTGCCCACTCCCACTCCCCCTCCCCTGGCCCCTGGCCCCAGTGTGGTCTGGATGGGCCCCACAGGGGCAGGGACAGGGACAGGACGTGGGGCTGTATCTGACAGGAACCTGAGGGGCTGGCCTGGGAGGGGATTGGGGCCCGGCTTCCTGAGGGGAGGATGGGCTAAGCCAGGCACACAGTGCCGGAGAAGATGCCCTCCTGGGCCCTCTTGGTGGTCACCTCCTGCCTCCTCCTGGCCCCCCAAAACCTGGCACAAGTCACCAGCCAAGGTGAGGTGTGTGGAGGGTGGAGATCACCTATACCCAGGAAGAGGGAGCCCTGGGAGGGGTGCAAGGTAGGAGGCTCCCGCCAGCCCCTTACTCTTGCCCATAAACATGGCTGGGGGCACCCAGAGCTCAACTCACCAGCTGTTCCTCAGATGCCTCCTTTCTGGCCTCGGATGCAGAGCCCCTGAACTGTTTCTCTCGAACATTTGAGGACCTCACTTGCTTCTGGGATGAGGAAGAGGCAGCACCCAATGGAACATACCAGCTGCTGTATGCGTACCCAGGGTATGTGCTGGGCTGTGCCACACTCCCCTATATCTGTCCTGTCCTTACCTCAGCTGAGCCCAGCTCCCGTAGCTTCCCTGCTTTGGCCCTGTCAGAGGACTACTGCAAGTACATGCCCTCGGTAGCCACTTAATGAACAGATGTGCTTTGGATATCCCCAGCGCCAGCCCCTGCATAATCCCTAATCCCACCTATCCCAGCCACTAAGCAGAAAAGTGGCAGTAATGGAAATAGAAGTTGGGCTTGGGCCCGGACCTGGCTTCTCAGGGCCCGTCATGGTGGCTGTGTCGGTGGAACAGACTTCTCCTACGCCCACAGGGAGAAGCCCCGTGCCTGCCCCCTGAGTTTCAAGAGCGTGCCCCCCTTTGGGACCCGATACGTGTGTCAGTTTCCAGCCCAGGATGAAGTTCGCCTCTTCTTTCCATTGCACCTCTGGGTGAAGAACGTGTTTCTGAACCAGACTCTGACCCAGCGAGTGCTCTTTGTGGATAGTGTGGGTAAGGGCCATCCCTCTGTCACCCTGGCCCCTCTATTTGCTGCCCTCAGTCCAGCTCCTAGGACCAGACTGGCCTGTGCTCTTTTAGGGCAATGTGGATGCCGTTCATTACCAGACCACCAAGGCACCTCAAGACCCCCTTATCATTCTTCGCATCCAGAGCTGGATTTCATTTCACACCAGAGACAACCTTGCCCCCCCCCATCATTAATCCATTCATTGACTCATTCAGCAGTTACAGAATACGTACTATGTGCCAGGCACTGTGCTAGGTGACAAGGATACAGAGATGAAGAGATCCCTGCTCTTGAGAGCACTGAGTCTAACAAAGCCGCAGTGAGGTCACTGTTCTAATGAGGAAAGGAGAATAGGATATGGAGCCTCCTTTGCCCTGGCCTCCAAGAGAGCAATGGCCTGTGATCTTCTAGAATCCAGGGGCTGCCCCCAACCCAGCTGCAGTTTCCCTCTCTACAGTCCATGGTTTGAACCATAGACTGTGGCACTCAGAGAGTTCTGACGTACCCTGTCTTGCCCTCAGGCTTGCCAGCTCCCCCAGATATCATTAAGGCTTCGGGCGGGAGCCAGCCAGGGGAACTTCAGATCAGCTGGGAGACCCCAGCTCCCGAAATCAGTGATTTCCTGAGGCACGAACTTCGCTATGGCCCCAAGGATCCCAGGAATTCCATTGGTCCCACAGTCATGCAGCTGCTGCCCACAGAAACCTGCTGTCCGGTTCTGCAGAGACTAAACCCAGTCCCAGCTCTGCACCAGCCTCCATGTGCTCAGCCCATGATGCCCCAACAGGATGGACCAGAGCAGACCTCCCCAACTAGAGAAGTATCCTGGCCTTCTTCTGCCCCACCTCCTATCTCCTATCCCAAATTTTGCCCCAAGAAAGGACAGGCCATACTTTGGGGATTCCAAACTGGGTTGGTCCTTTGGGAGTTAGTATGGGCTTGGGAGCCATGTCCATTTAGGAATCTCCCAGTTTGGGTCATTCACACCAACAAAATTGAGTGTTTCAGGCCTTTGAGTTAGTGGGGATTTCCCTAAAAAGCTCTGAACACCACCTAAAACCCACTGACCTGGCCCCTAGTCTGTGTGCGTATCTATTCACTGAGGAACTGGGCATCTCTCCGCAGGTATGCTATGGGGCTTCAAATGTAAGAGCTGGAGGCTGTCTTGGTTGAGGCAGACCTAGATTCTGAGGCTGTGGTTCTTCTCCCAAGGCTTCATCTCTAACAGTGAGGAGTGGAAGCTGCCTCATCTCAGGGCTCCAGCCTGGTAAATCCTACAGGCTCCAGCTGCGCAGCCAACCCGATGGGGTCTCCCTCCTTGGCTCCTGGGGATCCTGGTCCCTCCCTGCAACTGTGGACCTGCCTGGAGATGCAGGTGAGTCAACGAAAGAGTGGGAAGACGGGGAGGAGATAGAAAAGATCTCTGGAGAGGTCTGGACTGGATATGGAAGCTCTGAGAACCATGGTCCTTCCTGATAACCTTGAACTTGCCACTGGACAGACAGAGTGAACTATATTCAGGGAGAGAACAAAGAATGGGGTAAATATTCCAAGTTATGTGTGTAAAGATAATCTGGATACCCTATAGAGTGGGCATGTGTTGACCCTCATGGGACTTCCTTCTGTTAATTCAGTGGAAATTGGACTGCAGTGCTTTACCTTGAACCTGAAGAATGTTACCTGTCAGTGGCAGCAACAGGACCATGCTAGCTCCCAAGGCTTCTTCTACCACAGCAAGGCACGGTGCTGCCCCAGAGACAGGTGAGAGTTGAACTGCTGATTGAGCTAGATGTCCTGGGAGAGAGACAGGGTCATGCAGAAAGGGAGAGATTGTTCTCCATCTCCTTCACATCCCTTCCTTGTCCCAAAACCAACTGGTCTCCATTCACTCATCCTCCAATAGTTGTTTTACCTTCCCAACTTCTTTCCATTCCCATTGCAATGCCTTGGTTTAGTCCAGATTTAGTCGTATCACCTGGACCACTGCAACAACCTACATTCTCATTCACCTGCCATTTATCCCCTGTGCTGCTGACAGAATGACCTTTGTTAAACTCAAATGTTGGATGGCCTTCCCCTACTCAAATACGTACTGCACCTCTCCACATTCAAATACAATCAACACTTTGCCTTCAAGAATTACCACCAAGCTCCTCACTCATCTGTCACTCCCCACATATCCAATCTAAAACCAAGTCTTGGGGTTTTTTTTTTTCAAATTTTTATTTAAATTCTGGATAGTTAACATACGGTGTAACACTGGTTTCAGGAGTAGAATTTAGTGATTCATCACTTACATACAACATCCAGTGCTCACCGTAACAAGTGCCCTCCTTAATCCCCATTATCAACCTCAGTTTGTTACCTATCATTAAGAGTCTCTTTTGGTTTGCTTCCCTCTCTTTTCTTTCCTTCCCATGTGTTTATCTGTTTCCTTTCTTAAATTCCACATATGAGTGAAATCACATGGTATTTGTCTCTGACTGACTTATTTTGTTTAGCATAATACACTGTAGCTCCAACCACATCGTTGCAAATGGCAAGATTTCACTCTTTTTGATGGCTGAGTAATATTCCACATATATATGGAATATATATATACCTACACACACCACCTCTTCTTTATCCATTCATCAGTCAATGGACTTTTGGGCTTTTTCCATAGTTTGACTATTGTTGGTAATGCTGCTATGAACATTGGGGTGCAGTACCCCTTCAAATCTGTATTTTTGCATCCTTTGGGTAAATACCTAGTAGTGCAATTGCTGGGTTGTAGGAAAGTTCCATTTTTAACTTTTTGAGGAACCTCCATACTGTTTTTCAGAGTGACTGCACCAGTTTCCATTCCCACCAACAGTGTAAGGGGTTCCCCTTTGTCCGCGGCTTCGCCAACACCTGTCGTTTCTTGTGTTGTTAATTTTAGCCGTTCTGACCAGTGTGAGGTGGTATCTCATTGTGGTTTTGATTTGTATTTCCCTGATGGTGAGTGATGTTGACATCTTTTCATGTGCCTGTTAGCCATCTGTATGCCTTCTCTGGAGAAGGGTCTGTTCATGTCTTCTATCTATTTCTTGACTGGCTTATTTGTTTTTTGTTAAGTTTGATAAATTCTTTGTAGATTTTGGAGACTAGCCCTTTATCTGATAAGACATTTGCAAATATCTTCTCCCATTCTGAAGGTTGCCTTTTAGTTTTGTTGACTGTTTCCTTTGTTGTGCAGAAGCTTTTTATCTTGATGAAGTCCCAGTAGTTCATTTTTGCTTTTGTTTCCCTTGCCACCGGTTATGTTTCTAGTAACAAGTTGCTGCGGCCGAGGTCAAAGAGGTTGCTGTCTATATTCTCCTCTAAGATTTTGATTGTTTCCTGTCTCACATTTAGGTCTTTCAAACATTTTGAATTTATTTTTGTCTACAGTGTAAGAAAGTTACCAAGTCTTGTTGGTTTTACCTACTAAATATCTCTAGAATCTGTCCACTTTTGTTCATCACTGCCATTGCCCTAGTACGAGCCATCATGATGTCTCACTTGGACTACTGAGGAGACTTATTAGCTGATCACCTCTTAAATCCTCCAAATCATTCTCCACATAGGAGCCTGAGTGACCTTTTAAAGTGCAAAAATGAACATAACACTATCTGCTTAAAAGTCTTCGCTAGCTTCCCACTGATCTTGGGATTAAAAAAAGAAGAAGAAGAACCCCGTTGTGTGACCTTACAGAGTATTAACAGACTCAGTCCCTGAATGCCTCCAGCTTCATCTTTACTAGGCTGCCTTTTCCTCTCTATGACTCTTTGGTCCCCTTCTATCTTCCATATTCTCTCCTGCCTCTGGGTTTTTGTGCATGCTGTCTACCCAGCCCTCCTGTCTTAACCTTCAGATCTCAACTCAAATGTCACCTCTTCAGGGACCCCTCCCCTGATCTTCCTCATCAGGTCCAATAGTACTATTATACATACTTATTGCACCATTTACCTCTCCTTCTTAAGGAGTTCATAGTTACAATTTCACATTTATACTTATGTGGTTATTTGACTAATCTCATTCTGTCTCAGAACTCCAGTTGAGAGGGGCTGATCTTGACTATACATGATCCCTAAGGGCAAAGTCAATGTCTCCTCTTACTCACTAATGTATTCTCACCTACCACAGTGCCTGGCACTTAGCAGTTACTCAGTAAAAAACGGCTAAATTAATGAATAATGAAAAAACCACCATTAACAATTTTAATGTGCTCTTCCAGTGTTTCTATGTACTTCTATGTGTCTATACACATTTCATTTTCAATTTGAATTGGATCACATTATATATATGGTTTGCCAACTTCCTTTTTTTACTTAAAAATGTATCTTGGAGCCCATCACAAAAATGTAACTGATTCTTTTTAATAACTGCACAGATTTCCATGGTCTAGAGGTGCCATGAATGGATTAAAGGGGAGCAAAACTGACGTCATCATTTCTTCCGCCAAAACCTGCTCCTCCTCCTGTTGTCCTCCATCCTACCATCAACCCAGTTTTCCAGGCCTGACATGGTGATTTCCTCCACTTCTGCCTTTTCCCCACCCTCCAGGTCCAATCACAAACAGTCTTACCATCTCTACGTCTTCAGTATCCCTTGAATCCATCACTTTCTCTCCACCTCCATAGCCACCACCCTGTTTCTGGTCCTCATCACTTCATACATGGAGACCATGAAAGTGTCCTATTGGATTTCCCTGTTTCTAGTCTGTCCTCATAAATTCTTTCTTGCAAATTTCAGTTACAGTGATCTTCCCAAAGTACAATGCTAATTATGACAAGTTTCTGCTTAAAATCCTTAAATGTCTCCATGATTACTACAAGATTAAGTTCAAGTTCCTCAGAAAGGCCATAAGACCCTCCATGATCTTAGTCTGCCTTCTCCCATTTACCACTCACCACCAGGCCCTCTAAGCTAAGAGCATTCTGTACCACTTAGAATTTCCCCCAAAGCACCGTATCCTTATCTGTGCACAAGCATGTGCCTGGGATGCCTGTTTGTCCCCTTTGCCTATCCTATTTATAGTCCAAGACTCGGTCTAAGCGCTGCCTTGTCCAGGAAGTATTCTCTGACCCTCTGCATCTGGGTTAGATTATCCTCCTTAATACCCCCCAAACCAGCCAGTGCACACCACAGAAAAATACCAGCTATCTGTTTTTTTGCCTCTCCCACTGGAATGAGAGCTCCATGTTTATTCCTCTATGTATTCATCGTGCCTAGCGTGGTGCCTGGCACATGGTATCAATTACTTGTTGAATAAAGAAGTAAACACATAAATACATAAGTAAATAAGAGCTAGCCATTTAGGGATTATAATCAAGAAGGAGACATGATTCATTTGTTCAATAAACAATTATTGAGGGTGACTATGTGCCAGGCATTGGGGCTAGAGTGACAAAAGTGAAAAGTTTCCACATTGTTGGGACTTCCATTTTAGTTGGGGAAGGGGGAAGGGAGGGGTGACAAAGAAGTGAAGAGACCCATATAACCTGTTATATGGTTATATGATAGAGACTAAGTGGGAGGATGGGGGCAGTGGGTGCTCATTTAGACCGTGTGGTCAGAGAAGTCCTCACCTGGAGGCCTAAATGGCAAAAAAAGAACGAGTGACATGGAAAACTAGAGTCAGAGCAGTCGAGGGCAAGGCGAAGTGCAGAGTCAGTACCTGGGGCATATCCGTAGCAGCGAGAAGGCCCACGTGGATAAGGGTGGCAAACTGGTGTAAGAACCATAGGAGATGAGAATGGCCAGGTAGGGAGGAACTGAACCATGTCGAGTCCTGTGGGCCCTGGCATGGAGTCTGGATCTCATTCAAGAGGGGACAGGGAGTTATGGACGGATTTCAAGCAGAGAAGTGACATGATGTGACTTTCCTCTCGGAAAGGTATGTCTCTCTGTGAAATGACGCAGAAGCAAAGGTAGAAGCAGACTCACCAGTTAAAAGTTTGCCTTCGTCCAGGCCGGAGGCAGAGGCGGTTCATCGAATGTGGCCGTGGGAAAGATTCAAAATGGACAGATTTGTGATCTCGTCTGGGCATTATCAGATCCACATTCTGGAAGCAAATTCTGATGGCCATGTGGAGAAGAAACTCCATAAGGGAGTGGTGAAAATTAAGGCAGAAAAGCCAGTGGGGAGGCTGTTATAATCATCTAATATGAGAATATCACGGAGAGGTGACTAACAGGCCTGCTGTATGAGATTAAAACATGAGGATCTTTCCACCAGAGAGATGAAGGCTCTCTGAAACAATCCTGTGAAGTAAGGATTTTTAACCCATATTACAGATGAGGAAATGGGAGCAGAGATGAATCATTTATGAGTTGTATACCAATAAGCCAAGACCTGAGTTCTAGAGCCCAGGCTGTTTTCATGAATCATCTAGCTCTTCCCTTAAAAGGAAGAGGCTGGACACCAAAGTCAGCTTCAGAAAACAAAACATCATGGCGGGAAGAGAAAGAGAAAGCCTTGGAAGCCCATCCAGGGGAGGAGTTCGATTACAATCCCTACAGGCCAAATCCCCTGTGGGATGGGAACTATCAAGGTTAGTTTCGGAGGCAGGCCTGATTCAATAACTCTATTGGGGATGATTCTTAGGGACCCCGTCTGGGAGAAGTGTGAAGAGGAGAAAACCCCAGGATTCCAGCCCTCCCAGTTCTCCCGCTGCCACTTCAGGTCACGAAACGACAGTGTTATTCATATCCTTGTGGAGGTGACCACAGCCCAGGGTGCTGTTCACAGCTACCTGGGCTCCCCTTTCTGGATCCACCAGGCTGGTAAGAACTTTCTTCCCTTCTCCTCCCACCTACTTCCTGCCCCTACCGCCCCTGACCCCATGCCCAGGATCACCAGCTCTGGCACTTCTGACCCATGGCCCTGGGGGCATGATGTCTCATGCACAGAAGGGCTTAGGCCAGTCCCTGCTGGCCTCCCTGTAGTGCTCATCCCCACTCCAAACTTGCACTGGAGGGAGGTCTCCAGTGGGCAGCTGGAATTGGAATGGCAACACCCATCATCCTGGGGAGCCCAAGAGACCTGCTATCAGCTCCGATACACAGGAGAAGGCCATCAAGACTGGAAGGTATGATCGAGGATAAAATGCCCACAGATCTCAGTACACAGGGTACTCCCAAGTTTCATCAGGTCTGCTATCAAGAGTGAAGGTATCCATGTATCTGTGTCTGGGTTTGTATATCTGTGTCGCTCTGATTCAACTGGTATCTTAATCTTTCTTGGGCATCTGATACTGTTCACTACTCCCATTTAAAATTTTCTCTTTCCTTTGCCTTTGGGATATCAGTCCCCTGATTCTCATACTACTTCTCTGGCTGAACCTTCTCCCTTTTTCCTGGCTCTTCCTTTGCCACCCTTCCCTAATATGTTTTGCTTCCTGTAGTCCCATTCTAGACTCTTCTTTTCTCTTATAGTTTTAATGACTACGCATTAACTAGCCCAAACGTATCATTCCAACACCCATATGGAAAGGAACTTCTATGCCCTAGGTAGATTACCTAAACTTTGGAAGTCTCAGTTTTGTCACTGGTGAGATGGAGATACAGTATTTATCTTCCAGAGCTGTAGTAAAAAATTAAATATATAAATATCTAGCATACTGCGTGGCGGATAGAAGGTACTCAATATACATTAAATATTACTTGCTCTACTTTTATTCTCATTAACCATATGTATATACAACCTCTTACCAGACAGCTCTGCCTAAAAGCCGCCAGGGGCATTTCAGACCCAATATATCCAAAACTAAACTCATCCTCCTCCCCAAGTTTATCTTACCTTTGTATTGGGGTATGTTACATTCAGTAAAACACATAGATCTTAAATATACAATGGATCAATTTGTACATGTATACACTCATCTAACCATTACCCAGATCAAGCTATAGGTTATTTCTAGCACCTCAGAAGCTCCTCAAGCCCCTTACAGTCACACACACCCCAAGGTAACCACTCTTCTGACATCACCATGGATACGCTTTGACTGTTGTTGAAAACCTGAGAAAATAGAACCAGGTGGTATTTTGTCCTCAAACTGACTTCTCTGTTCGCTGACAGTGACTCTACCACGTACCCTGTTATCCAAGCCTGGAATCACCCATAACTCTTCTTCCTTTTCCCTCGTCCCTTCCCTCCATCCATCAACACGGAAGTTGAGTTTATTGTACTAACAGTCCTCAAATCCCTACTACCACTGCCCTTAGCTCATCTTTGACCACCCGGCCTGCGCGTCCATGCCTTTAACACACTGAATTACTCTGTAAGCCCCAACCAAGCAGCTCAGGCAGCATGACGTGCGTCCTCATGCTCCCATTCTGCCTTACGTATATCATCATTATAGCACTAATTACTTGTAATTATTTACCGGTTTGCATGTCTTCCTCATGGGACTTGTGAGAAACCATGCTCCTTTATCCTTTTCCCCAGTGCCTAGCCCAGTGGCAGATCCCCAGCAGGTAGTGAATGTTTGCTACGTGATGGCTAGTCTCCCCGCTTGTCCGCACGACGCTTGTTCCCTCTGCTTGGAATCTGTCCCTGTACCCTCAGCACCTAGCATCCGCTGCTGGATGCGCGTTACTTGTGAACAGTCTGTGTGGCCCTGAATAGCTGAATGTGCCCGGGGTTTCCGTCGCCTGACCTGGACCCGGGGGAGCGCTTCTGGCGGGATGTCCGCGTGACCTGGTCAGTCTGCACTTGTCTATGCATTTGTGTCAGGATGAGTAGTCGGTTCTCTGTGCAGACGAGGTCTGCGTGCCAGCGTGTGTGTCGGGACGTGTTTCTCTAAGGTCGTGCGTCGGGAGGGCGAGGCTCCCTGTCGGGGTGCTCTGTCTTGCAAGTTTTCGCCGGGATGCATGTATTCTGTCGGGGAGGCTCTTTGGGGGGGATCCCCGGAGATTCAAAGCGGTAAACCTTCGGCCAAAAGGATGCCAGGCTGTCGAGGCCCCGACCGACGCGGGCGCAGCGCCGCCGGGAGCCTGCCCACCGGCCCGTTCCCCCTCTGCGCAGGTGCTGGAGCCGCCTCTCGGGGCCCAGGGAGAGACCCTGGAGCTGCGCCCGCGCTCCCGCTACCGCTTGCAGCTGCGCGCCAGGCTCCACGGCCCCACCTACCAAGGCCCCTGGAGCGCCTGGTCCGACCCAGTGCCGGTGGAGACCACCTCGGACACCGGTGAGGGCTCGGCGGCGGGCAAGGCGCTCTGCGGCTGCGCGAGTGGGAGGGGGCGCCGGCGCAGCGAGGGGCGGGCGCTGAGGGGCGCCGAGGGGCGGGGTCCGGCGGGCCTGGGGGCGGGGCTCCGGCCCAGGGCGCGGAGGTCTGACTGGGTTTGTCCCCTAGCCTGGATCTCCTTGGTGACCGCCCTGCTCGTGGCGCTCGGCCTCAGCGCCCTCCTGGGCCTGCTGCTGCTGAGATGGCAGTTTCCTGCGCGCTACAGGTACCGCCCCGGTCACTCGGGAGACGGGTGGGGCCGGAGGCGCCTAAACAAGCCTCCCAGGGTTCCTCTGTGGCGCCCGCGCTCCCGAGGACCGAGGACCGCACGTCCACACCTGTGCTTCAGCCCCTTCCTGCACTCTCCCCTGGGAGTCGCACGCTTGCTCACCCTCTAACAGGCCCGCTATACCGGACCCCTCGAGCAACCCCACCTACTCCCATCTCAGTAACGGGCTGCTGTCCGCCCGTCGCCCAAGCTGGAACACTGGGCGCCTCCCCCCCTTTATCCAGTCCGGCCTGGTCTGCTCCTTCCACCGCCTAATGTCGCTCAAACAATGGGCCCCTTTTTTCGCCCTACAAACACTCCCGGGCTCGCTGAAACAGAGCCTCTTCACCCTCCAATCTGGCCTCACACAGCCACCCAAATAATCTTTCTAAAACGCACGCGTGCACTTGTCACTCCTCTCCTTAAGTCTTATTCCTAGCTCCGAGGATAGAGTCCAGACTCTGGAAAGTCCAGACTCTGTAGCATCTGCCCCCCCCCCGCCAGCCTTTCCACCCCCTCCCACCCTGTGCATCGGCTTTGCCAAGCTGTTGCTGATTTCCTCCACAAGTCCAGTGGTTTTACTTCTCAGTGCCTTTGTATGCGCTGTCCCCTCTGCCAGGGATCTCCTCCCCGCATGACTAACACGCCTTCATCTTTAAATAACTTTCTCCACCAACTCCTAGAAACCTTTCCTCAACCCTCCCTTATGGGTTACTCTCTTTGTGCCCCAGTACAGACCTCTACCACAGCACCAGTAGCATTTCACGGTATTTCTTTCTTTGTAAGTCTTCCCTATACCTTATTTGGTCATCTTTAAATCCTCAGCACAGTGCCTGCCAAACAGCATACCCTTAAATAAATGTTATTAATGACTTGTTTATCTGGGAAGACTAAGGCTGAAGAGAAATGTCACTGGAAGTTATAAACATGAGGATAGAAAAGTAAAACAAACAAACATGAGGATAGAGTCCGTACCACCTCAGTCCTTCCTCTGGTAACATCTCTTGGTTCTTGAGGACTTGG
Organism: Ursus arctos; assembly: GCF_023065955.2. Classification (NCBI taxonomy): domain Eukaryota; kingdom Metazoa; phylum Chordata; class Mammalia; order Carnivora; family Ursidae; genus Ursus; species Ursus arctos. The sequence goes on along the minus strand of NW_026622786.1, from coordinate 71,417,865 downwards.
AAGGTGACTCCTCCAGGCAGCCTCTCTAGGTGACCCTAGACTAGGTTAGATGTCCGTCCTCTATGCTCCCATCTCTCCTTGAACATGTTTTTCTTCGAATTTTTAATTCACTCATCTGTATGAGCAGACCGGATTGGAGCCTCTATGCAGGTAATCAGATCCAACCCAGAAGTTGGGGGAGAAGAGGAAGGAGATGCTGCTGAACCAGCCAAACTCAGCTCCCTGTCCTCTCTTTGCCAGATAAGTCTCACTGCTCCCCTGGAGAGATATAAGTGAGGTCACAAAAGAAGCCTGAAATGTTGTTCAACTCAAGTCTATCCATGTGGAAATATGAGCCTCAAGAATCGCAGGGTCCCCCAACTTACCTTAGTCCACACTCGTCCCAGAGAGACCACCTTCCCCAGTAACTTAGTAATAAGCCCCTCTGGTTCTCTTCATTCACCCAGTCAACTAATTTCTTGAGGACCTACTATAAGCCAGACAGTGTTCTATCCCCTGGAGATAGAGGGCTGAGCAAACAGACAAACTCTTTGTTCTCATGGAGTTTATATTCTAGTGGACTGAGACAGACAGACACAAATATATGTGATAATATAACGTGTAAACAATAAGTCAAGTGCTATAAAGAAAAATAAATTGAGCAGGAAACAGGGACAGGGAAGGGAGCTGGTACTATTTTAGACATGGCAGTCGGGGAAGGCTTCTCTCTCAGGATGACATTGGAGCAGAGACCTAAATGAAATGAGGGAACAAATCAAGAGGCACAGGGAATAGCAAGTATTAAGGCCCTGAGGCAGGGATATTTGAGGACACTAAAAACCCTTTTTTGAACCCCCCCTTCCCTCCTTTTCACCTATGCCCCTCTAGCTTATCTTATTGCCTTGACTACACTCTTACTTCTCCAAGCCTTACTGCCTAACCTCAGCCTCAACTCCCCGCCACCTCAGTGTTCTCTTCCTCCCTCCCAGTTCACTCCTGTGACTCTCAGTCTCTTCTTCCTTCTCCCCAAGGAGCCTGAAGCATGCCCTGTGGCCCTCACTTCCAGACCTGCACCGGGTCCTAGGCCAGTACCTTAGGGATACGGCAGCACTAAGTCCGGTAAGTACATTCCCTTCTCCACTCCCCAGCACCAGCCCTGCCTGGAGTTGGATCCTTGCCCGATTGCACACTTTTCCAAGGCCCTTACCCACCAGCATACCATTCCTGGGCCCTATGCCCAGCTAACCCTCCTTCCTGCACCGTCCAAGTCCTCCTCCCCACTGCGCCTGCTCTAAGACAGATTCTTTCCCCCCATCTCTCCCAGCCTAAGGCTGCAGTCTCAGATGCCTTTGAGGATGTGGAACCCAGCCCCCTTGAAATTCTACCCAAGTCCTCAGAGAAGATCTCCGTGGCCCTGTGTTCCTCCCAGGCCCAGATGGACTACCGAGGATTGCCCCCTTCTTGCCTGGGGACCATGCCCCTGTGTGTGTGCCCACCCATGGCTGAGTCGGGGTCCTACTGCACCACCCACATCGCCAACCATTCCTACTTACCTCTGAGCTGTTGGCAGGCCCCTCTCTCCCCGTACCCTGGACAGATCCAAACCCGCCAGACTTCTTTTCCCAACCTCCCTACCCACCCCAGCCCCACAACACAAACATCTCAGACCTCACGTCCATCCCCCTCTGTCTGTCCTCATAGTTGGGCTCCCCGACACTGACAACGTTTGGTACTGCTGCAGACAAAAAGCCAGGACCCTCCCTCCTCACGCCAGGTTCATTTGACTAAGCTCCTCTAACTCACCTGCTTTCTCTCTCCTCCCTAATGCTCCACTCCTTGAAAAGACGTCTCCACATCCCCGCTTCCCATTTGCTCTTCAGACTACTTCAGTTCATTCCCCTACTTTGCTAACAAAACCACTCAGGCAGAATTCACGTCAAACCTTGTGATTGCAAGGTCCGGTAGGATCTGGTCAATCCTCAATTTATTTGACCTCTCTGCGGCATCTGTCATGGTGACTACTCACTTCTTTAAATTCTCTCCTACCTTGGCTTCCATAGTACCACCATCTCTCCTGGCTCTGAGTATTATGAGTAGTTAAAAGCATAAACTCTATAGTCGGAGCTGGGCTTATATTGCTCTCTTACCCACTTGCTAGCTGTGTGACCTTGGGCACATAACTTAAAAGTCTTTGTGCCTTGATTTTCTCGTCTATAAAACAGAGATAATGCCAGAACCCCACAGAGTTGTGAAGAGGATAAGTGAGCTAGTCTAAGTAGAGCACAGTGCCTAGGACATAGTATGTTTATATCTGCACTATTGTAATTATTCCTTCCTGTTCTGTTATCCTGGCGTCTCTCCCAACCCTTAATTATTGTAGTTCCTCAAGAGTCCACTGCCTTTCCTGTCAGCCGACCATTGCAAAGTTCTCATCTCCAGCCCTGACACCTACCATACTTGTGCTCTTTATGCAAGAGCCTTTTACATGTCTGTCTCCTGCTACTAGGTTGTGAGCTCCTTGAGGGCCAGGGCTGTGATTTATTTGCCTTTGTCCCCCAGCACCTAGAGCAGAGCTTGGTGCATGATAGTAGGCCTTCAATAAATGTTTTCTAAATGAAGGAAATCTTTCTAGACAATGCCAAGTGCCCTCATCCTCTAGGCCATTCAGTTGCAACAATAAATGTGCTTAGGTCAGGGGCGCCTGGGTGGCTCAGTCAGTTCAGTGTGCCTTAGGCTCGGGTCCTGATCCCAGGGTCCTGGTCTCAGGGTCCTGGAATCAAGCCCGCACTGAGCCCTTCATTGGGCTCCCTGCTCAGCAAGGAGTCTGTTTCTCCTTCTCCCTCTGTGTCCCCCTTGTGCGTGCACTCGCGCTCTCTCTCTCTTGCTCTCGCTCTCAGATAAATAAATAAAATCTTTTTAAAAATGTGCTTAGGCCATTCTGGTTATGGATTCCCCTGACTCATTCAAATTCGCAAATAAATGGTATTTTTTGTTTGTTCCAGACATACCCACTGTATTAATCAGGGTCTTGACAGAAATAGATGAGACACTCAAACTGGGCATCTCGGTGAGAGTTTAATAAAGGGCATGTTTATAAAGATAAGGCAGGATTTAGGAAAACCGTCAAGGAAGAATGCCGTACCCCAGTGCTAACAACAGCTGGGAGCTGGTACCACCCCAGGGGGGAGTGTGGTTACTAGACGTGGAGACTTTCTCTAAGAGAGGGCTGCCTGACTGGAGTGGTGACCTTCGGTAGAGAGCCAGCCTGTGAGGACACGGCAGGGAGGGAGTCGGGAGGATAAATAGCTCAGGCTCACTCTCCCTCCACCCTCCGTTGTTCTCCTCCGTGTTCGTTCGCTAGCACTGCCGTAACAAAGGACTACACAGTTGGTGGCTTAAACCGCAGAAATGTCCTGTCTCACGGCTCTGGAGGCTAGAAGTTCAAGCGTCATTAGGGTTGGTTCCTTCAGAGAGCTGTGGGGAAGAATCTGTTCAGGCCTCTCTGCTAGCTTCTAGTGGTTCCCTGGCACTCTTGGTGTTGCTTGGCTTGGAGAAGCAATACCCCCATCTCTGCCCTCATCTTCACATGGCGTTCTCATGTGTGTCTGTGTCCAGGTTTCCCTGTTTTATAAGGACACCAATTTCACTGGATTGAATGACCCAAATGACCTCATCTTCATTAATTATATCTGCAGTGATCTTACTTCCAAATAAGGTTCCACTCTGGAGTACTGGGGCTTCAATTCAACATATGAATCTGGCGGGGGGGGGCACAAAATTTAATTCATAGTATCCTCCCATTGGTGGAACCCAAACAGAAACCAAAGACCAAGGGGATCCATTGATATAGGCCATATAAATCAGCTTCACAAGGCACAGGGTGTGGTAGAAATGGATGTAAGAGTAGGTCTGAGTGGGACAAATGGATGACATCCAGTATACTCATTTTCCATAATTCCTTCCCCTAGCCATGGTCAGGGCCCCAACTCTAACGCTAGGGACTCAAGACTAGGATTGAGATCCAAACCATGGAACTTCTCACATTTACACCCACTCAACCATCATGTCTTGACCACTTTTACCTACTAGGGTCCATCTCCTCCAACGGCACTGAGCTACTGCTTCAGCCCTCTAACTAGTATCTCTGCCTCCAGTATCTCTCCATAAACCCAACCTGTATGCTGCCTCCAGAGTGATCTTCCTATTCATCCCACCTCGTACCCCTAAATCTTTAGCTTTACTCTGCAGAACCCGATCTCTTCTTCGTCTAGTGCTTTCCTGTGGTAGGATTAAAAGTATTAGCATCATGCCAAGCACATAGTAAATACTCAATGTTTATTGAGCTAATTTTGTTATCATCCCAACTGGGCTGTTCCACTGCCTAGATGTCACCTATATTTTATTCCTTCCATGCCCTTTGCTTTCCTAGACTCAAGTCCTTCAGGTGGGAGTTCTTCCATCTAACCAGCTCCTTGGCCTCTAATTATCCTTCTCTAAAGCCTTGTTCTCCTTCCCTTCAGTGTAAGAGGACATGATCTCTCTTTCCTAGACTGGAAAGCTCCCTGTGTTTTCTTTTTCTTTTTCTTTTTAAAGATTTTATTTATTTATTTATTTATTTATTTATTTATTTATTTATTTATTTGACAGAGAGAGAGACAGCCAGTGAGAGAGGGAACACAAGCAGGGGGAGTGGGAGAGGAAGAAGCAGACTCCCAGGGGAGCAGGGTGGAAAGCTCCCTGTGTTTTCTACCCCATTTTTTCCTGGGTAAGGTAACCCAGGCACCTTGTTCTATCAGCTGGCCTTTGCCCGGCTTCTTTCGTTTCCCTTGGCTCTTTTGCCTTCACCTTCAAACATGCATTGGCCTCTTGGTACTGGTTCCCTCAAGTTCCTGTGCACTGCCCCTTTCTCAATCCCAAATTTCTCACACAAGTATCCCATGTTTGCTGCCTCTACACTCTCCCCATCCCCCGCCTTCTTTCTGCAGCCCCTGCTCCAAGCACTCACTCTTCTGATCCAGCTCTCTCCAAGGTCACTGATGATTTGTCAATGGCCCAATCTGACCTTTTCTGCCATCAGTCTTCTTGACCATTTTGCATATCTTAGAATTCCTCCCTCTTCAAGGTCCATGTCAGGATAATCTCCACTGGCTTCTTTCATTCCTTTATTGTAAAATGTAGAATTCTCTGAGGTTGTCCCCTTATTTAGACCCTATCCTTCTTTTTCTCTACAGTTAACCTTACTCCAGAAGCTTTCTGGCCATGTCCTGCGTTCAGATATGTTTTGCTTGGCTCCTGTCTATGCAGAAACTCATTGATTCCACAATGCCTAGCAGATAAAAGTCCAAACTTCTTAGCTTAACCTTTAAGGCCCTGACCAGCCTGACTCTAAACAACCTCTTCTCCATTCTCTGAGGTTCAAGGTCCCCCTGTTTCCAACCTCAGGTCATCCAGGTAACTGGAAAAAAAACACAAAACTTTAAAATAAAAAATAACAACATTAAGTTTGGGCTAAGAGCACTAGATTTTTCTCCGTCATCATCAGAGTTGATCCAGATAATGATTGAAAACATGCTTTTTCCAGCTTCTCTCTGGGACAGTGTAGCGTATGGTTAGGTGTGCAGGCGTAAGCCAGATAGTTTGGTGCCGCTAGTTATTTTTGGCGGTATGCCTTCGGGCAAGTCTCTAACCTTTTTCTGACCCAGTTTCTTTGTCTATAAAAAGGGAATGGAGTATCTGCCTTGTGGGATTAAGGATTAAAGTCAATAATGTATGTAAACTGTTTAAACACAGTAGTTAGTAGATGGCCAATAAATGGTACCCATTATTATCTTTATTATTGCTGCTTCACCTCTAAGCATATTCACACAACTCATTCAAGTCCTTATTAGAGCACCGGATTGAATAGGAGTCAGACCTGGCTTCCCACCAACCGTGTGGTCCAGGGCAAATCCCTTCCCTGGGCCTTGGCTTTGTCATCTGTGAAATATGGGTATGTTGCCAGGGTGGGGAGGGTGCACCACGCGCAGATTAGGCTAGTGGATCTGCAAAATTCCTGACCCCTCTGAAGCCCCATGGAGATAAGCCACCATGTCTCTCCAAAGGCAGTCCAATCTTATCTCCAGATAGGCAGCTCTGAGTCCTGATCTTTTTCTTGACCTTAAGGAATTCATCCCTTCTCCAGCCTCATTTTCCCTGTCTGGAAAACAACAACAAAACAATTTTTAAAGAACAAACACACGTGCTACTTCCTTCCTCGCAGCGCTCCTACAGGCACCAAGCTAACTAGCTCTGGCCTTCTTTCTGCTCCTAAGCTTCTCAATTCCTTCCCCACCGCTGCCCACCTGCCGCCTTTCCTTTCTCTGAATGGCTCAAGTGCTTTAGGTCCCTCCACCGAGATCTGCACTTAAATATATCATCAATACAATCCACATGCAGTTTTTTAAAAAATTTTTTAGATATGTATTTTTGAAGTATAGTCGACATACAGAGTTATGTTAGTTTCAGGTATACAGCATAGCAATTTGATAGTTCTATGTATTACTCAGTGCTCACCATGATAAGTATAGTCACCATGGTGACAACCATATATTATTATACTATTATCGACTATATTCCCTATGCTGTGCTTTTCATCTGTGACTATTTTATTTTATTTTAATTTTTTTTAAAGATTTTACTTACTTATTTGAGAGAGAGAGAGAGCAAGAGCACAAGCAGGGGGGAAGGGGCAGAGACAGAGGGAGAAGCAGACTCCCTGCTGAGCAGGGAGCCAGACATGGGACTCGATCCCAGAACCCTGAGATCATGACCTGAACTGAAGGCAGACACTTAACCAACTGAGCCACCCAGGAGCCCTCTGTGACTATTTTACAACTAGGAGTTTGTACTTCTTAATCCCCTTCACCTGTCTTACTCATCACCCCACCCACCTTGTCTCTGGTAACCATCAGTTTGTTCTCTGTATTTGTCTTTTCTGTTTTTTTCACTTTTTTTCTTTATTTTATTTTTTGGATTCCACTGTAAGTGGAATTACATCGTATTTGTCTTTCTTTGACTAATTTCACTTAGCATAATACCTTCTAGGTCCATCCATGTTGTTGCAAATGACAAGATCTCATTCTTTTTTTATGACTGAGTAATATTCCAATATATGTGTGTTAATATGTATCTTTTTTTTAAGTTTTTATAGTAATACCAGTTAGTGAACATACAGTGTTATATTGGCTTCAGGTGTACTTAAGAGTGCTTCAACAATTCCACACATCATAACACGCGCACTCCCGGCGCACATCCCACGCATTTCAAGCGCGAAGGGGAAGCCGAGGAATGAATGGAAGCGGCTCGGGAATGCGGCCCAGCGCAGGCCCCGCCCCCAGGCGCGCCCCGCCCCGCCCCTCCTCTCTCGCTCTCAGACACCCGTTTTCTGGGGACAGGTCTTAACCCTCTCACTCTTCAAATCACGTCCCATGGCTGGGTTCTCGTGAGATCTGTGACTTGCACCGGAAGACCCGCCTCCTGTGCCGTAAAAGGCCAATGGGCGAAGGCGACGGTTGCGGCGGTTGGGTTTTGAAGGAGCCAATGAGTGCTCCGAGCGGAGAGTTTAAGAAGCGTAGGTCGGCACCGCTCAAGCCGGTCCGCGATTGGAACCTGCTGGGGGTGAAGGTGAGAGGCGGCCGGGGGTCCCGGGGCGGCCGGGGTGGCCCTGAGTGAGTGGCCAGCCGTCCCAGATCGAGCACGGTCGCCTTTTCCTCCAGGACTCGGCGGGCACCCACTCCAAGGACCCCAGCCCCTGCAGACGCCCCCATGGCGCAGTTCGTGTTCGAGAGTGACCTGCACTCGCTGCTGCAGCTGGACGCACCTATCCCCAATGCACCCCCCGCGCGCTGGCAGCGCAAAGCTAAGGAAGCCGCGGGGCCGGCCCCCTCACCCATGCGTGCGGCCAACCGATCCCACAGCGCCGGCAGGACCCCAGGCCGAACTCCCGGTCCGTGGGGTGCGGCGGGACATCGGGAAGGGACAGGGGATGGCTGAGAGCGGCCTTCGTGCCTCCTCCCCCAGGAGCCTGGTCAGACTCTCTGGCTTCCCTCTCCCCGCCCCAGGCAAATCCAGCTCCAAGGCTCAGACCACTCCCAGCAAACCTGGCGGTGACCGCTATATCCCCCATCGCAGCGCTTCCCAGATGGAGGTGGCCAGTTTCCTCCTGAGCAAGGAAAACCAGCCTGAAGACAGCCAGACGCCCACCAAGAAGGTATGTGGCCCAGAGGGGCTTAAGGCACAAGACCCGCCTGTGTAATCTGGATCATGCCATCGTGCCTCACCCCCACCCTTTGTGCCAGGAACATCAGAAAGCCTGGGCTTTGAACCTGAACGGTTTTGATGTGGAGGAAGCCAAGATCCTTCGGCTCAGTGGAAAACCACAAAATGCCCCAGAGGGTAAGACCCGAAGTTCTTGGTTCTTGGAGGGAGGTGTCAGCCCATCCCTGGGGTTGAGGGGAGATGCCTGTCTGTTCTTCCCACCTGAGACTGAGGAGAGGGGAGGTATTGACCTTCCAGGCTAGGGGCAGGGGGAGGAGTCCGTTGTCCCAGTGTGTGGACCCACTCCTTTGCCGTTGCCACAGGTTACCAGAACAGACTGAAAGTGCTTTACAGCCAGAAGGCCACGCCTGGCTCCAGCCGGAAGACCTGCCGTTACATTCCTTCCCTGCCAGACCGAATCCTGGATGCCCCTGAAATCCGGAATGACTACTGTAAGTGCAGCCTTCTCTTTACCCATTGGATGGAGGAAGAGGGCCCGGGGACCAGGCAAACAAGGAAGCTCATGCTCTTCCCTTTCCCTGCCCTGGCAGACCTGAACCTTGTGGACTGGAGCTCTGGGAACGTACTGGCTGTGGCGCTGGACAACAGCGTGTACTTGTGGAGTGCTAGCTCTGGTGACATCTTGCAGCTGCTGCAGATGGAGCAGCCTGGGGACTACATATCTTCTGTGGCCTGGATCAAAGAGGGCAACTACCTGGCTGTGGGCACCAGCAATGCTGAGGTGCAGGTGAGACCTGTCCCTGTGCCGCAGTTCTGTGGCGCCCAGACCCAGGGGGCTTGTCGGGCAGGAGGGTGTTCATGGCAAGTCACAACCTGATCCCAGCAGCCTTCTCTCTCTAGCTATGGGATGTGCAGCAGCAGAAGCGGCTTCGAAACATGACCAGTCATTCCGCCCGAGTGAGCTCCCTGTGTTGGAACAGCTATATCGTGTCCAGGTTTGTGGTGGTAGCTAGTCTGTTGTGAAGTCAGTCTGATCTTTGCCAGCTCTCCCCAGAGGTACGCCTTGGAACTGAAGCACCTCACTGAACCTCATTCCCTTCCCCCCTGCAGTGGCTCACGTTCTGGCCACATCCACCACCATGATGTTCGGGTGGCAGAACACCATGTGGCCACCCTGAGCGGCCACAGCCAGGAGGTGTGTGGGCTGCGCTGGGCCCCAGATGGACGACATTTGGCCAGCGGTGGCAACGATAACTTGGTCAATGTGTGGCCTAGTGCTCCTGGAGAGGGCGGCTGGGTTCCCCTGCAGACATTCACTCAGCATCAAGGGGCTGTCAAGGTGAGAGTGGGTTGGGTTGGGGCCTCTGCAGGCCCTCCCCCAGAACCTGGGCACTCTTAAGGGGAGATGGGATGGTAGGATTGATCGGGATTGCCCTGTGACCCCTGTAGATCCTTGTCTAGTTCTTGTACCTGCTGACCCCACCTTATCCTACCTAGGCTGTAGCTTGGTGTCCCTGGCAGTCCAATGTCCTGGCAACCGGAGGGGGCACCAGCGACCGACACATTCGCATCTGGAATGTCTGCTCTGGGGCCTGTCTGAGTGCTGTGGATGCCCAATCCCAGGTAGTCTTTTGCCTGTTCCACCTCTCCCTCCCGGAAGTATTCTTACTCTGTACGGTCTTCCTTGGGCAACTGTCCCCTCCAGTGGCTTCACCAACTCTATACCCTGATGATTTCCAAAATTCTAACTCAGCTCTCGTTCAAGAGGTCCAGACCATACTAATGTCCGTGGCTTAACTCCAACCTCATGTCCTATAGGCAGCAACACCCTAATATATCCTAAATTAAATTTGTCACTTCTTATCTCCCTGAAATGTGTTTCCCCTCCTCTTATATGGAGAGAGATAGAACTTATTCAGAAATCTGCAAAACTTCTAGAATCTTTCTTCCTCCTCACCTAGTCCCCAAAACACATCATTTTTACCTCAGTATCATTCACATGGGTCCCCTCCCCTCTTGGTCACTCTTCTTCCCGGTGGAGGCCCATTGCACTGATCTCTCAGCACCCTTTTCTTATCTCCTCCAGTCTGTCCTCTGCACTGGGTCTCGTGGTCTCTTACTGTCCTAAAACCCTGCAGGAGCTCCCTATCACCTGCAGCACTTAATCCACATCGGGTGGGATGACATTTGAGGCCCTTGCTGGTTGTCTCCCTGCACCTACTCCAGCTTTCTCTCCTTCCACCCTCGTCTCCCCCTGCAGCCTTCATTCTGTTCTAAACTTGGGCTCTGGAGCCTGAGTTCAAATTCTGGCTTTGTCACCTACTTAAACTTGCATGTGCTCTTAGGCAACTTGCTGACTTCCTTCTTCTTGATTCCATATCTGTTAAAATGGATAGTAATTCTAACTCTCAAAAAGCTTTTATAAGAACTGTGATGATTCAAGTCTGAGTCTGGCACCTGGCAGGGTGCCTAACACTCAAATGGACTTAGTTCTCATTTGAGTAGTGTTGGCTCTATGTATGTCGTGCCCACACCCCAAACCCTCTCCACAGGTGTGCTCCATCCTCTGGTCTCCCCACTACAAGGAGCTCATCTCAGGCCACGGCTTTGCCCAGAACCAGCTGGTTATTTGGAAGTACCCAACCATGGCCAAGGTGGCTGAGCTTAAAGGTAGGTGCTTATCAGATATTTACCCAAAGGTACAAAAGTAGTGATCCGAAGGGGCACCTGTGCCCCAATGTTCATAGCAGCAGTGTCCGTAATAGCCAAACTGTGGAAAGAGCTGACAGATGAATGGATGAAGATGTGGTATGTATATATACAATGGAATACTACTCAGCCATCAAAAAAAAAGAAACCTTGCCATTTGCAATGACATGGAAGGAACTAGAGGGTATTATGCTAAGTGAAGTAAGTCAATCAGAAAAAGACAACTATCATATGATCTCACTCATGTGGAATTTAAGAAACAAAACAGGATCATAGGGGAAGAGAGGAAAAAATAAGACGAAACCAGAGAGGGAGACAAACCATAAGAGACTCTTAATCATAGGAAACAAACTGAGGGTTGCTGGAGGGGAGGGAGGTGGGGGCATGGGGTAACTGGGTGATGGGCATAAAGGAGGGCACATGATGTAATGAGCACTGGGTGTTATATGCAAGTGATGAATCACTAAACTCTACCTCTGAAACAAAAAAACAAAAAAAAAAGGAAAATCCATGAGGGGAACAGGTTTGAAGTGAACGGTGATGAGTTTCCTTTTGAACATGTTAAGTCTGAGCTGCCTCTGAGATACTAAGTTGGGGTGTCAGTCAAGCAGTCTTATCTAAGACTAATAAGCCACTGACACGTACCTCTGAAACTAATAATAGATTATATGTTAATTGAACTTAAATTTTAAAAATGGGTCAACATAAAAAAAGAAAAAGGTAGGTGCTAAGTGACCAAAGCCAGACACAAAAGGCCACATATTACACATGACTATTCACATGAAGTGTCCAAAGGAGGCAAATGCAAGGAAATAAAACAGATTGATGGTTACCTTGGGCTGGGGGAGAAGGTGATGAGGAGACTTTATGGAGCGATGAAAACATTCCGGAATTATTGTCGTGATGGTTGCACAACTTTGTGAAAATACTAAAAACCAGTCAACTGTATACTTCACAAGGATGACTTCTATGTTACGTGAGCAATTATCTCAGAGGCGTTATAAAAAACAAAAAAGGTGGGGGGCCCTCAATATTGGAGGCTGGAGGTGTCTCTGCATTTATACGCACTGCTCTCCCTTTTGCCCTCCTCGTGCCTCAGGTCACACGGCCCGGGTCCTAAGTCTGACCATGAGCCCAGATGGGGCCACCGTGGCCTCAGCAGCAGCGGACGAGACCCTGCGGCTATGGCGCTGCTTTGAGCTGGACCCCGCGCGGCGGCGGGAGCGGGAGAAGGCCAGCGCGGCCAAGAACAGCCTCATCCACCAAGGCATCCGCTGAGGACCAACTCCTCACCTCACTTGTGTGGGTTTTTTATTTTTCTAATAAAGTCATGTCTCCCTCTCTTCTCTTTGTATGACCTCTGTCCCAGCAGCCTTCCCAGAGGCTCCCCTCCACTGTCCTCAAGAGAGCCAGAACCGTCCCTCCCGTTTGCAGACAGGGCTGGCGCCTCTCCCGTTCACACACGTACACACGCAGCCTCGGTGGTTTCCTCTGTCACTTTTAATGAAGACCTAAGTGAGTGAGCAGCCGCCACAGGCTGTATTCCCAGGCCCCCCACCCACCCTGACCTTTGGCCGAGAAGCTTCTGCTTCAGTGTGGGGTAGGGAAGGAGGGATCCTGGGTCCACAGTGACGGATTATTGCTGACCTCTTCAGTGTGAGGAAAAAGGCCACAAGACCCTGGCGGGGGCCAGTCCTGAGTGCTCCTCTCCCAAGCTGAAGGCAGGGAGGGGGAGTAGCGTCCAGCCCTTTCAGCCCCCAGCTCTGGAGTGGCATGAGCCCATGTCCTTGGAGCTGGCCGGGAGAAGGGGGCGAGGAGCGGAAGCCGTGGTCCCCTGTGTACCAGCCGTGGGAAGGGGAGGGCCTGTCCCCTGCTCAGTCCTGACCGCACAGGCCCTGGTCACAGGTCACTGGTGTCGGCGGGGAGAAGTCAGATGCTGCCCAAGGCGCAGTCCTGAGGCACTTAGGTGGGCACCTGGCGAGGCCACGCTTCTCAGTTGGCCTTGACTTTGGTGGTACCTGGAGCTCCGTTCTGCTGAAGCACACGGGGCAGCCGCTTGCCCTTGGTGTAGGAGTGGTACCAGAAATTGGAGAAGAGCACGAAGAAGATGGTGCCGTACACCCAGATGAGGTGAATGATGGTGGGGTACTGGTAGTCACAGCGGGGCAGGAAGTAGTACTGCGAGATGTGCAGCGAAACCAGGACGAACTGGATCTAGAACGAGAAAGGGGTCAGGGGACTGGGGAGGTGGCGGACAAAGACCAAATGTGGAATGTGGAGGCATGGGGTCAAAGGTGAGGCAGGCTTAGTAAAGGCAGGATCCAGACCAGGAAGGCTGGGGGTGGTTACGGGCCAGGCCCCTCACCAGCTGGATGGCTGTCATGTGCTTTTTCCACCACAAGTAGGGCTGAGCGACCGGGCCGAGGGCGGACAAGCCATAGTACAGGTACATGACCACATGCACACAGGAGTTGATCATGGCGTGGAAAGAGCCCATTCCTCCTGTCGGGACAATGAACAGGGTCAGGAGAGTCGAGCTGCTGGTCCTCAGTGCCTGCCCCTCTTCCCGCAGTGGCCTTGACCACTCACCCGGGGCGATTTTTACCCCCCACCACCAGCTCCAGGGAAGCACTGAGTGGTGGAAGACATGTAGGAAGGTCACCTGTCCATCTTTTTTCCGGAGAATGAAGATCACCTGAGAAGAGTAGGGAACTGGGATTGAGAGCCAGGGCCTCTCCTTTCTCCCCCCAGCATCCTCGGATCTCCTATAACCACTCACCGTGTCCATCAGCTCGATGAACTTGGAGAAGAGGAAGAGCCAGGCCACTCGAACCATCTGCAAGAAGTCAGGCAGCCTGAGGACCCCCACACTACTCCACCAACTTCCCTGAACTGGCCCATGAGCCCAGGTCACAGCCAAACTGCTATCCCCAGGGTGTTATAACCTAGCTCCCCCCACTCCGCCCCCACTTACCCTTAGTGCCTCCGGGCTGTTAGAATAGTCCACGGGATCGCAGCGCCAGGTATAGGTAGTCAACCAGCCAGACATCAAGAACTAGGAAGGGGTGTGGATTAGACCACCAGAGATCCACCCTGCCCAATCCCTCCTGCTATCTAGCTGAAGAAATGGATCTGAGCCTCTCTGGAAAGGAAATGCCATGCTCTGACCCCAAGGCCTGCCCCTTCTCCTGCCAGCAGGAATGAAACCTAGACATCCCAGGGGCCCACCTCATAGACAATGTAGAGGGAGAGCGCCACCAGTGAGAAGTTGTAGACAATCATGAAGCCCCGGAGCTGGAAGGGCTTCCGATTGGCCATGATGCGGGGCCCGAGGGAGAGCACGAAGTACACGTAGGTCAGGAGGATGGAGGTCATTAGCAGGGGGGACCCCATCAGAGGGTAGCCCTGGATCCGAGGATCTGTGGATAAGGGTCAAGGAGTCAGGAAGAGTCACAGGGACCAAGCGGCCCCCACCAGGTATACAGGCATGGGGTCGGGTCACAGAGGGTCAAGGGGTTTGCAGGGACTCTCCAGCAGGAGACAGTCCTAGATCCAGGGATCCCGGGGCAGGAGGGAGGACAGCATCTTACCCGCGTACGTCATCATCTCCTGGTACAAGTTCACGACCGCCTCCATCCTGGCTAAGGAATCTGGGGAGGCATGGGGGGCCATGGGTGTCAGGGCTGGCTATGCCCCCATCCCATCCCTGACCCACAGACAGGACACAGACCAGATGAGACAACTCCCGACACCTTGCAGAAAGGACAGAAGAGTGAGGAAGGAACGGCTGGGGACTGGGGGCAGGAGGCACGGCTTCCCCACATCCTGCCTGCTGGGAAGGGCTGTTCCGCCCCCCTCTCCGCACCTCACTCGCCCCCCTCACTCCCTGCTCCGCCACCCAGATTCCTACCACCCGACCTCACCTCCCCTCTCCAACGGTGAACTCTCCAGTTGTGGTCTCCTTCCGGAGACTCTTGCCTCTCCTCTCCAGAATGACCGCCTCTCCCTTCCCAGCCAGTCTCCCACCTCTCTTTTCTCCCCAGGGATCCTCCCCTCCGACCGCTCCAATCCACCTTTGGGAAGCTCTCGGCTCCCGGGAAGACTCCCCCCACCCCTGCCCGTTGCTCCTCTCTTCTGCCCTCCCCAGGCTCTCACCTCCAGCGACTCTCTCCGCTCTCCGCTCCCCGCTCCCCTCCTCTCCGGCACTCCCCTCCTGCCCTTCCTCTCCGAAGCCTGGCTCTTTGAGACTCCTGCCCCGGCGGCTCCACCTGTCTGACTAGATCTGGGAGCGCCCCGCCCTCCACCCGCCCCCGCTGCCCTGCGCATGGGGTGGAGGGCGGGTCCAGGCCACAGGTCAGGGCCCGGAGGAGCAGGACCCACCAGGATTGAGAAAGCCAAGAGTGAAGCATGGGACTCACCACCCACCCACCCCGGATGGCCACATGAGCTAAGGTTCTAGCTTAGTTTTGAGCGAGAAACCTCGCGGGGCTCCAGCCCTAGCCTTGGCCCAGAGAGAACTGCTGAAAACCCACACCCAGCATCTTCTCCTAAACTAGCCATAGATTCTCAGTTGGTCCTGCTTCAGGATGGGTACAATCACCCTTCTCTCCCTGGGAGGGGCAGCGAGGCCAGTGGCATGTGAGGAGGTGGGTGAGTGGGGGAGGTCTCAGGAATCTTCCCCTCCCTTAGGGAGGGTCCTAATGAGCTAGGCCCTCTCCTTCTCAGAACCTGAAGGAATGTCGGGGGAGGCCCAGACCCAGGAGAGCCTGGGATGCCAAGGCTGTCCCAGAGGGGCAAGGCACTCCCCAGCCAGCCAGGGCAGCAGATGGCCTGGGAACTGCCTGCATTCTAGCATGCCAGGTGCCCCCTAGCCGTGCAGGCACTAAGTGAGGAATATACACGTCGCTCACCTCCACCGAGGCCGTCCACGTACCCCTCACACACTCACCTGGGCACACAACCCACGGATGCTCTTGCAGCCTCCACGGGGACCCCAACCGCCCCCACCATGGTCAGGGCCCAAGCCCTCCCTCTCGCACAGCTCTCCCCAGCACCAAGGACAGGCCGACCCAGGGCTGGCACACCTGAGTACACTACACGCAGGGCCCACACACCCCCTGCTGACATTCACCACCCCCCCTGACACACCACCCAAGCAAGCCCCCGTGGACTTTGGCATGCAGAGTTTTTGATACTCAGACCCACTCCTAACTCCATTCCCACTGGCAACACACCCAAACCACTCACATGGCCGCCTTCCCTGGTCCTGCATTACCCACCATGTGCAAACGCTCGCGCTCGCACTCCCGGGCCCACACGCAGCTTTACTCACACGTACGTGAGTCACAGGGAAATGTGGTCACAGACATAAACTCAGACACCCCACTTAGAGATGAATGAACATAAAATCACCCTCCCCACATTCAGACACACCTGCCTTCGGTCATGCACACAGATCTCTTTCACGGACGACAACAGCCATTCATTCATTCACAATCGGACCCCGCTGGCCGCCTGTCCTGTGGTGGGGCCTACCTGGCAGCGGCCTGCGCTCACACACACAGCTCCTCCCTGACCCATGTGAGCCTGCCAGCTGGTTATCTCTCCCGCTCGCTCTCAGCCACCACCTCAAGTTCACCCCCTCCCAAACACTCCTGCACCCTGGAGGTCAGGAGTGGCTCCAGGCTCTGGAAAGGACCTCTCCCCCTGCTTGAGGAGCACTGGGTGTGTCCCTCGCAGGGGAACTCAGGCGGGAGCTTCCTTCCTTTAAGATGGATGGAAGGGAAAAGGAGACAGGCAAAGGAGGGGGGAGGGGAAGGGAGGCGAGAAGAGCTGGGAGCAAGGCAGAGGGAGGGTAAGAGGCATAGAGGGGCAAGACCCGGAGGTGGTGGAAGGCCTAGGTTTAAGCAAATAGGGGCCGGCATCGGAGGGAGGCTGCTGGCCAGGCCCGGCCCCAGAGAGCTGGGACCTCCCACCCACGGTCCCGGGAACAGCCTCGCCCACAGGCTGGGCAGGGCAGGGCAGGGCCAAGCGGGCACGGTGCCCGGGCACGTGAACAGCCCGCCCGTGGAAGGTCCAGACTCACCAGTGGGGGGCCAGGCGGGCAGCAGTGAAGGGCTCGGAGGGAGCAGGGCCAGAGAGAAGTCCCCAGGGCCAGCCTGCCTGCCACTTCCTCATCTGCTGGGCCGACTTTCTGTCACCAGAGGGGGACGGGGCGGGCCGGGCGGGGGGCGCCTGCTGATTGGCCCCGACTCGGCTCGGCCCGAGGGGCGGGCGCAGGGGCGGGCCGCCAGATTCCGGGGCAGGAAGCACGCCCAGCCCGGACTCCCCACCCTTTCCCTAGGCATCGGGCAGCCCGCCTCCATCGGGTCGCCCTGGGCCGGCCCTCGCCCGCCGGAGAGGCACCTGACTTCTTCCTGACACTGTGTCCTCCTGGGACCTCCGGTGACTGCCTGCCAGCGCGACCAACACATCTTCTGTTTGTGGCAGGCCCACCCACCTTGGGACGCTGCGGAAAGTTCCTTTCCTCCAGGGCTCTCTCTCCAGAGGGAGGTGGGAGGGTTGGGCGGTAGGTAGCACGTGTGTGCTCCGGGCTGGTCTGGGGTAGCAGGGAGGTCTCAGCCCCAGGGAGCAGCTGGGCCAGAAAGCCTTCTCGACCAGCCCGTGAACTTGGCTGAGCCCTGGCGTTAGGAATTGCTAAGAGGACTAGTGGCCCGGGGCAGGAACAGTGAATCACTGGTTAAACGGGCCTTGAAGGTATTGAAAGGAGAAAAAGGGAAGTGAGGACAACTGTGGCTGAATGTAGTAGGGCTTGAAGGCCAACCCGGGCAGTTTGGTTTTATTCTGGAAGCAGAGGAGAAACAGTGAGGATTCCTGCGGTGGCTACAATCAGGCCTGTGTGATCAAATATTTATTGAGCACCTACCATGTGCAAGCCTGTGTAAGTGCTAGTGACACATGGGTGAAGGAGGCAGATGCTGGTGTCCGGGCGCGGGGTTTACTGGCTAGCTGTCGCGTCACTCTGGCAGCCAGGGCGATGAGGTTATTGAGGCAGACCAGGTGAGAGCTAACAGCCTGACCTAAGAAGCTTTGGCAACTGATGGGATGGGAGTGGCAGACACTGGAGATGTCCTCAAGCCAGGTGGACTGACTCTCCAAACTTAGCTGTCTACCCAGCTTCCTGCACTGCGCTCCCAGCTCCACACGCTCACCCACTAGACTGAACTGGGGCGAGGACGAAGTTTGAGCGGAATGAGATGTGCAGCCCAGCGGCTCCTGGAGCGGTGCTTTGCGTACAGTGACCCAATGACTGCTTGTCGGACCAGACGGTGTAAATGTGGACGGAAAGGGGATTCAGAAGAGACAGTGGTTTGGGAGAAATATGTTCATAAATGGTGGGATGTAGCCATGTAGGAGTTTCGTCTTAGAGGTAAGCGGTCAGAGCCAAACTAGAGCTATGATCCAGAAAGGAAATGGCAGAATTCAAAAGGCTCAAATTTCTTAGCGTTCTAGCACTAAGGCCTCCCTGACCTGGCCCTCAGCCTCCCACTCTACCTGTTACTCTCCTGTGCTAGGCTTTAACTGTTCCCTAAGGATGTCTACATCTTTCACACACTCCCACCCCTCCAAGCTTAGTCCCCTGGCTCCATACAAGGTACACACAGCCCTCCCAGGTAGTAACCGCTCCTCCCCTGCCGGCCCCTGCAATCCTACAGCGATGCAATTATCACAACCTCCCCGACTCTTCAGTTCCTCTCAGCCAGAGGCACGTGTTAGTCGTCTCTGTATCTCTTGCACCTGGCCCAGTGGCTGGCTCATTTGATCCTTTTCCTAATGTTTGTGGAGTGAATATGAGAATAAATGAGACTGCGAGAAAGGCAAGAGGGCGAGGGGCCCAGAGTCAGGCGGGGAGAATGGTGAGAATTCAGGCGGCTTTCTACTTCCCGGGCGGTGGCAGTCTCCCTTGAGTCCATAATTATTTGTTGAAAGCCTAATGTGTTCCAGGTATACTTTGGGGTCACCCGACTCCACAGGCCTGAGTTTACATCTTCCAGTGAGCACCTGCGTGACCTTCTGCAAGTTGCCAAACGTCTATAAAACAGGCACGACGGCGCCTCCCTCATCCTCGCGAAGAGAGGAGGAGCTGGCCCACGCACAGCACTCGGCCCTGCTTCATACAGGGTGGGAGGCAACCACGACGTCAAGCACATACCACTGCCGATAACCAGTACGTCAGTCTTGTGTGCGGACTCATGAGCATTGGTTCAACAGATCCTTCCTACGCGCTCAGTGTGCACACACTGCTCTGAGAGCTCTAATGAGAGGTTCTGGAGTCAGTACCCATCTAGGGACAAATGAGACCCGAACAAAGCAGACGACCAGACAGGATGGGCGGTCCCAGAGGTCAAACGTAGTAGAGGCAGGGAACTTCAACTACCCACTTATTCACCTGGGCCCCGGTGGGAAATGAGCACAGCAGGCCCTCAGTTGAGGTTGACTACACGAATGAACACGCACCAAGACTCACTTCGCTCAGTTCCTGTCCTGTTCCTGGGAGAAAGCATCTCTGATGGACATCACCTGGCCCCATGTCCTACCAAATGGCATCTCCACGGCTCTGGGTTTCCTGCAAAACACTCGCAGTCTAGAGGAGGAGACAGACGTCAAGGAGACCAATCATAGTTAGCATGTGGTGAGTGTTCCCACAGAGATAAACGCAGAGGCTTATGAAAGCACCGAGGGGAGGCACCCTACTCCAGGGTGGGGGTGAGTTCTTGAAGGCTTCACAGAAAGGACACTAAGCTAAACGTTGACGGACACTTTCTAGAAAGCAGGGAAATGCATTCCAGGCAGAGGGACGCATGAGTGTAAGGCACAGAGGCAAGAGATGTGGCAGGTTGGGGGGGCTCTGGGTAGTTCGGAGTGGCTCCAGCTCAGACAGCAGAGGTCAGGGCAGGACACATGAACAGGAGTCAGTTTACATAGAGCCCTGAATGCCACGGTAAGAAGTGTGGATTTTGTTCTGTTTATGTTTTTCAGCCCTGGCTGCACACAATCACCTGGGGAGCTTTTAAAATATCAATGTCTGGCTCTCACCTTCAGATTGATTCTAACGGCTGTTTTTAACGGGAAGAGGCCTGTGCATGTTTACGTGTGCTGTGGAAGGAGACAGTGGGATCCAGCGTACACACGGGGGGATTAGCCTTTGGCGAAGGAGAACACCTCACAGACTGACATGTACGGAAAAGAAGGGCAAATTTGTCAGGGGACTGGGAGTGAAGGAGGTCGTCTGGGGCCTGCGGAGAAGCTGGGTTAGAAGGGGCAGGCTGATAAACTGGAGAAACCGAAGGTGTCCAGGAACTCACAGGCTTGATAAGGATGAAGGCCAGGTGTTGGGGAGGGGGGTGCAGGGGAAGAATCCCCAGTCCAAAAGCTAAACTTCCCCCTCCTTCATGGAACCTTCCTAACTGGAAGTGAGGTGACTCCCCCCCCAGGGTCCCACCCTGTCTGACTGGTCACTCACTGCTCTCTTGGGGGCCCTTCTCCACCCTCATTCCGCAGAAGATAAACCACAGACGTACTTTCTGCGAGGGTTCAGTCTGAAAACCACCAACCATGTGAACGCAAACAACTCCGTTCTCATGATTATCTGAGGACTTACATGGTTCAGCGGAAAAGTTAAAAGGAACTGGGATCAAAGAAGCAGGAATGGGAATGAGGAACGACTGGACAAAGGCATGCCTGTGTGTGTATGAGCAGGCGGGCTAACAGTGGAGCAGCGGAGGGGACAGAGCATGGGAGACGCGGGGAGTCAGCTAAAAACGATAGGAACTGCGGGTCTAGGCTAACGGACACCAGGAGTGGCAGGGAGAAATGGAAGTAGTCTCCCGGGGGCTTCTCCCTTTCCCATCCCATAAAGGACAAAAGACACTTTCTCCATAGTCGCCAGGCAGAGTTGGGGGGAGGGCTGAGTCTGTGAGGACAGGGGAGTGAAGAGAGGGGAGGGGTTGTCAGTTAATCCTTCTGCATATCCTTGGGCCTTCGCCAGCCAGTTAGTGTCCTCCACCTAAGGCTGAGGCCTCCACTGAAGGAACCGGAGCTGGCAGAAGGGAGAGACTGCGTGCAAACATTCATCACATCTGTCCGTGGGTAGCCAATGCCTACACACTGCGGGTAGCATTCAGTGCTCACTGAACAGAACTAAAGAAACTCAGGTAGGGGAAGAGGGCTGTGATAGAACCTGCAGAAAAAGCTGTGGAGAGAGAAAAGGGGAGACTTTTGGTTCGGGGACAAACCAGGGGAGGTGATCAAGATGAAGGAAAGAGAGTTAGCCAGATCTGGAGGATGAGTTGAGAAAGGCCAAAAGGGGAAGAGAGAAGCGCAGCTTATTATTCAATACTTCCTCTGGCAAGAATGTGGCCCTAAGAGCTGCTTTCCATGTGTCCATATGGTTCACTCCTGTAACTGCTATTATCGCCCCTTCATGGACGGAAAGCACTGAATCAGAAAGGGTGATGGATTTTTCTCAAGGTCACATGGCAAGTATGGCAGAAGCAACACAGGTGTTCCAGGCTGAGGGAAAGTGGGGACGAAGGGATGGAAGGAGGAAAGCACAGCACAGGTGCAGGGAATTGCTACGCCTGATTCTGCTCGGCCAAACCACACGCTGCATGAGAGGCCCTCGTAGGCAAGGAGGTAAAAAAGTTGGTTGGTCCCCAATCATGAAGTGGTTTGAATGAAAGAATGAGGAGTTTTGTTTGTTTGGGGGCATCCCTAAGAATTTTAAAGAAAGGGGTTGGTATGATCCCCCTTGTTCTTCAGAAGGACAAACCTGGGGACAATATGGTATCTCACCAGGAGGAACGGAGAGGAAGGGGAGCCAGCTGGGAGGCCATCTACAACGCACAGGTGTGACGCACAGAAGGCCTGAGAGGATAGAGCAGAGAGAGGACACAGAATTGACAGGAAGGTGGTCATGCTGGATAACTCCGGTGGAGCAGAATGGAGGAAATGAATGCATCTGGGGACATCTGGAATGTGAAGTAAGATAGCACATTCAGCAGGCAATCTTAAACACAGTTCTGTACGTTTAGAAGGATGGACAGGGCTCAAGGAAAAAAAAAAGGTAAGGATTCTCTGAAATCACATAAAGTGGACTGTGAGAGCTCACTTTCCCAGCCCCTTGCTTTCATTTCCTTTAAGGAATTCCTGCCCCCACTCCATTGGCCTGTTAATCATGGTTGTTCTCCCCACTTCCCCCAATTCGAGCTCCTAACAGGCCAGAATCCAAGCAAGAACAATCAAGAGTTCCTGCGCGAGATGAGCCCTACTGCTACAGAATGCAGAAACAGAGACAGAGAGCCTCAGACCTCCGAGCCCCTGAGCCCACCTGTAGCCAGTCACCCTTCAGCCCTCCACCCGAATAACCCAAATACAATCGGGTTCCCCTTTCTTTGTTTTTGGTTAGGCTAGTTTAATGGTAATGTGCTATAATCAAAGCAGTCTAATATACCACAATGCAATAAAAAATGAAATTGCTCAGGAGACAGTAGTGGAAGAGAACAGTAGTTAGCATTTGAGTGCTGACTATACCTCAAGGGCCTTTTATGCCCTTCTAAGAAGTCTGGACTTTAGGGGCGCCTGGGTGGCTCCGTCAGTTAAATGTCTGCCTTCGGCTCAGGTCATGATCCCAGGGTCCTGGGATCAAGTCCCCACATCAGGCTCCTTGCTCCAGCGGGAAGCCTGCTTCTCCCTCTGCCTGCCACTCCCCCCACTTGTTCTCTCTCTTGCTGTCAAATAAACAAACTCTTAAAAAATAAAATAAAAATAAAAAGTTCGGACTTCACCCTGTAGAAAATTATGAGCTACTTACAGGTTTCACTTTAGTTTTAAATATGTTCAGTTGAAGGTACCCTTTTGAGGTCTGGGCTATAATCCCATTTCACAGAGGTGGAAACTGAGGTTCTTGGAAGTGAGGTAACTTGCCTCAGGCCACACAATGGATGTGTCCAGATGAGGTATAATTGAAGAACAGTCAAGTGTACAGGGAAGGAGGAGGTAAAGACGTGATAGGAGTAGGTGACACTGGAAGGATGTTATTCACTAGATGAACAAGGGGCCCGGAAGCAGGAAAAAGAGAGGCAGACAGTCCAAGGAGAGGGCAGAGCCTCTGTCAGCAGTGGAGGTGGGACACAGCGCCTGACTCCCAGGTCCTGGCTCCAGCTGAGAGTACTTCAGGCTTGGTGGCAAGAACCACGGAGCTGCCATGACACAACAAGGCCTATGGGACAGATGGTGAGCGTGAAAAGAGGCAAGCACACGCTCCGATCTGTGATGCCCGGGGAACTACAACAGCAGCCCGTGAAGCCCTGAGCCCAGACCTGGTAATCACAGATGAACGAGGAGGGAACTCATCACGGCTGCACGGAGAGATCTGTGCGTGGTGTAGGGCCCCCTTTAGGGACAGAACTGTAGGCTGACTGTGGAACTGAGCCTTCAACTGGTTTGGACAGAAGATACAGTTTAGGAGGGAGGACAAAGAACATTTCAGGTGACGGAGCTTATCATTTGGCCTCAGAGCAAAATGACACAATTTAAGAGACCAAACTAGGCTTTTATGGAAGAGTATGGGCATCAACTAAGTGGGAGAAAAAAAAATTCACAAAACTAGATTCAAGAATGACGTATCACACCAGGTAAAAAATGCTCTGCCTTCGGTTCTGAAGGGACGCCGTGGGGGATGCAATGTGCGCAAAGGATCTCTCAGAAGGCTGAGCTCCTGAGGTTGAGCGTGACGTCAGCATAGACAAGGTGCAGAGGGAGGAAGAAGTTAGCTCCTCCTAAAGGGACTGATCGATCATTGGTTTAAGCAATAATTACTGCCAGCAGAGTTCTAGACACAACCCTGAGGATAGCGAATATTTATCCAGCTTTTATCGTCAGGCACTACTCTGAGCACTTCACTGCGTATTAACCTATTGAAACATCAGAGCAGCCCTACAATATAGCCACTGATATCATCATCCCCAGGAATAAGGAAACTGAGGCACAGAGGTAAATTAACTTTCCCGAGCCACACGGCTAGTAAGTGGCACAGCTAGGATTTGAACCTAGGCAGTCTGAACCTGCTCTTTTAACCAAAATGCTACATTACTCTCTCTGCCCCAAGTCAACTAACTCACACCACACCACTACTGAGAATAGTAGCAGCTAGCATTCACAGTGTTTATGACGGGCCGATGCTAGAGTATGCCAGACACACACACTTCATGCCAAAGATCACCTCGTTCCCAGGTAGATGAACTGGAATTCAAACCCCAAGTTCAGGGTGCTTGAACCTGGGGGACAATAAAGAGCATAAAAGAGGAGGTAACTGACCTTACTTACTTAGAGTGGCACTGAGTTGTGCCTGCACTGGGTTGTCGGAAAGCTTCACAGAGGAGTGGCTCACGGGCTGAATTTTGAAAGATGATTGGATATTCATCAGACAGAACGATGGACAAAATGTTACTTGCAGAGGGAATGGTGGGACTAAAGGAACGGAGGCTAGAAAGTCTGCTCCTTTCGGGAAACTTCAAGCAGCTTGTATGGCTCAGGAACAGAGTGGGCGGCAGGACAATAAAGAAACTAAGTCAGGAGACGTCAGGGGGCCAGACTGCACAGAATCTTACTTGCCTTTCCAGGAAATCTGAGACATTTTTCCAAATTTTTCAGTGAAGTAAATGTAATGGCAAAAAAGACACAAAGAAATATCCCCCAGGAAATCTGGTGGCTTACTCTGAACCCCTTCAGACTAGGAGGAATTCCTGGAAGTCTATTTTCTCCTAATAATGCATATGAGATAATTTTGTGTCCTCTGTTTAAATTACTTACCCTCAAGAAAATGAGTGTTCCGGGGTGATTGGATCCTGGATTGCCACCAACCTGCCAGGTGTGTGGACTCCAGTTTGAGAAACATGGGGAAGGAACTATCAAAAGGATTTTAATCAAAGGAGCAATGTGATCTCATCAGCAGTTTAGAAAGACCTGGCAGCCACATCAAAGATGGGTCAGAGTGGGAGACAGGGAGTCTGAACATCACTTTTAGGGAAAGAGGGCCAGGGCCTAAAATGCAGGGCAGGATAGATAGATATTAGGGAGCCAGAACAGATAGGATTTGGCACCTGACTGGGTCATGGGGGGCTGGGAGGGAAAGGCTAAGGATGGCTTCCATAGTCTCGGCCTAGGTCACACCCAGGAAATTAGGGAAAGCAAAAAAAAAAAAAAAAAAAAAAAACCACAACAGGTTCAGAGGGAAGGATGACTGGACTTGAACATTCAGAATCTGAGGTACCTATGGGTCCTAGGGGCAGAGAGCGGTGAGCTGAAAATAAAAGTGGTGGTTACAGGGACAGCGGGCAGAGGGAAAGAAGGCCAAAAGCTGCAGAAAAGGACCGGTCAGAGGAGAAAGAAATGAAAAGGAACTGGTCAGCACTATGAAACGCCATGGAGATCAAGTAAGAAGAGCACTGAAAAAATTCTGGATTTAGCCAGTAGGTCAACGTATATCCCTTAGTAATTTCTCTGGACAGTAATCAGGAGTTGACCCAGGGTGGGCGTTTGGAAGGATTCAGCCTCCGTCCTGCCTGGTGCTGGGATCAGCTCACACGGCTCCTATGTCCACAGGCACAGAGAATACATTGTCCGTAAGGAGGATTATTCTGTACAAGCAGTTCAAACAAAGAGAGAGGTTGTTCCCAGCTGCCTGGGGGAGGTGAGAATGGGGTGGAAAAGGGACCAGCCTTGCATTAGGGCGTTCCTGCAGAGACCAGCCGCCCCCCTGAGAGCAGGACAGGAGGTGGGCAATCTACACCTCCAGCTCAGTTCCCAAGCCAGAGCCCATTACAGAACCGGAAGGAGCACTTGGCTACGGCCTATCAACAGTGGCTGTTTCACAAGAAAGTAGCAAGCTTAAGTAAAGTTGGCTAGGTAGGGCAGGAGTAGACCTCAGAAGGGGTAGAGAAAGGGGTGACTGGGGTACGAGTAAAAGGGAGGGTCAACAATGACAGAGTTCTAGCCACAGGGCAGGCCTGGAGATGGAGCGGTCCCAGGCAATGGTGGTCATGCTGATGGAGATTAAGTAAACTCCTGCCATCAGCAGGGTGAACTCTGCGCTGTAGAAAGATCTCACGGTTTCACAGTGCTTCTTTCTCCATCCTAGGCATAATCCCAGGAAACAATGGCCTAATCTCATTCTCCAGAGGCCCTGAGAGGAGGAGAAAACACGTCCCCAGACAAAACAGAGCAGTCAGAAACAGAGGAATACCACCAAAGTAGAGTGAGGGAGCCATCTTTTACAAATCCTAAATCTGAGCAAGGAAGCACCTCACGTCCTCCTCTTCAAAGGGAGCGCCATATATATTTGCGCCTGAGGGAATGGAGGGAAAGTATGTGTGAGGGGAGGGAGATACTTTCCACTGGGGCATTTGCTGGGTTCTATGGGTCCCAAAGTTGGCGATGCTACATAGGTGTGGGTACTCCAGAGGATGTGGGGGTTGGAAGGGGTCAGAAATGAGAACATGTGTTTCCAGAGTAAAGAATATAGAGATGTGAGTGCCTCCAGAGGAAGGAATGTTTGCATAAGGGCCCAAGATGTAGGTGAGGTCCTGCACATGTTGCTGTTGGGGAGGAGGACATTTCCACCTCAAATATCATGGTGGGAATGAAGGTAGTATTAGTCTGAGAAAACAAAGAAACGGGGTTGGGGCCTCTCAGTGGAGGGAATCTTCTGGTGGAATGAAGGACAGCAGTCACCAAAAGCTGCTTCAGGGGTTTTAGAGACGTACAACTTGAACTTTATCCAATATGGCAGTTCGCTCTGACACTTCCAGCCGGGAGAAATAGGGTAAGGACATAAGGAACACTTGACAGAGCAATAGACAGGTCTGCTGAAGTGGGGGAAAGGTCTGGCATTGCCTCAGAGCTGATAACAGGACTCCCCATGCTGTTGTGTGCTATGACCACTGAACTCTGTGGAGACCATCTCTTGTCTCGATGGAGCAGGAATGGATGTGACATTGGGGACCACTTTTCCAGTCCTTTGCTGCCACAGCCTGGCAGCATTTGGCCCGGCACCAAACAAATGCCCAAGTACTGCTGTGTGACAGGAGAGAACAGAAAGAAGGCAGCTGGAAGGTATGAGTGGGCCCTCCTCATACCACTCAGGATTTTTAGATCAAAGCTAAGCGAGGCTAGAAAATGTTTTATGGAGAACAAATCAGAATTGCCTTGCAGCAACTTTGAAAGTCTCTGACCTACGGTCTCTGATCTCTATATAGCTCTCTCATAAATCACTGTCAGCTAACACTGACATGGTTGCCATCAATTTAAAAAACTTTATTCAGAGAAACCCTTTGGTCTTCCCCTGACTCAGACCCTGCCCCTGCCTGCAAAGGAGCACCAAGAAAGGCTGCGTAAGTGCAGACCAGACTCACACTGCTCTTCGGCTTTATGCAAAGCAGGCAACGGTCCTGGTGGCTGTCCCCACCCACCAGCAATCTGGCTCTTACTTGAGTTTCATTGGACTGGAGGAAAGGCATCCTGGCTAGAATCTAGGAACTAGGCACTATTATGAGGACAGCTAAACCCTGAAGAAAGATAGTGTGAAGTGTAATTCCCCTCTCCCTCTAAAGTAAGAAAAATGAGTCCAGGGAAGAAAGGGCTTCTTCACGTGCTAAGAAAATCCCTTTCTCACACAATCCTACCTAGAAGAGCAACTTTCTGGGAAGCCCCCACCTACTGGACCTTCAACATCTTCTTTCATGTGTATGGGGTAGGGTAAAGGATAGGGAACTTTGTGACTATTTCCCGGGTAAGAGCTGAACCGGCTTCTCAGAGGAGAGGAGGAGGAGAGCAGGCCCACACTTCACCAGAGCTGCAGGTGGACCGTTTGACCCAGCCCAGAAGCTTCGCTGCCCACAGCGCGGAGAGATGGCCAGGATGGAACCGGGGGGTGGGGAGGGGTGGGCCTGAAGAGCCCTCATGCCTCTAAGGACATACAGAGGCTGTGACAGTTTCTGGCCGCACAAAATAAGCACAGGTTTCAAAGAGA
The DNA here is from genome assembly GCF_023065955.2 of Ursus arctos. Classification (NCBI taxonomy): domain Eukaryota; kingdom Metazoa; phylum Chordata; class Mammalia; order Carnivora; family Ursidae; genus Ursus; species Ursus arctos. Next base: position 71,389,832 of record NW_026622786.1, on the reverse strand, counting down.
ACAGAGCTGTCCGTGATCTTGAGTCCAATAGCTCACCACTGACGGGAAGCAGCGTCAGATGCCACTAAGTTCTGGATCCAGGACTGAGGAGGGCAGTGGGGAGAAGTGGCTGTAGAAACTGTCATTTATTGAATACCCGTCATTTCATAGACTGTACTAAGTGTTTTACATTCATTTTCTCATTTTAATTCTCACAACAACCCTATGAGGTAGGTATCATCACCATTTACAAACAAGAAAACAGGCTGAGGAAAATTAGGTCACTTGCCCAAGGTCACTCAGCTAGTCAGTGGTAGAGCTGGGACCTGTCTGGTGCTGAAAGCCCATGTTCTCTTTATTGGACCCACCTAGTTCAGCTTTGGGCAAAACGCGATTTCACTGCCCAGCTCTGCAAGGGGCACCTGGGAGTGGAGGTTGCCGGCCACACTCACCGCTGGTAGGGATGCATTGAAGCTGACTTGATGTTGGTTTTTATTCCACTTGGCATTTTCCCTAAAAGGAACATAAGAAAGACGCTTGAGGGGCGCCTGGGTGGCACAGCGGTTAAGCGTCTGCCTTCGGCTCAGGGCATGATCCCAGCGTTATGGGATCGAGCCCCACATCAGGCTCCTCCGCTATGAGCCTGCTTCTTCCTCTCCCACTCCCCCTGCTTGTGTTCCCTCTCTCGCTGGCTGTCTCTCTCTCTCTGTCAAATAAATAAATGAAATCTTTGAAAAAAAAAAAAAAAAGACGCTTGAAGCATGGTAAGACTATTATGATAAATCAGAGAGGTGGTCTCCCAGGTTCCCTTCTGCCACCCCCTCGCTCTATCACCTCAGAACCTCTGTGGCCTCTGACCCTGGGTAGCAAAGATGAGAGGTGTGGATCTTGACCAGCGCTCTCCCTGCAGGTGTCTGGGAGGAAAGGGCTGATGGTAGGAGGGCTCAAAACACACCCCAGCTGTCTCCTGCTCAGCTACTCCTGGAAAAGACAGCTAGACCCCATTTAATGTCACAGGTAAAAAAAATAGGTTTTTTCTTATTGTAACTGTTCCTTTTCCTGGACAGCTTTGAAAAAAAATACCTCTTCTAGCTTCGTCCATCTGAACTCCTCCAAACTGTTCTTGTAACTATTAACAGTGAGCAGGAGAGACAGGATACAAAGAAAAGAGTACACGGAGCTTGCCCGTTTGTCAATTCTCAGCACACCTACTGAACGGTCTTAAGACTGTCGGTCCCTCTAAGAAAAGACCCTAACAGCACACCCAGTGTCCAGAGAAAATGGCACAGAAGGGTAGCTGAGACAGAGCTTTAAGATGGGGTGGGAGGTACAGCTTCTGCTGCTCCAAGTTCTTCCTTTCTCTGGTGCCTGCTACAGAGTTTCAAAGATTTTTACTCCTCAAAAATTGTTTTCTGGGTCTGAGCCAAGAAGAAAGGAGAAAATCTCCAGCTCTGGGATGTTGGAGGCTCAGACAATCCAGCTTATTCCTACTTCCATGCTCAAGGCCTGCTACCATGTCCTTCCCTCCACCTTACCTGTTTGACCGGCTTGAGCCATCTGCACCCCACTGAGCAGCGGCTGCTGCTGGCCTGGAGCTCCCGCCATCTGCACCTGCTGTAATCCTGAGGCTCCTGCAAGGATTGTCCCAGCTCCAGGCTGGCCCGGCTGGCCAGGACCACTGCTGCCTGAAGGTCTCCAGTTAGACAGCCCCTTTCCGAAGGCCACAGCGGCTACTAAGGCATTGGTGTCTGCAGGGTTAAAGGTCTGCTTGTTTGGCCGGAGACCTGAAGGAAAAGGTGAAGTGAGGAGCCTGAAGTATGCCTCTGACCCTGGACTGAAGCTAGCAGCAGGAAGACCAGGATGATCCCCGGGGCTCGGAGCACCAGGGCTCAGCAGCATCCACACTCACCGGGAGCCCAAAGGAAGAGCCCCCGGAGACCCCCCACAGCTATCTTGGAATTCTCCCCTCTCATTTTGCCCATTTCCTCCACCTGCTCCAGGGCTAGCCCTAAGCACACACGGCGAACAGAATGGACGTGTCCCTCTCCTAAGCAGTTCGGTCTTCCGTCCTCACTTCACCACCACCAAAACGACCACTCCCATCCCAGCGATCTTCTCCCTCTTTCCCTTCTCCGTGTCGCCGCCAATCCCTCCGTACCTCCACTCTCCGATTCCCGTTCCTCTTTGCTGATTTTCTCCAGAAGGTTTGAACACATTTTATTCAAGCTCTGGATCTGCTTCTGTAACACACACACATTTGTGCAGAGATCAGGGCAAACAAGAAATGAGTGTGGTCAAGTTTCTTCCTTGGGCTCTTCCAGGGGCAACTTATGTGTAACCAACTGTGTGTGCCCACCAGACACAAATGGCAACGTCTAGCTTCTCGTGATGGGACCCCAGAGGTTGGGGGGGTACAGGTGGGCAGCGACGCGGTCCAACCTGAGCTGCGTCAGCACCGATGCGGGCCGCATCCGTTGTGAGCTGCTTCTCCTGCTCTTCAACCTCGGGGTCCGGCTTGGTTCTCAGATGGTCAGGGACCACCTCATGGCTGAAAACAGGCACTCGTCCTTCAGTCTGCCGCTGTAACACACAGATTGGATAGATCCTCCTACGCGATTCAAGCAGATTCAGTCTGGCCTGATATACACAGTTCCTTCCAGAGGCAAATGGTACATTTTCCGGGAAAACACCACCTGACATAGAGTCTAGCTTCCTAGGACACTCTTGCCCTTACTCCCTGCTTCATTTCTGTCTCCTCACACTTCTGTTTCTACCAGACCTAGAGGCAAGTCTCTCTTTGCTACATTTTAATAAAATGCCAAAGTAGACAAACTCACAAAAGAACATACTTTTTGCTAAAAATAGGTATTGGAGGAGAAAGGTCCTTGCCTTAGTGACACAGGCCTCGGGTTTATTTGGCACTACTTGGGAAAGGCTCCCCAACTCCAGAAGGAAAAAAAGCAAAGCCTCCAAAATGCAGCCCTTGCTTTCTTATTGCCACACACTACACATTCAGAACTTCTAAAATAACCAAGCAACATCTGTGCTCTAAGTCCTCATCTAAGACTTTAATTTCCCATGTTGTACCCTTCTCCTCCTCTTACCATGAGATCTTCATCGCGGTCTGGGGACAGCACGAGAGGGATGATGACCTGGTTACGGAACAGTGGTGTCTTTTCATGCTTCAAGACCTTGTTCAAAGTGTTCAGCTGTCCAGAGAGCAAGGCAAAGCTGTCCAGGACAGAGGGCCTGGTGGTGATAAGAAGGTATCAGAATGTTCTCAGTAAAGTAGCCTTGGAGGGGTCCTTCAGACTAGGAACACCCAGGCTCACCCCAAAAAGACTCATAGCACTACAGCTGGACTGGGCAGGAACCAGACTGGCTTGGGATTGTGGAGTTAGGATTATGGGGTTAGGAAAGAGAGACACACTTTGAGTTTCTGACACAGGTGGAGAAATAAGGCAGTTCATTCTTTGAATGGGGTGAGGACCAGTGGCGAAATAAGAACCACAGCTGTACCTATCACTAAACATTCAGAAACTGTGTAAAAGCTTCCTCTCAGGCCTGAAAATAGGATCCACACTTCCAGAGTAGGGTGGACCTAAAAGACTCAGCAATATCTGTAGTAAGAGATCCAGGATGAACACTGGATTCTACTGTAGTGGGAGGACCCACTGAGGGAGTACCTCCTCCCAGAGAAGTCAAAGGGTGAGAATCAAAAGCTAGAAAGAACTTGGGTTGGGAAACTGGGCATTCCTCTACTTCCTCGCCACAGTGGCACCAGGACAAACTTCACTGGTTAAATGCTGGGAAACCCAGCTCTTTCCAATCAAAAGATGTTTGCCAAGTGATAAGTTGTGACATCACTGGCGATGTCCTATCTACCAGGAGGTCTGCCCCTCCTCCCCCCACACCCATGGAGCCCTCCTCAGCTTGCCCTGGCAACCCTTACCAGGTCAGCCGGTCATACTCGTTCTCCAACTTATAAATGAAACTCCCCAGTGAGTTCTTCAGATCAGCCACTTGACTCAGCAGTGCATCTAATGATGCCTCAAGCTGCTTCTCCTCCCTCTGCACCAATAGGAACAGGTTGGTTACCCAGATAGCCGTGAGTATGACACATACAGAGGAAGGCTGAAAAGCCAGGATGACAGTATGCAAAACTAGTCAAATAACACAGGACCTCCCTGGCGCAGGACAGCCAGGTTGTTTTCTATCTTTGGTATTTGGGTTACAGACAGTATCAACCCTTAGACCTTTCAATCCATTTGCCTGACCTCGATTCCTCCTTTCCCTCATCATCTCCTAATTCATGTCTGGCTTTTCTCTGCATTGGAAACACTCCATACTCTCTCTTTGAGACATTTTCACCAGACCTGATGCCTGGGCTTTATTACCTTTTGTGCACCTCTGCAGCATATGTATTTCAGCTTCTCCTGTACTACAATCTGCCTTGTGAGCCTGGCAGTTCCTGCCAATAACATAATCTCTGGGAAACCTACCCACACATGAAGGTTTCCCTGAGTACCAGGCTTGTACCACCACTGCCCCCCAACCTCCCCCCCTTTGTCTTTACCCTCAGCATTTGATGTTTTCAAACTTCTTTTTGCTGAATTAATCAGCACTCATTTTATCTCTGTGCCAATATTCCTGTGTCCCTTTCACAAGCTTAGTCAACTTATAAACATTACTGACAGCCAACCAGGAGCAAGAAAGTAAGTGGCAAGTGAAAAACAAAAAAATGCGCACGCTCCTAGGCACCAGAGAAACAATTTTAAATGTTGACGTGTCTGCACACATTTTCCCTCCCATCTGTGGTCTCCAGTTTTACTTCATTTCTTCATCCTTAACAACTAACAGCTCAGGCTGCGAAGAATGATGCAAAATCGTCTTACAAACTCACCAATCTATATGACGTGAGCCTTGATCCTAGGTTCCACCCACAGCCTCAGATTATACTTAGCTCAGCTTTCAGCCACCCTCTCCCCCCTCCCCCCGCAATTCCTTCACCCCTCAGGCTTCTCTCCAATTCCAGATCCCTTGTTAGGTCTGCATCCAACAGCGTCAATCCAACAGCCTAGGCCGGGGCCTGAGCCAACCCGCCACTTTCTTGAGCCGTCTTCCTTGGGCTGCATTTCAACCTTCCCAGATTACAGTAGCCTGATGCCTTCGTGCATCCCCGTAAATCCGCGGGGCCTCCTCGCTTGCGACTCGGCCAAAGGCTCCTGCCAAATGGGCCCCACCCCCCCTCCAGTCTGCTGTGCCTCCCCATCCTGCGGGCCCTTACCGGTCAACTACGGGCTCTGCCCTCTCCTCTCAGCCCCAATTCCTCACTCTACTCGACCAGCCCACTCTCAGTCCTGTTACCTGAACCTAGCTAGCTAGCGGTCAACAGCCCCAACCCCCGCTCTCACCTGCATTGCGGCGGCAGCGCCGGCGGCGGCGGCGGCGGCAAAGACTTCCCCTTCCGGTTGCCAAATCTGCGAGCCGCTCTGAGAGGGCTTCGTCCGCCAATCAGAAAACTCAGAACTCGGCCCTCCCACTCACTTCCGGTTCCTGCGGGGCTCCAGTAGTCGGGTCAGGGGTCACGAGCGGAGCATCTTCTCTGGCCCGGGCCGGCGCGGGAGGGATGTGTGATGGCCTCGGAGCGCCCGGAGCCGGAGGTGAGGGGCGGGCGGGCGCAACGCTGGGCGCTGGGCCTCGAGCCCTGAGGCGGAGGGTCCGGCGGCCCGGCGCGGCGGCGGCGGCCTCCTCCTGGTCTGGGGGCGGCCGGGCTGAGTGGCCTGGGTAGGGATCGGCCCAGCCCCGAGGGCCCGACAAGTGAACCTCCTCCCCGCTGCCCGCAGTTTCCTCAGGGGGGGCTGGAGCAGAAACCCGTCACTTTGTTTTGTTTATTGAGATTTCAGACACGTCGCCGACCCTGGGGCTCTCGGATTCTTGGTCTTAATAATGATACTAACAAAACCTGTGGTGTGATTTCTGCTGCAATTTCCGTGGGCAGCTCGGCAATAGACCTACTTAGCTGGCTTATGCATTTCTCCAAACATGGGAATGCCGTAAACAGCATGAATTAATTTAGTTGTAGCGCTCGTGCACGTAGGGAGCAGCTTTGGTTTCGTGAAAAAACATTTGACTCGGAGTGAAACCTCGTCCCAACATTGGCTCTGCTGTTTAGCTATCCGTGCAACTTTGGGCAAGTCTTGACTGTCGGGATCCTGTTTCTTTCTTCATAAAATACCTGTCTTATGGTGTGTTGTGAGAACTTTACGTATTAAACCAGAAAATGTGTATGAGGCATCCGTTAGCGTTAATGCAAGGAACTTATACCTACATGATGTTATTCAAACTTGTGCAAGGAAGGGAAGGTGGCAATACCCGTTCTCATTTACAGTTAAGGAAACTGAAAACTGAAGGAGGTTAAGCACCTTACCCAAGTGCTACTCAGTCAGGGGAGTAGCAGAGTTTTGAAGTTAGAAGATCTGAGCATAAAATCTATCAGATTTGGAAAGAACATCACTAGAAGAGGTGCCCAGTGTTCTAAGAGAGTATATGAGTAGGTGGGAAGGGTGAAGGGTGTGTATAATGACATAAATAGTAGTCATTACTTATTGAATGCTTACTGCATGCTGGGCACCATTCTCAGCACTTTACCAATATCAATTAGTGCTCTCATCCATAGACGTATTTATCATCTCCATCTTTCAGTTGGGAAAATTGAGGCACAGAGCTCACCAGAGTAACATGGTTACACAACTAGTAAGTAGTAGAGGCAGGACTCCCAAACAGGTGGCTTGGCTCCAGATCTTACGTTTTTAACCATCGTGATTTTTAGTATAATAACGTAGTCACAGGATGGCAAATCTCCAGTTTGTTGGGATTTGATGTGATGAGACCCAAGATTAAGTAGGAAACCTTGTGCTGCTTAAAAGAATCAGATGGGGCGCCTGGGTGGCTCAGTCAGTTGAGCTCTTGGTTTCAGCCCAGGTCATGATCTCGGGGTCGTGAGACTGAGTCCCACATTGGGAGGGAGTCTGCTTGAGATTCTCTCTCCCTCTCCCTCTTCCCTTTCCCCTCTCAAATAAATAAATAAATCTTTAGAAAAATAAAAGAATCAGACATGTTCCACAGGGATGGTGGAGTAGCCCATGCATCTGAAATACCAATATTGACATCGGAAACCGGGGATGTACTGTATGGTGACTAACATAACATAATAAAAAATCATTAAAAAAAATAAATAAATAAACCAGAGAATCTGAAACCTCAAAAAAAAAAACAAAAAGGAACAACAAAAAAAAAAAAGAAATACCAATATTGAGAAAGACTGAAAGAATTTGAGCATCTCCTTAAGGATTAAGATGAGAGGAAATGGGGGGACGTTGTAGGGAAATACAACATACCTTTTAGTCAGGTAATCTAAAACATCGTTGTGGGCTCAGTTGGTTAAGCATCTGACTCTTGATTTCGGCTCAGGTCATGATGTCAGGGTCATGAGAACAGCCCCAGGTCAGGCTCCACATTCAGCGGGGAGTCTGCTTAAGATGCTTTCTCTCCCTCTCTCTGCCCCCTCAAAAATAAATAAATCTTCAATAAATCCCCCTCAATAAATAAATAAATAAATAAATCTTAAAAAAAAAAAGGGTAGAAATCTAATGCAAGCCATATATGTAAATTTTCTAGCAGCCACATTTAAAATGGTAAAAAGAAACAAATGAAATCAATTTTAGTAATGTATTTTATTTAACTCTACATTTCCAAAATATTACCATTTCAACATGTGATAAATATTTAAAATTATGAGATATTTATCATTCTTTTTTGTACCAAATTTTTAAAATCCAGCATGTATTTTACACTTAACAGCACATCTCATTCTGCACTATCGGACTAGCATCATTTCAGGTTCTCAGTAGCCCCGTTTGGTAGTGGCTGCCGTATTGATCAGTGCGGATCTGTAGTAGCTTAGAGTCAAGACGCATACTTGTGGGAGTCTCATTCAGCCAAAAGTTAAGCATGTGTTAAGTTCTTGATTTGCATTTCTGAAAATTTTATCTCACAGAGTAAGGGGAGTGAAGAGTTCTGCCACTGGGCAGAAAAGTGACTGACTTTTAGAGGTTGTTACAATCTCAAGAGAAAAAAATTGGGCAGAGTCAGATTTAAGAAATCATTCATTCATCAGATATTTAAAATATTTTATGAGTGCTACTGTGGACTCAGAATTGTGCTAAGTATCAGGGTGGATGCCAAGCAGTGTAAGACAGACATGTCTCCTATTTTAATGGAGTAAACAAACATTGAATTATAATGAGGGCTGCAAAGGAAAACTACAGAGTGAATGAGTGCTTAAAAGGGGTTCTTACCTGACTGTTAAGAAGTGTGAGGGGAGGAGTGGTTTGGGATGCCGTCTCAGAGAAATGACATTTCAGCCTGAAGACTGAGTAGAAGTTGGCCATGAGCAGAGGCAATAGTGAAAATCCTGGGGTGAGAAGGAGCTTAGAGTCTTCAGAGAACAGAAGAAGCAGCTGCTAATGTGGGTGCAGTGTGACAGTGAGAACAGCTAACACTTCCAGAGTGCTTACTGAGTATCACCTAATCCTTGTAAAATGTCTATGAAATAGGTATTATTAGTTTCTTGATGTAACAGATGAGGAAACTAAGGCACAGAGAGGTTAAGTAACTTCACCAAGGCCTTATACTAATAAGCAGCAGCAGAACCAGTGTTTAAAAGATCCTAGATGCTCTAACTCAGTGGGAGATTGGGGAGAGATGAGAAGAGTGAGATTGAGCCCATGCTGGAGGTTTAGGACTTCGGCATGCACACAGTAGTAAGGAGCCTTCAGACAGTTCAAGGGGGGAGAAGTGTCTACATTGTTTCATGGGATTCTGTTAACAGAAAATAGCACGAGGGTTGGAAAAGGCTTCAAAGATTATTTATACCTTAACCACAAAGGTGGACAGGTGCAAAGAACAAACAAAAGCCAACAAATGGAGATGGGCGATGTTTCCTTCATCCTAGTGTACATGGTATGCAGCACGGTGCCTAATAATGTATTATTCATCTTGTTATACGTGGTATGTAGGCCTCAATAAGGTTCCAGAGAATGCTAGGCTTCTTCCACCATTGTTCGGATTCTCATGTTTAATTGCAACAACATCCTTATGAAGTAGATATTCTCACCTACATGTTATCAATGAAGAAACTGAGGCCTGGAAAAATTAAGTAACTTGTCCAAGCTCACATAGATAGCAAGTAGTAGAACCAGATTTGAATCCAGGTCTCTGACTCCAGAACCCTGCTTTCTCTTTGCCAGACTACTCCAAGAGTAATGCACTTCAGAGTCAGGGGGATTAAATATCAGGGAACGGAAGTTCCATGTGAGTGTGGATGCTGGGAGAACACAACTATTTCAGAGATTGTCAGACATTAAAATGGAAGAATCCCTTGGGGAGCCTGTTAATTTAGGTTCCCAAGTCCTATCAACTCAAATTCAGTTGGTCTGGGTGTTGCCCAGGAACCTGCGTTTTAATAAGCACCTCAGGCCATTCTGATGTACCTGGTCCTCGGATCACACTTCGAAAACTGTTCTAGCTGCTTAAATTAATTCTTAGGTTTTCTGGTTCTGATCATTTACATTTTGAATGTGAGGAACTCTTTGATATGATGGTTTGAACACATACCTGTTGACTCTGAAGGATCGTGGATGAAGGAGAATGTTGTGTGAAAGCTCACGTTGAACAAACATCCCTGGTTTCAAGAGGTAGATTCTGTAAGAACTGGTTGATGAACTAGGTGGGCTGCAGCTTGGCCTTGGGCAGTCAGTCTATCATTCAAATCAAGACAAGGTGGAGAAATGGAAGTGAAACAGTAGTGGAATTAAGCAGCCTACTAATTACTACTAATCTAAAGAACGTTTCTAATACCACAGCCCCTGAATGTGTCCTCCATCTAGTTTGTCCTCCCCTTCCCTCTTCACGTAGCAAACCCTGCTTGACCTTCAGTGTCACTTTTTCCTAAAATCTAGCCTGGGTCAGGTTACTCTGTTGTATGCTGCCATGGAACCACATTCTTCTTCGGTGCACTTAACTCAGTTTGTAATAATACAGTAATTAAGAATGGTTATTTGATTAATTTTTTTCTCCATTATAGGGTAAACTTTGTGAGAGCAGAGAATGCCAGTTTTTTGTTTCCATGGTATCCTTAGGACCTAGCCCGGTGCTAGCATGTAGTTGGCTCTCCATAAGTTTGTTGACCAATGAATGAATGCACACTGCACACTCTCCTTGTCTTTGTCCGGACCAGGATGAGGACTTACTGGCGTCATGATCAAATTAGCAGGAAATTAAGCTGAAAAGAGATTTGCTAGAAGGCAAAAGAGCACTCTGAGCCTCACATTAGAATAATAGACTGAGTCTATCCAATTTAACAGGACTAATTGAATAATTGTATGTGTCCGAAAAAGCGAGCTGCATGAGGACGGAATGGAGGATGTGTCTTAACAGCAACACAAGTGAGAATGTCATGAAAGTTCCCTGCGCCAATGGTATGGTAAAGCTTCCAGATAGAACTTAGGAGACTCTGAATCTATGATCGCACGTGGGTCTTGTGTTCCATCTGGCCCCCACATTTTAAGTTGAAAAAGACCAGCCAGAGTTCATAGGCATATGATCCAAGATATAAAATAGTGAGGAAACTGGAAACCATGCCGTTTGAGATACACCTAAAGAACTTGGGAGAAGTTTACTCTGGAGAAGCAGAGACTCAGGACTGCCCTCAATGCTTGGTAGCTTCTCCTTTGGCAGAGGATCAGACTTCCCTGTGGGACCTTAGGAAGTAAAACCAAAAGGATGGGTCAAGATTATATCAAGAAGACATTTTGGCTCAGTGTAAGGAAATGCCCAACTATGCCAGGTAACTGGAGAAGAGCGAAAAAGGTGGTGAATGGCTGTGCAGGACTCCTTCCAGACTTAAAGAAGCATCTGATCGATGAATGACTTGTTATTACTTGTTACACTAATACGTGCATTTATCCTTTTACATGCCGTTGGGGTAGGTGATCATATTTATAGAGAGGAAACTAAAGCTCAAGCTGAAAGGCTCAGCTATCAAAGTACACTTGCTTTCAAAACAAATCTATTAGAACCCACACCAGCACCCTATCCCCAGATTCCAAGAACAGTTAAAAAAAAAAAAAAATATATATATATATATATTATATATATATATTAGAAAAGCACATGTTAGTGAAAACCTGGTAAAAAACAACTTTCGTGGAAGCATGAAAAATCCAAACAATAAAATAGGCTAGTTTTTCCATAAAGTAGATGAGGAAGGACAAGAACTGTTGGACAACAAAGAGCAGAGATGTTCATAACAGTGAAAAATTAGGAATCACTGGTAAGAAATTCAGAACATAGCTTGAAACAGAGAAGAGAATAAATAAAGCTTGTGAGGGCAATTTCCCTCTTTTATACATTCATTCAACAAATATTTGAACACCTAGTGTGTCTTGGCATTGTGCTAGTTGCTTAGGGATACAGCAAAGAACAATATATAGACACAGTTTCTACCTCCCTGGAACTTCCAGACCTGTAAGGGAAACAGACATTACAAAATCCACAAATTCTTCATTATAAACTGGTGCTATGAAGAAGAACTACAGACTGCTTCGTGAGTGCCTGACAGAGGTACCTAACTTAGTGTAGGGAACCATAGAAAGATTCATCCATTAAACCCAGAATCGCCAAAATTTTAGTCCTAGAAGATGGACTGAGCAAGCGTTCCCAGTTGTTCTTATGGTGCTGACCCATGGGCACGCGTTCTCCCATGTGTAACCCAGCTCAGTTGGGCCCCAGACTCCCTTTGGTGTTTCCTGTGTAGCTGAAACAGGCTGGTGTTTGGAAAAAAGTCTTCACTAACTACCAAAGAAGAACAAGAGGAAAATAGTACCGAGATTAGTATTAAGATTATCTCACCTTGAGAAGAGTAGTACTGATGATTAGTTTTAATTTTTTTTTTTTTTAAGTAGGCTCCATGCCCAGCGTGGAGCCCAACATGGGGCTTGAACTCACAACCGTGGGATCAAGACATGAGTTGAGATCAAGAGTTGGACACTTAACCAACTGAGCCACCCAGGCACCCCCTGATTATTAGTTTTAAACATCAGCTTTGCTTTGCTTAGAACATATGGTGAATTCCCTTATTCAGCAAAACCATATGGAGCATCTAATGTGCCCAACACCGCTATAGGCTCTGAAGATAGAGTGATAAAACAAGACTGCTGAATTCGGGTATCCTTCCTATTCTGATAACACTCCAAGCCCCAGCCCATCCTTTTCTAGATAAGAACCTTGGCAGGGATCCGGCATCAGCAGTTAGACAAGAGTGGGCAACCATCTTACACCCACACCAGCTCAGTCGGTTCTGAGAGAGAGCTTGACTGGTTTATGAGAGCATCCCACCTTGAGACCTAAGGGCCAGGCAGAGGGCAAGTAACAGCTGCAGTGTCCTTCTTTGCCAGTAGATCCCTTTTCTGTTTCTAGCATCTTGGCAATAAGGGTGTACAATCTGATGGGACCTTTTGGGGGAACGGTGATTAGAAGTGATGGTAAATACCTATATCTGATTTTTCCAGTTAACTGGGAAATCATTCTGCAGCTTACTGGTTTCCAGTGCTATCTTAGCCATCTTGACACCATTTTGCTACTTTCCAATTAATCACCAATTTTTGTCTTATTCCAAAGATTCCTTAAAATGGCAGCTAAGCTCACTTGTCTTGAAAGTTTAGTTCAGCTGATGTGTGTATGTGTGTGTGTAAAACCAGGCTTTCTCAATGAAAGGCAGTGCTGGCTTTACATTCTGGCACAACTGCTGTCTCATGGGGGGACCAGTCTCAAACAGTTCACAGAATGGCTGCTTTGAGTAGCTCTGGTCTAGGCCACTGTCATCTCGCCTGGTCCTTAGGGGATCTTTCTAGGGCATCTCCAGAAGGGATTTTTTTAAATGCAGATAAAATGTTCAACTGCTTTGCTGAAAAAAAGTTCAGTAGCTTGCCCTAACTCTGGTGATAAAATCCAAAATCCTGGCCAGCACCTACCTGAGCCCAGTGTAGGGAAACAGTATAATAGAGAGTTATGTGATTTTAGGTTAGTATGGAGACCTAACAAAATAATACTGAATCACATGTTTAAATTGTTTTTCTTTCTAATCATGCCAGAGCATCCTTTCTGCCTGTAGAGACCCATCACGTTCCTTCTTTTTTTTTTTTTTTTTTTTTTGAAGATTTTAGGGACACCTACCTAGGTGGCTCAGTCAGTTAAGCATCTGCCTTCGGTTCAGGTCATGATCCCAGGGTCCTGGGATCGAGTCCCACATTGGGCACCTTGCTCAATGGGGAGCCTGCTTCTCCCTCTCCCCCTGCTTGAGTTCCCTCTCTCTCTGTGTCGCTCTCTTTTAAATAAATTAAAAAAAAAAAAGACAAGAGTAAGAAAGAGAATGGGGGGGAGGGGCAGAGAGAGAGGAAGAAGCAGACTCTCCCCTGAGCAGGGAGCCCGATATGTGGGGCTTGATCCCAGGACCCCAAGACCATGACCTGAGCCTAAGGCAGACACTCAACCGACCTAGCCACCCAGGCGCCCCGAATCTTTTCTGCTCTTTCCCCAGTTTTATCCATTTGTCACTCTCAGTCGTTGGATGGTGTGGCTCATGAGGCCTGAGTGTGACCTCTGATCCTCTACCCACTGATTGTGTTAAACCATTTCACTCTTTTGGGCCTCAAGTTTTTTTCTGTTAAACGTTTTATGTGCAGACTGAATGAGCTTGTGTGAAGAGCCTTGTATTGTGCCTGGTAATAACCTGTAATAGTTAACTTTTATCAGATTCTTTGTAAGTGCCAGGCCCAGTGCTGCTCTCCTCACGTACCTGATTTCCTTAACAACACTAGATCGGTATTGGGATTAGATCATTTTACAGATGAGGGCACTGAGGCTTGGGGAGGTTAAGTACCCTTTCCCCGACCTCACAGGCTACTAAGAGGCCGAATCGGGATTCATGCCAGATTGTCTGAGTCCAAAGTTCTTGCACTTAGCTTCTCCAGGATCTGCTAGGTATAGTATAGGTGCTCAAGGAATGGGAATGCCTTTCCTCTTGCCTTCTGCTCTCACCCATGCCACGTCCCAGGGGCTGTTTCTGTGTCTTTTGCTGTGTGTCTACTGTCCTGGAGAAGAAAGGCTTTTTTCATCTTTAGTCGTGGCATCTCTGTTCTCCACTCTCTTCTCTTCCCTCCAGGCACCCTTCCTTAGTATTTTTCTAGGGTTTTTTCTATTTCTTCTTCCCATTTCCCCATTTAGGGGGAAAAACCCTTCCCTTCCTTTCCATACCACATTTCGTAACAGGCAGTCCCTGGCCTCTGTTCATTTGTCTTCTGCCACTCTCATCAGTGCTTGCAGCCTGGCATCTCCCCCTGACCTGTCAGGGACCAATTTGTCTAAACCAGGAGGACAGTAATCGTTTCATCGGAGGTGAGAGTAAGAGAATAAAGGAATTTCAGATAAACCTTGATCAGGAGGAAACCTTGGGGGAGTTCAGACCAGTAGACCCTTGTTTTCTGCGTGAGACAGTAGGCGAGTTTATCTGCTGGGACCCCAGGGGTTGAGAGATCGGGAAACATTCAAGGGGGAACAGGAGAGGTTGCTCACCAGGGAGAAGTAAAGGATGGGTAAAGGCCTGTCCAAGGTGGCACGGCAAGGTGACGAGTTTCTTTGTGTCAAAGTGCAGCTGGCGTGATATATGTGCAGATAAGAGAATGTCGAATCCATCCTGAGTCAAGATTTGTCGGGGCTTGTGAGTGGAAGGACAAGGACTCGGATAAGGGAGCTTATGCTGGGCAGGACACTGTTGAGTTGACAGCCTGTGAGGCAGTAGTGGGAAAGGTCTAGACTGCCGACCACTAAGAAGTGTGGAGGCTGGGAAAAGTGTAGGTTATGACCCAAAGAAGTTGAATTTTGAGGCATTCAGCAGGCTTACTAGTCATCCAGTGAAGAGTCCTTTAGTGGCCTCTGTGGTCAAGGCTTCTTAGGAGGAAGTGTCCGGCATTATCGAGTATCTGCTCTGTTACAAACAATTTACTACACATAGCGACACAAAAAATAGAACAAGACACAGTCCCTGCCCTCAACGAGCTCGTAGCTTATAGGAGAAACACCTTGACGTTCGATAATGTGAAAGGGTCACTTGATCAGCACTGAAGCCCACGTGGGGGAGTGGGAGCGGAGAAGCGAGTCCTTGGGAACCCCTTGCACTGAGGCGGGAGTTAACTTTTCACCTCTGCCGCCTTGCCTCTCACTTATGTATTGTGAACTCCTTGGGCAAGTTCCTTGCGCGGTGATCTGCGGATACTAGGAACTCAGTGAATTGTTAGAGATTTTTAAATGTCTCTTTGTCTGCAGGTAGAAGAAGCTGGGCAGGTGTTCCTGTTGATGAAAAAGGATTATCGAATCTCCCGAAATGTCCGCCTGGCCTGGTTCCTCAATCACCTGCATCAAACTGTG